>NC_138977.1:119282056-120482056 GCF_964341445.2 Mesoplodon mirus | reverse complement strand
CCAGCCTGCCCCTCAACCTCAAGTCCCCATGGCTTTCCCATCATTGTGCTGGACTTAGGAATTTCAGAGCTTTCTTGTCTCTAACACAAATGATGTCCTAGAGGTCATCTTTAAGTGGTTTCCTCTTTCACCCTTTCTCCCTGAGCCCACCCTGGCATCTCATCACCCTGAGGGCAGGAGAGAGAGAATGAAAGGTAAGCTGCTCTCTTCCCTAAGTCCCAGAACAAAGTCCTAACTTCTCTTCTCCGATACCCCGGGCCCTTGTGAGAGACTTGGGAAGTGCTCCCAGGTCGTATGGTGACTGTGGCTTTAACCACGTCTATTTCTAACGCAAGTACTCCTCCCACCAAAATCGGCCTTCCCAGTAACAATGGTTTCTGTGTTCCTGGGGCCCCACTGGTCACTGACTTTCATTAGTGCTTCTGTCTTGGAGATGCAACGGAGAGCAGAGAGAGGGGGGTCTTTGAGCTTCTGCTTGAGGTTGACAGTGCATAATTCTCTCATCCTCTTGTCCTGCCCTCTCACAGGGACCTGCCTCTCTGGGGCTGTAACTCTTCCTAACCTACTAATCACTTCATGCTTTTATTTTGCTAATCTTGCTTTGTTCGTGTAGTTAACAAGGGTTGTGCTCAACATTCTGTAGATGCTAAGCTTGCTTGTGCGAGTTCTTCAGAAAGTCAGGAGAACCAGGTTGGAAGCTGGGTCTCTAGGGACCTGTCCTCAGTTAACTGGTGGCCAGAGGAGTGAGGTGGAAAATCACGCATCCTTATCACAGTTGATTAGAACAAAGGCATCAGGCAGGCTGTTGACACCCTCTCCAAAGCCCACACTAGGTGGTCTGGAGGCCCACACGCTCCCATACCCTTTTCACCCATGACACTGACCCAGCAGGTGTCAGCTGTTCTTCAGGTGTAACCTCCAGATGTTACCTTCCAACTGAAGTTCTACCACCTCCGTACAGAATGGGCTCAGATACATCTCTCTGAACTTAAAGTACAATCCATGAAGACAAGAGGACTGGACATGCTTGGGCTTTGACCATCGCCAAGTCTTCCTTGGGCAGAGAGATGAGACTCCACTGACAACTCGCCTCCAGTGAAGTGATGTTGGTTGCTGTAGGGTCTTTGGGTCACACATAGACTTGGCATACGTTTATTATCACAGGCTCTGAAAGAAATCAGGCCTGTGCGTGTAGACGTCAGACCAAGATCCAGTAGAAAGCACTACACAACAAATCATTAAATAATACAGCACTGTGATGAAGGTGAAGGGGCTGTACCAGACAGTCTCCTTAGATGTCACATTATCCCAGCACCTGCTCGCGCCTTAAACGCAAAGCACAAACTGCGTCTGAGAACTCCAGCTCTGCTGTTATTTAGCCATGGTCTTAGGCAAATCGTTTAACCCATTTAAATTATAGAAAGGAAAGTGTTTTATGAAAGCACACGGCACTTCAAGGAAAAGTTTTTGGAGACTTTGTTTAAGCCATTACATCTGCCTTCTCACTCTTGGCCTCTTGAAGGACTTATTCAACCTCCAAAGCCAGCTCAGATGGCTCCACCAATATCCCCAAGTAGCTGTGGAGTCTCCTTCTGGCACTCAGTGGCCCGTGGTACTTCCCCCATCACAGTATTTAACATCACGTGCTAAGCTACTTGTGGAAGTGGAGCACTGGCCAGAGGCTTTTCACGTTATTCATCTGTTCTCAGCGCCTGGATCAATGTGATCCCGAAAAATGCTAAGTAATAATGTTGGCTGAATGAATAACATCACTCTAGGTTACAGAGACGTGAAAGCAAGGAATCAGGTTGGCTAACCGACTATGAATTCCACTGGGGACATAAGGGGAACAGTATCGTTTGTGAATTGCAAGGCTTAAATTAACAACAATTCTGAGTTCACTGCACATATGCCTAGGAAGCTAGAGGTGTTTTTCTTAACTACTACGGATGTCGCCTTACAGAGTAGTTCACAATTTCTTCAGCTTTCATCAGGTAATGCTGGACTGCTTATCATCTACGTTTCTCTGCTGGTCACTGAGCAGCAAGACAGACCCACTCTGAACTTACAAGTAATGACTTATGCCAGGTAGCAAAAAAGGAAACCAGCTGAATTTATTTTCTAGTCACCTGTGGCACCTTTGTAGAAGGGTATATTTGAAAACATTTTATGATTTTGGAAACTTTAATATTCCTTGCCAAGCTGTATTTACAGTATTTAAAGTGTACTACATTTAGAGTAAGAGAAAGTTTGGGGTGATTTATATATATTTCAGATGGAGCACTAACCACCACAGTGGTTTATGTGTATCTGCCACTTCACTGCAGGAGCGAGGAATGTGTCAGCCCGCCCGGCCGGAAGGGAAGGGCCCCTTGCTCGCCTTGATTCATTCCACTTCTAACTCTGACAGGCTATCCCACAGTGATGAGACAAAGGCCCAGAAACTCACAGGCCCTAGGAGTCACTGCGGGTCCCCACAGACCCAGGGAACGCAAGCATTCTGAATCAGAGCGCTCCCCCAGACAGAGCCAGCCCTGCAAGCTTCGCCTGGGGCAGGCCAGGCAATTCTTTAGTGCTGCAGGGAGGGGCCACAGCCCTCTGAGAGCGGCAGTGTTGGTGCTGGGCTGACTTAGAGCAGCACTTCTGGAACTCTGTGCAGAATGATCGTCGGAGGAGTCGTGTCAAGGTGCAGGGCCGGGGGCAGAAGGCTGGGTGGGGTGAGATTCCGCACCACGTTTCCGGTGACGCCTGCTCCATGGACTACATTTTGAATTCTAGATCTCAACTAGATCCACATTAGACTCAGCGGGGGGGCGGGTGGAACTTTTAGAACCGTACAGGCGCCCAGGCCTCACTCCTTACTAATTAAATCTGAATGATGCTAGGGGCTGGAGCAGGGAGTGGGGTGGGCGCGAGGGGGGCACAAGGAGAAGTCTTGATCCAGGCTCGATATTGTTCTAAAAGCTCCCCCAAGTGATTCTCATGTGGTCAAGGTTCAGAACAGCCGAGCTCAGGTTCAACTCATTGTTAAGCAGGGGCCCAGCCTCGAAGGAAGAGGTTCCAGTAGACAACCAGACTTCACCTGGTTTTGCCACTTTCAATTTTCCCCAACGAGGACTTCCCTGGTGGTGCAGTGGTTAAGAATCCGCCTGCCAATGCAGGGGACACGGGTTCGAGCCCTGCTCCGGGAAGATCCCACATGCCGCGGAGCAACTAAGCCCGGGCGCCACAACTACTGAGCCTGCACTCTAGAGCCCACAAGCCACAACTACTGAGCCCGTGTGCCAAAACTACTGAGCCTGCACTCTAGAGCCCGCGAGCCACAACTACTGAGCCCACGTGCCACAACTACTGAAGCCCGCATGCCTAGAGCCCCGTGCTCCGCAACAAGAGAAGCCACCACGATGAGAAGCCCGCGCACCGCAACGAAGAGTAGCCCCCGCTCGCTCCAACTAGAGAAAGCCAGTGCACAGCAACGAAGACCCAATGCAGCCAAAAATAAATAAATAAAATAAATGTTCCCCACCGAACAGTCACGCCACTTGCTGAAGGCAGTTTCCCGCCACCCCTGATTTTAATGGTGACTTTGAACACAGCAAATGAGCAGGAAGGCTCTTCCTTCTCTGCAAATCACCCCAAATCCTGACATGGGGTTGTGTACATAACAGGCTGTCAACATGCTGGTTCACGATAGTGAGTTTTACTTCCTCTCTCTGACCCCAAAGAGGTGCTAATAAGCAATTACTGCACCAAAGGGAAGAAGAGAAGCAAGGGGTCCAGAGTATTCAGTGACTGAACAGCACTAAGACGTAACTGTCAGCCGCAGTCTACTGATAAAACAACTCCAAGAATGAGCTAAGAGAGGAATAAAGCTTCTTTCAAATTCTTAATGGCAAGAAAACAAACTGCAATTTTCTTTCAGCAGTTGATCGGATTCAACGCATTCAAGTGATGAAAGTTGATGATTCTTCATTCAGACCAAAATAATATCAATACACAACCACAGACAGTTTAGCATTTCATCCTCACTTTTAACCTACAAAGCGTAAAGTGTGCATAAAAGATTTTAATAAATACAGTAAGGCTTAAGGTGACGACCGATTTGAGTGGAAGAGTTTGCTTTCTCACAGAGTAGCTGACATTCAGGATCTTTAAAACCTGAAACGTTCACTGCCTTACTGTGAGTGATAAAAAACACAGCTTGCTCCAGTTTTTTTCCCCACTTGAAGTATCTTTGTACTATTTTCCTTCCTCCCACATCTGATGGACAAACGATGATACAAAAATTTTTGACAGGTTAAGAGAATACAGTTCTCTTGATTGGCGTGACCTGAAATGTTTACTGTTTCAGTGAAAAGCTTTTACTGAGTCACCTGGACAATGAGTAATGCAGCTTACAAATAAATACAGCTCAACCCAGTGGCTTCAGAGCTCAGGAAACAGCAAGAAAGGCTGTTGAACACACCGAGGAAGGGCAGCAGGGAAGTGTTAACTCTCTTACACTGTAAACTGGAGGCAAACCCTACCTGTGAGAAGGCCGCCAGCTACACACGGGTCCTCTCATCTCGCACAAAATACCCGAGAAGGTCTTCTCCAGGGACCCTCTCATCATGCTCTCAGTACAAATCCTTGGCCGCAGGGCCTCAGGACCAGGCTGTGAGGAGATTGCTGAACACCTCCAGGTCACCTCAGTAGAAAGTGGCCCCCGAAACGGCCCGAGGCCCCACGCCCAGGCAGATCTCCCAAACTAAACTGGCAGCACTGGTCCCGCTGGCCCGGGGGCCGCCCACAGTAGGGGAGGAGAGGAGAAGCACACGCTGACAGTCGCCTCCCTCCTGGGTCCTTTAGATGGATTCCAGGATCCAGTCGGCGCTGCAGAGCGGGGACACAGGCGGTGAGGGGTCCCTCAGGGGTCTTCGCTCCCTCCTGTCGTGCAGGGAGTTCTGCTCCTGGAAATAATCCTCCTCCTCGTCGAAGAAGCCGTTCTCCAGAGCGTAAGTGCAGTCTGGGCTGGACGCTGCCTGGCACGCTCCCTTGTATTCCTGGATGGACTCGTAGAGGCTGTACAGCTGGCAGAGCAAGGACATGTCCAGCTGTCGGAGGCCAACCTTGAGGGAAGGGGCAGGCAGGTAAAAATGAGAAGTCAGCACTGGAGTGTCATCTCAGCTGTACCCTCAGCCAGCCATCTGCTCACGCCAGCACATTCTATCCACGCGGCAAATGACGCAGAGCATCACCTGAATGCTTCGGATTTCCAGTTTTGAGAAAACCTTAATTACGTGATGCCCACGCCTCAGACATTACTCAACATGTCAGGGAATGATCACACCCGCAGGGCGGCGGGCCCCGGCATGCCCTGCAAAGCAACAGCTTTGCACATTCTGGAAGCCCCAGCTGGCTTCACTTTGGACAGCAAGATTCAAGGGTGTCATTTCCTCTTGCCACAATCAGATTCAGAGAAGACCCATGTGTGCCTTCCCTGCTACGGCCGTCTCTCCTCCCTGGGGCAACAGTCTCCTTGCCACCACCAGTGGCTCACCGGTCAGTGTCACACACTGCCCCCTGGAGCGCTCACCCTCCAACCAGCTCCGTCTCCAGGCTCACAAGTGGTCAGACTCCCTTTCCTCTGGACAAGAGGACATCTCCTCCTGAGATGGCTGTGGGATCACTCACCAGAGCGGCCACCGAATCAGCCTAGTAAGACCCGGGACCTCTACAGATTCTCCTGGGAACTATTTTCACAAGTGATGACAGAACAAAGAACATTTAAAAGTCACGTATTTGTTTACCTTCAGGTTCCTCCCTTCCCCATGGCCCATCCCAGGGAAGAGAGCACAGTCAGGACAGGTGATGCATCGTTTCCATCAATCCCAAAGGGAGAAGGGTTAATTCACCTAGAAATGCAGCCTTGACCAACGCATCTACACTTTCTTGTGCATGAGAACCACTTGGGGATCTTGCTAAGCCTGCAGATTCTGACTCGGGCCCCAGGCCTGAAGCCACTGGTGACAGGGACACTGAGCAGTGCTGCTGGGTGGCAAACCTCACGGAGTCTCGAGGGGAGACACTCTAAACAAGATGCCAGAAGACGTGCCTTCTGCTTCTTGGCCCTTGAGCAAGTTATTTATCATCTCTATGCCTTACTTGAGGACAAAATGGAATACTTTCTCTTAATCTATTGGGAGGATCAAGTGAAATATCAACCATTTAAATGAACAGGAATCAAATGCCTCCTGTGTATCAAGCACTAGGCTAAAGCGGTCACGATGCACGGGGAAGAGTACACAGAAAAACACAGAGAGTGTCAGAGGAATTAGTCTCTATAATTACCCAGCGGTGAGATTTTCTACACAAGGGAAGCTAGGGCCCAGTAAGGAGCGGTCACCTGGTGACAAGACTGGGTGATAAATTCCAGGTCACTCTTCACACCCGTCAACCACTCCCAATCACCAGCCCTCTCTCCAGTACAGCCGAAAAGACCACAGAAACGGAGCCGCTCGCACCACCTTTGCAGATTAGCCAAGATGCTCGAGGGAAGACCCAGACGGAGATGCAGGTCCTGTTCTTTCTGGAGCGTTTCCCATTATTCTAGAATTCCTTCTACCTAGAACTCCTAAAGAAGTTGTTCCCAGGAAGAGACCTCGCCACAAGCTGGGGGCGTGGCCTCCAGGCCCAGCTCCGGCACTTTCCATGGCTTTGTTGAGGCCCTTGCCCTCAACCTGTCAATAAATGGAGGCTTTGGGCCAGATAATCTGCGGCTACGCCAACACTGGGGCTCTGGGTCCTAAGCCACCGCTCTTTAGTCCTCAACGAATGGCGAGCGCCTGGGAGAAGGCTTTCCTGAAGGACAGACATGCCCCAAGGCATCCTACTCTCCAAAGCACACCCTGAACAGGGAAGGCAAACCAAGAGGTGACCGGGCGCCCACAATGTCCCACTGTCGGGTCAAGACACCATCACTATTCCTAATGAGTGTGTGTGTGTGTATGTGTGTGCGCGCGCGCGTGAGTGCGCACACATGTACGTATGTCGGAAGAGTGGGTCCCTGACATTTGTGTTTTAAAAATTACGCAGATGATCCTGAAGTCCAGTTCCAGTGAAAAACCAGGGTTCTTGACGGGAGTATCCGTCTGCCTCTCCTGGGCCACGTGTAGGGACTGTCCTGGGCGCCCGGAACCGCAGGCCGGCAGGGGGCGCGGCTCCGTATCCGGGGCGCGGCGCCGCATCCAGGGCGCGGCGCGGTCCCGGGCGCCCGCCCGCCGGCCCGGATCCAAGCTGCGAGAGCATCGAAGACCAACTGTTCAGCTCCTGAAAAGAGCAGCAGCTGCTGCCACCCTTGTTTCCCTCTTCACTGTTCTTTTCCACTCTGCTGGCCTGCAGGGTTTCAGCTTGGAAAGGAATGGCAGGGACCTCGGGGCTCCGGGCAGGGCAGCGCCCGCGTGCCGCCTCATTCCTCCGCCCGCTGAGCCCTGATCCGGCCCGGGGTGTGCGTGGTGTCGCCGGGGCAGCCACACTGGATGCACGCTCTCCCCGCCAGCCTGCTTTGTAGGAAGCAGCGGTAACTGCAGACTCTCAAGGGGGAAAGGCCCTCCCGTGTCTTACTTCAAACCCCAACAAAGAGGACCTTGCAAACCAGCTAGTTCATTTCAAACCGATGTAATTATTCTTTATACCAAGCCAAACTCTGCGAGCCCTTTGATGTTAGGTGTCGCCGCTGCACATACAAATTTAGTTACTCTCTTTCTTAACCACCTTTTAAATATTTGAGGATAATCTCTTTCCACCACCTTCACCCCCTAAACCATGTGCCTTCTCCGAGCTAATATCCTCAGTCCTTCCACTATTCGTGAAGACTCTCTGTTCTATTAACCATCAGTTCTTTGGCCCTTCCAAAACCTCCTCCACGGTATCCGGATCTGAATACAGCAACCAAGCCACAAGGTTCAGACTTGGCACATTCACATGGCCCTACCTTCTCTAGGATTTTATACAGGGAACATAAACTTTAATAAAGGAAGTCACACCTTCCAGAGAGTACCACCAATATTTGCTCTGAAAGTCACAGTAAACATTCATCCAGAATCCGGGAGATGCTTCTACTGGGTTACTCTGATACCAGCAGGGTTGGGGGAATCCCAAAACTGTAAGGGAAAAAGACAGAAGTAGCAGGGAGGGACATGCTACTGGCCCAGGTCTGTCACCCTGCTGGGCCACTGGAATGCAGTGGGCACAGGTGAATGCAGAAGATTAGGCTCCACGGCTCTACAACCCCGGACAGGCTGCAGAGGCCCTGAGCTCCCACGATGCCGTGCTATCCCCGAAGTGACGTTCCAGGTTATTCTCTTTAGGTGCCAAGGCTCTCCAAGGCATTCCCAGGCCTACGTGGGAGACACACTAGGCTGGGAGTTGGATCATGACCTGGACCTTTTTGCACGGCGGCGTCCGGTGACTCACAAAGCTGCCTTGTCATCGGGCAGAAAGCTGGCCTAGAAACCAAGTCTGACCAGCCTAGGAATACAGCGCAGCCCTGTACATGCCTGTTACACAAGCCAACAGATGCCAAGCGTTTGGACTAACTGAACAGGATTACAGGGATTTAAAAACAACACACGTGCACGCCCACGCCCACACCCGACCCAGCTTCTCGGGACCTCCCTCTTCCGGTGCTAGATTCCACTTCCTCTGATTCACCAGCAATCCTCCAGATTAGCTAGGAGGACATGGGGTAAGTAGACAGGAAGCTAGGAACAACCTAGCTTCCTAGCCAGGACTCCTCTCCCCAAGCTGTGCTTGTTTAAACATTTTCACTTGAATTTTCTAGACGTAAATTGAAAATCCCTAGGCAGCATCCCCTAATCTGGTCTGAAACTATGCTCCCCTGCGCCTCATGCACTGTTCAGGTTGAGACCCCTTCACCCCGCGTGTCCCCTGGCTGTCTCCAACTACATCTGTTGAAGCCCAGCCCCAGGGTCTCCTCCACTCTTCAGACCTGGATGGGCTCAGCCACCAGTGCTCCTTGCTTTCCCTTGCCTTCTCTGCCTGTCTCATGGCATTTATCACTCCTACCTTATGCTATGGGTACACACACGGTCTTCCCTCTCCTACTGTAGGAGGAGCCCAGAAGGCAGGGACCCATCTCCCCTTTGGGTCCCTCAGCACCCAGCGCAGAACCCTGCAGAGGAAACTCGGATACTGGTTGCCTGAGGGAAAGCGCCTCGCTGTGGAGACCTCGATGCCCTCGATGTGGAGAGGATGCCTGGCAGCGTCCTGGCAGTGGGTCGCATGAGGATCTGCAGGCCCCTGGCTCCAAACCAAGGTCCCCCTGAGGAAAGCCAAAGACCACGTGGTTCTCGCCACGTCATCAAAAAAGCACTCACCTCTTGCCTGACAGGAGAAGGCACAAAACCAAGATTCCTTCCTGAGCGCTCATTACAGAGCCAGCCATCTGCAGCTAGAAGACAAACTCATGACAGGCCAGAAAGCAGGCTCTCAACACTGACGCCAAGAGAACTCAACTGCAATTATGTTTTAGGACATGATGAAATCACCCATGAACAAGAACTTCTCATCCTTCCAGAAGAAAGTGAGGCGGTGGCGGCGGGGGGTGGGGCGGGGCTAAGCAGGGGAACATGCCCTCAGCAAGCCCACTAACCCTCGCCACTGTCCCCACCCTGAAAGCAGGAGAAGCCTGTCACCTTACTGACGTGTTCCCACGTGTCCCTGAAGGACAGCTGCTCTCCTGATTCACAGCTGGATTCAGAAAATGCAGTTCTTATTTGAAAGCTCAGTGGAAAAATTCAGACAGGCTCATTTTAGAAAACCACAGAATTCTAAGACCCTGCAATTTGCAGCCCCTTGTTCTAGACCTCTGAGACAATTCAGAACAAGCCACTCGCTTCCATCTCTTTAAACTGCTAGCGTGATTCCTTCCTCTCTCTGTTCAGGCTTCCTGCCTCCTTCCTGAACTCTTCCCAGGAGCAGAGCTCCCTGCACGCTGCCTGCTGCACGCACAGGTGGCTCACCAATCCGCAGCATCTCCAACGACAGGACCGGACAATCCTGAACAACCCTCGCTCACGACGGTTTCAAGAGTTCACAGTGGGCTGGCCCCATGAATACACGGCAGACAGGGTGGTGGTTCCCAGTTGGGTCTGGGTTCACCCAGCCTCGGGATATCTTTGGAGGGTGGTGTTGAGGAGGAAGTTCTTCCTGACTTTCAGATTATAATAGAAACATTACCATTAGGGTACAAGGCCTAGAAGATGAAAGAAGACTTTCATGGGAGATTTATGTTGATTGAAAACAAAGCATCATGAAAATTTTTAAGATTTTCTCAGAAGTAAAAAATACATTTAAGAAAAATAGTCTGTTTTATTTAAGTAACTAAAAACAAAATTTGGGGTAATTCACCGGTGCAAATTCTTCCCAAACACAGCAGTGAGTAGAAAACAAGACAAACATACAAGGAAATGGCCTTATTTGTACCCAGCTCCGTATAGGAGCCTGGGCCCAGGGGAGGGGGAAGCAGACCCGGTGCCAGCATGGGCAATGAGCCCTCTCCCCTGGTAGTCCACTATCTGCTATCTCTGTGATTCCTCAACCTAAGATGAAAAGTACCCCACCTCACATGGGGCGAGGGATGTACAGATCCAAAGTTAAGCTATAGAATCAGGAACTACAGTACAGGGGGGCCCAAAATATGGGGACAGATGCAGAAAAAGTCTGTCGGGTGAAAGTTTAGTTCGGAACATAATGGATGATAGAGACTTGACTTAAGAAATTATATTCTAGTCATACAATAAAAACCAGGCAGTCATTTAAAAGACAGAGCAGCTCTCTAAGTACTAGAGTAGGACACTGACCAACACACACCATTTGGCACGAAAGTTCAAGGTACAGAATAGTATGTTTAGTAGGATCTCACTTTATACATCTATGCACACACATGTGCAAGCTTTTGACTAGAAGAGAAAATGTCCGTTAGCAGAATTTACTTCTGGAAAGTGGGACTGGATGTTCATGGCCTTCTCTACTGCTTAATTTTTTTTTCCCAACAAGCATGTTACTCCTGATTTTAAAAACTAGTAATAATAGGGCTGCATGCTTGTAAAACCTTTCTGGACGACTCACTGGCAACGTCTGTCAAAAGCCTTAAAACATCACATAACTTTTTTTTTTCATTTTATTTATTTTTGGCTATGTTGGGTCTTCGTTGCTGCACACAGGCTTTCTCTAGTTGGGGTGAGCGGGGGCTACTCTTTGTCGTGGTGCGCGGGCTTCTCATTGCGGTGGCTTCTCTTGCTGTGGAGCACGGGCTCTAAGCGCACAGGCCCAGTAGTTGTGGCTCGCGGGCTCAGTAGTTGTGGCTCGTGAGCTCTAGAGCGCAGGCTCAGTAGTTGTGGCACACGGGCTTAGTTGCTCCGCGGCACGTGGGATCTTCCTGGACCAGGGCTCGAACCCATGTCCCCCGCATTGGCAGGTGGATTCTTAACGTGCAGGCAGGCTTGCTCTGCCTGCACAGACAACACTGGGAGATGCCGCCATGTCAGCTGCGGTGCAGCAAGCTGCTGAGATCACAAGTGCCTTTTATTTGGGGCTTTTCTGAATCTTCCAGATTTTCTACTGTGAATATGTATTAATTCATAATGAGAGAACCTTTAAAGTTATCTTTTGAAAACGTAATGAATAAGTAAGCATATCCAATGAACAGCTTGTAAATTTATTTTATACAAGACTTGGTAAATGCCCCCAATTTAATGAGAGTGTCTAGTATGCATCCACAGGACTGGAATGCAGTAAAGCAGTGACTAATTCATAACCTGATTTCTCAATAAAGGATGTGTTGACAGAAGGACGCTGACCTGCATACTGTTTAGAAAAGGAAAGCCAAAGAGGACAGCTTCATCGGTGTTGATCTAATAGAGAAAAAGCTATGAACTCAGCAGCCGGAGCTGGACAGAGCTGCCCCTGTAGGACCCTGAGCTCCCTGCATACTGTGACTCTGGGCTCCCTAAGCAGGCTTCCACCTGTCACACAGCTCCTTCCCAGGGGGATGCACATCAGTCAGCCCCGTCTCCTGTTAACACTGTAGCCCCACTGAGCTGAGGACTGCCTCGGAAGAGCCCCGGTGACTCAGAGACAGCAAACAGACCAGGTGCATGGCCTCGCCAGGGATTAAGCCAGACCCAAAGCTCGGCCCACCTCTACACTCTCCCGTAAACTCCTCGACCAGGAAGGGCAGTTTGAGTGGAGTTTTCTGCTTCCACCAGAAGGCATCCGCACTGATGGATGGAGCCCATTCTGCAACCCAGCAGTTCTCATGAAGACGTTCTCGCTCATCTCTAACCTAAAGTAATGATGGTACCAATGAAGCCCATTTCCTCTCATTGTGTCCTAGGTAAAGATGAAGAAAAGCGATCAACCGTTGTCTTTAAGAAACGTCTTTGTACCTTCCTTAACTTTCCCGATTACAAAAATAAAATATTCTAACTATTAAAAAGTCAATGGCTCATAATTATACAAAGAGTCTTCCGTAATTTCATGTTCTAAAGCAGCCATCTTCAAATGTTTTGGTCTTGGGACCCCTTTATACTCTTAAAATTCTTGAGGGTCCCCAAGATCTCTTGTTTATGTGGGTTATACTTATCAGTAGTTACCTTATTGGAAACTGAAACTGAGAAACTTTAATATTAATCCATTCAAAAACACTATACCCATTGTTAATATAAATAACATTTTTATAAATGAGATTTTGTACATCTTTTTAATCTCTGGCTTATCTGCTCTGTACTTGATCCTTGTAACATGCTTTTTTTGGTTGAAATAAACCTGGCCTCACACAGATATGTAATTGGGAAAAAGAGGAGTATTTTAATCACCTTTCAGGTAATTGTGGCTATTCTTCTTTGACACTACCCTTAAGGTGGCTCCAGGGTGGAATTTGAAACTATGCCAATGAGCTTTTCATAGTTTCATTAAAACCCACCAGTCTCGCACTCTGAATGGATCTTTTAACCACGTGTCAAGCGTTGGTTATGTGAAAAATGTGGAAAAATGATTCACTGAATTATCTAGCTCTTTGAAATACTGATACATTTTCTTAGGTACTATTCTGGAAAATCACATTTGTCAATGTGACCACCACATAATTACAGGCCCCCGAAAGGATCTGGGAACCTCTAGATTGTCCACAGACCATAATTTAAGAACCACTGTTCTTAATATATCCACTTTTAGCTGTTTAGCATATGTCCCTCAAGACACCATGCAAACACAAATGTATACATGTGCTGTTTTGTAACTTACTTTTCCATACCTTGAACACCTATGTTTATTTACATAGTTACCACATTCTTTTCAACAACTATACAGTATTCTATCGCTGTTATATATTATCATTATAGAATACTACTATATATCACTGCAAAAGATATTCTTGTACAAGGACTGTTATTCCCTTGTGTGACTATTTCTGTAAGAGAAATTTATGAAAATGAAATTGCAGGGGAGAAGGCAGAGAAGGGGAATGGGATGCCTTCCTTCCAATCCTTCCCCAATCCTGGGGCCACAAACAGCAGACCATTCATCAAGGATTTGTGTCCAAGGCCTGAAAGTTCATTACTCAAGATGATGAATGCAAACGTGTATGCAGTTGAGGCTAAAAATCAGGTGGGACTGGAGGAAAAAACACGACTTACTAATGACATGTTGGAACTCAACACACATTTGAAGGTTAGCTTGCATTCTGTCATTTTCTTGAATGATATCCAACTAATTGAAATTGCCTCTCTGCAAGAACAGATGCAGTTAAGGAAGACCATCTGAAGCTAAAAATCAGAAAACCAAGTTCTTGGACAATATACAGAAAACTTCACATCAGCATCTAGTGTTTTTTAGACAACTGACATAAAAAGCAAGAGAAAGTGGTTGGTGTCCATTCTGTTTTACGGTGCTTATTTCCCCGAACCCACACCATCACTAGGATCATTCTTTTCAAACTTTGCTAACCTTTTAGGTAAAACGTGATACCTTATTGTTTTAATTTGCATATCTGTGGTTATAAGGGATTTTAAACACCTTGTCGGTTCTCTTTACCTTCATGAACTTGGCTATTTTATTGCCAATCCTAAGTACAATTGACAACCTAAGAATACACCAAACACCCTCCTTCCAAGTTTCTAGTCTCCATATGTATTTTGGTAATCTTCCTTAGCCCCGCCTCCCCAGGCTGGGACAGGCCTGGCATCCCACAGACGTTACCCCTCCCCTAGAGAGCACTGATCAGAGGACACACACCCCCTCCACTTCTCCAGTCAAGGACAGCACCTCCCTCCCGGAATACTTGAAGACAGGATTCTCTGACCTGCAAAATGAGGCCAGCCCATGGCTCTTTAGGGCCAATCAAGGAAGTGAACAGAGAGCGCTCATAAAAACTGAGAAAACCACCTCTCTTAATGAATTTCTGTAGATCCACAAGGAAGGCTAAGGGTTTGTCTCTTGGGGGAGAATGAACATCTCTGTTATGTCTGTGGGGGAATGAGCCACAGGAAAGAAGGAGCAGCCTTTGTGAGCCCTGCCTACTTATCACTTGGAAACATCTGGAGAATGTGGGCAAGGGAGTGCGGTGAACAGGAGGCCAGGGCTCTGGAGAACAGCACTGGGCAAGAGGGGGCAAACATCTGACCTGGCCAGTCTCAGGGCTGGTTTCCTGCTCAGGGACTCTGTGATCTGTCCATAAGGTTTCTTACCCAGTATCGTGAAAAATTTAGCTTCTCAAATTGGGTTCTGAAGTCCCTGTAGTGTTGAGGCAGGCATTGCAGGAGCAAAACTGCACAGCTTCTGACTGCTGCTGGGTGGGAGGAACTGCCTGAGGGCTGTGGTCCTCTTCCTGGGCCCTCTCTGAACAACCTTGCCCACCTGGCCTCGAAGATCTACAGCAAAGTCAGGCCCGGGCCCAGAGCGGGGGACACGGATGTCTGCAGGGTGCAGAAAGGCCTGGGCACTGGCTCTGTAAACGAAGAGGTACCCAAAGTGCCAACGACTGGGGCGCTTTTAGAGCCACACTTAACAGATGAATGCCTTTAATCAAAAGGGGGAGACAAAGCAGAAGGGCAGCGCTATTCGTGAGAGACTTCTGAGTTAGGAAAGATGTGAATTTATACTCTACAGGGAGGTACAGTAATAGATAAAAGTTGAAAGTGGTACGAAAAAATATCTTTCAATCCTTTACATCTTCAAATCTTAAGACTATAAGTATAATCTCACTTAGAGATAACCTTGAAAGGGAATGAAACCAGGCCAATGACGCCAGAGACACAAGTCTGCTTTCACACGCACGAACTATCATAATAGACTTTTAGCTTTTGCTTTTATTGGGTGGATACTGGGATGGAGACTGGTATTACACACGGTAAGAATGGCCTAAAATCTTTAAGAACTATTGTAGACAGCCAAATTTCTGATGAACCAAGTCCAAGAATAGCAAACTTACACCCTTCTTCCTTTTCTGCTCCCAGCCCTTTGCGTTAAGTGGATCTGCCACAAGCAGGTATAGCTGTGCAAGGGTCCTCAGGGGCACTAAGCACACTGCATTAGGGAGGACCTGCCCCCATGCCCATGTTATTTTATGACAGAGCAAACGTCTTCTATAGGCACCATAATGACCCATAAAAACATGAGGGGAAAAGAATTATACTACTATTGCCAACCAGATCCTTTATGGCATTTAATCTCATTTTCCCAATAAGGGACCTGTAGCCTAAAATAATGAAGAGGCTTGCCCAAGTTATATCGCATAATTTAATAACAGGATTCAAGCTCTTGATGCCCGGCTCATGAGCTTCCCAGCTCTCAAAGAGCTTGTTAAAAATGCAGATTCTGCCTCTCCCCCATTCTGTTTCTGTTGGTATAGGAAGGGGCCCAGGAATCTGCATTTTTAGCAAGCACCACAGAGGACTCTGGGGCTCTTGGTCCATTTGGGGAACACCAAGATAAGCCATACTAGTGAGAAGACCAGTGGAAACACAAAGACAATACTAAAGGCCAGTGGCCGTCCCCAGTCTCCTCTGACCAAGGTCAACCAAGAACGCTGCATTGGGAGCTAATGCTCTTATTCCAGATGGCATTTCACAGGCCTGGCTCGAGATTGGACCTCCAACCAGAAACCCATTTAAAGACTCAAACCTCCTCTCTGAGACCCTAGTTGCGTGTGTAGGATGAGGACTGAACTCTGCGGGGATATGGACTATTCAAGCTCATGCCTGTCTCCTAGAATAAAGTTCACTGGACAAGCTCGTTAGGCCTTCAGCTGTTGTCTCAACTGAAATGCAGGAAAGATAAGTGTTGCTGCTCTCAGGAATCAAATCCTTTTTCTCAGATTAAATTCTTCACCCAAACCATTGCAGTTCTGGAATTCGAAAGTTCTGCGCAGGTGACTTCCCACTCACGCACAAGTGGGTGACCAAAGCAACTGTTGGACAGTTTGAAGAAAAAAAGAAAAACATGAGGCCATGAGTCTTTAAAGCTACTAGAACGTGCTGCTGGTTTGAGGAGCGGAACCCAAGAAGACACGGACCCCGTGTCTCTGAGGAGAGACACGGCCATCTCCCGGCCCCACGGCTGAGGCTCTCGTGTCTCTCCGCTTCCATGGGACGCTTTTGAGGACCTAAGCTTAATGCGCTAACCCCACAGGGGTGCCGGCCAGTGGTCTCTGAAGAACCCTGCAGGGAAAGGTGTGTGCCAGGTCCCTGGGGCCCTGAGAGTCGCCTGGGTCCTTCAGCCACACGCAAGGATTTGAAACGCCAACTGAGATCTTCTGAGCCAAGCTAGCCTGTCAGCGTGGCAGATAAAAATCTTTGAAACTATGGGGCCCTTGAGGGCAAAGTATTCTTATCCAGAAAAAGGTCTGCGGTAGACATCTAGTATTTTGGCTGTCCAACAGCTGCCCCCTGCTCCATTTCTGCAAATTGTTCTTTCTTTGAGGGATGCCCAGCCCCGAACCCCATCCACATGGTCATACCATCTTAGTAAAATACCATCCTGCCCTCGGTCACCTATAGCTGGCCCAGGCTGGCCAAACCCCACCAAGCTGGACCCACTGGCATCCTTCCACACAGTATTTTCAAAGTGGCAGTAAGAAGCATGGCTGAGGGACTTCCCTGGTGGTGCAGTGGACAAGACTCTGCACTCCCAGTGCAGGGGGCCCGGGTTCGATCCCTGGATGGGGAACTAGATTCCAGCATGCATGCCACAACTAAGAGTTTGCATGCCACAACTAAGGAGCCCATGTGCCACAACTAAGGAGCCGGCGAGCCACAACTAAGGGGCCCTGTATCTGCAACTAAGACCCGGTGCAACCAAATAAATAAATAAATAAATATTTTTTTAAAAAAGAAGCATGGCTGAAACTGCGAGTGTGGACACTGCTGGCAGCCACATTCCAAAATGTAGGGAAAAATTTTTTTTACATAAAAAGGAGGGGAAGGAAGAATACAGTGGCCTCCTGGGTTCCCCATCAACCCTGGTTCTAGTCTGTCTCTGTACATGCAGAGACAGCAGCATGGGGACCCGGGCTGTACATGCAGCCCTACAAGGTTCTCTTTTTGCAAGAGTTGGTTCAAACTGAGTCTCTATTACTAATACAGTCTTCAGACATGAAAAAATGACAAGTGGTCTAAACTACAGCAATCATATTGCTGCAAAGAGGCCCACCTCTACCAGATGTTATAAGCTTCTTAACACCTAGATACTTCCTATTCACCTCTGTGTCCTCCACAACAGTTTACAACTGGCAGACACCTGGTCAACATCTATTGAATAGGATCCAAAACTATCCTCTGATGTTGGAAAACAAACAAACAAACAACAATCTCTGCTTCTTGTTTTAAAGGACTTTTTCAGGTCTAAAGAGCAATAAGCATCTGTGTGACCCTCGCAGCTCTCCAAATGAGCTCGCTAGGGGAGGGGAAGGGAAGTCACAGGAGCACAGAACTTCAGTTACCCTGTTATGAGGACAGGAAACCAGCACTCTCAGAGCAGAGCAGGGCGTCGCCAGTCATGGGACAGAACCTCTGCCCACACGGGCGCCCCTGGACACCAGCTTCCCCAGGTTCTGCCCTCACCGTCCATCAGTCAGTTATCTCCAGGCCAAACTCTGCCAGCCTCCAGCTTCACATTCTGAAATGTTTAACATACTCTTCCGCTGATGTAATGGCAAACCACCTTCCCCCATAAGCAGCCACTCCTCCTGACTCCCCTACTGCTGTGATGGACCCCACTTTCCCCATGATGGATTATCAAGGTTATTACTGCCATATAATGGCACACTATGGAGTGAGAGAAGACATTATAGTATACATTGACCTAGAAAATATTTGTAATATGTGCCCCCCAAAAGCAGTAAAATGCAGTGATTAAACAGGGTCTTGGAGCCGGACACATCTGGTTGAGTTTGTCCCCCTTAGGTGAGTTACTTAAATTCTGAGTCATATTTTTAAAAATAGAGACTTTCACTACCTATCTTGTGGAGAAGTTATAAAATTCTAATAAGACGATGTAAGGAAAGCATTTACATTGTGCCTGTCGGGAGATATACCCAGATATTGACAGTGACTATCTCCAGGTGCTAGGACTGTAATTTTTCATTGTTTTGCTTAGCTGCACTTTCCATTAAAACACTTAACTCATCTCTGGTTCCTCAGCATCACTGTCCCTGACTCCTAACATTGTACCGCTTCAGAGAAGTAGCTCCCATTTGATTCTTTTTTTTTTTTTTTTTTGTGGTATGCGGGCCTCTCACTGTTGTGGCCTCTCCCGTTGCGGAGCACAGGCTCCGGACACACAGGCTCAGCGGCCATGGCTCACGGGCCCAGCCGCTCCGCGGCATACGGGATCTTCCCAGACCGGGGCACGAACCTGCATCCCCTGCATCGGCAGGCGGACTCTCACCCACTGTGCCACCTGGGAAGCCCCCATTTGATTCTTGTTTCCCATTCCCAGGTCCCCATGCTGCCGGAGGCTCTCACCTGCCCGGACCATACCTCTGGCCTCTGCCAGGCCCAGCTCTCCCTCCTCGGCACCCTGCTATCACATCAACGCTTCCAAGCCAGCTCTCCTGCTTAAGCCGTTCCTTTGCTACTTGAGGCTTTCCGCAACCCACCTGGCCCCGGCCCCCCGCCCCTCGCAGCTGCAATGTCCACTCCTGCATTATGCCAATAGGAGCGCCCTTCGGGCCGGCTGTGATGCTAGTCTCCTATCACCCTCTCTCTTCTTAAAACGCAGCCACCTCCTGAGGCCTTCCACACTACTGCTGCTGGCCCTCTTTCTGTGCTGGCACAGGACTGTTTCACAAGGAACTAATTTCATTCTGCCAGGACTCCTAGTTAGGTCCCTTGACACAGATCTGACCTCAGGCCTTCAGAGTCAATAGATCAACACAAACTACTAGGCAGATAATTCAGGCAGAACTCTCCATTCTGATCTTGCAAGGCCCCCCAGCGGGAGCCTCAGTTTGAGGTGACCACTCAGACCCCACTGTCCTAGGTTAGTAAATCTCCAAAAGCCAAAAAAACAAGAGTACTTCGAAAGACCTTGTGACATTTCTTGGAAGGGACCTGTCAAGGCCTGTAGCCATAATTTGTCTTTATCTCAGCTAAATATCAGACAGACCTAAGATGGCTGTTTATTTTCCTTGTGCTTCAGATAGTTAGGCTTTGAGAGAGCTCTGGTCCAAGGCATAATGAGAAGGCTGTGGCTATACTGCAGTTGCACCAGGAGGGACCTGAAAAAACACTTTCGGGAAGGGCATGTTTACTCCCACTTGGGAGTGTGTGAGACTCCAAAGCACTTTCACAAAGCAGAGAGAGCTTCACAACAGGAAAAAACCTCTCTGAGGTTTTCCTGTCTCTCTTCTGGTAACTTAACCAGGATGGGTCTTCCTATTTCATTCCCGTATTTATGCTGCATCCAAGTTCAGGCTGTAAACATACTCGGTGTACATTTATCTAATTAAAACACAGCTTACCAGCTGTGCAATGCTGGTGTCGATTAATGTTTATTAATAAATTTAGAACAGTTGGCTTGGAATTTAAGTCATTCTGTAAGAAGCTTAGAAAAATCTTTTCGCAGAGAACTGGAAATCACTTCAGTGGCAGCCACGGAGTGGGAAGACAACATCTAATTGATTAAAAGGTGTTAAGGCTGTTTTTCTAGATTTAATTCTTAGTTTTCAGAACAGATATGCTCCTGAAAAAATGCATAAACTGAATTTTTCTAAAGAATATCTTAATGCACTCGATGCATATTTAAAGGATTCCTATTATAAATTTTTTGGGAAATTTATTCTTGGGGAAAAAGGTGTTTTCATATATCAGATTTCCTTAATAAAGTATTTACCTGTGCCAGGAGAGGGGAAAAACCTGCACTAGGTAAAAGGAATGGGCAAATTCTAAAAAGAGAGAGGGCGGCCAGGGGAAGGTGCTCAGGGGCCCTGCAGGAGGGTTAGAAGGAGGAAGTTTTTCTGTTCTCTTCTAGGCTGGCCTAAGCCTGGAGAAGGCTGGAGAAAGGCTCCCTGCCACCCAAATCCCTGTCCCTGAGCTGCTTCTGGCGTCACCCTAAGTCGTGCGTCCTGGTCCACAAACACCTAATATACTTCCCAACGACTGCGAAAAACTAAGCCCCATTGTTTGGAGCCCGGACACAACCTGAAGAACCTGCACGGGCTTCACCCAGACGGCGAGGATGCCACCGCCCCACTCCTCTCGAGCGGGCTCGGGGTGTCGCCGTACCGCGCGGACACGGTCAGGTCGAGCGGTGGCTTTCACGGCCATCTGTGGGCCGGAGCCGCTCCGCCGTAATCCAATTCTGCACGCGCCGCCTCGGGCGCGGGGGAGGGGCGAGGGCTGTTCCCATCTGCCGTCTACACTCGCAAGGACAAAAAGCTGTTTCTCTTCAGGGCAGGAAAACACAATCGCACACAGCTCTCAACCCCTCGCGCGCAGCGATGGCCGCTCCCCGACCCGGGAGGTCTGCTGCCCTCTGGGGAGGGGTGACCAGCCGCCCCCGGCCCTAGGCCAAGCGCCAGCCCCACGCCGCGCCTCCCGGGTCTCTAAGCCAGCTGGGGCCGGACTAGGGGAGCCCGGTCTCCAAAAAGCTGCCTTTTGAGAGGGGTGCCCTCCCAGGGCGAGGGTCTAGTCGCGGGCACAGAACGGACAGTGTCCCTCTTTCGGCGCCGGCGCTTGGGGCAAAAGAGCCGGAGACGGGCGGGTGTCGCGGGGACTTCCGGCGAACTTTCCCGGGACGGCGAGCCGGGAGAGGAAGGACCCCCGCCCCAGCCCGCGGACCTCCCTTACCATCTCCTTGCGCAGCAGGGCCAGCGCGGCGTCCAGATTGGGAGGCTTGGCGGGCAGCGCCGCGGCCCGCGCCCCGCCGCCGCCAGCGCCCCCGCGGCTCAGCTCGTCCTGGATGCGCGACTTCTGCGCGTACAGCCGCTCCAGGTGCCTCCAGCCCCCCGACGCGCCGCCGCCCGACGCCGAGTGCAGCAGCCCGCTCAGGCTCTTGGGCAGCGGGGGCAGCCCGTCCACCCGCAGCCCACGCACCGAGCCGGCTGCCCCGGGCCCGCTCATCCCGCCCGGCCAGACCGCTAGCCTGCAAGTCCTTCTGCACCGCCGCCGCCGCCGCCGCCTGGGGCCCAGGCTCCCCGGCCCGCCCCCTTCCCGGCGGCGCCCCGCCCACTTCCCCTCCCCGCGGCGCTGCCCCCGCCCCGCGCCCCGCCCCTCCCTGCGTCCCCGCCCCGCGCCCACGCCCCCTTGGCGCCGCACCTCCCGGGCTCTCCTACGACCCCGCCCACTTAGCACCCACCCGACCTCCGGCGCTTCGGCGTTCACCCCCGCGTCCCAGTTCACCGTGGACCCCTACCCCGTACCCCCCGCGCCCACTCCCACCGCTGCGCCCATCCCCGGCGCGACCTTGAGCACCCCTCGAGACTCCCGCCTCACCCCCGCGCCCTCCTCGTGCGATCGAGCCCTGCCCGGGCTGCCCCACTCCTGGCTGCCCCACTCCGCGACCAGCCCCCAAAGCTGCTTGTAGGTACTGATGGGGGCGGGTCACCTCAGACGCCACCCGACGAGGCGGGCTAGTGCGGGGAGTCGGGGTACAGAGGCTCCCCCTCGGGGCGGGCAGGACATCGGGGAAGTTTGGCCGTGCTGGTGATCCCGCCGGCGGTCACCGTCCCCGGAGGCCAGGATCCACCTGGCGGCGTCCGCGCTGACCGAGGTGGGAGGAGGCGGGGCTCTGGAGTCACTAGTTCACTCGGGGCGTGCTGGCCTTCTCAGTAAATGGCGATGTCCAGCCGTGCCGACAGCAGCCAAGAAGAGCGCCAGGTCCACTTTGGGAACTTCAAAATGCGAACGAACACGTCTTTCAGCCTGGCTGTGAACGCGAGGGTAGTTCTAAACGGAAGTAGCAGAGTGGAGAACGGGATTAACGCTCAGAAACTGTCCATCAGCTCTGAGGCGAAAATAAACACGATTCACACCTCAGAGAGGGAGAGAAAAGAGAGAGAAGCAGGCTCTACCCTTTGGAGGAAGAATAAAAATGACAGATGTTATAACCAGATTAGAGACAGAAAAGGTAAAAACAGAAGTTAGGGACTGATTTGCAGAGACAACCTCATTGCAGATTAAAAACTACTGCAGTATATAGAGAGTGGATAAATTTAATGCCCAGTGATCGTTGGTTTTCATTATAAAAGGGGCTTAATTGTTCTAAATGCATTCAATAGGATCACAATTATAAAGTGTTCTGAGCGCTTCAGGCATTCAAAATAAAGGAGCCCTGCACTTTGGGGGGGGCCCTTTTAATCTACCACCCGCCCTTAAAGCCCTCTCCAGAATCAATGTTTGTAACATTGGCAGATATTCTCGCTGGACACTTGCGACTGGGTGAGACTACCATGGAGAAGCCCCAGCGCCAGCAGTGTGATTCAGGGTATCAGGAAAGCTTCCCACCCCACCCAGTGCCCAGAATTTTCCTCCTCATCACTGTGCCTCGCCTTCCACTAATTGCCTAGTTACCTTTCCGGATTTCAGGGATTCATTCATTCGCCTATTTAAACAGTGGGTGTCTGGGAGAGTTACAGATTTGCTGGTGCCGGGACTAAGGAAGAGGAAGAGATGGGACATTTGATCTTTGGCTCACACCCTGGCATGAATTCCTTTAATTTGGGGTGTCAGGTTGCTGTCTGTCCTGCAGTAGCTAGCAGAAGTCACTGAAGTGAGGTGTTTGGAGGTTCGGTTATGTGATGGTACAATAAGAAAAGAAAAAATTTCAAAGTATCTGGGCACTGAACTCATTTGAAACACGTTCTTGAGAGAATTACTGACGGCAAGAAGGAAAGAGGCTCGGGGCCAGCGGTATAGCAGCATGAGATCCCTGATGCCAGGACGGGAGAGACAGTTTACATGATGCAAACCCTACAATATTAAAGGCAGTTTCTGTGTTCAGGTATATACTCAACGAGATGAACACATTGAAATTGTCCCCTTTATATCAACAAACAACATCCAGTGTGAATAGTCGAAATTTCTACAGAATTCTGTGGTACTGATTGAGACTTTATATGTATAAACCCAAAACATAATTATGCAAGAGCCCAGCAAATATTGTGACACACATGGGGCGTGTCAGATAGTACCTGCTTATTCAAATGCAAATATAAGGTACCTTTTAAGGTTCATGCTTATATCAGGAATGAAGCAATTTTTTAAAACTTCTGAAAATATGTGTTTTTGCTTTAATTTAAGTCTGAAACACCAGCATTCTGACCTCAAACCAGAGTGAACCCCAGCCATCTCCTATGCAGCTAAATCAGTCTTTTTTTCTCTCTCTCTCTTGAGTTTTGTTTGTTCACAGGCTCTTGGAAGTCAGAAAACGCAGACTATCTTTTTTTTTTTTTTGTCACACTGCGTGGCATGTGGGATCTCAGTTCCCTGACCAGGGATCGAACCCACAACACCCGCATTGGAATACGCAGAGTCTTAACCACTGGACCGCCAGGGAAGTCCCAGAAAATACAGACTTTTAATTCAGTGCTCTAGTCGTTAACCCACACGTCTTCTTAGACTTTTCTGTAGGTCAAGGTCCAGGACCTGGGCCTGGGAGCACTGACCTCACATCTGCTGACACTCAGTGGATCTCAGCTTTGTTTCCCAGCCTTTTCAGCCAGGAGTGCGCTGTGAGCTCAGAGTGAACTTTCAAAGACTCACCAAGAGGCATTCTCATCTCCCTTCTCCCTGTCCTTCTGCTAATCCAGCCACTTCTTCATCCCACCTCTAATCCCTACCCACTTGGTGTGTGCTTTCTGGAACATCACAGAGTCCTTCTGTGCTTTTTTATAATTCTAAAAGTTTAATAACTTAGGTTGTGGATAGAATAGAGGAACCTGAAAAATACATTAAAATTTCGATTGAGCTTTCTTTTTAGAGCTGATGACCTTAAATTCTGCTAACCAGAGAGAAATTTGTCTTCTTGTCCATGGTAAACATTTTTCACTTGTGTCAAGACCTAAAATTAGAATACTTTGAGAGCAATTGTGCAATGTATTTAGCCTCAATTTTAGCAAATGTATTTATTTCAAGATGTAATTTCTTATGTTTCTGTCATTTCTAAAACAAGTTATAAATTAAAAAGTGTACACAAAGCCTTTCAAAGATCTTTACATGCAACTGTGTAGACACTAAGTGGGGCTAAGCACTTAGCATGTAATCACAGATTCTTCTTCTTCCTTTTTTTTCCCCCAGGAGAAGGAAGGATTTATTACTTGCAGGAAGTAAGGAGAGCACTGCAGATCTTTCCCAAAACATTGTCTCCATGGATTCTTTCATATAGTTTTTATCTATAAGAAAACTATATGAAAGAATCTTGTAACCTCAACAATATTGTGTTGAGTCAGGGACAAGGGCAAGGCTTTTCGTAGCTGCCATAGCACCTGACACAATGCTAGGCACCTAGGGGTATTAAAAATTTTTTTAAGAATGTATCATTAGATGTAACTTGTTGAGTACCTACTATGTGTAAACCACAGTGCTAAGCTCTGTGATGAACATAAAGATGGGTACATAAAGAGGTTCAATCCATGACTTCAAGTCATTTACAGTCTATCAGGGGAGATGACATTGTCATAGAAGTAGAAAGCAAACACTGGCAGTCCCAGCAGGGAAAGATTCTTCGTGGGGATTCAGAAAACGTATACCGGGAGCGTGTTCATTTAAATTGGGCTTGAAGGGTAAGTAGACTTTCGGGAAGTGAAGACAGACCAGGGAGGGATGGGAAGAGTCCTAGTTGTTTGGAAGGTGGGTTACATTTGGGAGACAAAGGGCAGAGAGGTGAGAACCATGGCTCTGACCTTAGACCAGGGAGGGTTTCAGAATGCATGCTCAGAAGTTTGGACCCTATTTCTTAGGCAGGGGAAGCTATTGAGCCTTTTAAAGCAACACAGCCTGAGCCTTAGAAGATCATTCTGGCACTTGCATATCCAGCAGGTTGCAGGTGGAAGGAGAGGTTAGAGGCAGGGAGAGTAGTTGAGAGGCAAATGCATCTTTGAATTGAGAGGAAATGAAGGCCTGAAATAGGTGGCGGAAAGCAAAGTATAGGAAACCGAAAACTAGCACTTGATAGATTTCTCATATATTTTTCTCATTTGACCTACACAACCTCTGGGAGATGAGTATTAGTTAGAGTTCCATCTGACGAATGAGGAATAAGGTAGCTGACTTGCCTAGGTTTTGCTCATCTCGTAAATGATGGGACCTTGTCAAAGGCCACTGTCTTCTTACCAAGGATATGCCAGAGAGAGAATCTGAGGAGCTGTTTGGTTGTGTAAAGGCTGGACCAGAGTGGGCATTTAGAGGTGATGGTTGAAACACTTGAAATGGAAGAGATCACAGAGAGAGCACCTCTCAACCAGTGTTTAGAAACACTGTCATTCCCTAACACCGTACACAAAAATAAGCTCAAAATGGATTAAAGACCTAAATGTAAGGCCAGAAACTATCAAACTCTTAGAGGAAAACATAGGTAGAACACTCTATGACATAAATCACAGCAAGATCCTTTTGGACCCACCTCCTAGAGAAATGGAAATAAAAACAAAGATAAACAAATGGGACCTAATGAAACTTCAAAGCTTTTGCACAGCAAAGGAAACCATAAACAAGACCAAAAGACAACCCACAGAATGGGAGAAAATATTTGCAAATGAAGCAACTGACAAAGGATTAATCTCCAAAATTTATAAACAGCTCATGCAGCTCAATAGCAAAAAAACAAACAACCCAATCCAAAAATGGGCAGAAGACTTAAATAGGCATTTCTCCAAAGAAGATATACAGACTGCCAACAAACACATGAAAGAATGCTCAACATCATTAATCATTAGAGAAATGCAAATCAAAACTACAATGAGATATCATCTCACACCAGTCAGAATGGCCATCATCAAGAAATCTAGAAACAATAAATTCTGGAGAGGGTGTGGAGAAAAGGGAACACTCTTGCACTGCTGGTGGGAATGTGAATTGGTACAGCCCCTATGGAGAACAGTACGGAGGTTCCTTAAAAAACTAAAAATAGAACTACCATATGACCCTGCAGTCCCACTACTAGGCATATACCCTGAGAAAACCATAATTCAAAAAGAGTCATGTACCAAAATGTTCATTGCAGCTCTATTCACAATAGCCCGGAGCTGGAAACAACCTAAGTGTCCATCATCGGATGAATGGATAAAGAAGATGTGGCACATATATACAATGGAATATTACTCAGCCATAAAAAGAAACGAAACTGAGCTATTTGTAATGAGGTGGATAGACCTAGAGTCTGTCATACAGAGTGAAGTAAGTCAGAAAGAGAAAAACAAATACCGTATGCTAACACATATATATGGAATTTAAAAAAAAAATGTCATGAAGAACCTAGGGGTAAAACGGGAATAAAGACACAGACCTACTTGAGAATGGACTTGAGGATATGGGGAGGGGGAAGGGTAAGCTGTGACAAAGCGAAAGAGAGGCATGGACATATATACACTACCAAACGTAAGGTTGATAGATAGTGGGAAGCAGCCGCAGAGCACAGGGAGATCAACTTGGTGCTTTGTGACCGCTTGGAGGGGTGGGATGGGGAGGGTGGGAGGGAGGGAGATGCATGAGGGAAGGGATGTGGGAACAGATGTATATGTATGACTGATTCACTTTGTTATAAAGCAGAAACTAATAAAAATATATATATATTAAAAAAAAACACTGTCACTTACTAGCCCTTTGATGTTAAAAAAAAAAGAAGAAAAAAATACCAAAAAGAGTGCAAAAACCTAGAAAATGCAGTAAAAGTATTAGAACATTGGGGAAAAATCCGCCACAAACTTGATTTTCTGAAGTACAAGGTGAAGCATCTAGCCAGGGAGCTTAACCAGACAATAATGTGCCCTTCAGAGATGAGAAGGGACAGTCATCAAATCTAGTGGGAGAGGAGAGGGAGAAGTGGGTAGAGAACTAGAGTAGTGTGTGTGAGAAATCAAGGCAAGAGATGACTGAGAAAGAGAGGGGAAGGGACTTCCCTCGTGGCCCAGGGGTTAAGAATCCTCCTTCCAATGCAGGGGATGCGGGTTTGATCCCTGGTCAGGGAGCCAAGATCCCACATGCAGTGGGGCAAGTAAGCCCGCACACCACAACTACTGAGCCCACGTGCCACAACTAGAGAGACACCCACGTGCCCCCCCAACAAAAGACCCCGCATGCCACAACTAAGACCTGATGCAGCCAAAAAAAAAAAAAGATGAGCAAGTGAGTGGGAGGGGGAAAAAAAGCATAAAGAGAAGGGGAAAATGCTTGGATTAATATCATTTATTCATTTCTCTCTTCCTGCCTCCCTCCCTCCCCCTCTTCCTTCCTTCTTTGCCCTTTGATCTACTTTGTGCCAGGCAGTGAGCCAGGCTCAGAGATACAAATAAGTCACTCTGAGATAATGAATGAAATGCTTTTAAGAACATGGTAATTATTTCTGTTAATGGGGTTCCATCCTCTCCGTAAACATCTGAAATGATCGGGGTCATACTTGATGAAACCTGTCCATTCAACTTGCAGACCTTTCTAACTTATAGAAATAATTTTCCTCCTTGGTGGCAATTTTAAAAGCCCTTTTACGTCCATGATCTCATTTATCTCCACAGGAGTCTTTACTTAGTCAAAGCTATGCCCCCAACTATTAGTATCCTGGTTCTGCTCAGGCGCTGTCCCTTCAGGTGGTTAGCTGCTTTTCATCCCACTCCTCTGGGATATTCCTACTTCCCATCAAACATCCTGAGGGCCTACAGCTCACCTTTTGTGAAGACAATGGTTTTGAATTCTTTGCCCCCTTAATCAGTCTCCTTCAGACACATACAGTTTGTCAGCATTTTTCTTGAAAGGTAGTGTCCATATGAAAGTGAAAAATTCCAGATGTGTTGGACAAGTTCTAAAGAGCATTGGACTATTTCCTCCATTTTACTGTTGACTTACTTTTTTTTTTTCTTTTTTTGTTTTTTTGCAGTACGCAGTCCTCTCACTGTTGTGGCCTCTCCCGTTGCAGAGCACAGGCTCGGGACACACAGGCTCAGCGGCCATGGCTCACGGGCCCAGCCGCTCCGCGACATGTGGGATCTTCCTGGACCGGGTCACGAACCCGTGTCCCCTGCTTCGGCAGGCGGACTCTCAACCACTGCGCCACCAGGGAAGCCCAACTTACTTCTTTTGAAGCTAAAAATCAAATTAAAGTTTGGAGTTGACACATCCCACTTTTGAATAATATCGACCTTTAATCCAACTTTAGTTTTAACCCCTTTTCAAGTAAGTTGCACAAGAGAATAAGTCTATCCCCATAAGTGTTAAAAGTTTTAAAGGTTAAACAAATATAGGTTTATTTAGGCACAGGACATTCCTGGAAGGACATGTAAGAAAGTGGCTCCTTACTTCTAGGGAGTGGGAAAGGGGGTTCTCAGAGGGAGGTTTTTTAACCTTTTACTTTATACCCTTTTGTACTATTTGCATTTTACATTAAATATGTTATAAAATTAAAGGTATAATTATATTCCTAACTATATTTAGTCAAGTATAAATTTTAATTTATAGAATTAAATTTTAACTTATAAAACAATTAAGTGCCTCTTTTCATATGAACTACAATTAAGCTGAAAGCTTATTTTTGTATGGTTGGATTTTTTAACCTAAATGCAATACTTTCACTTATCTGTAGAAATTTCAGCTTGTTTTATTCAACCTATTGCATCCAGTCTGGGAAAAGCTTTTTGATTCTTTAACTTAATACCTGGTCTTACCCCAGAAGTATCTCACCTGCCAAGTTAATAAATATACCATTTATGGTGGTAATGATAGTGGTAAAACCTAATATTTTTAAGGGCTTATTATGTTCTGTGTACTGGAGTAAGCATCTTACAGACAGTGTCTCTTTTACTCTTCATAACACTCCTTTGAGGTTGGTGTAATTATCCCCAGTTATGGGTGATGAAACCAAAGTTAAGAGAAGAAAATTAACTTGCTCACATTCACACATGTGGTTGGTGGTAGTACTGAGATTTGAAATTAAGGTGTCTCTGACTCAGAGCAGATGTTCTTTTTTTTTTTAAATTGTGGTAATAAACACATAACATGAAGTCTACCCTCTTTACAAATGGTAAAGTGTACAGTACAGTATTGTTAACTACATGCACTTTGCAGAGTGGGTGTTCTTAACCACTGCGCGATCCAAGCCATCAATGAACACGAAAAACAGAACAGGGTCAAGGACCGAAACTTGTGCCAGAGACCTTCTGCCAGTGTGACAAGAGTATGTTGACTCACATTCTTCACGTACGTTATACCATCACCCAACCGTGTGGGATATCAAGGGCTAAGAGTACCTAAAACTGAGCTGTCCAGTAGGGTAGTCACTAGCCCCAAAGGGCTACTGAGCACCTGAAATGTGACCACTCCAAACTGAGATGTGCTGTGCACTGGATTCCAAAGGCTTAATATGAAATAAAGAATGTAAGGTGTCTCATTAACAACTGTTTACATTGATTGCATGTTGAAAAAATATTTTGGATATATTTGGTTACATAAAATATATTATTAAAATTAATTTCATCTGTTTATTTTTTATGTGGCTATTAGAAAATTTATAATTACATATGAGGCTTGCTTTTGTGGCTCACATTGTATTTCTGTTGGGCAGTGCTGGCTTAAAATAAGTCCTGAGTCCCCAGGAGCTTGCAATTCAGATATACATATATGAAAGGGTTAAAAACATAAAAAGCATTGTTGAATAATATACGTGCCGAGATAGAATGCTGCAGACTACAGGAGTTCACAGATAGGGATCATCAACAGAGAAAGGACTTGGAAGAAGAGCTGGACTTCTCTGGGCCTTTAAGGAGTTAAAAAGACAGGGTTTGAAGGACAGGGGCCCACATGAGCTCCACAGTAAGCAGAGGGAGACGGGGCCCGTGAGCAAGAATGAGGATGGTAATGTGAATGAAGCAGGTAACTGAGGCTGAGGAACCCCTCAGAGACCAGGTGGGATCATTAGCCAAAAAGTTCAGATAGGGCTGTGGCACTTGCTCTTCAGCAGAGAGAGAGGACAGATGTTTTTAGTGCAGGAATGATGAAATCTGCATTTTGATATTTTCAAACAAAAGGTCTCACGTATGTATTACTGAACCTACTAGTGCAGAGGCATAGAAACAAAGAGAAAAATCATTTTCCCAGTAAAACATGTCCAACTGTCCAGTTAGTGGTGATGAGATAAGATGCTCCTGACCTTGATACAGCATTAAGTATGGTGCTGTCTCCTGTGGGATCCCTTAAAGACCCAGCTTGGCTGATCTCTACTGTCTCCTCTTGGAGTTAGACCTGATTTTATTTTATATATTTTTAAAATATTTATGTTTATTTGGCTGTGTCTGGTCTTAGCTGCGGCACGCGGGATCTTTGGTTGCAGTGCGCAGGCTTCTCTCTAGTTGTGGCGCGCGGGCTCTAGAGCACGTGGGCTTAGTTGCCCTGCCGCATGTGGGACCTTAGTTCCCCGACCAGGGATCTAACCCATGTCCCCTGCATTGGAAGGCGGATTCTTAACCACTGGATGGCCAAGGAAGTCCCTAGACCTGATTTTATTACCAGTTTTCATCCAAATCCATTTGGGGAATGAGATGATTATGCTTTTGTTTCTTGGCCAGGAATCTCTTAATCCTGAAAATCTAGTGAGGTGACCTGACAAGAACAGAGTCAATCGCACACACCACGATGAGCTAAATCTGTGTTTTAGAACATGAACGTGACAGGGCTCAGGATGGATGGGGTCGGGGAGGGGAAGAAGCTGACACAAGAAAAGAACAATTAAGAAGCAAATGTTTCTGTCCAGACAGGAGTTAAAGCTGGCCCTTACACCAAGGGCCTGGCTCTGAGGATGAAGAGGGGCAGGATGAGAGAGACCTTTAACAAAAAATAACATAGTATTTGATGACTGGAGGGATATAGAGATTTGAGAATCATCCTCAGAGACTGTCTATCTATGCATGCTTACTTTTTTATCCCGAATAAATGAGAGTTGAGAGAATGATTACATTGGTCACTGGGACTGTCACACACAATAAAAGCCATTCAGTTGACAAGATTCAAGTTGAAACAAGCCATTCAAAAACCCCCTTTATAATGGCCAGCGTTTCCAAGAATCCTTTGGTTGGAAAATTATTTGCAAATCCCTTTTAGATAACAGCTGAACTGAAACTAAAAATCGTGGAGTTTCCCCACTTGGCACTGTTCACTGTTTAAATGAATATCAAATAATGAGGTTAGAATTCACTGGACACAAAGTGGAAGAAGAGCAAAAGCTCTCAGCACACATTGGCCAAGAATCCACACAAAGAGCAAAGGGAAATTGGTATGTAAATAGAATCGGGAGCATCAGACAGAATTAATTCAGACAAAGTCATCAGTGTTCCATGCAACAGAGTGAAAGTGAGCTGTGCTTTATTCAGCTCTACCAGTTAATCCAACTGCACAGCAAAGAGTGGTGTGATCTGGCCAATAGGTTACTGCCTTTTTAATTTTTCTGGTGGGAAGTTTGTTACCAAAGTTAATCAGTTAAATAGATGTATGTGTTCACTCCAGGCAGATTTATTAGCAATAAATTGAAAACAAGTTTTAAAGTAATGGCTTCTCTGTCATCTATCCTAGATACCCTGAGATCTACCATTATTAATTAATTTTTTTCACTTTATTGGTTCATTAACTTATTTTTTTAATTTACTGTATATTAAATAACTACCATGTATCAGCCACTATGTTATGTGACAGGAATACAAACAAACAGTTTCTCCCCTCAAGAAGCACAGGAGACCAGCACATAAGCTCAGAAGTTGAATATCCGTAATTTGTCCTATGATTGAAGTGGGGTAGGCAAAGCCCAGTTCCCTGGGGGCAAAACAAGGCCCTGAAGGCTCAGGCAAGGAGTGACATAATGAGGTTTTGTGTCCATCTTCATCATTCACAGGTTCTATATTTGCGGATTCTGCATTTTCCAATTTGCCTACTTGTTAAAATTTATCTGTAACCTCAAAAACAACACTTGCGGCAGTTTTATGATCATCTGTGGACCCGGATGGAGAAGTGAAAAGTCTGAATCTCCCAGTGTTCACGTCCCCAGCTGACGTGGAGCATGGGCACCTCTGCCTTCCTGTGTCAGTTCCTGCTCTAAAGAAGTGTCCTGGGCTTCCCTGGTGGCGCAGTGGTTGAGAGTCCGCCTGCCGATGCAGGGGACACGGGTTCGTGCCCTGGTCTGGGAGGATCCCACATGCTGCGGAGCGGCTGGGCCCGTGAGCCATGGCCGCTGAGCCTGCGCGTCCAGAGCCTGGGCTCCGCAACGGGAGAGGCCTCAACGGTGAGAGGCCCGTGTACCGCAAAAAAAAAAAAAAAAAAAAGTGTCCTTTTTGTTGTCTATTTAGTGCCACTTTTTTTGCATTTTTGCGCTTTTTGCTGGTGACTTTATTGTTTAAAAAGGTCCCCATGCTGAGTGCTGAAGTGCTGTCTGGTGCTCCTAAGGGCAAGAAGGCTGTGATGTGTGCTCTGGAGAAAACACTGTGTGTTTGTTAGATAAGATTGTTCAGGCATTCACTGTGGTGCTGTGGCTGTGTAACATTCATTCAATGTTAATGAATCAGCAAGATATATCAAGTAAGGTGTCCTTCAACAGAAATGCACGGAAGACAAGGTTATGTACTGATTCATTGATGAAAATGTTATGACCAGAAGCCCTCAGCAACCTAATCCTATATTTCCCCTTAGGAGAAATGGTTCAGCATTTGCTAATTCAGTGTTTGTGGCAACTTCATAGAACATCACTGCTGTGAATAACAAGAATTGAGAGTATTTTAGAACAATCCCTTTGGCAGAGTTGTGGTCAACGGATTGGAGGGTTTGTTGCTTGCTGTCCTATTTAGACTATCAGAGCAGTTCATCTGAAAAGATGAAGGACTTAACCAAGGTAGTAGGGGTGAGGATCTACTCATTCATTTATTCTCTCATTCAGTACCTGTCTCTTGAACACCTATTATATGAGAGATATAGCAGAACACAGGTGGACCAGGTGCCTTCATCGTTGGGTGGAGTGGAGGTGGTCAGACTGACAGGTATCAGTGACTGACTAGGTCTGAGGGAGGAAAGAGAAGGCAAGGGGGGGCCCAGCTTTCTGTTTCAGGCAGCAGGTGAATGGTGCTGATTCTCCCAAAGAAAAGGAACATGAGGAGGAGGAACAGTCTTTGAAGGAGACAGTGAAGAAGTTGGTTGGATACATATTGAGTTTCGAGGTATAGGGGAAGCTTCCAATTAGAAGACCAGTGGCAGGTAAATAGATGGGCCTAGAAATCAAGAAAGCAGTCGCTGCCCCCTGTCCTTCCCAAGGTGGGCTCCAGGCAAAATTATGAAGTAGAAGAAGCCCTCTCAGTGCTTCCCTTATTCTTGGAGCCTGCCCTTTGGGTCATCTCTTCCTATCATTTATCATGATCCTCAGATGCCCACCATTTGCCTCCATTAGATGCCCACCCTACCCACCTGGGGCCTCATTTCTTGCTCCTTTGGGCCCAGCTCCCTTCTCTTCCGTATCCTTAGCCAACTTACTTCATCCCTTGATTTATAGTCAGTTTCTGGTTCCTCAAGTGCAACCATCCACCCGCCAGATTGCCAGTCAAGTTTTAAAAGCAGTCCTGAATGGGAGCAGAAGTTCTAGGCAGTTGCCCGAAACCCACTCTATTTTTCCTGTCTGGGTGTTCGACAAGCTGGTCTCCCTAGGGGCGAGACACTGGTTTCCATACCTGGCTCTGGCTCCCCTTGGTGCCTTTGCTTTGTGTCCTCCTTGCCTCGGGTAAGAAGCTCCCTGTTTCATGTCTGTCCTCTAACCAGGTCACTTCCTAGGCCTGCCCGAGGAGGATGGCAGAGACGGTGCTTCTAGGTGTCAGTTTATCTTGTAAACTAATGCTCTTGGGGAACAAGTGGCCCTGAGGAGTCCAACTTATTCATTGTTTTTATACATGTTTCATTTCTTTACCAGTTTTAAGCTACCTGTTGGCAGAGGTTGTGCTCTGCTCAGCATCGAATCATCCTCAGCATCAAGCACAGGGCAAAGCACTTGGTAGGTACTGAAAAAAGATCTGTGGAATCAGTACTCAAAGTGGGGACTTCAGAGCAAATAAGGAGGGATATCGTGGCAGGTAGTGGTAAGAGGATGCTTCGGTGACAAGCAAGACTTTTCTTTATCCCTTAAATTGCCCCCTCTAGGCCACTACCAATTTTCCTCATGAAGCAGGGGCTTTAATATCTTATCCCCAGGGCTGGGTGAAAACCTGGCATGTGGTGGGCATTCAATAATCATTGTTGAATAAATTATCCCTCAATTTTGCTCTGTATCTCTCCCAGGTTTTGTGAGGGATACAAAGAGATTATACATCAGTTCTGCACTCACCAAATTTCTAATCCAGAATATGAGCAATCTCCTTTAGGAGATGAAGGCTCTAACTTCAAAAATTTGTTTGAGGACTTCTGATTCTGGCCGTATGGTTTCACCGGTACCATAGTTGCTCTCCCACCTTAATCAACTAGAAAACTGAACAAAACCTAGGAAACAGCTGTTTTCGGCTACTGGGACTGTGGTCCCTGAGAGAGTGATCATAAATAAGACAGTCCTGTGGTTGCCCTGGCTTTCCATCCAGAGGCACTTCCAGAATCCCAGCAGAGTGGGGAAGGCTCAATCCTGAAGAGACGGAGATGGGTAGGTGGAGAGACAGAGGCAGCTGGAATTCATCGGGCAGAACATGGAGAGGAGAGAGCTATGCAAAGTGGTCCAGAAATCCGTGTGGGGCTACCCTGAAGCCTTTGCTGAACACCTGGCTGCCCAGGCATGGGATGTGATGACAAAGAACAATCGTCAGACCTCCCACAGGGCTGGGAGATGCTGAGATCTGACAGCCAGAGGGGAGAGACTGGGTGAACACTCAGTGTCAGCAGGCAGTGGAGAAACCAGGGACTGACTCCTCAGTAATGGGGCTCTACTGCCTCTAGGTAAAGGCATTTGTTGTATTTAAATGAACCAAACTTCTAAGAATTGGCTTACTTCTTTGGACCATGAAAAGTCCTAGTTCTATTTTTCTTAATGTTTGTATACATAGCTTAACTATTTTCTACATGACCAGATCCCACAGAGACACCCTGGCACCATCAGTTTGAGGCTTAAAGTTGGAAGTTTAGACATTTTATTAGGAATATTTATAAAATTAGAGCCTACTATCAAAAGAAGATTAATTTTAATAACTTTTATTTGTGTAGCACTGTATGCTTTCTTTTTAAAGTATAGAACATGTAATGCAAATTAAATGTTATTTTTTTACGTGTAAGTTATAGATAACACAAAGAAGAAAATCAGATGGCCTATAATGCCACCACTGACAGATAACAATTCTTTGTACTGTGTCCTTTTTAAAGAGTACTTTATCATACATTATCTCATTTGGTCATCATAACAGCTGATTAAGCAAATGGAGTGCATGTTATTATCCACATTTTACAGATAAAATTAAGTGGCTTGCATAAAGACACTCTGCTTAACGGCCAGGAAGACAGACCTGGGCTCAGATACTCTGACTGTAGATGCTTCTAGTCCCTGGGAGTTGAAGTTCCCAATGAACTATTCCCAAAACAGTCTTCAGTTAGCTTCTCCATTAAGGTGGAAAAGAGGCCAAGAAAACAGTTCAACTGTAACCAGCAAATAAACTTTTTAGGCTTAAATAGTTAAGGGAAACCTTTCAGGAAAGTAAAGAGAAATGCATTCAGAAGAAATGCATTGAGACTCATCTTTCCTTGAGTCGAAGAAAGAGGCTGGGTTTCATTTCACTTTCGGGTAGTAGATTTTAAGAGAGAGAGGAGGAAATCCTAATTTATATATCACACGCTAGGTGAGAGAGCAAGGTAACCCAGATCGAGAATTACAGTGGGATAATTTGAGGATGCAACTAAGAGGGAGGAAAGCCTGAAATTTAAATTGTCATTTTGTAAATCAAAGAAGAATAAAGAATTCTCCCATTTCTCCAATCTGCTATTTTTTTAAAAGCTGATTCCTCAGTGAATCTATCCTTCTTAAAATCATTCTTCCAGTTTTATTTCTGTCTTCCTTGCCTTTGAAAGCAGCATGGGGAATTCCATGCAGCCTAACTACTTCCCAGACTTTGGCTAGTCCTTTCAGGTACTTAGCACCCAAAACGGTTTCTCAAATTGTAAGGTTGCCCTATCAGCCAGAGTGAGTTAGTAGCAGAGTAACTCAGATTCACACAGGAGGCAAAAAGGTTTGTCTTTGGCCTCATCCTCACCCTCTTTGCCAATCTTATTTTAAGAGAAATTTTCTGCTTAAACAAAAAAACAACAAGCAAACTAACAAATGCCAGCAGCTTTACACTAGGTTCAATGTTTACATCTAAAGAGGAACATGGCGGGGGGCTTCCCTGGTGGTACAGTGGTTAAGAATCCGCCTGCCAATGCAGGGGACAGGGGTTCAAGCCCTGGTCCAGGAAGATCCCACATGCCACGGAGCAACTAAGCCCGTGTGCCACAACTACTGAGCCTGTGCTCTAGAGCCCACAAGCCACAACTACTGAGCCCGTGAGCCACAACTACTGAAGCTTGCGCGCCTAGACCCCATGCTCTGCAACAAGAGAAGCCACCCCAATGAGAAGTCCGCGCACTGCAACGAGGAGTAGCCCCCGTTTGCCACAACTAGAAAAAGCCTGCATGCAGCAATGAAGACCCAACGCAGCCAAAGATAAATAAATAAATAAGTTTATTTTTAAAAAAACTTATTAAAAAAGAGGAACATGGGATGGATCACCAACACTTGGACAAGGTGGGTGGTCTTCAATCTGGTTCAGAGCCCCCATGCCTTACTCTGTTCTTCTCGAATATGCTCCCATTCCTAACTGGGTTTTCTGCTGAGGGTAAGAGTCCTTTCTGTTTACAAAACATTCCAAAATCATGGACTACCCAAAATGCATATTTACTCTCTATGCATATACTAACCCTCTTATCTGGAGCTATCTGGCAAGCCCTGGTGAGCACAGTGAATTCTGCCATCGGGGCAGATTTTGCAGCTGTCAAGAGACCATGTTTTAGAGACAAAGTGAATTTGTTACAGGATATTTTCTTGGTTCAGTCAGATGATATGGCCCATCAACCAACAAGACTGAGTCTGCTTTTAGCTAAAATTTCTGATAAATCTATTCATTCATGAACAGAGGTTAGATGATTATGAGTTTCCCCTTCAAGTAACAGAAGAAGAGTACCAGGTTTCAAGGTATTATAATGATAAATGGAAATAGGTAAGGGGGGAAGGAACAGGATTTCATAGGAGGTAAGCCTACATGCTGAGAAATGTATATTTTCAATGAATAACAGATTCTCCAGCAGGAAGGACCATCGAATTTAAAAGAGATTCTAAAACCAGAACAGACTTGGAAGACTCACATTTCCCAATTTTAAAACCTTCTACAGGGACTTCCCTTGTGGCACAGTGGTTAAGAATCTGCCTGCCAAGGCAGGGTACACGGGTTCAAGCCCTGGTCCAGGAAGATCCCATATGCCACAGAGCAACTAAGCCCATGCATCACAACTACTGAGCCTGCTGCGCTCTAGAGCCCGCGAGCCACAACTACTGAGCCTGCGTGGCACAGGAGCTGCAACTACTGAGCCCGCGTACCACAACTACTGTAGCCCGCACGCCTAGAGCCCATGCTCCACAACAAGAGAAGCCACTGCAGTGAGAAGCCTGCACACCTCAACAAAGAATAGCCCCTGCTTGCCGCAACTAGAGAAAGCCCACGCACAGCAATGAAGACCAAACGTGGCCAAAAATAAATAAGTAAATAAATAAAATTAAAAATAAATAAATGAAACCATCTACAAAGCTACAGTGACAGATGAATAGATAAAGAAGATGTGGTACATATATACAATGGAATATTACTCAGCCATAAAAAGGAACAAAATTGGGTCATTTGTAGAGATATGGATGGACTTAGAGTCTGTCGTACAGAGTGAAGCAAGTCAGAAAGAGAAAAACAGATATTGTATATTAACGCATATATGTGTAATCTAAAAAAGCGGTACAGATGAACCTATTTGCAGAGCAGGAATAGAGACGTAGACATAGAGAACGGACGTGTGGACACAGCGGGGGAAGGGAAGGGTGGGACTAATTGGGAGATTAGGTTTGACATAAATACACCACCATGTGTAAAATAGATATCTAGTGGGAACCTGCTGTATAGCACAGGGAGCTCAGCTTGGTGCTTTGTGATGGCCTAGATGGGTGGGATGGGGGGGGTGGGAGGGAGGGAGGTCCAAGAGGGAGGGGATATATGTATACATATAGTTGATTCACTTCATTGTCCAGCAGAAACTAACACAACATTGTAAAGCAATTATACTCCAATAAAAGACAACAACAGGGCTTCCCTGGTGGCACAGTGGTTGAGAGTCCGCCTGCCGATGCAGGGGACACGGGTTCGTGCCCTGGTCTGGGAAGATCCCACATGCCGCGGAGAGGCTGGGCCTGTGAGCCATGGCCACTGAGCCTGCGCGTCCGGAGCCTGTGATCCGCAACGGTAGAGGCCACAGCCGTGAGAGGCCCGCGTACCACAAAAAACAAAAACAAAAACAAAAACAACCCACTGTGGAACTGACGTAGGGTCAGACATATAGATCAATGAAATAGAATTGAGAGCCCAGAAATAAACCATCTCATCCATGGTCAATTGATTTTCCACAAGGGTGCCAAGACCATTTAATGAAGACAGAACAGTCTCTTCAACAAATGGTACTGAGAAAACTGGATAGCCACATGCAAAAGAATGAAGTTGGGCCCTTACCTTACACCAAATATAAAAGTTAACTCAAAATGGATCAAAGAAAATAATAAATTGGTCAAAGACTTAAATTTAAGAGCAAAACTATAACACTCTTAGAAGAAAGCATAGGGAAGATCTTTTTTTTTTTTTTTTTTTTGGCCATGCCGCATGCATGTGGAATCTTAGTTCCCCAACTAGGAATCGAACACACACCCCCTACATTGGAAGCGCAGAGTCTTAACCATTGGACTGCCAGCAAAGTCCCAGGGAAGATCTTCATGACTTTGGATTTTGCAATGTGTTCTTAAGTTTGACACCAAAAACACAATCAACAAAAGAAAGAAGATGAATTGGACTTCATCAAAACTAAAACTTTTGTGCATCAAAGGACACTACCAGGAAAATTAAAAAACAGCCCAAAGAATGGAAGAAAATATTTGCAAATCGTATACGTGAAAAGGTTTAATATTCAGAATATATAAAGAACTCCTGCCTTTCAACAACAAAAGGACAAAAAGTCCAGTTTTAAAATGGGCAAAGTACTTGAGTAAACAGTTCTCCAAAGAAGATACACAAGTGGGAAATTGTATGAAAAGATGCTAGATACCATTAGTCAATAGGGAAATGCAAATCTAAACCACAATGAGCTACCACTTCACACTAACTATGACAGCTATAATTTTAAAAAAGACATAAGTTTTAGCAAGGATGTAGAGAAGTTGCAGCCCTCATACATTGCTGATCAGAATGTAAAATTGTGCAGCCTCTGTGAAAAAAAGTTTGGTGGTTCCTCAGAAAGTTAAACAGAATTACCATATGAACCAGCAATTCCACTCCTAGGTATTCACCCCAAAGAATTGAAATCAGGGACCTAATCGGTACACAAGCCTGTACATCGATCATTCATTATTCACAATAGCCCAAAATAGAAACAACAAATGTATCCATAAATAGATGAATAAATAAACAAAATGTATTTACAACAGAATATTATTCAGTCATAAAAAGAAATGAGATTCTAATATATTCTACGACATAGATGAACCATGAAAAAGTTATGCTAGGTGAAACAAGGGCAAATATTGTATGATTCCACTTATGTAAAATATCTAAATCATAGGGACAGAAAGCAGATTAAAGGTTACCAGGGACTGTGGGTAGAGGAAACGCTAATGGTTAGAGTTTCTGTTTGGAAAGATGAAAGGTTGGTGAAAGATTATTTAGAAATAAATAGCGGTGATGATTGCACAAAATAATGACTGTAATATTAATTACCCCTGAATTTAAAAATGATTAAAATGGAAAATTTTATGTTATATACATTTATTTTACACAATTAAAAACATAGACACAAGTTTGGCTAATTGGGCTGCTGTGGTTATTGCACTTAGGTGGGTTAGCTTTGCCACTGGATCAAGAGAGATTGCAGTAAGTTATTGGCCTCTGATGAGCCTCATGAAGGTGAGTCTCATATACAAGTATGTAGAAAGGCTTATGGTAATTAGGAAGGCCCAGAGTGGGAGATGGTTGAAGTGCTAATTTTAACTCATAAAAGGACCATTCATGTGTAGAGTCCCAGGGAAAAGATTTGGTTACCAAGCACTTGGTAAAGTCAAATGGTAGCAAGGCAATTTCAGGGAAGCTGGAAGCCATAGCTCACAGCAGCCAGTGAGACCCAGGAATTCTCTGTTTTGTTTTTTTTTTTTTAATTGAAGTATAATCGATCAGGAATCCTCTTACTTGTCTCTTAGTTACTGGCCTGGGAAAGTTTTGAAGGTCCTGCCTTGTGTCAGGAGTAAGGGATTTACCTCCTTGGGATAAAACATGTCCTAGGAAATGAACTTTGACAAAATTGTAACTTCTCTTTGGAAACCTACCCCTTTCTGAGCTAAAACACTGAGATAGATGGAATCAGTCTTAGAGCTCACCTCAACTTCAGAACACAACAGAAGGTCATCATGTACTGGATAGAGTAGAGCCATAGGGAAATGGAAGGTCCTCGAGGCCCTGGCTGAAGACCTGTGAAAAGTTGGAGGGGCACTCTAAACTCCTGGGGCATAATGTTCATTTCCCAGGGGAATGTAAGCAAGTGTTGACTTTCCATCTAAAGAGATGCTGAGGAAAGTAGAATGCAAATCTACACTGTTAGATGTGCAGCCTCAGGAGGCACCACTATGAAACTAGATGTGGGTTTGATACCACATGGAAGCAAGGAACGTCTATTCTATTTATGGCCCTGAGTCCTGAATGCATCTCTATCTTAGCCCATTGGACTTTTTGGCAGGGAGGATAGGAGCATTACGTGGACTGGTACAAGCTTTTTCTGTTAGGCTTTTTATTTTTATTATTTTTAAAATTATTTATTTCTTTCGTTGCACCAGGTCTTAGCTGCAGCTCCAGGGCTCCTTTAGTTGCAGCTCGCCAGCTGCTTAGTTGTGGCATGCGATCCCTTAGTTGCAGCATGCATGTGGGATCTAGTTCCCTGACCAGGGATGGAACCCAGGTCCCCTGCATTGGGAGCGCAGAGTCTTACCCACTGCGCCACCAGGGAAGTCCCTCTGTTAGGCTTTTTAACAGTTGGTTTCAGTCCTTCTTTAGCTTCTGGTTTAACAGGATACCGTGGAGTTTGGACAGAGATTTAGATAAATCAGTCTGAACCTTAATTGTTTTAGCTCCTAAATCCTGCCTGTATCTAAAAACTGGGGCGGACTTACCTGGTGGTCCAGTGGTTGGGACTTCGCCTTCCAATGCGAGGGGTGTGGGTTGGATCCCTGGTTGGGGATCTAGGATCCCACACGTCTGAGAGCCAAAGGACCAAAACAGGGAACAGAGGCAGTATTGTGACAGATTCAATAAAGACTTTGAAGACGGTCCACATCAAAAAAAAAAAATCTTTAATAAAAAGTGAAAGTGAATCAACATCCAAATTAGCTATGATCTCACTGTGAATAGGGGAGTTTTGGGGGATTTCAAGGAAGACACCCCCCGGAGAATATTTAATCTGGCATTTGCACGGTAAACCCCTCCCTATCAAGTTATGTCAACAGCTGTCGGGTTGGGAGGAGGAAAGACTTTTCCTTGGTTACAGGCCTGAGGGAGATGGTCTGGTACTGGGAACCTTTGGGGCTTATTAGAGAGCCCACCAGCTGACTCGTTGTTGAGTCTAAGACAGTGGTAGCTTTAAAGTTTATATATAGCACCTGAATTAATTTAAAATGGCCAATGTTGTCTGTTAATATTCAGAGAAATGTCTCCTTCTAATTTAAGGGTAAAACAGAAAATTAGGTGTCTACTTTCCCCTTGGAGCACTTTAGCTGGTCACTCACTTCATTTTTGCCCCTTTAGTTTCTTAGTTAATGCAGAACAACTGTTTGTTTTTTCCCACATCTTTATTGGAGTATAATTGCTTTACAGTGTTGTGTTAGTATCTGCTGTACAACAAAGTGAATCAGCTATACGTATACATATATCCCCATATCCCCTCCCTCTTGCATCTCCCTCCCACCCTCCCTACCCCACCCCTCTAGGTGGACACAAAGCACCGAGCTGATCTCCCTGTGCTATGTGGTTGGTTCCCACTAGCTATCTATTTTACATTTGGTAGTGTATATATGTCCATGCCACTCTCTCACTTCGTCCCAGCTTCCCCTTCCCTGCCTGTGTCCTCAAGTCCGTTCTCTACATCTGCGTCTTTATTCCCGCCCTGCCACTAGGTTCATCAGTACCACTTTTTTAGATTCCATATATATGCGTTAGCATACGGTATTTGTTTTTCTCTTTCTGACTTACTTCACTCTCTATGACAGACTCTAGGTCCATCCACCTCACTACAAATAATTTCAGAACAAATGTTTTTCTAACGTCCTTTCAAGAAGTGTCTTTGCCTAGAGACGCCCTCCTTTGGAGATTAATGACTAGGGGAGCATCTAGCTATTTTTTCATAATACCACGGATTGGCCACCTTTTCCTGCCAAGAGGCAGATAGTGAACATTTTGGACTTTGCAGGCCATACATCTCTGTGGCAACTGTTTAACTCCGAGGTTGTGAAAGCAGCCAGGGACAATGTGTAAACAAATGAGGGTGGCTGTGTTCCATCAAAGTTTTATTTGCAGAAACAGGCAGAGGGTCAGAATTCGCCCATGGGCTGTAGTTTACTGAAACTTTTGTGAGATCGTGAGTTTATTTTGAGCCTTGTTGCTTCTTTTGGAGCTCTCAGCAAAGAGCTGGAGGTCTGGCAATGGGGCTCTTTCCCATTGTAGCTTTTACTTGTATATTAAATCCCTTACTTCTGGATTAAGACCATTTACAAAAAGTGAGGTCACAACTGCTTAAGGATCTACTTCGGAATGCTATCTATAGGTGGAAAAGAGCCTGTTCCTGATTTCTCCAATGGATCATCTTTTTTTTTTTTTGCTTGCAGGACTGAATCAGAGCTCAACCTGTTTTCATGGGAAAGAGCTGAGGAGAGCTTCTAAAAAATCTTGTTCAACATGCACAACTTTTCTAAATTCCTCTGGTTTCCTCTGCCATTTTAAGTCATCTTGTATCTTCCCATTCTGCCTTTTCAACCTTTTTTTTTTTTTCCAGCTGAGGTTCCTACTAATATATGAACTAAATGGTATAGATCTGTGAGTTTTGGACTCCATGTCCTAAGACTATTTTAAACTCTGTAAATTTCTCTCCATCCTGTCTAATTTCTCCAAAGACTTTGGAAAAACTTTGACAACGGCTCTCAGCTCAGAGCAAGAACAGGGCTTAACAGCAACCATAAGGGGTTTTCTCTGTGCTGAGGAAGATTTAAATTGAAAAGATAATTGAACTTTGAAGTTTCTGGCTATTCAGGAAGGAAGAGGGGCAGACTGAGGTGAGGTGGGGACAGAAAAGATAAAGGCGCATAGAGTGGAGAGAGAGGAATGGAAATAAGAAAGGCTGTTAGAGTTTAGGTGTGATTAAGGGATTATAAAGGAGACACAGTTTTATGTTGTTCACATTTTTCTTTGCCATGGCCAAGGAATCTCTTAAGGAAGCTTAAGACACTTTCTCACACCAACCCAAAAAATGTAGAATATTGGATGTTTGGCAATGCTTCTAAAGTATCTCTTAAATAAAGAATTTTTTGTCCTAAAGTATCTCTTCACTAAATAATTTTATTCCCATCAAAAGTTCCCTGAGTGTGGCTACTATAATGCCAAATCATCCTTGGTGAAATTATGCCATTTAGGAAGGCGAGTACACGAATTTGAGTTACAGCATAAATACAGATAAGAGGTAGGAATATGGCCTAGAGGGGATGTGCCCACAGACTGAGACGACTTCTTCAGAGTCTTGGAATAATTTTTCCGAAGTATCACTTACACTTCTGTGTCTCCGCTTCCCCAAGCTACTGGCTGAGCTGTAAAACCGCAAACCCAACCTGCTTGCTGTTTGCAGAGGGTGAAGGTTTGGAGAGATCTCTCCCAGAACCAGCCTCTCAAGGAGAAAGCAAGGTAGGACTGAGGAAAGTTCTCATAAGAAATTAATACAAAAACCGCTTTATTGAGGTATGGGTTATATATTATAAAATTAATCCATTTTAAATTCACAACTTGATAGTTTTTAGAAAATTTGCAAAGTTGTGCAACCATCAATATAATCCAATCTTAGTATATTTCATCGCTCCAAAAAATAACTTCTTGTCCATTTGCAGTCAATTTCTATTCCCACTCCCAGCCCTAGGCTACCACTAATTTACTTTCTATCTCTGTGGATTTGACTATTCTGGACATTTCATATAAATGGAATCATACAATATATGATCTTTTCACTTAGCACAATGTTCTCGAGTTTCATTTCATAATGCTTTGATGAGTGACCCAGGACAAAGATCGTCCACAGGACCCTGGTCTAAGAAGAAATCTTCTGACTTCTCAGTTCTCAGGGCTGCTTGAGGAATGGATTTTTGGGGACCTGGCCTGGCCTCCTCCCTATGAACTTTCTTCTTATAGACATGCAGCAAATATCAAGACAGAGACATATACCAGTATTATTAGTGATAAGGCAGATTTCCGACAAGTTTAAAGTTTTTCCAAATCTGATCACATAACCAGAACACTTCTAAAAAGGGGTTTCTGTCTTGTTTTCTTTTCCTGGGAGACAAAATAGGCTCAGCATTGGTGGAGCTCAACAAAAAGAAATCAAGGTCATATTACCCTGACACATAATAAGTGCTAAATAAATGTTGGCTATTACCATTCATTTGGTCAACATGTATTGAATGCCTACAATATACAAGCCTCAGTGCCAGGAATTACCCATACAAAGCATAAGGCAAGGTCTAGTAGGAAAAGGGAGGGAGATAAGTACACAAAGGAATAGAATTGAGTGTGACCAGCACTATGATAGGAGGAAGCTACTACTGTCCTAAGCTGGATCTTGAAGATGGACAAGGTGGGAAGGAGGAGGCATGTGGTCAGGTCATGGGAGCATCTTGCTCATGTAAAAGTACAGCCAGTAGAGAAAACCTGGTTCATTCTGGAAACTTCAGAGAGTTCGACATGGTGGAGATGCAGAAGGTGGGTAAAAGGTGTCAAGAGATGGAATCAGAGAGGTGATGGGGCTGGCCTTGTGTCCCATACCAAGGAAACTGAGGGACATTGAAACACTGCAACCAGAGCAATTCGATGATCATATCCAAGAACTATATTCCAGGCACCGTACTAAGTACTTTGCATATGTTACCTCATTTAAGTTTCTTTTTTTAAAAAGATTTTTTTTTGATGTGGACCATTTTTAAAGCCTTTATTGAGTTTGTTACAATATTGCTTCTGTTTTATATTTTGGTTTCTTGGCCACGAGGCATGTGGGATCTTAGCTCCCAGACCAGGGATCAAACCCGCACCCCCTGCATTGGAAGGCGAAGTCTCAACCACTGGACCTCGAGGGAAGTCCTTATTAAATTTCCTTACCCTATGAAGTCAGCCATTTTCTGTATTTTACAGCTGAGAAAACCAAGGCTCATAGAGATGAAGTATCTTGCCCAAAGTCACACAGTATTAAGTGGTAGAACTGGAATTTGAATCCAGACCTTCCAAAGCCCAAACCATGATGTTGGTTATCTCTTAATCATAATATTAACCATGCACCAGTTAAGTTCTCAGCGCTCCATGGGAGAACACTTGAGGGCAGAGTCTAGGACAGTAGCAATAGGGAAAGAGAGACTGGCATGCATTGGAGAGGTCCTAAGAAGTGGAGTCTGCAGGAATTAGTAAGTTGAATGGGAGGGAGGCTAGATGGATGATGGTGTCATTTAACCAAACAGGGACAATACAGGAGGAGGAACAGGTTTTGGAGCAAGATAACAGTTTCTCTTTGGGTCGTGTTGAGTTCAAGTTACCTGGGGGAAAATTAAGTGGACAAGCGTAGTACTTGGAAGTCTCTGGGGTCTAAGCTCAGAAGAGAGATGCCAGCTGAGAATTAGTTAGATGTGGGAGATGTAGAAAGCGAGAAGAGAAAGCTGATGATGAACATGGGCTCTGTCATCACAGCAGAAGTGTTTTGGGTTATTGATTTCCTAGACAATAGTCTAAGGAATTGATCTTCCATTAGCATGTGCAGAGGTGAGTCACATGTCTTCAATAAAATTCGAATTTCTTCCTTCATAGAGTTGGTCACACAAGAAATTCTTACATTGTAATGCTACCTTATATGACTCTGATTTAAAGCCTTTGTTTGAAAGGTCTAATAAAACTAAATGGAACAATATCATCAAGAAAGAAAGAAAAAAGAATTAACAGCCCCTGACATGGGAGAATGTGCTGATCAAAGACAGGCATTAGATTCAGACCCACAAGTGGCAACTTCTGAGCCCAGAAACCCATTAAATGGTCTTCTCCATACATTTCTATTAATGGAAGTCTTAAGTGCTTAAGGGAACTATTTATCCTTTATCCATCACTTTGGTGCGTTAATTTGTGAAGTCCTCTGAGGTAATTAAATAAGCATCAGATGAGAAAATGCATCTCATGATTTACTGTAGATAGTTTCCCATGACATAATACTTAAGATGGCAAGTTCCCTTTGAATAGGCCAGAGTCCTTGACTGGCCAAACAGATTTTTGGTTTTTGGGGGGTTTTGTTTTTTTTCCAGCACTCTAGGCTGTTCTATACATGAGAAAGGGCTAAAGTCAAAATAATAATATAATTTTTACCAAACGTTATGGGCTGAATTGTGTCCCCTAAAATTAATGTATGGAAGCCTCTACCCCCAGGAACCCAGAATGTGACCATAGTTGGAGATGGGTTTTTAAAGAGGTAATTAAGGTAAAATGAGGTCGTTGGGATGGGCCCTATTCCAAAAGACACACACAGAGAAGACAATGTGAAGACACAGGGAGAAGGTGGCCGTCTGCAAGCCAAGGAAAGAGGCCTCAGGAGAAACCAATCCTGCTGACACCTTGATCTCAGACTTTTAGCCTCCAGAACTGGGAGAAATAAATGTCTGTTGTTTAAGCCCCCTAGTCTGTGACACTTTGTTCTGTCAGCCCCAGCAGACTAATACACCAAATAACCAGTATTTTCTCTCTCTATGTGACTATAAACCAACAGATAGCTAGATATGAGTGGGGAGTTTTGGCTTGCAGTGTTTTCATGGTGTGAGCCATAAAAGCAGATGCCACCTTAGAAACGGCTGCTTTAAATCCTGGAGTGATTACAGCAAATGCAATGCTTCAAACCAGGAAAAAGACAAAGCTGCTTTCAAAGGAAGGCAGGAAAGGGGAACCTGAGACGCCATCTGTATGAGGGCCACAGATAAAAGCAGATGTGTCTGCAATATACCTTGCCTTCAGCCTGAATTTTCTTTGGTCGAAACTCAGTAACTTGGCAAATCTCATTGTGCCATTTATAAACGATTGCTGGAAACAGGGGAAGGCAGGCATCCAAGGCAGGTGGGGGCTGGGGGGGCGGGGCAGGATGGTGGGTAAGGGATCAAGATGCTCATTGTTGGCCTGTCCATAGGCCTTTGAAGAGGATGCAATTTCTCTATCACTGTTTGCTGAAAGAGAACTCTGTTTATCGTCCGCCTTGGTAAGATTAAGACCCTTTCAGAAGTAAGCAGGAAGGAATTTTAATTTGCTTGCTCTTCTGTTTTCATTTTTTTACAGGAAAATCGAGTGAGTTAATTTTTAAAAAGACAAATGTGATTGTAGTTCTCTGGGTTACAGCGTATTTTCTCCTCTATATGGTTTGTAATTTTGGACTGCTTTCTTTTTTTTCCTTTTTCTTTTTCCTTCTTCCCTCCCTCCCTCCCCCACTCCCATTCCCTTCCTTCCCCTCTCTTTAAACCAGGGCTCTCTTTAACATGCCTATCAAAAGACACAATATACACTTTGAGCTCAGCATCTTGCTGCATTATCCGCTAACCCCAATTTTGCCCATAGACTCTGTCCGGAGGTGGGGGTCTGTGATGTTGCCCTTGGCCGACCCAGAGTCACAGAAATCATTCACCCACGGACTAGTAAGGAGCAAGGGGGCTGGGGAGGGTGGCTGCTAAGGAATATTTATCAAGTGTCCCCTTTCTCTTGCTCTGACCACTGTCTCTCCACATCCTTTACCAGCTATGGTCCTGGGTGGCATTCTGTTCTAATCTGGGCTAATGCTCTCAACTAATGTTTTTTTTTTTTAAAATATGTTTTGGCCCCAGCATGTGGGATCTTAGTTCCCCGATAAGGGATCAAACCCACACCCCCTGCGGTGGAAGCGTGGAGTCTTAACCACTGGACCACCAGGGAAGTCCCTCTTAACTGATTTCTGAGACCAAATTATTATTCTGTTTGGACCCAGGCATGTCAGCCTTACCCAGTCTCCCCTGAAGCACCCCCAGGGATTGTGGGGGAGTCTCTCTTCCTTTAACCGGGCAAAGGGCCAGTTGTAGAGAAAAAGCCCCAGAGATCGCCTGCCCCAAGCTTTCTGAAGGACTGAGCATGCAAATATGAACCTTGTTACAAAAGAAAATTTCACGAGAGATGGGGAGGGCACCTGGGAGGAAACAGTGTTGGTCAACTATTGTGCCTAAGAACAAAGAAGAAAGCTCCAGAGGGAGTGGGCTCGCAGTCTCGGGGACCAGGGGCTGTTTTCCTGGGGGAGCTGGGCTTAAAAAGCAGCCCATAGAGTCAGACAGACCTGAATTTGAATTCTCATCCAACCCCTTGCTGACAGCGAGACTGTGGAAATCTCTGGAAGCAGAAGTCACAGCACTGTAGCAAGGTGGGTTTAGCAAAGAAACCTTGTGCAAGAGCCCTTCTCACCCCACCTATGCATTGGAAGCTACCGGTGAATCTCACAGAGACTCCCACCCCACCTTCTCCCCACAGCCGTCGAGGGCAGGCCGTCTGGCACACACAGCAGCATGTACAGCGTGTGTGCACACCAAGGGCTACGAACAGCGGCAGGACTGCTTGCAGGGGCAGACACCAGGGCATCTCAGGTAGTTGCCCAGGTGCTAGGAAGAGGCTGGAGCCAAATACGATGATCTGCCCCCCACACACCTGGCACAGAAGCTGGGACCCTTGATGGTAGCAGGTTCCTCACTGTCAAGGTTACACCAATAGGGAGGGAACATGGTCTTTGGGTATCTTTCAGCTGACTTGCTGTTGAACCAAACCAGAGGAGTTTCAGGGCTGGGTTCACTATATGATCCTTCTGCACAGGGTGGGCTGATAGGGGCGTGATGAGATTTGAAGGCCCCAGAAAGACCTTCTCTTTGCCCCTGTAGTGGAGCTGATGTTGTAGCCCTTACCTGGAGCTTCGTGTCTGCTCCCTGGTCTTAGAGGCCAGGAGGAGCCCAGTGATTACCAGGGACCCCAAGTCCCCTTGGTGGAGGAGTCATTTCCTCCCACAGTGGTTTTGAAGCTGTGTTCACAGAAGCCCCAGGGGTTCCAAGTGAGCCCTGAAAGCACCCAAACAGAGGAATGTGGAGCTGACAGAAGCCCCCTCCCCTGCTTCAACAGAGAGGCACGATGTCATCTCTTTGTTATGGGACAAAACTTGGGTCTGCTTGCAGACACACAGTAAAGCCAATCTACTGACACCAGGTTGGGGTGAAGGAAAATGCAGCATTCACTACAGGGCACCAAGCAAGGAGTCCAGGCAGTTAGTGCTCAAAAGGCCCTAACTCCCTGATGGTTTTTAGGGAAAAGTTTATAAAGACGGGGTGAGGGAGGGGGGCTGTGGGGTGTATGATCAGCTCGTGGACCTTCTTCTGATTGGCTGGTAGTGAGGTAACTGGGAGTCAACATCATCAACCTTCTGGTCTCAACGAGTCTGGGGTCTACGTGCTTGTGGGCAGCATACAGTTAACTTTTTCTACCTGGTGAGGGTTTCAGTATCTGCCAAACAGCTCAAAGGACGTGGCTTAGAATGTTATCTATTATCTATCCTTAGTTCCTCCTCAAGGGCTATAGATAGCCCTTGAGGAGGAACTAAAGGTCCTTGACTTTGTGTAATGACTAAACTATTATTATTTTTCTTGCTTGATTATTTTCCTTTATTTCTACACTTTCTCACCTCTCTGTTTAAATTTATTCTTTGGAACTCGGGGAAGGCTTAGGAGGATAAAGTTTCTCTACAGACAAGAGAACATGGGGTGGGGGGTGTCTGTCCCAGGATGGCCCCATAGGATGGTGCTCAGTTACATCTTTTCTATATACTTTGGGCTCTGGATAAGATTTGACTTCAGTAAAGGCTTTAATTAAGGTTCTTTGGTTGAAAGCTATAGAAACCAACTCAGGCCAATAAGCAAAGAGAGGACTTATTGGAAGAAGCAGCCCCCGAAGGTGCGGGCAGAAAGGCTCGTCCATCTCTCTGCTGCTGGTTGTAAAGTACTCAGCCTTTGCTCCATCATCACCTCACCCCTCTCAAGAGTGTAAGGGGTGAGAGGTGGGCCCTCGCCTTCATGGAAGAGAGAGGCTCTGAGGCCACAGCACAACCGCATGTGCCAGGAAGCGGGCAGAAGCTGGATGTCAAAAGTGAAACTCCCATGACAACGTTTTGGAAATCACCGTGACTAGAAAAGGATGGTCCCCCAATCAGCCACCTGTCCACTCCTCCAACCTCTCTGACCCCTTCAAGATGTGATAAGGCAGCTGGCACTAGCTGTGTGCTGACCTTACACGTCCTGACGTGTGCAGGAGCAGGTGTATCAGACAGGCAAAGCCGTTCTCTCTGGGCTTTTCTAGACCTTGCCACCCTAACTTCTGCCACTCCTACTCTGCTTTGGCAGACTCCCTCCTAACCGCACCTGCATCCCAGGTGTTAACACCTGTGAGACCTTCCTGGACCAGGACAGAAAAGGGGAGCCAGCAGGTGGTGAAGGGGCAGGAAACAGATGTTGGAGAAAGAAACTATGTGGAGTCCCTACCAGTTGCAGATAGTGTCATGACAAAGGCTGAAGGGTGACTCTGGCTTCCCTAAAGGTGTACCAACACCCCACAGGGGCAGGAAAGACCCAGCTCACTGTGAGACGAAGCCAGCTGTGACTGGAACGCCTGCAATCTGTGAGCTGCTCAGGGCAAGGCCTGTCCAGAGACAAGCTTGCAAGGCTCTCAGCAGAATCTGCCTCATTTTAATGAAATAATCATTTTAATAAAATAACAAAGATCAGGGACTTCCCTGGTGGTCCAGTGGTTAAGAATCTGCCTTCCAATGCAAGGGACCTGGGTTCAATCCTTGGTTGGGGAACTATGATCCCACAACCCGCAGGGCTACTGAGCCCACACACCACAACTAGAGAGCCCATGCACAGCAACTACTGAGCCCACGCACTCTGGAGCCCGCGCACCATGCTAGAGAGAAGCCCGTGCACCACAACAAAAGATCCTGCATGCTGCAACTAAGACCCAAGGCAGCCAAAAATAAATAAATAAATATTTTAAAAAAACAAAAACAAAAATTCGGCATTACCAGCAACCCCTCTGGTGTCACTCTAGTCTCCTTTCTTTGCCTCCTGACTCCTAAATCAAGCTTTACCAAGAGTCACTGAGCACCTCTCCAGGTGTCCCGACCCTGGGCAGGAAATGGGGATGGTGCTTCTGGATCTCTCTGGAAACCAGAGAAATTGCTACAGTTCCACTCCAGGTGCTCCCTGATTTCTAGGCTCATCTAGTATCTCGTGCTGGTCCATTCAGGTTTGTTTAGGAACCTCAAAGGCAGTCGCTGTTAAACGTTTTGCCCCATTTGAGCATGTGCGAGGAAGCCTGGCCATGTGGTAAATAGACTGATGTTGTTTTCCACACGTGATTATCTCAGCCCAGGTTTGGTTTTAACCCCCAGGCCTGAGACAGCAGAAGAAGTGACCCCCAGGGTCATCCCAATTCATTTGCCTGGAAACCCAAGCAATAGGGAGCTAGGCTGAGGAAGTTTTTCCACATGAGATCAGATGAACTTGGAGCTTTTCTGAATCTGGAAAGGGACAAACATTTAGGTATACCTTATGTCCCACTGAGGAGAGTTTAACTGTAGCTGTTAAGAAAAAGATTTAAGGACAAAGATGTTATCAGATGGAGGCAAGACCACAGCAGCTGCTATTTTGGCATTAAGTAACTAATCTCGGTGTCACCTAGTGGTGTGACCTCGGTGTCACCTAGCCTTTGTGAGCCACACGAGCCATCCCTCACTTCTGTCACTTCTGTAACTCTGTCGTTGGCCTTCAAGAGACCTAATCCTCGAGGGACTAGGGATAGCTTTACCATTTATCTATCTACTGGATACTTGAACTCTTACTTACTCACTCAAGATCCACTCTGTTCCAGAAGGGATTGAAAGCAAAGCCTGAGAACTGGGTGGTAGGGGAACTCAAGGTGGGGAAATAATCCTAGACTGAGACGTAGGAACTTGGATCACAACCCAACAGCTCGCCCACTCCATGACCTTCTGTTTCCTCAGCCAGAGCACGAGGAAGTGGACTTTCAACTCCAGCATTCAGTAATCTGAGATGAGAAGCTGAAACGACCAGAATCAAACATGGGATATAATCTGAGGAATGCGTATCCCATTGCAGGGCCTCTTGGCATCCTGGAAGCTTAGAATAGGTTCCAATTTTCCAAAGGATAGAAATGCAACTTGAGTGGAAATATATGGCTTGGGACTTTATTCCATCCTCCCATCGAAAAAAAAATTCTTATTCCCCTCAGATATATATATATAGATATATATCATCTTTTGGGGATGGTGCAACCAGAGAGTATTTCTGTGATTAATTAGGTCCTAACAAACATTTTGGAAAAGAGAAAACAGCTGCCCCTTTTACAAGACTATTTTATGCAAATCACTGTTAATAAATAGGCTTTTAGGACTTCCCTGGTGGCGCAGTGGTTGAGAGTCCGTCTGCCGATACAAAGGACTCGGGTTCGTGCCCCGCTCTGGGAAGATCCCACATGCCGCGGAGCGGCTGGGCCCCTGAGCCATGGCCGCTGGGCCTGCGCGTCCGGAGCCTGCGCTCCGCAACGGGAGAGGCCACAGCAGTGAGAGGCCCGCGTACCGCAAAAAATAAATAAATAAATAAATAAATAAATAAATAGGTTTTTAAAAACTCAGAAGTGGGACTTCCCTGGTAGGGCAGTGGTTAAGACTCTGCGCTCTCAATGCAGGGGGCCCGGGGTTCAGTCTCTGGTCAGGGAGCTGGATCCCACATGCATGCCGCAACTAAGAGTTTGCATGCCACCACTAAGGAGCCCACCAGCTGCAACTAAGACCCAGTGCAACCAAATAAATAAACAAATATTTTTTTTTAATTCAAAAAATTAAAACCCAGAATCGTTTGCTTTTCTAAGCCTTTCTCTACAGCATCCATCAAAGTCAGGAGTAAAGCAGTCCAACACAAGCTACTGCAGCTCGAGGTAGAACAGTCAAGCTCCCACCCTCACCATGCTCCCCAGTGCTGCCGGCTCGCAGAAGCCTCTGCAGTCTCTAGGGACCAGAGGCTTGCCTCACCAACCATGCCTTCTTCCTGGCCATGCACAGCACTTCCACGAGGCTTCCCAGCCATGCACTCAGGTAAAGCTGCCCTGCTCCACTACGTAACGGAGACAGGAAGAGCTCAAGAGCTTCTGCCTTCAGGACTTCACAATCTAGCCTAATGAGGAAGCCAAGGTGTGAACAGATCGATAATATGATGTGTTCTGGCATAGTGTTATGGGCTGTGTTGTGCCTCCCCAGATTCATAGGCTGAAGTCCTAACCCCTAGTAACTCAGAAAGCGACTGTATTTGGAAAAAGTATCTTTAAAGAGGTAATTGAGTTAAAATGAGGCATCCTTAGAAGAAGAGATCAGGGCATAGACACACACAGAGGAAAGACCATGTGACGACACAGGGAGAAAGAGGCCAGTCAAGGAGAGAGGCCTCAGGAGAATCAGCCCTGCTGACACCTTGAGCTTGGACTGCCAGCCTCCAGAACTGTAAGAAAATAAATTGTTGCCGAAGCCCCTGTTGTGTGGTACTTTGGTATGGCAGGCAGCCTGAGCAAACTATACACGTAGGTTTTCGTTCATTCATTCATTCAAAGAGAAGAGGTACAACACCTGCTGTGCAAAGCCTGTGCAAGATCCTGGAGCTACTGAGTAGAATAAAATAGAACGGCTGTTTCCAGAACGTTCGTAGGTTAGCAAAGAGGATGGATATTTATACACGTATGAGTGTTAGTATGATAAGTGTTATGATACAGGAATGTTATTTACTTACATCCCACCTTGCTCTGAGAAGTATTCAAAAGTATAAACAGTATTGTGATGGCTAGGAGGATTCATTTGGAGGAATTTAGAGAAACTTCACAGAGATGAATTTGATAGATGAGCTAGGGACACATTATAAATTTCATGGGCCCTGGACACTTGCCTTTGTGGGTTCCCTCCTCCATAAGAAATACTTAAAATTATATTTTACTGATGGCACTGGTGAAAGACAAATATATAATATTACATATCGAAGCACTCTATTTTATCTAAAAGTTCATTTTTCTCTTGATTTTCAGAGAAACGAAGACATTTTTATGGGTCCCTGAAAGTGCTGTGGACTCCAGGCACAGTGACTCATGTGCCTGGTGGGGAATTCAGCCCTGAAGATGAGGGAAAAGGCATTCAGTGTAAGAACTCAAAGCCAGGAGACAGCACAGCATATTTGTAGAATGTCAAGTTCAATGTGGCTAGAGTTACTGGGACACTAAGGGAAGGAGAAGAAAGCTCAAGAGGCAGACCTGGGCCAACTGAGAAAGGTCTGGAATGTTACGCCAAGGCAGCGGTGTGCTTAACGACCAGCTCTCTGGGGGAAAAAAGCCCTGATTTGAAGTATTTGCCAACTTCTTGGGTATAAATTCTCCTACCGTGGCCAGTTTCAAGCTGCACCACGGTATCACCAAACGCAGAGTTGGGAAGGGAAATTGGTCATCAACTCTTGCAAGCCATGCAGGCAGCCTCCAGTGCATTCTGCACTAAAGCAGTGAGGAGGAATTTTTGTTTCTAGGAGTGGAGACCCGTTAAGTAGGAGACTTCCACAATAGGATCTTTATTTTAAATCACTCTGTGTCTCTGATAGAATTCATTTGGTTGCAAGTAACAGAAAAGCCAACTAAAATGGGCTTAAACTAACTGACATAATGGGAAATTGACTTAACATAATAAGAAGTCCAGGGCTTCCCTGGTGGCGCAGTGGTTGAGAGTCCGCCTGCCAACGCAGGGGACACGGGTTCGTGCCCCAGTCTGGGAAGATCCCACATGCCGCGGAACGGCTGGGCCCGTGAGCCATGGCTGCTGAGGCTGCACGTCCGGAGCCTGTGCTCCACAACGGGAGAGGCCACAACAGTGAGAGGCTCGCGTACTACAAAAATAAAAGAAGTCCAGAGGTGACAGAGGTCTGTTACTACAGAAGCTGACAATGCCCTTTCGGCCTCTCCATTCTGCTGTCCACAGCGCTGGCTTCATTTTAAAGCTGGCTCTTCTACTGGTTGGAGAATGGCTGCCAGTAGCAACTGAGACTAAATGCTTCCTTGTTCACATCTACTGAGCAGCTTCCCACAGTCCTCTAAGAAGAATAAGAGGCAGTTTCCTAGTGGCTTCCAATGAATCTCTCTTCCTGTCTCATTCGGCAGAATCAATTACACACCCATTTTTAATCCATTGTTAACAATGGGGTGGGACATCTCTTATATACTTGGACCAATTCCTGGGCCTAGGGTTGGGGTCAGCATCCCCCTGAGGCACAGGGGCTATATGGGGAAGGGAGGATACCTGAACAAAACTGAGGTTCTGTTTAGAAGGAAGAAATGGGTAATGTCATTGGGAAGGAAAAAATAAGCTAATGGATCTTGGGTAGGAAACCAACAATTGTACTTTCCATTCTGTTAAGAGTATGAAAGATGGAGTCGATTGGATAGAGAAGGGAGGCTAATAGGACTCTTATGTAATGGACAGGGTAAGAGATGATGAACACCTGAATTCCAACAGTGATCACAAAGCTGGTGGAGAGAAGGAGACAAATTTAGGGAATGCTTAGGAATTAACAGGACTCAGAGCCTGATGGAAGGCGAAGCATTAAAAGGCATCCTTAGCAGTTTGTGGAGACATTAACCAACACAGGGAACATAGGCAAACACAACTAAGGATGAAGATGATGCACTTGGTTTTGCATATTTTGACTCTATGTGGGACATTCAAGAAGAGACGTCCAGTATCAAATTGAAAAACGGGATTGGAACTCAGAAGACAGGTAGGAACCAGAGAGATTGATGAGTCATAATTATAGAGGTGGTTGCTGAAGCTACAGACCTGGACGACATCTCCTTGGAAAGACACGTAGACTGAGAAAAGAGCAGGGTAAAATGAGAACTTTGTTAAACGCCAGTATTTAGGATGCGGTGGGAAAAGATGATGCAACAAAGAATAATCCAGATTTGGGGTTGAGACTCCCTGGCCTTAGAGATCTAGACAGAATTGCTTTGGACCCCAAGTTCCAAATTCCTGGGCTCTGTACAAATTCTGCAAATTCCAGGGACTAACCCTCTCCCGGCTACATCTGACTCCCAGCATCTGCGTCCCTGAAATGGTCTCCACAATTCATTACATCCTTGGACTAGAAAATACACCCTCCAGTTTCCAGCCTCAGACCAAAAGCAGTAACAAGAATGTAAATTTTCCTGAAGATTTAGAAGGGGAGATGACAGGGATTGGAAATCTGCATGGTGTTGATAGTAGATATTTCTGTTCTCCTAAAGTCCTGTTGAGATTCAGCACTCTAGCCCCAGTTCCTGGATATGACAAGAGCTCTATGTATATTTTCTGAATAAATGAATTAATGAACAAAGGTTATTCTCTGTGATCCTCCCCCAAACCAGGCCCTGGATTTCTCTTTCTCCTACCAGATTCCACCTGGGCTCTCCAACGTTCACAGTTATTGCTAAACCATACAAATTCAGTTCTTTCTGGCTTTCACCCTCAAATTTGCAATCACAAATACATCAAGCTGCTTAGCAAAACTAAGAGCTTCTTTTTAAAAAAAATCATATCATGATTCCCCCTTAGAGATAATTTAGGTTGTTTGTTTGTTTGTTTGTCTGTTAACATTTTTGGCTGCATTGGGTCTTCATTGCTGCACGCGGGCTTTCTCTAGTTGCGGCGAGCGGGGGCTACTCTTCATTGCGGTGTGCGGCCCTCTCATTGTGGTGGCTTCTCTTGTTGTGGAGCATGGGCTCTAGGTGCGCGGGCTCAGTAGTTGTGGCTCGCGGACTCTAGAGCGCAGACTCAGTAATTGTGGCCCACGGGCTTCGTTTCTCTGCGGCATGTGAGATCTTCCTGGACCAGGGGTTGAACCAGCAGCCCCTGCACTGGCAGGCAGGTTTTTAAACACTGCGCCACCAGGGAAGTCCCCCTATGTGCCTTTAAAACAAAGATCAAGTTCAACTTTTGTGACATGCTCCTCAGCTCCCCCAGAGAGATTTATTTGCTTCCTTCTGTGTGGTCCTGTAGCACTTTGTGTATAATCCACTCTTATCTTCTAATTTCAATACCATGTGAGAAGCAGCATTTAACATACAGTGTTACAACGATTTTTTGAGATATTGGTCTCTTCCAATGCCTGGCATAGATTAATAGTAGATCCTCAACAACTGCTTCTTGAATCATGACAGACATTATTATGTACCAGGCAGTGTGTTTAGGGTTTTTGCACGTCACCTCATCTAACCTTTAGAACCATGGGGTAGACACTTTGGTTCTCCATTTAATAAATTACAAAGTGAGGAACAGAGAAGTTAAGTAACTTACCCAAGGTCACACAGGTAGGCAAATAGGTAGCTAGACTAGGATTCAGACTCAGGCAGTCAGTTTCCAGAACACTAGCTCTTAAGATGCCCTTACTGTGGTTTGGAGACCAGTCCCAGGAAACCGTATCCATTCAATTTGAAATATTTTTTACACGAGGGGAAGATTTTTCCAAGGAACCCTGTGAAACAGAGGGATTTACTTGTATGCTATTTACATCTTGCACAGAAGTGACTTCCATGGCCTTAGAGGGCTAGAAGGGCCTCTTCTCAGGCCACCTCCAGGTAGGCACAGCTACCCTGAGATTGGTCATTCATCGCTGGGGCAGTGACGGGGAGCTTGGAAAGTAGGGTGGGAGAGGAGGACTGTTTTCTAAGCCACATTTTGCCCAGTATTGCCCACACCTACAGTGAGGCTGTACTTATTATCCATTTCTTTCTCCCTCTAGGAGTTTCTATGTCTGTTTTTGAAAAAAAAGCAGGCTCTAGGCTTAACACCCCCCTAGTTGCTGTAGCCCCTCATGGCAACTCCATGAGGCAGACAGTGCCGGGGAGGACGGCAGGCTGAGAAATACTGGATGACGTGCACATAGGCCGCTCTGCAAGGAGGATCTGGCTCAGAAGTGCATCCTCTGAGTGCCCGGGAGAGAGGTGCCGGCACTGAGCAGCCCACGGCTCCATCGAGCCCACTCTGGGCCTGCCTGGGGTCCACTTGGCATTAACCAGGATGAAGGAAAGCGCCGCTCTTCCTTGTGGAGGGGTGACTGGCCTTCGTGTTCAGTGTCTGCGAACTCCTCACTCCTCAAAGCACAGGGAGAAGCTCGTCGGCATCCTCTGCTGAGGTTTCGCGGAGCCTGGGAAGGTGGGGTGTCAGCCCCAGGGTCGGCTCGTGGTCACAGAACCAAAGTCCACACAGATCCCCCTTCCTCAAGAACAGAGACTAGCTGGTTTGGACTCGCTGGAGAGCTGGACCTGCCACGGACACATTTCCCCAGGCTTTCTTTGGGCTCTTGAAGGGATCTTACTTAAAACGGAGTGGAACGTAGGTATGAGTGATGCCAGTTACATAGGAAAGAGACCTTGCAGAGTGTGTGGAGGCCGCGGGCCCAATGGAAGGTGCACGGCGGTGGGGAGAGGATTCACCACGGTCAAACTCTGGCTTCCTCAGTTACTGGCTCCATAAACTGGTAAGCTACTTAATTGCACCTTGGTTTTCCCCACTCATTAATTGCCTTGCTTTTCTATTAAATGCCATCTATAAAATCGCCATCTATAAAATGGGACTAGTAATGCTTCATTTGCAGTTGTGGAAATTACGTGAGAAGATGCAGCCAAAATTGCTCAGTAGTTGTTCCCTCAGTGATACTTACCACTACTAGAGCCTTTGTAATATCCAAGTGTGATTTAGAGACAGAAATATCGGTATGTATTGTTTGGCCACCAGTTCAGCTGCCGAAATGAAGGAAAGTAAATGTTTGACAGAAATTATTTTATCTCCTAAACATGTTTCTTAAAAAATAAAAGGAGGTCTTCCCTGGTGGAGCAGTGGTTGAGAGTCCGCCTGCCGATGCAGGGGACACGGGTTCGTGCCTCAGTCCGGGAAGATCCCACGTGCCGCGGAGCGGCTGGGCCCGTGAGCCATGGCCGCTGAGCCTGCGCGTCCAGAGCCTGTGCTCCGCAACGGGAGAGGCCACAGCAGTGAGAGGCCAGCGTACCGGAAAAAAAAAAAAAGAAAAGGAAAAAGTCTGATTTAGTCACAGAGTGTGGGTTAACAGCTGAGTGTTACTAAAGGAATGGAAGTTGAAGTGCCCAGGTACCTGGTCACCTCTGACACGGGCCTGGGACCTGGGACCCTTGGCTGCAGTACTGCAAAGCTTGCACCTGGACACACCTCTCCTGGAGCGACAAACTACAAAGAAACTACACGGGACTAAAAATAACTGTGTGCATGCACAGTTGGGGCAAATTCTGGACCCAAAAGATACAGAAAGACAAAAATAAAGCCAAAACCCAACTGCCACTTCTGAAGAGCCTGGAGCAAATACAGGGTGTTGAGAGCAAAAGCAGGGTACTGCGCACGCCCCCTGCACGCGACACCGCCTAAGGGGCGGGCAAAACTCCTGAGCCACGCCTCCGGCCCGACCCCTGGACAGCACTGCTATCCTCACCCCCTATAAGGAACAAGCTCCCGACCACGCCCTCTCAGAGAGCCAGCAAGCAAGCCAGGGAACCTGATGTTTGTTCTCTCTCCCCTCTGCTGCAGCAGGGCCCCCATAAAGCCTTGCCTGAATTTCTCATCTAGCCTTTAGTCAATTTCTGTTGATTGGGGAAAGCCAAGAACCCTGGTATGTAACACCTACAAGGCAAAGGCAGCTAAGCACTGCCTAAGAGAAGAAGTTCTGGACTGTCCAATCAAGCACGCGTTCTGCTCCCAAGGCCCTAGGGGGTCAAACTCTCATCTGTCTGCTCCCTCATTCTGGGAGGAAGTGCTGCATAAATTAAATCGTTAACGGCATCCCATGATTTCCTTTACCTCTCTCCCCTGAAAACCTCCTAACTGGGTGATCTGACCCCCAGATCTAGGGAAAAGGCGTCCAGGAAAGGAATACTGGTGGGCATTTCACCCTGGAGGAGCAGATATCATCACCACCCTTTCAAGGACGTCATATAGTTAGACACAGGGAATGCACTTCCTCTTGAAGAAAAAACATCCAAGGAACTCACCTGGGCCTCTTGGCTTTACAAACACCCACCCTTTTCTCCTGCCCCCTGTTTTGCCAAGCTCCATGCTGGCATCCTGCAGATGGAGCATTCTCCGTGTATTCCCGGGCAGCTCCAAGGGGCTCATGACCTCATGCTGCCCTCTGTCCCGGGCTCCCGTTCAGGCAGAAATTCCCATTAGACGCCAATGTGGAAGATAGGACCTCGCTGGCAGCTATTGTGCAGGACTGAATTGGCCCAGCTGCTCTGTGGCATTTTGATTTATGTGAGTCCGGACGAGACCTTTTAAAACTCGATTTCCTTTGGAAACGCAGTTTGGAAAATCACTCTGGCTGTGTGTGTGTGTGTGTGTGTGTGTGTGTGTATGTGTGTGTTCACATGTGTGTACCCTGCATGCTCCAAATGAGTCTTCAAATAAAATACCTATTGAATTTAATTGAATTCAGTTAATTTGAGGATTTCCAAAGGTAAGGAACAAAACTCCACATCCCTGGACTTTTAATGGAGGACTGATCCAGGCCTTTCCATTCTAAAGCACGCTAAAGGGACTCATAATTTTACATGGGATCAAATACTTCTTCAAAATAAGCAGATTTAGCAAATGTCCATGAAGCCCCAGAGTGTTTCCAACTACAGAAGCTCACTCACCTCCAAGCAAGTATAAAAGATGCGGCTTTGCCCTACAGGACATCAGACAAAAAACTCCAACCCTGCGTCTGCCCCTGGCTATGCCGGAAAGTAAGCCTAGTGATTCTAGAATTCCACAGTCTAAACAACAGCCAGGGTGACAAGACTCTCTAGGAAAATTGCATCTGTGTGATCCAGTGAATCAGCCCTCAGACACACGTCCACTGGCAATCAGGTCAACTCGTTCAGGTGTTTGCTTTGGGAAACTGTCTGTTTTATAAAGGCAAATGGTTCCGAGTGGTCTAATCATTTCCCTTCACACCGGCTTTGACATTTCTTTTGGAATAAGAAAGATATGAGAGGGCTTCCCTGGTGGCGCAGTGGTTGAGAGTCCGCCTGCCGATGTAGGGGACACGGGTTTGTGCCCTGGTCCAGGAAGATCCCACATGCCGCGGAGCAGCTGGACCCGTGAGCCATGGCCGCTGAGCCTGCGCGTCTGGAGTCTGTGCTCTGCAGCGGGAGAAGCCACAACAGTGAGAGGCCTGAGTACCGCAAAAAAAAGAAAGATATGAGGATGTGAAGCAGACTTTTCCCAGCTCATGACACTATGCTGGCTGCTGTGAGTTCAGAAGTCCATTTTGATAGTGTCTATGTTTTGTACTCTCCTCCACTGAGGCTGCCTTTCCCTGCACAGCCCCTACTCAGCACCATATCTCACAGGTGGTGACCTCATAAGGAGAAACTCTTGGGGCTTGGAGGAAGGGGCACCTTTTGAGAAAGAAACGAGTGGAAAACTAACCCATCAATGCTGCACCCTGGGAGAGGTGCAGCCCACCAGGGGGGTGAGTAGCTCACATCCTCAGGACCGGAGCGACTTCAAACCTGTGCCCTTACCAGCTTTGTTGACCCCGTACCTGAGCACAAGACCTGCTAACACAGGGGGTGATCTGCACACAGACCCTGAAAAACTGGAGAGGCAGCAGGTTAGAGTGTGGGTTTTCTGATCTCGTGCAGGAGGGGGCGTCCTAATTCCAGAAGAGCCCTCCTGTCCCTTAGCCAGAATGCCTGCCGCGGGGAGAAGGGCACTTCTTCAGCCTGCCTTGGGTGTTCCTCCTGCTCTGGTTTGTGCTCAGAGCACAGAAACCAGACCTTTTCTGACCTGGGAGCTAGAGTCCTGAGTTGTCCCGCCGTGGGGTGTCCTGTGCAGATGGCAGCCACCGTCTTTGTGTCTGAACCGTCCACTGAAGCTACTCACTAACTCAGGTGGCTGTGGGGATCAGCTGCATCTGCTATGGGGTCCCAGGGTCTTTGTCAGTAAACTGAGGCAGTTACACTAGAGCATGTCCTGGCTCCCTCCACCCCTAATCGTCTCTGCACAGCCCTTTCTATCACAGATGTGCTCATGGGCAAGCAGGCCACTGCCTGGTCGGTGACTCATGCCTCCATGGGTGGCAAGACCACCGGAATGGCACCAGCATGTGCTGTGATCCCCTAGTTTGACCTTGGAGAGCTGCACGTGGTGGGACGCCCATGGCACACAGCAAGAGGGCTGCAAAAGAACCCAGTAACACTGGAAGATTTGGGTTGCCCAGTTCCTATAAAGTCAGAAAGAGAAGTAAGTAGTCTAGTTATTGAAAAGTCTCGAAAACATCCATCAAGTTAACAGGCTAACGTTTTGATCTAGAAACTTAGGTTTGGATGACCCTTTCTTTTTGCTTAGTCTCCATCCATAAAGTGGAGAAAATACAGTACCTAACCAATGATAAATGCCTTACATTGCACACATTATATAATTCACAGAGTACTTTCTCATCCATTATCTCATTTAAACTCTCCAATAATTTGTAAGACAGGTAGGAATTATTTCTCCATTTTAAAGGTGGGTAAACTGAGTCTCAAATAAACTAAAAATGAATATTAGCAATAAGTCGTGTTTTTATCGCACTCTGTATTTCTGAAGTTACTGTGGTGGCTCATCTTTGCTGCATCCCTCCTCTTGCTCTGACAAAAGATCCAGTCCTTGACCACAGGGCTGGACGTGTGTCTCAGGCACAGCAGTCCAGCACCCTGGGCACAGTGATTGGTCCAGGAACAAGCCAGTTAGTGCTCTTTTTTGTTGCTTTTCTTCTAGAGCTGATGGGGTGAGTCTCTTTGCTCTCAGATCTTGGATTTGGAAGAAAGAGATTCTGGATCCTGTCATAGAAAGTGAAAGAAGTGAAAGGAGAAAATGAAACCCAGCAGGGGTAAGCAGATGGGAGAGACAGAGAGAAAGGGAACTCTAATTAGGCTGCGACCCCATTTCTAGTCCTTAAGACTCCGGAGTGGTCCTGGTCTCTGTCCTTCTGAGGCTCAGTTAATTGTTCATGGTTCCGAACTATGAACCATGCTGTGTGCTTCTAATAAGTCCGCTCTTAGTTGAGCCTCCAGGGTGAGTCAGTCTCCCTGGTAAACATACACTCACCAAGCAACCAGGGAGCCAACAATTCAGCCATCCGATCCTCTAGAAGATGTCAGTGACAAATTCCTAATTGTGGCTTAATAGCGTCAGATGATTGACTTTAAAAGATAAAAATGGCAGGATGAAAATTTTTTACCTTAATCTGAGCTGCTTCTAAATTTAAATTTGATTTTAAGAACTTATGCTGAATATAAAACCAGCATAGTCTGTACACCCACTTTGATAGCAGCATTACTCACAATACAAAAAAAAAAAAAAAAAAACCACAACACCTGTTATGGGCAGAACATATATGTCCCTCCGAAATTCATATATTGAAACCCTAATCCCAGTGAGACTGTATTTGGAGTAAGGAAGTAATTAAGGTTAAATGAGGTCATAAGGGTGGGTCCCTAACCCAACGGGGCTAGTGTCCTTATAAGAAATGACAGCAGAGAAAGCACTCTCTCTCCCCTGTGTGCACACCCCCAGGAAAGGCCATGTGAGGACATAACAAGGAAGCAGTCATCTGCAAGCCGGGAAGAGAGCCCTCCCCAGAAACTGAATCAGCCAAAACCTTGATCTTGGACTTCCAGCCTGCAGAACTGTGAGAAAATAAACTTCTGTTGTTTTAGCCACCCAGTCTGGGTACTTTGCTCTGGCTGCCTGAGCAGGCTAATGCACTGCCCAAGTGTCCATCAGCAGACGAATGGATAAACAAAATGTGGTATACACATACAATGGAATATTATTCAACCTTAAAAAAGGATGAAATTTTGACATATGCTATAATATGTTTGAAACTTGAGGACGTTATGCTAAGTGAAATAAGTCAGTCACAAAAGGACAACTCCTATATGACTCCACTTACAGAAGATCCCTAGAGCAGTCAATTTCATAGAGACAGAAAGTAGAGGGATGGTTAACAGGGGCTTGGGGAAGAGGAATTGGGAGCTGTTGTTTTATGGGTACAGTTTCAGTTTTGCAAGGGGAAAAGAAGTTCTGGAGATATGGATGATGGTGATGGTTGCACAACAATGCGAATGTACGTAACACTACTGAACTGTACACTTAAATTGTAAAATTTATGTTATGTGGGGACCTCCCTGGTGGTGCAGTGGTTAAGAATCTGCTTGCCAATGCAAGAGACACGGGTTCGAGCCCTGGTCTGGGAAGGTCCCACATGCCGCAGAGCAACTAAGCCCGTGCGCCACAACTACTGAGCCTGTGCTCTAGAGCCCGTGAGCCACAACTACTGAGCCCGCGTGGCACAACTACTGAAGCCCACGTGCCTAGAGCCCATGCTCCGCAACAAGAGAAGCCACTGCAATGAGAAGCCCATGCACCACAATGAAGAGTAGCCCCCGCTCGCCGCATCTAGAGAAAGCTTGCATGCAGCAACAAAGACCCAACGCAGCCAAAAATTTAAAAAACGGTTTTCTTAAGCTTTTAAAAATTTTATGTTATGTGTATTTTACCATAATTAAAAATATTTTTTGAACCCAACACATGCTTACTGCAGAAAATGTGGAAAGTTTAAAACAGTTTAAGGAAACAGGTAAATGTTTACTTATAATCTCACCATACAGATACCTTCATTATTAATATTTTCTTCCAGGGCTTCCCTGGTGGGGCAGTGGTTGAGAATCCGCCTGCCAATGCAGAGGACACGGGTTCGTGCCCCGGTCCGGGAGGATCCCACGTGCCGCGGAGCGGCTAGGCCCGTGAGCCATGGCCGCTGAGCCTGCGCGTCCGGAGCCTGTGCTCCACAATGCGAGAGGCCACAGCAGTGAGAGGCCTGCGTACCACAAAAAATAAATAAATAAATAAAAATATTTTCTTCCAGCTGTTTTATATATAACCTGTATGTGCATGTCACTGCTGGCTTGGGTAGCGGCCAGTTCACGGTGCAGTGCCGCCACACTCTTCAGCAACCTGAACCTCCCGTTCCCCTTTAACAGGAGTCCAGCCTTCCCACTAGCATCCTCATGGTGCTTTTACTCCATAAAATTTCTGGGAGTTTCCAAGAGGTGTTTGTATGTCTCACATGTCCATCCTGGGGGGTCACCTGTCCTGGTGGCCAGTCGCATTCACACTGGACCACAGCTGCTCCAGGCTCTCCAGTCACTTCCTGCACCTTCTTAGTCAGATTTTGTAGCCTGTGGCTGCTTATAGGAATTGTCTGTTTCTGTGTAACAAAATTTCCCCAAAACTTAGTGACTAAACAAGGTTTATTATTTCACAGTTTCTATGCTTCAGGAATTCGGGAGCAGCTTAGATGCATGTTTCTGGCTCAGGGTCTCTCGCGAAGTTAGAGCCATAATGTTGACAGGGGCTGCAGGCATCTGAAGGCTTGACTGGTGCTGGTGAAGCTGATTCCAAATGGCTCCCTCACTTGGTTAGCAAGGCTGACAGTCAGCACACATAGGTCTCTCCATAGGGCTGCTCACATGTCCTGATAGCATGCAGCTGGCTTCTTCCGAGCAGCTATCCCAGGAGACAAAGCAGGACAGATGCAATAGTACCCCTGTGATCTAGTCTGTGAAGTCACACTTTGTCATTTCCTCAATATCCTGTTACTTATTCCACCCTATTCAGAGTGGGAGGAGCCTACACAAGGGCATGAAACCCAAGCGGCAAGGATCAATAATACACATATATATGGCTTCAAAACTACAACGTTATAACCAGGCTTGTAATGAAAAACAACAGTTGCCTGTTAACTCTTTTATCCATTCTCCTTCACTTTATAGTTCTAATTAATGTGTTGTAATACTAATTCCTTATTTTTCAGTGTAACTTATTACCAGTTGATGTTCCACTATGGAAGATGTGAAGTTAGACCCCCTACATTGTATCCTCAGCCCTACACTTCATCATACACTTCCTTCTGCCTTTTTTTCATTACATCAATATAGATTATTTTATTACTATGTTCATGTAAGTATTATTCACAATTAAGTCATGTTATATACTATGATACATTTCCTTGTGTGGTTTATTTTTCCTGGAGTTAATAATATTTTGTTTGCTTAGTTTTGTATGCATCTTTCATCTCCAAGATCTTTGACAAAATTTTTAATAATCTTCTCCATTATGTTCAAATAAGACAGTGGCCCACTCCCACAAGACATCTTTTCTAGAGCCTTCTGTTCTCTTGCTCCAATTGGGTCTGTTTTCTCTAGGCTGCTGATCATGTTGCTCTAGGAATCTCTTCACCAGGAAAACCTAGGAATTCCTTTCCCTCCCCTCCCCTTGAATTCTCTATTTTCTGAGTATCTTCCTCTTTATTTACTTACTAATTTGTCTTGGTGAAGAACATCATCCTATAGCTTTCTGTGAAAGGGTCCCTGAGATTTAAATTTTTGAGACCTTGCAATGTTTGCAAATGCCTTTATTCCATCCACGTTGCTGTTGGTTTTTTGTTTTTTTTTTGTTTTTGGTTGCACCGGCTCTTAGTTGTAGCAGACGGGCTCCTTAGTTGCAGCTCCAGGGCTCCTTAGTTGTGGCATGCGAACTCTCAGTTGCAGCATGCATGTGGGATCTAGTTCCCTAACTAAGGACTGAACCTGGGCCCCCTGCATTGGGAGTGCGGAGTCTTATTCACTGCGCCACCAGGGAAGTCCCCATCCACGTTCTTAATATGTACTAATATCAATGTGGCTGCACATGGAATTCCAGTATGGAAATAACTCCTCCAGAATTCTGAAGGCATCCCTCCCCTGTCTTCTCCCTTCTGGGGTTGCTGTCAGGAAGTTCAATGCCTCTATCTTTCATGTTATAGGTATTTCTGAGATAACTGATAATTCTTAACTGTTTATTCATATTTAGAAGTGAGACCTTAAAATCTTTATTTGGAAGTTTTGTGTGCATGGGTGGGAATTGTTCACTTTTTGGCTTCCCCGTAGGGTGATCAGGAGGGAAATGCTTTGTAGGAAAACCCCTAAAGGCCATTAGCTTTAGTTCTTTTCTCTTGGACTCATTTTCCCCAGAGAAAACCCCTCCAATTTCCTGCCTATTAACACTCTGGGGCTTCCCTGGTGGCGCAGTGGTTGAGAGCCCACCTGCCGATGCAGGGGACACGGGTTTGTGCCCTGGTCCGGGAAGTTCCCACATGCCGCGGAGCGGCTGGGCCCATGAGCCATGGCCGCTGAGCCTGCGCGTCCGGAGCCTGTGCTCCGCAACGGGAGAGGCCACATCAGTGAGAGGCCTGCGTACCGCAAACAAACAAACAAACAAACAAAAACTGTTGGATTAACACTCTGAACACCAGATGGGGAACAAACTGGGGTGAGGGGAGTTACCACTCAGTATGTGGTTGTTTATTTACTCCCCAGTTTAGTTGTACCTCATGCTTCCACATTCAGAAGGAGAGAGTCAACCTCTGGCTTTCTGCAGGGGCAGGGTGGGAGCAGCTGCTTAGCAATGCGGCAAAGGAGAGAGGATCTGAAGCATAACTGCTCCTTTTTATCACTTCCAACAGGTCTTCCTATATTTGGCATGCCCCATGCCAATTAATTAATTCATTTAATTAATGAATTTCAGAGGTACCTGGAACCTGTTTTCAGAGGTACCTGGAACCTCCAATTCCTGTGCCCTCGGGGGGTTGCTGTGAGAACTGGCTTGCTGCTTCTTGCTTCCGTGCCATCCTTACTCCCCACTCTTGGGGTCTCAGGTTCCACTCTGACTGCTAAGTCAAGAGCCGCTCATCCACCTGCTTCCCAGTTTCCAAAATGACATGCCTGTGACTCATCTGCTCTCATTCTTTTCCCAGTGGAGTTGTGCTTTTTCATTACTTTCTGCAATGTTAGCAGAGTACAGGAGGGACCGAAGGGAAATGTGTGTATTTAATTTGCCATGCTTAAACAGAAGTCTTTTCATTCGTTTACATGCCATTTTTTATATAAATTTATTTATTTATTTATTTTTGGCTGCGTTGGGTCTTTGTTGCTGCGCGTGGGCTTTCTCTAGTTGTGGCGAACAGGGGCTACTCTTCGTTGAGTTGCGTGGGCTTCTTATTGCGGTGACTTCTCGTCGCAGAGCACAGGCTCTAGGCGTCGGCCTTCAGTAGTTGTGGCACGTGGGCTCAGGAGTGGTGTCTCACGGGCTCTAGAGCGCAGGCTCAGTAGTTCTGGCGTGTGGGCTTAGTTGCTCCGCGGCATGTGGGATCTTCCTGGACCAGGGCTCGAACCCGTGTCCCCTGCATTGGCAAGCAGATTCTTAACCACTGCGCCACCAGGGAAGTCCCCTACATGCCATTTTAATTTCATATTTTTGTGGCCTACCTATTCATGCTCTTTCTCTATTTGTCAATAAGATTACTTATCTTTCTTTACTAATATTTAAGAGCTCTTTACATATAGAGAGATATGATTATTTTAAATACATTGTACTTTCTTCTCAATGATAATTTAAAAAATAAAAGTATATTCTGGATTATCTGGTGGACTAGATTGTAAATGAGGACTGGCAAGAATGTTTAGTGCTTGCATTTGCACTTGTGAAGTTTGAGAGCTGAAGCTCACATGCTATCATGGCACGCTGTACGAATGAAGGATTTGTAACAGCCTGAAGTCAGTGCTAGAAGAATAGAATCAGCTTGCGCATATGATGATACAAGCATGCTGCTTACAAAGATCCTGCTTTCTGGCAGTGAGCACCATATTCATATTTTAGAGTGGTTGCATTGAGTGTCTGGTATTTATATGCATGAACTAAAGCAGTTTATTTTCTTCCAAGTTCCAGCAATCATTGAATTCGATAATACTTAATATAGATTTACGTAATACTGTACCTCTAATCTTACCTTCCAATGAATTAAACAGCTTTATAGAATTATTTGTAAATTAATTAATTATTTTTTTACATATACGTGTATCTATTCTTTTTCAAATTTTCTTTTTTTTACAGTTAAATAGATTCTTTTTTAACTTTTTATTTTATATTGGAGTACAGTTGATTAACAATGTAGTGAGAATTTCAGATGTACAGAAAAGTGATTCAGTTATACATATACATGTATCTATTCTTTTTCAAATTCCTTTCCCATTTAGGTTGTTACATTATATTGAGCATAGTTCCCTGTGTTATACAGTAGGTCCTTGTTGGTTATCCATTTTAAATATAGCAATGTGTACATATCAATCCCAAACTCCCTAACTAGCCCTCCCCCACCCCCTGACTCTCCCCCCAACCCCCCTGCCCTGTAACCACAAGTTAGTTCTCTAAGTCTGTGAGTCAGTTTCTGTTTTGTAAATAAGTATATTTATGTCTTTTTTTTTTAGATTCTGAAAATAAGGGATATCATATGATATTTGTCTTTCTCTGTCTGACTTCCTTCACTTAGTATGATAATCTCCAGGTCCATCCATGTTGCTGCAAATGGCATTATTTGTTCTTTTTCATGGCTGAGTAATATTCCATTGTATATATGTACCACATCTTCTTTATCCATTCCTCTGTCGATGGACGTTTAGGTTGCTTCCATGTCTTGGCTATTGTAAGCAGTACTGCAATGAACTCGGGGTGCATGTACCCTTTTGAACCATGTTTTCCTCCAGATATACGCCCAGGAGTGGGATTGCTGGATCACGTGGTAGCTCTATTTTTAGTTTTTTTAAGGAACCTCCATACTGTTCTCCATAGTGGCTGCACCAATTCACATTCTCACCAAAAGTGTAGGAGGGTTCCTTTTTCTCCACACCTTCTCCAGCATTTACTGTTTGTAGACTTTTTGATGATGGCCATCCTGACTGGTATAGGTGATATCTCATTGTATTGATAGTTTTGATTTGCATTTCTTTAATAATTAGTGATGTTGAGCATCTTTTCCTGTTCCTCTTAGCCAACTATATGACTTCTTTGGAGAAATGCCCTTTTTTTGATTGGGTTGTTTGTTTTTTTGATATTGAGACACTTGAGCTGTTTGTAAATTTTGGAGATTAGTTGCTTATTGGCTGCATCATTTGCAAATATTTTCTCCCATTCTGTAGGTTGTCTTTTCATTTCTTTTATGGTTTCCTTTTCTGTGCAAAAGCTTTTGAGTTTAATTAGGTCCCATTTGTTTATTTTTGTTTTTATTCCCATCACTCTAGGAGATGGATCAAAAAAGATATTGCTCCAATTTATGTCAAAGAGTGTTCTGCCTATGTTTTCCTCTAAGAGTTTTATAGTATCCAGTCTTACATTTAGGTCTTTAATCCATTTTGAGTCTATTTTTATATATGGTGTTAAAGAATGTTCTAATTTCATTTTTTTTCACATGTAGCTGTCCAGTTTTCACAGCACCATTTATTGAAGAGACTGTCTTTCCTCCATCATATAATCTTGCCTCCTTTGTCATAGATTAATTGACTGTAGATGTGTGGGTTTATTTCTGGGCTTTCTGTTCTGTTACATTGATCTATATTTCTGTTTTTGTGCCAGTACCATACTGTTTTGATGACTGTAGCTTTGTAGTATAGTCTGAAGCCAGGGAGCCTGATTGTTCCATTTTTCTTTCTCCAGATTGCTTTGGCTATTCAGGGTCTTTTGTGTCTCCATAAAAATTTTAAGATTTTTTGTTCTAGTTCTGTGAAAAATGTCATTGGTAATTTGATAGGGATTGCATTGAATCTGTAGATCGCCTTGGGTAGTATAGCCATTTTGACAATATTGATCCTTCCAATCCAAGAACATGGTAAATCTTTCCATCTGTTTGTGTCATCTTCGATTTCTTTCATCAGCAGCTTATAGTTTTCAGAGTACAGGTCTTTTGCCTCCTTAAGTAGGCTTATTCCTACGTATTTCATTCTTTTTTGATGTGATGGTAAATGGGATTGTTTCTTTAATTTCTCTTTCTGATCTTACGTTGTTGGTGTGTAGAAACACAACAGATTTCTGTGTATTAATTTCATATCCTGTAATTTTACCACATTCATTGATGAGCTCTAGTAGGTTTCTGGTAGCATCTTTAGGATTTTCTATGTGTAGTATCATGTCATCTGCGGATAGTGACAGTTTTACTTCTTTTCCAATTTGGATTCCTTTTATTTATTTATTTTTTCTTCCCTGATTGCTGTGGCTATGTTGAATAAAAGTGGCAAGAGTGGACATCCTTGTCTTGTTCCTGATCTTACAAGGAATGTTTTCAGCTTTTCACTGTTGAATATGATGTTAGCTGTGGGTTTGTCATATATGGCCTTTATTATGTTGAAGTATGTTCCCTTTATGCCCACTTTCTGGAGAGTTTTTATCTTACACTCCAATGAATTAAACAGCTTTATAGAATTATTATTTGTAGATTGCTTATTGTTAAAATTTTAATTAAATATAAGGTCTAATTTTCCAGGACTTGTAAAAATAAAAGCTTAAAGTTATTTATATTGTTTTCTACAATGCATTAATATAAGCAATGTTTCTTGGCATTAGTGTTTTTAAAGTCAAATATAGAAAGAGATGAAAACTTAAAATAATCCTGAGAAGCCATATTTCCACCATGAAACCCAACATCAGAGACTGCCAAACAGACATCTGTCACATTATGTTAGAGTTGTTCATTTCAATTTCATTGGTTTTGTAGCTTGGGGGTATTTAACTTGTGGAGGATCTGTGTATTAGGGTTCTCCAGAAAAACAGAACCAACAGGATATAAGTGTGTGTGTGTGTGTGTGTGTCTGTCTGTCTGTCTGTCTGTCTGTGGGGGGGGGGGAAGAGAGAGAGAGAGAGAGAGAGAGAGAGAGAGAGAGAAACACAGACAGAAGCAGAGAGAGAGAATTTTAAGTAACTCGTGAGATTATGGGAGCTGGCGTCTAAAAGCTGCAGGATGGCTGGCAGGCTGGAGACCCAGGGAAGAGTTGATGTTGCAACTTGAGTCCAGAGGCAGTCTGAAAGCAGAATTCCCTTTTCCTCAGGGGACCTCAGTCTTTTCTCCTAAGGCCTTCAAGTGATTAGATGAGGCCCACCCACATTATGGAGGGTAAACTGCTTTACTCAGAGTCTACTGATCTAAGTATTAATATCATCTAAAAAGTCTTTCACAGGACATTTAGACTGGAGTTTGACTACATATGTAGGCACTGTGGCCTAGCCAAGTTGACAAGTGAAATTAAACATCACAACTTGTTTTGGTTTTAGAGTTATACAAGAGCCACAAAGATCAAGACTTTGAACCTTGTTTTGAGCACCTATTTTTATAGAACTGTAAAAAAAACACTTTAAATCAGCACTGGGGTGTGGGGAGGGTCTGTACATCCTTTTTTTCAAAAAAATCTGAATCATTCTCAGGTTAAAGAACACTTTATAGAACTGAAAGACCTGTTAAAGACTTTTTCCCCTAAAGCTAAAAAGCAGTCTTCCATGAAAGATTAATTCTGCCCCTGCTCCTGAAACAGTGAGGGATTTGCTGTCATGTCCATCCAGGTCCTGGATACCAGGGTTTCAGAAATGTAGGCCTGATTACTCACACAATATGTATTCTGCTTTTTTCTCTTAACATTTAGTATAAGGCTCTAGATCCTTCTTGTTAAAAGATTTTGTTTTTCTTATTGGTTTGGTTTTTGTGATGATTTCAGTGAAACATAATAAAGTTATTTATGGTGATTTCTGGGGAAAAAAATACCTGCTACAATATAACCCGAAAAGCCAACATTGAGAACAAGCATTAAGGTGTATTTAGGGTAATGGTGTGTGTATGAAGTTCATGTGTGTTTAGCAAAAGGTTTTATACAAAAGGACCCTTTTCCTTCTCTCTCCACCATCCCTGAATAGCAAATATATCCTGTGAATGTCATCTCGTGCAGAAAAGAGAATTGAACTAACAATTTTATTAAAATGGAAAAATCATATGAATAAAAATATCCAACCTCATGAACACAGGGATGATTTATAAAGCAAACCTGAGCCTACCGCCTTAAAATCTTAGGTTTGGTATAATTTCTATTTCCTGTCAGGAATGCTCCTATTTCAGCTATAAATAGAACATGACAGCAGATAAAGTAGCTTTTTAATTAGGTCATTACCGAATCTGCATGACTTATTTTCTCTGAGTCTTTGCCATTTTTTGTGTGTGTGTGGTACGCGGGCCTCTCACTGCTGTGGTCTCTCCCGTTGCGGAGCACAGGCTCCGGACATGCAGGCTCAGTGGCCACGGCTCACGGGCCCAGCCACTCCGCGGCATGTGGGATCTTCCCGGACTGGGGCACAAACCCATGTCCCCTGCATTGGCAGGTGGACTCTCAACCACTGTGCCACCAGGGAAGCCCAAGTCTTTGCCATTTTTTACTTCAGATTTAGTCTCTTTGTAATGATGATGCAACATGACAGAATCATACCAGGCTTCCAAAGAGCTCCCCTCATGCTCACCTCCTCCCCCTGCCCCTTTCATTATATGTGCACTTGCTCTATCAAAACCTCTTGCAAAGGGAAGGCAGTGAGGAACTTATACCATGGTTAGACCAGAAATTGGGTCTCAACCCTGGTCACTCTCCCATCTGGGTCTAAATATCCCAACCAGAGCTGAGCTTATGTCTGGCTCTCCAGACATAAGGCTATTTACTTTCTTTCCTGAACTTTGTGATGGTTGATGAGGGACTGAGAGACTGTGACAGAGAAATGGAGCTATGTATATAAGACTAAAACATTGAAAGCAACTGAGTGGACTAATAGTTTTCCCATCTTCCTTATTAAGCCTAACTCTATAATAGCTTTTACTAGCTTCTGAAGCAATAACAAAAATGGAAAAGACCCTTTCTAGTCAATATCCTTTCACTCTGTGATTTTTGAGATACCAGGATGGGTCTTATGTCTCCAAATTCTCACTGTCCTACCCCTATCACAGGCACATGGTGATACTTTAGTAGGGGACAAAGCCTTCATCCAGTCCAGTGGTGACACTGCTAGTGGCTTTGGAGGTTTTGGCATTCCCATAATTCTATCAACAACCCTCTAAAAGACTCACCAAAAGTCCTTCCTAACATCCACGCTATCTAAGTTAGAGCTTGGAGGGAAACGCAGCTTCACAAATCCCATCCCCTCCACCAGCACCCCCACCGGGTCCCTTCCAGCCAGACTGTTAGGGAACCATTGACCAAAACCGCCCAGCTTGGCCAGGCATGATAATAACAACTTGCCTGAGTTGTCTCACAACAGGAGTTCCCGATAAAGAATGCACCGCTGCCCAAGATAACTAACCGGGAGAATTCAGGAGGGGCCGAAAGGAAGGAGGAGATGCCAGCACATAGTATGTCTTGTAAAACTAATCTGGAAGAATTCAGCAGGGGCCAAAAGGAGGAGGGGGGAGTCCTGCCAACCTCCCAGAAGCCCTCACGCTGGTATCCGTCTTGGCTGAGAGATGCGTGTGCCACCAGGAAGGACCCTGAGCAGACCAAATATGGGCCAAGCAAGATGAGGGACCAGAAACAACCCAGAAACTAACCCCATCATCATAAAACCCGAGACTGCAAGCCACGTGGCAGAGCAGTCCTCCTGGGGTCCCTGACGCTGCTGCTTTCCGCCCGGGCGCCCCTTCCCAATAAAGTCTGTTGCTTTGTCAGCACGTGTGTCTCCTGGGACAATCCATTTCCGAGTATTAGACAAGAGCCCACTCTCGGGCCCTGGAAGGTGTCCGCCTTCCTGCAATGAGACCACTTCTGCATTTGTCCTAGGGTCATTGCAGCTCTGTGGCAGGACACCCACAGCTGCAGTATTCAGCCCAGACCTGCTTCCTGGTCTGGGAGCACGACTGGAGAAGGCCAGCTGTTGTCCTCATAACTCATTTACTCAGCAGGACGACCTGACCTGAATCCTCCTGCTGGAAGAACGGACCTGGTCTGATGTAAGGCTATGTTAGCCTGTGGTATTTATCTACTCTAGGCATCACTGTCCAGATTGGGAGCTACCTGAGGCTTCCTGGCACCGTGCTTCTTAATCTTTGTACCTCCAGTGCTAGTACTGGGCTGGCACATAAGGAAGTGTCCTATAAATACTTACTGAGTTTAATGAATCTTTATGCCTGAACACTTAGGAAGTAAGCAAGTGATACCATGTTGAACTGTCCTTCCAAATAAAAAGTCATGGATTAGTCATTCATTCATTCATTTAGTCAACCTTTCACTTAACTAACACGTATTTATTTATTTTATTTTTATTTTTTTAGCCGTACGCGGGCCTCTCACTGTTGTGGCCTCTTCCATTGCGGAGCACAGGCTCCGGACGCGCAGGCTCAGCGGCCATGGCTCATGGGCCCAGCAGCTCCGCGGCATGTAGGATTCTCCTGGACCGGGGCACGAACCCGTGTCCCCTGCATCGGCAGGCAGACTCTCAACCACTGCGCCACCAGGGAAGCCCCTAACACGTATTTATTGAGGGCCACCTATGTTTCAGGGTTTTTGCCATGTTTTGGAATTGTAAGATGAGTAATAGGCAGTCCCCATCCTTGTTAAGTTCACAGCCAAGTAGAGAAGACAGGTAAGTACACCAGGATTTTAATATGGTGTGATAAGAGTGCTGTATATACATCACAAGGGCACAGAGGTCAGGCATCTAACCTTGCCTGACAAGATCAGATTTTCAGTGTAGAAAGATCACTCTAAACACTAAAGACATTATTGCTTGAACATAGCATAATTACTGCAAGATGCAATGCAGGATTGTGGGTCTCCTCCATGGGGTCCTGGCTTCAAGCTATGGGCCGTCACTGAAAGAGACAGCCCTTAGGAGAGAAAATCAAATCTAAAAATGACCTGAGTTTTATATAAAATCAAAGATGTTACTCTGTGACTCTGTATGGCTCCTGTCTACTTCCACCAAAATGGCGCACTTTCCTCTTCCTAAGGAATCTGTCCAAGATAGCAGGAAGCAATGGTGTTACTTCTTTTCATCTTGTTAGAGGTCTTGGGTCCATAAAATGTAGTTCACCTCCCTCACCCTTAATTCCCTGGGGAGAGCCTTTCTGAGGCAATAAATGAAGGAGAAATTCCACTCTTGATCTCCATTAAGTGCTCAGTTGAAATCAGGGACTAGAGAGCTGATGCTCACGAACAAGAGACATGCGTATTCCAGGGTCAGTGATGGGTGTGTCTGCAGAACATTCAAAGACCCAGCTCTCCTTTTGCTCCCAGAAGATGAAGGTGGGAATCATGCTATGTTTTGCCTACCCCAACGGAGATCCTTGAGCTCCAGACAGGCTTTCTGTTTTCTCTAGCCTGCTGCACTAGCCTAACTCAAATGGGATGACAAGGCAGCAACCAGATGGGCTGAAGGACTGTGAAGAAACAGGAGGTGTTGGAGTACTTCCTGCATAAAAATGATGTTTTCATTTCTAAAACCCATATTTCCCCTCCTGGCTGCAGCCCAGAAACTCAGACAAGGGCTATAGTAATGACTAATGTGCTTCCCTTAATGTACCTGCTAACTAGAAGTCAGGTCATTTCTACATCAGTATCACAAATCTTGATGCTTCTATAGCCACCTACATGACTAATAAGAAAAGCAGCTTTTTCCAGGGGATAAACTCTCTCAGAGATACATGAGAAATCCCAGGCATGCTCATAGGAGTCTCCTGCTGCCCGAGGAGGGGTGAAAGTGAGGGCAGCTTGGACCTGCCCTACAGCCATCAGAACACCACTCCAGTGGTGACTCCGGTGTCTGTCGACCTCGGCTTCATGAGCATCTACTTCAGGGCCCTGTGGTCTGCAGTTCCTTTGGCCGATGCAGCAGGACATCTGCCATCTCCACAGGTGTTGCTGCATGGACCCTGCTGGCCTGGGTGCAGACCCTTGTCAGCTTGCCAAGACAACAACCCTTCAATCAGATGGGAGGTAGCTTCCTCTCTGTGTCACACTCTATACTGGGGTGCCTATCCTCAGCAAAAGTAGTACTCCTCCCGAGGTATTATGGTTACTCAGATTCACTCTAGAGCCATTTCCCAAGGTGAGCCCACACTCTGGGACGGGTGTCTTGAATGAGTTCTAGTACTGTGCTTAGAACCAAACCTTCTTTGATTCTCTGGCTACTTGAAGTCTCTCTAAGTCTAGTTTTATCTCCTAAGCCACCTCATACCTCACTTTTTGCAACATTATTACTAAAATACTCCCTAGGCTCTTGGACCTTAGTTCTGCTTTTTTTTTTTTTTTTGTCAATCTTTTCCTTTATGCTGGGTCCCCTCTCAGGAGATCCATTGTCGGAGAACTGAGGGCTCTGATGCAAGGAGTTCTGCTCCATGGCCTTAGTCCAGACCCTACATAAGTCATCAACTATGTTTTAATGCTCTGACTTTGCTTCTGGGAAGAAAAAGTACACATACTCTTCCCTATTCCTCCCACTAAGGACAGCTAAAAACCCTGGACATTATATATAAAACAAACATAAAAGACTCTGAAAGGTGGAGGGAAGGCAGATAGTCCAGGGACCTTGGGACCCAAGAGTCATGTGCCAAATCCCCGAAATGCAAATGTTGAAGTCTTAACCCCTAATTCCTCCAAATGTGACTATATTTGGAGATAGGGTCTTCAAGGAGGTAATTCAGTTCAAATGAGGTCCTTAGGATAGGCTCTAATCCAATATAACTAGTGTCCTTATAAGAAGAGAAAATTTGGACATGTAAACCACAGGGGCACACATGCACAGCTATATGAAGACACAGTGAGAATGCAGTCATCTACAAGCCAAGGAAAGAGACCATAGGAGAAACCCTCCAGACACCTTGATCTTGGACTTCTGGCCTCCAGAATTGTAAGAAAATTAATTTATATTGTGTATGCCACTAAGTTTGTGGTACTTCTTATTGCAGCCCTAACAAACTAATATACCAAGGAATTACACACAGTTGAGTTCCTTGGGTTTTCTTTTTGCCTCATATATTCTAGACTTGGGGCTTAGGAAGTCAGCAACCTGGAAACACTGATGAGTATAGACAAAAAACAAACAAACAAACAAAACAAAAGCCTGCTCTCTCTAGGCAAAGGACAAGGAAGGGGACAGCCTGACATGACAGAAGATTTTTAGACAATAACAACTCTACTTCAGCCAATCTCCATAGAGAAAAACTATGGCCCCACCCATACCCATGCCAACAAGGCCAAATGAGGAGGCTAGACTCCTACACTTACCAGACTATAATGAGGCACCCCAGTCCCCACTCTGGGGTTGTATAAAAGAAGGCTGAGAAGACAGCAGGAACTTTCATCCTTGGCATTCCTGAAGGGCCTTAACTACCTTCCCCTCCTCATGGTGTCATTGGAGGCCACATGGAAAGCAGTAACAAGACACTCCTAGCCCTCCCACCCATGAAGGTAGCAGTGGAGGCCTAGTGGGGAACTGGAAGAAACCAGAATAAACCTTCAGGTTCCAACAGAAGCTAACTGGGCAACTGGCACTCTCCCTTACCCCTACCATAATAATGTCAGAGGAAGCCAGCTAAATCAGATTTAAATAAGATTTAGAGTCTTATAATGAATTTTAAAATGTTTGGTTTTCAATAGGAAATCACTCAGTATACCAAATACCAAGAAGGTCTCAAATTGAATATAAAAAGATTATCAGTAGATGCCAGCACCAAGAAGTAGAGGTGTTAGAATTACCTGACAAAGATTTTTTTAAGCAGTTATAAAAATGCTTCAGTAAGCAATTACAAACAAGTTTGAAACAAATGGAAAGTCTCAGCAAAGAATACAAGATACAGAGGAGAACCAAATGGAAATTTTAGAAGTGAAAAATACAATGACCAAAATAAAAACCTCAGTGGATGGGCTCATCGGAAGGATGGAGGGGACAGAGGAAAGAATCACTGAACTGGAAGATAGAATAATAAAAGTTATCTGACCTGAAAAAAAAAAAAGAATAGAGCCAAAGGGACCTGTGGGACTAATAACAAAAGATCTAATGTGTGTGTCATCAGAATCTCAGAAGGAGAGGAGACCAACAGGGTTGAAAAATTACTGGAACAAATAATGGCTGAAAATAGCCCAAATTTGGCAAAAGACATATACGTGCAGATTCAAGAAGCTAAGCTAACACCAAACAGCTTAAACCCAAAGTAATCCACACCAAGACACATCATGGCAAACTTCTGAAAACTAAAGACAAAGGGAAGTCTTAAAAACAGCATAAGAAAAATAGGACTTTACCTTAAGGGAAAAACAACCCAAACGCATAGGGTTTCTCATCAGAAACCATGGAGTAAAGGAGAGGCACAATATTTTTAAGAACTGAAATAAAAGAACTTTCAACCTAGAATCCTATGTCCAAATATATTTCAAGAATGAAGGAGGGGCTTCCCTGGTGGCGCAGTGGTTGAGAGTCCGTCTGCCGATGCAGGGGACACGGGTTCGTGCCCCGGTCCGGGAAGATCCCATATGCCGCGGAGCGGCTGGGCCCGTGAGCCATGGCCGCTGAGCCTGCGCGTCCGGAGCCTGTGCTCCGCAACGGGAGAGGCCACAACAGTGAGAGGCCCGCGTACCGCAAAAAAAAAAAAAAGAATCAAGCATGTAACTACCATACAATCCAGAAATTTCACTCCTGGGTCTTTATCCTACAAATATGAAAACTTATGTTCACGCAAAAACCTGTACATGAATGTTAATAGAAATTTTATTCATCATAACACCAAATTAAAAACAACCCATATATTCTTCATCATTAAACAAAGTGTGGTACATCCATAGTATGGAATAGTGCTCAGCAATAAAAAGGAGTAAACTACTGACACAGGCAACAACCCAGGTGAATCTCCAAAGAGCTATGCTGAGTAACAGAAGCCAATCAATCAAAAAATGGAGAACAGACTAGTGGATGTCAGGGGTAAAGGAGGCGGTGGTGGCTATGTGGTGACGTGTGTGTGACTATCAAAGGGAGACATGAGAGATCCCTGTGGTGATGAAAATGTATCTGGACTGTAGCAATGTCAGTATCTTGGTTGTGATATTGTCATAGTTTTGCAAGATGTTATCACTGGGGAAACTGAATAAAGTGTTCATGGGATCTCTCTGCATTATTTCTTACAACTTTATGTGAATATACACTATCTTAAAATAAAAAGTTTAATTAAAAAAAATTCAGGGGACTTTCCTGGTGACGCAGTGTATAAGTCTTCATGCTCCCAATGCAGGGGGCTCGGGTTCAATCCCTGGTCAGGGAACTAGATCCCACATGCATGCCACAACTAAGGAGCCTGCCTGTTGCAACTAAGACCTGGTGCAAATAAATAAATAAATAAATAAATTTTGAAAGAAAATAGGAAGCTTGATTATAAAAGTAATAATAAAAAAATTTAGTGGTTGCTTCTGGTTTTACATGATATAGTCAGTTCAGGGTTTCCTTTGGTTCCTCTTGGAAATCAACCCATAGCAACAAAGAGAACAAGAAACAGGCATGCCAACACCATCCCTGACAAAACTAGGAAATATTAGAAACCCCAAACCAAAAGATAGTTGGAAGGGCTGTTTAACAGTGAAGGTCAAATAGGAGTGAAAGAAAATGCAGAGCACACGTAAAGATGCAGATTTTTAGGAAGGGACCTGCAAAGTGAAACGTGGGCATAGACCACTGGTAGGAGCTCTGGTGGGTTCAGTTTGGTTCTAAAGCAAAGCAGAGGACACGGAGGCTGAACAAGGCATCATATAGACAAGCTACACTTTTAAGGAGCATTCTGTCAGTGTGCCTGGATGAAGGAGTAAGATCGCACTGTGAACCACCCTCAGACATCACTCTCAGTTGTTGAGAGGGAAAGTGTCGTTAAAGAAATCATTCACATGCTAAGTCCAGTAAGATAAGTAAAATTACTCTGACCCCCCTCCCAGATGAACCTCCTGCACTCACTTCATTCAAAGATAGGTTTCGAAAAGAAAAATCACAAGACTGATATCAAGATACTACCAAAAAAAAAAAAGAGGCAGTTATATAAAAGCAAATAGCAAACAACAAAACAAGACCAAAACACCTCTTTGGAACTTCCACTAATGCCTGTGGCATGAAGGTTTCCAGCAAGCCTTCCCACAAAAGTTTTTACAAAGACTGTAAAAAAATGTTTTTAACCAGATGAAGGCATTGGAAAGTGAGTGACCAAAACAGGTAGAAACTTCAGGGGAATTGACTCTTAAAAGATGACTAACAGTAAGGTTTGCAAGTTTGTGGCTTCCTGTGCTGGTGAGCACTTTCTATCCCAAGTCCAAAATCCTACTCCAGAAAATTACAGCTTTAACTTGCTGAAAAAGGCAGAAGACAGAGTTTAGGATATCTTGAATCAAGAGAGTTTCAGAAGGAATGAACCCAAAATATGAGTATAAACTTTGCCCAAATCCTGGCTAACTGCTTAACTCTGCACGTATGGCAGTGATGGGCAGGGGACTGGAGGGGGGCAGTTGTCTAGAGACATGAGAGGCAGAAACAAGAGTCTACCTTTGAAAGATAGAACTGAACCAGGTAAGATCTGTATTTGCTGTTCTTTTGATTCTGTATTTTCTCCAACTTGTGTTCAGCTTAAATGGCAAAGGTTGAAGCCTCACTGGTCTAAAGAGTCAGAGGGTAGGACTGAGGATTTCAGAGCACCTGCAAATTTAGTGGGAAATGCTGGAAGCAAAATAACTGCAGAGAGGGTAGGTCACCAAACATGAGTATAAATTCTACCCATATCCTTGGCTGACTGCAAACCTATGCCTATGGAAGAGAGACCCCAAGGGCCTCAAAGAAATAGAAGGCAGATGTGAGAGAGGAATATGTTCTTGAAAGCCAGAACTGCATCAGGAGCAACATGTGTATTTGCTACTTTTTTTTTTCCTGTCTGTCACAGAAAGGGTTTATTACCACAGAGGAAATCAGGAGATGCTAGAGCCCATACAGGGCAGCCTGGGCGGTGTGTGTGATCAGGGTGCAGGGACAGCAGGTGGGAAACCCATCGATCATGGCTGGGCAGTCTCCGACTGGCAGGTTTGCTTGGCCCAGGAGATTCCGGCTGGGCTTGTTTTTGTGGAGCTCGGGGAGGTGAGCCTTGACAAGCAGGCTTTCTCCTGGACAAAACAAAAGACAGCCAGAACCAGGGAAACATTTGCTGCTCTTTTGACTGTATGTGTTTCCAACTCATGAACAGCTTGTGTGACATAAAGCCGAAGCCATATGGCCTGTGGTGCCAGAGAACAGAGCTGGGGCTGGCAGATCAGCTGGAAGCAAGGAGACCTTAGAGCGAACAAGACCCTAAGTCTGAGTGTAAACTCTTCCTGAACTTTGGGCTTAACTACATAGGTAGAGAACACACCCAGAAGAAAGGCAGCAGCTGGAAGCTGAAAAGTCTGAGCAGAGATATCAGCTACTGCACTCTACAAGGGAGACAAAGTTCACAGTTAGAATTCAGGCTGCTTAACAGAACGAAATCCAACAACCATCAGGTGAATGTCACAGAATGCAGTCTCTACGACACACCATCCATAACATTCAGCTTTCAACCCAAGATTACCAGATATGCCAAGAAATAGGAAAGGGTAACCCACATTCAGGAAAAAAGACAGTTTATGGACCCTTACTGAAATTGGTTTAGATGTTAGATTTAACACAAAGATTGTAAGGCAGCTGTTATAATCATGGTCAAAGCATTCAAAGCAGCATGAGCTCAATGAGTGAACAGAAAGGGAATGTCAACAGAGAAATTGAAATTATAAAAGAAAACCAAATAAAAATTAAGGAGCTGAAAGTACAATAACTGAAACAAACAAAAATTTACTGGTTAGGCTCAATAGAAGATTGGAGATGACAGAAAAAGGAATCAGTAAAGTTGAAGGAAGATGAACAGAAATTATCCAACCTAAAGAGCAGAAAGAAAAACACGTGAGAAAAAAACAGAACCCCAGAAGCCTATAGAGCAATATCAAGCAGTCCAACATAATGTTTAATTTGAATCTCAAAAGGAAGAAGAGATACACAGAGAGAAAATATATGAAGATAAAAATCACTAACTCCCCATATCTGGTAATATATGAGTAACATCTGGTAAAACATCTGGTAAAGCTCCAAAAACTCCAAGTTGGACATATACAAAGAAAACCACCCTGGCACAGACATTCACACTGCAGAAAGCCACTGATAAAGAGAAAAACTGGAAAGTAGTAAGAGAAAAATAAGATCTTACGTACAGGGTAAGCGACTTCCAGTTTCAGCTCTGACTTGTGAAGAGCTTGGAAGTCATCACTTCCAATTACAACAAGAAAAAGTTAAACAAACTAAAAATTCATGATTTTTCTTGGACCTATCAGAGAACTGAGGTTGCAGAGAAAACTGCCACCCCCAAATCTGGAGAGACAGGGGAATCCTGAGAGTACAGTGAGATCTGCTTACCTGGAGCTGAAGCCAATGAAGCCATAAACTTAAATGATAATTTTGAAAAATTGCTGGAGGCTGAGTGTGGACTAACATGAGAGAGTGACAAACTCTTGGGGGTCACGGTCTTGGGAGGGGGCCCTACCCTTTCATGGTTATCTCCAGAAACTCCATCACATTCTCATGTTGAAGAGTCAAGAGCAATCCCCTTATCACTCTGGCAGGGGTAGGGGTGGAGCGACCATTGTGAAGTATGCCCAGAATATTTTCCATAACAAAGGCTATTCTCCAGGGGAAAAGACTTTACCAGAGCCTATCCCACCTGGTATAAAGGAAGAGCATTTCTCCCACTCCAGCCCCTTCAACTTCTTATCTCATTCAAGGGTGGAGGAAGAGAAAACTAAGAAATACTTGTGAAGATCACAGCCTAGAAGCACAGACCCACTAAAGGACTGAGATTTAATCATAAGATTATAAAATGTTTTCTCTCCCCTACACTTTATCACACAGCCACAGGGCCCATTAGATAACAGTGGATTACAGCTGAAAGAACTGAAAGACACAGACTCTCTCTAAGAAAGAGTAGTTAAGGAACCCCAAAGTCAAAAGAGGAGATATAAACAAGAACACTAGAAAAATTTGAAGCCTCAGGCTCTTGCAGCTACAGCAAACATCAAACACAGCCCAACTCCTAGTTAGATTAATATAAAACCTCACGCTAAAGGCTAATCTTCCTCAATTCTTATTATGTCCAGCTTCCAACCAAAAATTACAAGGCATGCTAAAAAGTAAAAAAAAAAAAAATAATAACACACACACACATACTGAGTTTGAAGAGACAAAACAAGCATCAAGGGCTTCCCTGTTGGTCCAGTGGTTAAGAATCTGCCTGCCAATGCAGGGGACACAGGTTCGAGCCCTGGTCTGGGAAGATACCACATGCCATGGAGCAACTAAGCCCTTGTGCCACAACTACTGAGCCTGCGCTCCACAACAAGAGAAGCCACAACAGTGAAAAGCCCGTGCACCGCAGTGAAGAGTAGCCCTCACTCGCCGCAACTAAAGAAAGCCCATGAGCAGCAACGAAGACCCAATGCAGCCAAAAAAAAAAAAAAAAAAAAAAGCATCAACATCAGATTCAGATATTATTTATTATATGAAAGTTTCCAAAATCTTCATGTCCTATGTTGAGATATTCTCAAGAATCATCTGTAACACTCCCACACTTTTTTTTTAATTTAATTTTTTTTATAGAACAGGTTCTTATTAGTTATCCATTTTATACACATCAGTGTATACATGTCAATCCCAATCTCCCAATTCATCACACCACCACCTCCAGCCCCCGCTGCTTTCCCCCCTTGGTGTCCATACGTTTGTCCTCTACATCTGTGTTTCAATTTCTGCCCTGCAAACTGGTTCATCTGTACCATTTTCTAGGTTCCACATATATGCATTAATATACGATATTTGTTTTTCTCTTTCTGACTTACTTCACTCTGTATGACAGTCTCTAGATCCATCCATGTCTCTACAAATGACCCAATTTCGTTCCTTTTTATGGCTGAGTAATATTCCATTGTATATATGTACCACATCTTCTTTATGCATTCGTCTGTCAATGAGCATTTAGGTTGCTTCCATGACCTGGCTATTGTGAATAGTGCCGCAATGAACATTGGGGTGCATGTGTCTTTTGAATTATGGTTTTCTCTGGGTATACGCCCAGTAGTGGGATTGCTGGGTCATATGGGTCATATGGTAATTCTATTTTTAGTTTTTAAAGGAATCTCCATACTGTTCTCCATAGTGGCTGTATCAATTTACATTCCCACCAACAGAGCAAGAGGGCTCCCTTTTCTCCACACCCTCTCCAGCATTTGTTGTTTGTAGATTTTCTGAGGATGCCCATTCTAACTGGTAAGAGGTGATACCTCATGGTAGTTTTGATTTGCATTTCTCTAATAATTAGTGATGTTGAGCAGCTTTTCATGTGCCTCTTGGCCATCTCTATGTCTTCTTTGGAGAAATGTCTATTTAGGTCTTCTGCCCATTTTTGGATTGGGTTGTTTGTTTTTTAAATATTGAGATGCATGAGCTGTTTATATATTTTGGAGATTAATCCTTTGTCCATTGATTCATTTGCAAATATTTTCTCCCATGCTGAGGGTTGTCTTTTCATCTTGTTTATGGTTTCCTTTGCTGTGCAAAAGCTTTGCACGTGTAACTGGCATACAAAAAGAAGAGAGAACATACTAAGAAAAATATTTGAAATAACAATGGCCAAGCCTTTCCAAAGTTAATGTCAAACACCAAAAGAGAGATCCAGGAATCTCAGAAATTACTAAGCAGGAATAAATGTCAACCCTTCAAAAAGTCTACACCTATGCCTATCATATTCAGACTACAGAAAACAAAGACAATGAGAAAATCTTGAAAGAAGCTAGAAAAAAAACACCTTGCCTATTCAGGAACAAGAATAAGAATTACAGTGGACTTCTCATCAGTAATCATACAGACAAGAAGAGAGTTGAGTGAAACATTTAAAGTATTAAAAGAAAAAAAACACCAACATAGAAATCTATCCAGCAAAATTATTCTTCAAAAGTGAAAGAGAAATAAGGGTTTTCCCAAACAAACAAAAATTGAGGGAAATCATTACCAGCAGACATGTTCTGTAAGAAACGTTAAAAGAAGCTCTTCAGGGAGAAGGTAAACAGTATAGCTCAGAAACTTGTATCTACATAAGTAAAGAATGCAGGAGGACTTCCCTGGTGGCACAGGGGTTAAGAATCCACCTGCCAATTCAGGGCACACAGGTTTGAGCCCTGGTCCGGGAAGATCCCACATGCTGTGGAGCAACTAAGCCTATGAACCATAACTACTGAGCCTGCACTCTAGAACCTGTGAGCCACAACTACTGAGTCCATGTGCCACAACTACTGAAGCCCGTGCACCTAGAGCCCATGCTCCACAACAAGAGAAGCCACCACAATGAGAAGCCTATGCACTGCAACGAAGCGTAGCCCCTGCTCGCCACAACTAGAGAAAGCCCGAGTGCAGCAACGAACACCCAAGGCAGCCAAAAATAAATAAGTAAAAGTAAATAAATTTTTTAAAAGATTTAAAAAAAAGAATGCTGGTGCAGTAAATGAAAGTGAAATAAAATTTTTTATTGATCTAAAAGATAACAAAGTTATAATAGTAGCAATGTTTTGGGTGACAATAGCACAAAGATAAGTGACATGACTGACAGCAATGTCACAAGGGTCAGAGGGAGAAGTTGGAAATTATTATAAATAAGGTACCTGCGGACTTCCCTGGTGGTCTAGTGGTTAAGAATCTGCCTTCCAGTGTGGGGGACACAGGTTTGATCCCTGGTTGGGGAACTAAGATCCCACGTGCTGCAGGGCAACGAAGACTGCATGCTCTAGAGCCTGCATGCCACAACTAGAGCCCACGCCTTGCAACGAATATCCCGCATGCCACAACAAAGATCCCACCAGCCACAAGTAAGACCCAACGCAACCAAATAAATAAATAATTTTTTTTCTTTAAAAAAAAGTTACCTATATTACATGTAAAGCAGTGTAATTTCATTTGAAGGTAGTTTTAGACTAGTCAAGAATGTATATTGCAAGCTCTAGGTCAATTGTTAGAAATTTCTTAAAAGACGTATAATTTATATGCTAATAGAAGAGATATAATGGAATCAAACAAAATGTTCAGTTAAAATCAGAAAAGGCAGAGAATAAGAGGGGGATGAAAGAAATGAAGAACAAGGGCAATGAATAGAAAACAGTTACAAACGTGGTAGATATTAATCCAACTATGCAAATGATCTAAAAATACCAATTAAAAGAGATTGCCAGAGTGGATAAAAAAACAAGACCCTCCTATACGTTTTCTATAAGAAACCCATTTTACATATAAGGATTCATATAGGTTAAAGTAAAGGGACAGAGAAAGATACACCACACTGACACTAATCATAAGAAAACTGGAGGCACTTCCCTGGTGGTGCAGTAGTTAAGACTCTGAACTCCCAATGCAGGGAGCCCAAGTTCGATCCCTGGTCCTGGAACTAGATCCCACATGCATGCCACAACTAAGAGTTTGCATGCCACAACTAAGGAGCTGGCAAGCTGCAACTAAGGAGCTCGCCTGACGCAACTAAGACCTGATGCAACCAAATAAATAAATAAATAAAATACATTAAAAGAAAGAAAGCTGGAGTAGCTATATTAATTTCCTACAAAGTGACCTCAGAACAAGGAAAATCATCAAAGATAAAGAGGGGCATTACATAATGATGAAAATGTTGATTCTCCAGGCAGATCCAACAATCCCACATGCATATGTATCTACTAACAGAGCATCAAAATGTGTGAGGTAGGGCTTCCCTGGTGGCACAGTGGTTGAGAGCCCGCCTGCCGATGCAGCGGACATGGGTTCGTGGCCCAATCTGGGAAGATGCCACATGGCGTGGAGCGGCTGGGCCCGTGAGCCATGGCTGCTGAGTCTGCGCGTCCAGAGCCTGTGCTCCACAACGGGAGAGGCCACAACGGTGAGAGGCCAGTGTACCACAAAAAATAAAATAAAATAAAAATAAAAAGCCTATTATGTGCCAGCGAGTGAGTTAAGCCTTTCCCCACAGGTTATTTAATTCTTACAACAGTCCTGCAAGGTACAGGTCACTATCCCAATGTTTTGAACAGTATTTTTAATTGTGGTAGAATACACATAACAAAATTTGCCATCTTAACCATTTTTAAGTGTATAGCTCTGTGGCATTAAGTACATTCACGTTATTGTGCAAACATCACCACCATATTTAGAACTCTTTTCGTCATCCCAAACTGAATCTCCCTGGTCCCTTCTCACCCCAGGCCACGGAAACCACCATTTTGCTTTATGTCTCCATGAATTTGACTACTCCAGGTACTTCATATAAGTAGAATCATGTGGTATTTGTCTTTTTGTGACCAGCTTATTTCACTTAGCATAATGACCTCCAGGTTCATCCATGTTGTAGCATGTGTCAGAAATCCCTCCTATTTTAAGGTGGAATAATATTCCATTATATGGATATGTCACATTTTCTTTATCCATTCCTCTATTGATGGATACTTGGGGTTTTTCCACTTTTGGGCTTTGGTGCTGCTATGACGATGGCTATACAAATATCTGAGTTCCTGCTTTCGGTTCTGTGCGTGTACACATAGGAATGTAATTGCTAAATCATATGGTAATTCTATGTTTAATTTTTTGAGGTACCATCATACTACATCCATAGTGGCTGCAACATTTTGCATTCCCACCAACAGTACACAAGGGTTCCAGTTTTTCCACTTCCTCATTAGCACTTATTATTTTCTGGGTTTCTGTTTTGTTTTGCTTTGTTTTTTGATAATAGCCATCCTAATAGGTGTGAGGTGGTATCTCATTGTGGTTTTAATTTGCATTTCCCTGATGTCTATTAATATTGAGCATCTTTTCATGTGCTTATTGACCACTTGTGTATCTTCTTTGGAGAAATGTCTATTCAAGGCCTTTGCCCATTTTTAATGGAGTTGTTTGGTTTTTGTTTTTCTTGAGTTGTACAAGTTCTTTGTACATTCTGGATTTTAACTTCTTATCAGATATACGATTTGCAAATATTTTCTCCCATCCCATTGGTTGCCTTTTCATTCTGTTATTGTGTCCTTTGATACACAACTATTCTAAATTTTGATACAGTCCAATTTGTCTAGTTTTGCTTTTGTTGCCTGTGCTTTTGATGTCATACCCAAAAAAATCATTACCAAATCTAATGTCATGAAGCTTTTCCTCTCTGTTTTCTTCTAAGAGCTTTATTGTTTTAGCTATTAAGTTTAGGTCTTCAATTCATTTTGAGTTAATTCATGTATGTGGCATAAGGTAAGGGTCCAACTTTATTCTTTTGCATGTGGATATCCACTTACCTCAGCACCAATTGTTGAGAAGACTGTCCTTTCCCCATTGAATTGTTTTGGCACCCTTGTTGAAAATCCTTTGACCATATATGTGAGAGTTTATTTCTGAGCTCTCTAGTCTATTTCTTTGTCTGCATGTCTGTCAAATGCTAACACCACACTGTTTTGATTACTATAGCTTTGTAGTATGCTTTGAAATCAGGAAGTGTGAGTCCTCCAGCTTTGTATTTCTTTTTCAAGATTATTTTGGCTATTCATGGTCTCTTGAGATTCCATATCAATTTTAGGATGAATCTTTCCATTTATTCAAAAACTACTATTGGGATATTGATAGGGTTGGCAGTCAATCTTAGATAGCTTTGGGTAGTGCTGACATCTTAAAAATATTAAGTCTTCCAACCCATGAATATAGGATATCTCTCCTTTTATTTGTATTTTTTGAAATTTCTTTCAACATTTTCTAGTTTTCAGTGTACAAGTCTTTCACCTCCTTGGTTAAGTTTATTCTTAAGCATTTCATTCTTTTTGATGCTATTGTAAATGGAATTGTCTCCTTAATTTCTTTTTTGGGTTGCTTATTGTTAGTGTATAGAAATGCAATTGACTTGTGTGTGCTGATTTTGTATACTGAAACTTTTCTCAATTAATTTATTAATTTAACAGTTTTGTGTGTGTGTGTGTGTGTATTATAAGTAATCTTTAAGGTTTTCTACATATAAGATCACATCATCTGCGAACAGAGATAATTTTACCTCTTCTTTTCCAATTTGGATGCCTTTATTTTTATTTTTCTTGCCTAGTTCCTCTGTCTAGGACTTCCAGTACTGTGTTAAATGGAAGTGGGGAAAGTGGGCATCACTGTCTTCATCTTAAAGGAAAAGCTTTCAGTCTTTCACTATTGAGTATGAAGTTAGCTGTGACCTTTTCATATATGACCTTTATTATATTGAGGTAGTTTCCTTATATTCCTAGTTTGTTGAGGGTTTTTAACACAGAAAGGTGTTGGATTTTGTCAAATGCTTTTTTCTACATCAATTGAGATGATAGTGTGTTTTCCCCCCTTCTTTCTGTTAATGCGGTATATTGATTGACTTTTGTATGTTGTACAGCTCTTGCATTCCAGGAATAAATTCCATTAGGTCATGGGGTATAATCCTTTCATGTGTTGTTGAATTCTGTTTGCTAGTGTTTTATTTAAAAACTGCCCCAATTTTTACAGATGAGGAAATTAAACACTGAAGAGGTGAGACAATTTCTCTACTGCTACTCCTCTAGTAGGTGTTTGGAGCTGGGGTTCAAACCTGAGCCTGTTTGGGTCCAGAATCCATGCCATGTTCACTACACCAGGCTGCTTCTTCTTATTCCACAGCGGGGTCAAGAAAGGAAAACGTGGGCTACCAAATATGAGCTCTGTAAATTCACACACACAAAAAAAGATTTAACCATTTCTGAACCTCAGTTTGTGCATCTGTAGAATAGGGATGATGGTGCCCACTTTCTAGAGGTGTTTATAATGTTTAGATAAGACGAGAGATGTAACACTCCCAGATATCCTGAGCTTTTCATTAATGGCAGCATGTATGGCCCTCTGCCCCCCAGTTGGGCCTCCCATCTCAAAACAGCCTGCTCCCCAACCTTAGACAGAGGCTTCATGTGCAGCCTTTTGGCCAAATTACTGATTTCTTTTCTTTGCTATAAATATTCTTGAAGCATTAAGATCATCAGCGAGTCATCCTGTGACTTTATGTTCTGGCCCACAAGGAATTTTCATTCCCCTATGACTTATTGATTCCTTTTTGCAGTTCCCTTCTAAATACCTCCGGCCATTGACATTTCAAATATCCTTGTCTTTTGGCTCCCCTCAGTGGCCTCAACCCATGTCCTGAATTCTTTCTCTACCTTTTCTTCTTTTGTGGCAAGTTCAGTGACCAGAGCATTGCTGGTGGAGATACCTAGCATTTTTAGGAGTGTTTTCCCCCATTTTTCACAGTAGCTCCAGGCAGATCATTTCTGGACCCAGCATGCAGACAGAGTAACTGGGATTCATAGTGGTGATGAAACAGAGGGAAGGGGGCAGGACACAACCTTTAAAAGAATGACATAGCCATAGTATATGATGAAAACCAGTGAGAACCAACTAGGTCCAAGATAGTAGAATATTCGACTTCCAGAAGACCCTGAGCCTCATTATACGCTCATTGTTATATACTAGCACACTAAGTGACACACCCACCAGGGCCATGACAGTTCTGAGGCCAACCATAAAAGGTCAAAAAGTGGGTGGTTGGCCCAATTCTTGGAAATCCCCACCCCTTCCCCAATATAGTTGGAATAATCCTCCCACTCATTAGCCTATGAAATTACCCAGCTCATAAAAACTATTTTGAGGCCTCTTGCTTCTTGCCTTCTGAGATGGTCCACACTCTGTCTGTGGAGTGTGCTTCCTCTCTAAATAAATCTGATTCTCACCTATCACTTCATGTCCGAATTCTTTCAAGACAAAGAAGGAACCTTAAAATCACCAGAAACAGTGATAAAATTTTTCTTAAGGGAAAAAGGAGGAAGACAGTGGTAAATCCACAAATTCCACTCTTGGTTTTGGGCAACACACTCTTCCACTTAACAGGAATTTGTCCCTTTCCTTGGAAATAAGAAGCACAAAGCATGAATCCCGAGAATGCCCTCACAGTGTGTCTTGGGGAAGGAGCGCTGGCCACAGGGAGCAAGTTATAACCTTTTCTGCAAGGGTTGCAGTCAGCACTGCTGTTAAACTGCACTTTTTATGCAGTAACCTCATAGAGAACTGAACTCCGAGAGCTGCAGTTTACTTGTGCTTTCCAACCAAAAGGCCCCAACCCCTCACTAAAGCTATAAATACCAGAATCCCTTCATCTTTGAAATACAGCCAGTTCTAGGTCTTGCTGAAATAGCCCGAAGCTGGTACACACAATGCATGTGTGTATGGTGAAAGAGGTCTTTAAGAGTTTGCCTCTGCTGGAGGCCGGAGAGAAGGGTGAGCGGAATGTACTGGAATGTCCAGCAAACAGCAGAGGCAGATTTGGGGGGTTAAGCTGCTTAGTGGGCCCCGCGGGGCTCTGCTCTAATCTCCGCCATGTGTGAGTCTGCAGGCTGCCTGGGTACCTCAGCCTCTGCACCATCTCCACAGCCGGGAAGCACGGCGTGGGGCAGGGGACCCATCTGCGGGCTCGGGAGGACACCGTGCCCCCCTGAAAGCTGGGCATGTGCACAGCCCTGGTGCTTGCCTGTATGAGGCTTTCCTTCCTCCCAGACCACTCCCCAGCCTCCCCCTTGTGTTCAAGAATGTAGATGACACACGCCCTGAGAAAGACCCCAGGGCCAGCACTTCATCCCACCTACTTATCTGTGGTAATGCCGGCCTCCGTCAATAACAAATGTCAAAGGGGAAGGGGAGCTGGGATGAATTGGGAGATGGGGATTGACATATACACACTACTGATACTATGTATAAAATAGATAACAAATGAGAACCTACTGTATAGCACAGGAAACTCCACTCAACTCTGCTCAGCTCTGTGGTGACCTAATTGTGAAGGAAATCCAAAAAAGAGAAGATATATGTATACGTATAGCCGATTCACTTTGCTGTACAGCAGAAACTTACACAACGTTGTAAAGCAACTCTACCCCAATAAAAATTAATATAAATAAATAAATAAAATAACAAAGGTCATTTAGGACCTACTATGTACCACACACTGTGCTAGGCTCTGCAGAGAGAACAGTAAACAAGGCAGGCATGGTCTCTGCTCTCCAGACCATACTTTCACCCAGGAAGCAAACCACAGAAAAGTCAATAAACAGAAAGCAAGAGAATTGCAGACTGTGAAAAGTTCTTTAACTAAAAACAAAACAAAGCAAACCAAAAACCAAAAAAACAAACCCAGGATAAATAAAGTAGGGGCTGGTCAGAAAGGCTCTCCTGGAGCAGGTGGCAGTGGAGGAAATTCCCAGCAGGGGCTCCTCCTTGCAGGGCAGGAGGTAGGAAGGGCTTGCAGGGTCCTGGGAGCTGCAAGGAGGCCAGTGGGGCAGGAGCCGGGGAGCGAAGGGGTGAAGGACAGAGATGAAATGGGAGTCAGCGGGGTCTCTGTCTTCACAGGGGTGAGGCCCTACTGGGAAGCTGAAATGTATCACAAGAGCAGGGGAGGCACCAGAAGGATTTCCAGCCGTGATAAGGGTGCTACAGCGTGAGAGTGTGTGTGCTTTAAGTCACTATGTCTACTGAATAGTGAGGGAAGGAAGGAAGCAAGAGTAAACTAAATGAGATCAGCTAGGAAGGTACTGGAATAGTCCAGGGGAAAGACGATGGTGGCCTGGACTAGAGAAGGGAGGAGGGAGCTGGGTGAGGGACGGCTGACTGCAGATCAGTTTTACAAGTAGAACCAACAGGACTTGGTGGTGAACTGGGATGTGAGATAAATGTGAGGAATCCAAGGCGAGCGCTGGGTTTTTCCTTAGGCAACTGGGTGGCTGACAGTGCAACTTTCCTTTCCTTTTTTTTTTTTTTTTTTAAATATTTATTTATTTATTTTGGCTGCCCCGGGTCTTAGCTGCGGCACACAGGATCTTTAGTTGCGGCGTGTGAACTCTTAGTTGTGGCACGTGGACTTCTTAGTTGCGGCAGGCATGCGGGATCTAGTTCCCCGGCCAGGGATGGAACCCAGGCCGCCTGTACTGGGAGCGCAGAGTCTTACCCACTGGACCACCAGGGAAGTCGCAGTGCAACTTTCTGATACGGAAAAGCTTGGGGGTAGGAATATATCTTAGCAAAGCAGTAACGGGGGACAGGACAGTTTGGAGGAGGAAAGATGAGATACAAGTCAACAGTGGCTCTCTGGGGTGGGTGTCTCTACCCCCCCCACCCCAAAGCTTCCCGTCCTCCCGGGCACCTGGCCTGAGCAGCTCCACCCCTGGGAAGCCTCTTCCCTCCCTCTTCACCACCCAATGCTCCTTCCCAGCAAGCCTTGTCTCCAGGGTGAGGAGGGGACCCATGCGTGTTCATGTCACCTTGACTTGCTTCTTGACCCTCAGCTGTCAGCACATAAGACAGACTAAACCATTCAGAGATCTGGCAGTGCGGGATGGAAAAGGAGGGAAACAAACAGGGCCAGCGGAGCTCATCCTGTAGAGGAAAGGCCTCCAAATGCACAGCCTCCAGCAGACTTCAACAGGCCTCAAGATGTATGGAAAAGCCCAGCCTTGGAACTGAGGGATATAAACCAGCAATGGAGCAAGGTCAAGGTGCAGCTTCCTTGTGGTTCTGAGCAATGGTCTTACTGGAAGAAGAACATTGGTGAGCAGCCACAAGGACAAGGGATGGGATCCAACACCCAACGGGAGAGGAAAGGAGAAAAGCAAGAGTTGGGCAGGGAAGAAAGCCCCGATATGCAGACTGGGTCAACCCAGCAGAGGACAGGTATGTGGTCTCTCCCATCTCCAAAAGGCACCACACCCCCAGGCCACCATAACACCAGGCCTCTCCATCAGGTGGAACCAAGCTCCCGTTCACTGAATGCCCACCACTTGCCAGGTGTTGAGGCAGACAGCAACTTCGTGTCATGCTCACCACCCCCTGAGCCCCATTCCGTAGATGTGGACACAGCCTCAGAGCAGTGGTGGCCTCTGCTGGGAGCTCAAAGCTGGGAAGCCGTGGAATCAGGAAGGGACCTCAGGTGAGTCTCCCTCCAGAATCCTTGGCCGTTCCACCGCAGTGCCTCACCTGGGCTGGCTTAGCTCAGGACTGCGCTGGACTCACCGCATGTGCCAAGGCCTTAGTGCTGGGTGCCCCTTGGGGACAGTGGCCAGGCAGCAGCCGTAGCAGGCAGCTCACCATTCAACCTGCTCGCCAGTCAGCTCGCAGGGCTTGTCCTGTTCCTTCCTCTGTGGTCTGCAGTGGGGGAATCATATCAATAACCCTTGGTCCTCCAACACCTAAATCCCAGATCTTTCTGCTGCCTTATAGCTTAGAAAAGATGTGCCAGCAGTTCCGTCGGATTGAAGGACAGATCCCCACCCCAGAACCCTTCCTTATGCAGCATGATTCTGTTCTGCCTAGGTCCTCTGTGTTCTTTCTCACTTCTGCAGGAAACTTGTCTTCTACCCCAGACCAGCTCTTCTCAAGCTTTTTTTTACCTGGTAGCACATTTTAAAAAGGATGACATTGGTACAGCTTGCAGGGTAAACAGAGGACGCTGCTCTGGCTTCGCCAGCCCCTAACACCTGTAACCCATTCAAGACCCTCCACTGGGAAGCATAAAATGTCTAGCATGTGTCTGGCACATGGTAGGCATTCAAAATATGTTAGCTTAGTCCCCCTCTGTCCTATCCTAACGTATGCAGCAGGAAAGTAACTAGATCATATGGCAGCAATATATACCAGATTTTCTGGGACAGTCCCAAATGTAAATCGTTTTATCATTTTCAAAAAGGTAATATTTTAAATGTATAATTACATGAAATTTAATTTTTAAAGAAAGATTTATTCAGGTATTGTGGCAGGCAGAATTCTATGATGGCCCCCAGGAATTCCTTAAAAAGCCTTTTCTTAAAAAATATTTATTGATTTATCTATTTATTCTTGGCTGTGTCAGCACGCAGGCTCACTAGTTGCAGTGCGCGGGCTTTGTTGCTCTACGGCATGTGGGATCTTAGTTCCCCGACCAGGGGTGGAACCCGCGTCCCCTGCATTCAAGGCAGATTCTTAACCCCTGGACCAGCAGGGAAGTCCCCTCACATAAGCCTTTTAAAGTGGAGAGTTTTCTCTGGCTGGCGGCAGAGGAGGAAGTCAGAGGTCTGACCTGCCTCTGCTGGCTTTAAGATGGAGAGGCCACTGGCAAGGAGAACAGGTGGCCTCTAGGACCCGAGAGGTGACCTGCCAGACAGCCAGCAAGGAAATAGGGACCTTATTCCTACAGCTGCAAGGAATTAAATTCTGTCAATGACAAGAATTAGCTTGGAAACAGATTTTTCTCCAGAGCATCCAGACGAGAACTCGGCTGGCTGACTCCTTGGTTTCAGCCTTGTGTTTCCCTGAACGGGGGACCCAGCCACAGCACGCCCGACTTCAACACACGGAACTGTGAGCTCAATGGGAGAGTTTATGGTGATTTGTTAGCAGTAGAAAACTAACAGATATAACTTGCATAAAATAAATTCACTTTTAAGTGGTCAGCTCAGTGAGTAAATTCACTTTTAAGTGGTCAGCTCAGTGAGTTTTGATAAATTTTTTTTGTTTTTTTTTTTTGGTGGTACGCGGGCCTCTCACCGTTGGGGCCTCTCCCGTCGCGGAGCACAGGCTCCAGACGCGCAGGCTCGGCGGCCATGGCTCACGGGCCCAGCCGCTCCGCGGCATGTGGGGTCTTCGCGGACCGGGGCACGAACCCGTCCCCCTTGCATCGGCAGGAGGACTCTCAACCACTGCGCCACCAGGGAAGCCCTTGATAAATATTTTGATGCACCTACCATCATAATCAACATACAGAACATTTCCATCACTCCAAAAGCTCCCTCTGCATTCAGTTCTCTTCCTCAGTCCCCAGTCCCTGAACTGTGTTTCTGTTCCTATCTTTTTTTTTTTTTTTCCTTTTCTGGAATGTCATATAAATGGAACATAAAGTAGATAGCCTTTTGTGTTTGATTTATTTCACTTAATGCAATGCTTTTGAGATTCCTCTGTGTTGTTGCATGTATCAGGTCAGTCGTTTATTGCTGAGTAATATTCCCTTGTATGTATCATAATTTATTTCTTCACCTGTAATGTAGGTTTGGATTGTTTTCAGTTGTTGGCCATTATGAATAAAGCTTCTCTGAATATTTGCATGAAATACGTCTTTGTGTAGACAATGTATTTTTATTTCTCTTGGTAAATATCTGTTGGACTGTATGATATATTTGTGTTTTTCGAAGTGGCTGTTCCATTTCACATTGTTACCAGAGATGGATGCAGGTTTCAGTTATTCCACATCTTCATCAACGCTTCCTATTGTCAGACTTTTAAATGTTAACCATTCATGTGGGTATGCAGTAGTATCTCATGAGATTTTTTTTTTAATTTATTTATTGGCTGCGTTGGGTCTTCGTTGCTGCGCACGGGCTTTCTCTAGTTGTGGCGAGCGGGGGCTACTCCTCATTGCGGTGTGAGGGCTTCTGATCACGGTGGCTTCTCTTGTTGCGAAGCACAGAGCTCTAGGCACACAGGCTTCAGTAGTTGTGGCACGCAGGCTTAGTTGCTCCGCGGCACGTGGGATCTTCCCAGACCAGGGCTGGAACCCGTGTCCCCTGCATTGGCAATCGGATTCTTAACCACTGCACCATCAGGAAAGCCCCATGAGATTTTAATTTGTATTTCCCTAATCACTAATGTTGTGAAGATTCTTTTCATGTGCTTATTTGCCATCTATGTATGTTCCTGGGTAAAGGGTCTGTGCAAATCATTCACCCATATATATATTTTTTAATGTTCTGGATACAAGTCCTCTATCAGCTATGCATTTTTCAAATATTTTCTTCCAGTCTGTGGCTTGTCTTTTCATTTCCTTAACAGTGTCATTTGAAGGGCAGAAAATTTTAATTTCAAAGAAGCCCAATGTATCAACTTTTTAAATGGTTTGTGCCTTTTCTGTCATATCTAAAAAGTTTTGCCTAAATAAAGGTCACAAAGCTTTTCTTCTAATAGTTTTATCACAGTAGCTCTTATATTTAAGTTTATGATCAATTTGAAATTAATGTATTGTATATGATGCATGGTAATGGTAAGGGCTTGGTTTTTGCTTATGAATATCCAGTTGTTCCAGAATCACTTAATAAGAGCATCCTTCCTCCATTGAACTGCCTTTGCATCTTTGTAAAAAAAATCAATTGACCATGTACATGTGAAGCTATTCTGTTCTATTTGCCCATAGATATAGATATATATATATATATCTTTTTTTTTAAGCCATACTTATTGTCTTGGTTACTGTAGTATTATAGTAAGTCTTGAAATCATGTAGTGTGAGTCTTTCAACTGTTTTTTTTGTTTGTTTTCTAAAATCCTTTTGGCTATTCTAGATCCTTTGCATTTCTATGTAAAAAACCTTCACGGATTTTTATTGGAATTGCACTGAACCTATGCTCTAATTTGGGAAGAAATGAAACCTTAACAATATTGAGTTTTCCAATCCATGAACACAGCATATCTCTCCATTTATTTAGGTCTTCCTTAATTCCTGATAACAACGTTTTATATGTTTCAGTGCATAGGCCTTACACATATTTTGCTAATATTTTTCCTAAATATTTAATTTGTTGATGCTTATACAATGGTATTTAAATTTTTATGTCCAATTATTCATTGTTAACATATATAAATACAATTAATTTTTGTAATCTTGACCTTTTCAACATTGGTAAACCCACTTATTAGTTCTAGTACCTTTTTGGTAAATTCTCTGGGATTTTCTATGCTGAAAATTATGTCATATGCAAATACGGTTTTACTTTTTCCTTTCTAATCTGTAGGACTTTAATTTCTTTTTCCTGACTTATTGCACTGACTAGAACCACAAGCAAAATATTGAATAGAAGTAGTAGAAGGCATTCCTTGCAGTGTTCTTGAGCTTAAGGGGAAAGCATTCAGTTTTTCATCACTAAGTACGCTGTTAGCTATAGGTTTTCAGTAAATGCTCTTTATCAGGTTAAGGAAGTTCCTGCTATTCTTAGTCTGTGCAGAATTTTTAATAAAGAATCAATCTTAAATTTTCTCTCGTGCTATTTCTTCATCTATTGACGTGATCATATCATAGGTATTTTTTTTCTTTTTTAGTATATCAATAGACTGAATTATATTAATTAATTCTCTAATGCTGAAACAGACTTGCATTTTTGGGAAAAACCCCACTTGGTCATGAAGTACTGTCCTTTTTATGTACTGAAGGATTTGAGTTGTTAAAATTTTGTTAAGGATTTTGGCTGCTGTGTTCATAAGGGACATTGGTCTGTAGCTTTCTTTTCTTGTAAGATCTTTGCCTTGTTTTGGCATCAGGGTAATGCAAGTAATACAAGTTGAAAAGTGTTGCCTTCTCATCTTTTCTGGAAAAGCTTATGTAAAATAGCTATTTTTTTAAAGGTCCATATCCCTATTTGAACTCTTTTTATTTTATTTTATTTTATTTTTGGCTGCACCATGTGGCTTGCAGAATCTTAGTTCCCTGACCAGGGATTGAACTCAGGCCCGCAGCAGTGAAAGCGTGGAGTCCTCACCACTGGACCACCAGGGAATTCTGCAAAATTGCTATTATTTTTTAAATTTTTGGTAAAATTTCTTAAATTTTTGGTGGAATTTACCAGTGAAGCCACCTGGGCCTGGAGTAGTCTTTGTGAGATGGTTTTTAACTATGAGTTCATTTTATTTAACAGATGAAGGACTAATCAGCTTATCTGTTTCTTCTTGAGTAGCTTGTGTCTTTTAAAGAATTAATCCATTTCATCTAAGTTATAAAATTTACTGGCATAAAATTGCTCATAATAATCTCTTATTATTTTTTATTTTTTAGTGACTAGGGCTCTAGAGTGATGTCCCCTCTCTAATTCTGGCTATTAGTAATTTGTTTCTTCTCTTTTTTTGCTGATTAGTTTTGCTAGGAGTTTATCAACTTTATTGATCTTTAAAGAACCAACTTTTGGATTTATTTATTAATTTCCTCTGTCATTTTTCTGTTTTCTATATCACTGATTTCTGCCCTGATCTTCATTATTTCCTTTCTTATGCTTACTTTTGTTATGCTTCACTCTTTCATTGTGGTCAGAAGACATAGTTTTAATGATGAGAATCCTTTTAAATTTATTGAGAGTTTTTTTGTTTTTGTTTGTTTGTTTGTAGCCCACAGTATGGACTGCTTTAGTAAATGTTTTATGTGCAGTTGAAAAGACTGTGTATTCTGCTGATGTTGGATGGAATGTTCTATAACTGTCGATTAGATCAAGTTGGTTAATGATGTTGTTCAGGTCTTATATAGCATCTCTCATTTTTTTGTCTATTTGCCTTATCCATTGGAGGGAAGTGTTGAAGCTTCCAACTATAATTATAGACTTGACTTTTTCTTTTTCAGTGCTTTCCATTTTTTCCTTTATATATTTCAAAGCTCTGTTAATACACTCTGCATTCACATTTAGGATTGTTATGTTTTCTTAAATTTACCCCTTTCTGGGACTTTCCTGGTGGTCCAGTGGTTAAGACTCCATGCTCCCAATGCAGGGGGCACAGGTTCAATCCCTGGTCAAGGAACTAAGATCCCCCACGCCACAAGGTGTGGCCAAAAAAAAAAAAGTACCCCTTTCTAATTATATAATATGCCTCTTTATTTCTGCCAACATTTCTCATTTTGAATGTACTTTGAATGTATAGTCCCTCTAGCTTTCTTTTGATAAGTATTAACACAGAATATCTTTTTACATAATTTTACATTTTCACCTATTTGTGTGTCTTTAAATTTAAAATAGATTTCTTGCTTTTTAAAATCCAATCTAGGACTTCCCTGGTGGTGCGGTGGTTAAGAATCCACCTGCCAGTGCAGGGGACACGGGTTCGAGCGCTGGTCCAGGAAGATCCCACGTGCTGTGGAGCAACTAAGCCAGTGAGCCACAGCTACTGAAGCCCACGTGCCTAGAGCTCGCCGCAACTAGAGAAAGCCCAGGCACAGCAATGAAGACCCAATGCAGCCAAAAATAAATAAATAAAATTGAAAAATAAATAAATAAATAATAAAATCCAATCTGGCAATCTTTGCTTTTTAACTGAAGTGATTAGAACATTGACATTTAATATAATTGTTAATATGACTGGGGTTAAATCTACCACCTTTCTACTTTTTTTTTATTTATCACATCTGCTCTTTAATCCTTTTTCCTCTTTCACTGTCTTCTGAATTGAGAATTTTTTAAATAATTCCATTGACCGCCACTATTGACTTAGTCATTCCACTTTATTTTATTTTTAATGATTGCCCTAGGTTTTACAATATATACCTTTAAGGTATCACACTCTGTCCTGTTCTCTCTCTCTCTTCCTCCCGTAACTCAATTACCTGTATGTTAGATCATTTGAATTTATCCCACAGCTCTTAGGGCCACATCACCTGCTTCTAGACTCATTGGCAAGCTTGTTCACATGAAGATGGAGTGGACAAGGATGAAAAGAGTAGTCCAGCCATAGTAGCACCAGGATTTGACCCCTTTGGGCAGGTCAGAAGTTCAGAGTAGATGTTCAGCCAGACTGCAAAGCACATGTCCAAAGGACTCGAGTCTTTGATCAAACTCTTAGCTCGAGTTGGAGAGAGAGGAGGATGAGCATTTAGAAAACTCAAGAAGTTTTAGAGTCTCTCTGAGTGAATTCAGTTTTTATTTCAGCCACGGTTCTGCTGGCGATGGAAGTTTGTTGTCTATTAGGTGTTCTCACAGTCATTTCCAGGCAAACACCTTCCCCCATCTCCTCTCCTCCCTGGGGTGAACTTGAGTCCTGGAGGGCTTTCCATCATGAGAGTGTGTGTCTGCACCGGGGCACTAAGCAACTAGTCTCAGGTTACTGTCATCTTCACACACATTGACATCTGCTGAGACAGCAGATATCCAGCTTGGCTTCTGGTCATACGGTTCTTGTTGATTCTGCCTACTAGGTCGCTTTAGCTTTACCAGGGCTCTGGGGTGGATGTGACCCGCAATAAGCCACACACGAAAAAAACATTCTAGTGCCTCTGGAGCACTTGCGGGGAGTGCAGGACCCAGCTGGGCTGCCTTGGCCTGTCTGTCTAGACACACTTCAGCTCCACTGCCTTTTCACCCACTAGGCCCTCTGCAAAGCTTGCAGCATTCTGTCTTCTCCCAGGAATCAACGCGCTGACTCGCTCTGCTCTCAGGTCCCCTGATATGTGTGAAGTGCCTGTGATCCCTTATCCCTTCCTGCAGGGCCAGTATGAGAGCAGGGATCTGTGGCGCCCTGCTGGTGACAAGCCAGTATCTCAGCTCTCCTTCTAACACTGTCCCCTCCTTCCCTAAGGGGTGCTTTCTTTGATTGGTTTTTGTTTTATCCTGAGGCGGGAAAAACTAACTGATCTTACGGTCTTCTAAAACTATTATTTATGACATAAAGTATGTGTCCTGCATTATTTAGAACTCAGAATTTTTTTTTGTATTCAAAATCTGAAATTTAGTTTTTTTCTCTTAAAATATCATCTTTGCCCTGAGTTCAAAAACCTTACTTGGGAGTCACAGGCCAAGAACCTGACTCTTCTTACTCTCTGGTTCTACTATGAGAATCATCCCTTGGCAGCGGGTACAGAGTTTCAAAAAGAGGACCTGGAGATAAAGAGAAATGACTGAAGAAAAAATTATTGAGACTATTTTGATGAGTGTCTTGAAATACTATCCAGTTACATGTATATAAAAGATGGACAAGTATAAAAGTTGGTCACAATTTCTTTATTTAGCATTGTTTCACTAAAAGTTTTAAAATCAACGTTCAACCCTTAACCTATGAATAGTGTAAATACTTAAAAGTCTCTCCTTGAAAATATTTGCAAATGAAGCAACTGACAAAGGATTAATCTCCAAAATTTATAAGCAGCTCATGCAGCTCAATAACAAAAAAACAAACAACCCAATCCAAAAATGGGCAGAAGACCTAAACAGACATTTCTCCACAGAAGATATACAGACTGCCAACAAACACATGAAAGGATGCTCAACATCTTTACTCATTAGAGAAATGCAAATCAAAACTACAATGAGATATCATCTCACACCAGTCAGAATGGCCATCATCAAAAAATCTAGAAACAATAAATGCTGGAGAGGGTGTGGAAAAAAGGGAACACTCTTGCACTGCTGGTGGGAATGTGAATTGGTACAGCCGCTATGGAGAACGGTATGGAGGTTCCTTAAAAATCTACAAATAGAACTACCATATGACCCAGCAATCCCACTACTGGGCATATACCCTGAGAAAACCATAATTCAAAAAGAGACATGTACCAAAATGTTCATAGCAGCCCTATTTACAATAGCCCGGAGATGGAAACAACCTAAGTGTCCATCATCGGATGAATGGATAAAGAAGATGTGGCACATATATACAATGGAATATTACTCAGCCATAAAAAGAAATGAAATTGAGCTATTTGTAATGAGGTGGATAGACCTAGAGTCTGTCATACAGAGTGAAGTAAGTCAGAAAGAGAAAGACAAATACTGTATGCTAACACATATATATGGAATTTAAGGAAAAAAAATGTCATGAAGAACATAGGGGTAAGACAGGAATAAAGACACAGACCTACTAGAGAATGGACTTGAGGATATGGGGAGGGGGAAGGGTAAGCTGTGACAAAGTGAAAGAGCGGCATGGACATATATACACTACCAAACGTAAGGTAGATAGCTAGTGGGAAGCAGCCGCATAGCACAGGGAGATCAGCTCGGTGCTTTGTGACCGCCTGGAGGGGTGGGATAGGGAGGGTGGGAGGGAGACGCAAAAGGGAGGGGATATGGAAACATATGTATATGTATAACTGATTAAATTTGTTATAAGGCAAAAAAAAAAAAAAACCTAAAAATAGAACTACCATATGATCCAGCAATCCCACTACTAGGCATATACCCTGAGAAAACCATAATTCAAAAAGAGACATGTACCAAAATGTTCATTGCAGCTCTATTCACAATAGCCCAGAGCTGGAAACAACCTAAGTGTCCATCATCGGACGAATGGATAAAGAAGATGTGGCACATATATACAATGGAATATTACTCAGCCATAAAAAGAAACGAAACTGAGCTATTTGTAATGAGGTGGATAGACCTAGAGTCTGTCATACAGAGTGAAGTAAGTCAGAAAGAGAAAAACAAATACCATATGCTAACACGTATATATGGAATTTAAAAAAAAATGTCATGAAGAACCTAGGGGTAAAACGGGAATAAAGACACAGACCTAATTGAGAATGGACCTGAGGATATGGGGAGGAGGAAGGGTAAGCTCTGACAAAGCGAAAGAGAGGCATGGACATATATACACTACCAAACGTAAGGTAGATAGATAGTGGGAAGCAGCCGCAGAGCACAGGGAGATCAGCTCGGTGCTTTGTGACCGCCTGGAGGGGTGGGATGGGGAGGGTGGGAGGGAGGGAGATGCATGAGGGAAGGGATGTGGGAACAGATGTATATGTATGACTGATTCACTTTGTTATAAAGCAGAAACTAATAAAAAAAATTTTTTTAATTAAAAATAAAAAGTCTCTCCTTGTTTCTTTTGTATTTTAAAAAAACCCTTGTTGTCTATTTTTAGCAAGCTTACTACTTCTATGTTTTCTTTGCCGTGACTGTGACATCTGCCTTAGGTATTAGGCTCCTCTGGAGCAGAGGCTGTATTTTTCCCAGGAACTACACTCATTTCCTGATAGGTTGGTTCTGGCAGCTCTCCCGTCTCCTCCTCGAACTCCTGCAAGATATGCGGCTCCCTTTTCCCACTATCCCCAAATACAATCCTAGACTCCAGCCAAAATCGTCTACTTGCAGTTCATTTATTCATGAATATCTATGGGGAATCAACCATATGACATTTGCTGGGAGGCAGAAAAGTAGTAAAGTAGTAATATGTCATGTTTGTTGAGCACAAAGCATTGCCCATTTTTCTTAGTGTTTTATATGTATTTCACTAAGTTGTCCCAACTCTTTAAGGCATATACTGTTATTATTTCCATTTTACAGCTGAGGAGTACAAGTCTCTCAGAGGTTAGACATCTTGCCAAAGTTACCCTGGCTAGAGCCATGATTCCAGCCCATCCAGTCCAGCTCCAAAACCCACACTCCTAATCTCCACACTGCCTCAGACCCCAGGAGGTTTGTCAAATTTCTACCGAAACTCGAGGGATTCTTAGGTAGAACTAAGTCAAATATGACTGATGCGAGGAAGCTACTGTCTACTTAAGTGTGTAGTGACTTCCCTGACAAAAGTAATGCTTTGGGCGAGTGAGTTGGACAGCAATATTGTTTTGGCTGGTCTTCAGCACTCTGCCACAGGGAAGCAGCCCTTCCTGGAGGCTTGTGAGTTCCTTCTCCTTGGTGGTGTGTCCTTGCAGAGACGTTGGGTGAATAAAGTTGTCAGAGTTTGAAATCACTTCCCCACAATATTTCACAACTTTTTCTGATCTCTCTTATTCCCACCAAGTAACCAACTTATTATTCCACGCGCAGCACTTTACCATTTACCAACCTAAGGGTCTGCCCTCTGTCTCACTATGGGAGGCTATTGGACTTACAGTTACCACCAAGTACATTCTAACATCCCATTGATTTTCAGTCTGAGAATATCAAGTGGAGAGAGTAATGACATCACGGAGCCATGGCTCCTGTCATGGTCAGGAAGAGGAAGCTGGGAGCCCCCCAAAGGGAAAGCAATGGCCCAGTACAGTGGTAGTCAGGGTGAGGGCAAAGGGGGAGTGGAAGCTTAGCAGACTGGACAGGTCAAGCCGTGGGAAGAAAACAGCATGCAGGAATGAAAAGAGCAAAACCAATGAAGAGTCAAGGCCAGAATCCAATAGAATGAGAGCAGAACAATTTCAGTACCCAAAAAGAGGTGACTGAAGTATCCAATTAAACAAGGGCATTACCTCAGTCCTTTGAATAGGCACATGGGTCAACCCAATCTTTTGTTTCTGAACTCCTTTCGGAACCCCTATCTTTTCTGAAAGGAAAATACGGTATCATAATATCATTAGGGTAGAGGGGTATTTTATGGAACCCAAGAGCATGAGTATAGCTGGGTCTCAGAAGCGTGCAAGGATGTGGGACCCTCAGAAGCCCTCTCTCTTTGCTGTCTCTGCAATTCTGCTTTAATCTTCACTCTCTGTTTCTATTGCTTTTTCTAGGACCACAACGCTCCTTAACTTGGGTGTTAGAGGCCCATCCAGATTCTCCCTCTGGATTTCAGTTTTACATTTCAGGAAGAAAAGATTCTCTGATTGGTCTAGTCTGGTCAGGTACTACCCTTAGACTAAACAATTGTGCCTAGGTTTGGGGTCAAGTTGTAGTAGCATGGCTGGTGAGAACCTACTATGGGGGCTGGGCCCCTCCTTCCATTTTACCATCTCCCAGGCCAGTCTGTGTTGTTGTAAGGATCAGATTAGAGAATATATATGAAAAGGTGCCATGAAAATGGAAAGTACTGTTACAATTTTCATGGCTGAAATGTGTAACCATAAGGACATATTTGAAGCTCAAATTGCTTTTGTGGTAATAATATTCGTTTCCATGCATTATAAAGATACCCTAGATATATAGAGTCCTGTAAATTGGAATCAATTTGCTCCTTCTGAGATTTTATTCTAAACCTTTTGCTTGCAAAGAATGCAGTGAGAGAAGGACAGGCTTTCCAAGAACAGGTCTCCTGATTTATAGAGAAGAAAAGTCTAGAATTGGAGGGGGCAGGGAGAGACACAGAGACAGTCATTATTTGGCATCCAAAAAGTTAACAGAGGAAACTGTTAAGCACCAATCAAGAATGTATGAAGGGGAAAGTGGCTGGATTTTAAGTTTCCTCTATAGAATCTATCTTCCAGAAAAGAAGCCAGTTGTACACCCTGGAGAGGATGCTTTGTGTTGCTAGTGATCATTGTTCCTCATTAACTTGGCCATAAAGAAGCGGTGTGCTGTGCATAGAGGTAGATGTGGCTGCTTTCTTCTAGTTAAATGCTAATTATTTTAGACCATATGGTTCTTGGGCTGTAGATTTTTATTATTAAATTTCCTGACTCCTCTTCCATTGTAAAAAGCAAACAAATAAACGAACAAAAGGTAACTCAAAAGAAAAATATCATAAGCTTTCATTTTAAAACGTGTTTCAGGGATTCTTACGCTTGAGATTACAGCATCTATTTTTAGCTGATAAAGCTTTAAATTCCATTCTATTTTGCACTTAAAATTCAAAGGGCAAAGTAGATTGATTGTTTTACTTGTAACTTGCTGTGTTGCCCAGAGTAAATTGTTTAACTTCTTTGTGCTTTTTGAGGAGGAGAGGTAACATCTTACGTCTTGAGTGTTTCTGGGACTTTAAGCATAAAAACCATGCTAGAGCATAAAGTAACTCATGACACAGTGTTTTTCTCTGCCTTGATGACAGTGCATCACAGAATTTTAATTATTAATGTGTTGTTCAGATGTGTCCAAATGCTTCCCTTTCAAAAGAAAAAAGGCAATGGAAAATGGAGTAACTGGGATGACACTAGAAATTAAAGATAGGGCCACCTTTCTGAGATCTCTAAGTAGTTCAGAATAGAGATGGAGGTGATCAAGGAGGAAAGAACCAAGTAGGAATAATCAGGTTAAACAGTAAGAAGATCAAGAATAAATAAAAGGGACTTCCCTGGTGGCACAGTGGATAAGAATCCGCCGGCCAACGCAGGGGACATGGGTTCGATTTTTGGTCCGGGAAGATCTCACATGTCACGGAACAACTAAGCCCACGAGCCACAACTCCTGAGCCCATGTGCCACGACTACTGAAGCCCGCACAGCTAGAGCCCATGTTCTGCAACAAGAGAAGCCACCACAATGAGAAGCCCACGCACCGCAATGAAGAGTAGCCCCAACTCACCGCAACTAGAGAAAGCCTGTGTGCAGCAAAAAAGACCCAACACAGCCAAAAATAAATAAAATTAAATCTAAAAAAAAAAAACCGAATAAATAAAGGATGTTAAGAGAAGACGTGCAGGGGTGTGTGTGCGTGTGTGCACACACACACATCCCAAAGAACAAAAACTAAATAACATATTTGAACCTCAGAATTAAACAGAGAAAATTTCCCTGTGGATCTGTTGACATCTTCTACAGGAAAAAAAAAATTACTTCCACCAGAATTTTTCAAGGAAGTGTATGGGGATGGATATTCTTGAACTGACAACCAGTCAGTTGGTCCACAAAAATGGATAACTTAGTCAGAGCCAGACAATGGCGGAGGAGATACACCCAGGAAACAAGATAGACATGATCCCAATCCTTGAGGAGCTTCTTGTCTAAAGGAGAGAGATACATAAACAAAAATAGCAGTCAGGGCCTCCCTGGTGGCGCAGTGGTTGAGAGTCCGCCTGCCGATGCAGGGGATACGGGTTCGTGCCCCGGTCTGGGAGGATCCCATATGCCGCGGAGCGGCTGGGCCCGTGAGCCAAGGCCACTGGGCCTGCGCATCCGGAGCCTGTGCTCCGCAACGGGGGAGGCCACAACAGTGAGAGGCCCGCATACCGCAAAAAAAAAAAAAAAAAAATAGCAGTCAATGATAGGGCTACAGAGGAATAACACAGGGTACTTCCAGGAGCTTATTAGAGATGCAGCTAACCTGGAGGGTGGGGGAGCCTGGGAAGGCAGAGAATTGCATGTTCAATGGCCCTGGAATTGCATGTTCAATGGCCCTGGGTGAGGAAATGTTACCCAATCCAAGCTCACTCTGCTCACCACATGACAGGCCAATAATCGGAGACGAGGTGTCGAGGCAAGGAGTGTCACTTTATTCGGAAAGCTGGCAGGCGGAGAAGATGGCAGATTAGTGTCTCAAAAGAGCCATCTCATTGGGGTCTGGAGGCCAGTTTCTTTTATAAAACAGAGAGGGGGAGGGGGTGAGGAAGTAAAGTAAAAAGGCCATTAGTCTTGCAAAATATCTCCTGGAATGGCCACCCTCGGGGAGAGGATATGTTAATTTCTTCTTTCCTGCAGGCATCCACAGGTGGACAGGGTCTGATTGTCTCCCTGTGAGCTGAACAGAGGCACTTTAGTTTAATATTCAGGTGGAGGAACAGGGTTCCCTGAGGCAGGCCATTATGTATGCCAGTAGCTATAGACAATACCCTTTTAGTGATTATAGTAACAAAAAGCAATGAAGAGCAAAGGTTAAAGTAAAAGAAACAGATCCGACATGGAGTCAGATTTTGTTCTTCCCTGTTACAGAAAGGGAGCATGGACTTCTGCATTCCTGAGCTCCCCTAGACTGTCCACCAGTAACTGTGAGGGAAGTCCTCATTAGCAACTGTGGTTTAAAGGAAAATGTTTTGAACTTGAAGTCAGACCAGTTCTAGATCCACCATTAAAAGTTGTAAGATCTTGAGCTTCCTCATCTCAGTTTCCTTGTCTGTAAATTGGAAATAATAAAATATTTCCATGATTCTAAGTGACTGGAAGCTGCATTATCAATTTAATAAGAAATTTTCAAGGTAAGCATGGAGAGAGAAGTATGTGTCAATTGTAGTATACGTCCTGATTTCAGCAACATTAAAATGTAAAAATAAGTACATCATAAAATTAAGAAAATGTGGTGATCTTCCAGAGTTGTGAGGATTAAATGAGATTATATACAAGAATATAATTTCACACTGTGCTGTGGACTGAATGTCTGCATCCCCCAAAATTCATATATAGAAATCCTAACCACGGATGTAATATATTAGGAAGGGGGGCCTTTGGGAGGTCCTTAGGTCATATGGGTGGCTCCCTTGTGAGTGGCATTAGTGCCCTTGTACGGAAAGACAGGAGAGTTTGCTCTGCCTTCCCTTTCTCCATGTGAGGATACATAAAGAAGGCAGCTGTCTGGCATCGAGGAAGTGTGTTCTCACCAGACACCAGATCTGCCAGTGCCTGACCACAGACTTCTCAGCCTCTAGAACTGTGAGAAGTAAATTCAGTTGTTTAAGCCACCCGGTCTATGACATTTTTGTTATAGCAGCCTGAACAGACAAGGACACACTGTCAAGTCCTACAATGGAAGTATTATTACTTGCCTCACCATCTGCATGAGGCTCAGACTTTAATAAAATACTAATGACTTAAAAAAATGGATATGCCGTTCAATCTTGGGATCAAGGTTGAGAGTCATTTTTATTAAGGAGGTTATATCATTCTTAACAACTAATATGCAGAGGCTTTTAGAACTAAAAGGAAATTTAAAGTTCAATGAATTCTATCCTTAAATTTTATAATAGAAAAAAACTGAGGATCAGAGAAGTAAGTTTGCTTTTCTGTATACATATGGTACATGACTCAGTTGGGACAGAAAGAGGACTTTTAATAGACAATGTTGACACCCGTTAGTGAATATGGCTATGGTGAACTCTCGGAATCGCTGTGTAACCTCAGCTCCTACACAGCGGCTGAAGGATGCCAATCCCCCCCAGTGAGCAATGCCTTAGCAACAGTGCGGTACCAGGTTAAGCTGATTTAGGGGGATTGGGGATGATTTAGGGGGATGGGATTGGGGGGGATGGGATGGGGGCAGGTGGGAAAGGCATAGGTGGAGAATTCTGAAGTATTAGATGAGCTTCCTCCCCATGGAAAACAAAATCATGCTCAGTCTGAGGGATAGAGTTGCTGGAATTGTTGGTCCTTCTGTACAGGGGTATTTCCATACCCCTCCAGGAGCTCTTCCGCACCCTCACAGCCCCCCCCACCAAGCAGTCTGAAAATGACACAGCAGAGGAGGTCTCTCAGACACATGACCACTGGTTGGGGTGGGGAGTGAGGCATGTCTATGCACACTAGAACCATAAGAGGTTATTTTCTTTGTAGTCACCAGGCAGGCTGAGTTGGGCTGGGGTGAGTGATGACACTGCTAGACGAGAAGAGCATTTGTGAATGACTCAGTCACATACCTACCTACACCCATGTCCCCCCGCCCCGGCCCCCCTCAGCAGTGTAGCAACGCTATAGCAACTCTCTTGAAGGCTTATCAAAGCATTGCAGGCAGGATGCAGCACACTGTGGCTTTATCTACAGAAGGCAGATTAGGACGGGGTTGTCACCATCCCCCATCTGGGGATACTGACGCCTGGTTACATCATTGTTCTAAGCTCCGTGCAGACGACGAGAAGTCCGGTCAGTTCTTTTAACTCTGTGTTGCTCTATCTGGCACGCGGTTGGCCTGCTCTCCAACTTCAAGACAAACTGGAAACAGGCTGCCCAACAGTGGGCAAAGCTGAACTGAAGAGTCACAGGATTTTAGAGCAGGAAGTCGGGTATGCTATCTGTGTTTACGTACGACGACTTCGTTGAGTTCTCAACACAGAAGTATCTTGCAACCCTCGCTGACAGACGCAGGATCAGAGACTAGGAAAGCGTAGTCAGACCGCTCAGGGTGGGGGGACTGGTTCGTAAAGGGGCTGAGATTCCCACCCGGGATCCTGACTCGCAGAGTTCTGTCAGGGCCGCGTCAGCACGCCTCTTCCCCAGGGGTCCCCCTGCGCGCGGCCCCGTCCCCAGGCACCGGGCCTGCCCAGGGCTTCGGCTCCGCGCCCGGCGCTGCGGCGCCTCCCTGGCCTTTGTTTGAGTGCCGGAGAGCCCGAGAACAGAGAGGGGCGTGACTTCAATATTCCTGTGGTTTTTAAGCAAGCGATTGCCTAACCTGTGTCTGTCTCACGCTGGCGTGAAGCATCCGTAGGCAGAGCCGGCTGCGCGGCGAGCGCTTCCCTGGGCGCGCGCGGCCTCCCCACCCATCCTTCCCCGCACACCAAGCAGCCAGGGCCGCGGGTGGGAGGCTCTCCTCGTGGCTGGCGTGGCGGAGCGTGGAGATCTCTTTCATTCATAAAACGAACATCCCCGCTCGCTGCCTTCCCGCCGGCCTCACGCCGCGCCGTCCGCGGCCGAGCAGGCCTGGGTCCCGGGGAATCTGCTCCGAGGGCCAAGGGGCCTCAAGTGGCCCGTTTTCGCGTTCAGCCGGGAAGCCCCATTTAAAAACCCCGTGTCGTGTCCTCCCTCTGCAGAGACGACTGACATGGATCGCGGAGGAGCACTCGCGACTGAAGAGACCAGATGGCTTGTGGTTCAACCCGCAAGTAACACCTCACCCTTTGACTTCAGGCTGTCCGACATTTTGTGGCTTGCATTTTTTGGAGCGACGGTCAACTGGGCTACCTCTCCATTTGTAAACAACCGGCTTTCTAGGTCCCTGTTGTCCCCCTTTTATGGCGGCAGGTGGGATCAGGGGAGTGGGCGGGAGGGATGCTGGCAGGGGCGGGGCGGGACAGGTCGCTGCGCTAATTCAAGATGCGACCTCCATCCAGATGAGAGCTTGCTGTTAACAGCGGTCCTCTCTGCGAGCCCTTGAAATTGCCCCAGGACTCCCCTAGCAGCGAGAGGCGAGCCCTCATTCGCCGAGCGGGCCCCCCTCGCCCCTCCTTGCCCCCTCCCTGCCGCTCCTCTCGGCCCTGGAAATTACAACTCCTCGGCGCGCGGCGCCGGCAGGAGGCGGCGGCTGCACGGAGACCGGAGGGGGTTCCCGAGCCAGCCGGGCGCTCGCCCTCCACCCGCGGGCCGTCGCGTCGCGCGGCCAAGGTCACAGGCGCCGCAGGAGCGGCAGCGGCGAACCGGAGCAGCGGGGCCGTGCTGGCCGCGTAAGAAGGCCCCAGGGCGCGTTCGGCCCGCGTCGGCTGCGGCCGGAGAGGGAGGCGAGAGAAGGTCTCCGGGCCGGCGAGAGCGGAGCTCGGGCTCCAGCGTCGGCTCCCGGGCGCTGTCCGCCGCCTCGTGGTGCTGACCCCAGCCCCGCGGCCAAGAGGCCTGCTCGCCCGCCTTCCCACCTACAGATCGCCCGGACCGGCGGTGGCCACCGGCCAGGGCAAAAGGGGCCCCTGGGCAGCTAGCTGCCCACTGCACCCGAGGGGCTGAAACAGGAGAGCCAGCGAACCTCAGCCCGGCAGCCGGTCCTCATGTGGAGAGGAGACGCGCGCAGCCGCCGCCGGCGGCGCTGGTGCTGATTCATCCCCTAGAGCATCTCGCAGGCCACCGCGAGGGCAGCCGACCAGCTCCGGACTCCGGCCGCAGGTTGCAGCCGCTGGTGCAGGAGCCTCGCGGGCAGCAGGTGAGGACCCGCTCTCCGTCCTCTTGCCCCCAGTCGCCCGTGGGCGGTGGCCCCAGGACTGAGAGAGGGGCGTGCCCCCGGCTTGCGAAGCAGTCGTGCCCGTGTGACGCGCCCGCCTCCCCCTCACTGGTGCTAGCCACGCTCGCTCGCCTCTGCCCGTCTCCGGGGCTTGGGCCGTTCCACCCTCCGCGCCGAGCCGCTCTCTCCGCCGGCGCAGCGATGGAGGAGGAGCTGAAGTGCCCCGTGTGCGGCTCGCTGTTTCGGGAGCCCATCATTTTGCCATGTTCCCACAACGTCTGCCTGCCTTGCGCCCGAACCATCGCGGTGCAGACCCCGGACGGCGAGCAGCACCTGCCCCCTCCGCTCCTGCACTCCCGGGGCTCAGGGCTGCCCGCCGGCGCCGCCGCCGCCGCCGCCGCGCCCCCTCCGGACCACGAGACGCCGGCTGGCCCGGCCTGCGGCGGCGGCGGCGGCGACCACGCGGACAAGCTGAGCTTGTACAGTGAGACAGACAGCGGTTACGGCTCTTACACCCCGAGCCTCAAGTCCCCCAACGGGGTTCGCGTGCTGCCCACGGTGCCCGCGCCGCCCGGCTCCTCGGCCGCCGCCGCCCGGGGCGCCGCCTGCTGCTCGCTGCCCTCGGCCTCCATCACGTGCCCGCAGTGCCACCGCAGCGCCTCCCTGGACCACCGCGGCCTGCGCGGCTTCCGGCGCAACCGACTGCTCGAGGCTATCGTGCAGCGCCATCAGCAGGGCCGCGGGGCCGCGCAGGGGGCGTCCGCAGCCGCTGCCGTGGCCGTGTGTCAGTTGTGCGACCGCACCCCGCCCGAGCCTGCCGCCACGCTCTGCGAGCAGTGCGACGTGCTCTACTGCGCTGCCTGCCAGCTCAAGTGCCATCCATCCCGGGGACCCTTCGCCAAGCACCGCCTGGTGCCGCCGCCGCCGCCGCCGCCGCGCGCGCCCGCCGAGGCCGCCTCTGCGTCTCCAGGCGCCGCCCAGGGCGCCCCCAGCGCAGGCGGAAGCTGCAAGAGCCCGGGTGCCACCGGCGCCGGAGCGGCGGTGGGCGGCGCGGCCCGCAAGTACCCTACGTGCCCTGACCACGAAATGGAGAACTACAGCATGTACTGCGTGAGCTGCCGAGCCCCGGTGTGCTATCTGTGCCTGGAGGAGGGCCGGCACGGCAAGCACGAGGTGAAGCCGCTGGGGGCCATGTGGAAACAGCACAAGGTGAGCGCCCGCTGGGCAGGGCATGGGGCACGGACGCAAAGAAAAGTGCGCTCCCCTTCGTTAAATAAGCTCCAAGTACTCTGAGCTGAGTGTTGGAGATGGGAAGGGCATGGAAGGACGACCCCCTAGGTCCCCTCCCGCCTGAGGCTTTATGATTCCACCCAAAAGTCGTCTAGAATGCAGAAGCAGGACTCGTTCACTCCCAAAATTGACTAATAAATTACCTTGATGGCCCCTCTGGGTTTATGACACCTAGGGCCCCCTTCCTCCCTCCAAAAAGTTCGTATATCTTTTTCTTTTCTTTTTTCTTTTTTTTAAAGTACAAGTGTTACCACCTGCTTGCAGGAAAATGTCTGATGCCACCCGTGCTTGGTTAATCTTCTCTGAAGGCAGGAAGGATTCTATCCCAACCCTCAGTGAAGGGATACACTATCTCCCTTAGAGCAGAATTCCCATCAGCTTCTAGAGCAGAAAGTTTCCTACTCTCTCAGCTAGTCTCCAGCACTTTCTAACCCCAGAATGCCTCTCAGCTTAAAGGGAAGATGTAATTCTTCATGCGCCTTATTTGAGACTTTGGGCGTGTGCCCTGTTAAGAAGGGAACATCATTCCCCACTGAGAGACCTTCTCTTACTGGGACTTCAGGTGGCAGGAGTGTGGTGGAGTAAGCACTTAGTAAGACAGCCAGGCACACTCATCTGCAGGCTGCTGCGGGCCATCTTTCCAGGGACTTGCCTGCAGGTGCCACCTCCCAAGTGGGAAGGAACAGCCGCTACAGGCAACTCGCACACACTTGTGGTGGCCAGTGTATCCTCATAGCTGACACAGAAGGAGAGAAGCCTTCAAAATCAGGTCAGGCCCTCGATCAGACCCCAAAGCAAGAGTGGGGTCAGCTTTTCTAACATTCACCTTAATTTCCTACTCAAAGGCCAGGCCGTGCAACTGGACTCACTGCCGAGGTCAGTGATCCGGGTCCCTTGTTCAAGGACTCCAACTGCAAATTTGGACGCTTATCATTCAGTATCCTCTTTCCAGTAAACTCTTACCCCACAAAGAGGCAGGAGATCTCCAAATAGCCCAACAGGAAGTATGTATTCTGACTTTTTGAGGAGGAAAGACATGGGAAAATAAGGCAACTTGCCGTGGTCCTCTCATATCATCCAACTGGAAATGGACAAAAAGGGGAGCATAGATGGGAGAAGAAGGGACCAACCATTCATACTATAGATTTATTACATACAGTTACTGTATAATTTCTGCTACAACATGCCTGTTGTTACTGTAACTCAACATTTTCAAACAAAAAAATTAGGAAAGAACAAATGAGGAACACTTCAGAAATCCACCTCGGAAAGGGAAATTTGCATAGTAGTTCAGAAAAGGGCGATCTGGAGTCAAATCCCTAATTCTAGAGCAGTAGTTCTCATTTGGGAACAGTTTCACTCCCCCTCCAGGACATTGCCAATGTCTGGAGACAACTTTGGTTAGCCCACTTAGGAGTTGCTACTGGCATCTAGGGGTAGAGGCCAAGGAGGCTGCTAAACAGCCTACAGGGCACAGAAAAACTGCAAAACAATAACCCAGAAAAATATCAACAGTGCCTCTGAGAGAAACCCTGTTGTAAGTTACACAGACCTGGATCCAAATCTCAGCATTTGTAATTTACTTGCTGTAAGCGTTTAGGCACAGTTTGAAGTCCACTGAATAATATCTAACTCAGATAATTGTTGTTGGGAGTAAGTATAATGCTGTATGTTTAGCCTCTAGCACAGTACCCAACTCACAGTAACCAATATATTTTATTTATCATTATTATTATTATAGTGCTAATACTTAACACCACCAAACTTGCAGAAAGCTTTAGGGAAGCAGCAAAGGGTACTTATTCGACCTCAGTGACTTGGTAACCTGGAGAACACTCGAGCTGGTAGTGTTTATGTTGAGTCCTAAAATAGCTTGGAGCTAAATGAGAACATCTGCTGAGTGAGTTATCATTCCTATGACATTTTGTTGCATATTGCTTCAGGGTAATTGTAGCTGCCTTGCTTATTTCATCTTTCAAGTGAAGAGAGTCATTTTACACATAAAGAACTCTTTGGCAAAGAGGCTGTGATCAATTACCAAGACAAGGTTTTACATTCAGATTTTCGGAGCTGGTAAATTTTCACAGCCTAGAAGGCTAGAACTAATTCTGGGTGTTGCCACCCAAACTTTTAGACTTAGTGAAGAGTGGAAACCAAAACGAGTTGAGATGAGTTTGCAGTCTTAAAAGAGATTAAGCCTCTTACCTGGAAAAGTGAGTTGGATAATGACCAAATGGTTTTAAGAACCAAGATCATGCAGGGACAACATTGGTCATCCTTGATTTGGTGTCCACAGCAGTTTTATAACATTTCTATCTGAGGAAATCTGGAAAGAATATGTGATATTTGCTCAATAGAGTGGGACAATTATCTGTGGGAAACACAGCTATGCAGAATCTAAATGTCTCAATTTAATGCCACGTCTTCAGGGAACTAGGACATCCTCCTAAGTCCAGAAGGAATTCTCTGAGATACTTTTGTGAAAAGCTGTTTTCAAGAATGAGAAGAAGTTCTGCTGTTCTCTTTCAGCAGGTGCTGTTTTTCTACAGAAAGGGAAATCATTCAGTGCTTCTTATGAGCATCTCAACTAGGGGCTGGAGGTCAAAAGATAACAGAGGGAGTCTTGATGGACCGATTGGTCTTGCTTTGTGGGCAGACGTCTAGACCACCATTGTGAGCTGTGAAGGTGACTACTTTTGAAAGATAAACTAGAGCACTCAATTGCACACTCCCACCAGGGCAGTTTAAGTTCTTTAGTAAAACTTAAAAGTCTCTGGATTTTGTTGTTTTTGTCATCGTTGTCGTCTAAAAATCCCAGGAGCCATGACAAAGCTTGGTACACTACCAGAATGAGAATCAGGACAGAAATATTTCCCTAACATCCCTATGACTGGAGAAGCCTTAAACAAGGCTTTACTTCCTCTCTAGCATGACTGGAGCTTGCCATCTAATTAGTGATTCTTAGGGAGAGAGACATGTAAGTGACACTGAAATCTACTTTGAAACAAGATTGATTATCACTTTTCAAAAAAAGTGTAAATGCACTGCTATATTTAAAATGGGTAACCAACAAGGACCTACTGTACAGCACAGGGAACTCTGCTCAATGTTATGTAGCAGCCTGGATGGGAGGGGAGTTTGGGGGAGAATGGATACATGTATATATATGGCTGAGTCCCTTCGCTATGCACCTGAAACTATCACAACATTGTTAATTAGCTATACTCCAATATAAAATAAAAAGTTAAAAGAAAAAACAACAGTGTAAACACTTTAGGTCTTGGCTAAACACATTTTTAGATGATTCTCCTGGAAGACGATTTATAATTTCAATGAACTTCTGATGTGAAGAAACTATACGTTGTGAAAGATAGGACTGGGAAGGGAAGCTTTCCATGAGTGCTTTTGTCCTTTGCCTATTGATTGTGGAATTCCAATTTTCCTGAAACCAGAAGGAGAGGGTCACTGTGGGATGTACCTCTTCCTAGTGTGACATGTCACAGAATGTCAGCAACCACTGTAATTCCTGCTGGGTGCAGGACTCTGAATTTAAAATGGTTAAAAGTTGATTCTTGAACTGAGGAAGGGACCGCTGGATCAGCCCTTCCTCACAAGTCTTTTGAGAACTATGGACAATAGAATAGAATCAAAACAAAAATCTCATTGTACCCCAGGATTACTGTTCCCAATGAGTCAGCACTTGACAAGCGCAAAGGAGATAGTGAGGTCTAGAAATCACAGGAAAGCCAGGACTTCAGGTTACTCCCGTACCCCAAGGATCTGCCAAAGGACACTTGGCTTTTCAGAAGCCTGGTCCTACCTTATTTTATCAAAGAGATAAAGAAAGGCTTTTAGCCTTTAAAGCCTCAGAGGAAAGACTTCCTCCATTAAAAGAGATAACACATAAATGCCCAAAGCAGAACGTGTAATCATAACTGTATACGATCATAAGTATACGTATTCGAATATCTGTAGTAGATTATAACACAGGGAATAGATGCTCTTTGTTAAGAATTAGAATTACAGAGGTAGAGATGTAGAAATTAAATATCAACCCCAAATTCCAGTTTGCAGAGAAAAAACATTTCTAACATTTTGGAGTTTTTTCTTCTAGAATTCTATTGTATATTTATTTTGTAACTGTCTTTCTTTTTTTCCTCTAATAATACAGTACACATATCTTTCCTGTCAATTAATGAACATCATTTTGGATGGCTGCATGCCATTCCATTGTAAGGATTTATTATTTTACTTGATCCACACCCTGATGCTGGACTTCATCTAGATGTTTTCAGTCTTTTGCTGTTACGAACATTTTTCAAGTTAAATCTATGCCTTTATTCTTAATAATCTCCTCAGGTTAAGTTTCTAAATATGGAGTTGCTGTATCAAAGGAGAACTGTCTTCCAGACATCTGATTAACGTTGCCAAATTGCCTTCCAAAACGTTTATACCTATTTTTTCTCCCAACAGCAAAATTATATCAAAAATTAAAAATTCATGTAAACAGGGACCATTGGGGAAAACAATAAGGTGGATTGCCTTGTTTCTAGTAATAACTGCTTGCTACTTTCATTACATTATTGTTAGAACTATTTCTAAAAAGAGGATCACAAGTATCTAGATTTTTATTTTATTTTATTTTATTTATTTATTTTTTTGCGGTACGCGGGCCTCTCACTGTTGTGGCCTCTCCCGTTGCGGAGCACAGGCTCCGGACGCGCAGGCTCAGCGGCCATGGCTCACGGGCCCAGCCGCTCTGCAGCATGTGGGATTCTCCCGGACCGGGGGCACAAACCTGCGTCCCCTGCATCGGCAGGTGGACTCTCAACCACTGCACCACCAGGGAAGCCCTAGGTTTTTATATTTTTAACTACCAGTTAGTGATCTGCCTTCCCTCAAAAACTGGTTTAATAGGCATAACTAGTGCCTAAATAGCCCCTTTTGGATTTTAAGGCCCCTGAAAAGACCAAGCCTTCAGGGCCCATCTAAGGCACTTGAAAAAAATTTTTTTTATTTCTTTATTTTTATTTTTGACTGCATTGGATCTTCATTGCTGCACACAGGCTGTCTCTAGTTGCGTCGAGCAGGGGTGCGCGGGCTTCTCATTGCGGTGGCTTCTCTTGTTGCGGAGCACGGGCTCTAGGAGCACGGGCTTCAGTAGCTGTGGCACGTGGGCTCAGTAGTGGTGTCTTGCAGGCTCTAGAGTGCAGGCTCAGTAGTTGTGGGCTTAGTTGCTCCTCGGAATGTGGGATCTTCCCAGACCAGGGCTCGAACCCGTGTGCCCTGCATTGGCAGGCGGATTCGTAATCACTGCGCCGCCAGGGAAGGCCCTAAGGCACTTTTGAGTGGGGTTTGAACAAGGAAAAAGAGGGTTAGGTAGAGAGAAATGTTTGGCAAAAATCTTCTGGGAGGTCTGAAGTCTCCATCTCTGTGGCTAATCTCTGCAAGCCGAGAGTTGCTGAACAAATCCATCAGGGCCCTCAGAGCATGTGGCGTGGAAATATGCACAATCTGAGTGGAAGCCTGGATTTTTTGAGATGTTGAATCCTTCACCAACTCTGAAGCTCTGGGAAATGAAGTGCATAGGCTGGCTTCTGTTCCATCTGCCCCAGACTGACTGAGAACCAATGGTAAGTCTGCTTAGACCCCTGGAAACATGAGCTGACTCCAATAAATAGAGGCTGCTGCGTCTTCTGAAACCACCCTCTGTGTTAACATCACCACTGTCTTTAAAGCCACTGGGGCTGTAGCCTGCCTTGTGCTTGGATTTAATTCCAAGGAGCTCAGTAATTCAGGAACAACTATTAGAAAGAACCCCTATGGGGCTTCCCTGGTGGCGCAGTGGTTGAGAGTCCGCCTGCCGATGCAGGGGACACGGGTTCGTGCCCCGGTCCGGGAAGATCCCACATGCCGCAGAGCGGCTGGGCCCGTGAGCCATGGCCGCTGGGCCGGCACGTCCGGAGCCTGTGCTCCACAACGGGAGAGGCCACAACAGTGAGAGGCCCGCGTATCGCAAAAAAAAAAAAGAAAGAAAGAAAGAACCCCTATGTTACAAGCTTTGAAGTACATGCTTTCCGCATCATTCCACACATCTGGAAAGCAAAAAGTGGGTTGGACAGAAGGCAAGAACCCATAACTTGAATTGCTTTTCTCTTTGAAGATTATTTATGGAGTATCAGGATTCAGAATTGAGGAGGACCTTAGAGATTGTGAAAGGACAACCCCATGTTACTACTGAAGAATGTGTTTCCTAGTGTACGCTCTGGTGGTCACTCCATGGCTAAGCTGTTCTATTTTTAGCCTGCAGTGGGAGGTCCTTTATCTGGGTCGAGATTCTTGGTGGATGGGACCTTACTTGTGGATGTCAATGAAATGGACTCTTCTAGAGGAGAGGGATCTCTCAATCTCTGAGACTGCTTAGGGGGGTCAACAAGCTGGCACACCGCCTGTTTCTGTAAATAAAGTTTTACTGGAACACAGCCATCCTTCTTCGTTTACATTTTGCCCATGGCTGCTTTTGGCTATGGTTGCTTTTGGTAGAGTTGAGTAGTTGTGACCAGAGATCGGCAGCCTGCAAAGCCGAAAATATTTACTGTCTGGTTCTTTACGGGGAAAAAAATAAAAATAAAAGTGCCGACTTCTAGACTAGGACCTGGTGACTCAAAGTGTGGTCCGAAGAGCAACAGCAGCAGTGGTGGGAGGTCGCTGCAAATGCAGACTCTTGAGACCTGCCACAGTCCTACCGACTCGTGATTTGAATTTAGCAAGATCCCTAGTTGATTCAGATGGACGTTAAAGTTTGAGAAACCTTGACGGGAATGCTTTGGGGGCTCCAGGACGCTGGGCCCAGCACTGTAACTGTGCCAGTCATCTACAGCAGTGTGAAGTGGACTCTAGGGGGTCCCGGGGTCTTAATTACTCTGGGAATCTTCAGGTTCACCAAATTCTGGGTGCTGGGAGGCAGTATGGTGCTCAAAGACCACCTGACCCAGAGATGGGCAGGAACCTCTGAGGGGTGGTGGTGCTGTCTGAGCCCTCCTGGGCCGGAGCGTAGGTGACTCCTGAGAAGGGAGTTCTGGACAGATGTTCTTTGCTGCTTCCCTGGGTTTGAACAGAAACGTATATACTGCTGTTCGTATCTCTGGGTTTCCTCTGGGTTTGTGTCGTCGTCGTTCTATAAAGAAGCAAAGTCGGTGCTCTGTCTGCTCTTCAGGCAGTTTTAAAGCTCCTGGCCAGAGGGTGGAGGAGATTGGAACTCTCAGAGCCGTGAGGCCTAAAGGAGCAGGAGAGGAGCAGGAGAGGAGCAGGCAGATACTGCGGGGCTCTCACGAATTCACCCCTCACTGCTTGGCATTCCCCCTTCCTAGGGTAGCCTGTTTCCTAACAGAGATCATAAATCCCAGCATCCTCCTTTGGCAGATGAGGAACGTGAGGCCGAGGGGCTCGCTACAGTTGCACAGCAGTTTGTGAAATGATTCTGTAAAAACGTGATCGATGCCTCCCTTGTACATTTTGATGAACTATAAAAATAACAGAATGCTCTGTGTATCTGAACAAAAACAGGTGCCTAGAGCATTCCCTCAAGAGTAATGAGGTATGGAAAAAATATAGGGTCAGTGGACACCTAGACCAGAAGGTGGGGACAAAGAGTGTGGCAACAACCCCTCCCTTATTCAACTGATACGGGCAGCAGAAAAGGGAGATGAAAGGATGAGTAGGACACGGTTCATCCTGTTTGGAGCAAATAGGGTAAAAGAACTTGAGTGCTGGAGGGAACCTAAAAGATCACATAGATCTGTCTCTTCATTTTTCATGTGGCTGCAGAGGGAAGAAGTGGTTTGCAGGGAAGAGTAGGCAAGGATCCACAAGGGACAGAAGCAGGTGAGGGAGTTGGAAGGGGTCTAAATGACAGATGTAACAGACTGGAATCTGGACCCCTCCAGCAGGAGGGTCTGGGCCTTGGTCACATGTCATCTGAAAAGTCTATCCAGACTGTGCATAGTTTAAAAAAAATAGGTCAAGGTTGTGTTAGGAAATTTTGGCAAATATTTGTACTTATCCAATGTCCCAATTCTTCCTTATCGTTTGATTCTGGGTGATATCTATAAAACCAAGAAACCAATAAAATATGAATAATCATCAATGACAGTCCTCTTTAAAGCAGAGAGTTGTGGCTTACATCACTCCATAAATAACGTGTTACCAAATGTCTGGCTACCTATCAGCTGATCTGTGTACCCACATGACTAAAAGTCAGCTCTAGCACTCACTGGGGATAACTTAAAAACTGATGATGCCTCTTGACCTGTAAGTCGTTTCCCTGAGCTTATGCCGCTAATGAGTATTTATTCTTCAATCGACCTAATTCCTTATTCAGTCAACACTTAAATCTTCAGTGCCGGTATCCTACCAGGCACCACTGTAAGCACCAAGGCCATGGAAGGGCATGTTCTTTTCCCTCAAAGAACAGAGATCTAGTCACAGGAGAGAGAAAATCAACACATGCACAGGTAAATAAATTGGAGAATTTCTGATAGTAATAAGTAGTACGATTGAAGTAAAATAATGTGATAAAAAGCAGTTGGACAGACTTCTTCAGGGGGAAGGTTGGAAAAGCAAGACTTGAAGATTGGCTGAGAACTAACCAGCCCAGCACAGTTCTGAAGGCAGCTCGCTTGACAGGGAGAGCAAGAACCGAGAACGAGAGTTGGGGGACACCCACTGTGTTTGAAGGACAGAAACGTGCCTTTGGAGTACAATGAAAAAGGTGGATAAGGTACAGGAGCAGAGACACAGGCAGGGTCCAGAGGACACAGGGCCTGGCAGGCCACAGGGAACAGATGGGATTTTATGGTAAATGCAAAGAGAGGTGACTAGAGGACTTTAAGCTTGGGAGTGATGTTTATTTTTTTTAATATATATATATATATTTTAAAAATTTATTTATTTGGTTGCACTGGGTCTTAGTTGTGGCACATGGGCTCCTTAGTTGTGGCACACAAACTCTTCGTTGCAGCACACATGTGGAATCTAGTTCCCTGACCAGGGATCGAACCTGGGCCCCCAGCATTGGGAGCCCAGTCTTAACCACTGTGCAACTAGGGAAGTCCCCTATTTTTTAAAAGATCTTTCTGACTGTAGTTGGAAAATGTGTGGTAGGGGGACAAGAGTAGGGGAAGGAAGACCACTTCCTAGGCTATGAGAGTCACTTGGACTATAAATATGGGCACTTGAACTCGGAGAGAAGCAGAAGAAATGGAGAGAAGTGTATGCATTCACATGCTGCTTGGGGTTCTCTGAGCTTCTTGGACTCGTGGTCTGATGTCTTTTATTATTTTTGGAAACTTTTTGTGTGTTATCTCTTCCGATGATTCTTTTGCTCTGCCCTCTCTCTCTCATACTTCTGGGATTCCAATTACATGTATGTTACATTGTTTGATATTGTTCCACCGTTCTTGGATGCTCTGTTCTTCTTCCTGTAGTCGTTCTTTTTGTCTCTGTTACAGTTGCATTCATTTCTATTGACCTCTCTTTAAGTTCACTGATTCTTTCCTAGGCTGTGTCAAGTCAACAGATGAGTCCCTTTCCATCTTCTCAGTTGTCCTGCCCCCTCCCCAGCAATAGGAAGCCTTGAATGGTCTGGACCCATGCCTGTTTCCTGCATCTTCTCCAGGAAGATTGGATTTTTTCTTTTCCCTATCTCCAGCCATGTGGAGTCTTCACTTTGCTCAGGGGGGAGGGGAGGAGGGACAGGATTTGCTGCTTGTCCCCAGTGGCTTAAGGTTTTTGTTCTGGAGGGGATAAGGGTCCTGGTAGGGCTTTGTACTTTCCTGTGGTGACTGTCACATCTCTCCTTCAAGCCAGCTCTGGGGTGCAAATGTTTCCCTTTTTTAATCTAATAGGCACTTTAGATTGTGCAAATGGTCAGGTTCCACTTATCTCTTTGGCTGCTAAAATGCTTAGAGCCAAATATTTTGTGTGTACATGATGGATGTAATTATGTTATAAATTTTGAGCCTCATTTCTGGCTCCATTTTATGCTCCCACCCTTGTTTTTCTTTCTTTTAAGTTATGCAATCTTGAATTCTATAGACCCGTGCAAGCTGCCTTAAATCCCTTTTGAACTAACTAGGTTAATAAATAAATGAGTCGCCTGCTTGAATAAAACCACAGGGAACAAGAAACTTCTGGAAAACCTCATTAAAATAGTCCCCTACTGGGACTTCCATGTTGGTCCAGTGGGTAGGACTCTGCACTCCCAATGCAGGGGGCCTGGGTTTGATCCCTGGTTGAGGAACTAGATCCCACATGAATGCCGCAACTAAGAGTCCGCATGCTGCAACGAAAATCCTGAGTGCCGCAACTAAGACCTGGCGCAGCCAAAACAAATAAATAAATATTAAAAAAGAAAGAAAAAAAGATAGTCCCCTACTTCTGAGCAGTGCCCAGTCACTGTTACAAAAGCTAAATACTCTTTGAAATGTTCAGATCAAGAAACAGGGACTTTCCAGTCACTGGGACACATGACTGTTCCCTTCTCCGTTTTAGTCCCTTGTAATAAACTCCAAAATGACTGTGCCTGGTCTTGACAGCAGGATCATGTGTCCTGGTTCACATCTTTCATGTGAATATCACCACATACCTCAGTTTGTTTTGAGGGTGTGATTATCACCTCTCACACTGGCTTCCTGTACACGTATTTGCAGCTTATCACTGATGAATATTTGTCCTCCACACAGTCAGGCAGGGTTCCACCCCTCTAGCTTGTTGGGAATATGAAGATGTTTAGAGGGGAAGTCAGGGCACCTTAAGGCCAGAAGACCCTGCTGAGGGGTGTCAGGAACCACAAGAGCGTTGAGATTTTTGCCTGTGTACAAGCTAACACGTGCTCTTGCCACAGTTCATGGATGTGGGCAGGAGACGTGAGACTCCTGGGTCAGAGCTGGAGAACAGTTTTATCACTCACAGCAGCAGCAGCAGTCAGAGAATCAGCATGTGTGTGCCATTTCCCTGAGCCCAGTTCCCCCAGGGTGATGTGAAGAGAGCTCTCTTGTAAAAACCCAAGAGAGCAAAGTTATCTTCCAACAGGAAGATTAAATCAAAATGCAGGTAGTTCCTCAAGTGATTTCTGCTTGTATACATTATGGGTAACTTCTCCAAGCTCCTCTGGTTCTCTGAACTCCTTGCTTCGGTTGGGGTACACAGAACTCGGGGCTTTTCTGGATGGTGTGATGGTGATGGTGGTGAGGATGGTGGTGGAATGTCTGTGGTGTGGGCCACAGGAAGTATGAGGACAGCTAAGGTGGCTCCCATTCCTGAGTCCATTTGTGTCTCCTCTGGCACGTGAAGGACAAACAGCATCTCATGACTCTGTAGGATGCAACTGAAATATTCCACTGGACAAGCATGCCTTGGGCACCTCCTGTAACTCACAGGCTGTGCCAAGGGCTGTGGATACACTTAAAACAGGCTGCAGGGAGCTCACAGACGACTGGAAGAGAGGATGATTTTACTCCAACCTAATGTTTGTACAAACAATATAAAAAAGTGGAATAAGTGCCATATTTGCCATGTGAATAAACAGATGAGGGACGGGACAGGAGAAGGCAGTTAATTCCGCCTGGAGATTTGGAAGGGGAAGGGGAAAGGGTAGTGAGCGGGAGATTAAGGAGAAGATGGTTTTTGTTTTTTTGTCGTTGTTGCGGTACGCGGGCCTCTCACTGTTGTGGCCTCTCCCATTGCGGAGCACAGGCTCCGGACGCGCAGGCTCAGCGGCCATGGCTCACGGGCCCAGCCGCTCCGCGGCATGTGGGATCCTCCCAGACAGGGGCACGAACCCGTGTCCACTGCATCGGCAGGCGGACTCTCAACCACTGCGCCACCATGGAATTCCCCTAGAAGATGGTTTTTGAGCTGGGGTCGTGAATGATGGGTAGGAGTTTGATTAGTTGGGAAAGAAAGGAGAGACTTAAATGTACAGCATTGTGTGAGATGTTAAAAAAGATATTGAAAATCGAGTTCCTACTTTCAAACAGCTTATTATCTGCTGGTCGAGCACCAGGGATGAACGTATATTCACACGAAGCAGAGGGACCTTGAGAACTACGACACCACTTCTGATAAAAGTGAGGGAACTTGAATTACCCATCCTTTAGCATCTGAGACTCACAGAAAACATTTCAGGATCTGGAGAGAGTGGTGAGAGAACGATGGGAGAAATGGATTCCAGGAGCCACATTTAAAGGGACAGCTAGCTTGAGAGCCTAAGAAGGATTAAACGTTGGCTTCATTTAAATTTCAGTGAAGAGCAGGGATAGCCTGGCTATAATCCTTTTGAAGGTTCTTGTAAGTTTGCATTCTTTTCCCAGGTTGTTATATTTATCCTGTTTGCCAGTAAAACCTGGCAGCAAAACCTTTTTGAACATCTCGATTTGCTTTGCTAAGTTAAGAGGAGAAGGGGGCCAAAAAAGAAGTGAGGAAACTGTATGGGAAAAGAAGGAGCAAGGCAGCGGTGGAAGGAACTTGGGAAAAGGTTGATAAAGAAGGCGATTTTGCACTGGTCATTAGCTCTAGCCTTTTAGATGGACAGGAGGGCCTGTCTCTCCATTTCCTCACAAGAAATAAAGAACAGTACCAGAGCGCAGTTAACTGGGGCTAAACCCTAAGTGTAAATGGGCACAGAGCAGAGTCAGATTGATGGCAGACTGCAGGGAAGGCTGTACGGAGGGGATTGGAGCTGAGTTGGGTTTCAAAGTGCTGGGAGGATTTGGAGAGGTGAAAGGAAGGAGGTATCCAAACAGAAAAGGAGAGTGTCCTTTTTTTGTAATTTGATCATGGATAGAAAGCTCTAAGACACGTCCTCATGATTGTCACAAAAACCATCCTATTATGGTTGCCAGTGACTGGAGTTGGCCTGATCCCAATGAAGAGGCAGTTTGGGTTACGGGTGATAAAAAGCATCACCTGGCTCTGCCCCGTGAATGGCCTTTGTACAAGGACAAAGTCAGGATTCTGGTCCGGAGGCTTTGTGCGCCCACCATCCTTTCCCAGGCTGGTTTGCTACCACTGGAACAAGATCTGAATGACTCTTTTTTTTTTTTTTTGCAAATACCTCTTTGAGATCCTGCTTTCAGTTTCTTTCTTTTTATAAACGTATTTTATTTATTTATTTTTGGCTGCGTTGGGTCTTCGTTGCTGCGCGCAGGCTTCTCATTGCGGTGGCTTCTCTTGTTGTGGAGCACGGGCTCTAGGCGTGCGGGCTTCAGTAGTTGTGGCTCACGGGCTCAGTAGTTGTGGCTCACAGGCTCTAGAGTGCAGGCTCAGTAGTTGTGGCACACGGGCTTATTTGCTCCGTGGCATGTGGGATCCTCCCGGACCAGGGCTCCAACCCATGTCCCCTGCATCGGCACCAAGGAAGCCTTTGTACTGTGCCACCAAGGAAGCCTTTGTACTCCCAGTACCCAGCAGAGCAGCTGGCACCCAGTAAGCCACAAGAAGCATCTATTTAATAAGTGAATGGTGACAACACCAAAATGTATTCTAATATCAACACCGTAAATGACTATTCCAGTGGGGTCCCTTTTAGCTTCATGGAACAGTCATTCATGCAGGAGGGGGCACTCCAGGGAACAGTGTGGAAAATGAGGGCAGGAGGAATTATGCATTTTTCTGGGCCCCTTATTGAAGAGAGCCATTCACACTCATTAGCATGGCACACCCCTCCCCCATTAGATGAGCTAACGGTTTTGGAAACAATCAGCTGATCTAGTGGGATGACAGAAGCCAGCTGGAAATATTGGTGGGATTTTTCCCAGATGTTAGCTGTTACATCTTGTCCAGAGAACAAACTGAGTCTCAGTTTACTAGACTGCCATTCCCGAACTCTTTAGTGCTCCAGATGTAGCAGAATGCGCCGAATAAGAAAGTTCGTTTTAGAGACAGCTCTCCTAAAACTCTACCACTTGCCAGGGAATGAGATCATGCATTTTAAGAACTCATGACAGGGGACTTCCCTGGTGGCACAGTGGTTAAGACTCCACGCTCCCAATGCAGGGGGCCTGGGTTCGATCCCTGGTCAGGGAACTAGATTCCACATGCATGCCGCAACTAAGAGTTTGCGTGACTAAGAAGCCCGTGAGCTGCAGCTAAGGAGCCCACCTGCCACAACTAAGACCCAGCGCAACCAGATAAATACATAAAAAGAACTCATGGCAGCGCACACCACATAGTAAGTGCTCGGTGAAAGAAAGCCAGAATCATAATCAGCCCCATCACCGTGATGATTGTGAGTGTCAAGGCCAAGCACGGTAGGAAAGAAGAGGCGACTGTTTCAGGGTCTGAGGTTGTTCCCAAGAGCCCTCTTGTGGGAGGGCTGAGACGCAACCATCACCCTAATGACGCAGTTGTCCCTTGGTGGGGCCTCTTCACCACACCACATGAACAGGTGCTAGAGAGATCTATCCTAGGACTGCCTGGACCAACCTTCTGGTCACCACTGACTGATATCATGGGAAGGATTTGGATTGAAATCAAAAGCTCTGGGTTCAGTTTGGAGCTATGTCTTGAGATAGGTCACTTAATGTCTCTTAGCCTCAGTTTCCACACTGAAAGGTATGAGGACGAAGCGAGATGAAGTAAAGGTACGCATGGTAGCTGCAGGGCACTCAGTTTATTGTAACCCCCGACTTCTTTCCTGAAGGTACAAGCAGTTTGGCCGTGTCCCCTCTTCTCTAAAGAACCCAAAGCCCATTTTATGGTGTAGAGAAAGACTATGTGTAATATGATTCCATTTAGTGAATATATATGAAAGAACATGTGTTAGAATAGGAATAAAAACTGTGCATAGGGTACTAGTTTCCTGGGGCTGCTGTAACAAATGATCACAAACTGGGTGGCTTAAAACAACCAAAATGTATTGTCTCACAGCTCTAGAGGCTGGAAGGCAGAGATCAAGATGTCACAGGGCCATGCTCCCTCTGAAGGCTCTGGGAAGCATGAATCCAGGCCTCTCTCCTGGCTTCAGGTGGTGCCTTGGCTTGTGGCTACATAACTCCACTCTTCCCCCTGTGTGTGTGTGTCTGTGTCCAAATTTCCCTTTTTCTAAAAACATCAGTCATGCTGGATGAGGGGCCAGTCTCCCCCACTATGACCTCATCTTCGCTACCTACACCTGCAGTGACCCTGTAAGTCACATTCGGAGGCACTGAGGATCAGGACAGTGAAAGACAATTGCAAGTTACCAACCAGGCAGAGGAAGCTGGTTGTCTCCTCGTACCTGTGAAAATGTTTGGCTGGATTGAATTTGAATTGTTTTCGAGCAGAGACTAGGCACCCTAAGGCGAGTGGGAGTTCAGATTCCGGTCGTGGATCGGGGAGAATGAAGGCTTTGAGGTGGGAGGGGGCTGTGGTATTGGGTGGGCAGCAAGGGCCCTGGAGACTCTGGGTGGAGAGCAGGAGAGGGGATGGAGGAGAGAGGGGGCTCTCAAAGGGAGCCTTATCATCCTTGCGTCTTTTCCCTGAGCCCTCATGAAGATCACCACAATCAATTATGGTGAAACATTAGCCATCCAGGGTTATAATAAGAAACGGTATTTTTGCATCAAGACATTGTTCTGAAGTTCAAATGTCCTGAATCAGAGGGCATTTGGAGAAAGAGCATGGGACTGTTTTCAGTTGTAAAATTGCTTAGCTGCCCAGGGTAGAAATCTCAAATGAGATCTTAGTAACATGAATTTTTTTAATGAAAGTAACTTTATTGTTTTTTCTAATTATAAAAGAATAATATACATTATTTTTAAACATTCAGACAATACAGAGGAGATGCAAAGAAAAATGTGAAAAATCACCTGTACTCTTAAAATTCTTACATGTATGATACACACACACATTTATATAATTACCTTAATAGCGATCATATATATGCCACATATATATATGTATATAATTTTTAAATAAATGAGCTCTTCTTACATGTGCTTTTGGTATAATGTTTTTCTTTCCATTGAACAATCTATTATGGAGATTGTTTTACATCAATATAGAAACACCTTGCCATTTTAATGGATGCTGGGTATTCATTTATGTGGATAAAACATCACTGATTTAATCATTATTCCTGAACATTTAAGATCATGTACAAATTTTTACTTTTTTTTTTTTTTTTTGCGGTACGCGGGCCTCTCACTGCTGTGGCCTCTCCCGTTGTGGAGCACGGGCTCTGGACGCGCAGGCTCAGCGGCCATGACTCAAGGGCCCAGCCACTCCGCGGCATGTGGCATCTTCCCGGACCGGGGCACGAACCCGTGTCCCCTGCATTGTCAGGCGGACTCTCAACCACTGCGCCACCAGGGAAGCCCAAAATTTCTACTATTTTTAATAATGCGATGACCGCTCTTGTACATACATCTTTGGATGCTTATCCTATTATAGGATAAAGTCCTATACAAACATTAAAACATTTTAGGGATTTATTTCTTACCTCTCTCTGAAATATGAAGCCAGGATCTTGTCTTTAAGAAGCAATTCTTGGGACTTCCCTGGTGGTCCAGTGGCCAGGACTCCATGCTCCCAATGCAGGGGGCCCGGGTTCAATCCCTGGTCAGGGAACTAGATCCCACATGCTGCAACTAAGAGTCCGCAAGTCGCAACTAAGAGTTCACATGCTGCAACTGAAGATCCCAAGTGCCGCAACTAAAGACCCAGCTCAGCCAAATGAATAAATAAGAAGCAATTCTCAACCACTCCATGTCTCCCCGGGTGCCATCTTCCTCTCCTGCCCCTCTCGCAAACACTCTCCTGCCAAACCTATCGCACTGGCGTTGGCAGCAGGACGGAGAGAGAAGGCAGTGGTAGAAGGAGGGGCTGGGTGACCCAGGGGAAGGAAGAAAAAAGTCACGTGTTTTAATGTGTTATTTGATTTTAATTGTCACAACTAAGTAGGTAGTATAATCCCCAGCATGTAAATTCTAATAAGAGAGTAAGAACTTGCCCAAGAGCACATGGCTAGTAAAGGAAAGCCAAAGTCTGCCTGACTCCAGAGACCGTTTTGCTAGATTTAATTATTTGTTCAAAATATTTTCTGCTCTCCTTGTGGGAAAGCTGTACTTCTTTCTCCGTTGATATAAGGCTGGGCCGTGTAACTTGCTCGGGCAAATGAATGATAGAGGAAGTGATGTGTGCTACCTCCCAGGAGAAGCTTTAAGAGCCAAGGTGTGTTTCTGCCATAGCTCCTTTTCCTCTGCTATGAGGCTAAGATGTCTCAAATATGGGATATGCTCCTTTAGCTTGGATCCTGAAACAAAGAGGGCATGTGACCTGCAATGGGCATCCAGTGTGAGCAAGAAGTAAACCTTTGTTGTTGGAAGCTTCTGAGTTGGTGGGGGATGTTTGTTACTGCAGCTTACCAAGCTGAGGCTATCTAATACAACCACACTCTTTCCATTTCACTTTCTTGTGTCTCTTGCCCGAGCCATGCCCTGGTTATTGGTCAAAATATTTATGTCTTTTCCTTTGGTTGCAGAAGAATGAGGAAACAGTTTGGTTTTTTAAAAAATTTATTTATCTTTGGCTGCTTTGGGTCTTTGTTGCTGCACGCGGGCTTTTGCTAGTTGCAGTGAGCGGGGGGTACTCTTTGTTGTGGTGCATGGGCTTCTCATTGTGGTGGCTTCTCTTCTTGCAGAGCCACAAGAGAAGGAGAGGAGGCTGCAAAGGCTTCTGGGGATGCCATCATAGGGAGATTTCTGCAGACAGAGACAAGCAGAGGGAGCTGTGGGTCCCATGGAGCAGCCTTCTCCTTGTAAATATCCAGGAGAAAGCAACACCTAGAGAACAGCGATTTATAAGAAATAAAAGACCAGTGTGTCTTCTCTTTTTACAATCAGACCAACACTGCTGGCCTTGCTTTATACAACTTCCAGGAACCAAATAAATAGCTTTTGCATTTTTGGCCTCTTCATGGAGATTAAAGCCGATTGTCCCAGCCCTGATAGAAGATGGAGGCCAGGGCTGTGAGCTGAAGGAAGTAGCCCATCTGGAGGCAGGGAGAGGAGTGTCTTCCTGGGAACTGGGTAGGGGATAGGCATGGGGTGCGGTGCTTGTGGGCCGTGTTGTGGAGCCAAAGAATACTGGTTGGGAAAGACACCAAGTTCCTTTAGAGGATGCTGAAGGTCTCTGGGTCTCTTGGTCCATGGAGCAGACTTTTGGGAGGAATGTCTCAAGGCACCTGGAGCAGCCATGCCTGACAGACAGAGGAGGACTAGCCCTCACCATAAGCGCACAGGCTTCAGTAGTTGCAGCATGCAGGCTCAGTAGTTGTGGCTCACAGGCTTAGTTGCTCTGCAGCATGTGGGATCTTCCCAGACCAGGGATCGAACCCGTGTCCCATGCATCGGCAGGCGATTCTTAACCACTGCACCACCAGGGAAGTCCTGAAACACTTTTTTAAATTTAGCAGTGTTCTCTACTAGATCCATACCTAGACTTCTTTCATACTTGGTTTTTATTTTTTAATGTGGGCTTTTTTCCATGATCCCTCAACCATAGGGAGACAGGCGTTCCCTGTCACACATACAGCTCCTGGAATCCGGCATGCTGTCTGGAGGTGACTAAAGGATGCCTTTTTGATTACTTGGGTCTTCTCTGAACTTCTTGTCTTTACCCTGAACCTTTTTCTGGATAGTTTCATTTTGCTTAAAATCCATGTGTTCTCTTTTGAGAGAAACATAAATCTAGCACTTCCTGAGCAAGTTTGAAATGACAGTGTGAGACACGTAATGTACCTCATAAGCTTGTTTTCCTCCTAATGTCTCTACATGGTTAGTGACAAATGAGGGCTATATAATCCTTTTTGATAGTAAGTTACCCCCAAAGCGTAAGAAGTGAAATTCCATGACCAGCCTAACGTTACATTGCATGTCGGGTGCAAAGCAGAAATGGAGCTCTGGTCCTTGCTTCTGATCCTTGGTTCATTTTATAAACTTCTCTGCCATGTTGTCCAATAAAAAAATAACTAATTAATGCATCTGTTCAGCAAATACTTATTGACTATACACCGGTAGCTCATACAGAGATGAAGCAGACCAGGGTACCCATCCTGTAAGACCACACAACTGAGCAGAAGAAAGGGTAAATGCATGATGACAGTCCAGTATAATGAGGTGTGGGGTGGCACGGGGGCCCAGAAAAGGAGCATCTCCACCAGCCTTGAGGGGGTGGCAGGGAGGGGAAGCAGCATGAGGGAGGGACGTCGGAGCTGAGTTTTGAATGATGACTGTGGGTGCTGGCAAAGCATGGGGGAGACCACATCAGGCAGGTGAACAGAGATGCAAGGGTGTCGAGGGATGGAGCAGCCTGGCAGGTCGTGCTGAGGTGGCTTGTGTCTTGAAGGTGGTACAGGCTGCTGCCCTTGCCTGTTCATTCCGACAGGAACTGACAAGCCCACGCCCTGGTGGGGGACATGGAATTTCCAGTTATTCTGGGTCTGGTTCCTGCACATGTGAGCTCTTGAGGGTCATTTGTAAATTTATGTATGTATGTATGTATGTATGTATGGCCACGTTGGGTCTTCACTGCTGCACGGGGGCTTCTCATTGATGGGCTCTAGGAGCGCAGGCTCAGTAGTTGTGGCGCACGGGCTTAGTTGCTCCGCGACATGTGGGATCTTCCCAGTCCAGGGCTCGAACCCGTGTCCCCTGCATTGGCAGGCAGATTCTTAACCACTGTGCCACCAGGGAAGCCCCTCTTGAGGGTCATTTGGCACTAACTGACCCTCTTATCAGAATGGGATGCAGCCATGTGCCCATGGGTACATGCAGTGATGTAGCCAGTTCCCTTCAGGCCTGCCTCCTTTTTGACCTCAGCGCTAAGTCCTAACCAAGGAAGTTTGGTTGGTGGCTCTGAAAGATCAATACTGGCAGCTTAAAGGTCCCCATTGACAAGCTGAACTGCTCCCCCTGCACACCTGGGGCAGGAGCTCACCGAGAACTCCTGAGCTGTCAGCATTTTGGGAAATCGGAGTCTGAAGCTGAGCTGTGGTCAGGGCGGAGGAGAGGCCTCTCGCCATCAACCGTGTCCAGAGGGACTGAGCTTATGCAGCTGCAGCATGAATCACTAATTACAACATAGATATCTTTGTGTTTGTTTAGGCTCCTAGTCAGAGCAAAAGAAACCAACTGTGGTTCACTTGAATTGAAGAAAATTTACTGGCAAAATAAAATGCTTGTTTCTAAGCATTTACAGAATCCGAGGGAGCTTTGACAGCCATGTTCAAAATTACAACAGGGATCACATACAGCCCTGCATTCTTGCTAGCCTCTGTTCTCAGCACCTCAAATGCAGCAACTCACTTAATCCCACAATAACACCGCAAGGTACCTCCTGCAGGAAGAGATTAAACAATTCACCAAAGGACACAGAGGATGTGAGTCGGGGTCCAAACCTGGCATTCAGGTTCCAAAGGCCTTCTCGAGCCCTAAGAAGCAGGAGCTACAAGAATGGTCTACTCCCAGGAGTCTGGTCAGGGACCTATAGAACAAATGCCTGTATTTCTGCATTTCTTTGCCCCTTTCTGTTTTGAGTCCCAAGGAGCTGGCATACTCCCAGCTAGAGCAGGGCATGTGCCTGCCCCTTGTTGGGTGATGACAGTGGTACTGGGGCCATGATCCCAGTCCTACCAGATGGTACCTGGAGGGAAAGAGGCAATTTCTCAAGGCAAAACAAAAGTACCATTAGGAAGGTTAATGGACGGCCAACAGCAGGGAAGCAGCGGTGCCTGCGATGGTCTGGAGAAGCCCTCTCTGGGATCTCATTGTGCTCAGAACCCCCGTCACTAGAGTGCCAGCCCCTGAACCCAGGGCTCTCCACGCAGGCTCTCTTTTCAACCTTGGAATAGCCCTTGGGGTGCATATCATTGCCCCCATTTCCAGTGAGGACACAAAGGCTCACAGAGAAACTTGGTCACATAGAATCAGGCTTTGAGTTCAGCCCTTGACTCCATAGTCCAGTCCACACATGGGAAGGCTTCTGGGCACATGGCTGGCAGGTCCAGGAGCTTAGTCCACTCTCCGGCCTGGTTAGTGCAAGGCTGAGCTGAGCTTCTGGGGAGCTTTGCCCCCGTCACCACCTCCCGTCCGCCAAAGCCTGAGTGGCTGGCTCGGCGGTGGGAACGGGGGATGTCAAACCAGCCACCGTGTAGTCACACCTCATCCACTCCTGGCCCTCTTCCCCCGTTGTCAGGATTCACAACTCTGTGATCTCAAACCTCTGTGAGGAAGGAGCCCTCCATCCCCTGGGCCACCCTGCATCCCACCCTCCACTTTGGGGGGACCGAGGGAGGAAAGTCAGAGGGTACCCAGCTCTATTTTTACTCAAGTCAAGTGGGGGAGGAGTGGTGCTCAGGAGATCCCACCAGGGCGGGCCCCCAGGGAGAAGCCCCGGGAAGAGGCCCTGGGCCCAGCAGGATGGGCCGGACGGGCCAGGCGGTGAGGCGGGGTCGCCACAGGCACCAGGCGTCGGAGCCCCCAGAAGTCAAGCTAGATGCCTCCAGCTGTACCCCGGGACCCCACCCAAGGGATCCAAGACTCACCCCTGGTTCTCTGCTGCCCCAGAGCACACGGCACTAAACTCAGTCAATTCACAAGCCACGCGAGCGAGCGAGCGCCTTTTGTGTGCAGGCCCCACGCTGGGCACACGGATGAATTCACGCCTCACTGGAGGAGCCTCGCTCCAGTGAGGGCCAGTGGACAAGTAACTAGATACCAGACAGACGGTGACAGGGACTAAAATTGGGGGTAAGCAAGAGGCTAAGGGGCAGCAGAGGAGAGGAGGATCCCACAGACTCATGGAGTCCAGGAAGACTTCATGGAAAAGGAGAAGTGCACCTGGCCTTGGGCAGGCTGATCCAGGGCTCCAGGTGGGCGTTATGAGGGCAAGTGACAGCTGGGACAAGGCTCACAATGCAGGGGGCGAAGCGAGGGGAGCGGATCTGCCAGAAGCCGGGGTCTGGGTTCAAAAGCCCCAGGGAGGGTGGAGGTGCTGACCCCCCTGGCACACCACTGGGCCTCCTCAGCAGTAGATGGCCAACGGGTGCCTGTTGACAAATCACCCAGTGACTGGGTGAAGGTCTTGACGGCCAGGCTGAAGGGTTCCCACCTTGTTCGGAAAGAGCCACAGGAGAGGAGACCTTGAGCCCCAAGGGCCAGGACGAGAGAGATTCCAGCAAAGACACAATTTCTTACTGAAGGAGGAGTGCATTTCCAGGCAGGACAGAACAGATCAGGGTCTACCCTGGTTTATGATGTAAGCAGGACAGCTGTGAACCTCCCACTTTAAACCCTTTTGTATTAGTGTGTGATATGAGTGTATCAAGGTACAGTTGCCCCGCTGTATGCGAGGATTCAACCATCTGTGGATCAAAATTAGTGAGGAAAAAAATTCCAGAAAGTTCCAAAAAGCAAAATTTGAATTAGCCACATGTTGGCAGCTCTTTTCATAGCATTTACGTGGTATTAGGTATTTTAAGTAATCTAGAGATGATTTAAAGTATGTGAGAGGATGTGTGTGGGTTACATGCAAATACTACACCATTTTATGAGGGACAGTTCTGGAGGCCAAGTCTGAGATCAAGGTGTCACAGGGCCCTGAAGTCTCTAGGGAAGGATCTATTCCAGGCCTCTCTCCCAGGCTCTGGCAGTTCCTTGGTTTGTGGTAGCATAACTCCAATCTCCACGTGGTGTTTTCCCTCTGTGTACATCTGTCTCTGTGTCCACATTTCCCCTTTTTATAAGGACACCAGCCACGTTGGATTAGGACCCACCCTAATGACCAAATTTTAACTTGTGTACCTCTGTAAAGACAGTGTCTCCAAATAAGGTCACATTCTGAGGTCCTAAGAGTTGGGACTCTGATGCATCTTTTTGGGCGGCCATAATTCAACCCATAACACCTCCCCTTGAGGCTGCCCAGGGTGCAGCCTTGAGTTGGGAAGGGCTGGATGATGGAGAGGTAGCACTCTGGCCGTTCTGCTTCTCTCCTACTGCCAGAGGCCTGTACCTACACACGCCCATGAGGTCCACATCTGCCGAATCAGCAAGGCCAATTGGGCTGCTCGTCTTAACGGGCATATGAGTCTTAAACAGAAGTTAAACCTAAGAGAGGAAAGCTCAGAAGCTCCCCGGGCAAGTGACAAGGCCAGGAGGTCACCACTATGTTAGCTGTTGGTGTCCCAGGGGCTGGGTCCTTGGGACCCCTTGGCAGGAGGGAGCATTTGAGAAGATGCAGGGAAAATATCTGCCTCCATCGATTCAGACTTCCCCAGTGGGGAGGGGGACTTATCATGGGAGGATGCAGTGGCCACCTGCTTGGGTGGAAAGTGAGTGGTCGCAGTGCTCAGGCCTCTCAGGAGGGTGCTTCAAAGGTAGTTTCTCTGCTTATCCGGGAGCCCCTGACTTTTGATTTTCTTAAACGAGTTCTCCACATCACTCTTTTATTACTGCTGTTCTGTCAAAGGATTAGGACATTTTTAACTCATTTTAGGGATTATCATCAGCCACGAATTTAAAAAGCCAACACCTGTTAGTGAGTGGAGGAGGAAAAGGGGAGAGGAAATGCCCCTTGGCCCCATTTCACAGCCTCTTCCTCTGTGCTGAGTGAGTGTGCCAGACACTCAGTGAAAATTCGGCTGTCCTTGACCGTGTGCCCCAGAAGCGCGGGAGCAGGGCGGCTAGCTCTCCCGGCGGGCTGATGTGCAGAGGCTCCTAATCGCTCCCCCCGGAGCCCTGGGAAGGCAGTTAGGCTGAGGGACAGGGAATCTAGCTTTAGGGACAGCAGAGTGAATCGCTGGGCGTACCCTCCGCAGATAAAAGCAAATCCTCCTTTTATTCTCCCCCAGAGTGTAGCTGCTTACATGTTCCCCCGACCTCTCCACTCTTGCATTACACAGCCTCCCAGTGTAATAGTGTCATACTGTGATTTATAATAAAATATATATTTGGTCTTCATCTCGGTTCCTGGCACAGAGCTCCTAAACCTCTAGGAATTTCCCAAATGATGGGTGATAAAATATCTTTTATGATGAGGTGATTGTTGGAAAGCCTCAGGTAACCGAAGGATGGACTGGTTGCCAGGGGAACGACCGTGTGGGTAGGGGCTGGAGCTTTCAGTATCCCCATTCACCCTTCCTCCCAAAGAAGGGGGATCCTGTAGGGCTGGGGTCTCATGCACCCTGTATGGGTCCTCTCCTCACCCCCTCCAGAGCCTCCATGTGCCCGTCTCACCCACCTTCTTCTGTCCCCAGGTGTGGTCCCTGTGGGTGGGATAGTACTCTCTCATGCAGTCTCCAGCTTTGTCACTGCATCTGCTTCAGTAGTAAGGGCACCCAAGGCCCTCTGCCGTGTTGCTGCACCTCAGTTTAGGCTGACCACCAGGGCAGTCATATTTATCTTGGTTGCTGGCCTCTTGGCGAAGAGCTTTTCCAGTGCTTCAGCGGGGCTTTTGCAGCCGTTGGCAGGTGGATCAGGAAAGGGGAAGCAGGCCTAGGTGGAGGAACCCTCTGGTCTTCCAGCAGAGGCAGGGAGAGGGAGGGCGTCGTTGGTTCTGTCGAGTAGGACTAAACTGGAGCAGGATCCGTGCCAGCGGTTAACTAGAAACAGTTAATACCCAGAAGTCGTGAAAAGAGTTTTGATCCGCAGGGTAGGGTTGGACTGCCAGTGCCCAGGACCAGATGGGGCTTCATGCCCTAGAAATGGCAGGTCCAGAGTGGCCACATGGCCATTTTAATTAAGCCCAGCGTGTAAGAGGATCGAGACGTGACTAGCTCAGGGCAGCTAGTCAGACAAAATCTAGAACAGAATCCATCCACTGACTGGATCTCTGCGGAGCACATTCTAGGTGTGAGGCCCGTGCTGCCTGCACAGAGGTGCACAGGACAGGCTTGCAGGGCGGTCGACAGGACAGGGGAGCAGATGCATTTCCCCTGGGCTGCCCATCTCAAGGAGAGTGAGACACGCCCTGGAAGGAGTGCCAAGGGCACGTTCCATCTGGGGAGGGGAGCAAAGCATCAAGAGGAGGGGCATTTGGCAGCCATCTCTAGATCCTTGGTGCCTAATTTCTGCACTTCTACTGGGTAATCCTGATGTCAGAGAACAAAGACCAAGTTTAAAAGGAGGCAACTTGGGACTTCCCTGGTGGCGCAGTGGTTAAGAATCCGCCTGCCAATGCAGGGGACACGGGTTCGATCCCTGGTCTGGGAAGATCCCACATGCCGTGGAGCAACTAAACCCGTGTGCCGCAACTACTGAGCCCACATGCTGCAACTACTGAAGCCCGCGCACCTAGAGCCTGTGCTCCACAACAAGAGAAGCTACCGCAGTGAGAAGCCCACTCACTGCAACAAAGAGCAGACCCCGCTCGCCACAACTAGAGAAAGCCTGCACGCACCAACAAAGACCCAACGCAGCCACAAATTAATTAATTAATTAATTTTAAAAAATAAATAAAAGGAGACAACTTGGAGGCTTCTCCACAGAGTCTGTGGCAAACATGAGAATTATCTCTGAAAGGTCCTAGTTGGGTAATTTAGATAATTCATGTCTTGGTCTGTTTGGGCTGCTATAAGCAAATCCCATAAAACAACAGAGATTTATTTCTCACAGTTCTGAAAGCTGGACATCCAAGATCCAGCTGCCGGCCTTACTTAGTTCCTGGTGAGGCTCTCTTCGGGCCTTGCAGACAGCCACCTTCTTACTGTGTCCTCAGGTGGCCTTTCCTCAGTGCAGTGGGAGGAGAGAGGGAAAGCGCTCTCCCATGTCTTTTCTTTAAGGGCACTGATCCCATCATGGGGGCCCCATCTACGTGACCTAATTGCCTCCCAAAGGTCCCATCTCCTAATACCTCATACTGCAGGTTAAGGCTTCAACATATGGATTTTGGGAGGACACATTCAGTCAGTAACAACCCATATATGATAGACCCAGACTGAACAATTAAGAGGATTTCGGGAAAGCTTGGGCTCTATTTCTAAGCATAATAGTAAGAACTCGTATGAGGTAGGGGTTGTTATTCCCACCTTACAGGGGAGGACCCTATAGAACAAAGAGATGAAGCATCTTCCCAAGATGCACAGCTAATGAATGACAGAGCCAAGATTTGACTATACTGGCCCAGAGTTCTCTTGCTTAATGCAGTATGAGGCCCTATAACACCATCCAGAATGGGAGGGAAAAGGCAGAAAGCTACCCCATGTACCTAGAAGCTACTCTTTTGGGATGCAGGCAAAGTGTGATGCTAGGCCAGGAAGCAGGTGGTTTGGCCCACTTGGAAATACATTTCTAAGCTGTCTGTCTAAACTTAGAGACACTGCAGCAATGTAGTTCTAACCTTAGAGGAATAAAAAGGCATAAAATACAATGTTTGATTCAAGTTAAAATCCATTCAGTCATTTAAAAAATTTTATCTTCAGTCTGGATATTTCCTTTCTTTCCAAGAGGATAGTATAACCAACATCCACAGAGACAGAACAATCCATTCTCATTTCTCAGACGGCAGGCTCTTCTCTCAGACCAGAAAGACACAATTTTCAGTGTCCCCTGCTGGCCCTTAGGTAGTCCCTGTGGAAAAGAGGAAGAGCATGTTTCAAAAAACTGAAGCCAAATACAATATGCTGTGAACCCATAACACGTTGCCAATAAGTGAACCACTTGCCCCTTGAGAAATGGGTTCCACCTTCGCCGCCCAAACCCTGACTCCTTTGCCACTAGAATAACCAGGTCCGGTTTCCACAGTGCTGTCACCTGGGCAAGGAGAGGTGTCTCGTGGCCACATCACACAGGAAGGAACTGGGGTCAAGAAAGGTTCAAGTGTGTGCTTGTCGGGACATCCCTCGACGGCAACCGGACCTCACATGGGTGTCCGGGCTCTTCCCGGAGACCAGCAGACCGGGCACAGGTCTTTGTGCAGGCGAGCATCCTGCTGGGCTGGGGCTGGACGGCGTCAAGAGAAAGCAGAGGGCAAGATCAAGGGCAAGTCTGGTGGGCCTGGAGCCGTGTCTACTGAGCTGTGAGATCATTCCCCTTTCAGCTGGGCGTTTGCCTAAGGTCCCTGGAGGCCTTCAAAGATCACTCTGTTCTGGGCTCCTTGCCAAGGTCCTGGGTCTACTTGCCAAGCAGGAAGCAGGTCCACAGGCCCTGGGGTGGGACGGGCCGCAGGGAGGCCAGGGCTGGCGGGGACAGAGCCCTGCTGGCTCCAGTTCCCCGGGTGAAGGGAAGGGGACTCTCACTAATGCAGCCTCTTGCCGGAAAAGGTGGTCACCGTGGTGATGGATCTATAGGGACCTGTCTTAGCTTAGCATTCGCTTCTAGTGGAGTAATTGCTTTGCTTTTTATTCAGCCAGTGAGCAGTTTTTGAGCCCCTGCTTTGTGCCAGTGCCTGGCTAGAAAGGCAAAGACAAAAAACAAAGTCCCCACCATGAAGGATTGTATAGGTTCCTGGGAATCGGGCCCTCCTTGGGGAGGGAAGGGGTGCAGCCTCAGTGGGCCCTCTGCTCTGGGTGATTGTGGTGGGGAGGGAGGTGCCACTCTTTTCTGGGCGCTGACGATGGGCCTGAGTGATGCTGACCTCGCTGGCTCCTGCTGGGCATGGAGCAGGCTGAGCTGCCCGAGGACCTGGACCCCTCTAAGGACAGATGCAAAGATCTGTGCTACCCAGGGACTTCCCTGGTGGTCCAGTGGTTGAGAATCTGTCTCCCAGTGCAGGGGACGGGGGTTCGATCCCTAGTTGGGGAACTAAGATCCCACATGCCACGGGGCAACTGAGCCCACGCGCCGCAAATAAGACCCAACGCGGCCAAATAAATAAATAAATATTAAAAATAAAAATAAAAAAAAAAGATCTGTGCTGCCCAGAACAGCAGCCACTGGCCAAACGTGGTGGCTGAAAACTTTAAATAAAATTTAAATCCAGTCCTTCAGTTACATTAGCCACCTTTCCAGTGCTCAGAGCCACCCATGCTGGTGGCAGCTGTATTAGAGCAGACACAGAACCCTCTGCTGTTCCTGTAAGGTCTACTGGATATTCTTCCTGCGTGGATAATTGCAACAGAAAGTGGTCCACGCCGGGTGCCTGTGGAGGGAGGGGCCTACACCAGCTGAGGTGGGGGGCATGGGGAAGCCAGTAGAAGAAGGAAGGGCTTCTCCGGAAGCCGCCTCTCTGCTGAGCCACACCTGAGGCTCCCAGCCATCTCCCAGCAGGACAGAGCCCAGACCTCACCTTGACCTCACCTTGAATGTTGGTGACCCTGGTCTGAGGCCCCTTCCTTCTCCCTGTGTCTCCTCATCCACTCCATGGCTATGTTTGTACCATCCAGTGGATTGCAAACTGCATCAGAACCCCCTGGAGAGCTTGTTAAAAGACAGGTTCCTGGGCTTCACCCCCAGTTTCTGATCAGTAAGACTGGGGTGAGGCCAGAGAATTTGCGTTTCTAACAAATTCCTGGATAACGCTGATGCTGTCAGTCCAAGAACCACACTTTGAAAACCATGGATATGGTCCAAAGAGTCACATTCATTGATTCATTCATTCAACAGATATTTGTTTCATGCTGCCATGGGCATGGTGCTCTTCCTACATGTGAGCAACCAGGCAAGGTCCCTATTCTGGGGAGCCTACATTTTCGGGAAGAGAGACAGACAGGAAACAAACCTGTGTTGGGTGGTGATGAACGTTATGAAGAAGAATAAAGCAGGGCAAAGGAAGAGGCCTCACTGACAGATCATATCTGAGCAGAGACCTAATGGAATATTACTCAGCCATGAAAAGGAACAAAATGGGGTCATTTGTAGAGCTGTCAATGGACATAGAGTCTGTCATACAGCGTGAGGTAAGTCAGAAAGAGAAAAACAAATATTGTATATTAACGCATATATGTGGGATCTAGAAAAAGCGGTACAGATGAACCTATTTGCAGGGCAGGAATAGAAATGAACGGATGTGTGGACACAATGGGGGAAGGGGAGGGGGGGACGAATTGGGAGATTAGGTTTGACATAAATACACCACCATGTGTAAAACAGATGGCTAGTGGGAACCTGCTGTATAGCACGGGAAGCTCAGCTCGGTGCTCTGTGATGACCCAGATGGGTGGGATGTGGGGTGGGAGGGAGGGAAGTCCCTGAGGGAGGGGATATATGTATACATAGAGCTGATTCACTTCATTGTATAGCAGAAACAACATTGTAAAGCTATTACACTCCAATTAAAAAAAAAAAAAAGAAAAAGTGGAGAACAGGTATGACCCAGCCTTTCTGGCCCCGTTTTTGCTCTGCCCTCAGCTTTTTACTCTGAAACGTAAGAGTCGTGTTAAAAATCAAGGGCACCAGTCTATTCAATAGCAAGATTTTGAAGACAAATTCGATGGTGTGTGTATGTGTTTCATTCAAAAGAAGCCTGAGGCTAAAGGCCATAGATTTGATCCCAGCCTGCAGCTCTGCCTTTGGGTCCCAGCAGCTGGGCAGGGTGAGGAGTCCCTAGTGCTAAGGAGGAGGCCGTCGTCATCCCCTTCCACGTGATGCCCTGGGACCCCCAGTCCATAGGGCTCAGGCTCACTTCCAGTTCCCTTTCCCGCCCATCCTGCTTAGGCCAAAAGGCGTCTGTGCAGGGTGGCATGGGCAGAGCGTGTCCTGGGGCCTGGGATTCCCTCGCCTAGGCGTCTGAGTTCCTACTGATGGGGGGGTACGACTGCTACAGCGGGGAGGGGGCCAGACCCGGCCAAGGCTCTACTTGCCTTCTTGTCCTGGGTCCTGTCAGCCTGAGCCAGTTAGCTGAATGCTCCTTACTTCTACCCAGCTTTGGGGTCCAGACAGAAGAGTGTTGGTCAACCAACACTTTATCAACCATTGCTGGAAAAATAAGCACATGCAATAGAGTGCGGGAGTCAATAGCGGTCCCTTCCTACGTGAGGACGGTTCCTGGGTTCTACCCTCTTATAAACACAAGCCTTTATGATGAAGTGCAGACCAAGTGCCTTTAACACCTAATTTTCCTTTTCAACCTGTGATATCTTTTAGGCCCAACTGTCTCAGGCCTTAAATGGAGTTTCCGATAAGGCAAAAGAAGCCAAGGAATTTCTAGTTCAATTGAAGAACATTCTGCAGCAGATCCAGGTGAGCAGAGCTCCCGCTGGGAGGGGAGTCCCTGCAGGAGGTACATGAAGCTGAGCAGAGGAAAGGAAAGGCCCCGTGGCAGGTGCTTTTCAGTGCTGAATGTGAGAAGGCCTAATTGTCCCACTGCACACCCTCAGAGTTGCGGACATCACCCACTCAATCCACTGACACCCCCATGACATCTGATAGGAAAGGGATTTTGCATAACTCAGGGAGAATCCTAGAAAGAGAGCCGGGCAGAAATAATGCAGCACTCTGCGTGGCCACGTAGCCCTAGGTGGTATCTGTATACGGTGCTTTTGTACCAACGCATCAAAATATAAAAGCATCATTTACTAAACAAATGTATTTACTGAGCACCCATGGTTTGTCACATACAAGCCCGATGCAGATCAATAAGGCACAGCCTCTGTCCCCAGGAGCTCTGTCTGTCGGGGAGAGAGCGTATAAATACATGCACGTGTGGAGGAACTTTCACACAGATCACAAACCATAGAGCATTCCGGTGTCTGGATGGGAAAAAGGACTGAGGGCACTGAATTCCTAACCAGCCAATAAAAACCATCCTTCCTAATAAGTGAAAGCCCAGAATTCAGCTGCCAGGCATTTCCTGTCCTGGTTCTGATGTTTCAGGGACACCGGAGGTATCCGTTTGATGGGGCTGCTGTAACAAGGTACCATCGATTGAGTGGCTTCAACAGTAACTTATTTTCTCATAGTTCTGGAGGCTGGAAGTCCAAGATCAAGGTGTCAGCAGGAATGGCTCCTCCCAGGGCCTCTCTCCTTGGTCTACAGACAGCCATCTTCTCCCTGTGTCCTCACACCGTCCTCCCTCTGTGTGTGTCTGTGTCATGATCTCCTCTTGTAAGGACACCAGTCAGACTGGATCAGGGCCCAGCCTGATGACATCATTTAACTTACTTCTTTCAAGGTCCTGTCTCCAAACACAGTCCCATTCTGAGGTCATAGGGGTTAGGACTTAAAATAGGAACTTGGGGCAAGGGTGAGAGAGAACACCATCAGCCCATGACACGAGGTCTGAATCCAGGCTGACCTGAGTGATGTTGAAAGTTTTTGGGTTGTTTTTTTTTTTTTTTTTTAGAATTGAGAGACAGATCCTACAGCAAGAACAGTGGGTTTTGTTTGTTTTACTGTTTTCTGATTAGAGAAAGCAAAAGTATGTTATAGAAATTTTGAAAAGTAGAGAATAACAGAAGTAAGAAAAGTTCACCAATATCTCAGCCCCTGAGGTGACCCCCACACCATTCTGACATGTTGTTCCACTACCTTAACACACACACGTGCACACACAGTATGCAATTATGCTGCACACACTTGCAGCTGCTCTTTTTCCCCTTAGGTCTCTCTCATGAGCTTTTCCCATGACATTGAAAACCCTCACAAACCCTCATGGTTTGGATGACTCTGAATATTCACTCCATCCTATAGATGTGCAGAGACTCACATGTGCACTGTTTCCAGTTTAGTAATGGGATAGCTCACTCCGGGACGAGCTTGCTGGTGTGCCCCTGTGTCTCTAGTGCTGGCCACGTTTCCGAGTGTCTTCTCCCTAAAGCTGTCTGCATCCTGCAGGAGAACGGCCTGGACTACGAGGCCTGCCTGGTGGCTCAGTGTGACGCGCTGGTTGATGCTCTAACCCGGCAGAAAGCCAAGCTGCTTACCAAGGTTACCAAAGAGAGAGAACACAAGCTGAAGGTGGGTCCCCAGGCGGCCGACGCCCTCGGTCCCATCACAGCCTCTGAGCCGAGCTTGGGGGAGCACGCAGTGTAGGCTCTGGGTCAGTGTTAGTTGAGTGAACAAATGAATGAATGAACGAATGAACGAATGAATGAATGAATGAATGGGGAGAGGAAGGGCTGAGCAAGTTGGCCTGGGACCTACTCACACTCGTGTCACTTTCCCTGAAGCAATCAGCACCCCTGCTCTCTCTCCAAAGCTGGAGAGAGATGCCTGAATCCTGCTGTTTTTAGTCAGAAGGCCACCCTCTCCCATCTTCTCCCGGGCCCTGTTTTCTGTCGAAGGGACACTGCCTGTTCTCATCTTGCAGAGCAGAGGTGGCCACGGCAGGTGACAAGGCTCCAGCTCTCCCCCTTCTTCGGGCTTTCTGATGTCTGGTGCTCGCAGTGGTCAGCAGGGACACCACGGCCAGTGGCCACCGCGGCAGGGGGGAGGCTTCCCTCCACTCGGCACTGGGTCCCCGGGCCAGGCAGTTACCCCATGAACACCCTGCCTTGACAGAAACTACTCACCTCATTGTCTGGGCTCGATCTATTCTACAGACATTTCCCAACTGAATCAGGAAATGTTACTTTCAAGGAAAGAAGGAGTGAGCGTTGGGGATGATCCATGGTTTACATGCAAAGCAGCCGAGCCCCTTGAGTTTCCTCCCAACGAGTGAGACTGGGGCACCGGTCACTAGGAGGGTTTCAGAGGGTGCACGTTCTCTGCTTTTCTATCCAGAGTTCAGGAAGTTTGCTCTGTTGGGTGTGGCGACCCTGCTTGTTGGTAAGTGGGTCCATTTACCGCCCGCATAACGAGGGCACGTGGAGCTCAGGAACACAGCAGCAGCAGGAGAGGGTGCAAGGCAGCCAGGCCCCATGCCGCTTGCCGCTGCAGCCGGGCTGCTGTTCCTCGATGAGACAGTTACTAGGGATACTTCTCGTGGCAGATGGTTTGGGACCAGATCAATCACTGCACGCTGAAGCTGCGCCAGTCCACGGGGCTGATGGAGTACTGCCTGGAGGTGATCAAGGAGAACGACCCCTCTGGGTTTCTGCAGGTGAGCGGGCTAGGCATCATTCCTCCAAATCCACTGCCATGCCCCAGACTAGCCGAGATTCTAGGAAGGTCCCTCCCAGCGGCTTGGAGTTGAGCAGAATCTCCTGTGCTCAGCGATTCCAGAAGACCTAGGTTCTCATCTTGGCTCTGCATCTCACTAGCTGTGACCCTGGCTCTGTGTCATCCATCCTTAAATGAGGAGATCAAACATCATAATCTCTAGGGCTGAAATGCCGTGCTTTCGTGCCTCGACTTGAAACCCCAATTCAACATTTTCCCCACAGATGAGAAAAGACAGTCTTTGCCAATCAAGCTGGAAAGATTGCACAGGAAGAAGTGAGTCAGAAGAATCCACATGACCCGTTCCCTCAGGGTGCGGAGTCCTGCAGGTCTGGACACGTGACTGCTGCCTGCAAAGCCAGTGCAGCCTTGCTGGGCATCCTTCCAGCAGCCAGTCTGACTCGGGGTCACGAGCACCTCTTGGGATCATGTGTGTGATTCAGACGGAAGCTCTGTCCTCCGTCTCTGGGGAACATGATGAATCTCCTGGACTGGTCCCCAGGAAGGGTGCATAGGGTCATGGCTCTACAGGGACACGTGCAAATGTCTGAGTGAGCAGGACTTTCCAGCAGAGGAGAACAGAGCTGTGGGTTTGATGCAGTAAGAGTCTGGAGCAGAAGCTGCAGCAACAATGTGGAGGAAACACAGTGGGAGGGAGGGAGCTTCACGCTCCTGGGGATGAAGGACCTGCTTTCAGACCCTGGGACAAACCACTAGTATGTTTCACTTTGCAAAGTGCTAGATCTAGCAAAAGAGGTAGAGTGAAGACTGTTCTTGTATTTTTTTTTTTTTTTTTTTTTTTGCGATAACGCGGGCCTCTCACCGTTGTGGCCTCTCCCGTTGCGGAGCACAGGCTCCGGACGCACAGGCTCAGTGGCCATGGCTCACGGGCCCAGCTGCTCTGCGGCATGTGGGATCTTCCCGGACCGGGGCACGAACCCGTGTCCCCTGCATCGGCAGGCGAACTCTCAACCGCTGCGCCACCAGGGAAGCCCATGTTCTTGTATATTTTTAAAGTACTGAACTTCCCTAGTTGTCCAGTGGTTAGAACTCCGCGCTTCCACTGCAGGGGGCGTGGTTTTGATCCCTGGTTGGGGAAGACCCCACATGACGTGCAGTGCGGCCAAAATAAATAAATAAAGTAAAAAAATTCTTTTAAAAAGTATCATTTGCTTCACAAAAGGGTTTAGCCTAAAACAGCAAGTGCTTCTTTACATTTAACGTGACTAAGCTGTTAAAAGATGATCTCTGCCAGGGCTTGAGTGGGCGTGCTTAGCCACCGCAGCCCCCTGAGCCCACAAAGTCCCTGTCCCTTCCTTACCCCCTGCTATGTTATTTTCCCTTTGCACGTGGAAACCCTAAACTCTGTGCTTCCTTTAAGATCTCGGACGCCCTGATCAAGCGTGTCCAGGTGTCTCAAGAGCAGTGGGTCAAAGGTGCCCTGGAGCCCAAGGTGTCTGCAGAGTTTGAACTGACCTTGGACAGCGAGCCACTGCTGCAGGCCATCCACCAGCTGGACTTCATTCAGATGAAATGTAGGGGTGAGCCGTGGTTGGCCCAGTTCAGTTGATGCTTCTTCTGGAAGAGGCATCCACTCTGTGGCGCAGCTTAGCGCCTTCAGAAGACTTGTGACACTGGTGTGACACAGAGTGGGAGGGAGGGACTCCTGAGTCACAGACCTGGGTTCACATCCCAGCTCAGCGACCCTCAAGCTGGGTGACCTCTGTGGGTAGCACCCAGCCTGAGCAAAACTTTTCCCATTTGTGTAAGAGGACCATTTGTTCATTCAGAGACACCTATCGAGTATCTACCACGTGCCAGGTACCATCCTAGGTGCTCAGGACACAGCCGTGAGCAAGTCTACAGACTCCCTCACTAGACTGAGCTGATATTTAGAGAAAGAAATAGATAACACATCGATAATACAATACAACAGATAGTATAATGTAAACTGATAGTGGCAGGTGGGAAAAACAAGGTGCCTTTTGAGAAGGGGGCATTAGTAGACATGGGTGGGGGGGAGGTATTTTGAGGTGAGGAGGAAAGAGATGTAAGGGAAGAACATTCCAGAAGGCCGAGGGGTGGTGAGTGCAAAGGCCCCGAGGCAGGTATAAGTGTTCTGTGTTCCAAAAAGAGCGAGAAGGTCAGAGGTGAGAGCAGACGGGAGAAGGTGGTGGATCGTAGCGGTGAGTTCAGAGACCCACGGGGGACACGAGCTAAGGGTTAAGTAAAGTTTGCATAACTTTCCCCAGGTTACAAAATTATCAAGTGACGTCACCCTGCCTCTCCAAAGACCTTAAGGGTACATTCAGGAGAGGGAATGAAGCTCTTTGGTTTTTTTAGACCAATATATCCAAGGGCTGAGTGCCACACCTACAGAATCTGTGAACTCCAGAAAATCCTTACTTGCAAAATGCATGGCCATTTTTAAACCAGATACCCAGTCTCTTGTGCATCTCTGTGCTTTCTCCCATACTCAGTTTGCACCTCCCAATCTCACCTTAATAGAACTTATGAGACACTTGACTCAAATCCCTAATTCCATGGGTTGACTGCCCGATACGGTAAGATCGCCTCTCCTTCCGGGATCTAGTTCCCGGGGCCTTTAAAATGCTTCCAGACAAAGGTTTCAGTGGGTCTTTGCATTTTGCCCTTCCCCGCCCCCGAGGGCACCTTCCGGGCCCCAGGTGTGAGCTGCTCGCTGCCCTGTGCAGAGGGTCCACAGAGGCCGGGCTGCAAGTCCTCGCCAGCTGCTCATGGGGCCGAGTTAAAACCAGTGATTCTCAGTGGGCAGGTGGGCAGGGGGCAGCTCTTCCTCAGGGCTCCAGACCCAGAGGGATGGAGGCACCTGCCAGGCCTCTCCCTGCCCCAGATCCCAGGACCCCCGTCCAGGGTTGAGAAGCACACCGAGCTGTGCCCACGAGCAGCCAGGAGTGACACAGGGGGGGCCACCTTTTGCTCCTGGGGTGCGGCCGGGTCCACGCAGCCGCCCTGTGCCCTGCAGGTGTTTGTGCACTAAAGCCCACCTGTCCCCGTCACAGTGCCACCTGTGCCCCTGCTGCAGCTGGAGAAGTGCTGCACCCGGAACAACAGCGTCACGCTGGCCTGGAGGACACCGCCCTTCACCCACAGCACCGTGGACGGCTACATCCTGGAGCTGGACGACGGAGACGGGGGCCAGTTCCGGGTGAGGCCCCGCTGCTTGCCTGGGGGAGCTCGCACTGTCCCAGCCTCTGCACCAGCCCAGGGGGCTGCCCTTAGCTCTGATGCCACCAGCGAGGGCATCGGCCCCCAGGACCCAGAGCCCGTGGGCCTGGGCTCACGGGACGTGGGGCTTCTCTACCGAGGGCTGGGTCTGGGCAAGCAGAGGTGGCAGCCACAGAAAGTTCTGGATGGTTTTTCTGTGAAGACTGACACAGGTCGGAGGCCGAGGTAGAGCTCTGAAAAGGTGTCCCCTGCGGCACCCACTTCCCAGTCGGCCCAGCAGCACAGTGGTATCTGGTCAGCACCCTCCCACCCAGCACCCCGAAGCCGCTCCCCACCCCCTTGAGGTTCCTTCACACCTGCCTTACCTGGTTCAGTGATTAGTTCACCTGGCAAGGTGGGAAGACACCTGAGAAATGTTTGTTGGGTTGGGGTGACCGTCTATATCCATGTCCCAAATGATGAAGTCTGTGCGGACAGTGAATACCCTTAGCGAGTCACAAGTGCATCTTCTAGTCTCGGCCGGTGGTAGCAAACCTGGACAGCTCCCCACCGCAAGCCAGCGCCCTAACACATCTCTACCGTGAGATGTCACACAGTGAAGTTCAGGCCCCCGTCCAGTTGTTGTGTTGACAGGAACACCAGGGAGTACAAACTCTGGGTCTGCTGAGAGCTCCACCTTTCTGTCCCCGAGAGACTAAATAAAGACTCGTTCTAACAAACCAGCGCAGTCATAACAATTCTCATACTTCTCCTGGGAAGTGGCACCCATTCAACGTCTCTTGCCAACAGTCAATATTCTCTTTGTTTCCCTCAACTGGATTGATGCCTATGTCTTTCTCTTTTCTTTGTTTCAAGAATTTCAGAGTTGGGGAAATCACTGCAGTACTCCCTTGGGAATAATTGAGTCCCTGGGGATATGGGCTCTTCAGTGAGAAGCTGAGGTTGCTTTGGCCAGGAATAGTGGGTCATACACCGGGTCCAGAACCTCAGCCGTTCCGGTCGTGCAAATGAGCTAGGAACTGACAGAGCTCCCTGACTAACCAGAAACCAGGAGGAGAGCTTATGGTTTTGAAACGGGAAGAAAGAGGAGACTGTTTGAGATGTTAAAAGAAGCAGCCAGGACTTCCCCGGTGGCGCGGTGGTTAAGAATCCACCTGCCAATGCAGGGGACATGGGTTCGAGCCCTGATCTGGGAAGATCCCACATGCTGTGGAGAAACTAAGCCCTCTAGAGCCCACGAGCCACAACTACTGAGCCTGTGTGCCACAGCTACTGAAGCCCGTATGCCTAGAGCCCGTGCTCCACAACAAGAGAAGCCACCGCAGTGAGAAGCCCGTGCACCGCAACGAAGAGTAGCCCCCACGCACTGCAACGAAGACCCAACGCAGCCAAAACTAAATATAAAATAAATAAATAAATCTTTAAAAAATAAAAATAAAAGAAGCAGCCACAGGGCTCAACTGAAGATGGCTTCTCCCCTTTGAAGCATGACCACTAACAAAAGCTCCACCCAAGGGCTAGAATTTATGTGTTATAGTGGGAAAAGCGTGGACGTTGAATGCAGACAGACCTGGATTTGAACGCTGGCTTCTAAATGGATTAACTGTGATCTTGGGCAAGTTGCCTACCTTCTCTGAGTATCCTTGTGGATAAAATAACGAAAATAATAGCAATGTCCCAGGGTTGTATGAGGATTAAGATGTCTTATACAGGGACTTTCCTGGCGGTCCAGTGGGTAAGACTCCGTGCTCCCAGTGCAGGGGTCCCGGGTTCAATCCTTAGATCCTGCGTGCATGCCACAACTAAGAATTCTGCAGGCCGCAACGAAGATCCTGCGTGCCGCAACTAAGACCCTGGTGCAACCAAAATAATAATAACATAAATAAACACTTTTTTAAAAGATGCCTTATACAATGCCTGGCACACAGCTACTATTATCAATAACTTGGAAAAACAAATGAAGTGAAACACCCCTGAGTAACCAAGCAGGAAAGATGTTTTAGACAAACTAAGCTGAATGTAATGACATAGGTGAGGTGTACGGCTATGCATTTGGGGGAAGTTAATAGGACAGAGTAAGTTTGAAGTAAACGGGAAACAAAGTAAATGTTCTAGAAAAGAATCTTTGGGGTCCGATGCAGAAATGTCCCACCCTCTGGGGAGGCCAGGAGAAAAGCAGCTCTAGGAGTCCCAAAAGGAGTAGGAAGATGGCAGCCTCGGCGGTGGGAGAAGCGGGGAAGGAGGTGGCGTGCCCATCTTACTCCGGAAATGGCCAAATCAACTTGAACCACCTGCGCCTGGCCACGCCCTTCCTCCATCTGCCTTTTCCCATCATGTGTGATGACCCTTCCCTTTCAAATATCTTTCATTTTGTTTATTTAGATGCTTAGCCCATGTTTTTTCTAACTTAATTTCCCACTGGAAACCAATAATCCCCTCTTGTTCCAACCGAGAAGGAAGTGGGGTTTTCTGCAGCCCCACTCCCGGGCTCCGGAGTCCTGTCCATCCGGTCTCTCCTCTGCAGAGGCAGGACGGTCTCGGGCAGCATCCCGGCTACCGCGCCTCATACCTTCACAGGAGAGGGCCCATCCATCAGCCAATAGGAAGAGTTTGTGTCCAATTTGGACGTGGCCTGAGACTCGGCCACCACGTGTCCAAAATCTCCTTATTAATAACTTGACGTCACTGTGCGGCTAAGAGAAATTTTCCACATAACGGAGGCGCCTGACGAGCCGTCTGGGTCTCTTCCAGGAGGTATATGTCGGCAAGGAGACCCTGTGCACCATCGATGGCCTTCACTTCAACAGCACCTACAATGCCAGGGTCAAGGCTTTCAACTCCTCTGGCGTCGGGCCCTACAGTAAGACCGTCGTCCTGCAGACGTCCGACGGTGAGCCCTGGGGTGTCTTGGGGGAAACAGATTCAGGCCCAACCCACATTTCATCCCACAGACAGGCTGACAGACAAGGGAAATCTGTGAGCTGCTCATGAGGGAGTGGAGGAAACAGGTGAGTCTGTCTCTTCCAGCCCTGCCCCTGCTCCGCTCACCTGGCTCCATGCCTCACCTCCCTGCCCTCCAGCCACGAAGGAAAGAGACACTCCTTCACCCCATTTGCTGGAGCTGGGAAGGGAGGCTAAACTCCCACTTCCGAGGGGCCGAGAGCAGGTAGGATGGTCCCAGAGAAGAGAAGGCACGCGGCTGCCAGGGGGAAACCCACCCCTCGAATACCCAGCGCGAGAGCTCAGATCTGAGGCGCGCCCACCGCGCTTCAGCCTTTCAGGTTTCAGGCAACGAGCACGTCGGCGTTCCGCGGGATTTTGATCACCTGAGTCCTTAGCGTCGAGGGATGATGTAGGGGTCCCAGGACGGTGCCGGCCCTGTGTTTAGTGTCATTGTTTATCCCAGCACATCCTCTGACCGCCCTGAGGAACACGTGACAGCCTGGACTGTCTCCCAGGGACAGGAGCAGATGACGCTTTTCCCCCCAGGATGTGTTCACCAGCTGTGCGCCCATGGGGGCCCTCGCCTGCCAGCGGGCTGTGAAGCGGAGCCTGGAGCTCTGGGGCTTTGGTGACTTCGCTTCACCTCTCTGCATCTCAAATTCCCCTCCCACGAGGTGGGGTCTGGATATCTACTCCCCCCTCACTCATAACAGTGCCCGAAGCGTGCAGAAGGAGCTCAGAAACCAAGATTCCATGAAAGTGTTTAGATTGGAGGCCTGAATGTCTGTGTTCCTTGGCGAGGTTGGGTTCATGGGATTGGGATCTTGGATGAACACAGAGGAGGGAACGTGAGTGTGAGTGTGTGTGTGTGTGTGTGTGTGTGTGTGTGAGTGTGTGTGTGAATCGCACAGGGAAGAACATTAGACACCGGGTGCCCGCTTCCTGAGAGATGCCAGTGAGTCTGTGTCTCCGAGCCCAGGTCACAGGCTGCCACTCACCCTGCACCTCTTGCCCCTTCCTTTCCAGTGGCCTGGTTCACGTTTGACCCCAACTCTGGGCACCGGGACATCATTTTATCCAATGACAACCAGACGGCCACCTGCAGCAGCTACGATGACCGGGTGGTGCTGGGCACGGCAGCCTTCTCCAAGGGCGTGCATTACTGGGAGCTGCACGTGGACCGCTACGACAGCCACCCGGACCCCGCCTTCGGGGTGGCCAGGGCCAGCGTGGGCAAGGACATGATGCTGGGCAAGGACGACAAGGCCTGGGCCATGTACGTGGACAACAACCGCAGCTGGTTCATGCACTGCAGCTCCCACACCAACAGGTGCGTGAGCCCCCGCCCTCCCCGTCGTGGGGCTTAGGGATGAGAGTCCTCCTGCTGTTCCCACGTTCCAGGGTCGGGAATGGCGGGCAGTGTTTTCCGCCACTTTGGCGTCCAGCTTCCAGGGAGAAGCGAGCGCTGGCCCACAGTGCAGTTGGAGGAATCGGACAGGGTCTAGAGCACAGCAGAGCCAGCGGGTGTGCAGGCCACTCAGCGAGCCCCGCACCTGGGTTCCGCCGCCCCGCGGTTCTGCTTTCCTCCACACCCATCAGCCCAGCGGGGCTGCAAATCAGCCCAGCGGGATGTGCAGCACCCTTGGGGTGCTCCTTGCTGGTGGCTCTGTCCCGGGCACCCCCAGCACTGCCTCACCCTGAGCCCGGCCCTGGCAGTGGTGTCACCAGGCTGGACACGGGAAACTCCCATGCTGGGGGGACGGGCCCTCTGGGGCTGCCCTGGCCAAGGAACCCACAAGTGGAGGGTTATGACCCTCGGAGCTGCCTCCTTGCTGTGGTGTTTCCTTCCCAGTCTGCTGAGGGCCTTCTCCCCAGCGGGCAGAGGCGAGGGGCCCTGAGAGGCCGACCTCCCTGCACGCCAGCGCTGGGCAAGGTCAGCTCTGGGGGCTCTCGGTGCTCTGGGCCCACCTGCAGCTCCTGCAAATGGCCCCAGGGGTCCTGGTCTGGGGCAGGGACTTGCCTGAGGATCCTCGGGGCGGAGTGGGGGGCGGATGGAGGCCGATCGGACCCTCCCACCTGCCTTTTAGTGACCGTCTCTCCAGAGGCAGCTCTGCGCGGGCGCTGCGGGTAGGTCGGGCCCACCAGCTCCGTCTCTACTTGGTTAGGCCACGCAGGCGCCCAGATACCTGGGACGGGCGTAACCAGAGAGCAGGTGCGGAGCTTTCTTCGTGCCCCGTGCTGTGGGAAGCCCCTGGCTCCTACGGTTCCATCTGCGCCCCGGGAACGTGCGACTGGGATCGCCATTTTGCAGATTATGAGATTGGGGCTTAAGGTTGATGCCCAAGCCACAGGGCTCATTAGAGGCGGTGTCAGGGTTTAACTCAGGATGCCGGCTCCAGTTCCGGGGGGCAGGGGCGGGGCGGAGCGGGAGGGGGTGGGCCGGGGGACCCCGGGGGAGGCGGCCGCTTGGGCGGGACTCACGCCGGTGCCTCAGGCGGGTCGTTACCGCCACCTGGTGGTCAGCATCTGAACAGCACCAACAGGCCCGCTGCCAGTTCCCTTCCCCACCGGCGGGCTCCTGCCCTGGGCCCCGGCTCACCCTCCGGGAAACCTGCCCTCTGAAAACACCCAGCGAGCGCTCCTCGCCGTTTCCCGTGCTCCCAGCCCACCATCAGCCTCCAGCTGACCAGCTCATTCCCAGTAAGGAAAGGACAAGGATGGTTTGGTGATCCGAGCAGAGCAGCCAGTGTCAAGGCCGGCCGACCTCAGCCCCAGCCAAGGGAGGGGACCGTCCGACGGCCTCGGCCCGCCCGCCCCGGTGTGCCCGCCTAAGGACCGGCCCCGCCCGGTGGAGGCGAATCCCAGCCACCACGAAATGGAGCCTCGCAGCAGGTGCCAGGAGCGTCACAACGCATGCCCTGTGCCCCGCCGCGGGTCACCGTGGGATGGCCAGCGCCCTGCCCTGCCGCGGGGGCTGTGTTTTTAGGCGAGGGTACCCGCAGCATCCTTTCGGGGATCCTCCCGTCCTCACCTACGTGCCGGGCTCCTCTTCCCAGGACGGAAGGCGGCGTGTGCAAGGGGGCCACCGTGGGCGTGCTGCTGGACCTGAACGAGCACACCCTGACCTTCTTCATCAACGGGCAGCAGCAGGGCCCTACGGCCTTCAGCCACGTGGACGGGGTCTTCATGCCGGCCCTCAGCCTCAACCGCAACGTGCAGGTACCACGCACCCTCCAGGCCAGGGCCCGTCTGCCGCCCCCGGCCCCAGCCCCACTGCCCGTGGGCCTCCAAAGTGCGCCGGGCAAAGGGGGCTCTAAAGAAGACGCCCGCGGTGCCGTCCATGCAGGGAGCTTACCTACCGGCGCACCTGGGCATCCCCTGGAGACGCTCCTCTCCGGCATGATGTTTGCTTGCTTGTCCGCTTGAAACAAACGAGCAGAGGCTCTAGGTGGTGGCTTCGGGGCGGTGTGTGAAGGGGGCAGGTGACAGGCAGGGTGGAGAGGGCCAGGGAGGCTGGAGGAGGGAGGCAAGCCCTGCTTCCATGTCCTGGGAGAGAGGAAGGTCGGTGTCCCTGCCCGGCGTGGGCCCCGATGGTCCGGGGTGTGCGGGGCTTCCACGTGGCTTTCCCCCGAGAGGAGAGACTGAACTGAGGCGGGACCTCTCCTAAGGGTTCCCTCTCACCCTCCCTGCCCCTCTGGCTCCTGCATGAAGCAGGCAGCCCCTCAGGGCCGGGCCCAGTCCTGGGGGCTGCGGGGGTACCGCCAGCCCAGGAGGCCCGACACACACACAGGCAAAATGGGAGCCCGGTGAGGGTGTGAGGGAAGCTTGGAGGGCAGCGTGCAGCAGGGTGCCAGCCTTTGTTTCTGGCATGCTGCTCCTCCCCCCGGGAGGTATATGGGGTGGGGGGCAGAGGCCTGCTTCGCGGTGCCCACTGACCCTGAATATTGTCACTTATTGATTGATTTGTACCTCCAGTCCTTGCAAAAGGGCTTTGAGGCAGCCTGAAATATGGGCTGTTCTTCCACAGGGTTAATAGAACAGATGTAGGAAAGGAAAGAGGGCCATGGAAAGAAAGCAGTAACGAATATAAACCCGGAGCCCCAGTCCCCGGACTGTAAAAGAGCATCAGCCTTGCCGGGGCTCCTGGCAGCTGGGGCAGCATGAAAGAGGCAAAGACCAGCTCCTGGGGCAGACTCCTGGGCCTGATGTTAGTGAGGCCGAGCACGATAAACAGCAGACTCCGCAGCACAGAGAAGGCGGGCTGCTGCCCGTGGGGATCCCGGAGCAGAGGGCGGCACAGCTGCTGAGCTGTCTGCACTCAGGGTTCACGGGCGGCAGCTCCTGCCCTCGCTCACCGCATCTTCTTTTCCAGGTCACCCTGCACACGGGATTGGAAGTGCCAACCAACCTGGGACGGCCAAAGCTGTCGGGCAACTAGCCTCCCAGGCCCTGCTCTGCACGGCTGTCCCTCACTGCACTCACATAACCCCGAGGGCAGCACAGCCACATCTTGGGTGCAACCCAGCAGCCACTGAGCATCTTAGAGACCCACTTTCTTTGGGGGACGGAGAATGATCTGCAGGCTGTGCTCACTGAGGCCCCGTCAGTGGTGAACACGGGTGTGTGTTTCCCCTCGTTCCACCGGCCGTTACAAATACGAAGAGGGACCTTTCTCAAGGGAGCAAGGAAGTGTTCGGGGTTTCATTTTGTTTCCTGCCTTCCGATTTCAAAGCTTGTCTTTTTGTGGGGCAAGAGGAGAGCAGGCTCGGAGACGTGAATCCTGAGAGCAGGAGGCAGGGGGACGCTCGGGAATCTCGTGGCCTCAGTGTCAAGTCTTTGCTGGACTCCGCTCCTTCAGAGAACCAAGGGTGCAGGTTCCCATCTTTGCCAGGAAACATTATCCTTTAGCTTTTCGGTTCTGGAGTCTTCAGTACGTTATGCCACTTGCAGACCTAATCCAGGATGGATAGAGAGGGATGTTAATCATTCATCGTGATCTTTGCCGCACTCGTGGAACTGTTGAGAACTTTAGTTTCCTTAGGTCCTTCATTAATCCACCAACCTCTCTCTCTTACATACACACACACACACACACACACCAGTCTGCTACAGTTCACTCAGTTCTTAAACACAAAAGAAAACACTAGAATCTGAATCACTATGTGAAGAGTCTCCACCTGGTGGTGGCTTTTTTCGGGAGCTGACTCCCCACAAAGTTAGCTGCAAACCTGAGCTCCTCTTCCGAGCTCGGAGGCTCTCAGACTCATGAGCGTATGAGCTGGGAGTCCCTGGGGAAGTCTCTTATACTCAGTCCACCTTCACTTTGAGACCATCTACTGTCAACATGAAAGCATCATGAGAGCAAGAAGTGGCCCCGATGGCAGGGGAGGCTCTGCCCTGACGGGGCGGGGAGGACTCTGCAGAAGGCAGGAAACAGATGCCAACATCATGTTCCTGGTCTCCCTGCTTGCCCGCCAGCCTAGGGGTGCGGAGTCCACGTGGCCAGGGCGGGGCTCTGGGGTGAGCCCTCCCCTGCCTGCTGGGAACACTAACCTCCCTTGAGTCCGCGGCTCGGAAGGAGCCTGCTGCAGGGTCTGAGCCGGGAGCCAGCCGCCGTCCTGGCCCCGGAGCCCCTCCCCCTCCTCCCCGGTCTCTTCTTCCTTGACCTCCACCGCCTCCATCTCCAACTGGTAGTATGCCTTTCTCTCTCCTTTTTAAAAGAATATATTTTATCAAGCATTATATTTGAGGTCGAGGGGTAACTTGTCTATTTGCTGGATTGGATTTTTATAAAACTTAGCCCAGAAACCGGCCCCAACTGTGTTTACTCAGTTCACTCAGTTCTACCTGCTTGTTTAGACGCTGCACTTGCTTTCTGAGTCAGCCCGGCCAGTGCTGTGCAAATCCTACCCTCTATTCAGCAGATCCGACAATCCTACCTCAAGCCCCCGCTCCCAGACGGAAGGCTGCCTGTGTGGCCGCACCCGCAGGGGTGGCCCGTGAGGCCGGCTGCCCCGCGTCTGCAGGAGCCGCCTGGTGCTGTGTTCAAGCCCCCGCCGCCCAGGCCCTGGCAACCACCTGCTCGGTGGAGTCGAGGTCTTGCCCCGTCCTCGTCGTCTGGTGGGTGGCTCCCAGGGCACCCCGAGGTGCTCCGCATCCCGCCTCGAAGCCCCGGCCAGAGCCCAGCAGGTGATGCGCACAGCCCGGCGCCCCGGCCGCCGGGTCCTCATCCACCCAGCCGCCTGCCCCGTCTCTGCTTCCACTGCTCTTCCATCTCACTCCTGGGCCCCAGCCCTGGCGGCCTCGGCTTGGAGGGTGTGGAAGGTTCCTGAAGGTTGGAGGAACCAGAGGAGGCACAGCCTTCCCGGGGCTGAGGGAGCCGTGGCCGGCAGGGCCAGAGGCTCAGCTTTGGGAAAGATGAGCTCGTTGGTCCCGAGGCGGGCCAGGCCGGTGGAAGTGGCTCTTTTCAGTGGAGTCTGGGTGAAAGGCTGCGGAGCTCCCAGAATCATGGAAGCCGGGTGACCATGTGGTCCTGGCCCTACGTCTTCGGGGAGGAGCTCCTGGGCATCAGCCTAGACTTGGTACCAGCCTTCGGAGAGCCAGTACCTGTGTCAGAGGGAGATGAGAAAGGGAGAAGGGAGGCCTCTTTAGGGAGAACATGACCTGCGGCTCAGAGAGAAGCCACCGGGACTCTCTCCCCACGGCCGCAGCGGCCCACAGGGGCTGTGAGTGCGGAGCCGGTGAGCACGTGCCTTTCCCAGCTCCTCCAGGGGCCCAGAAGCAATACGGCGGATACTGGGGACCGCGTCAGGCTGTCCTCCAGCCACCTCTCCTGTCCTCAGCACAAAACACCTTCTAGGAACCAGAACGGACCTCAGGGAGAAGGCAGGTCCGTGCGGCACACTCGTGTTCTCGAGGAACCAGCAGACTGAAGAAGGGACTCGTCAACAACTCATGGCCTTGGGTCACCCTCTTGAGAAGCCTGGGATTCAGAGTAGAAGCGACAGGTCACGGGCTTCTCATCTGCCATCGAATTCCCTGTTCCTTTACAATGCGGTGACATGTTTGTACATAAAAATGATATCAAGATGATGCTTTGGTCAGGCTGACTGATGGATAACTTGGTATTTGTCTATCAAGCAGTTTCGGTGAGAAAGGAATTCAAAGTAATTTAAAGTGGCAAGTTCCATTACATTGTAAATAACACACTCCCCCCGCCCCCAGCAACGTAGTTCTGCAGTTTGTTCTTTGCTAGTGAGCCAGTTTGGTCCAAGTGTATGCCTTTCCTTTTAGAATTAATCTCTTTAAAAATTGTCCAATAGCATTTCACTGCATAGCATCCTAGCTCCTAATCAAAGCAAGGTAAGACATTACACACAGCCCGGCTTTCCCCTCTGTCCTGTTTGGGAAAATAACGATTCCAATTAAAGCGGGCATCAGTCATCCTGACCCACAAAGGGACTCACCTAAAAACTATAAAACTGTAGATAGTTATAGGCTGAGTCTTCAGCCCTATACGTACGTATCTGTAGTTTCGACAGCGACCTCAGGCGCCCTGTGGCCCACCGACACTAGGGAGGGTCATGCTTACAGCGCGAGCCTGGGCAGAACAGGGGTTCAGAGAGTGATGGGGACAGGCCCATCCTCCTTGCTTTTAGCGCCCAGGACTGCCCCGTCTCTGGTGCCCCTGCCCTCTGCCTATCAGAGCGCTCTCAGGAAAGGACCAGGATGCAGGATCTATGTGTACTTCTTCCAGGGATATTTGCTTTTAAGCCTTAATTCTAGTTGCAACTGAAAGGCTTGGTCCCCTGAGAAGGCGGGTTTCAGAGCAGGTGAGCAGGCCGCTAGTACAGGAAGCTGCCGCTGGTCCCAGGGCACCTGCTGGCTGTGAGGTCGGGAGGGTGGATACAGCCCCAGGGGACTCAGCCTGTGAATGCTGAAAAACACTTATCACAAGACCCTGGGCGATGCCAGTTCTCAGCCTCAGCACGATTGACATTTGGCAGGGTGGGCGAGAGTGGGAGGGATATTTCTGTTGTGGGATCCTGCCCTGTGCACTACAGGATGTTGAGAAGCGTCCCTGACTCACTAGATGCCAGTAGCGCCCTAAATTAGTTGTGACAGGTATACAGAAGTGTCTGCAGACTCCCTGGCCAAGAACCACCGGCTTATGCTGGCAGTCTGTCACGTGTCCATATGTAGAGTGACACATGAGGTGTCCACACTGTGGTCCCCGGAAAGCCTGTACAGCGAGGCTGCGGACTTCATCTCGACACCCACGAGCAGGCTTTCCCAGGTGTGCAGTGTCCTGCCAGACGGGGCAGGTCAGTAAAATGAGGGGAACCTCTCACAGAAGCCAATCCGTCAGGTCTCACTCTGTATTCCCCAAATGTCCCCAACCCACCCCCATTCCTAGAAAGCAAAACTCCTTACCTGTGTTTTTGCCTGCCAGCTTTTTGCCTTCCACTTTTGACTGGAAGCAACAGGAACTTCTTCGGCCTTCAGCTGGTCAAAGAAATCTAATCAGGTATCATCAAAAAGCTATTCGAGGCCTATGCGGATCCTGGGAAATCTCGGCTTTTCTTTTGCAAGTGAGCCAGGAGCTATTCACTGGTCACATTCCTTGATCCACAGCTTTAACTTTACATGGACTGTAAGACAGTGAAGTGTAGGTGTGGGGCAGGAGACCAGGCTCAGGCCTCAGAAACGGCTCTCCTTTAACCTGGTGCCGGTGCAGCCAAATCTCTTCAGTGTTTCTGTGCCTCAGTCTCCCCGCCTGAACGTGGGAGCGGCCACACTAACCTACCTCGTCTGGTGTGCTGTGAGGAACACAGGATCACGCTCCTCAGAGAAGAAAGTGGCGCATTTCATCTATGGAGTCCAGGCTAACAGTTCACATTCAGAGGACGTGCGGTGACTTTCCCGAGTATTCTCTGACCAGTGTCTTCCATCCAAGCCTCTTGCGACCAGGAGAATGTGTTGATTACACAGCTGCCTGGCCGCGAGAGGGTAAAACCGGCTTCACGGGAGCACAGGGAGCAACACAGCAGCTGTTCCCACTGTTCAGAGCAGAAGAGCCGTCAGCAGGCTACGCGTCAGTGTTCCCAAAGGCGTCTGCAGGCAGAAACCCCCTTGCAACATGGAGAGTGACCGCCTTCCCGCCTCCTTGGTTATCTTAGTTCTAGTATCTAAGGGGTCCCCGGGCCGATGATGTGTCTCCTATGTTTCCAAAGATCTCAGCAGAGGGAGCGGCTTTGAAAACCAGCGTCGAAGCGTGGAAGGCCGGTTAGGCGGAGGGGCTGCTCTCATCACAAGCTGGGACTCCCTTGCACTACCTGGTAAGGGGGGGCTCCTGGCTTTCGCGATGAACCATGCCGACTTGAGTCAGCAGGCGGGAGCTGAGAGTGCAGGCAAATCTCTAAGCGGCGGGAGGCATCGCCTTCTCTCAAAGGGCGCGGGTCCCACAGGGCAGGGGCTGCCTGGCCGGGTCCCAGGAGACCCAGGGGACTCTTGGGCCAGCAAGGTGGGCACTGGTCCCCAGGCCAGGCCCTCAGGAGGCCTCCAAGGAGAGTCCAAGACAGGCTTCAGGTGTGGAAAAGTGACTGCTCGCGGCTGTGGACGCAGGAGCGTGGCGGATGCTTCCTGGGGGACGCTGCAGCCTGGGGAGGGCTTTTCCGACTCCTCACCTGGTGGCTGGATGGCCCAGACCCCGGGACTGCTCAACACCAAGAGGAAGTGCAGAGTGAGCAAAGCAGAAAACGTGAAATGCATGATGTAGAATTGCTGCTTTCACACTCAACTGTTGTATCAAGCATGAGAGATGTGTGTTTAACGTTGGCAAAGGAATTTTAAGAGTAACAAAAAGCTTTGTGTCCTTGTTTCGGCTGTCGACAGAACCTCCATCTTCCTGTCTTTCTTTACCCCGCTTTCTCCCTCCCCCCATCCCTCCCCCACCACATCCACTTTCTGTTGGGAGCTGTTGGCATTTGGTGGCAGCTCTTGGTCCTGTCGGTGTTCACGTTCCACTGGAAACACGGAGGAGGGAAGTGGGGGGAAGGTATGCAACTTTTTTCTGATTTTTGTATTGGTATCCCAAGCGTTTGTATTTTTTGAATTGCAGACACTGTGTTTTCTGGTCCTTGGGGGTTGTTGAACTTTGTGTATTGCCTTTTGGAAAACCTGAGTTTTACCACAGTCTTAAGCAGATTTGAAATAAATTCTTTTGACACTGCCAACAGCTGAAAGACAAGGTATGGTCTGTGATTACTGCTCAGCGGCAAGGTCTGCCTCTCTCCAAAGAGGCCTAAGTGCCAGCCGGATGGGGCAGAGATTGTGGGGCGGGGTGGAGGGACCCCAAGGTCAATGTGCTTCTGCGGCGTGCGCCCAGGAAATCGTGAAGTGATTACATTTGACTCTCTTTTATAAGGTACCATCTCAAGCAGTCCATGGAATTCATTTTTGCAAGAGTAATAAGGCTGGAAATTGATAACAGTTAACATATGGTTAAAGATAAATTCGCATATGAAAAATTGACCATGGGTTACAGTGGAAGCTAAGATTTGGGGGAAACGTCCTAAGTGACCTGGGAGCATGCAGGAGATTGACCGGCCCCTTCACCCACAGACCGGGCCTGGTGTCTGACTGAAAACTCTGTGCCTTCTTCACTTTCCTCGAATTATGCTCCTGAAGAGCGGCCATCTCCTGTGCCCCCCGCCCCCAGCCCAGGACCTGGCCTCAGCCTTCAGTCACCTGCCAGACCACCGAGTGGTTCAGCAGGGTCGGGGCAGCTGCAGACTCTGAGAGCAGAGGGCAGGACGTCCCTTAGAGAGAGCTCTTGGCATCAACACAAAGAGAAGGAAGCAGAATCAGGCCAAGGGAGACTCAGCAAGGGCCTCACACCTCAACTGGAGTCGTCCAGAGTTGGGATGACAAGCCTGGGCTTGAACGCCCTCACATCAGGACTTCCCTGGTGGTCCAGTAGCTAGGACTCCGTGCTCACAATGCAGGGGAGCCCGGTTCAATCCCTGGTCGGGGAACTAGATCCCACATGCACGCCGCAACTAAGAGTCTGCATGCCGCAACTAAGACACGGTGCAGCCAAATAAAAAATAAATAAATAAATATTTAAAAATAAGAAAAAGAATGCCCTCAGGTCAATCATCGCTGCCTGTGGCCAGCACAGGAAGGGTGCGGGCAGTCCCTGAAGAGCACTGACCACTGAAGGCTGTGTGCTCAGCACTGCCCTCAGCACAGGGACCGAGTCCTTATTCCCAACGGGGGACCTGCCAGGGACACCGCAGGGCCCGCCCCCCCGTGCCACACATCTGTGCCTCCCTGAGGTGTGGGGAGCAGCTCTTCCACAGTCCCAGCGAGGGGAGCTGAGCCGAGGAAGGCTCGCTGGGCCTGGCGCTGCCCAGACACTCACCATTAGCGCCCTTTCCTCCTTACCCTAGACTCCCTCCGCCCTCAGCCAGCACCTGATTCACACCCTCATCTCTTGCGGACAAGAGAGGGCGTTAAGCTGGGCCGGTGCCCACTCCACTAGCTTATTTCCAGCTCCTGAGATTTTTCCTAGGGCTTCTGCCATTCTTGGGATCTTCTACACCTTCTTAAAAAGTCCCTCTTGGGCTTCCCTGGTGGCGCAGTGGTTAAGAATCCACCTGCCAATGCAGGGGACACGGGTTCGAGCCCTGGTCTGGGAAGATCCCACATGCCGCGGAGCAACTGGGCCCGTGAGCCACAACTACTGAGCCTGCGCGTCCAGAGCCTCTGCTCCACAACGGGAGAGGCCGCGATAGTGAGAGGACCATGCACCGCAATGAAGAGTGGCCCTGGCTTGCCGCAACTGGAGAAAGCCCTTACACAGAAACGGAGACCCAACACAGCCATAAATAAATATACATAAATTTTTTTAAAAAGTCCCTCTTAAAGACTGCCAAAATATGGGGCTTCCCTGGTGGTGCAGTGGTTGAGAGTCCGCCTGCCAATGCAGGGGACACGGGTTCGTGCCCCGGTCCGGGAAGATCCCACATGCCGCGGAGCAGCTGGGCCCATGAGCCATGGCCGCTGAGCCTGCGCGTCCGGAGCCTGTGCTCCGCAACGGGAGAGGCCACAACAGTGAGAGGCCCGTGTACTGAAAAAAAAAAAAAAATACTGCCAAAACATACACCCTAACGAATACTGCCTTTCAAAATGAACCTGAAAAATAAAACAATTACAGTGTTTTTCATTTAATAAAACATTTCCAATTTTGCTTCAATCCAAAGCATATTTTGAACAATGGCAATGCCTTCAGAGTCAATGTATGAGTCGCTTAAGAAAGTCAGCCAGCAGTGAAAAGCACCCCTCTGTTTTCACCAAAACTTTATTATTTGTTAGGCTTGGATCTCAATTTTTTGGCACTGAAAAAAAAAAATTGAAGAACTTTTTTTTTTAAAGTTCCACAAGCTTTGAGAAGTTCCAGACACTTTCAACAAGGGCAATATTATTTTAAAATATATGTATGATTACCCCAGGTGATGACTTAGAAGGAGATAACATTTGCTTAACTCATCTGTTGTGTTATTTAACAGACATGGTCATTTTTACCACAAAAGTTGTATTTTATTTATACAAGTTCTTACAAAGTAGATTTTATATACTTTGGCTGAAAATCAAAAATGCTTTTCCCACAAAACAACTGACAAATGATCACATTCTTAGTTCTTTCATGATATAGTAACATTAAATCATTTTTAGAAAATTAAAAAGCAATTTGAAGCTAACTATTAGCATCTACAAATCCGTAAAATTATGAAATATCTACAAGCAAATGCACAAAACACCAGTGAAAGTGAAACTCGAGTGAACCTTGATGGAGAATATTAAAACATTCTTCTCAATAGTTTTGAAACAGGAGGGAAGGGGGCAGGGCACAACCTTTGAAAGAATGACATAGCCTGAGGACACGACATAAACTGATTAGAACGAAATGGGTCCAAGATGGCAAAAGAGTCGACTTCCACTAGACCTTGAGCCGCAGTATATGCTCACAGTAACACATCAGCAAGCTAAATGACACACCCACAGGTGCCATGACAGTTCCAAGAGCGACCACAAGGGTCAAAAAGAGGGCGGCGGCCCAATTCTTGGAAATCCCCACCCCTTCCCCAAAACAGCTGGAATACTCCTCCCCCTCATTAGCCTGTGAAATTACCGACCTCTATAAAAACGGACAACCCCAAACCCTGGTGCCACTCTAGCCTTCTGAGATGGCCCACACTCTGTCTGTGGAGTGTGTTTCTCTCTAAATAAATCCTCTTCTTACCTATCACTCTGTCTCTCGCTGAATTCTTTCTGCGATGAGACATCAAGAACGTGAGCTTCATGAAGTCTTGAGACCAGGTGTGTGATCTCAGTTAAAAGACCATGGATTCGGGCTTCCCGGATGGCGCAGTGGTTGAGAGTCCGCCTGCCGATGCAGGGGACACGGGTTCGTGCCCCGGTCCAAGAAGATCCCACATGCCGCGGAGCAGCTGGGCCCGTGAGCCATGGCCGCTGAGCCTGCGCGTCTGGAGCCTGTGCTCCACAACGGGAGAGGCCACAGCAGTGAGAGGCCCGCGTACCGCGGAAAAAAAAAAAAAAAAAAAAAAAAAAAGACCATGGGTTCAAGTCCCAATCTGAGTCACACGGTTCCAGTTTTACTTCAGATTCACATTGCAGTTGGCCCAACATGCTTATCACCAAAACAAAAAACAAACAAAAAAATCAGACACTTCAGCAGATAGAAATTTTATTATTTCAATTTGATTTTGTTCCCTAAAATAAAAAAGAGCAGTCTATGAAATATGAAATAAATAAGAATAATCTGGAAGTCTTATAGGGGTCCAGTTTCAGTACACTGGCACTTTCCCATTTCTCTCTTTGTTTTATAAAGTACTTCATTTAGCCACTCTGGAAGAATTTATTTTTCTGATATCAACTTGGCTCAGAATCAGTGTCCCATTTTTGAATTTTCCAACCTGTCCAATCCGTCCACTTGACAAAATACTGGGAGCCGATTTCTTCTTCTTGGATTTCCTACATTTAAAGTGAGAGGAAGGTACTACAGTTAAGCTTATACAAAAGGACTTCAGCACCACCAACCAGGCCACCGATGTCTGGCCCTGCAACCTCCAGGCCCCTCCCATGCAAGGCCCCCGCCCCACTGCAGCACCAGTAGCTTCCTGCGTCCCTGAACGCCAACTGCCTCCTGCCCCAGGGCCTGGGCACTGGTTTCTTCCACGTTGAATATTCCGCTACCAGATCCTTCCGGATCTTCCCCACTCAGGTCTCGACTCAGATGTGGTCTCCTTAGAACGACGCACCAGCCCACCCTCAGTGACGTTCTCTCACAATGCACTATTTCAACCTCCTCAGGAAACCTGCCAGGACCTGACATGCCCTTACTTATCTGTTTAGATGTTTCGGTGTGTTTCCCTCCCTAAAATGTAAGCTCCTCCAGGGCAGGGACCCTCAGTGTGATCACAGCTGTACGCCCAACACCTAGACACCTATGTGCCTGGCACACAGTGGGCCCCTGACAGACCACACAACCAGAACAGATGACCACCTTCCAGCATGTGCAAGCTCACTAGGGGTCCAAGAAAAAGCTCAAGACAAAAGTAGATTCTGAAACAGTAATTTGAGGAGAGAGAAAAAAGTACTTGAACAAAAGCTAAGAAGCAAGCAGAAAGGCACAAAATCAATGCTCCATTACTCAAACCACGGCGCTCTCCCTCACATGGTCCTAGAGGTGCAGGCAGCACAGGCTCTCTTAGGAGGGGACAGAGGTCTTGTTGGAAACGTCAACCTCAGCTTTTCTACTAGTCACTGCACAGGTCTGGTCTTTGAAAATGGGAGACTGGAGAAGGTTCCTAGTTCAATCCTGAGGGAGTTGCCTGATCTTGGACAATTTACTGAATCCTGTCTCCCCCCTCAAGGGATTGATTTAGGATCAGGAGAGACAGTGAACCACTGTAACAGGCTAGAAACACCACATCAATTCAAGGTATTATGTTCAGAACTAACCAATGGGTTTATCCAAATCATTCCACCCGAGTACCTGATGGTATCACTCACCTGTCTTCCTGTCCTTTCCTCTTCTTTTTCTTGAAAATATCTGTGTCCTGGGCCTGATTTCACAATTAAAGAAAACATATGTATCAGTAATGGATAATGGAGATTCAAAAAAAGGCAAGAGGTTTGTGACCAAAAGCCACAGAGATATCATTTATTTTTAATATTTTTTTCAAGTAGGCATGTTAATTATACAAACTTTCATCCTAAAACCCTTTCAAGACTGTGAAAGGCCATTCAGAGAAAATGGACAGGAGAAATGTCAAATCTTCCATTTTAGGCAAAAGGGAGGGGGCGTAACATCAATTCTCTTTGTGGTTTTTCAGAAGCCCGTGTGTTCTATACAATGTAAAAGGCAAAAAAAAAAAAAAAAAAAAAAAAAAAAAAATGACTGCATATAGGGAAAAGGTCAAAGTAGCTCACAGTACCTGAACAGGAGTTTGCTATTTCAAAGCAAACCTTTCAGATAAATAAGTCAGATTATGTGGCTGGTATCACAAAATGTAGCTGACTTGAAGAGAGGGTAAGAACAGTCATCTAACTCTAGATTTCTTGCTGTCTAGACTGCTTTCCAAGCAGTGGGGTCCAGCAAATTGCAACCACCTTTCTGTTCTAGTTTAAGAAAAGGCTATCACACCTACCGTTCTCTTTTCTTTTTCCTTTGCTGACTTTTTTTCTTTGATTTGCTCCTGCAAAACCTTGTAATTCACATAACTATTTTTCGGAGGCTGAAATGAGAAAGGACACTAAGCATCATTTTTGACTTTGCCTTTGCCCCTGCCCTGCCTTGCCCAGGGCGACCCCCTATGCTGCACCCCGTCTGTGGGTGGGAGGCAGAAGCAGCCCTCACCTTAGCGCCCAGCATAATGGCGCGTCCCTGCTCCAGGACTCTCTCCTTTCCTTTTCCATAACCTGTGATCCCAAACCGGTGCACTTCCAAACGAGCCTGCAGACACAAAGCACAGTCAGGCCCAAGTGCCTTCCAGAAACTCCACAGAGGAAACACAGCCCTAGGAGTGCTGCCTGCCAGACACGATGGGCTACATGCCCAGCACTTTTATGGAGGACCTGCAGGGGCTACACCTCTCAAGAGTGCTGTCACGGTGTGGTTTAAGCAGCTTTGTGGAGTCTCTCACAAAGGTCCATAACCTCCCCAGGCCATTCTCCCACACTGAATGCAGGCAGTCGAAGCAAAGACTTATCTCCACACAAATTAGTGACAAAACGAGGGTGACCGGCTCTGCCGTACTTTAGGATGTGCCCTAAAACAAGCTAGTACCCATAAAGGCAACAACTAAAAGTACCTTCCCAAACACATCTGCTCACACGTGGAAACCCTTTATCACAGCAGCTTCAAACACAGGTCCATGTTCTTTCTTTAAAAACATATTGTAGAAGAGAAAAAGTCACCAATACCCACTCTTGGCAGCTGAATTACTTCCTGTCTTTTTTCTCACACATTATTTTTAATTTTTTTAAAAAATTATTTATTTATTTATGTATTATTTTGGCTGCGCCAGGTCTTAGCTGCAGCACGTGGGACCTTCATGGCAGCACGTGGACTCTTAGTTGCGACATGCACGTGGGATCTAGTTCCCCGACCAGGGATCAAACCCAGGCCCCCTGCATTGGGAGGGTGCAGTCTTAAGCACTGGACCACCAGGGAAGTCTCTCTCACACATTTTTAAAACCTAGTTACAACCACAGAACACACACATCCCTGCTTTTCCTACTTACCATTGTATCATTGACACTGTAGTCACAAAACCAACATGTTTTAAACGACTGCACAATGTTCAATCAAGTAACTGTAGTGTGATCTGCTTCACCATTTCCCCAACCATTGGACAACATGTAAACATATTCATTTTTGGTGTTACAATGCTGAAAAAAATTAATAATTTCAAAGCACATACCTTTTCTAGGTTAAATTCTTGTACATCCACATCTTTCTCGAGGATACTAGTTTTGGTCTGAAAAGGAAAAGAAAACATTCTTATTAAGGTCATCTGTTCCTTATAGCATCCATCACACCAAGAGCATACTCATGTTTTTAAAAGCCTTGAAACTGGCCCAGATGCCTAAAGAACAAACAATAATACGTGCTTGTTGCACAGAAGCCTAATTAACAGCTAATGGGAGACAAATGGAGAAAATAAATTTAAGGTTTCAAAGTTTAAGAAAAGACTGATGAGAAACTAAAAAGAAAAGAGAGTATGAGAGAGACCAATGTCTGTATCTCATGCACCAAATGTGGGAAACTCTGTATGGTGGAGGGTTTAGAAAAGGATAACTGAGCAGAATTTTAGAGGGTAAAAAGTTGATATTTAAATAATTCTCAGGAATTCCCTGGCGGTCCAGTGGTTAGGACTTGGCACTTTCACTGCCATGGCCCGGGGTTCAATCCCTGGTCGGGGAACTAAGATCCCACAAGCCGTGAGGGGAAGGAAGGAAGGGAGGGAGAGAGAATTCCCTCTTTTCTTCCCTCCTATCCAGCCATTGGAATAATGGCTAACTCTCTTAAACTCTCTTGAGTTGAAAATTTCTTTCAGGAACATCAGATTTCTAGAAATGATGGAGACTGGGTTTATAATTCCCCACAGAAAATAATGATACTGGAAATGCCATCAAAATATGTGACTCTTTACATCAATATATCCCCTGGCTGTGGTTACCAATCCACAGAATTGACCAGAAGTTTGAGACTTCAAGGAAACTATTGTCAAATCTAGCCAAGGACAGCGGTCTCTGCTCAACCTCAGGCCATCCCAGCCGTGCAGCATCTAGAAAAGCAGTCCGGGCCTCTGGCTCAGCAGGGCAGAGTCTGTGCGGAGAGCGACGGACAGGGGAAGGCTTGTTAAAACCCTTCTGCTTGTAACCTGCCTTCACCGATTAAGCTCCCTTTAGTTATTTTGTTCTTTCCTTTCCCCTCTCTTTAACTGCACACCTACCCAGCTTCTTGTAGCCCAGTTGTTTTGCAGGAATTTGGAGTCAGCTCCTGCCCCGTGAGAGCTGGCTAAGGCTGGCCGGCTCATCAGCGCTAAAACTGGGCCTGCGCAGGTGTCCGAGGAAGGGCCTTTTGAGGTCAGGGGCCAGAAAGCTCCGATCATGCTGAGCACTTCCATTCTGAACACAGACGCCTGTAACCCAGATACGCCTGCACAGAACACTGATTACCTCACCTTTTCCCCTTCCTCCCATCACCCTTCCCCACTCCTAAGACCACCGTGCTTATCCCGTAAAGACCCCAGCCCCCTCGCTGTTGGGAGGCGGATCTCAGACTTGCTCTCCCACCTCCTCACTTGGCTACCTCGTGAATAAACTGTAAACCTCAGCGTCTCGGCGTCTGGCTTGCTGCACGTCGGGCAGATGGACCTGGTTCGGTAACAGATCCTTCTTTATAGAAAAACATTCTTGGCTAATTATCATGATGCTGGGCCTATTAGCATGATCCCCACCACTACCTTAACTTTAATTTCTACTTTGAGCTATAAAACCACTTTAGTACATTATTCACAATGCAGCACCTGCATTTAGAAATAATCAGCAGTCTCCCCTGTTTTCTTTCCCCTACTCTCACTGTGGTAGGGGGCACTAGTGCCTACAGGCAATACTGGGTCCTCCTCCACTTCTAGGCTCACAGGAGAACTGGGCTTTGCTGCCTACCTGAAGTTAGGCACGGCTACATGACTTGTTTTGGCCAAAGCGTGAGCAGAGGGAAGCATGCCCCTTCCACATGAAACCTCTAAGAGCCTTCATCGGGACTTCCCTGGTGGTGCAGTGATTAACGATCCGCCTGCCAGTACAGGGGACACAGGTTCGAGCCGTGGTCCGGGAAGATCCCACATGCTGCAGAGCAACTAAGCCCGTGTGCCACAACTACTGAGCCTGTGCTCTAGAGCCCGTGAGCCACAACTACTGAGCCCGCAAGCCACAACTACTGAAGCCTGTGTGCCCTAGAGCCCGTGCTCCACAACAAGAGAAGCCACCACAGTGAGAAGCCTGCGCACAGCAACAAAGGGTAGCCCCCGCTCGCCACAACTAGAGAAAGCCCGCACGCAGCAACGAAGACCCAACACAGCCAAAAAATTAAAAATTTTTTTTTTAAAAAAAGGCTTCATCAACTCCCCTTCTCCATCAAATGGTGGAGCCCCTATCACCCTGGGTCCCTAGATTAGGATGGTGCAGATCACAGCCGTCTGCCCTGACAATCCTGATGAACACATAACATGAGAACAAGATTAACTTTTGCCTTTAAACCACTGAGATGTAGGGACTACTTGTTATGGAATCACCGTCTCCCCTATCTTGACTGATAAAGCCTCACTGTCCCACACACGAGAGAGAGAAATGTTTGGAGATTATGAGAACTTGTCTGTTAGGTAGTGAAGAAGAAAGCAAGCTATAAGAAGCAGACTCAGACTGAGTACCAGACTCAGTGAACTTCCTCATTGTCTGACTTGCAGACCAAAAGTATTTTCTCCTGCACTGGTTAAGATTTTTCTTCTATTAGTTACACTGTCCAAACTTTGTCCAATTAGAGAAGAGTTGGCTAAATAAACACCCTCTTTTTAATTATGCCAGCAGTTCTGGGAATACTGAGAAATTTTTTCATATCTTCTTGAGTGTAAATTATTTCAATTAGATTACTTTCTTCTTAATACCTATCTGACACTGGATGTACTAAAGAGGAGGGGACATGGTACAGCTAAAGGGTGATGGACTTCAGGGCAGCCCTGGGGTACTGCAGAGATTATGAGGGCACTAAGAACCTAGGGCAGGGACTTCCCTGACAGTCCAGCGGTTAACACTCCGTGCTTCCAACGCAGAGGGCGCAGGCTGGATCCCTGGTCGGGGAACTAAGATCCCATGTGCCATGGGGCGTGGCCAAAAATAAATAAATAAATAATAAAAAATTAAAATGAACATTAAAAAAAAAAGAACCTGGGGCAATAACTTGATAGAATGTCTTTATGTCTAGTGAAGCTTCTGGTGCAGTACACTTGTGTTCCTCAAGAGACAAACAGCCTAACTAACCTGCATTCCCTTTCGCTTGTGTAGTAGTCGGGCACACAGCTTTTAAGCCAGAAAGCCTGGGGTCTGAACCTGAGCTCTAGCACTTATTTCACATCCACAATCCTTTATCTGGAATCCTGAGACAATTCAGATGGTGATACTGTGAATATACTGAATACTGTCCAAGACAGCAACCCGTAATTAAGCACATTCACGTTTCTGCAGCAATGCCTATGAATATTCACACCCAATGGAACCAACAGAAATAACTCTTAAGCCTCACTTCAGTTCAGGTTGGGTTTTACTGCCAAATAAATTTGCGCCAAACTTAAAAAAACAACCTAACTCATGCTTTCCAAAGCTCTGGGGTTTTGGAACTGCAGATATGGAATGGTGGGGTACCTGCTTAAATGCAGGCAAATAGTTCAACCTCCCTAGGCATCAACCTCTTCTGCGAAATGAAGACAGGTCACGCTGTGAAGACCTAATGAGATACTGAACTAGTTAATGAATGTAAATAATCACGGTTAGTACACAGTAAGCACTCAGGAAATACTGGTAAATCTTTACTCAGCAATTCCTTACATGTTCAGAAGCAGTGTACGTGTACCTCAGTCTAGGCCACAGGATCCAGGCGTCCCTTCTGACCTACAGTACACTGTTCTATTATTTCTACTATATCTTTCTTGTCTCTTTTCTGTGGAGGCCATAGGTTCATGAGATGGACCAGTGTTAGGGGTGGAAAAACCACATTGATCAGACACACCTCTGAAGGCCAGACAATACTTGGATCATTTTAAGCTACACTTGACCCTTTCATTTCTTAAGAGCATAGGAATTTTCTTCCTTATATAGGCAGCCTTGCACTCATTAAAGAGTGAGTTCATCCACTCAATCCTCAAATCACAAGGCTAGGCCACCCCGTTTTGAACCTGGACCCCTGCAGTAATCCTCACTCGGTCCCCTCATGCCTCTGGCTACTGCTCACCTATAATCCATTTACCACGCAGGGGCCAGAGCCACCTTTTTAAAATATAAATCAGATCACTTCATGCCCCTGCTTAAATTCTTTGGTGGCTTTCCATGTACTTTAAACTAACTCCAAAGGCCCCATGTCTCCGGGGCCTGGTGCGGGCTGGCCTCAGCCTGTCTCTCCAACAGCCCACGCCTTCCCCCCTCCGTCCCCCTCCCCCTCGTCTTCCGGCTCCTGGAACCCCGAAGGCCTCTCTACAGCTCAGGGCATTTGCAAGGCAGCTTCCCTCCGCCTGCATTTCTCTGCTCCCTCCTTTCCCAGCACCCTGCAACACAGCATCAGCCTAAAGTCACCTCCTTGGACACCTCTGACCACTGGCTCTAAAGGAAGTTCTGCCTGTTACTCTCAGGACCCTGTATCTTTCCTTCAGAGGGTTTATAGCTCTTTTTAAGTATATTATTGATATTAATTTATCCAGGGTTTGCCCAACCCACCAGTAAACCATACACTCCGTGAGAGCAGAGGATTGTACCTTGTTTACTGTGGGATCTCCTGGGCCTGGCAAAGAGTAAGCACCCAATTATTTGTGGAATAAATGAATGAATAAGATTTCTGGGCAGACCACATCTATAGAGCTTTACAAATGGGACATGATCAAGAAGTTCATTTGTAGGTCAGCTATCTGGAATGGGTAAAATATTAAACAATGGTGACCAAGTTCCCAGATAAGTCCATTAAAGGGGTTCTGGTCACTAACTCCGATGCAGGGGGAAGGGTTTCCCACACATGGGAGCAACGGTCCCACACAGTCAGGTGTTCTACAGTTCAGTGCTACTCTGACACTACCAGAGACGGCACAGGTTCCGCAGGTGAAGGGGCTCAGTCCTACGATACTGTCCCCACTTCAGAGGCCAAATGCAAGCCCAGGTTGTTACCTGTAGTACTTCTGACAGACCGCCTACAGAATGGAAGTTCTCATGACCCCCTCCTTGGGTTCAACTAATTTGCTAGAGTGGATCATAGAACTCAAGAAACCCGTTTACTTCCTAGATCACCAGCTTATTCTAAAAGGACATAACTCAGGGACAGCCAGATGGAGGAGATGCAGAGGGCAAGGCTTGTGGGAAGGGGCGAGGAACTTCCACACCCTCTCCAGGCTCCACTCTCCCAACCTGGAAGCTCTCCAAACCAAACCCCATCCTTCTGGAGTCTCAGAGGTTTCCACACAGGCATAATTGAGTAAATCATTGGCCATTGGTAACTGATTTAAACTCTAGCCCCTTTGCCCTCCCCAGAAGTCAGGGCATAGGTTCTCTAATCACAAGGTTGGTTCTCCTGGCAACCAGTCCCCATTCAAGGATGCTTTCCAAGTCATTTCACTAATACAACAAAAGACACCTTTACTGCTCTCATCTCTTAAGAAATTCCAAGGGTTTTAGGAGCTCTGTGCCAGAAACAGGGACAAATATTTAATACTTCTTATTATAAATCATCATATCACACCCATGAAAATCTGTTTCAATACACTATGTAGTTTAATCATTGTTTATTGCACAAGCCTAAATTCTGGGAAAAGAAGGTCATTTACTTGCCAGTACCTCTTGCGTTCTCGAGAATACTTCAGACAACAGAGGGCAACAGGAACTCACATGGAGACTCAACTAGTGGAGGGAGCCACATAAATGGAGAAATAAAAGGAAAACAGAAATAAAAAGAAAACTTCAAAGATGGCCAGCTGATTGTATGACTGGTCAATGGAGGCTATCATTATTTGATCACGTATTTTTGCAGACCCCATGTCTGTCTGCACTGTCCTACGGTGACTTGTAAGTCTTCAGAGAGCAGGGGCCACATGTACATGTTCCCATGCTGCACAAACTCTTAGCATAGCACTGTGTCTTAATACTCCAATGGTCCATCCTTTGCCTGGCATGCCCTATACCCAGGATATGCCATAACAACTAGCTCTATATTAATTTGCAGTTATTTATATGTTGCAATGTCAACATTCTAAAGTCTTTTTATGGGTGTATGTGTTTTTACTGTGCTCACATATACTGTCTCCTTAGCCAGACACATTCACATTTTCAGAAGATAAACTTTAAAAAGGAGAAAAGGGTCAAGATGGTGGACTAGGAGGACATGGGGCTTGCGTCTCTGCACAACTAGGGCACCTACGAGGCACTGGTGGGGGACCAAGGACACCGAAGGGGACGGGAAGAACGCCCAGCGACTGGGTAGGACGTGGGACATGCGGGGAAGTGAAGGGGGAGGAGAAGTGGAGGCAGGACCCGACTCCGGGAGGGCGGCTGGGGGAGGGGAAGGGATCCCACGCCCAGAGGGGGAAAGGGGAGGGACGGTTGGGAGGGCAGAGGATCAGAAGGGCGTGTGGTCAGCGTTTCCCCTGCCCACTTGGGCCCCGGGGAGCCTGCTGAGATCCCGGGCCTGATCCACTGCCCACGGAGGCCTCCTCCACTGCCCACGGAGGCCTCCTCCAGGCACGCGGGTGCTGAGGTCGGGGGGGGGGGGAAAGGGGAGCAGAAGTAAAGGCCGGACCTCGGGGACCGGCACCCCTGAGGGGCGGCTGAAGGAGGGAAGGAGTTCTCATACCTTCTCCCCTCCTCCCCTCCACGGAGCCCACCCACGGTTAGGGGTTCAGCAGCGACAGGGGAGACCCTCAGGGGAGCAGAGGAACGGAAGGGAACGCGGCCAGCACTCTCCCTGCCCACTTGGGCGCCAGGGAGCCTGTTGGGCTCCGGGGCCTAATCCCCCGCCCTCCAAGGCTCCCTCAGCAGCACAGAGCCCAAGCCCAGCCAACTGCCCTCCACCCGGGCCCTGCCTCTACACCCACTACAAGACCCCCTCCAGCTACGCTGAGCCTAAGCGCCACCCACACACCCTCACCGAGGGCCGGACCTCCAAACCCCGGAACTGCACACTCCAGTGGCCCCCTCAGGCCACGCTGCCTCTCCCCCAGCAGAGTGCAGGTGTGAAGCTAAGGCCCCGCCCCACCCTAAACCCCTCCCCCGCCTAAGGTCCACCTCCTGCCACCCTTCCCCCACTAAGCTCTGCCCCCCACAGCCAAGGCCCTTCTCGGCCTTTCTTTTTTCCTCTTTGTTTTTTCTTTTTTCTCTTGCGGTTCTGTTTTACCTTGTTGTAGCTGTTTCAATTCTATTTTTATTTTTCCTAATGTATTTTTTATCTTTCTAATTTTATTTTATTTTTTATGCTTTGTTATTGTACCGCTCCTTTTCTTTTTTTCTTTTGCTGTGCCACACAGCTTGCAGGATCTTGGTTCCCAGGCTGTGGGCTAGGCCTGAGTTCCTGTGGTGGGAGGGCCGAGTCCAAACCACTGGACTAACAGAGAACCTCAGACCCCAGGGAATATTAATTGGAGTGAAGCCTCCTGGAGACGGGAGGTCCTCGTCTCGGCACCAAGACCCGGCTCTACCCAACTACCTGCAAACTCCAGTGCTGGATGCCTCAGGCGAAACAACCAGTGAGACAGGAACACAACCCCACCCATCAATAAAACTGAGACAACAAAAACTATGTTACAGATGAAGGCTCAAGGTAAAAACCTACAAGACCAAATAAATGAAAAGGAAATAGGCTACCTATCTGAAAAAGAATACAGAGTAATGATAGTAAAGATGATCCAAAATCTCGGAAACAGAATGGAGAAAATACAAGAAACTTTTAACAAGGACCCAGAAGAACTAAAGAGCAAACAAACAGTGATGAACAGCAAAATAACTGAAATTTAAAATACTCTAGAAGGAATCAATAGCAGAATAACTGAGGCAGAAGAACAGTTAAGTGAGCTAGAAGATAAAATGGTGGAAATAACTGCCATGGAGCAGAACAAAGAAAAAAGAATGAAAAGAATTGAGGACAGTCTCGGAGACCTCTGGGACAACATTAAACGCACCAACATTCGAATTATAGGGGTCCCAGAAGAAGAAGAGAAAGAGAAAGGGTCTGAGAAAATATTTGAAGAGATTATAGTCAAAAACTTCCCTAACATGGGAAACGAAATAGTCACCCAAGTCCAGGAAGCACAGAGAGTTGCATACAGGATAAACCCTAGGAGAAACACACCAAGACATCTATTAAGCAAACGAACAAAAATTAAATTCAAAGAAAAAATATTAAAGCAGCAACGAAAAGCAACAAATAACATACAAGGGAATCCCCATAAGGTTATCAGCTGATTTCACAGCAGAAACTCTGCAGGCCAGAAGGGAGTGGCAGGATATATTTACAGTGATGAAAGGGAAAAACCTACAACCAAGACTACTCTACCCAGCAAGGATCTCATTCAGATTCCACGGAGAACTCAAAAGCTTTACAAACGAGCAAAAGCTATGAGAATTCAACACCAAACTGGCTTTACAACAAATGCTAAAGGGACTTCTCTAAGCAGGAAACACAAGAGAAGAAAAAGACCCACAAAAACAAACCCAAATCAATTAAGAAAATGGTAATAGGAACATACATATCGATAATCACCTTGAACGTAAATGGATTAAATGCTCCAACCAAAAGACAGAGACTGGCTGAACAGATACAAAAACAAGACCCACATATATGCTGTCTACAAGAAACCCACTTCAGACTTAGGGACACATACAGAATGAAAGTGAGGGGATGGAAAAAGATATTCCATGCAAATGGAAATCACAAGAAAGCTGGAGTAGCGATACTCATATCAGATAAAATAGACTTTAAAATAAAAACTGTTACAAGAGATAAGGAAGGACACTACATAATGATCAAGGGATCAATGCAAGAAGGAAACATAACAATTATATATATTTATGCACCGAACATAGGAGCACCTCAATACATAAGGCAAATGCTAACAGCCATAATAGGGGAAATCAATAATAACAAAGTAATAGTGGACTTTAACACCCCACTTACACCAATAAACAGATCATCCAGACAGAAAATAAATAAGGAAACACAAGCTTTAAATGACACAATAGACGAGATAGACTTAATTGATACTTATAGGATATTCCACCCAAAAGCGGAAGAATACACTTTGTTCTCAAGTGCACACCTAACATTCTCCAGAATAGATCACATCTTGGGTCACAAATCAAGCCTTGGAAAATTTAAGAAAATTGAAATCCTAACAACCATCTTTTCTGACGAACTCTATGAGATTCGAAATCAGTTACAGGAAAAAAACTGTAAAAAACACAAATAAATGGAAGCTAAACACTGAGCTGCTAAATAACCAAGAGATCACAGAAGAAATCAAAGGAGAAATTTAAAAATACCTAGAAACAAATGACAATGAACACACGATGATCCAAAATCTATGGGAGACAGCAAAAGCAGTTCTAAGAGGGAAGCTTATAGCAATTCAAGCTCACCTCAAGAAACAAGAAAAATCTCAAATAAACAATCTAACCTTACATCTAAAGCAACTAGAAAAAGAAGAACAAAGAAAACCCAAAGTTAGTAGAAGGAAAGAAATCATAAAGATCAGAGCAGAAATAAATGAAATAGAAACGAAGAAAACAATAGCAAAGATCAATGAAACTAAAAGTTGGTTCTTTGAGAAGATAAACAAAACTGATAAACCTTTAGCCAGACTCATCAAGAAAAAAAAGGGAGAGGACTCAAATCAATAAAATTAGAAATGAAAAAGGAGAGATTACAACTGACACCACAGAAATACAAAGGATCATAAGAGACTACTACAAGCAACTCTATGCCAATAAAACGGACAACCTGGAAGAAATGGACAAATTCTTGGAAGGTACAACTTTCTAAGACTGAACCAGGAAGAATTACAAAATATAAACAGACCAATGAACAGGTAATGAAACTGAAACTGTAATTAAAAATCTTCCAACAAACAAAAGTCAGGACCAGATGGTTTCACAGGTGAATTCTATCAAACATTTAGAGAAGAGTTAACACCTATCCTTCTCAATCTCTTCCAAAAAACTGCAGAGGGAGGAACATTCCCAAACTCGTTCTACAAGGCCACCATCACCCTGATACCAAAACCAGGCAAAGATATCACAAAAAAGAAAATTACAGACCAATATCACTGATGAACATAGATGCAAGAATCCTCAACAAAGTACTAGCAAACAGAATCCAACAACACATTAAAAGGATCATAAACCATGATGAAGTGGGATTTATCCCAGGGATGCAAGGATTCTTCAATATACGCAAATCAATCCATGTGATACACCATATAACAAACTGAAGAATAAAAACCATATGATCATCTCCATAGATGCAAAAAAAGGTTCTGAAAAAATTCAACACCCATCTATGATAAAAACTCTCCAGAAAACGGGCACAGAGGGAACCTACCTCAACATAATAAAGGCCATATACGACAAACCCACAGCAAACATCATTCTCAATGGTGAAAAACTGAAAGCATTTCCTCTAAGATCAGGAACAAGACAAGGATGTCCACTCTCGCCACTATTATTCAAGATGGTATTGGAAGTCCTAGCCATGGCAATCAGAGAAGAAAAAGAAATAAAAGGAATACAAATTGGAAAAGAAGAAGTAAAACTGTCACTGTTTGCAGATGACATGATACTATACATAGAGAATCCTAAAGATGCCACCAAAAAACTACTAGAACTAATCAATGAATCTCATAAGGTTGCAGGATACAAAATTAATGTACAGAAATCTCTTGCATTCCTATACACTAACAACGAAATATGAGAACGAGAAATTAAGGAAACAATCCCATTTATCATCACAACAAAAAGAATGAAATACCTAGGAATAAACTTACCTAAGGAGGCAAAAGACCTGTACCCAGAAAACTATGAACAATGATGAAAGAAATCAAAGATGACACAAATAGATGGAGAGATGTACCATGCCCCTGGATTGGAAGAATTGAGACTGTGAAAATGACTATACTACCCAAAGCAGTCTACAGGTTCAATGCAATCCCTATCAAATTACCAATGGCATTTTTCACAGAATTAGAACAAAAAATTATACAATTTGTGTGGCAACACAAAAGACCCCGAACAGCCAAAGCAATCTTGAGAAAGAAAAACAGAGCTGGAGGAATCAAGCTCCCCAACTTCAGACTATACTACAAAGCTACAGTAATCAAGACAGTATGGTACTGGCACAAAAACAGAAATATAGCTCAATGGTACAGGACAGAAGGCCCAGAGGTAAACCCACGCACCTATGGTCACCTAATCTATGACAAAGGAATATACAATGGAGACAAGACAGCCTCTTCAATAAATGGTGCTGGGAAAACTGGACAACTACATGTAAAAGAATGAAATTAGAACACTCCCTAACACCATACACAAAAATAAACTCAAAATGGATTAAAGACCTAAATGTAATACTGGACACTATAAAACTCTTAGAGGAAAACATAGGAAAAACACTCATTGACATAAATCACAGCAAGATCTTTTATGACCCACCACTTAGAGTACTGAAAATAAAAACAAAAATAAGCAAATGGGACCTAATTAAACTTAAAAGCTTTTGCACAGCAAAGGAAACCATAAACAAGATGAAAAGACAACCCACGGAATGGGAGAAAATATTTACAAATGAAGCAACAGACAAAGGATTAATCTCCAAAATATACAAACAGCTCATGCAGCTCAATATCAAAAAAACAAAGAACCCAATCAAAAAATAGGCGGAAGATCTAAATAGACATTTCAGCAAAGAAGACATACAGATGGTCAAGAGGCACATGAAAAGATGCTCAACATCCCTAATTATTAGAGAAATGCAAATCAAAACTACAATGAGGTATCACCTCACACCAGTCAGAATGACCATCATCAAAAAATCTACAAGCAACAAATGGTGGAGAGGGTGTGGAGAAAAGGGAACCCTCTTGCACTGTTGGGAATGTAACTTGATACAGCCACTGTGGAGAACAGTATGGAGGTTCCTTAAGAAACTAAAAATAGAACTAGCATATGACCTAGCAATCCCACTACTGAGAAAACCGTAATTCAAAAAGACACATGCACCCCCATGTTCACTGCAGCACCATTTACAACAGTCAGGACATGGAAGCAACCTAAATGTCCATTAACAGATGAATGGGTAAAGAAGATGTGGCACATGTATACAATGGAATATTACTCAGCCATAAAAAAGAAATGAAATTGGGTCATTTGTAGAGATGTGGATGAACCTAGTGTCTGTCACACAGAGTGAAGTAAGTCAGAGAGAGAAAAAAAAATACCATATATTAATGCATGTATGTGGAATCTAGAAAAATGGTACAGATGAACCTAGTTGCAGGGCAGGAACAGAAAGGGAGACGTAGAGAATGGACGTGTGGACATATGGGGGGAAGAAGATGGTGGGACGAATCGGGAGATTAGGTTTGACATAAATACACTACCATGTGTAAAATAGCTAGCTACTGGGAACCTGCTGTATAGCACAGGGAGCTCAGACCGGTGCTCTGTGATGGCCTAGTGGGGTGGGATGGCTCGGGGGAGAAGGTCCAAGAGGCAGGGGATGTGTGTATGAGTATGGCTGATTCACTTGGCTGTGCAGCAGAAACTAACACAATATTGTAAAGCAATTATACTCCAATTAAAAAAAAAAAGAAAGAAAGAAAGAAAAGGGGAGAACCACCAAGGAAGCTAAAAATTTCAACAAGTTGAGGAAGTCCAAAATGTAAAATGAGTTGAGGTTCCTGAGAAAAGCCAACTACAATGAAAAGGGATTCTTTGGAGCAGAAAGAATAACAGCCTGCTACACATGTTCCATTATTAAGAGATAGGGAGATGCAGACTCATTCAATGCCAATTTTTTTGTCCTTTCTATTAGAAAGAAAACTCTCTATTCCAGAAAGATGAACATGAGTGAGTCTAAGAAGAAACTGAAGACCGAAACCTTTGAGGAAACAAGGGAGGGTGCCTAGATGCTTTATGCCAGTTAAATTCTCCAAACACATAATTGTATTGCACAACAGTGCTTTCCAACCTTCTTCACATCGTAGCACACAGAGAAAATACTAATATATGTCTGGCTCACTGCGGTACTCTGTGGTAATACCAGTCTTTTTGGAAGCTCCCTGGCCGGCCGCCTTGGGGGCTCTGGCTGCAAGGGCCAAAGGAATCCATTTCTTGGTCTGCCTGTAACAGTTCCCGTTGCCCCAGTATTTGGATACTGTTAAGAATTGGAAAGCTGACCGAAAATCCTAAAATAAAGGTAGATATGGTTACAGAATGCATTAATAATCTTTGAGGAAGAGATGCTGGTGAGCTTGACATAAAGTACTACCTAAATTCTAGAAAAGATGTGGTAAACACCAGTCACTAGCACATGTTCACATGTTCATCAAGAATACGCAAGCCTAACTGTCTTTGTAGTGGGTTGAATCGTGGTCTCCAAAAAGAAATGTCCATGCACTAATCCCCGGGAATCTGCAAATGTGACCTTATTTGGAAAAAGCATCTTTGGAGTGTAATTAAGTTAAGGATCTCAGGATAAGATCCATCCTAGATTTAGGGTGGTCCTAAATCCAGTAGGTGTCCTTCTAAGAGAAAGGCAGGAGATTTGAGACTCAGATACCAGGAAGAAGTCCATGTGAAGACAGAGGAAGAGCCCAGAGCTCTGCAGCCGCCAGAAGCTGGAAGAAGCAAGGAAGGACCCTCCCCCTGCAGAGGGAGCGTGGCCCAGCCAACAACATGATTTGGACTTCTGGCCTCCAGAACTGTGAAAGAATACATTTCTGTACAGCAGTCCCAGGAAACTAAGACAATCCTCTTTCTTTTTATGACAGACAAAAGTGTACAGGACATGGGGAAAGCAACAGATATGTAATGTCTGGATTTTTGCAATGAATTGGACAAAAAGCTTGTGAAAAAAGTTTGGATAAGCACCCAAGCCTCTCTCACAGACTGAATTCTGAGTCAGACTTACAAATTCAGCCTGAGATGCTGCTCAGCAAAGCCACACTGCTTTCCATCAGAATGTAAGTTCCTTGAGAGAAAGCAGTTTTTGCCTTCTGTTCAATGCCTTTTGAACAAAAAGCAGTTTTTGCCTTTTGTTCCCAGGGCCTAGAACAGTGGCAGGACAACATCAGGCTTTTTACCACAAAAGCCAGTTCATTACCTTTGTGTTCTCATCTTGATTGGGCTTCTGTTTTCTTTTTCTACTTCTGCTGTGAAATTCCACCACTTCTACTGGTTCCCTGTCGTTCCTCAGGGGAGAGGGGGCTACTGCAGCACTCGAGACTACAGGTCCTGAAGGGAAACCACCAGGGGTCACGGCGGGAACACCCTGCAGCTCTTCCTGGAGTTCCTGGAAGAAGCTGGAAGCACTCTTCCTCTGGCCTCTGACAAGAGAGCCAGGTTGGCGATCTGGCTCTGCAACCAAGGCCGCTGGGGTCCCCATATCTCTTTTCTTCTCTCTTTTCTTTCTGATCCTTTTCTGCTCTGCTTCATCTTCCGTCTCTCCTGTTTGTTCAAACACAAAAGGAAAAATAAACATTTTGTGTTTTAGCTATCATCAATACCAAATCACGCGAATTTACATGTGTCACAGCTATAAACATGCAGAAGTACACACAAAAACTATTTTTCTTCCAAGAGGGTCGTATTTGTACAATTTATAGAATCCAAAGTGCAGAGTCATCTTTTCCCAGGTAACTATATTTCTGTCTTTGACACTTACTAGCACAATTACTTTTAAAGTCCTCACCTTGGTCCTGACTATACGTGCCATCATCGTAATACCCCAGAAACTGGTAATCCCCGCTGGCTCACACTTTGTAGTAAAAATGTTAGTACATCTGCAGCCAGTGTTTCTTTTTAACACTTTCTAGGGTTACAGGTGGGGACCACGGTCTCCCTATTTCCTTTCACGGTTATGAATTAAGATGAACCTAAGACAACTGGCTTAATTTGAACGCCTTTATTTTCAACTAAATCTCCATACCTCCCCTTTGTTTCAGCTGCTCAAACTCTGACCAGTCACCTGAAGGTTCTGACAAGAACTCTAGGCCTAACGACTCACCGACAGCATGACTATCACAGAGCTCTCCAAACATTAGCTATTTATGTTTGCTTCTATTTTCTCAGTCTTCTATTCAGTAAATACGTATTAAGAGTCGACTATCCTTTGGCATTAGGCATATACAAATGAGTAGATACAGCGCATGCCTTCAGAGCTCCAAGCATAATTTGCAGGCTGTGTTTACACGAACTATATTTAGCATTTTGCAGAATAGTCCTTTCCTCTAGGACTTCTCAAGGTCAGAGGCTACGTCTTCTCTGTCTTCCGACATTCCCAAGGGCAGAGAGATGCTCTGGCCACAGTTCAAGTGAATAACAAGTGCAGGCATTGGAGCCAGAGAGTGTAGGGCTTGGAACCCAAGCTCTGCAAATTACTAACTGGGTGAACTTCAAGTTTTTTAACCTTTAGTGCTTGTTTCTACAATAATGGGATTTGTCTTGTAATCATGGTATTAATGACAACATCTATTTCATAGTATTGTTGTGAAAATTAAACGAGTATATACCTGTAAAGCATGGAGTGTATGGTAAATTCTCAATACGATTTTAGCTATTATTTTTACTGTGTAATGAGCTTAGAATTTTGAGCAATGGCTCCAAAATAAAATAGCAACATCACGCTACAAATTTAGGAAATACGTTTGGCCTTTAAAGGCACTAATGCCTAACGATTATCTTTGGTGCATGAACAAAGGATGTCACCTTCCCTGGGGCAAGTTCTTCAGAGTGTGTGGAACGGTCTCCCTACTTAAGTGCCAGGAGTTGCCAATCTTTAACGATAAGCTCTTTTATCTTCCTCTTCCCCAGTCAAGATAAAGGAAGGAGAGCATAAGTCAGCCAACTTAGGGATGACAGGTCATGAAAAGCTTCCTGTGAAACCGCCCTCCGAAGTCCTTGGCAGGGGACACACTGAAGGATGAGGTCCCCACGTGACAAGGTGGCACCAATGTCCGAGGGTCAGGCGAGTCTGGGGGGTGCGTGGGGAAAGGGGGCTTCCCGGAGGAAAGCAATTCGGGGGAAAGGGGTGCTATTTCGAGAGCCCGAGGTCCTGCGAACACCTCCCCGGTAAGTCTGAAAGCCTTTGTGTTTCCGACACGCAAGTCGGTCCCCACCGAGGGACGGGCTAGGAGGTTTAATTCATAAAAAACGCTCAACAGACTCCGGTCGCGGGGGAGGGGGGGAGGGTGATGTCCGACAGAAGCGAGTGGGGGACCCACTGTCAGAACCGGGTCGGACGAGCTGAGAGGTGCTCGACGTTCAAGAATCTTTAGCCTGAAAGCGGAGGCCGGCCCAGTTCCGGGCTGCTCAAGTCCGCTCTCCACGTGGGCTCCGAAGGCCCGTACTCACCAAAGTCGTAGAGGTTCTGGAGCAGAACGTCCAGAAGGGCCTGAGAACCAGGAGGCGCGGAGGCGGCTAGCGCGGGCTCCTTCGCCATCGTGAGGCCCGGCCGGTCGTGGCAGGACAGAGCTGAGCGCGCGGGACTCCGGGCGCGCGGCGCCCGCTTCCCGGTTGCGATGTGCTGCGCACGCGCGCGCTGCAGGTCCCAGCGCGGCTTCCGTCCTGGTTAAGATGGCGGCGCCCGGGGTCCTGCGGTTGGGCCGCAGAGGGTGCTGCCGCCCTAGGCGAGGTCGGGCCGCTCCGCGCGGAAGAACCGCCCCCAACAGCACCCCAACCACAGCTTAGCTAAGAATCCCAGACCACGCCCGGGACAGCAGCCGCAGCATGGATTCTTCCAGTTCGTCCAGCTCTTGCTTCTCCGTCGGCTCCACCAGTCCCGGCGCTGTTGTGCTCCTCTACTCGGTATGCGCCCGGGGGAGCGAGGCCGGGGCGGGGCCGCGGGAGAGGACCCCCTTCTCCTGGTCCAGGGTTCCTCCGGGCTGCGACCCAGGGCCCAGAAGATTGGGTCCGAGCCCCCACCCCCCCAGGAGGGATTAAGTGGTTGATTTGGTTTCTAGGGCAACGGTGTATCGCTGCGTGTGGGAATGTCCGTGTGCTTTTAGAAGTTTCTCCTGGTGATGGTTCCGCTGGTTCCCTCCCGCTTGTTCCTTCCCTTCCCCTCCACCAGGCGTTGGGCCTTCAGAACGCCCCTGACACGGGAACGAGGCGGGGAGAATTGGAGTCTCTCCATCTCTTGCGAGGCGTGTCGGGCTACCTTTCGGTCGAACCCGAGGAACCTGCGGGTCTGACTCAGCTTGAGGTAGCCCGTGGCACCCCACCCCGCTCTTTTGCAGCTGTGATATTCCCGGGAAAAAAGTATTTGGCTTGTCCGTGGGCATTGAGTTTCTAAGACTTTACGTTTTTCATCTAAGAAGATTTGGAGTTCCTGGAAATTTGTATTGTGTTTCTGTCTTCTGCCCATCATTGTACTTTTTCCACAAGTCATTTTGGCAGAGAACTAATGCTCCCCGGCCTCTCTCCAGTTCACCCCCCAGCCGCCTCTTCTGATTTTAACCGGTCTTTTTTGCCGACGGAATGTTGGTCACTCAGAATTGTCATGAAGAAATTACAAGGTGGAAGCTTTGTAGCTCTCAGTATTTCACAACCCTGGGGCACTTGACTTTTTTTTTTTTTTTTAAACCAAATTAAGTTTTATTTATCTTAGGAGGACATAAAAGAATGCATTTTAAAATCATGTTACCAATGTTCTGGCTTAAATATAATGTTAATTTATGTAAGAAGGTCATAACAGGGAAAACACAAGAGCAAGATAAACAAAAAACTCAGTTTCAGAAAAGAATGTATATACCTATGGCTACCTTCAAATTGGGAGACCAGTGGAACATGGGGAAACTTCTGTTCCCTTGCTGTCAAGGGCTCTGGGCTTATGATTGCTGCTAATTGTCCACTTTCCCAAGGTTTATTACTTGGACCTCTCTCTTCGTTGACCTCGCCGCACAGTGCAGTGGTGAAATAGTTCAACCTCAAAATGTAGGGAAAGAGGGTTGCTGTGTAGCTCTGACTTCCCATGGGTAGTTTTTTTCAGCCCTCAACTGGTTTGTGAATTACAGCAATTTTCCACATGTGTATTAAAGGAAAGAGTTGGTTTTTTATTTCCCCATTCACCAATGATAAGACTTTGGTCACCTTTTTCACGTGAAAAACTAAAGCAGTTAATTGCATGTAAGCCGTTACTGCTTCTGAAGCTGGACAGCCGCCCTCACTCCTCTTGTGACGGCAGTCTTAACTTTCATGTTAACCTGAACTTTTTCTTACTGTTTCAGACTGTCCTTATTTCATTCCTCGGCCACACTCTTATTGTGCAGTACTCTAATCTAGTCTTAGAGATATTTAAGATACTGCTGACTGCAGCAGACATTGCAGCTGTAGGTACTTACAGTGTCCCACTCAGTGTTCTCAATGTGCAAGATGTGGAAGTTAAAGATCCAGCCCTTACCTTTAAGGACTTCAAAGGATGTCATGAGAATAAAGGAGTAATCGCAGTTAAGTGAGATAAGCCCAATGATTGAAGCGTGCACAGTATATTGTGGGAGGGCTGAGGAGGAGCACCTGACCTGTCTGGGGACTTGGAAAAGGCTTCTAAGAGAATGTGACACCTGAGCTGAGATTTTTGAGGTATGAATGGGAGGTGAGGGAGAGGAAGACTGTCGTAGGCATCAGTGTAAGAAGACCACTCCTTGGCATGTTTGGGGGAACCAAGATAGGTAAGGGTAGAATAAAGGGGACAGGAGAAACGAAACTAAGGAAGTAGGCAGAGGATATTTCCTAAAGGAATTTTATATGTTTAAACACCCTTCAGGATAAAATCTTCATTCTATGGGACACCATTTAAGGATGATCGGATTTGTATTTTTGAAAGTCTAAGAAGACTACTAGGTTTCTGGCATGATTATGTGGGTAACCTCTTTTATCGATACTTAAGCAGAGGCTGTGGAAAGGGAATTCATTGGAGAAAGGAATCTGATACCGGAGGAATCTGAAGCGTGGAGGTCAGTTAGGACGCTGTTGCAGTAATCCAGGGAGGTGACGAAAGCCTGCAGTGAGGCAGTGGCCGTGAGTCTGGGGAGGAGGGAGACGGGTGAGTTTGTCTGGTATTCAGGACAGTTGAATGTGGTAGCTAAGGAAGAGGCCGCAGTCTGAAGTTGACTCCCGTCTCTGCGATCTGGCAACTGGGCGGATGCCTTTCACTGATAAAGAGGAAGAGGAGGGACTTCCCTGGTGGCCCAGTGGTTGAGAGTCTGCCTGCTGATGCAGGGGACACGGGTTCATGCTCCGGTCCAGGAAGATCCCACATGCCGCGGAGCGAGGCCACAACAGTGAGAGGCCCGCGTACCACAAAAAAAAAAAAAAAAAGAGCAAGAGGAGCAGGTTTAGTCGGGGTAATGGGACAGTCATTTCAACTTAGGATGTGCTGAGTTTGGGATGGAAGAGGCAAAATTAAGGATTTTTAACTTGTGGATTATCCTGTTATGGACCAGATACATCACAAAGTGTTGGGGAGACCTCCAAACAGCGTTAGAAATGCAGTACCAGAGTAAAAGAGGAGGGTCTGGCCTAAATACATAGATATGGCAGCCTCAGCCAGTAGGTGGTGTCTGAAGCCATACGTCTGCTCGAAATCTTCCACTGAGACCACAGATGAAAAGCAGACTGGGATTGCGTAATCACTGGCATACCCAGAACCCAAATGATGGCTTCCTGTTAGAGTCTGAATGAAAGGTCTAGACTCGTTACAGTGTCCTACAGACTCTACATAATGAGGTGATTGCTCCATCTCTGATTTGACTCATCTTGTTCCCTGGCCCAGCCACACTGGCCTTCTGTTTCTCAGAAGTAAGCATGCTTCCTCCTCAGCACGCTTGTAGCCCTCTCTGTGTGGTATGCTGTGTTTTCCCAGAACCTCGCATTGCTGGCTTTTTTTTTTATTATTGAGGTCCCAGCTCAAAGAGGCCTTTCGCCACCACTCAATCGAAAGTAGCTCTCCAATCACTCTTCCTCATTAGTTCCTCTGTTTTGTTTATATTCTCTTGTCAGTGTTGTGCTACAGCAGTCTTATACTGGCTCTCAAAGCTGATTGTTAAATTTGTATGACGCTTGCGAGCCTATTGTTAAAACACTGCCATCATTAAAAATTAAAGGTTGTTATATAAATTTACAATTAAACAGATTCCGTTAAAAATAATTAATACTGAGAACTCAGCACTTCCTAATTATTTTACTAAATTTTCCTGTTATCCGTGCTCTTGAAGTTATTTCCATCTGTCACGCTGTAAGGTGGAAATCCTAGATAACGGTGGCTCCTTGCATCTCCTCCCAACTCCACATTCAGTGAGGTCATATTGGTAGCTTGAAATCTGCCACGGTGGGAGCGTGTATACCCCAGAAACTGGCAGATGCTATAAATCAGGGCTCTCCCATAGTTGCACATTTACCAGCATGCTACTGGTGGCATCCCTAAGTGAACTTACCTTGTTTATTTGTTGTCCCTCTTTCCTTCAGCTCCCTCAGGGCACGTTCCTTGTCCACCTTGTTCATGCCGTGTTCTTAGCCTGTAGAACAGTGCCTGGTACGTTTGGGGCTGTCAGTAACTGTTGAATGAATGGATCCACCAGAGCAGTTGAAAGGGAGGTACAAGGAGAGGCCTGTTTAACTAGCAATAAGGAGAGGCCCACTCTGCAAAGTAAGATAGGGAAGACAAACAATGGGGGGAAAATCCTTCACCTCATTCTTCTCACTTGGCCTCCTCATTGTATCGTGCTCCTGGGTGAGTATTTATTTTATGATGGTAAATACTTCTCCAGCGTGGCGTAGGGAAGGCCAGTTAATGAGCAGTAATGCTCAACCCTGGCTGCATGTAGGAATCACTTAGAGTACTTTCAAAAATACTTTTGATAACCCAGGTACCACTCCCAGACCAAATTAATCAAGAATCTTTAGGGGGGCCTGGGCATCAATATTTTAAGTTCCCCGAGTTATTTTAATGTGCAGCCTGGGTTAAAAACCACTGGATTAGACATTGAGTTAGACCAGATTGGGAGAAGTCTGAGCTTTAGACTGAGAATATTGGAGAGCTGTCATCAACAGGGCTCAAGAAGTGGCTTCATTTAGTAATTTATTTTTTCATTCCACAAACAATGATTGAAGGACTGGGAATACAAAAATGTATAAGACACATGACAGGAAGTTCCCAATCTTGTAGGGGAGACACCAAAGACAAGTTTATTGAAGTATTCTAGATGAAAATGTAATGAGGATTCCCTAAAGACTCAACGGAGAAGAATACCATTTTGGTCGTGCGTTAAAGGGAGAATCTGGAAATGGTACACAGAGGAGGTGTACAGAAGCTGTGGTTGATGGCTGAGTGTTTTCCAGGTGAACGGTGGCGAACGGCCATTTGTAAGTGCCCTGTCTCAACAACAGGTACCACCGTGCACAGGGTTACTGACAAAAGAGGCTGTGTCTGTCTTGGTTAGACAAGGCCTATCCCCAACACGTACCACAATAGCACGCATGTAACAGATGCTCCGGTGTTTGACAGGAATGCCATTCTCAGAGGTGACTTGAACAAAGCTGTGGGAGCCATGAGATGTCATAGCTTGTTTAGGCAACTAGGTCTTTGTATAGCTGGCTCGTGTGTTAAGAAGTGTGAGCTTGATCCTGCAGTTAACAGAACCGTGGAAGGATTGCAGATGATCACAGCTGGCAAGGTTTTCAAAGGATACATACGTGCTGCTCTGCCTTGCAGGTTCTTGTTCTGAGGACGCCCTCCCTCCCCTCTCTCTCCCCATTTCCTCTTCCTCCCCTTCCGCTCTCTCTTCCTCTCCCCCCCCACCCCCTCCACACCACAGACACCCCCCCAGCTGATTCTGATCCTTTTCTGTTCCCACACCCAGGACCGCTAAATGGGAAGTCTCTAAGATCTTTTCTGTCCCTAAACTTATATCCTTTATAATGGTAATTTGTGACATTCCACCAAGTCTGAGCCTGTGTAACTTATGCTATTACTTCATTAAAGAGAACTGTGAGATTTGAGTTTCTTCAGCCTTACAAGCAGGAGTACACGATATGTTACAGCGCTGCAGTTTTACACCAGAATTCCAAGCTCGAATATTTTCCCCTCATATATTCTCTATACTTATATATGTAGGCATAAAAATGTTCATGTTTGCGTATTTCACACGTTTTACATGCTACCCTTTTATACTTAAACTCCTTATAAATGCTCTTTGCTTCTATTTGTATTCTCGTTGTGCGTAATGGTGGTCTCAGTTTTTCTGTTTATTGTTTTTTATTACCTTAACATGTAGTCGGTCAGTTGTTGATCAATTGTGCTATATTCCAAACACAGCTAGATGATGGAAATACAAAGAGGACACAAACTGTCCTGCCCTCAAGGTAATTGCATTTTAGTAGGGAGACAGACACGCAAACGATTACATGTTATGGGACACATACCACAATAGACGTATGTAGAAGGTAAAGAAGTCCTAATGAGGAAGGCAGAGTAATTCCATCAGGGGAACTCAAGGAGAGTTGTCACAGAAGAGTGATGCCGAAGCAAGGATGACAGGAACAGAAGGGCATTCCAGGCAGAGATGGACATGTGCAAAGGCCCAGAGGCGTATCAACGATGGACTGTGTTGGAGAAATCAAATCACTCACTGTTGTGGACCATGAGTGTGGTGAGAAGGAAAAGCCAGGTCATAGAGGTTCTCCTATGACGCCAGAAGTGGCTTAGGTCTTATTCTGAAGGAGGTGAGGGGTGTCATGTAAATATTTTAAGCCAGAATCGTGTTTTAAAAAGGGCACATGGTGGCATGGAAGACTGATTCAAAGGGACAAAACATAGGCAAGGAGACCAGTGAGGAGGCTGTTGTGATAAAGAGCACAGGCTGGACATGTGAATGAGGGGTAGACATGATGGATCCTTAAAGGCCGTATCAGCAGGATGGAACGGATTGCATGTAAGGGGTGAGGGAGGAAAGGTCTAGAATGATGTAAACACAGGGATGTAGATGGTGTGGGGTTATTGATTGAGATTTCAGGAAAATAATCAGCTTGTAGGGTTGTGCAGAGGAGAAATGAGTTCAGTTTTGGAAAAGCCAGATGGGCGAGGAGGACAGGGCAAGGGATTCAGAAGCATAAATATTTGAAACCAGTTGAGTAGGTGAGAGTACTGAGCACTGTGTGGGGTGAAGAAAGGAGGGATGGAAGTGTTAACATGTTAAAGGAAGTGGAAGGAAAGAAGACATATTTGTAGTTGGGGGAGGAAAATTTCCCCCAGGTTGAAAATCTCTGGATTAGAGAAATGGGGTGGGTTTTCTGCTGTGACAGAGTCATGAATTAAAAACCACAGTAGGAACATTTCAGAGTAGTTGTAGGTAATGAAAGGAGGGAGGACTTGAGAATGGTGTCCCATGCTGGGGAGGTCTAGGAGGACGAAGACTTGAAAGAGGCCAGGGTCTAATGATTAGATTTGAAAGAAATATTAATGTTTGTTACGCTTTTTATAGTAGCAATGAATGAAAAAGAGTCCAAACATCCAACATTAAAAGTAATATCGTGGGAGAAACTTAAATGACATGGAGGAGTGTTTATAACATTAAGTAAAAAAAAAATCAGGAGACAAATCAAAATGTACGTGTGGTGAGGGAGGGACTTTTCACAGGCACAGAAAAAAGCATTCACTGAAATGGTCTCTGGCTCATTGGGAGACAGTTGATTTTAATTTTCTTCTTTGTGCTTTTCTGTATCTCCTCAATTTTTATAATGAACATGTATCACTTTGGTAATTCAAAATTACATTAAGAAATTAGGGAATACAAAGGTGACGGTGCAGCCGCTAAAATATTTTAAAACAATATTTAATATAGGGAAGTATTCAGAATACAGTTGATAAGGCAAGATAAACTATATTTGGTAGGGTCCATGTTTTAAATTTTAAAATATGGGGTTTTTTTTGTTTGTTTGTTTGTTTTATGATACGCGGGCCTCTCACTGTTGTGGCCTCTCCAGTTGCAGAGCACAGGCTCCGGACACGCAGGCTCAGTGGCCATGGCTCACGGGCCCAGCCGCTCCACGACATGTGGGATCTTCCCGGACCGGGGCAAGAACCCGTGTCCCCTGCATCGGCAGGCGGACTCTCAACCACTGCGCCACCAGGGAAGCCCTAAAAATATGTATTTTTATATCTATGAATGAAAAAAATAAGGGAACTAGTAAGTGTTAAGAGTAGTTATTCCCAGGGTGTAACATTGTGGGCAGCTTATCGTTGCTTGTATGTTTCCACGTGTCCAAATCTTCCATAATTAGCATGCTGAGTAGTATAGGGTAGTGGTTAGGAACAGGGTCTGTGAAACGATAAGGCTTCAGCTTGAATCATGTCTCTGTCCTCTGAGAGCTGTGGGACCTTGGCTGAGTTATTTCACTTCTCTGTGCCTTGGTCTCCCCACTGTGAAATGAGGTAGTGATGATAACTACCTGATAGGTTTGTTGTGAGGATGCCCCTTCATGTAGGTAAAGTTCTTAGGGTGGTGCCTGATGCTTAGGAAGCAACGACGCATGTTAGCTGCACTTATTATTACTACTATTACTTTTATCATCAGAGAAACAAACTTTTAAGAATTCACAATTCAGAAGTCGTTGGTAGCCTAATAACGAGCAGTTTCAGGGGCTGGTTGGATAGAAGCTGAATTGCAGTTGGTTGAAAGGAGAAGAGAAAGTAACACAGCAAAATACAGACTGCACCACTGTAGCTTATATGGGAGCACTTTGGTCTTGAGTTTGCACACATGTAGTTTGATTTGATTTGACATAATCTTGACTCTCCGATGTACGCTTTAATTTTTAAAACTAAGTGAGAGAGGCAGACAAAACAAGTTTATTGGTGTGATTGACAAAATCTGTAAAGTTGATCAGATTACTCAAGAGCCTAATGTTGCACCTTTGCTATGTTTGTTAACTTTCATAAAGGGGCACTGGCTTTATAAAGATAGCAATCAGAAATATGATAATTAAATATTATAATCAATATCAATTCATTGATCCTAATAATAGCTACATTTTCTTTTTGGTAATTTTATTCTTTTTTTTTATTTTTGGCTGCGTTGGGTCTTTGTTGCTGCGCACAGGCTTTCTCTAGTTGTGGCAAGTGGCAGGCTCCTCTTCGTTGTGGTGCGCGGGCTTCTCATTGCGGTGGCTTCTCTTGTTGCGGAGCATGGGCTCTAGAGCGCAGGCTCAGGAGTTGTGGCGCACAGGCTTAGTTGCTCCGCGGCATGTGGGATCTTCCCGGACCAGGGATCAAACCCGTGTCCCCTGCATTGGCAGGCAGATTCTCAACCACTGGGGAAGTCCAATAGCTACATTTCTTTTTCTTACTATATGAAAACATAACATCAGAGCACTCTGCTCTTATTCTATCTCATAGAATAAAAATTTTGGCTAAGATGAAACTTTACCAACGTAGTTTTACAGCATGTGCATTACTTTCTTTCATTTGCCTTATCCACAGAAGGAGCTCAAAAAGTGGGACGAGTTTGAAGATGTTTTGGAGGAGAGGCGGCATGTCAGTGACCTGAAATTTGCCATGAAGTGCTACACACCTCTTGTCTACAAGGGAATTACTCCTTGCAAGCCAAGTGAGATTAAATGTAGTGTTCTCAATTCTGAAGAGATTCATTATGTCATTAAACAGGTAAGTGATTCCCTCCTCAGCCATAGCCAGATTTGTTCATTGTCAGCAAGTTCTGTCTCTTCTTGATTCTATGAATTTATTTTACTATTTTTAATGTATCTTTTTAGATTTTGCTGTATTCAGCACATTCATCAAATGTTTATTGCACCCATAATGCCTCTCAGCCTCTTTGCTAGACATTGTGTCTAATAGCTAGTTGAGCAGCGTTCTTGACCTCATAAGTGTATAGTCTAATAGGGAATGATGACAGTTGTGCAGTCAATTACAGTGAAATATGATACAAGACATGCTAATGGGAGGCCAGTGTACAGGGGCATTAATTAGTTATAAGAGCAACTAATTTTGTGTAGGGAGTTAGAGAAGTGATTTTATAAATGAGGCCTGAAAGATGTTTGGGGGTTTTCCAGGTGAAGTGGGTGAAGAAGAGTGTTCCTAGCAGGCCAAATAACTTTTTCCCTGTGGTTTTCAAACCTCATGACACATTAAAATTATTCAGGGAGGGGCTTCCCTGGTGGCACAGTGGTTAAGAATCCACCTGCCAATGCAGGGGACACGGGTTTGAGCCCTGGTCCGGGAAGATCCCACATGCCGCAGGGCAGCTGGGCCCGTGCACCACAGCTAGTGAGCCTGCGCTCTAGGGCCTGCGCGCCACAACTACTGAAGCCCGCATGCCTAGAGCCCATGCTCCGCAACAAGAGAAGCCACCGCAATGAGAAGCCCGTGCACTGCAGCAAAGAGTAGCCCCCGCTCGCTGCAACTAGAGAAAGCCCATGCGTAGCAATGAAGACCCAACACAGCCAAAAATTAAAAAATTAAATAAATATTTTTTTTTTTAAAAAGAATGTTTTAAAAAAAAATTATTCTGGGAGCTTTTAAGAATCCTTGTGCCGGGCTTCCCTGGTGGCGCAATGGTTGAGAGTCCGCCTGCCGATGCAGGGGACACGGGTTCATGCCCCAGTCTGGGAAGATCCCATGTGCCGCGGAGCGGCTGGGCCCATGAGCCATGGCTGCTGAGCCTGTGCGTTCGGAGCCTGTCCTCCGCAACGGGAGAGTCCACAACAGTGAGAAGCCCACGTACCGCAAAAAAAAAAAAAATCCTGGTGCCTACGTCTCACCCTCATACCAATTAAATCATAATGTCAGGAGTGAGGAACCAGGCATCCGAAGTTTTTTAAAAGCCCAGTCAATTCCAAAGTGCAGTGAGGTTTAGGAACCACTAGCTTATTTTAAGGAGAAGAGTGCATGTGTGTTCGTGGTATTGAGAGGTGTTCAATGGAAGCAGACTGAAGAGAGCAGAGAAGGGCGATGACAGGAACTGGGCTGGAGAGGAGAGCAGTCCATGTCGTGAAGGACTTTGTGAACCGTCTGAAGGGTTAGATTATGCTACACACAGTGCAAAGCCACAGAAGGGGTTCAAGTTGCAGTGTGGCATGATCAGTTTATGTTTTAGAAACACCGTTCTGCTGAAGAAGGAGACAGGAAGGCTGTGTGTGATGCTCCTGCAGCAATCCCTTTGTAGGGTCATAGCTGCCTGGACTGGTAAGTGGTTATAGAAACAGAGAAATGGACAGATTTAAGAAATGACCAGTTGGGTGAATGAAGTGAAGGAAAGGAAGAATCAAGGCTGATAGAGCCATTCACTGAGGTAGGGACTTAGAAGAGGGCTTAGGAGAGAAGCTGTGCTCTGTTTTGCACACGCCATTTGAGGACATCCAGATAGAGGTCCTTGGCAGACATGATTGGAGCTCCCCGACAGCAGGCTCTTGTATCGTATCATGCTCCTATGCCTTGAGGTTCACGGAGAGATCCTGCTTCTTTGACTTTTAACTGGAGGTTAGTCAGGTTTGTGGCCTTGGGAAGATTCTTCATTTTGCGGCGGCACTGGCGTTGGGGGCTGCGTCACACGGCTTGCGTGATATTAGTTCCCTGACCAGGGATGGAACCCGGGCCCAGACAGTGACAGCGTGGTGTCCTAGCCACTGGACAGGGATGGAACCTGGGCACAGAGAGTGACAGCGCGGAGCCCTAGGCACTGGACCAGGGATGGAACCTGGGCCCAGACACTGACAGCACGGAGCCCTAGCCACTGGACCGCCGGGGAGCTCCCAGGAAAATTATTTGTTATCTTTATTATTTGCTGTCTCTTTTATTCTGATTCGGACATATGCCCTATGCTCTTAATCGTACTGTTGTGATCTATCTTGGGGAATCTATTAATCTTGTCTGACTGAACTTATTTCATAAGTGAAGTCAAGTTCTCTTTCTCTCTCTCTCTCTCTCTCTTTTTTTAAATTGCTGTATTCCTGGTGCCTAGCACATAGTACACATTCAATAAATATTTCTTGAATTAATGAATGGAAAAAAAATACTTTGGTCCTATCCACAGAGATTCTGGTTTAATTGGTCTAGGTTAGGACCCAGGCATTTCTCTTTTCTTCTTTTTTTTTTTTAAGTTTCCCCATATAATTCTAATGCACAGCCAGGTTAAGTGTGACTGAGTTAAACCAGTGTTTTTCAGACTTGAATGTACTGCTGAGAAAAATCATATAATCGAGGTAGATTGGAATTATTATAAATTCTTGATTACGCAGCACACTTGGGCCCTCTTTGTTACCCAGTCATTGATTGTTTCCCTAGTAAACTCTCTCCCTTTCTCCAAAATGGCAGTTTCAGTTGCCCCATTCTCCTTGAACCTCCAACCCTACGTTCTCCGCTTACTCTGGACAGATGATTTTTCTTCCTACTTCACAAAGAAAATGTAAGCCATTATATAAGTGAGAGCTGTTTCAGCTCTCTGAGATCAGGCTCCTAATTTACCTGCATCTAACACCCATCATTTTCTTCTTCCTTCCTACTAGAATGGAGCAGGGATCCCCTTCTGTTCGAGTTGAATCCCTACCCTACTCCTTTGCTCCGAATTCCACCTCCCCCCCTCCGCCTCGGGAACTTTGCTTGTCGTCTGTCCCCTCAGTTGTCTCAACTTCTTCCTGTTCTCAGCTCTTTACCATCAGCATTTAACATGCTCACTTCTCTTCCAACTCAATTAGACTTCCTTTGACCACATTCCTTCTCTACTTACTACCCATCTTTTCCTTTCCCACTTCTGCTCTGCTCTTTGAAGAAGTTGGCTGTGTTTTCTATGCTCGTTGCCCTACTTTGTCACCCTTCATGTACCACTCAACTCGCTGGAATCTGATTTCCAACCCCCTGTAGGAGCTCTTCCCAAGATGGTGAATGACCTCCTTCCTCGTGGCAAAAATCAACCTCATTCAAATCCTGGAGAGCTTTTGGTACACGCTCTCTCCTTTCCATGACACCATACTCTCCCGCTTACCCACCACATCTTTTTGATTATTTCCCAGTTGTCTTTATGGGCTTCTCTTCCTTTGCCTGTCTCTTTAAATGCTGCTCTTCCTCAAGATTTTGTTCTAGCCCCTTCTTATCTACCCACTCACTGGGCAGTTTTATTTATTGCCAGAATCTTAAGTACCTTCCTTATGCTAATATCTCCGTATTAGAATATTACTATGTAAAAATAATACATTATTATCAGTAATATAGATAATTAGTATCTGTTGCTTCAGCCCAGATCTCTTTTGAGTTTCATACATACTTATTTATAGTTTATTGGGTATCCACTTGGAAATTCCAAAAGCACTACAAAAGCATTCAAGAATTCTAAATCAGGGCTTCCCTGGTGGCGCAGTGGTTGAGAGTCCGCCTGCCGATGCAGGGGACACGGGTTCGTGCCCCGGTCTGGGAGGATCCCACGTGCCGCGGAGCGGTTGGGCCCGTGAGCCATGGCCGCTGAGCCTGTGCGTCCGGAGCCTGTGCTCCGCAATGGGAGAGGCCCGCGTACCGCAAAAAAAAAAAAAAAAAAAAAAAAAAAAGAATTGTACACCACAGTCTTGGATCCACCCCACCCCTGCACTGTGTAGGTACCGCCCTCCCACCCTGATCGTCCCGTCTCTAAGAATGCCCCCCCCATATGCTAGTTGCTCAAACCAAAACTCTGGACGCCGTCGTCAGCGTCGTACTTTCCCCTCCCAGTCTCCCAGGCACTAAGGGCTGCTGATGTGCTCTGCTGAAAGTGAGGTGCCCTCCTAAAAATAGCGCTGTCTACCTCCGTCCATCCCTGCTGCCGCTTCTCCAGCTGAGGCTGCCTTTATCTTGCAGAGCACAGTAGCAGCCATTGAAGGGGCTTTAGCCAAGGAAGGATGCAGTGACTTTGCGTTTAAGAGACTGCTCAGGCTTGTGACATGGAGAAGAGACTGAAGAGGGACATCACTGGGGACAAGGAGTTGTAAGACCGTTGCTTCTCTCAGGTTTCCAGGGAGAGGGATCTGTAGGGACAGCATATCAGTTGGGCAAATGAGAAGTCCAGGTGCGCAGAATAAGAAGCCAGGTCATTCTCTTCTTCTCTGCTTTCCTCCAGTGCCTTCTGAAAAAACCGGCCTTTTCACCTGTGTTCTTCACCTATCCAAGTCCTTCCTGTCCCCAGGGGTCTTGTCTTTCCTACTCCCCAGCCTTCTCAATGGGCTCAAACTGGCATGAGCATTTTCTGTCTCGAGGAAGGTCCTCTCCTGGCAATGTATTCTTTCTTTTTAATGCTCCAGTTCTCTCTTTCCCTTCTGATCCTGATTCCTCAGATGTGTAGGCTGTGGGACTTCCCTGGTGGTGCAGTGGTGACGAATCTGCCTGCCAATGCAGGGGACACAGGTTTGATCCCTGCTCAGGGAAGATCCCACATGCCGCGGAGCAACTAAGCCTGTGAGCCACAACTACTGAGCCTGCACTGTAGAGCCCGCGAGCCACAACTATTGAGCCCGCGTGCCTAGAGCCCGTGCTCCGCAACAAGAGAAGCCACTGCAGTGAGAAGCCCGTGCACCACAAGAAAGAGCAGCCCCCGCTCACCGCAACTAGAGAAAGCCCACGTGCAGCAACGAAGACCCAAAGCAGCCAAAAATCAATCAATCAAATAAATAAATTTTTTAAAAAAACAGCTGCAACAATCTACTGAAAGTAACTACTAAGTGTATGCTCTCGGACACTAGATCTTGAGCAACAACTTATTTTAGAGAATTTGGATGTAAGCTTAAACTATATCAATTTAAATTAAGAAGAAAACATACCATTTTGAGTTATATAATACCATTGGTCCATTTGGAACTGGTCCTACTGATTTGAGCAAAAAGAATTTTGACTTTTTTTTTTTCCAGAAATTTATCCCTGCTTTCCCTTTCCTTGTAGCTTTCCAGGGAATCCCATCAATCTGCCGAGGTCCTGCGAGAGGAAGCCTGTGAGATCCTGGATGAAATGAACCACAAACTGCGTCTGGGAGCCATTCGGTTCTGTGCCTTTGCCCTGAGCAAAATATTTAAACAAATTTTCTCGAAAGTGTGTGTAAATGAAGAAGGTATTCAGAAAGTGAGTATTGCTTGTAAAAAAGCAATCTCTTCTTCAGTCCCTCACAATTTATTCAACTCAAAGGCATCCCGCTTTGCACTAGATGAGCAGGCCCTGGTTAGCAGGTGGCATCCAGCCTGAGCAGAAAAGACTCCGCCTCTCTGCAGGGTGGTTTTTCCTTTTACCTTCAGCTCTGCAGGTTTCAGACAAACTAGCTTAGTCACTTAGTTACAGACTTTACAGACTAACCTAATGTCAGATGTTCATAGAGTTACAGAAGTCGTACAAAGAAGTCGTATATATTCTTCACCAAGATTCCCCTACAACATGTTCTCTTTGCTTTCCTCACACACCTTTCTGGTGTGTTTTCCTTATAAACAAGGACATTCTCTTATGATGTAATTATCAAAATAAGCAAACTAACATTGGCACAGTGCTGGTAATACAGATCTTATTCATGTTTCACCAGCTGTCCCAGCTGTGTCCTGTATAGGCAAAAGAAAGTCCTGCATCGTGTGTTACAGTCAGCTCCCATATCTCTTTAGACTCTTTTAATCTAGAACAATTACTTAGTCTTTGTTTGTGTTTCATGATATTGCTTTTGAAGAAATCAGGCTAGTTATATTCTAGCGTCCCTTGATTTGGGTTTGAGATGTTTTCTCGATTAGGCTCAGGTCGTGTCCTTCTCAGTGTATCAGCCCAGAAGCACATGACCTCTGTTTGCCTGTTCCTGGTGATGTTCACGTTTGTCAGTTGGCTGCAGTGCTCTTTGCCAGGCTCTTCGCCACTGCAGAGTTACTCTTTGTCCCCCTGTAATTAATAAGTATCTTGGGACAAGAGACTTTAAGGATGCTTCAGTATCCTGTTTTTCATCATACTTTCCTCCACTTGTTTTTACAGCCACTGATGTTTTTTGCTTGAATCAGTTATTACTCTTATGATTGCCAAATGGTGATTTTTCTAATTCTGTCACTCCTGTCATTTAATTGTTTACTTTTTTCTGAAAGTAAGAGCTTTCCCTATGAAGATTATTTCTATTCATTTGTTTTTAATGCCTTTTTTCTCTTACTAGGAAGCTCTTACCTTCACCGGCCTTCCTCCTCATACCTTTTAATGCTTTGTTTTTATTCAGTCATTTACTTTGCTTCCAAGTATTTCTTCCTGCTGTGACTGATTTCTAGATTGCTGACTTACGTCTGCATCTCTGTCGGAGAACGTTTGATACAGTGTTGGGAATGGGGGATGTTGCTGGCTATGTCTTAACTGATCACAGACTACCTTGCCTCGGTGGGTTATGTATTTAGATTTCAGGAAAACAGACACACGTGGGTATTTTTGAGACTGACAGCCCGAGGAATGGATCGGGAAGCTCGGATGCATCCCTCCCTGCTACAAGGCACCCACTCTCCCTGACAGTGAGCCCAGTGCATAAATAGAGAAATACCGTTCCTTTCCTTGGTCCTAACAATTCGTAATTTTTTTAAATCTCCCTGAGAGAAGTTTTGTTTTCTCTTCCTACAAACTACCAGTCAGTCTAGCGCAGTGGCTGACAGTTGACCTTTTTTTTTTTTTTTTTTTTTTGCGGTACGCGGGCCTCTCACTGTTGTGGCCTCTCCCATTGCGGAGCACAGGCTCCGGACGTGCAGACTCAGCAGCCATGGCTCATGGGCCCAGCCGCTCCGCGGCATGTGGGATCCTCCCGGACCAGGGCACGAACCCGTGTCCCCTGCATTGGCAGGCGGACTCTCAACCACTGTGCCACCAGGGAAGCCCCTGACAGTTGACTTTTTAATTCAGACTGACAGATCCAGTCCTAGCTCCACCGTGTATTAGAGGCATGACTATGTCACAAATGAGGAAGCTAAGGCTTAGGCCTTATGTACAAATACATGGTATTAAACAGTGCATGTAAAATGCTTAATATGCTTCTCAACTAATACCTGTTAGTGATCATCACCATTATTATTATGATCCGTAAAATTTATTTTTGCTGTTCTTGCGTTATGGGAGATTATTTAACTAGAACTCTGAAGTAAGTTTTGTGCATGTGGTCGGGAGACAGAAAAGCATCACTTGTATTCCCTCTGTACATACGCACATTCTTCCATTTTCTGATTTAAGATACAATTTTAATAATATGAAAGCTGAAATTATTCAAAGTGTAACATTTATTTTAAAGCTACAGCGAGCCATCCAGGAGCATCCTGTTGTTCTGTTGCCCAGTCATCGAAGTTACATTGACTTTCTGATGCTGTCTTTTCTTTTATACAACTACGACTTACCTGTGCCGGTCATAGCAGCAGGAATGGGTATGCATTGGTTTTCTCCCTTTTTTAAATTATAAAAACTAAGGCATTCATGGGAATGATTTTAACAGTGCCAAGGTTATTTGAAGAAAATGATGAGAATAGCCTCTCCTTCTTTCTTTTTTAAAATTTATTTATTTATTTATTTATTTTTGTCTGTGTTGGCTCTTGGTTGCTGCGCATGGGCTTTCTCGAGTTGGGGTGAGCGGGGGCTGCTCTTTGTTGTGGTGTGCAGGCTTCTCATGGTGGTGGCTTCTCTTGTTGCAGAGCACAGGCTCTAGGCACGCGAGCTTCATTAGTTGTGGCACGCAGGCTCAGTGGTTGTGGCTCACGGGCTTAGCTGCTCCGCAGCACATGGGATCTTCCCAGACCAGGGCTCCAACCCATGTCCCCTGCGTTGGCAGGTGGATTCCCAACCACTGTGCCACCAGGGAAGTCCCTCTCCCTTCTTTCTACAAGTCCCAGTGTTTAATAGTTTGGATTCTGTCCTCTGCACTGCGCTTTACTGTGCCTACCCAGACATCAGCAAGCATATATGCACATAGGGTTTCTGGTTCAGGTTGAAAAATGAGATTATACGACCTGTATGTGTTACCTGCTGTTGTTATTTTTATTTGGTAATATATCAGTGGCTATCTCTGTAGGTCAATAAATAGATCTAAATTCTTTTAACATGTTTTTCAATTGTGGTAAAACGCACAAAACATAAAATTTACCATCTTCAGCAGTTTTAAGTGCACATTCAGTAACATTAAGTTCCCATTGTTGCACTGTCATCCATCCACAGAAGTCTTTTCACCTTGCAAAACTGAAATTCTGTCCCCATTAAACACTTAACTCCTCATTCTGTTCTCCCTCCAGCCCCTGGCACCCAGCATTCTCCTTTCTATTTCTGTGAATCTGACGGCTCCAGATACCTCCTGTAAATGGAGTCAAACAGGATTTGTCCTTCTGTTGCTGGCTTATTTCGCTCAGCATAACGTCCTCAGGGTTCATCCATATTGTAGCGTCTGTCAGAATTTTCCTTTTTTTTTTTTTTTTTTTTTGCGGTATGTGGGCCTCTCACTGTTGTGGCCCCTCCCGTTGTGGAGCACAGGCTCCAGACGCGCAGGCTCAGCGGCCATGGCCCACGGGCCCAGCCGCTCCGCGGCATGTGGGATCCTCCCGGACCGGGGCACAAACCCGTGTCCCCTGCATCGGCAGGCGGACTCTCAACCACTGCGCCACCAGGGAAGCCCAGAATTTTCCCTTTTTTAAGGCTGAATAATATTCCACTGTATGTATATACCATATTTTGTTTATGCATTGATCCATCCCTGGACACTTGGGTTGCTTGTGATTAGTGCTGCAGTGAGCATAGGTGAACAAATACCTGTTTGAGTCTCTGCTTTCAACTTCCAGGTATACACCCAGAAGTAGAATTGCTGGGTTAGGTGGTAATTTTATTTTTAATTTTTTGAGGAACTGCCATACTGTTTTCCACACACAGTCACTGCACCATGTTACAGTCACACCAGCAGTGCACAAGGGTTCAGTTTCTCCACATCCTCACCAACACTTGTTATTTTCTGGTTTTTTTAGGTTTTTTGTTTTTCTGTTTTTAATAATAGCCATCCTAATGGGTGTGAAGTGGTATCTCATCATGAGTTTGATTTGCATTTCCCTGGTGATTAGTGATGTTGAGCATCTTTTCATATTCTTGTTGGCCAATTCTGTATCTCCTTCAGAGGAGTATTCAAGTCCTTTTGGTTGGTTGTTTTCTTTGTTGTTGAATTGAAGGAGTTCTTTATATGTTCTGGATATTAACCCCTTATCAGATATGTGATTTGTAAATATTTTCTCCTATTTCACTCTGTTGATTTTATCATTTGATGAGCAGAAGTTTTTAATTTTGGTATACAGTCGGCCCTCTGTATCCACAGGTTCCACATCCATGGATTCAACCAACCATTGATCAAAAATATTCGGGAAAAAAAACTCCAGAAAGTTCCAAAAAAGCAGTACTTGAATTTGCCATTCACAGGAAACTATTTACATAGCAGTTACATTGTATTTACAACTGTTTACATAGCAGTTGTATTAGGAATTATAAGTAATCTGGAGATGATTTAAAGTGTATGAGGATGTGCTAGGTGATATACAAATACTCTGCCCTTTTATATAAAGGACTTGAACATCCAGGTGTTTTGGTATCCATGGAGAGTCCTGGAACTAATGCCCCACAGACTCCCCCCAACCCCAGGGACAGCTGTAGTCCAGTTTATCTGTTGTTTCTTTTATCTTCTGTGCTTTTGGTGTCATATCCAAGAAATCATTGCCAAATCCAACGTCATGAAGTTTTTCCCCTATACTTTCTTCTAAGAGTTTTATTGTCTTGGGTCTTATATTTAGGTTCTTGATCCATTTTGAGTTAATCTTTGTATGTGGTGTGATTTTTTTGGTAAGGTTCCAACTTCATGTCTAACATTTTTATTGCTATATAATATTCAGCAGTGTATATGTATCATAATGTGGTAGTTTTGCTGTTACAAACAAGTTTTCAATATATTTTCATATTAGTGCTTTTATTTCTGTAGGATTGATTCCAAAAAAGTAGGATTGCTAAGGCAAATAAATTGTTTATCATCTCCTTTATAAACTAGCCAGGAAAGCTGGGGGTCAAGCCTACACCTTTGCTAATAAACACAGTAAACAGTGAAGTAAAAACTGCCAGGACCTTAAGCACTTTGAAAGCATTTCCATCTATATAGACACGTGAGGAAGTTACCTGAAAATTAGGGAAAAAAGAAAAGAACTGTTTTAAAACGGATGGTAGAACTCTTTCTCTCATTCTGGACTTGCTTTTCTTTTTTAATCTGTGCCACTAAAAGAAGATTGGTATTTTCACCTGATGGTGAAAAAGGAAAGGTGAGAGCTAGTTTGGCCTGACTGTGCAGAGCAGGGAGGATATATGTTGATCTGTCACTGAGGTCAGCGGCACTGCTGATTAAGGAAATTGGCATGATGGCATAGTTGAGGCTGTCCCATTGCCTGCTGTTGCCCCCACCTCTAGCTGGTCTGGTTGTAAATGCAGAGGTGTATGGGGAGTGGGGTGCACAAAGTAACCTCCCAGCCAGCACCTGCCGACAGAGTCCCTTCTTTCCTTAATTCCATTAGATGTTTCTTCTTAAGATTAGGGGTGTCTTACATACATGAAATCTATCTTAATAGAATCTGAGTTGAGATATTCATAGAAAGCTTCAAGGTCTGCAAATCAACATTAACCATTGTTTCTTTCATAGACTTCCTAGGAATGAAGATGGTTGGTGAGCTGCTGCGAATGTCGGGGGCGTTCTTCATGCGGCGGACCTTCGGCGGCGATCAGCTCTACTGGGCGGTGTTCTCCGAATATGTGAAAACTATGTTACGGGTAATGCAGATAATTACCGACTACTTGCAAGCTGTATTTTCTTTTCACTGAAGGTTGCTCTAAGGTCTTACTTAAATTCGTGACTTTTTCTGCCTTTTTGTTTTTTCTTTTGTTTCAATAGAGACTTTTTTATATAAATTTATTTATTTACTTAATTATTTTTGGTTGCATTGGGTCTTCGTTGCTGCGTGCAGGCTTTCTTTTTAGTTGCGGCAGGCGGGGGCTGCTCTTCGTTGCGGTGCGCAGGCTTCTCGTTGTGGTGGCTTCTCTCATCGCGGAGCACGGGCTGTAGGTGTGTGGGCTTCAGTAGTTGTGGCTCACGGGCTGTAGAGTGCAGACTCAGTAGTTATAGCACACGGGCTTAGTTGCTGCGCGGCATGTGGGATCTTCTCGGACGAGGGCTCGAACCTGTGTCCCCTGCATCGGTAGGCGGATTCTTATCCACAGTGCCACCAGGGAAGCCCTAAATTCGTAACTTCTGAATGGACTCTTAGCTGGTTTCTCCCCCTCAAGGAATGTGCATATCCTCCGCAATCTGTTTACTCTGTGTGACTCTCTTGTCTAAGTTTCACTGCGAGCAGTGTTTGCTCAGAGGGCTGGGGAGGGAACTCGGGAAAAGGAATCAAAAGAAGCATTTATCACTTTGAGGTAGGCAATGGGTTTTGTGTTTTGTTTTGTTTGTGTTTTCTCTTTAAAGAATGGTTATGCTCCTGTTGAATTTTTCCTCGAAGGGACAAGAAGCCGCTCCGCCAAGACACTGACTCCAAAATTTGGTAGGTTCCTTACAGACTGAAGGAAAAACACAAACCCAGAGACTTCAGGCGTGGTGTCATCGTAGCTGCTAAATAGAACTTGACACTTTTTTTGCAAGACGTTCTTTACTTCATAAGTGTAACTGTTTCTTTAAGTTCAACTGTTTATATTTATGGGCTTGGTATATAATGTATACTTTTAGTATCTTCCTGCGGCCTTGTTTGCTTTCCTTTTCAATATGTTTGAACAATCATTTCTCCGTACGTTTACAGGTCTTCTGAATATTGTGATGGAACCGTTTTTTAAAAGAGAAGTTTTTGATACCTACCTTGTTCCAATCAGCATCAGTTATGATAGGATATTGGAAGAAACTCTGTATGCTTATGAGCTCCTAGGGGTTCCTAAGCCGAAAGAATCTACAGCTGTACGTAAAGGATAGCCAAGCTTGATCATATTGGAATTTAAAGAAATTAAATTTCTTTAAATTTATATTTATTTATGATGTACTTTATACACCAACTGATTTCTGAATGTATTCCTGTTTTCTTTTCCCCTGTTGTGATACTCTCAGGGATTGTTGAAAGCCAGGAGGATTCTCTCTGAAAAGTTTGGAAACATTCATGTGTACTTCGGAGACCCTGTGTCGCTTCGATCTCTGGCAGCTGGGAGGATGGGTCGGAGCCCATATAACTTGGTTCCAAGGTGCAAGGCCTGTGTTGAAACAAGGATGAAAATCTGAAAGTGTAAACTGTGATTCTTGAATTGACCACTTCTAGCACTGAAACTTGGTTATCTGAGATCACAAGAAGCAGAAAGCTTCAATTAATATGTTCGCCGGACACTTAACTGCAGGATATATACATTAAACATGCAAAGCCAGACAGTGCTCAAACAGACAAAACAAAACACAAAACGCATTGCCTACTCTCAAAGTAATAGATGCTTCTTTTGATTCCTTCTCCCCAGGCTCCCTCCCTAGTACCCTACTGACTTAAAAGTGTGAAGAAATAAGCCGTTGTTAAGAAGTGCATGTATGGGAATTGTTGAGCATTATTGGTAGGCCAGCCAAAGTATGTACTAAGTATTGTTTTTGATCCTAGAAAGGATTGTTTAATAATAATGAATGGGAGTGAGTCCCTGTTCTCAAGAAGGTTATAGTTTTGTGGGCAAGGAAATGTGTTAGCTTCTTTCAGGATGCAGGTACAGATACACATTTGGGTTTTCTTAATGTAGAGAAATACACCCGCAGGAGTAAAGGAGACAAATCGCCTGCCCAGCCAGGCTTCCATGACTGCAGCATCATTCGTAATTTATCCGTAGCGCCAGTGGTCCCACAGCAGCTGGCAGCCTTGCTCGCAGCTTCATCAGCTGTCAGAAGCAGCTGTTAGCTTTCTGCAGCCGCAAGCTTTCACTTTGTCCATCTCAAATTGGCCAGTTGTATCCATTACCAGGGAGTTCTCATTGGCTACAGCTTTCACATTAAGCCACCTTATTATGTGGCTGCTGTTAGGTCCTATGCATATATCCTTGCTCCAGCCAGCTCTGGGTAGGTTCTGGATATCATCTGACTCAACGCTGGGTGATCCACGCATGAGTAGTTTGTCAGGCAAGGACCAAGGCAGTGCTTAGCAGGTGCCCTGAAGCTTCTCAGAAGGGCGGTGTAGCAGTCAGGCCAACGGTACAGCCTGTCAGTACAGGCATGAGCAGTTGCCATACATATCATATCATCACCTGTTAGGTGTGTTCTACAAGAGACATGTTCAAAGTACTGTGGATTCTCAGGAGATAGCAGTTCAGTCCAGGGGAGGACGCATCGGTTTTCACAGAAGAAGTGATGTAGCCCACTGACAAAGCAGCAGCAAGTGGTTTTTGTCTGTTTGTTTTGCCTGGAACCAGGGATAGTAGAACCAACCCTCTTACCTTGAGTATTTTTACTCACCTCTCAAGAGCATAGTCCAGAGACGAATGGACAGATCCCACTCTAGTAAAGTGAAAGTATATTTTTACAGCCTGACCTGAGAGAATTCAGTTGGCAGAAAGTATGAGAAACCTTCTAAAGGGTCTGTCTTCTCCCATTCCCTTCTTCACTCACGTTGTCTAAGTAGCAGAACTGTAATTGGTTGTTCTGTATTCTTCGTTTTAGATATATTCCTCAGAAACAGTCAGAGGACATGCATGCCTTTGTCACTGAAGTTGCCTACAAAATGCAACTCCTGCAAATTCAAAACCTGGTTCTGAGCCCGTGGCCACTAATAGTTGCTGTTCTGCTTCAGAACCAGCCATCCATGGACTTTGATGCCCTACTGGAAAAGACTTTATGGCTGAAAGGCTTAGCCCAGGCCTTCGGGGGGTTTCTCACTTGGCCTGGTATGTATGTGGGACATATGTGATGATAATGCTTGCTTTTTTTATTTCTTAATTTGGAAAAGTTGTAGCCTAGACATGAAAAAAAACCCATATAGGACTTTAAGCAAAGCATTGCTCAGAGAAAGAAAGCCTAATCTGTTTTTATTACTCCTAGGACATTGAACGTAGCGTATCAATTATTTGAGAATAATTGTTTACATGTCATTTCTCCCTATGAGGCCCTGAGTAGACAGAGGACCAGAACACGTTCCCGTGCTTCGTAGCGGAGAGGAGAATAAATAATGACTCTGCACTCCACATGTTCTTCTCTCTACACCCACCTCTTTCTTTTTTTTCTTTTAAACTTTTTTTTTTTTTTTTTTTTTTTTTGGCTGAGTTGGGTCTTCATTGCTGCACGCAGGCTTTCTCTAGTTGCGGCGAGCGGGGGCTACTCTTCATTGCGGTGCATGGGCTTCTCATTGTGGTGGCTTCTCTTGTTGTGAAGCACGGGCTCTAGGCTCACGGGCCCTAGAGCGCAGGCTCAGTAGTTGTGGCGCACAGGCTTAGTCACTCCGCAGCATGTGGGATCTTCCCGGACCAGGGCTCGAACCCGTGTCCCCTGCATTGGCAGGTGGATTCTCAACCACTGCACCACCAGGGAAGTCCCTATACCCACCTCTTTCTACCACATTATATTTGCAACCCATTTGCCTCACTGGGTTGTAAGGATTAAAGGGCTGGTCTTGGAGAACTGTATACAATTCTCTGATAATAACAACTTTGTAGAAACCTCACTGGAGTTATGAAGACTATGCTGGGAGTTTGGGATGTATATGACAGTAGTTAGCTTAAGTTGTTTTTAATCTCTTTCATTTAAAATCGTAGAGACTACAATTGGAAATGCAGTCTTTTTAAGACCGGATAATTATTTATAGTCAAGTATTTACTGTCCACTCATTAAACCTATACTGAGTACCTAGTGGGTGCTGGGAACTACCAGGGGTGCAAAGATGAACTAGATGCAACCCCTGTTCTGGAGGCTCTGCTGGTGTGTAGAAGGCAGGGTGGGTAGTAATGTGTAAGCTAGTAGAGAGGGCTCAGTGACATAAAGACAGAGAGCTACAGACAGATTGCTGGGGCTTACTGAGACTGCTATGCAGGAAAGGGCCCACACGCAGGGAAGATTTCATAGAAGTTACTTGAGCCCATCTTGGTGGGACGGTAGGAGCTCTTCAGGAAGACAGACGGAGAGGAGCGTTGCTAATGTAAGGATCAGGAAACATGCGATGGCTGGTGTGACAGCCCTGGGCATCCCTTGAGCTGCTGGCAGTTGGTAACATTAGAACATTGGCTCTGGGAAGGGAGTGATGGAGATGGAGATGTGGACAGAGGCTGGATCATAGAGGTCCGCTGCCTGGGGATCCGGACTGGAATCTGTAGGTCACAGGACGCAGACGTGCGTTTTAGGCAGGGAAGTGTGACGGATTGGCCTTTAGCAAGCAGCCTGGTGTCAGGTTTTGTTGTGTTTTTTATAGGGAGGTATGTTTTTGTTCTTTTATTTTGGCTGCACTGAGTCTTAGTTGCGGCATACAGGCTCTTAGTTGCGGCTCCCGTGCTCGGTAGTTGTGGCACATGGGGTTAGTTGCCCCGTGGCATGCGGGATCTGGTTCCCCGGCCGGGAATCGGACCCGGGGCCACTGCATTGGGAGCGTGGAGTTTTACCCACTGGACCACCAGGGAAGTCCCCTGATGTCAGTTTTAAAGGTGGACCACAGTGGGGAGACAGGGAGACAAGCGAGAAGGTTGCCGTGCGTAGATAAGAACTCAGGAAGCCGAGCCAGGCAGCGGCAGAGGGCGGGGTGGCTGAGAGAGGCCGGGAAGAATTGCCAACAGGAGTGCCAGCCAGTTGAGTGTTGGTCACCGGGAGGGAAGTAAAGATGAATCCGAATCCCAGTATTGTTAACGGTCTGATGGAAAGCAAAGGACACGTGGACTGCAATACAAGGCAGAAAGTCGTGAAAGAGGAATGTTTGGCCCAGAAACGTGTGAAAGCAGAGGAATCTGTCTTTCTAAGGTGTTAGTTTTTCAAGAGGGGATAAATATGTGGCCAGTCCACAGCGAAAAGTACCTGTGCCACTGCCACGACAACTCCAGTTGTTACAAAGTGAGAGCTGCTTGGTATCCAAGTACCAGAAATCATGTAGTTATCAAACACTATTCCTAATTTAGAACATGTTATGTATATTCAGTTCCTTTTTGCTCTTTTACCCAGATTATCCCATATGTTCTTAAGCATTCTATCTAGGCCTTTTTATGATGTACATGTCATTATATTGTATGTGTAAGATAAATCATCTCGTATTATATATATGATATCATGTGCTGCATCCTTACCTTGAGCAAGCTGAGACAAGGCAGATTAGTCCAGAGCGAATGTGATTGAGTCCGAAAGGAAAACCACACCTCCCACGTGTCCCTTCCATGACGCACTAGCAGCAACTGGCCCAGCCCGAGCAGTGCCCCTGCCTAACACAGCTGTCAACCAGCTCTTTGGCTCAGGGGAACAATAAAAGTATTCCACTTACCAAGAATGTTGTTAAATATCACCATCTCTTTATTAGACTTATAATTCTAACTCCTTGGCTATCTCTAGGCCAGTGTAGTGTCAGGTGATGACTTACCAGGAACTGTTATGAGCCTGCCTCTTTAGTTATCTTTGATGTAGGAAAACCAGAAAAATCTCCTCAGCGTCCCTCTGTGCGCACAGAGACCTGAAGCTAGGAGAGTGCCTCTCTGGGCTGCCCTCGGGTTTACCTGCAAAGTTGCAAAGCGATATCCTTGCCATCTCAGAATTAGTCTAAGCGAAGTGTGTGTATGTGTGTATGAAGCATGTCTTCTTGTCTTAGTATTCTTAAATTCCCATATATGTGATTTTCTTGTCATGTAACTTGCAATTACAAAACCTTGGTTCCTGAGGAAGTGTTGGTTTTCAGAGTGGGAATTGATATGCATTTCAGAATGGCTGACAGATTTGGGGTAGATAAGAAAGCATGCTACATGTCCTCAGAGAGAGTTGATTTATGAAAGAGTGCTTTTAAAATACCCTTCACATATGGTATCATTAGCTCAATTGGTGGAGTCTAAAACCCGTACCTGGCACTTGAAAATAAATGTGTCGGGTCACTAGCATTGATTCATACTGGGCCTAAGACTCCCAGCGGTAACCATCCCATTTCTTTGCCATTTGCCTGAATGAATTGTCTGTGTGTGCGTGTAGATAATGAACTTGCTGAAGAAGTGGTCCAGTCCAGCGTTCTTCTGCATTCCAACATCGTCAGCCTCGTCAAAGACCGGGTGACTCTGAAAGTGGACTCTGGAGGCCCAGAAATGGTCGATGGGCTTGTTTTCCGGCACATCACTCTCCTCGTGTGCTCGGCTTACAGGAACCAGCTGCTCAACGTTTTTGTCCGTCCTTCCTTAGTAGCTGTGGCGTTGCAGATGACGCCTGGGCTCAGGAAAGGTAACTTTTGGGAAGGTGGTCTTGAGTTTTGGAAGAGACCTGGCCGTTGAGTTCCATATAGAGAGCAACGTTTGAAGCCTTCTATTATAATGCTCTGCCACATGCCTGCAGCCCACACACCAGCAAGGGATGGGACCTCTACTCAGACAGAGCTCATTAGGGTTTTTTTTTTGTTTTGTTTTGTTTTTTTTTTTGTTTTTTTGTTTTTTGTTTTTATGCGTTACGTGGGCCTCTCACTGTTGTTGCCTCTCCCGCTGCGGAGCACAGGCTCCAGACACGCAGGCTCAGCGGCCATGGCTCGCGAGCCCAGCCGCTCCGCGGCATGTGGGATCCTCCCGGACTGGGGCACGAACCCGTGTCCCCTGCATCGGCAGGCGGACTCCCAACCACTGCGCCACCAGGGAAGCCCTCATTAGGGTTTTTATTCCCCTACATACCTGGCCATAGAATTTGGGAATTGCAAGGGACCTAAGAAATCATCTCATCTCAACCTGTCCTTTTATAAATAAGGAAAATGAGGCCCGGAGATTCCTGATCCCTTAAGGATCTGGGATTAGAGCACAGCTCCCCATTTGCTGGTCTGATACTCTTTTTCTGACGTCACTTCCCTCATCTGACGGAAGCAGACAGGGCGGGTAAACAGTCCAGCGGTGTGTGAGTGCTCAGCACACGGTAGCATTCTGGTCACACCGAGGAGTATAATAATGAGTAAAACTGTTTTTTTCACAGAAACCTGTAGTCAAGGCCAGGGGTTTTCTACCTGGGCTGCCCCTTAGAATATTTGGAGGCTGAGTCCCATCCCCAAAGGTTTCTGATGCAACTGGCTGGGGTGTGGGCCAGAAACTGATGTTTTTGTTTTTTGCTTTTCAAAGCTCTGTAGATAATTATAAGGAAAAGCCAGAGTTGAGAAACACTGGGCTCAGCCACAGACCTTCAGCCTTGGAAGGAACCTCAGAGGTCCAGCGTTCATGCCTTCATTTTGTGAATGAGGAAACTGGGTCCCGGAGAGGTCAGACAGCTTAGTTCAGGACACAGAAAACTCAAAGCTTGATCTAGTTCTATCTGAGGCTTCTTACGTTGGGATTTGTCCACAACTGCGGGGCACATACGTGGTCTTCTAGAGTGTTTCAGTGTGAACACCCTGAAATTGGAGGCAACCGTTTGTGTCCACATGGATGTATATTTTTCTAATGAGAAAATTCACATCAGGAAGATGGTCTATAGCCAACGGGCAGGGCTGACCTACACGCCCGAGGGATAAGACAGTAGTCTTTATGATTGTGTGCCGGTGTGTCCTAGCACTAAAGGTACAGTAGAGACATCAGCAGATATGAGTGTGGAAGGGAATGAAGGAAGCCATTCCCTTCCTTCTCTGCTAGGGAACCACGTACAGGGGAAATGAAGTACCCTGGCTTCTGCAGAATGTGGCCTCTGGCCCGTTACCAGACTGACTGGTTAGAGACCTGGTTGTAATTCAGTCTCAACCACTGAAACTATGCTAGCCTGTAGTTTCTCTGTAGGTAAAATTTGGATTGGTTATAGCTTCCTTTGGGGGCCTTAATTCTTGTCCCTGGTATATGAATAATACGCCTTTAAAATACTGCATTTTGGAATATCATGGACTTCTTGGTACTCCCTGAATGTTTAAAAAGCAGAGTTGTAATTTTATGTAATGAATTTATTTCCAGAGGATGTCTACAGTTGCTTTCGCTTCCTATGCAGTGTTTTTTCAGATGAGTTCATCTTTCTTCCAGGAAATGCACTCAAGGTAAATCCTTACTGCCAAAGAGCAAGTGTGTTTGTGGTGTGAGTTCTGGAAATGTTAGGCTTGGATTCACGGGTGTGTCTTCCCTCCCTTCAAGGCTGCGTGCAGCAGAACAAAAGAGAAACATGGACACTCACAGTTCAACAAACTGTTTTAATTCTTGGTCGGGTTTAATCAATAACTTAGGGATTATTTGGTGAGAGGAACCAAATCTTTGAACCATTAGTGCAGCCACGGTAAATAAACCAACTCTATTTTGTTAGAAAATTTAGCAACCAGCACACATTTTCCAGCACCACTTGTTAGAATGAGTAGGGCCTTTTGCTTTGCGATTAGAGAACAGTGGTCCTGCCTGGTGGTGTAGACAGCAAGTGAAGGATCGGGCTCCCAGAGCTGGACTTCTGGCTTGCTGGGCTGGGGGCAGCGCCAGCATTGACACATGGGTTAAGTGTCTGTTATGCTGAGGGCCACAGGTTTTATTCAGTAGGAAATGAGGGCAGCCGTTCTCAGCATAACATGATTCTCAGTACTTTTTGGACTTGCTGCATGCACTTCTGTTCAAGTGCAAGGAGTATGGCTCGTCAGTGCAAAGCAAAGGAAAATCTATGGCCCAGGTGATGATTTCTGAGGCTCATCAGCGTTTTGGTGTTTGCTGTATTTGAGGTCCAGCATTGTGAGTGTTGGAACAGTGCTGCTCTGGTCCTGTCTGACAGCCACAACAGTCCGGGAAGGCTTGCAGAATTAGCTGGTGTTCCCCTTGTTGTGAGGGCGCAGGGCTGCACATGCTGAGCCAGCAGTGGATCGTTGACCTAAGTTATAAATTAGAGGATGTATTCTGTCTTCTCCCCTCCCCTTGCAGGACTTTGAAGAAGGCTGTTACCTGCTTTGTAAAAGTGAGGCCACACAAGTGACGACAAGGGACATCCTCATTACAGAAAAAGGAAATACTGTGCTAGAGTTTTTAATAGGACTCTTTAAACCTTTTGTGGAATCTTACCAGGTGTGTAAATCTTTCGCAAGTTCTCCTTCATCCTCCCATAGCAAATATAACTAAGACTTTCCTACCCTGTACTTGTTTCTGGTCTGAAGAGCAAGTGTCTTCCCCAGGTGAAAGGTAGAACTTTTTTTGGCGGGGTTCGGGGGGAGGTCTTTATTCTGCTCTAATATAATGTAGCATTCTGTTAAGAGGGGCAGTGTGAAATGATTCCTCTTCTCCTGTATTTGGCGGCTCTTTTTCACTTTCTGTTCCTCTCATCCTCCCTCTTAAAAATTAGATAATTTGCAAATACCTCTTGAATGAAGAAGAAGACTACTTCACTGAGAAACAGTACTTGGTGAACGTTAGAAAATTCACAGGTCAGCTTCTCCATCAAGGTGAGTCACACCTCTGTGGGCGGTAACTTCTGTTAGTTGAGCACAGAAAGTAAGCCATTAACTCTCCCTTTCCCTCTCTTTTAGGTGCCTCACAGTGTTACGATGTATTATCCTCCGATGTACAAAAAAATGCCTTAGCAGCTTTTGTGAGGCTCGGTGTGGTGGAGAAGAAGAAGGTGTAAGTAACTGTGCACAACGCCCAGGGTGAGCTCAGGGGGCAGTGACAGCTCAGAACAGTTGAGCACCAAGTCGAGAGAGAGATGTGGAAATGCAGGATCTAGGAAACATTACATCATGCTTCACTTAACTATGTCCTGATTAGCTAAGTCACTCTGAGTTACCATGCGAATTTTATTGTGGGTGTGAATAAAAACCATATTGAAGCAAAGAAAGAAAGTGCTTTAGGCTGGCATTTTAGCTTCAACCTAATATGGAAATTTATAGGTTAATTATAAGAAAAATTGGGGGGCGGGGCATGTTGTGTGTGTGTGTGTGTTTTCTTACATATATATACACACAACTTTCAACTATTTAAAACTAGCCCTGAGGAAGACTGTTTAAAAGTAGTCTTACTATATAAATAATGAATGTTGTCTTTTCCTCCTAGTTTATGTAATAAGAAAGCTTGTTACTTTTTCTCTTAGAAATAGTGATTATATATTTACTGTGAATGAACCTGCCACAACAAAGTTAGAAGAAATGCTTGGTAAGTGCTGTTTAATAAAAATATGATGGGTTTGCACATTGCATTTATCAACATATAGTAAAACAAGAAAGTATGGCACTAAATACTTTATCAAAATGAACAGCAGAGTTTTAGTATACGCAGAGAACTATTTCTGTCATCTAGAATTTTCTCAAGGAAACTAAGGAGAAAACTAACAGAGAAGACACAACAGGCATAAAATAGGCGGTCTTATACAACATAAAAAGGATCAGCTCCTGACATAAGTAATCAGGGTCCAAGATCCAGACCCTTCACATCTAGTCTTGGTGAGCATCAAGAAAACCCCTCTCGTTTTGGTCCTTAGATTCATTTGCTCCCTCTCCACACTCAAATCTCTTCTTTCCCATGTGAGGGGTCGGGGTCAATGTCCACATCATATATAGACTCTGAACTTGAAATTGGGGGCTGATAGCACATCCTTGAGAGAATAATCCACTCCAGACTCTTCTGCAGATCCTATCAGCTTATAAAGAAATAGTCCAGCCCCAAAAGGCGAGGCCATTTGTTTATGGTATACAGTAAGAGTCAAGACTTTTGATATAAACAGATTTGAAAGGTCAGAGGAGGTAGAGAACACTTCTCATAGGAATGATGGGGTGACTTTAGAAGGGGAGGGTGTTAGCTTTTGAAAAAAAATAATTGCTGATTATATTGAAAAAGCACTAGCTCACTGAGTGGATATTCTTACAAGTAGTATTTTTGTACCTAATCGTAACTCAGTACACTTGTCAAACCTATATAGAAGAGCTTTAGATAGATGTCTGCTGGGATTAGGGGAAAACCAGGGCAGGCATATGGTTAAAGGAGAGTCATTGAAGAAAAAAGTATAGAGGGCAAAGGTATAGTTGACAGAGATAGGGAAGGTGAAAGTACTAATTTCTTGTTGAAGAAAATACATAGGTTGAAATCCCAGTCTTTTTTCTTTTTTTTTGGCCGTGCCGCGACTTGCAAGATCTTAGCTCCTTGACCAGGGAATGAACCTGGGCCCTCAGCAGTGAAAGCACGGAGTCCTAACCACTGGACTGCCAGGGAATTCCCCCCCAGTCTTCTGTTTATAGTATGTCTGAACTTTCAGAATATGTAACCTTGAAACTCGATTTTGAATTTGATGAGAGGGGCATAAAGCTAAAACAAACCCCAAAGCCCTCGTCGTGAGGACGACGGGATTGAGTTCCTCCTCTCGGAAGGCAGATACGTGAGTGTGAACGTACTAGACCACCACAGACGTGCAGTTCAGGAAACATGGCTGTGGGGCTGGCCATGCCCATCGCCTCTGAGACACCACTGCTTCTCCAGCAAAGGGCACTGCTGTCTCCATTGGTGCTTTGTCAGTCTGTAAAACTCTGCACAAGTGTCATGTGTTTCTCTTTTGCCAGTGCCTAACTAGTTGTACAAGGAAGGGCAAACTCAATATCATTTCATGAGCCGTCTCTGTCTTTCTCCCTTAGGTGGTAAGACACCGGTAGGAAAACTGGCAACTGCAAAGCTTTAATGATTGCCAAATGGTTATGGAAAAATTGGTCATATAATTACTGTCATCCAAGGACTCGTAAGAGGGAAGCAAAGGAAGAGACCCATCTTCTCGTCCTTCATAAGGCGTCAAGAACGGCGGGCTCAGTAGAGAGGAAGGGTGACCAATTTAAGCAATCCGTGAAATCTCCACGATGGTTAAAAAGGCATTTGTGTCCAACTCTGTGTGTGTTTTAAAATAAAACAGGCTTTTGGAAACATGTTTGGAAAAACAAAACCCAGCTCCTATTTCACTAACACTTTTTAACTTATTACATGTATTAAACTGTTACGTTGACTTCTGAATTAAAGTGCAGCATCGAGTCAAAAGGCTCTGGCTATCAAAAGAAAACTACTAGAAAGGGCATATCTTAGACCTCTCCTGGCTTTCTTTAATTAAAGTTGCCTCAAACAAGTGCACATTTGACAGAGATCTGTAATATGGTAGCTAGCTTACAGTAAATTTTGCCACCCAAGGGCCTTAATCAATAAAACTGAATTAGAGAAAGTACATGGAACAAAGAGAAGTTAGGAGAAGTATCATATATAGGCTTAACAATTCAAGGGAAGAAAAGTTTGAAATAAGGTGGGTGAACAGCAAAAACCTTGACAGCTAGCCACTACTGGAAGTGACATTTAAGCTGAGAATTAGGGTGAGAGGAGCCAGTCCTCGAAGTGTGGGGTTGAGGTGACAGGAGGTACAGGGGGTGGGTGTGCAGAAAGAATAGTGATTGAAATGTCTTGGGATTGGTTCCAAAGGACCTGAAATCTGGCTGAAATGAGTCACGGGAAGTGAAATTAAAAAGAAAGGCAGGTGTATTTGTCTGTTTGGGCTGCCATATGAAATACTACAGAGTGGGTGGCTTAAACAGCAGAAATCTGTTTTCTCACAGTTCTGGAGGCCGGAAGTCCAAGACCAAGGTGCCAGCAAGGTAGGTTTCATTATGAAGCCTCTGTTCTGGGCTTGTAGGAGACCACCACCTTGCTGTGTGTTCACATTACCTCTTTGTGCACCTGGAGACAGAACAGTCTTCTCTGCTGTCTATTCTTAGAAGGGCACTAACCCTGTCAGATGAGGGCCCCACCCCCATTTACCCCATCTAGCCCTAATTACTTCCCAAAGGCTCATCTCCAGATACTGTCACACTGGGGATTAGGGCTTCAGTATTTGAATTTGGGGGCCACCATTGAGTCCATAGCAGCAGGGCTCAACATCTGTAGTGGCTTAGAGACTCTTGTAAAACATTTGAACAGGAATATAAGTGCCACGGGAAATGCTAAAAAGTTTCTCGACGTGGTTGTAGGACTATCTGTATGCAAATTCCTGGAATGTGTGTGCGTTCCCCAGAGGCCAAACTGTTTCTGCTGCACATTCGGATTGGAGAGCCATTGCTCTAGTTCGTGTGTGAGGGGCAGAGGGGCCCTCCGTGTGGCTCTGCTTGTTTGGGGAGCCAGAGAAGACTGGCGTGTGTTGAGGCTGCATAAGAGCTGAGGAGTCAGTTGGGCTGTTCATGGCTGGGGGCTGTATGGCATGCCACCCAAACGGCACCGAGCTGCTTCCCTCCAGGGAGACCAGAGCAGTGGGGAGGCAGAGTCCTGGCCAATTCTAGCTGTGTAGGCATGCCTTACAAAGAATCCCTGTACACCCGGTTTGGTTACTTGTTCTCTTCTCATGCCATGAATATATGTGTTGAAGACTAAGGTGACTTTTATCTACTTTGAGACCTGTTCGTAATGCATTTCAGGTTTGGGGACAAAGACCTTGGAGTTTTGGGTGCACGTGGCTGTAGACTTGTCTCCTGGCCAGCTCTGGCATCGGAACCACACAAGTAAGCAGACAGAGGAGAGGCAGCAAAATGGGGTGCAGCCCAAACCAAATGAGGCATTGCAGCAGAGGGAGACAGCTGTGGGAGGTGGCAGGGGGCACTTTTCCCCTCTCAGTCTCCTCAAACCGTCCCAAGTCACCCAAGTCAACCTAAAGTCTTAGTCAAAGAACAGCATGCTTCATATGCTGTCAGAGCTTCCAAGCGTGTATCCTGTACCGTGCCGCACACGAGCTCCTGCACACACCACAGTTACAAGCCACACTGCTGTCCCTAAGGCCTTCCCCTCCACACCCCCGCCCAATCTATAAATTCTGGAGCTGCTCCTGCTTTGAAGTAAGTAAAAAGACCCTTAACATCTGGTTTTCCAGAACAGTCTCCCATCCAAACAGTATAATGTAGCAGCTAAGAATGCAGGCTCCAAAGCCCAACTGGCTATGAAATCCAACTCTGCTGTACAGTAGCCCTGTGTTACATGTGATTTGTTTAAACTCTCAGAGCCTCAGTTTCCTTATCCATAAAATGGGGATGATGCTAATACCTCTTGAGTTGTGAGAAACGTGTGTCAGTGAAATGTTTGAAACAGTCCTTGGGAGTAAGTGTAACCTGTTATTACTGCTACTCCTGACTGGGACAAGCCCTCCTTGGCTTCTCAGAGTAAATGAGATTGGGTGCTTCTGGAGTGGTCATTATGGCCATAGGCACTCGCATCCCTGACTTAGAGCAGGTCTCAGCCTAGCTGTTCAGCCCAACAGCATTATGGGGTGGTGCGTTGCTCCATCTCTCTCTCTCTCTCTTGCAGACACCTGCCATCTTCCAAGGTCAGCTGGGCCTTGGTGGAAATCACAGCTTTTCCCGACATCCCTTCTTCCTCCCACCAATAGAATGGAATCCTTCAACATGGGGTAGAAAACAGATTTTGATGCCGCCTTTGACTTGTTCGTATCTTTACTTTTTTTTTTTTTTCCAGATTAAAGTTATCAACTCTGACAGAAGTGTGAATCCCCTTCAGTAGGTTCACACACATCATTTTTCTAGAGCCCACCCTGGCTGGGCTGGTTGCTTTCGAAGCCTGCTGTATAGCTGTCAACCTGGGGTTTCCTGTCACTGTTACCTTAACAGTTCCCTTCACTTTTCTGCATGGGACTCCCCTCCCTCTTGGATCCCATGTCTTTCTTTTTGTTTATTTGTTTATTAATGTCAGTGAAGCCCATGTTCCAGGGGTATGAGGGATTAATATTTTAGACTTCACCTGCTTAAAAATATCTTTTTTTGCACTCTCATCGTTGTCTGATGGCTTAGCTGGGTATAGAATTCTAGGTTAGAAGACTTCCCTGGTGGTGCAGTGGTTAAGAATCCGCCTGCCAATGCAGGGGACACGTGTTTGAGCCCTGGTCCAGGAAGATCCCTCATGCCGCGGAGCAACTAAGCCCGTGCACCACAACTACTGAGCCTGCACTCTAGAGCCTGCGAGCCACGACTACTGAAGCCCGCGTGCCTAGAGCCTGTGCTCTGCAACAAGAGAAGCCACTGCAATGAGAAGCCCGTGCACCGAAACGAAGAGTAGCCCCCACCCACCGCAACTAGAGAAAGCCCACGCACAGCAACGAAGACCCAATGCAGCCAAAAAATACATTCAAATTTTTTAAAAAAGAAAGCAAGAGGGGCTTCCCTGGTGGCGCAGTGGTTGAGAGTCCGCCTGCTGATGCAGGGGACGCGGGTTCGGGCCCCGGTCCGGGAGGATCCCACATGCTGCGGAGCGGCTGGGCCCGTGAGCCATGGCTGCTGGGCCTGCGCGTCCGGAGCCTGTGCTCCGCAACGGGAGAGGCCACAACAGTGAGAGGCCCGCGTACCACCAAAAAAAAAAAAAAAAAAAGAAAACAAGAAAATAGCATAGAATTCTAGGTTAGGGATAATTTTCTTTCAGAATTTTGAAAAGCATTCTCCATTGTCTTCTGGTTTCTAAAGTCGACTAGAACATTCTGATTCCTGAATGTAAACTGTTTGCTTTCTCAGAAAGTCTTTAGAATCTCAGTTCTGAAATTGCAGGTGATGTGCTTTGTTCTCAGGGAGTTTTTGTGGCTTAAACAAATTTATTATTGTACTGCTTAGGAGGTCAGAGGTCTGGAAGGAATCTCAACGGGCTGAAATCCAGGGGTCAGCAGGGCCACGCTCCCTCTGGGGGCTCTAGTGGGCTACTCTTGGTTGCGGTGCACGGGCTTCTCATTGCTGTGGCTTCTCTTGTTGCAGAGCACGGGCTCTAGGCGTGCGGGCTTCAGCAGTTGTGGCACGTGGGCTCCAATAGTTGTGGCTCGTGGGATCTAGAGTTTAGGCTCAGTAGTTGTGGCACACGGACTTAGTTGCTCTGCTGCACGTGGGATCTTCCCGGACCAGGGCTCGAACCCGTGTCCCCTGCATTGGCAGGCGGACTCTAACCACTGCGCCACCAGGGAAGCCCTCTGATTCTTATTGATTGAGGCACACGCCAAAATAATTTTGTCTTCAGCAACTTTACTTAGAAACACCAGCTTGAAATAATTCTGTATATAAGTGATCGTCTGGTTAATGACAGAGTGAAAAAACTGGGCCTGGGACCTGGTCTTGAATACAGCCTGACACTCAGTGGGGAGACACCTTAGCCAGGTATATGGCTTTCGCTGAGTCTCTTCCTGTATCTGTACAATGAGTATAACAATACCTATTTTCCAGGTTATTGTCAGGATCAAATGAGATGAAGCATGTAATAAAGGGCCTGGTGCAAACTAGTCACCTCATAAATGAGAACTGTCATTAGTTATTAAAGAAATGTGCTCAACAGTATTTATTTAATAAGCTTTTATCATCTATGTTATGCCCAACACTGCTCTAGGGAAGTTGATGGGAAAAAATGAAATGCAAATATTCTGTGTGAATGAAACATACATGTGTTTCTCAATACATACAGAATTTATTTAACATACAGACAGCTTACGTATCCCGTACATCTCTGACACAGTGTGAAATGGAGGAGAGATTCAATGGGATACCTCCTTACCTCCTTGTAAGAGCTCTGACTGTCCTGGAAGCTTGGGGTGGCTCATTATACGTGAAGTGACACAAGTCACCTGTGTCACACCGTATGATTTTTCGTTCTCATTGTTCAGGAATCAAAAGGAATGCGGATGTGTCTCATCACTTCACTGTCATTATTATCATGCTGCACACACTCACCTATGAATGACACAAACACTGGATATCCATGCAAAAATTCTACGGAAATATTCATTAGAATCAGGCACTTTATTAAAAGAATTATGCGTTACAACCAAATAGAATTAATTCAGAGTGTGAATGCGGTTCAGTGTTAGGAAATCTATCTTAAAAACTTACCGGGCTTCCCTGGTGGCACAGTGGTTGAGAGTCCGCCTGCCGGTGCAGGGGATGCGGGTTTGTGCCCCGGTCCGGGAAGATCCCACATGCCGCAGAGCTGCTGGGCCCGTGAGCCATGGCCGCTGAGCCTGCGCGTCCGGAGCCTGTACTCCGCAACGGGAGAGGCCACAGCAGTGAGAGGCCCGCGTACCGCAAAAAAAAAAAAAAAAAAAAAAAACTTACCAAATTAATATGACAGAGGAGAAAAATAATGATTAGCTCACTAGATGCTGAGATTCATTTGATAATTCAACATGCATTCCTGACCTAAAAAAATTAAAACCACAACTCTTAGTTAACTGGAAGAGATGATCACTTCCTTAACGTAATGATCAAAAGCCAATATCAGGCTTTGAGGGAAAAAAAAAAAACAGGAAAAACACTTCTAGTAGATACATATCTGGTATAATTTCTAATTCCTTGATATTAATATCAAGCAAAAACTATGATTAACATAGTTTTGGATGTTCAACTTAATATAGAATATTAAGAGAACTCCATAAGATGTGTAAAAATTTAAGAGGCAAAATTATCCTTATTTGGGTGATGTGATTATATACTGGAAAGCTCTTAAAGATTTCATTCACAAAAGCATTACAGATGAAGTACCGAGGAATAAACTCACGAAGAAACGTGCAAGATCTACCTGAAGAAAATTTGAAAATGCTGCTGAAATATGAAAGTACACTTGCATAAATAAATAAGAAGATTCAAAATTATAAAGATGTCAAATTTCCCTAAATTAGTCTACATTCAATATGATTTCAATCAAAATGCCAGCTCTTTTGGAGGATGGTAAGAAATGTCATTAACTTATTCAAAATGCAGTTTGAATAATAAACATGTAAGAATACTTAGAAAAAAAGTGAAACAGCAGAAGAATGAGACCAGTCCTACCAGTTATTAAATTACAAATCTACAATTAAAACAGGTTGATAATGGCACAGAAATCAAAATATCAGTGAAGCAGAACATAGAGCCCAAAATGTACCCAGATACACATCTAGTACAACTATAATAAATTAATAAAATGGCATTTCAAGTAAGGGGGGAAAAAAGAAGGATGATTCAAAATTACTGCAGCAATTTGCTAATTATTGATAGTTGTGGGAAAATGAGATTCTTACATTATTCTTTAAAACAAATTACAGATGGAGCAAAATTTAAAATACTACAGTATACTAAATTGCTAGAAGAAAAGCATGAATGTTTTTGGAATCCGAAAGTGAGTAAGGCCTTTCAAAGTCTGACTGAAAACATAGGAATCACACAGAAAAAACTCAGGTAAGTCTGGCTTCATAACAGATTAACATATACTGTACTCCAAAAATAAATAAATAGATAAATGAATAAATGAATAAATGACAAACGAGGGGAAAAATATCTGTAACACTTAGTACACATGAAAAATTAATTTCCTAAATATACTATAAACTACAAAATCATAAGACAAAGATCATCTAAGAAAAGAATGGCAAAGGACAGATGTAGGGAGCTTGATAAAAAAAGAAATACAAGGTTGCTGAATCTCACTCATAAAAATTACAAGCAAAGCTTGGTAAGTTTTTTTCACAGATGAGTAAAAATGAATAAATCTTATTACAATCGGAATACTCTGGAGGCCACAGTCCCGGTCCTGGGTCCTGGCTTCGGACCCAGCCCCACCATGAGGACGCTCGCTGAACTGCTGGTGCTCCTAGCCGCCCTCCGGGCCACGGCCTCGGGCTACTTCGTCAGCATCGACGGGCATGCCAAGAAGTGCTTCTTCCAGCCGGTCACCTCGGGCACCGAGATGGGCCTCATCTTGGAGGTGGCCAAGGGCAGCTTCCTGGACATCGACGTGGAGGTTACAGGGCCTGATAATACAGGAATTTATAAAGGAGACCGGGAGTCCAGTGGGGAAATACACATTTGCTGCTCACATGGATGGAACATAATAAGTTTTGTTTTAGCAATAGGACGTCCACTATGACCCCAAAGACAAAGTGGTATTCACAGTGATACTGGGGAGGCTCCAAAAGGACAAGACATGGAAACAGAAGCTCAACAGAACAAGCTAGACAAAATGATTAATGAGCTCACAGTGGCGATGACGGCTGTAAAGCATGAACAGGAATACATGGAAGTTTGGGAGAGAATACACAGAGCAATCAATGACAACAGAAACAGCAGAGTGGTCCTTTGGTCCTTCTTTGAAGTTCTTGTTCTAGTTGCTATGACACTGGGACAGATCTACCTGAAGAGATTTTTTGAAGTCCAGAGGGTTGTTTAAAAAGCCTTTTCCTGATGATCCCAAAGTCATAATTCACTGTTTACCAAACATCTTTGTCATAATGATGTCATTAGTTTCTCCATTTTTATTTTCTGAACTGTACATTCACAGCTTCTGTTTCTTTGTGATTAACAGATATTGGGGGAAAACACTTTTTTGGGAAAGTTATAGTGAAAATTTGACATGTGATTGGCATGATTTCACATTTGAATTCTTCCTTCATTATACAGGTCCTTCCAGAACTCAAACACTGTGAGTGGAATATAGGTGTATAGTCCTTATTATATCTTCTTTCCTTTTGTTTTCATCATAAAATGCAGTTTGTTCAGGATAGTACTTTACTGATAGCACTTTACTAGGAATGACTGCATTCTTGGGATCCCTTATCCTGCAGTTCAAGTCATTAAAGTTTCATTTTGTTGAGTCCTCACCAGAAACAACAATCTGAATCTTGACATTTTCTATCCAGCCTAACCTTTTTCCCCTTTAAAGTTTTACTTTGAACCTTAGAACTCAATCACCTCCACTTAAAATGATGACACAAGGAGCTAATAACTATTTTTTGGTTTCTGCCTAACCTTGTAAGAAGTCTCTGTTAAAGCCAGTTCTCTGGGTGGTGCAGTGAACGGTAGTTCTTTTTCTTTCTATGACGGCACATAACACTTTCTCTATTCTTGGCACGTAGGAGGTATACATTCACATAATTGGAAAAATCTGGATTTCTGATGCCAAAGGGTTAAAAGCCTCTTGGATTTCTTTGCAGTGATATACGGCCACTATTTTATTTTATTTATTTTTATTTTTATTTTTTGCGGTACGCGGTCCCCTCACCGTTGCGGCCTCTCCCATTGCTAAGCACAGCCTCCGGACGCGCAGGCTCAGCGGCCATGGCTCACGGGCCCAGCTGCTCCGCGGCATGCGGGATCTTCCCGGACCGGGGCACGAACCCACATACCCTGCATCGGCAGGCGGACTCTCAACCACTGCGCCACCAGGGAAGCCCACACTATTTTATTTTTGATCAGTGGTATTTTGGCCACTAATTAGTGTACTGAGCATTACTGTCAGTACTAGGGTTTTTGTTTCTAGTTTTTTTGGCTCTTTCTTTTTCGGCACATGTGAATTTTGTTTTGTATAAAACGAAATGATGTTCTCTTGGTCTCTGATGATGGGTTTAAAATTAAAGGAGCATCTAGTTTTGGTGTGGGGATGATCCAGGACCATGTTGTGACTGATGTATATTAGTTAATTGGACTTTATTTTTTTGGATCTTTGCAAGGGGAAAACTACAAGTAACGAGTTTTATATAATTAATTTAAATTTGTTACAGGTTTTCACGTTCAGGATAAACAATTTTTCATCCTTGGGTGAAAATACTTGCAACGGTTTTAAGGTGACTGTGTTTTACCTTAGGACAGCTGTTGCATGCCAATTTGTGTGCGTGTGTGTGTGTGTGTGTGAAAACACTTCAAAATTGAGTTAAAAGATGTAAATTATTTGCTCCGAGGCATGTGGGGTCTTCCTGGACCAATGCTCATAACCCGTGTCCCCTGCATTGGCAGGCAGATTCTTAACCACTGCACCACCAGGGAAGCCCCATTTACCTAAATTTAAAATGTATGGTTTGGCCGAGCAATTTCTAGAAATGTGTCCTAAGACACAGTCGCACAGGTAAGCAAAGATACATGCATAGAGAGCTTTTTTCAGGATTTTTGGCAATCCTGAAAAAAACCTGAAGACAGCAAAGTAATTGGAAAGTGCGCGATCCTGACAGATCCATTCATTGTGATTGAATGCTGTTCAATCACAGAAAAATCCAGCCCGGTGAGGTACTGATGTGAGCAGTTCTGAGAAATATTGAACTGGTGGCACCCGAGTAAGAGCAAGAGGGTCAACAGTAGGTGCTGTACAGTCCAATTTCTGGGGAAAAGATGTACGAGAAACTCTTACAAGTGGCACCTATGCTGAGGGGGTCACCAGGGGCTCGGGCAGGATGAAGTGGACTTTTTACCTCCTACCCTCTGCACGATGGAAGCTTCCTTAGTAGGGGTGCATTACAGACACAGAGTTCCTCTCCTCAAATCTCTAGCATATCTGCAACGGCGCTGTGACAGTGACATTCCTTCACAAGACTGTCCCAAGCACGCACGCACTCCTGCTGCACGTCTTTGCTCACACTTGCACGCCCATCTTCCTTGCACTCATAAATCTTGTCCCCTCTTCCAGGACCTGCTCCAAGGCCAACAATTCCACGAGGCCTTTCCAAACTCCTCAGAATAACACTGCTCTCTTCCTTCTCAGCATTCCCATGGCACTTAAACTGCGACACGCAGGTTTTTTGGTCTTGTGGTTTTTTTTTCACCCAACACGGTTTGCAATTATTTATTGATTGATTGATAAACTAATTAATTTTGCTGAATTTAATTTGCAATAGTTTTGCCTTTAATTTGCTAATTTATTTTTTCCAAATTTTTATTCTCTATTTTCACCAATTTTTAAGCATATTAAGTGAAAGCATGCTTAACGTTATTTTGTCCTTCCCACCCGCATTTTAGTCAATGTGAGGCATAGCATTCCCTAAATACTGTTAAATCAATTATACGTGATAATTCCCACAATATCCACGTATTATTTTTTTTAAAAAAGGAGATCCTTGTCATTTATGATCCTAGTTCCTAGGTCATATAGCCCACATTATATTTTCTTCACTTAAAGATGTGCAGATAGTATGAAACCCCCTTTTTATATTTTTATTTTTACTTACTTATTTATTTTTGGCTGCACCCCCGTGGCATGTGGGATCTCAGTTCCTTGACCAGGGATCAAACCCACGCCCCCCCGCACTGGAAGCATGGAGTCTTAACCACTGGACTGCCAGGGAAGTCCCTAACACCCAGTTTTTAGAGTAAATTCACATTTTGTACATCTGAAATCTCCCGTTCAAGGGAATCCTAAAAAGTTGCCATCTGACTTAATTCACAATTCTGATAGTAGCGGAACACTTACTTAAATAAGCTAACAGTTTTGTACCTATTACTCCTCATATAGAAAAACAAAAACTAGAAAACCTAGGCTTTTAAAACATTTCAGTAACATGAACATAACAATATTAAATCCTCATTAAAGAAAAGAAATAAATATAACATTGTAATATCAATCAATTTTATCCAGTGTAAGAAAAATTTTCAGCTTTATTTTGGTAAAACATTTCAGATTCCCTCAGATCACAGCATACCAATAAGCAAAATGTACACATACTGATTTTATACTACACGTCAAGTCCGGAATTCCCAATCCCAGGAAAGCAAGTTGCAAAGTACAAGTGCTGATGACAACGATAGGTAGTGTTCTAAACAAAAATAAGTGAGTTTTCAGCACTTAAGTGAGATGAGGCTTTAATCAAAAACAGACTTAATTCCACAGGGCATCTTTCTTCAACACTAATTCAATCAAGTCTGATTTCAAGCTCCAGTGAGTGTTATCTTCAAAGCAACCGAGACAAGGCAATCAACACTTAACTGGTATAATACCGTATGTACTATATTTTTGGGCAATCTCTAACCGCATTCCGTTTTCAGACCTTGTTTTGGTGTCTTACTGAACGAGAACTAGAGAGAAGAGCTCTGACCCCACTTGGAGGAAATGCAGTGAAATTGCTCTGTCCTGGCACAAAGGCACGTTGCAACATCGATGGTCTTTAATCAACTTCCCACACAAACTGATTCACCAACAGCCTAATTCCTCCAGCTACAACTTTAAGGAACACACAACTTTTAACAGAAGAAAATTCTGTACTTCCAGTTTTAAAAAGCAGACAGTTCTGTGAAAAGGCTACCATTGAAATAGCATCTGAGAGCATATGCACTGAGGTTTTTAACACTTCATGCCGTAAGAGAAGTTTTGATTTCAGAAGTATCATTTCATGGACCCAGCATCAAATATAGACACAATACATGTTTCATACAATATAATTTTGGAAACTTTAAGTGGCATAAAATAATCATAAAATTTTTATCAAATTCAAGTTTCCAGTGATCTTAAAAAACAAAAAGGCAGATTATAACTGTTTTTGTTCAACTGAGATATCCAGTTATGGTTATTATCTAGTAAATGCTAAAGTTATGTGAAAAAAAGTCAAAGAAAATCTTTAACTTTGATAATTTTCAACCTTTTAGATATGCATAGCTAAATATAAAATAAGAGGCTCGTCTGGCATATGAGTAATTAAGTCAAGGAGCTTTACAACCCTAACCTGCTATTAGAAGCTATTTTAGGTTTTACATAATTCCCACAGTCTTAATACCACTATTTTCCTTCAGATAAAAGAAACGACCTTTTCACGTCATCGGTATCAGAAATGACACTTAGGGACAAGAATCACAACTAGAAGTTAGGGGAAAAATGGGTCTTAGCAGTTTCTCTCCAGGTATGAGGAAGGCCAGATAATCAATATACAATGGATGCAAGTTTAGAAACCTCGGGAAGCTCAAATTTCTTTAGTTATTTTTGTTTACTAAACAATCTGAAGTAAGCATTATATTCAGTTTGAGAAACTAATAAAATTTAAAAATAAAACATGAAAAATGCAGCCTGGAGCATTTTAGGAGTCACCAAAGGTTTTTCCCCCTTCCTTTGGGCACACTGTTTCATTTTTCTGTGAGACGAAAAAACACTTACCCTTAGCCACGAAAAGCTATCCACTTAGCCACAAAAAAACAAAAACAAATTTCTGCTCAAAGCAGTCATACTTAAGAACACCGTGGGGTCTGCATAGGATTTTCCCTAATTTCCCACCCACCCAGACCCTGAAATCTGAAAACTTTTCTCCCACTTGCATGAAGTCTGAGCCACTATGTGTAACCCACACCAAAGCGCTGTCAGGTTCTTCAATGTGTCTTGTTTTTTATTTTTTTTAATATGATAAAAGGGAACTTCAGACAACTCAGAAATATGTAAAAAAAAAATTTGATGATAGTTCTTAAGATTTTCAAGTAAATGCTCCCAAATCAAGTGTTATCAAGCTGCTAATTAGCAGCTAAAAATGATGAACCATTTAAATTACGTTGGAACTGTGTTTATGACAGCTTCCTCTTGTGCTCTATAAGGATTGGAGTACTCAAGTCCACACACTAGCTACCTTCATGAAGGAATTCTTTTGACCAAAGTTTACCCTAAAACCAATTTCCTCAACTCCTTTCTTTCCCCCAAATTGTTCAGACACATTTTAAGGTGTGGAAGTATAGGGCACAGGGGGTTTTATATGGCACAGTACCCTAAGAAACCTAACATTTTTGTGAACAGGGAGACATTCACAACATACTTAAACTCTGTATTTACAGAAATTGTTTATCAGCGCTGCATAATCTGCACTGTGAGAAAGTGTGTCGTGAGTCAAAGGATAAGCTGAAATGCTATAGTGTGATGATATATGCATTAGAGAGCTGCATAATTTAAAAGGAAAGCATATTATATATTTTAATAATTCCAATGTTTCTGTCATATGGCCTTAATTTAACATTTTTTTTCTTTCTCCTTTTGATTTTGCACTTCTATCCGAGAAGGCATCTTTTATTTTTAAGACATGTTTGAGACTATAAAGAATATGCTACTGCAACTTAATATAAATAATCCATAAGCAATATACACGGATACACATAAACAGGTCCAGGTATCAGACCACTGACGTTGTACTTTCGGGATTCACACGAATCAGTCTCGATGCATTTCTCAGGTCCTGGAGTTGCTTGGCGGGTTTCCCCACACCCTCCTCAAACCTTTTCTCCACCACGGGGAGGACCGTTTCATACAGAAAGGATGCATTCTGTCTGATAAAAGCCTTCTTCTCTGGATCTTGCTCACACCGAAGACTGTAATCCACGTGCTGAACAGCAACCAAAATGATTTCCACCAGGCTCTCCAAAAGCACCATGTGCAGCTCCGGGAAATACAGCTTCAGTGCCTCTTCCAAGAAGCCCATGGTCTGTTTGGTGAAAGCAACCACCGTGTAACTCAGATTCACCCAGCAGTCATCCCCCGTGTACTGCTCGAAGTTACCCACTCCACAGCTCTTCATCTCCTCTTTGAGTTTCCCCAGGGCCTCTGGAGTCATCAAGTTCATCCTCCTCCACATTTCCTCAGAGTTGCGATGCTTAGTGGCTTCGATGATGATTTCTTTGTAACTGTGCAAGGCCCCTTGTATGTCTTTCACCAGGAGGGCATGGATGATGAAGGTGAGGTCTAGTCCGATGTCGCCCAGCTGCTGACAGTGCTCCTTTGCCACTTTTACACACTCAGCCGCTGTGGAGAGGCTCTCCTTACTATCAAACACCTGCTTGCTAAAAGCATCCACAAACATGCCCAAGGCTGACCTCGCCCAGACCACAAAGGCAGAGTAGCAGCCACTGTCGGTGCCCGCAAAGTCCGTCTCAAATTCCCTGGCGGTCTCCAGAAGGCTGGTAAAGAAGACGTGGCAGAGCTTATGAATGTAGAGTAAAGTGGCACCTTCAATGCGAAGCTGGCGTATTGCAGTATGCACAGCTGCTGCCCTGTTTCTCAAAAACAGCTCACAAGCCTTCGTGCACTGGCCAAGCCGGATTAGCTGAGAAACCGCCCGGCGGGTAGCCTTGGGACCACCTCTCAGGGACCGATCCGGGGAGAGTTCAAACACTAGCACCTCAGTGAGCTGGCGGACACGCTCATCCACTCTGGCCCTTAGTTCTTTTACAGGAGGTGGGCTGGGCTTATCTTCCAGGTAACGGTTCAACTTATCCAGCAGGTCGACGGCCCCTTCAAAGTCCCTCTGGGCAATACAGACATCCAGGTCTTCAGGCAATTCCTGGATCCATTCCACTGAGAGGTCCACCTTCTCTTCCTCTGCCTCGGGAACAGCTGGTTCGCCGTCGTCTTCGTCCTCAAATGGGTTGCCAGCCTTGGAAGTCACCTGCGGTGGCCCTCGAGGGGCAGCTGCCTCCTCCTGCCCCCTGCGTCTTTTTTCACTGAGGGCCCTCTTGGTTTCCTCCAGCACTTCCAGCCACTCTCGTTTGATTTTTGCGTTTTCCGCTTGAAAAATACGGCTCTCGGGAAACATGAGCAGCTTGAACATGTCCTTCATGGGCGGGTTGTCCTTGACATTGACCACGGCCAAACCATCCAGGGGATAGAGGGCGTTGTAGCGATACATCCCCCGCCGCTGTGGCAGCCAGGTGGCCACCAGCAAACAGTCGTTCATGAGAAAGCCGTGCACCCGCTGCAGCTGGGCCATGTGGTCCGCCTCGTATTCCACCAGGTCCCCGTTGTACACCAGGTACTGTCCCGGCGTCTCCAGCAGGTGCCTGCAACCTTCCACCTTCTCAAGCAGGGTGGTGAGAGTGCGCTGCTTTCCTTCCTCGCCTGGCCCAGAGCTGTCGCGGGAGGCGCCCCCGGGGCTGGGGAAAAAGCCAGCCTGGCCCCGGAGGTGGTCGCGGCCCCCCGAGCCACCTCCCCCCTCCTCCCCTCCGGAGGAGGCGGCGGCGGCCCCCGCGGCGGCGGCGGCAGCCGGCAGCAGGGTAAGCGGGATGCTCTCCAGGCTGCTCTTCTGCTCGGTCAGCAGGTGGCTGAGCTGATACATCTCGCTCTCCAGGTAGGAGATCTCGCGGGCCGTCTCTATGAACTGCCGGTAGTTCTGGTAGACGTTGCGCTTCAGGTTCTGCGCCGTCTCCTCCGCCAGCGCCTGGATGCGCTGCCGGTGCTCCTGCAGGTCTCGGTCTCCGTCCGACTGCTGCGAGAGCTGCTTCACGTACAGCCGCGCCTCAAAGCCGCCCGACTCCAGCTGCCGCCGCAGGCGGCTCGCCCCGCTGTCTGGCATCGCCATCGCCATTTCCGTCCGGGACTCACGCAGTCCCTGTCACTATCGCCGTCGCCGATGCCGCCGCTGTCGAGGCCCACCCAAGCCGGGTCCAACTCCAGGGCTGCGGAAGCAGGCTGGAAGAGAGGCGAGCACGCATGCGCCCGGGTATGAACTTCAGGCACTGCGCCTACGCAAGAGGCCGGGCGCAGGCGCACCGCCTGCGCAGCAGCGCCAGCGGCCTAGGGCGCATGCGCCGGAGAAGCTACTGCGGAGGCCAGTGGAGGGCGGGGCAGAGAGACGTAGGTACTGCGTCACAATCGAGCGTAACGTTGTCGGTTGACTCTACTTGCGAACCGTGAAGCCGGTAGCAGGTTTCTGAAACCTGCCTCCGGGAGCCCACTGGGAGGTGCTGTCATGGTGAGTTCTTTTTTTTTTTGGGCGTTTGGGACAAGTTCCGTTTTCGAGGCAGTTTGCCTGAGTCTCGCGAAATCGGCGGGCTGACCCGCGGGCCGGTATCTCCTAGGAGGAGCTCGACCCGGCGGCCGTCCGAGGCTCCGGGACGTGGAGTCCCCCGGCCTGGACCTCGGCAACCACGGATGAGGACCTGGCTTTGGCGCTGCGGCTTCAGGAGGAGTGGGACTTGCAGGTCTCGGAGCGTGATCCGGCCCAGGAGCCCCTGTCTCTGGTGGACGCGGCCTGGGAGCTGCTGGACCCCACCCCCGATTTGCAGGCCCTGTTTGTGCAGTTCAACGACCGTTTCTTCTGGGGCCTTCTGGGGGCGGTCGAGGTGAAGTGGAGCACGCGAATGACGCTGTGAGTCCCGAGCCGGCCGGGGGCGGGGAGGCGCCGGCGGCCTCAGCCCGCGCTCTGGAGCTGGGGGCAGGCGGCCCCTCGGTCCTGTGTCCCTTCCCTGCCCTTCTCTGTCCCGCCCAGACAGCGTCAGGGGAGCCCTGTGGCCCACCCCGCGGCGGTTTGTCTTGTAAGGGGACGTTCCTTGGCGTTAGGACGATGAGCTGACCCTTTTCTGATAGGGCTTACGGGAGCGCTTTGGGACCCAGGCGGGAGAAGCAGCCGAAAGCTGCCCCTGAGAAAGGAGGCCGGGGCCGCGACTTGCTTTCTTCCCCGGGACGCGTGTAGTCCCTGCCGGGCTCGGCGGGTACCGCCGCTGGGCCGTGAGCTCGCGGGTCAGGGTGGGGAAGGGGCTGGCGTTTCCCTACTTCTGGGTCCAGGGGATCTTCGGGGTGGGGGCGGGGGACGAGTCAAAGCAGCCCTTTCGGCACGCCGAGCCCGGGAAAAGCGGCTCCAGGTAACCTGCTCCTGCATACGAACGGAGTTGGAAAGTTGACAGTGCGGTTCGAGGCCACCGCGCTTGCTCTTGGATGGAGGCGAAGCGCCCTGAAGTAAGACATGAAGGTGTGAGACGTTTGTCTGTTTCTAGTGCCCTGCTGCCGCGTATGTGGGTTTCCTCGATACTTCTGGACACAGGCTGCTGGAGACTTGGCCGTCACGGCCACCGACGACGGACCGACGGTGGCGTGTAGAGAGGAGGCAGGGAGCGGCAGAACGGGACGGCCTTCTTGGAGCTCTTACGGCCCGGCTGGGGTTCGGGGAGTCCCTGCTGCTCGCCTGCCTCCCTAACTGGCGCGAAAGGCAGGGACCGCCCCGCCGAGCGGCTGCGCGTGCGCTCTCGAAAGAGAGCCCGCCCCAGAGCCCGCTCAGTCTGGACCGTGCGAGAAGGAATCGGCGGTTGCCCTTTCCCGTCCGCTTCCCTTTCGCGTATCTTTGCTAAGCGACCTTTTTGTGGTGGTTGTTTTCCAGGAGCGCTGGGATATGCACTTACGAAGGCAGGGGCGGAATGTGTTCCATCCGACTCAGTGAACCCCTCTTAAAGTTGAGACCAAGAAAGGATCTTGTGGAGGTATTCTTTGCGTGAACCCGATGCTTAGCTCAGTAATTTAGAAACGCTTGTTACTGGTTTAGACTGCTGTAAATTAACTTGTGCACGTGAAGAAGAAAAAACCCGTTTTCCCTCACTGAGAACTTTTATTGTGGGGCAAATAATAGTGATTACCTTATATTCTTATCGTGTTTCGAAGATAGAGGCTTTCAGGTACATCACCCAATTTGATCTTTACCGGTATCCTGATTATGTTCAGGGTGTGTTGTCCTCATTTTTACAAATGAGATAATCAAGGTTCAGAGAGGCAAAGTGGTTGGTTTAGAAGCAGAGAAAAACTTAGGATCCAGATCTTTGTATTGAGACACACAGATTCTCCTGTGTTCAGCCGCCATGGTGTCCTCCCAGGACGTGTAGCTGAGCTGGCAGAACAAGGCAGCGTGAGGGCACACTGCGTATCTAGAGCTAGCGGTCACTCCTGCTAGCAAAACGGAGCCGTGGGAGCTGTCAAGAGTATGTTTAGTGGAGTCGAATAGTTGCCTGAAGATCCCCAAGATACAGCAGCCAGTGTGAGTGGTCTTGCCCCAATTATATCACCTGCAACGTATGCACTAGAGGGCATAGGTGGTAGAGGTTGGATGGGAAATAAGTTAAAACATGCTTGGAAATATGTTTTTAAGGATATTAAAAGGTAATGGGTTTCACAACAACAGGAATGTACTTAGCACTACTGAACCGTACACTTAAAATGGTTAAGGTGGTAAATTTTATGTTACTTTTTCTTTTTACCACAGTTTTAAAAAGGTAAGTAGCCACTAAATGTAAAATGGTACAACAGAAATAACTCAATTAATAAGAAAGAAAGGAATAAAGGAACAAAGCCCAGACTAACAAAGAGAAAGGTGCACATAAAAACAGCAGTACTATGTTAAATGTACATGGACTAAACACTCCAGTTAAAAACATGAAACGACCTCCTAGATTAACAGACATGCTTAAAATAAAGACACGTTAAATATAAAAGGATGAGAAAAAGCATATATCATCCAAATACTAGACAACAGAAAGCTGTTATGGCTTTATTGGTATTAGTTGAAAGATTTTAAGGGGGGGAGTTTTACTAGAAAAAAGGGAGACATTTTATAATGATAGAATAATCTATTAAATAAAAACACATAATGACCCTAAAAGTAATAACATAGCTTTAAACGACATGAAGCATCAATTAGCAGAAACAAAAAGAGAAATAATCAATCCACAGTCATAGTTGCAGATGTTAACACAACTCCATTGGTAATTAAATGAATAAGCAGAAAAAAAAACATAGTAAAAATTAAAAAAAAAAAAAGTTGAACAATATGATTAACCAGATCAACCTTACCAGGAGCCCTAGTTGGAACAGCCCTAACTGAAAACTGCTTAATGAATATTTGTTGCATAAATGATTAAATTAACACGTGGACAGTTTTTTTTTTCTTTTTAAGGTAATGGGCAAGAAGAAAATGGGAAATAGGTGCTAATGCTTCAAGTGAGCATTTGCTGTTGGCAGAAAGTTCTAACATCAGATCAGGAAGGTGGACAGAGGAAGAATAGGGGGACTCTGGCCCGTATTGAAAGTAGCTGCCTAAATTACAATCAGTAGGATTCAGAAAAGGAAACGACTTAAACTGGTTGAGGAGGTCAAGAAAAGCTTCAGAGATGTGGATTTCATTACTAGTAACATCACTACGCCTACTGTGTGCTGGACTAACCTGGTTATTCTAGTGTTTGCCTTTACCACAGCCCTGCAAGATTAGGATATCTACATTTTAAGGGTGAGGAGCAAGTTGTAACTTGTCCAGGGTCACGTGGATAATGAATACCAGATCCTTGCTTTAGGCTCTGGTTTCCCTGGCCCTAAAGTTCTTGTCCTGTCCCCTTAAAACTGTTACTACTGCAAACCAAAACATGGGGGTGAGCCTGACAGGACAGATTGGATTCTCACATGTACACATAGTAGAGGAGACTATCTTGGCAGAAGGAATGGGAGTGCTGTGAACAAAAGTGAGGCCACTAAACTTACGGCATGTTTAGGACCAGAAGTAGTTGTTTTGGGCCAGATATAGAACAGTGGTGGGAAATAGAAGTATTTGGTATTTTAGGCTCTACATGTTGTGTAGAGCCTAAATGTGGAAAATGGTAGATATATAAAAATAGAAGTGTTCAGTATAATGCCATGTCCCATTTTCGAGATGTGTTTAAATTGGACCAAAAATCAGAAACCTAAGTAGTTTCTCCTTTCTGAGAATAGTTATCATTATTTTAGAATGTTGAGAGACGTCTGAAATGTAGAATGGCCTTTGACTCTAAGTCTCAATAGGGTGGCATTTTCTTGAAAAGATAGAGTTGATAATTTTAAAAGGGATGGTTTCATAATAACCAAGTTAAAATGTTTGATTCTCCCATTTTGCTGTTCAGCATAATTTTGTAAGACTAAAATTCATTAATGCCAGTCTTGTTCTTCTGATGGAAATTCTTTTTTTCACAAAACTATGGAGGATTATGAAAAAGTTATGCTTTTAAAGACATTTATGATTTTCACTTTTTGTATTCACTTTTTTTTAGAATAAAGTATGAAATAGCAGCCCTAAGTGCTTTTGTTAACTTTGCACCTAAACTACTGCATCCTTGGTGTGGAATGAGCAGGTTTTACTGTTTGTTTTAAATTTTTACATGATTCAGAATCCCAAAACTATAGAGAGCTGTACACAAAGAAATCTTGATCTCCCCCATCCCTCTATTCTGAACTCTCTCCCTACTAAAGGATACTGTTATTAGTTTCTTTTTTCTATCGTTGTTCTGTTTTGCCAATATTTATATCCACTCTTATCCCCTCCCCACCACATAGCATACTTCTTTTTTTTTTTTTTTTTTTAAGATGTTGGGGGTAGGAGTTTATTAATTAATTTATTTATTTTTGCTGTGTTGGGTCTTCATTTCTGTGTAAGGGCTTTCTCTAATTGTGGCAAGCGGGGGCCACTCTTCATCGCGGTGCGCGGGCCTCTCACTATCGCGGCCTCTCTTGTTGTGGAGCACAAGCTTCAGACGCGCAGGCTCAGTAGTTGTGGCTCATGGGCCTAGTTGCTCCGTGGCATGTGGGATCCTCCCAGACCAGGGCTCGAACCCGTATCCCCTGTATTAGCAGGCAGATTCTCAACCACTGCGCCACCAGGGAAGCCCAGCATACTTCTTATACAAAATTCTGTGTATACTCTTCTGTACTTTGCCTTTTTTCATTAAAATGATATAGTCTGTAGCCTCCTCCAAATCATTTCACAGAAAAATTTTTCTTTCTTTTTTATGGCTGCATGGAATTCATTACGTGGCTCTTCTTTCAACAAGGCCCCTATTGCTAAGCACTGTTCTCACTCTTCTGCTTTTGTAAGCAGTGCCACCGAGAAAATACCTCATATGTACGGCCTTTCATTTTTAGCCTGGGTATTGCTGAGTTCAACGATAAATGGATTTGTAATTTTGTTAGATGTTATCAAATTCTCCTCCCCAGGGAGAGGAGAATTTGTACCATTTTGCACTCCTACCAGTGATACATGGGAGTGCTTATTTTCCCTTAGCTTTACTAATGGTGTCAAACTTCAGGAGTTTTAGCCAATCTTGATAAGCAAGAAGTGGTATACTAATGTATTAATTTGCATTTCTGTTTTTATAAATGACGTTGAACGTTTTTCACATGTTTATGGATCATATGTGTTTCATTTTCTCTGACCTGTCTGTGACATTTGCCTATTTTAAAATTGGATTGTTGGTCATTTCCCTGTAGACTTTTAGGAGTTCTGTATATTTTAGGAATTAATAGGCTGTGAGATGGTTGCACATATATTTTTCTGAGTTTCTTTTTTCGCTTACTTATAAAATTTCTTCCCCATACAGAATTTTTAAATTTTCATATAGTTGAATTTGTCAGTCTTTTCTACTGGATTTTGATTAATAATTAAAAAGGCTTTCTTGGAACAGGAGTTCTTAGCCTGGGACCTACAGAGCTTTGGATATTATAGAGGCAAAGTTTTGTGAATGAGTGCTTATGTAAGTGTTCTAGAAAGATCGTTCATGCCTTTGTTCAGTATCTGAACGGAGCCTGTGATCCAAAGAAGGTTAAGACCCCAGGTAGAGTAAGAAAATGCATTTTTATTTTCAAAAGCACCGTAACAAATTAATTTGACTGTTCTCTGTTTCAGACCCTCTTGCATGAAATGATACATGCCTATTTATTTGTCACGAATAACGATAAAGATCGGGACGGGCACGGTCCGGAGTTTTGTAAACATATGCATCGCATCAATCGCCTGACGGGAGCCAATATAACGGTATATAAAGCCACACACATTTATGATCTTCAGTAGTTATTTATTCAGTACTTCCTGAAAATAGAGAACTGGGTAGAAACGAATGCTATGTTTGAGGATTTTCCACAGCAGGTGAACAGCCCAGAGAAGCGGCCTGGCTTGTCGAGGACCACGTAGGCGAAGGGCGGCCACTCCAGCGGTACCCTGGTGCCTCCAGCCACAACTAGGGCAGCATGTTGCACAGGGTTACTGCAGGCCTGCGTACCTCTCTTCTGGACTACTACAATCCGCTCCTAATTTTGTTGCCTCATTGTCGCGTCCTTCTCCAGTCCCATATTCTGCTACCATTTCATATGTCATTCCCTTCATCAGAAGTCTTTGATTCGTATTTCTGCATGATATTGTAGGAGGTGGCGGAGCCTGGGGTCAAAAAAGCAGGAGGAGTCAGGTTGCTTGCGTCCAGACGCTGGCGCCACTGATTCACTGTGGCACCCGCTGATTTCTTCTACGCTTCAGTTTAGTCACGTGAAAGGAGGGTAATGACAGCACCTACTTGTTGGGTCCTGTGAGGCTTAGAGGAAGTACGTGCAAAACGTTTTAGCACAGTTTGAGTACTCATTAAATATTAGTTGTTTTTGTTACTACTGATTCATTTTTTCAGATAACCTTGCTCTTCCCTTTCTCTTACCTTCTGCAACCCCCCTGCTTATGTCTTAACGTTTCTAACTGGACTTTGCACCTCCGTGCCTGTCCTCATATACCCTCTTCCTAAAATATGCCACTTCTCCTATTTTCTGTCAAGATGATCTCCATCTTTACAGTGAGATACAACTTCTCCCTCCTCGGAACCTACTCAGCAGATATTGAACCTTTTACACTATTTTATTCTGCTTTCATACCTCTCACGGGGTGGCTCTTGCCTATCTTTACATACCTCTGCATAAGATGCGTAATACAGTGCCTCTGCAGGCGCTTAGCAAATATGGAATTGAATGGAACCAAACAGAAATATTAATTCCTACAAAGATTAAATGCCTTGGTGTGTTTAGATATTTCCTTCCTTTAAAAGGCAATAAAGGGGCTTCCCTGGTGGCGCAGTGGTTGAGAGTCCGCTTGCCAATTCAGGGGACACGGGTTCGTGCCCCGGTCCGGGAAGATCCCACGTGCCGCTGAGCCTGTGCGTCCGGAGCCTGTGCTCCGCAGCGGGAGAGGCCACAGCAGTGAGAGGCCCGCGTACCCGCCCCCCCAAAAAAGGCAATAAAGGCCAGTGTGATGGAAAGCGAGAAGTGCTCTCCCTCCGTGTATTATTTTCTAGCCGTCAGTTTAATTTTCTAGAGAGCTCATTTTTTTTTCCTGTACGCGGGCCTCTCACTGTTGTGGCCTCTCCCGTTGGGGAGCACAGGGTCCGGACGCGCAGGCTCAGCGGCCATGGCTCACGGGCGCAGCCGCTCCGCGGCATGTGGGATATTCCCGGACCGGGGCACGAACCCGTGTCCCCTGCATCGGCAGGCGGACTCTCAACCACTGCGCCACCAGGGAAGCCCGAGAGATTTAATTACCGGACAGAGTTCCTTCAACATCAGGGAAGTGGCTTGCATTAACACAGTCACATAAAATCCAGATTAGCAAAAGAATTACGAGTTGCTAGTGTAAAAGACTTTGAGTTTCTTCATCAGAATTCACACTTTAAGCAGAATCCTAGTATACTTCCTGTTCAGTTGGAAGAGGATATGCCCTTTTACCTTGGATGTCTGTGTGTTTTCATCTAGGAGGTTTTATCAAGTGGACACCCCTTGCTTTCACGGGTTACATCATGTTATAGCACACTCCACAGGGCATCCACTTTGAGAACAATTTTATTTTAGTGACTACATTGTTAAAAAGTTACATCCCCAGGTTATAGGAATTACAGAAGTTGGAAGCAAAACAGATCCAGTTCGCTGTGGTCTTTGCTGCTGAATTGTTAAGCGGGGTGTTCTCAACATGAGAGAGCGGGCAGGTCTTACAGCCCTCCTCGCTCCCAGACCCTCTGTTCTCCAGTCTCTTGTGCACCTACTATCATTTGCGTTGTTTGCGTGCTTGCCAAATAATAGAGTTTGTTTGCTTATAATGGAGAGATGGTGATTATGAAACTATTTATCTGTAGAGTTCTAGAAAGCTTAGCATTCTTTCCCACAAGGGGACTTTACTAAAGAGTTAAATGCCTTGGTTTAAACAAACAAAACAAAACTCATATGCTGTTGCTCCTTATCTTATATAAATAGTAATGTTTCACTGAGAGGACAGGAGGAAAAGGTGCTCAGGCATTCGGGAGTATCAATTTCAAATGGTGCCCTGCCTGCCATCCTCAGTACTGCCGAGGTGGGAGGGCTAGCCGTCCTGTCTGTCTCCTGCTTAGGTTCTAAGTAAGATTTCACCTAGAGGGTGAAACACACGGATCCTGTTGAAGGACTGAAAAGCACATTTACAGAGAATTTTATTTGACCCAATGAAGCTTTTCACTCAGTCGGCAAACACTGAGCACCTTCCCTGTGCCAGGCCGGTAATAGCCACTAGGGGTACAGGCTGAGAACATTCAGGTCCTGGAGAGCTTTTCACCTATAGTCAGATAAAATGACAGCCCGAAGGCTTATTAGGAAGAAGTGGGCGGAGCCGGGCACATGTGCAGGGCGGGTTTGACAGACGCTTCATGAGACCTGGGGCTTGTGTTTGGGTCCAGCATTTACAGGAAACAGTCCTCAGGACCCTTTGGTTACTTACAGGGGAAGATTTCAGCTTGGCAGTGGGAACAATTCTTATTTACTACAGCATTATATAAAATCTTGTCTTTATCCTAGTTTTTCATCGTGTAGAAATAGGGTTTCTAAAACTTTTAGCATTTATAGAAGCTTTTTGGGTTTTTTATTTTTAATTTTCTTCTCTTCTAGTCTCACCTTTTTCTATCTTTACACAGTTTATGAAGCACTAAATTAAGTGCTGCTGTTTCCCATTAAAATGAACTTTTGAAGAGAAGCTAAATATCGTTACTGTCTTTCCCAAAACACAGCTTCAGAAAGCTCTGGGAAACTGGAAAGTTAAAAAAGGGGGCGGGCGCTGCTTATATATTGCTTATATATTTTCTTACACTTGTTAACCTGCCTACTTAATGCTGACAACTTTGTCTCGACCCAGGAGCACCATACTTTCTACGAGGAGGTGAATGAGTACCGGCAACACTGGTGGCGCTGCAATGGGCCGTGTCAGCACAAGCAGCCATATCACGGCTACGTGTTACGCGCCACCAACAGGGCGCCCTCTGCTCGTGATTACTGGTGGGCTGAGCACCAGAAAGCCTGTGGAGGCACCTACATAAAAATCAAGGAACCAGAGGGCTACTCAAAAAAACACGAAGGAAAAACAAAACGAGGAAAGCAGCCAGTGTCAGAAGCAGAGAATAAAGGTAACTCGGCTTATATTCTTCCAGCTTTTCCACGGCTGTGGCTGTAACGCAAAGACAGTACTGTCCATCAGAGAACTGGCATTAGATAAGCTTAAGGATCGTTTCTAGTGTAGACATTTTCAAGTGTGGACTTAAGGGGAAAAAAAAAAATCCCATTGTCCATGAAATGATGGTAGAAAAATATCCTCTGCTGTGTATAGATGTGAGTAAAAGTAGAAGTAGTTTCCACTGTTAAAATTTGAGGGTAAAGTCCCTTTCCCTATCCTGACTCACTGGGTCATTAGGATAGAAACAGAAGGCAAAAAGGTTGTCAGAATGAAAACAGTAATTCAGATAACAATGCCCGGAACGTAAGTCCTAGCTGCACCCCTTCCTATCAGTTGGAGTCTATCCAAGTGACTTCTGTTGATGTACGTATTTTCATTGGGAGAATGGGAAAAGGATATGACATGTATTACGTTAGTGCTTCATCTTCAGGATTTACCCCTTTCCTGTGCAGTTCAGTTACTGCCTTTTTTTTTTTAATTTTTTTTAGCTCTATAATCTCACTTTTTTTTTAAGTCTTTATTGAAGTTGTTACAGTATTGTTTCTGTTCTATGTTTTGGTTTTTTGGCCAGGAGGCATGTGGGATATTAGCTCCCTGACCAGGGATCAAACCTGCACCCCTTGCATTGGAAGGCAAAGTCTTAACCACTGGACCGCCAGGGAAGCCCCTAGAGTAACTGCCTTTTGAAGGGGTAACAAGGTTACTAAAGTTAATGCTTCTTCCCTTGGGAAGTTGTGGATTGGATGTGATGAGGACTCTCAGACATATGCTGTATTTGTCATATCTGAAGTGTTTATTAGTAAGTTGAGAAGCTATAGAAGAATTTACATGGAGAGATTATGCCCTCAATTTTGTGAGTTGGGAAGATAAGAATGCGGTAGCAGATTGTCCCTTTCTGGAATGACACTTAAGAATACTAAAAGCAATTTTCAAGGTAAAAGTTACTTTGCTGTTGATGTTTGCGTGATAGAACTGCTTATCTAAATATGAGAGGGTGTTTTTGTCCTTTATGTTTTCTCAGTACCACAGCTTTCTGACTGCTGAGGATTGTCCGTCTCCCATTAGTAGATAATTACAACATAGTTCTAATGCAGAACAGAAGTAGTATTTCTTCATTTGGAAAAGCTATCCATTAGCTTAATGTTTGTTACGGTATTGATTTTGAGCCAAGGAAGAATCTTATTTGCTTCTTTTGCAGGTAAACCGAACAGAGGGGAGACACAGTTAATCCCTTTCAGTGGGAAAGAGTATGTTCTAGGGGGAGCCAGCAATTCGCCTTCATCTGGGAAATGTATCACCTCACATGCTGTTAAAACCCAGGATCTTTTAAATCAGGACCATTCAGCAAATGCCTTAAGACCCAATTCAAAACGTGAGGTGACATCTGTTCAGAATGGCTCAAGTGGGAAAACTTCCCTAGTCTCTGCTGCTCTCAGTTCCAGTCACCAAGGTGTTTTAAGCAGCTACTTCTCGGGAGTGTCGGTCTCCAAGCACAAGGCTTTCGGAAGTGTGAGTGGGTTTCCGACGAAAAGCCCCACGGTTGGTGACATCACTAAAAGCTCGGTCTCTTCTAGTTCTCAAAGGAGGGTGACGTCTTCTAAGGTATCCCTAAGAAATCCTTTAAAAGTGGAATCGATATCTGTGACTGCACCCCAGGATGCAGGTGGGCCTGAAGATGAATTACCAAGTAAACGACGCAGGCTCGAAGACAGGACTGTTTTTGACAATTTTTTTATCGCGAAAGAGCAAACACGGAGTGGTGGTAACGATCCAAAGTGTGGCTCACGTCCTGCAGCTGCAACGCAGAATGCCAGCAGTTCATCTAGTCAGAGCAAAGTGCTTCACTGTCCTGTTTGTCAGAGTGAAGTTTTGGAGTCTCAGATTAACGAGCACTTGGACTGGTGCCTTGAAAGTGATAGCCTCCAAGTCAGAAAGGCTCAAGTGGGAAAACTTCCCTAGTCTCTGCTGCTTGGACACCTACATGTATAATTTTTAGATACTTTTGTCCTTTCTTTTAAAAGTATTTAAATGTTAATCTTTTTATTTTCATATTTTCCTTAAAATAGTCAGTGAGGAATCCTGTCAGGTGTTTGGTTAAATTGAATATTCCTTTATTAATATTAAAACTCATTCCCAGAACTGGTAATATTCATAGTATCGGACATATTGACCAAAAATACAACCTAGTTGTTTTCCCGTACTCAAGGTTTTTGGTTTTTCTTTTTTTTTTTTTTTCTTCAAAATTTTAATAGGAAATACATTTCCTATATTACAAAGATTTTTATTTCTCTGTTTCACTAAAAGGTGGAAGCAGGTTTTAGGTTAAGGTAGATAAGCAGAGTAAAATAAATTTCTTTTGGAATATTGCTAGTAACAAATAGCCACTGTAATTCTGTAGGCCAGAGTTGAGCTGTTTTCTCAGAATTTTAACAAAATAACTGGTTAAAACTCAGTACTAGGTAACTGGCATATATAACATAACCAAGTTGCCTAGTTTATGTACAAGTGGACCATCATCTGGAAACAGTATCATGAACCTTAAGCCAAAGTTGAAACCATTTGGGAATGCCATTTGTGTACATAAAAAAGTATGTTTCTTTTAAAAAACATTCTTCTCCACGTCCCAGCAAAGGGACAGAGATAGTTTGATCAATTTACTTTGTCTCATGGCTCTACCACCAGTGTGTTGGCATATTTTCAGGGCCTTAGTTCACAGGTTTTCTTAACTTTGTTGCAACATGACTTTACATACATAAGGTGCAGCTGGGTTCCCCGCTGAGTGACCACTACCCAGCTGCAGTTAGAGAACATTTCAGTTGCCATGAAGTGTCCTTATGGGCACCTCTTCCCAGTCAACAGCCACCACCCCAGGGTAACCACTGTTTTCGTCTGTCACCACAGGTTACTTTAGCTTGCTTTCAAACTTCATGAAGTAGTACCTCTGTTGCTATGGGTAGCAGAAGCTCAGTCTTTTCATTGCTCTGTAGTATTTGTATGAATATGCCCGAGTTTTTTAATTCTGATATTAATGGTCATTGGAATTATCTCATTTGGGGCTGGCCATTCTGAATAATGCTAAGAACATTCTTACTCATTTCTGCTGAGCATATCCCCAGTCTGGAATGCAGGGTCACCAGGTGCACTTATGTTTAGCGTTAGTAAATGCTGCCAGTTTACAGTCCTGCCAGCAGCGTCTGAGAGCTTCTTGTTCAGCAGTCTTAGCGCTGTTGTCAGTCCTTTTCATTTTAGCCTGTCCGGTTGAGTGTTTACGAGTTTTTATATTTCTTAAGCATGAAGTTAAACAATAGTATTTAATAAATATTTATAGATAAATGACTTAAAATGTGTATTATGTTGAATATATACCGTTACACTTTCATAGAGGATCATTTTCTCTACTTCAATTTAACAAATTTTGTGCAGTTAAACACTTTTGGGGGCGGAGGGGTGCAAAACCGTACAAGGTTCTGGGGCCGTGAAATAAGTAAGAGCCCATGTCCTCAAGGAGCTTTACCGCCTAGTTGGGGAGTGAGACAAGCAGAGTGGTTTCAGCATAGTAAGTGCTCTGATGAGCTTCTGCCGGGTGCTGTGGGAACTTAAGAGGGCAATCGGCATTAACAGCCCAGGGCTTCAGGGGATGGAGCAGACAGCTTCTACATCCGGTTGAGTCTTCTAGGGCAAGTCAGGTTCGCCTGGGGTGGGGGGAGGATAGAAAGGGCCTTGCACAGAGAAGGAACACAAAGACTTGGAAACAGACCGGCACATTCGACTGGGAGAACTAAGCTGTTCCAAGTGGACAGAGTGTATGTAAGATGTGAGGGGTAAAATGGCAGAAGGAGAAGGACTGCAGACAGGACAAGTGTAAACAGAGCCTGAGGGCAGAAAGACCCATCTGTCACGTTCTGTGCTTTACATCCAGTTTGTATGGCCCCTGTTCATAACACATCATCTGCTGATTCACGTGGGGCTGGTGCAGTGAGGGTTGGGAAGGCTTGTAAGCCAGCCGGGAACATTCGATAAGTGTTTTGACGGGTTCTCCGGGGGCAACAGAGACAGGAGGAAGAAAGGGGGGCAGTGGCAGGGATGGAGACAGGATGGGTTCGAGAAATACTCGGGTTGTAAAATCAAGAGCTGGTCAGTTTTAAGGGATGATGGGAATATGTTAGTTGGCAAGAAAACAAGTTAATTTTAAATTTGGGATTAAATAAGCCTTTGTGTCAATCGCTCAGAATTCTGATACTCCCCAATCTTTCATTTATATTAGAAAAAAAAATAGTTTTCTGTTCTGTTGGTTTGTTTTTTCCTTTTAAAGCAAATTTCCTATCCTGATAACAGCTAGTAATTTGGGGTCAACCTTTAAATGTTGTTGCCCTTCATAGTTGGAGAGATGGGGTGGGGAGAAGGGGAGCAGACTTTACTTCTATAAAAATTCGGCGTAGGGCTTCCCTGGTGGCGCAGTGGTTGAGAGTCCGCCTACAGATGCAGGGGACACGGGTTCGTGCCCTGGTCCGGGAAGATCCCACATGCCACGGAGCGGCTGGGCCCGTGAACCATGGCCGCTGAGCCTGCGCGTCCGGAGCCTGTGCTCTGCAACGGGAGAGGCCACAACAGTGAGAGGCCCGCGTACCGCAAAAAAAAAAAAAAAAAAAAAAAAAATCGGTGTTTTTTAAAGTCAATATTATACAATATCTAGCAAAGCAACTTTAGACTTAGAAAGTATAGTAGGCTTTCATAGTAGGCTATAAATGCGTATTCTAACTGGAAATTCTAAGGTGGGTGGGAAAATGGGACAAAAATCTCAGAGTATCCCGTTGTCCTAAAGCTCTTTTTGTTTGTTTGTTTGTTTTTTGTTTTCCCCAAAGCTTAGAGGAGTTTTAAGTAAATTAGAGTGTCAGAGTGAAACAGGCGCTGTATCTTCCTGCAGATTTAGTACCCAGCTGGGATCCCGTGCCTGGGGCACACGCGGTATCTCCTCCTCTCACTGGGCTGCTTGGTGAAAAAGCGGAGCTCTTTTTGCAGTTAGTCCTTATTGAGGGGCAGTGGGTTCCTGTTGTTCTTTGTCTCAATTTTTTGTCCTTAAGGCTATTGGTGCCTTTTTAGCAATTTGTTGTGTTTGTTGTTGACTAAGTAGCATATCGACCACATGAAGTGAAACTCTATCGGACAATTATTATTACAGATTAAATTGCCTGGGGAGTTGAAATTAATAGAAAAGGATGCAATATGGAGATCAGCTCTGGTTTTCTTTTATCATTCTAACATTCCACTACAATGTTAGAAGTTACATAATTCCATACACATCATCACACACCTTTTTTTTTTTTTTTTTTTTTTTTTGCGGTATGCGGGCCTCTCACTGTTGTGGCCTCTCCCGTTGCGGAGCACAGGCTCCGGATGCGCAGGCTCAGCGGCCATGGCTCACCGGCCCAGCCGCTCCGCGGCATGTGGGATCCTCCCGGACCGGGGCACGAACCCGTATCCCCTGCATCGGCAGGCGGACTCTCAACCACTGCGCCACCAGGGAGGCCCATCATCACACACCTTTTGATATGAAAAGTGAAAGACTTGATCTTCTTAATTGACTCGGGAATCATCTCAATATTAAAATTTACACCGTTGTAGACTGTAATACAGAAACAAGCTGCTGTTTGCTTTCTTCAGTTCTGGTGCTAATAAACCTACCAAAAGATTTATAGCCTCTGGCTTAACTGAACACCAGATGGCGCTCTTAGTAAATTAAATTTCTCTGAAAAACCGAAGGCAAAGCAAAGCCAAAAGGATATAAGGGAGAAACTTCAACGGGAACAGTAATTGCTAATTTTGACTCATAAAGGGAGAAGATAGGTTAGGATCTCAAGTCCTGAGGAGGGGACACAGCATGGCCAAAGAGTATGTGCTTTTTCAAACAAACGAGGACTGATCTATAGGGCACCATAATCTCCCTAGACTTGTTTTCATTTCACCTTCCACTCTGAACACTTAACATACGGTAAAACATGGTACTCCCCGACAGAATGTCTTCCAGACACGGTGGGACCTATATTTCCTACTGCTTTCAAAATCAGTACTCTTCCTTTGAATGTCTGGCACTTCTTATTTTGTTGTGTATCATCTAGGTTAGTCTGAAAGCTTCCTAGGACATAATGTCCTTTGCCCCTGTATCAGAGGTCTAGGAGAAAGAAGAGGGGCCTGTTGTTAAATTCTTGGTGTTAAGTGAATGAAATGGCTAATAGGCATTTCTCAACTTCCATTGTTACCTGCTTTTGCAGAAACATCTTAATGTAACACTGACTCTTCCCCACACTTCCCTGAAGAATCAAAGTTTGTATTTTCAAGATAGGATATTCTTAAGACCCAAATCATTCCAGGTTATAAGCATGCCTTGCAAACTAAATACATGAAAATCTGCATCTACATGCATCTACATGGATTTTTTTAACAAAAGATTCCTCACAGGATTCCTTTATGTACTTGTATGCATTTAAAATAATTCCATAGATAAGTTAAGATGCACCCAGACACCTGTTCAGCTGCATTCTTAACATCAGATACTCAAATAGCCACCTCCATAGGATCCCCGAGGGGATGACAGAGTCTAGCTTCTTGGCATGTCTGTGAGAGCCACCGGTGTTGTTATTTGTAGACTGTTCATTCTCATTGGTATAGCAGGTGTGTATGTGTCCATTCTGCTTTCCAACTCTTTGTGCCTGTTTTATTTTGTACTTTGGGCTGCTTTCCTACTTTTTTATTTTTTAATGAACTTCATTATATATTCAGTTGAATCTATTCTTCCTGGGGTACCTCACAATTTAATCTTTTTAATTTTGTCATTTTCAGTTTCTCTACTGAGTTACATCAACTCTTGTTTCACAGCTTCCTGAGGAGTCTTTTGGTCCATTTTTGTTCTGAGATTTTGAATTTCGAATTTCAGGTGTTAGTTTTTATTCCTGCCAAGTTCTGTTGGAGGATATTTAATTCACACCGAATATTGTTGCAGTTTTCTTCCGCCTTATGGTTGAGGGGAGAATTTTCAGCAGCTATACTTCTCATTTTTTTTCTTCTTATAGATAGTAGTGTTTGTAGATATTTTCTTCCCTTTTTGGCTCATTTTGAAAGGTATTCTTTTCCTTGACTTGCAGAAACAGTTGGTTCGATGTAGGCAAGGATGAGGGGTTTCTGATTCAAGAGTGTTTTCTTCTGTTGGAACAGTGAAATACGGTATTTCTCAGAGATGACACTTTTCTTTGTGAGGTGGTAGGGGCTCGGAGTCTCACCTGATTCTGTAATTTTACTTTTCTAAGACCCTTACTTTCTTCTTTCATTTTATCATCAAGCCTCCAGGAGACATCTCCCCTGTCCCAGACATGGTTCATTCCTCACACAGCCCCCTTCAGTCTCATCCAGACTTCCCCTTGATGCTCCAGCGGGCAGCGCTGCGATGCACTGGTGTGAGGTGTCAGTATCCCCATCACTCGCGCTGGGGGCCCTGTGTTTTTGCCCTGTGTACTGCCACAGCTAGGACCCCTGCCCTTGTCCCTTTACCATATAGTTTCCACCTGACTCTGCCTTCGTAGGAATTCTGATGCCGGCTCTAGTTTCCCATAAGCTGAACTTTTTTTCTGTGTCTCACAGTTATGCTGCAGGTACAGGTTATAGGTGACTTTGTTGGGAAGATAGTGAAAGAGATTCAGATTTAGGCAGCAACGACTATTCCTTGGAAAACCAGAAGCTCAAGTACTCCCCCCTTAAATATGAACACACAAGCAAGAACCATCAGACTAACCTGACAGACAAAAGTGAAAACAAACAGAAAACGATGTTCAATACTGTGTCTATTCCACAGAACAGGTTTTCCTATATTTTAAAAATTTAGAGAACATAAAAGAGAGCTCTTGAAAATTAAAAACGTGAGAGCAGACATGAAACCCTTGCGGGCAGAACCGAAAAAGACACATCTCCTCGGTAAAGGACAAAGACACAGAGGAAGCAGACGACAGCAACTGGCTTAAACCTGAGGTGCACTGTCTGAATGACACGGGTTCAGAAAGAGCAGAGAGGATGGAGGGGAGAAACAATTTAAGAAATTGTCCCCAAATGTACGGCACGAATTTACAGTTTGCATACCTAGCGTATTGGCGGAGAACGGGCACACTGGAAAACGGTGGAGCCCTGGGGACAAAGAATTATTCTGTGAGCTCCCACAGAGGAAAAGCAGATGACATGTAAAGAATTAGAAATAGGAACGGCTTCAGATTTCTCAGCATCCACACTGCAACTTAGAACCTGGACAATGCCTTCAAAATTCTGAAGGATAATTATTTCCAAGCTAGATTTCTAAACTCAGGCAAGTTACCAATTAAATGTGAGGGTCAAACATAAAAAAGACATTGGTTTCAGGAAACTGAGCTCCCACATACTCTTTCACAGAATGCGTTGAAGGCCAGGCCCACCAGATTGAGGAATTAAACCAAGACGGAGGAAGACATGGGACCCAGGAAATGGGAGACTCAACGGAGAGTGGTGATAGGATCTCCAGAACAATGTGGAAGGAGGTCTAGGGAAGGCAGCTGTGCGCCAGGCACAAAGGGCAACCACTCCAGGTTCCTGCAGGTTAGACGCCACAGGGGAAAACAAAAGATCAAGCAAGACATTAACAAAAAAGTAAACTGGGAAAGTCATCAGGGTTTATTCTGCGTCTCACCTTTGAATTAGCACAAATAGCCTTTTTTTTCTTTTTCTTTTTTTCCCGGCTGCGCCGCGCGGCATGCAGGATCCTAGTTCCCCAACCAGGCATCGAACCCGTGCCCCCTGCAGTGGAAGCGCAGAGTCCTAACCACTGGATCACCAGGGAAGGACCGCCAGGGAAGTCCCAGATAGTCTAACATTAATGTGACCTAAGTTACAATGTAATTATGTAAGGAGATCGGGGAGGTGTGGCAGGGGCAGTGGAGGAGGGCTGGAGAGACACCTGTATTCTTACCTTCCATGTGGGGAAGTTAGGAGATAAATATCGAACAATGAAGCATCAAGAATGTAGTGACGCAACTGTATTAAGAACCGGGCACATACCCGAAGAATCACTTAGAAGAGTTGAAATCTTTTCTCAGGGGAAGAACACAAGGGGCTGTTTTCCTTAACAACCCCTACACAACAAGCTGACTTAGCTACGTGTGCATTTATACCTTTGACTTAGAAAACTGTAAAGGCATTTTATAGAAAAGCATAGAAATATAAAAATTTTGGCAGAAAAAGGCCTAATCTCAATGAAAGAGAGATCTCATCCAGTAACTCCCTATCCAATAATCTCTACAACACCTGTTCAGAGTGCGGAAATTATCCATTCGATAAGAGCTTTAGCCGCCTGCAGCTGTGTAGGCTCTCCCTGTCTTATGAACTGGTTTATATATAAGTGTTTTCTACTTGTAAAACTCTTCCCGGCTTATGAGGCCACGCCCTTTATACATATCATTGGTCCAATGGTCCGTCCTTGAGCACTGCCATGTTTCAGGTGAAATTTACTTGCTGGTCAACATCATGAGAAGACTCTGCCTTAAAATCAACAGCAGAATCTGGGGAACGCATTCCTGGCATTAAGATGTCTAAAAACCTATTCTTGAAGCAGTGGAGACTGGGTACTTCTGAAAGTCCATGTACAATTATATTATTAAATATATGGTATAAATACATATAATTGCCATCCACAACCGAGATACGGCTCTCATCCTTGAACCCTGTGTGTCTTATGTGTGTTTCATTTAGGTGGCACACAACTCTAAGATTGGAGCTACTGTACTTGTTTTCAGATGAAAAGGGCTCCGAAGGTCACGCAATTAAGCGGCTGAGCCAGAACTAAACAGATTTGTCAATCCTGTCTGTGCGCTTTTTACCACACTACCAAATTTAATTAAGTCTTCATCCCTAGCTCATCTGCCCTCTCCTTTAATCCACACAGCTATATTTCAGCACAATTGTCCAAATGCCCTAGGATAGGTTGGGATATAACAAAAACACCATACCAAAAAATACTTTAAATAAGAGACAAATGAACATGTATATTGACCTCATATTGTGAGAGCTCTTCAGTTTCTTGCATACACACATAGGACACCTGTGATGGTCAGCGATAAAACCTAGTGGCCCTTCCTTTTTGCATCAGAGGGGCGACACAGATATGCTCAACAGCGTAAAAATCCTAGTAAACGGGCAAGAATCCAAATGTTGAGAATCCAGACAGAGGTCATGGAGCCCGTGGACCCAGTCCAGCTACTCCCAGGATGTTGCTGAAATTGTCGGACTCCCATGTTTACTGTTCTCTCTTCCCCCTGTTATCATTTATAAAAAGCAATACCAAACGCTCTGGACTGAACCAGAGATGTGTGATAGAAAAGCACATTATCTGACGGAAGGGCCCATTAAGAAAGTCAGTGTATGATAAAGGATTAAAAAAAAACAAGACAGGCAGAAATAAGCGTAATTTTTTCAAGAACATTTATACATCTTTTTAATTAGATTAGCTTTACAAGCATCTTGAGAGCTTTTTCATAATGAAATGCCGCTTTTCAAATTACATGACTTTATAGTCTATCTGTAGATGAATCCTCAAATTCTTTGCCTGCTGTTGATAAAGGTCTGTGTTTTACGGCTGGTTAATATGGTGAATAAAAACAGCATTAGAAGCTTTATCTTTAACCAGGATTAAACACATATAGGCCACAAAAAGTTTTAAATTTTGTTTTATATAGAGTCCTGCTTGGTGACAAGTTAACGGTCCCACTAACATGAAATGAACAGATTTTAAATGGATATTAAAGGAATGGCTACCCCGATTTCTCGATCCTTTCACAACAATCTCCAAGAACTTATATAAACTTTTCCAAAAAAACAAAAAAACAAAACTTAAAACCTGTCTGGTGAGCAAAACCCACAGGTAGTAGAATCTGACACTTTGCACAACTGCAGAGAAACACATCTGAATGACACAGGGGCTCCCAGATTAAAAGGCTGTTGCTGTACACCTTCACAGACAAGCCTCCCATCCACATCATACGATTTCTACTAGACCTAAAAATAACAGCTCTTTTGAGTTGTGGCCTCAGGCAGCGCACTGCACTGCAGGCCAGGTGGCAAAGACAACTTGCGCTTGGGGAGGGGTGGAGGGCAGGGGGCAGAGGCACTTACTGTCGAGACGTTCCGCTGTATTACATGGGACTAGGAGAGGAAGTGGAATGAAACTGCACACGGGCGAGGAAAAACAACAGTCAACTGTAATTGTCTCCTGCAAATTCTCCGGAAGTGAGATCACAATACTGAATATTTAATCCCACCCTAAGTCCACACTGTCAGTTCACTAAACAATTTTTTTTCATGTTTTACATGAACAATAGCAATCTTTTAATAAAAATTACTGAGCTTTCCATAGAAAAGGTCTCTAATTGAGTACAAACTATACAGATGCTAAAACTGTCATAGGTTGAAATATACAGAAATGTTTCTGTACACTCACATTATTTTGGCAAAGAAGATCAAGGATAGAGATAGAAAACTGAAGTGGGCAAGGTCTTACACCCATAATTCATGCAAAATACAGATACCACCCTTTGGGCTTTGCTGAAGAGCCTAGGAAACTGAAGTCTAAGACACCCATCCTAATTCAGGTGTTAAATAACAGAAGTCTGGGAGGCCTTGTGTGATTTTGTAGTATTCCCTCTTTTTTTCCTGAAAAGTAAAAAAGCAAACTCATGAAACATAAAAGTATCTGTTTTTCTGCTTTGTGTTTTGTGTTTGTAAGCTAAACATCCATCTTTCGGTACTGACGAAGAGCGTCATGTCTGGGGAGTGTCTCAGCAGTGGTCTGAGGCGTCACTAACGTTAAGTGTCTAACAACACCGTCCAGTCTGGATGTGCACAGTCTCCCTTTGACGCTACCCAACAGGAACAAGGTTCTGATCTGCTGACCAGACGGGCACAGGAGTGGGAAGAAAACTTAACAGCAAAATTGAAAGTACAATCAACTTGACGGGAAGCAAAAGGAAAAGTCTTAGGAAAGGGGACAGTATCTTCTACATCTATAGGATATATATACCTGAAAGCATAAGAAAGCCCTTCATCTTGGGAACTTGATGCTGAGGATAACCTCAAGTTCATTTAGTGCCAGTCACTTTAGTTTTTTTAAAATGTAACTTAGAAGATAAAACCTTTTTACTGTGTATTTTTTCTTATAAAACATGAACTAAAAGTTATTGGTAGTAAACAGTGATGGTTTTACTGTTATGTTTCACTATTAACAATGTCAGAAAAACAACAGCAGCAATTTTTAAGAGTTCAAATTAGTGTAAGACAAGACTACAAAACAATCTGATTTTTCAGTTGGTGATTAAAGTGCTCCTTTCCTTATTTTAAGTAAAAAGAAAATTAAAGTAATCATTAGTCACTGGCAACAATCATTATAAGAGGCCTTTTAGGGCAAAATTTAATAGTACGAAGAGGTTTACAAAAATAGATTGATGCTATTTTGGGGAATAATACTGTAATTTTTTTCTCAATTCAGTTTTGATAAATTGTACCTGATCATATAAAAATTACTTCAAATTCAAACTTGACTATATAAAAAAGGGAGAGATGAAATGAAGTCAGCTAGATGACAGATCTGGCAAAATATAAGAATGAAAAAATTCTACCTAGGGCACTTATTTCATGTCCAGATGTAAATACCACTTTCAGCTGATAACTTATATTCCTCCCATCACAGGTTTGGAGTCAGTCAATCATGCAGTACAAAGCCACACAGTCAAATTCTTCATTTTGATGCAACACAAAAAAGTTGTTTGTTTCCTTAAATTGCCAACTGGTGGTCTATTTTCTTTGTCCCATTTATTCGTATTCACAAGTTAACAAATAGCGTCAATAATTACTGTAGATGAAGTGGGGTATTGCTGGATCAAAGGCTCTATAAGACGTCTTTACTGATTGAATCAGAAGGTTTATTGAGTTCAACCCTCACACCTTTTTCACCTGCAAGGTAAAAAAAAAAAAATTAATTCATTCAGTAAGCACCAGAGAGCTTCTGTTACTGCTTCCCACTAAGTTCCTAACAGTACGCACAGCGTTTCAGCTTTGCAAACACACATCATCTGAAAATGATCACACGTGCACTTCCAAAAGTTACCCTCAGGACTGTATTACGAGGCATGCAGAGACGCTGAACTAGTAAACTCTCAAAGGGAAAAATCATTCTCTACACAGAGATAATGATTTTTGTCTCCTTTTATTTGAAAAGCAAATCAAACTGCTATAAGAGCAGTGTGTTCAGCATCACTGAAAGCACACTACTAGGCTTCTGTCTCAAATAATGACTTTAAAAATACACAGAAAATGCGTGAACACTCAATTTTTATAGTTTTATAAAAGGCTGATGTGGGATTATCAACGGGCTCATGAAAATACAGCTAGTTAAATCAGTCATGTGAATGAACTTGAGCAGGTTTGTGGAGGTACAAGGTAGGGTTAAAGACAAGACAGGTCAGTGGTCCATCTGATGGAAAACTCAGACCCAGCCGCTCCAGGAGATAACCCGTAACTGGGGGTGACCTATGGACGCCACTGGCAGACACGGACTCCACATGCCTGTCTGCTCTACTGATTTCAGCATGTCAATTTCTCCTTTGTATTACTTTTCTTCACGTCCACATTTTACATGGCAGACCTGGAGTACTCTTCAGAAGCATGTACATCTAAAAAGGAAAGGATATTATTACCTTTCCTCTGCGGGGAGAATGAGAGCAAGCCAGCCTGTGACTGAAAAGGATTATCACAGAAAATCTCAGCTTGTACTCAAATGATTTTCCCAGACTTGTTTGTCTCAAACTTTCCTCATCTTTGGAAAATTTTGATGGTTCAAGATAAAAATGAAGATGACTTAAGAGCAGTCCTCTTAAATAGGGGAATTAAGAATCTGACGGAAACAAGGAGCGAGTCTTCTGGCTCATGGAAAGCACTGCCTGGCTGTGGGGTCTCTTCCTTCCAGTGTACCCTGGCCCCAAATGTTTACCTGTTAGATATTTTACTTTAGCTCGTGCTCTCTCATCTGCATCAAAATACCAAACAGTTATTGCGTACCTAAAAGAAAATTCAGAATAGGGTAAGAATGATCACATTGGGGAAAACAAAGGGTATTCTGTTGCAAAGGTCTATTAAAACTTGTAATGCCAAAATAATGCCTAACTTGGGATGACATCAGATGATAAGGGAGCATAGTAACAACCCACTTACTTAATCAGTAGTCCTAATGCTCAGGAGTATCGCAGAGAACCAGGAGTAGCTAAAATTTATGTTGCAGAGTTGATGAGTTTTTATGACTTTCTTAATACCTACTTAACCTACTTGATTATCTGTTTTGCAAGCCCACAGCAGATCAGAAACGGACAATAAGAAGGTAAGAGTGGCTGTTACAGAAAAAGCACACTATCAATAGCACAAGTTCTAAAAGAAAAGCAGAGAAACAGAGGACTCAAGGCCAGGGGCCCTGTAGAGCAAGGGAGGGCAAACAGTCTCCACCACTTCCGAGGACATCACTACACATATACCGGCAAAGAATCGTGATGGGGGTTTACAATTTTACAACCTGGAGTCATCAAGAAAGTTAAATTATGCTAAGAATTTTTTAGGATTTTTATCAAAGCAATTATACTATGTTTTGTTTCATTTTTCTGAAAATTTCATCACTCACTTGGAATATCTCATTTCACAAATAATGAAGAATCTCTGGTTTATTAAATACCACAAGGCATTTAGTTACAGCTTTTGGTACCAATAACGTGGAAAATGTGCACACACCACAGGAAGTGAAAGCACGCTACATATGATCAGCTCCTGAGTAGAACGTAGCAATCGGTCAGAGTGTCCTGCGGCTTCTGGCCAGTGTTCGCTGGGGGAAAAGCAACACTACTGATCAAGTGAAGAGCCAGCAAACGTGACAGAACTAAATCCTGTAACACATCGGAAGCAACGAGTCAAAGGCAGAGCAGAGTCGGAGTCTGGGAGTCTGGGCAGCGGGGGAGGCCGAAGCCCCAGGCCACTCAGCTGGAAAGGGACAGGGCTGAGCTTGAGGTCTGGCCTCCTGGCTTCCAGAGCTCCAGCCCCTCTCCTACTACGCAGCCTCTTCTGTCCTGTCAGGCGGCCGTGGCAATAGGGAAGGTGCACAAACACTTTCCTATGTCTTTCGCACCTGCCCTAAACTTTCAGTTACTTAGTCATCAGAGTTCTAATACCTGCCCCAAGGCCTTCCCAGAAGACAGCTGTAAAGTAGCAGGCGTGGCTCTGCTTCTCCTGCCCCCTCCCCCCACCCACCTGTTTAGAGGCTCCTCCTCCCCACATCCCCCTCTGCTGGGACTGCCACAGCCGCACCCCCCTCCCAGCCTCTGCCGACGCTGCCCTACTCCCCGCTCCCCTCACTCCAGGCCCAGTGGCAACACTGGACCCATCGATTCCAATTCAACAGCCCTGTCTCCCTCCTCCAAACCCCTGGAGCACTCCATAATTGTCTGGCATCTATTTACCACCTAAAATGTCAGTTCTATCTTCATCTAGAAAGGCTACAACCACACCGTATTATTCCATAAAAAGGAAGGTCTGTGAAGCGGTCTCTAGGGCAGAGACGGGCACCAGGGGGACGGGAGGCAAGACGGGGATTCAGGACAGCACGCCGTGTGATGTGACGGGACCCCCGGCCTCCACCCAGGGATTCTTTTGGCCGCTAGCCACGCTGCTCAGCCGGCACTCACTATGATGAATTAGGGCTGAGGCAACACGGCTCGGAGTGGAGCAAGAAGGAGGGACAGGTGACAAAGTCTTCAGAGTTTGAACCTCATCAAATGCTGGCCCGTCTCTAACATCATTATCAAGAGGCAGCTCTTCTCCCTGTGTGTCTAAGGGATCTAGGCAACTGCATGCCAGTGATTCACTACTGTAATGTTCAAAGTCCCTTCTATAATGAAAAATAGGTGTTTAAAAAGTAGCACTTTTTTTTCCCAAACATTCATTTTGATAACAATGTCTGTAACATCTTCCATTTTAATAGTCTAAACATTTTAACTGGGTCATGGTAAATGGTAAAAGAAATGTTTTTAAGAATACATTAAACATAATAGGTTTAGAAAAATAAACTTCGTAGGAAGAGACTGTAACGTAGAAAATAATGCAGAGGAGCGTGTGACCAGCCTAACAGATGCTTACTGTTAAAACTGAAGGGTGATTTTTCTAACATGAACTCCCAAATACCTCTTCTCTACTTGTCTTTGCTCTACTCTTCTTCCTCTGTATTTCTACTCTCTGGTTACGTGTTCTTCTCTTCTGTATCACTTTTCTACGTCATCCCTCTGCCCCCCACCCCTGCCGGACCACCTTAAACAAAGTTGCCCTTTCCCTTCTCTATCTAATCTTTATTCCCCAAGTGAATACTCTCACCAGATCCGAGACCAGATAGTAGTTAAGAGATGCACAAAACAAGGAAACAGGGCTGGGAAGACGGGAGCCCTGTGCTTCCCTGACTGACCCCAGACAAGGAGTGACTGTGCAAAGAGACTCACAAGCATTTGGTACCAACTGTGAATCAATCTTATAGAATTATTCAAATTAAACAGTTACGACTGAGGCCCTATGATAAAGGCAAGTGAAGAACAGGAAAATACGCATTAGAAAATGTTCATGTTTATCCTAGCTATCCCCTCCTACCCTACCATGCTCTTTACCAATTCTTCCTTAAAGGGAGGACCACTACCTTGTAGCGTATGCTGGTTGTACTTCGTGAGGGTTGCGACGGTCGGACCAGAAAAACAGCAGTCTATCAAACCTGGGTTCAATGTCAGCAAACTGGGCCTTGCCTTCCGGGAAAATTCGAAGTATACCTCCACTTACCTAGGAAAAGGGCCAAATATGTAAGCATGAGTGACCAAGAATACTACAAAATTAAACTTACGGGGGTAAAAAGACCAATTCAGGATATCAGAAGTCTTAAATCAATTCTTCACAAATATATCTCGGTTAACGAGGTCGGAAGGTGAGCTGAGATTTCAAGTACACGCACCAATACAAGGAAACATTCGTTCCTTCTTTTAGAGAATTTTGTAAATACTTGATGAGACAGATGTATATGATCTGAACTCAGAAGTCTTCAAATGACACGTGAAAGCCTGAAAAAGTAGTAAGCATTTCTTATTTATATATGGTGATGATTTGCTTAACCGACTCTTAAAAATGTATCCATATCTAGTCATCTTGACTAAATTACTACAAATGGTTTAAGTATGTCAAAGAACTAGCTCTTTGCCCTTAACTGGGCAGTCACAAATCTAATGCCTCTTATTTAAGGAATTCACCAAACCAGTAGAAAGTGTCATTTATCATCAGTGCTGCCGTCATTATTAGAAACTGCAGCTCTCCCTCCCCAGACTGGGCCTGACACGCCGATGACTCCCTGCCTATACACCTGGACTCCCTTCACTAAGGATCATTACTATTTACCCCAGCAGATATCCTTCTCTGTTTGGGACCAGATGGACTCACCTATTCATTCCGATACTGACTGGGTGTCTATTGTTCTGGGACCTGTCCTGGGCCCTGGGTGCGAGTAGGAAATAATTCAGACAGATGTTGTCCTTGTGGTAATTATAATCGGGAGCGGGGGAGTAAAGCGAGGTAAACCCCACCCAAGTGAGTAGCTCTTCACCCTTGGAAAACTAAACTCCTAACAGGTAGACTCTTAAATTGAAAGGCACATTGATACTTGATCAAGCCACCAGGGAGGTGAGCCTATTCCTTGGTTCCACTACAGCCAGAGAAGCTGTTTACAGGCTCACTGTCAAGTAAGGTAGATTCAAGCTACCCGGCTCCCTTGCCTTCCTTCCTCAGGTTCCAGCGTTGTTCCAAGCGACTCCCAAAGTGCTCATGCAGACATCTTTTAAAGGAGCTCTGGACTGTGACCGAGAACATGCCTCTTTTCTCTCCCCCTGCCCTCTGCCCTTTCACTGGAGTCACTGGGAATAGCACAGGCCATCTGCTGAAAATGTTCAGAAACACGTAGTTGAAGCCGCTAGTCCTCCTCTGGGACACGTTCCCTGACCCCTGAATTAGGCGGGCTCCCACGTGTCCCCACAGCAATCTGTCCTGCACTTGGCATAGCCAACTGTAATCATCCATCTACTGATCTGTACCCTCCACTCCAGCCCAAGCTCTAGGAGGGATAGTTCTATTTCTGCTGTTTCCAGCACCCAGAACAACTTCTGCCACAGTGTACATGTTCAGTGCAATCTTGCAGTGAAGTTTTCAGTTTTACATATAAAAATACTGAAGACTTTTCTCTGCTTATACGCTAATTTAAAAACAATGTATTAATGACCTTGGACAGGTCATACAAAAATTAAAAGATCAGCCTAGAAAGAACCTAGATTCTAACAAAATATAGAATTTGAGTTGATCAAACATATTCCTAGTTTTCTAGATATTCACAAAATCGGAAAAAAAAATTTAAATTCTAACCAAATTTATAGCAATTTGTTTTGTGCGTTGGGCTCAAGGTGAATTACCAAATTTATGTCTGTATTTCAAACTTTAAAAGCTAACAAAAAACCATGTTTGTTGACATAATGACTCAAAATATACTTAGCAGTAAAACTTACCTCTACTTTGAACTTGGAGTAGGACAGAGGAAATTTTTTTTTCCCCAGAAAAGTAACATTTTTTACTTTTAACTACTTGTCACACTTCTGTAATACTTTCTATTCTTGCATTTGTTTTGTTACTTGCTCTTTTTTTAATTCTAAACTTTACTCATTTTATTGAGGTATAGTTGATTTACAATATTGTATTAGTTTTAGATGTACAGCAGAGTGATTCGGTTATACACGTATGTGTGCATATCTATATTCTCTTTTAAAAATTCTTGTCGATTATAGTTTATTACAAGATACTGGATACGGTTCCCTGTGCTATATAGTAAATCCTTGTTTACCTATTTTATACATAGTAGTGTGTATCTGTTAATCCCATACTCCCAATTTATCCCTCCCCCCTTTCCCCTTTGGTAACCATAAGTTTGTTTTCTATGTCTGAGCCTGTTTCTATTTTGTAAATAAGTTCATTTGTAATATTTTTTAGATTCTACATATAAGTGATATCATATAATATTTGTCTTTCTCTGTCTGACTTACTTCACTTAGCATGATAATCTCTAAGTTCATCCATGTTGCTGCAAATGGCATTATTTTGTTCTTTTTTGTACCTGAGTAGTATTCCATTGTATATATGTATCACATCTTCTTTATCCATTCCTCTGTTGATAGACCCTTAGGTTGCTTCCATGCCTTGGATATTGTAAGTAGTGCCGCTATGAACACTGGGGTGCATGTATCTTTTTGAATTAGAGCTTTCGTCTTTTCCAGATACATGCCCAGGAGTGGGATTGCTGGATCATATGGTAACTCTTTTTAGTTTTTTAAGGAACCTCCATACTGTTCTCCATAGTGGCTGCACCAATTTACATCCCCACCAACAGTGCAAGAGGGTTCCCTTTTCTCCACACCCTCTCCAGCATTTATTATTTGTAGACTTTTTGATGATGGCCATTCTGACCATTCTGTGAGGTGTTACCTCATTGTACTTTTGATTTGCATTTCTCTGATAATTAGTAATGTTGAGCATCTTTTCATGTGTCTGTTGGCCATCTGCATGTCTTCTCTGGAGAAATGTCTGCTTAGGTCTTCTGCCATTTTCCGATTGGGTTGTTTGTTTTGTTATTGAATTGTATGAGCTGTTTGTATATTCTGGAAATTAAGCCTTTGTTGGTTGCACTGTTTGCAAATATTTTCTCCCAGTGCATAGGCTGTCTTTTCTTTTTGTTTATGGTTTCCCTTGCAGTGCAAAAGCTTATAAGTTTGATTAGGTCCCATTTGTTTATTTTTGCTTTTGTTTCTATTGCCTTGGGAGACTGACCTAAGAAAAACATTGGTACGATTTATGTCGGAGGATGTTTTGCCTGTGTTCTCTTCTAGGAGTTTTATGCTGTCATGTCTTATATTTAAGTCTTTAAGCCATTTTGAGTCTATTTTTGTGCATGGTGTGAAGGTGTGTTCTAACTTCACTGATTTACATGCGGCTGTCCAACTTTCCCAGCACCACGTGCTGAAGAGACTGTCTTTTCTCCACTGTATATTCTTGCCTGCTCTGTCAAAGATTAATTGACCATAGGTGTGTGTGTTTGTTTCTGGGCTCTCTATTCTGTCTCACCAATCCATATGTCTGTTTCTGTGCCAACACCACGCTGTTTTGATTACTGTAGCTTTGGAGTATAGTCTGAAGTCTGGGAGGGCTGTGCCTCCAGCTTTGTTCTTTTTCCTCAGGATCACTTTGGCAATTCTGGTTTTTTTGTGATTCTATATGAATTTTAGGATGATCTGTTCTAGTTATGTGAAAAATGTCATGGCTAATCTGATGGGGATTTCATTAAATCTGTAGACTGCTTTGGGTTATACTAATTCTTTCAATCCAAAAGCATGGAATATCTTCCCTTTTCCTTGCATCATCTTTGATTTCCTTTATCAGTGTCTTATAGTTCTCAGCATATAAGTCCTTCATCTCCTTGGTTAGATTTATTCCTAGATATATTCTTTTTATGATGTGATTTTAAACAGAATTTTTTTTACTTTCTCTTTCTGATATTTCATTGTTAGTGTAAAGAAATGCAACAGATTTCTGTATATTAATCTTGTATCCTGCTACCTTGCTGAATTCATTTATCAGTTCTAACAGTTTCTGTGTGGAATCTTTAGGGTTTTCTACATATAGTATCAAGGACAGAGGAAATTCTTTACATCAGTATGATATAGAAAGGTTACTGAATCACTGTGAGCATACTCTAAGTTTTAGGATTTGCTTTTAGAACAGGACTAAGTTTTTGCACATTTAAGACCTGGTGATTTCCATTTATGTGTGTATGTGTGTGGTGGAAGAAGGTGTTTTAAAGGTTATTTGATTTTTAAAAAAATTACCTTGGCTACACAAGTGTGTTCACTCTCTGAAAATCCACTGGGCTATACATTATGTTCACTTTTCTATTTAAATATTTTGCTTCAGTACATGTAAATAAAAAGAGATTTTTTATAAAAATCAACCAAAAATTAGTTTATACAACCTCCAGTGCAATAATACATGACACACTTCTAAAGTTTAAATCATTTAAACTTAAGTGAAACTCAGGCTGATGTTAAGGGAATAAATATTTGCAACACAAGAAATTGGATGCGCTGTACATTCTAACTGGTTTTACAGGATTTTTCAGTACCGATAAACTAGTTTTTCATAATCCGGGGACAAAGAAATCCTGCCTCCAATATCCCATAGCTCAGTGCCAGACAACACCTCTGCAACAATGCAAAGCATGAAATGCAGGTGCTTAAAGAGCAAATAACTCTTCATAATCATAATACATAATCTCCCACAGAAGTCATGATAAAACAAACACTCTCAGAAGTGTTTTTATAAAAACTATTAGAAGGGATATTATTTTAATAAAAGATACTTTTGTTAAAGTTAAATTTTGGATATGAATGTTTCAACATCCGAAATAAGGGAATCTACTTTTTGAGCTCTATTAGGATCTGTTTCATGTTAACAAAGATCCACTCCTAATACCTGAGTGAAACATATCTAAGGAGAAATGTTTAACTGTTCCACGTTTTAAAGACAGTCTCACCTATGAGGAGTATGAATCTTAACACTATGTGTGAGGAAAAAATACCTGTAAGAAAAAAAAAAAAATGCTCAATGAGGTGGCATACCTTGGCATCCCAGTCTTTATTAAGATAATATATACATGTCACACATCTTCCATCTCCATTTGGATTATCGACATGACGTACATAACCCGTTCCGTTGCCTGGATAACAAGCAACCATGGCCTGTAATAATAATAATAATAAAAATAAATTTAAAAGTCCACGTATGAATAAAAAGGGAAAACAGCTTACAGCAAAGATCTCTGATTTTTGGCTACTCTGACTTACGCTTAAATTCTTTCTCTAATAAAAATCATGTTTGTAGATAGAAGAGGTAAAAATCTTCTATGCTGGCATTAAGAAAAAAACACAGGGTAGGCTGATGAACAATGCAAAGTGTGGTGAATTCTGTCTCACAGCAATGGGAAAAGCTGACGTGGAAGGATCGGAAAGCCTGCAGGACCCTCTTTCGTGATCGTTACTCATGCCGATAATCAAGATCAGGTGGGCTTTGTCCTGCTCCATGGGAGATGGCCACCCTCCCTGAGCTCACCACAGAACACCTGCGCTGCCGTCTGACAGTCACACACATCCTCTGATACCATCTCTGAGTGGTACCAATTTGGATAGGCACAATTTTAGAAGGTCAACTCCAAACACTAACTCATTTAATGTCAGTGATTTTTTTTAAAAAAGGCTAAACAACAAATTAGCATGTGACGAACCCCTCTTCAAATCAGAAAGTCATTTTTTCACTCAGATTATAACAAGGTGTAGTTCAGAAGACTGTTGGGTGTAAGTATGAAGGCGTAAGAGAGGCCCAAAATAAAAAGCACCAAATAACTTGCATGTCCTAGAAATGTAGTACATTATAATGAAGTGAAATTAGTAAGGGTAATTTTTTTTAAATCTCAGGAATTATGAAGAAAACAAAAACAAAGATGCTCAAGATTACCAGTTATTCTTGATATTCTTTATTTCTCTAATTTCTCCACATATTAAAGTTAGTGGATCAGTAATAATGTCAATGAATTAGTATAAAGTCATCAAACAGTAATTAAATTACATCGTTATATAAGATAAATGGCAAATGCTAATTTTTAAAATTCCTAAGTGAACAAATAACTCCGTTCTATCTCTGAGGGACTAGAAAGCATTTTAAACCTGAATGCTTAAAAAAAAAAATCACATTTTCATAGACACCTGGACCTACTGCTCTTTATCAGAAGAAGAATTTTGGGTGAAGATTACTTATGTCTCTATTTTTCGTAATTCTAGACAGACTTTAAATCCCTCTTCTTGTGACCTGAGGTTGTAATAAGAGGGAGAATGACATGTTTCTTGCATTTAATAATGCTCAATAAAAGATAAACCCAATTTCCTTGTCATCAGCTGCAAAGGAAAGGCATATGTAGCAGATCTTGAACAGTAACTATAAACAGGTACTAATTTAATAATGCAATTAATCCATATATGATTAATTGAGACAATTATGGTAAATTACTTGATACATTCTTATCAACAAAAAAGAAGGAAAAAAGAAAAGAAAAATCAACCTGAACTCTTCCCTAAGGAGTTCTCATCTTGAGAAAGTTTACTCAGGCCTCCCTCCAACTATCTGGTTTGTAACCTCAGCATTTCTCTTGTAAGAACAAATGGGAAAATCTTTCTTCGATCATCCACCCCATCCCATCCCTGCATTTAACAAACACCTCTTGAGCACCTACTATGTACATGAAAGGCCCTGGGGCTAAAATGATGAACAAGGTCTCTTGCTTTCATTTATTATGGAACTCAGCACAGTGGGGTAAATAATCAACAAACAAATAGATATACAACGTGATGTTAGGTAGTGATGATTTTCTTCATATCTTATGAAAAGATAACACATTATTGACTGGGGGATTTTTGCAGAAACTAACGTCTGTGGCGTTAATACATCTCCGGTCAATAATGTGTTAAGCTGAAGGATACAGAAAATGACAGAACGATACTCTGACCGCTCTGAGGATCTAACACTGAGCAGAGATGAAAGGCAGGGAGTGGCGGGTCGTGTGTCCGTGTGCGGGGGGAGCACGTCCGGCAGAGGGCCCACGAGCCCAGAGGGAGCAGTGGTGTGGCAGGCGGAGAGCAGCAGCAGGACAGCTGCAGGAAAAGGAGCGAGGGCAAAGGATGGCCAGAGGGGGTCCAGCAGGCCATGGTGAGGACGCTGGACACTGCTCTGAAAGTGACAGGAGGCCGATGGAGGACACACCTGATTAATGTCCGAAGAAGGTCAGTTTAGATTCTGTATGAATAAAAAATAACGACTGCAATAACCTCAATGTCACCCACTACCTAACATCCACTGGGCGTTTACTATTTGCCAAGTGCTACTCTAAGTAATTTATGTATAATAACTTATCTGACACAACTGTATGAGGTAACTAGTACCATCCTCCTCCTCTTCATTTAACTGTTAAGGAAACTGAGGCCCAGAAAGGTTAATTAAGGTTCTTAATGACATATGACAGTTGACCCAGGTATGAATGCAGGCAGTCTGGTTTAAGAACCCATGTAACTGACCACTGTACTAGACTGTGGTGTGTGTGTTGGGGGACTGGGGGTGGAGAGTGATAAAAGAAGACTGCTAATTGGCTACTGCAGTTTGTTTCTAGGAGAAAAACAAAAAAGAGGCTGACCAGGGTGGCAAGGTGGGATGTATTCTGAAGGCAGAAAAGCAACATGACGTGCTCAGAGACTAGAAGCGGAGAGTAGGAAAGAGTCAAGGATGACTGCAGGTTTCAGCCTGTGTAACTGAATGAATGGAGCTAACTATTTACCAAGATGGAAACACTAGGTGAAAGAGTGGTTTTAGTAACATGCACAGGGTAGGAAAGGAGTTTCTCAGCAACAGTCACGATGAGCCAGACATCCCAGAGTAGAACAGAATTGAAGACACCAGGATTGTGCCTCAAGATGGGATCTGTTTGTGTCAGTCACTTCTACTTCGCTTTCCTTAGGGTTACTGGAGGTACCTGGGGGAGGCCACTGGTGGCGGGGGGTCCAGTGAAATGAGAAGAGGCCAAACATTTGTTTGGTCTTGCCCCAGCCTTCAACAAGGGGCAGCATTTATCTGTGTCCTTTGAATTCCAAGTGAGACTTTTGGAAAAAATAAAAGATGCAATAAAAGCTTTAAACAATTGTATTAATTAAATTTTGTAATCCCTGATATAGCTCACTCACGCCCACCTAAATGTATTATCTGAGGTGCCATTACCACTTTAGCCTGGCCTGCTGTTCCCTAGATCCCTTTAGCTCTGCTCTGGTGGCAGGGACGCCACCAAATGTAGAGAAAGGAAGGAAGGCGAAGGGGATCAGTGATACACAGGGCCTGCATTTTATCTGCCAGCTTGACCTGTCAATACCAGCCACAGGAAAGGCAGCAGTACATTAGTACAACTGTAAAAGGATAAAATGCAAAACACCAGTGTAACCCAGCGAACTAGACGGCCTATCAATAATTACAGCTAACTGTGGGTGGCTATAAAATAAGAGTGATGCATAAATGAGAAGGAAGCAAGGCGATCCTGATTCCAGAACACAGACAAGCCCTTCCGTGCCTATAACTAGAGACTCTTAAGAGGAAAAGGGAGAGCCAAGCATACCCAGAAAAAGCAGATCGTCATGGAAAACCTGAGACCCAAAAGAGCCGACTCCTAGAGGTTCTGGATAAAGATAAATTTTGTAGGGAACATGCAAAGATTTGGAAGGGTCATAAATTCATTCAAGTATCTGTGTGGCCTAAAAATGACACAGTGAAACTGCACTTAGCAATGCATGTGTGTCCTGACACTCCTCCCCATTTGGATTCTAGAAAACATAAAAAGGTATTTCTATAACGTCTCATGAAATCTGGAAGCTGTTATATTTAAAACAAGTATTCATATTTAAATAAAGTTATCCTTAGCTATGGTTTGGTTTATCAAAATTTAAAGTTCCTTAAATGTAACACAGTGCTTCCAGGTTTGAAATAATATTTATGCTTTATGTCTTAACTGGTAATTTTGTTTTCCTGGTATATATATACATATTTTTTTTTAAATGTATTTATTCATTTTTGGCTGCGTTGGGTCTTCACCGTGAAGCCCGGGCTTCTCACTGAGGTGGCTTCTCTTGTTGCAGAGCGTGGGCTCTAGGTGCGCGGGCTTCAGTAGTTGTGGCTCGTGGGCTCAGTAGCTGTGGCTCGTGGGCTCCAGAGTGCAGGCTCAGTAGTTGTGGCGCTCGGGGTTAGGTGCTCCACAGCATTTGGGATCTTCCCGGACCAGGGATCGAACCTGTGTCTCCTGAACTGGCAGGCAGATTCTTAACCACTGCGCCACCAGGGCATATACCCTTCCTGGTATATTTTATACATATTTGTGTAAAAAAGACTCTTGATATTGCTGTTCTTGTTTTGTTTGTTTTTAATATGCAGATTCTTATTCACAATACTTCTACTTCTAATAAATTCAATTTATTTTCTCTTAATCTCTTGATAAAGCAACTAATAACAATTCATTCAACACTTGATTTTACCTGCTTGAGCACGTTATTAGTCTAGAAGTCATTAGCAGTATTAAAAAATATTTATGCAATATCTACCATATCACACTACAAAAAGGGTCAGTGTGATATCTGTCTGAAAGGACTTAACTGGAAAGAAAGAAAACACCAGGCACTTACAAATCAACTGATAAAACTGAGTAGTGCAAATAATAAACAGGAAAATAATTCTGAAAAAAAGGAATTATTCATGTGGGATAAAATAAAGGGACAAGGCTCTGAGCTACACATGACCCCAGCTTATCTTTAAAGGACAGATGTGATCTGGAAAGGTGAAGGGATAAAAAGCAAACAGTATAAGCATGACAAATATAGGAAAACAGCTGAGGGGACAGTGGGGTATTTTTATAACCGTCTGCTCTGTCACTTAATTACTTAAGTAGTAAAGTTAATTTGGTAAAAATAGGATGAAATCTTGAAAATTCAGCAGAGGAAGAAGGACATGAAAGGTAGGTAAGCAGCAGTGAGCCACTGTGGTCCCTGGGTAGCAATGGCCGCAACAAAAGCTTTTAAGAAGGCAGCTTCCCTATTCTGGGATTTATATGCAAGATTATTGTAAGATAATGCACACTGCTATGGTCTGAATGTTTGTGTCCCTTCCTAAATTCACATGGTGAAATTCTAACCCCCAAAGACTTAGGTGGCGGGACCTTTGGGAGGTGCTGAGGTCACAAAGGGGAAGCCCTCATGAATGGATTAGTGCTCTTATAAAGGGGTTCTGGAGGTAACCCTGCCCCTTCCACCATGTGAGGACACATCCAGAAGTCACTGGCTACGAACCAGTAAAGGGCCCTCACCACACAGTGACCAGCATGGTCGCCTTGATTTTGGACTTTTCAGCCCCTAGGGCTGTGAGCAATACATTTCTGTGTTAATAAGCTACCCAGTCTGTGGTATTTTTTTATAGCAGCCCACATGGACTAAGACATACCTATAAAGGATTAAAACTGTTCCAAGAGATTTACACTGTATGCACTGGTCCTAAGGATAAGGAAAGGCATTAAAGTCTACGAAGAAAAACTGAAATATCTCTAGCCCTAGAGATTTGCTGGGGATTGGAGCAATACTCCCTGGTTGTCCTTCTGTCCTTTCTGAGGAGCAGGAGACACGACCTCACATTCCTGTAAGGGTTGGGTTGGAAGACAGTGGAAGAGTCTAGACATTAGCCTGAAAAAGAAACAATGCAATTGCCCACTATATCATTCTGAGGTACATTCCTAATCTGACATCTCTTTGAGACACCAAGTTGAAATATTTCAGTTTCCCATTAGGAAAAGTCTATTTAAACATAAGCAAAACAATTAAATACTATTTTTTCCTTTTTGATATGAAAATATACATGATTGAGGACGTTCTTAAGATAAGAAACACCATAAATTTGTTTTTTACTCTAAGAATAAAAGGAAGGAAGAGGTTTGCGATACCTCTTTGGAATCTGAAGACATTTATTTCTGGCATTGGAAGGCTTGTATTCAATATGAAGTTGAACCAGGAAACTTTTTTCCTTTTTCCTTTTTGAACTGAATTATTTTAAAACATTGATTCAAAGCTAAGAAAAGTAAAATTTTACAGGCTATCTAAGTACTATATTTACCCTGAATGAGGGGAGGAGCTTTACAATCTGAAAATGTATTCTATTAAACCATACTGCCCCAGGGTCGCCAGCCCTCTGCCCTTTGTAGATGTTGACAGTTAACATTCAGTAAGCACCTACCTGGAGCCAGGCAAGGATTACCGTCTCACCTCGTCTTCACAAGTTTATGAGGTTAGGTACAATTAATGTATCCATTTTGGAGATCAGAAAACTGAACTATAACGAGAACAGAAAGCCTGCCAAAGGCCCCAGAGACCCTGTGGGGCCCAGAGGGAAAACCGGCGGCTCTGCAGCCTCCCCAGTTCCTGGCTCCAGTGGGGCCCTGTTCGGCCTGACCGCCCACCTGCCACAGCGATACGCACGTGCGTAAGGCTCGGTCCTCCCACGTCCAGATGTGCTGCAGAAAGGTTTCCTCTAGCCCTGCAGTTACAGCTTTTAAGTCTCTTCCTCCTTCATTCCCAAAGCACACGCACCCACCACTATCACTACCTCTGGGGTCCACAAAATCTAGCTCAAATACAGGGAAAACAGGTCATCAAGAGAACTAGACTAACAGCAGGTTGGTATTTACTATAAGAATAATCTAGTTTTTAAAACTGCAGATTTCAATTACACCTGCTTAGTTAATCTCGTTTCCTAAAAGAGACAAAAACTTCATAAAGTTATGAATTTGGTTCACTGAATTAATTAGCATGTTAAATAGGGGTACAATCCACAGGCATTTAAAATTTTAAGTCTCTTGACTTATTTGCTAAACTTTAATGTTATAAATAACATATCTCACCATAAATAGACTTTGTGTTTGGGGAGGTAAATTTTTCAAATCTATATCATGGAAAAAATAAAACTAGCACAGAGAGAAAGGATAATAGCAATAAGAACAAGGGCAGTTTCGCCTCTAGTCCACACAGGGCAATAAAGACTGTTCAGAAGATCAGTATTGGATAAAACTTACTCAACTAATTCCACGTAGAAAGAGAAGAATGTAAAAGGAGGTACCAAGACAGTATTATGATAGATCATGGCAGACTTTATGGAAGAAGAAGGCACTTCAATTCACAGAGTGAATTAACTAAGGGAAGTTTTAAATGAGAAAATAAAGAACATTACTCAGATTTGCTAAAGCCAAGGGTTCATGAGAAGGGGGAAGAAAATGGAAAAGGTAAGATGGGCCAGATTTAGGAATAAGGAACCTTTATACTACAGGTAGAGGGAAGCCATCATTTTGGAGCAAGGGAGCAACATGATCAGAGAACTGTGCTTCAGAAACATGACAAGTAGAATATAGGGTGGACTTGGGAAAGGGGTCAGGAAGAAAAACGACACTGAGGAGACCAGTCAGATCACAAGTGCAACAGACAAAGAAAAGGAGAGCCTGACAGAGAGGAGGGGCTTGGTGAAGAGTGGGGAAAGAGGGAGCAGGACAAAGGAGCAACAGAATGGGGAGGGGTAAAGACTGAGGAAAGTGAGAGGCCTTAGTATGTGCTCTCACAGATAGAGCAAGGGACAGGGTGGAATCAAAGACGGTTTAAGAGGGTTTGTGTCTGGTTGAGATGAACAGACCATTACTGGAAGTAGGGAATATGGGTTTGGGAAAGACGAGTTCCTCTTTGTGGACATACTGAGTTTGCCATGCTGCTAGGCCATCTGGGTGGAGATGTTCAAAAGGCAGTTGGGAATGCGAGTCTGGAACTCCAAAAAGAGGTCATGGCTGGACATGCGGGTTAGGCGCCATCTTCACAGGGGACGGGGAAGCGACGCGGCTGCCAGAGAGCGCCACGGAAGGAAGAGCGTGGAACAGAGGACACGTTCTTATGGAATAAACTCATTTAGAGTAAGAACTCATTAAGCTTTGTTGCTGTCCTCATCACAGGAAAATGGTTAAATAACTAGCCAAAGGTTGACCAATTGTAAATGAATTTTGACTTTTTTTTTTTTTTTTGCGGTACGCGGGCCTCTCACTGTTGCGGCCTCTCCCGTTGCAGAGCACAGGCTCCGGACGCGCAGGCTCAGTGGCCATGGCTCACGGGCCTAGCCGCTCCGCGGCATGTGGGATCTTCCTGGACAGGGGCACGAACCCGTGTCCCCTGCATCAGCAGGCGGACTCTCAACCACTGCGCCACCAGGGAAGCCCTTGACTAATTTTGTTACTAATTCTTTTTTGACTAATTGTAAATGATTAAAGACATATTATAAAACAGGACATATAAGGGCCTTTACATTGTTTCCTTAAAACGTTTTTAAAAACTTTTTGTTATTATAAACAATACTGTGACAGAGAACAGTTTTGGAGCTCTAATCACTGTAAACATCCTCAATAACTCCCTAAAATCAAATTCCTGGAAGTGAAAATATAAATCTTTAAAAACTTTTATTGCCAAAATGTCCTTCAGAATCCTATACTTTGTATGAGTACGTATATATTCCCACCCATTTGTCAACCCTGGCTGTCAAGTTTTATTCTTTTAAAATAGTTAAAAACTTATATTATTAATGTTTTAATCACATCCCAATTTATGAGTAAACATTTTTCATATTTTTACTTGCTGTTTAATTCTTTTGTTGACTGCCTACTCACATCCTTTATTCACTTTCCTATTGGGTTATTCATCATTTCTCTACTGATTTTTGAGAGCTCTTTATTAATCTTCTATCATATAATACAAGAACAATTTCAACATTTTTACTATGCTCCTATAGAATATTTTAATACAAGCTAGTTATAATTTGTGTATTAAGGCAGAGTATAACCATAATAATTACTAATATAAATCAAAGTTTTAAAAAGTCCAAGACACTCTTATCTCCATACTCACAGGAATGAAAAATGCAGGGAAAAAAAGGAAACATAATAAATGTATTGCTCCAAATTACTCCTCAAATGGCCCAACAATGATGGACTGTTTAATCCAACACCAGACACACTACTTTCCTTACTGGGCCCTAATTCTAGCCCCAAAGAAAAAAAACTTCAATATACATTTAAAAATCAACCTGCTTAAGAGCAATGTTCCAATAGGCAGTGTAATCTAGAGATATATAATGATGCCTTACTGTACCCCTTTTTCCTTTTAGCAAGGAATCGATAAAGTTCTACTTTACAAAATTAGTAATCGGTCTGGGGAAGCAGTTTATATTTGAGCTGCCTGGCTCTGCTGTCAGAGGAGACCTATAATTTGTTAGCCTCGGCTGCAATCTCACCAGCTCTGCACAACTCTTCCTCAGGTTCCTAAGCCGGGCTCTGTGTTTATGGCAGTCACCTGCAGCACCCCAAGCTGAAACCTGAGGAGGAGGACAGAGCAACCTCTCTGCACAAGGAGGTGGGGATCCCGGGCAGGCCTCAGCTGGATCTCCAGGAGCGACATGACTGCGTTCCAGCCCATGCAAGGAGGTGCACAGGTAAGACACAGTCTCTGACAGCTATGGCAAACTTGTCTTATTATTGATATAACTCTCTGGCAGAGTTTGCAATTTAGCATTCAAACAAACAAACCAACCCCCCAGCTGCTTAACATTACAAACATTCACTTCAGCACCTCGCTAGGCCTGGGGATACAGAGATGAAAGTTCAACACATGCTTCCTGAAATTCCAGAGTCTGGAAGAGAGGTGTGATTTAAACTGTTTAAATTATTTCAGCATAGAGAGTGCTTATTTGTTTTAACGGACTGGAGGGCTTGGATTAGAGGGTCCTGATATTCATCCTGGATTGTCAGTTAACATTTGCAAAACCACTCCTGGATACAGACAGTCATTGGTTAATGCTGAAAGCTTCTAATCAGAAACCTCAGGTAAGCCCAGGATCCTTATCTCTCTTCAAATCCAGAGAGTTTGGTGATTAGCATAATAGATATTAGAAATGACTACAGTATTAGAAAAGAGTGGTGAGTAAGCTGTGTGATTTGGCTAGATATCAAACAGGGACCACTGCTCTTACATGAACACATACATAGAAGTCTAGTGAACCCAGTGGCCTATACTCTTTGGGATGGTACCCTGGGCCTTAAGGTTCCTGCTGGTTCTGCGATTAGTCCCCTCTCAGGGAATTCTGTTGTTTGATCTCATCTAGGTTAAAATGAATACAAAACCATATTAGCACTTCTGCCTGGAATAAACCTTTCATAAAAGGTGCTTGTCAGAGTTTCTAAATGAATGGAGAGTAGAGATTCCACCCAGTTTAGAAAACCGTCTCTAAGACTATTTTGTGTGTGTGGCAGAGCTCAGTCTGAGTTTTCTTTTCATAGTAACATGCCACCTGGAAGCTCAGTTTGGGGGGAGTAGATCAACAGTACTCACTTATCTGTAGCTGCAAACGTGAGCAGTGTCTCTCAGAAAGAGCCTAACACCTAAACAACTGAATTGGCTCAGGTGGGTCATAACAGGGAGACAGTCACACAAAGGCATCCAGGACAGTGTAATAAACAAAACAGAGTCTTATACAAGGTATTCAGACAGCAAAGATGATCAATGCACTCATGGGAATGGGGCGGCAGAAAATACTTGCTGGAGAAAGTGACAAATGAGCAGAATTCTGAAGGATAAAAACAGAACTTTTCCAGAGTAGGGGGAGATTCTGAGTAGAGGAAACACAAGATTTGGGAAAAGCAGAAACAAATACGGCACCCTGAGAGGACCACAAACAGGTGAGCACCGCTGGAACATGAAGGGGCGGGGCGGGACGGGGGTGGGGGTGGGGGTGGGGGAGATGAGGCAGGACGGACGGGCAGGGGCCGGCAGAAAGGCTCTCAACGACTTGCTCAGGAGTTTGTTTGTTTTACAAGCCAGTGAAGCCAAATGTGTTCAGAAAGAATCATTTGGTCTACTTCTTAAAATATGGTTCCAAACCCCACACTGGAAATCTTGATTTAGTAAGTATGGGATGAGGCCGACGATCTCAGAATTTTCAACAAGCACTCAATAGGATTCTGATTATCAAAGGGCCAAATTTCAAATCATAGTAGCAAAATAATCATATTTCAACTTTCCAAACATCACTCAGGCTACTCACAGGGGATGGAGTGGATGACCTGGAGTTAGAGGTTACTGACATGCACGTGAAAGATGTGAGCCCGGATGAAGGGGCACAGGACTGGAGAGGACAGGAAAACTAAGGCAAAATTAAGACTGTGAAACAGACAGGATTTGGTGCAGTGACAGAGAAGGAAGAACGCATTAAAACAACAACCACCTTAAAAATATCCACTATTTGTTCATTCATTCAACAACTATTTTCTGAGCATTTACTATATGTCGGACACTGTTCTAGATCTTGGGGGTACAATAATGAACAGACAGATTAAAAAAGTGACTGCCTTCAGGGAACATGTTCTGTTAGGAGGAGAAAGGACAACAAAATAATTAAGTCAACACAGAGCACAATAAATAGTACGTGAGAAGATAAGCATTGTGAAAAAAAAGAAACAGGAATGGGGAATACAACGCTGGGGTTATAATTATTAATGGGGTGGTCAGGCAGACCTCTCTGAGAAGCTGACGTCTGAGCAAATCTGAAAGAGATGAGGAACTGAATGTTCCAGGCACAGTGTGCCTGGCCTGTCGGAGGGAAAGGAGCGCCAGTGTGCCTGGAGAGGAGAGAGCAAAGCAGGGGACAGTGGGAGATGAGGTCAGAGGTGAAGATCTGGGGGCTGTAGACACCACTGAAAGGACTAAGTAAGAGAGAAGTCGCTGGAGGGCTTTGAGCAATCTGGCTGCCACGTGGAGCAGTGGCTGGAAAACTACCGCCCACTGCCCGTTTCTGTTAGTCAAGTTTTATTGGAACATTCATTTGTTTACGTATTACCATCTATGGCTGTTTTCATGCCACGACAGGACTGAGTAGCTGTGACAAAGATTGTTTGGTCCACAAAGCCTAAAATTTTTACCATCTGGCCCTTTGCAGAAAGTCTGCAACCCCTGATGTGGAAAATAGACTGAAGGCTGGCAAGAGTGGAAGGCAGGAGGTGAGTTAGAAGGCTACTGCAATAACTCAGGTGAAGTACGCTGACGCTTGGATCACAGTGGTAAGAAGCGGCTGGACTCTCCTTCTGTTTTGAAAGCAGAACAAGCAGGATTCCCACAGGGACTGGTACAGGGTAGAGTATGACTCTACGGTTCTGGCTTGAGAAGCTGGAAAACTGTAACTACCCTAAATGAACGAAGACAACAGCTGGCACAGGCTTAGGGAAGGGGCTGCGGGAGATGAGGAGGCCAGTTTTGGACACGCTGAGACTTCGGGTTCACGAGACGCTGGTAGAAAGACAGTCCCTGCTCCTGAAGAACTTGCAGTCCAGAGGAACGGAAAGGAAAACTAATCATTTCAACACAACCAACAATTAAAATGACCAGACTAGGCACTGAGCATTATTCCACTGGGGGGAAGCTGGGATCAGGGAAAGCTTTTTTTTTTTTTGCGGTACGCGGGCCTCTCACTGTTACGGCCTCTCCCGTTGCGGAGCACAGGCTCAGCAGCCATGGCTCACGGGCCCAGCCGCTCCACAGCATGTGGGATCTTCCCGGACCGGGGCACGAACCCGTGTCCCCTGCATCGGCAGGCGGACTCTCAACCACTGCGCCACCAGGGAAGCCCCAGGGAAAGCTTCTTGATAAATGGGTCTTGAAAGAAGAATACAAATTAGCTAGGCAAAGAGGAGAGGGAGAACATTCCAGGAAAAGAAGAAGTCACAAATGAAGACAAGGAACAGCACGGTGTTACGAGCTCAGGCGTGTGCTGTGTATAAACTGCAAGCGGGGGAGCCCAAAGTGTGAGCACCAGCCTGGACACATGCAAAGCCCCTTCCTGGAAGGTGAGTGCTCCTTGATAATTAACTTGATTTTATCTGGTGGGTAATAGGGAGCCACCGAAGAGTTCTGAGCTAGGAAGTGATACAATCAGCTCTGAGTTTTCATTCACTTGAGTAGGTGATAGAGTAGCACCAAAGTATAGCTGCAAAGTAATGAGTCTGCTTTTCTTACTGGAGCTGGCAAACAGCTAGCTGTTTCCTCTTTTGGGTCACTCTATCGAGGAAAAAACGTTGGGTGTTTTTTTTTTCCTTTGGCTGCGTTCAGTCTTCGTTGCTGCGCGCGGGCTTTCTCTAGTTGTGGCGAGCGGGGGCTACTCTTCGTTGTGGTGCGCAGGCTTCTATCGCAGTGGCTTCTCTTGTTGCGGAGCGCAGGCTCTAGGCGCACGGGCTTCAGTAGTTGTGGCACGTGGCCTCAGTAGTTGTGGCTCGCAGGCTCTAGAGCGCAGGCTCAGTAGTTGTGGCACACGGGCTTAGTTGCTCCGCGTGCATGATGATGATGTGGGATCATCCCGGACCAGGGCTCGAACCAGTGTCCCCTGCATTGGCAGGTGGATCCTTAACCACCGCGCCACCAGGGGAGTCCCTGGGTTGTTGTTTCTGTTTTGTTTTGTTTTGCAATTCCAAATCCTGTGTTTTTTTTTTTAATTGAAGTGTAGTTGATTTACAATGTTGTGCCACTCTCTGCTGTACAGCAAAGTGACTCAATTATACACGTATAGACATTCCATTTTTATATTCTTTCCCATAACGGTTTATCAAAATGCTTTTTTATTTTTAATTTTCTTGATGTAGAATCAATGCAACAGTAACAACAAAAGTCAGATGTTTAAAAATATTCCCAAAATGAATGGGTTCAAATGCAGTTCTTAAAAGTTTAAACTTAGCCCTAGCCTCAATGCTTGGAGAGATACTCAGTAGTCACTAAAATGCTTTTTTCATTTTAAGACTTAATAGACAAAGTCAGCACTCTTTCTGAGTTCATAAGAACATATAACTCATGGTCATAAAAACATGTAACTCAAGACTCTTAAGAAATCAATAATTCCAATAATGAGCTGATTCTTTTTTTTTTTTCCAATAATAATAGCACAACTCTCTTTGTAGGCAGAGAACCAAGCACTTCTGAAAAGCTTTTGTGGCGTGACTGACAGAGATTCAAGTCGCAGCATTTGTGAGAGGACGAGTTTACTGGGAGAGAACTCCAGTTTACAGGACTTGCATACAGTGCATCTCATTTCATTCCTGCAATGGCTCCATGAGTCATGCAGGAAAGCGACTACCTACATTTTACAAATAAACCTATCTGGGCTTTGTTTTAAGTGCTGAAAGGTTTAATATGCCTCTCCATACCACTGCACGGGAATGTAATCAATGTAAGAGCCAGATCTGGTCTTAGAAAATAATTATGGCCCGGTTCAAATAAAGTTAACCTCTATTCTACTTTTATCACTTTGAGTGAGTTTAATGCTCTTTTTTTTTTTTTTTTTGCTGTACGCGGGCCTCTCACTGCTGTGGCCTCTCCCGTTGCGGAGCACAGGCTCCGGACACACAGGCTCCGCGGCCGTGGCTCGCGGGCCCAGCCGCTCCGCGGCATGTGGGATCTTCCGGGATCGGGGCACGAACCCGTGTCCCCTGCATCGGCAGGCGGACTCTCAACCACTGCGCCACCAGGGAAGCCCCAGTTTAATGCTCTTTTAACGTTCTTTGCTTTTCACATCATCCTTAAGATACTTGCTTAACTATTTATGAATTGCAATATCTAGACACCTTTATAATACTTATTTTATGGGTTTTCCGATCAGATTTTGGACTCCTACAGGGCATGAACCAGGCTTTACTAATCTGTGCCAAACACAAGTGCTCAACTATGTGCTGAATAAATCAATTAAGGACTAAGGGGGGAGGTTGGGAATAATGTAAACAACTTTAATACATTTAAAATAGAAGTTGAGTTTTACCATCTATGCTAAAGGTTGACAGCAAATTATTAGGTCATAAGAAATAAATTTGAAGTTCAACAGCTTTCTACTTCCAAGGGATGACAAAAATAACATACACACCACACACACACACACACACACACACAAACACACACTCACACAGGCAGGGTTACTAAATTAAGTCTACAGACTGGTTTTCATTCAGTACCATGTGACTTTATTTTGGCCCTAGGCGTAGCTTATTTTTAAGAATGCTCAAGTGTACCTAGTGAGTGGTTTAGAAAAACAGTCTAAAAGGAATACAAGATTTCCATAACAACTATTAAGAACTCAAGTTCTCTAAACCCTTATGCCTAGTGACTTCCAGGCCTATTGCCAGTAACTAAGTACTGACATCCAGGATTTCCAACCCTTGTTCCCACTGCCCTCCAGAACAAGCATCTGTGCCACTCTGCTTCTTCTCCCCTATTCTTCAGAGCCACCTTTTTCTGAGCTACAGTTTTCTGCTGGCCCAGGTTACTCTTTATGTCACAATGTTTATTGAATCCTGTTAATAACAGATCTATCCAGCTCATCTGATCAAAATCATTATGTGTAAATCTACTGTAGGCAGAATTTTACCAACTGTTATTCAATATTATCTCTACATACGCTGCTAATGAAAGAGGAAGTTTTGTTTTGGTTCTGGAGGGTGATGGGGCCCAGTGACTCTAACCAAAGTGACTGATGGGCCACTGCTATAAGGATGTGATTAATTTGCAGAGAATGTTGCAAGAAGTCTTGCGGTGAGGCTCCACTTTTGTATGCAATTTGAGAGAATTTTAAGTAAATTAATTATGAAGAACCAACCAGATACACCTTGAAAAAATTCTCATATATTTGATTGATAAGATGGTGAAACATGAGCTGGACAAACTAACAGGTTGCTTCTCTGTAAATCCCACACCTGGCCCCTGTCTGCCTGGAGATTCTATTCTGTCTTTAGCCTCTACCTAATCTACCTTTTCATCAATTTTTTTTTTTTTTTTTGGTGTAAACATCTCATATCTTAAAAGGCTTTGCAGAGGATAGTAATGCAACAATACAAACTTTTCTTCTCCCAAACACCTAACATGCAAACCAAACCACAATGGTTAAAATTACCTAACAGAATTTAAAACTAACAGCAGAAGCGTGAGAATAGTTTATATGATTCTCAAATGTTACTTCCCATTTCTCTACAACTCTTCAATTACATTTATTTCTACCCAAATGTAGCCACTCAGCATCCTGACCACAAATTTTGATCATTATCAATGATCTTGAATCACAAAAATAGAAGAATCTATCAGTGTAACTTTTCTGAAGGGGAAGAGTTTAGATAAATATATGTAACAGGAAAACAACCACCATTTATTGAGGTATTACTACGTGCCAGCCACTGTGCCAAGAACTTTATACTCATTCTTTCATTTAATTCTCACAACTCCTGGGGGGCAGAGTAAACTATAAAACGGGGGTAAGACAGTTTAGAGAACAGATATCTTAAAAATCAAAAACACTCCCCAAATCTAGGAGTTTGGGTTGACCATAAACTTAAACCAGCCACTGTGTCACTAAAAAGCTACTGCGACATTAAGCAACATTAAACAGTTCCTAGATTCTGTACTACTCAGGCCATATCTGAAGCCTATATCCATTTCTGGGGACACATTAGAGGAAGAATACTGACAAGCTGGAGTATTATTAAGAAAAAAAAATGGCCAAACAATGTCCAGTAAGTAACAGTGGTAGAAGTGAGCAGGTCTAGCATGGAGAAGACACATCCCCAGTGGACTGTCATCTCCAGAGTGCAGGGACCAAGTCAGATAAAATAGCACCCCATCTTACATAGTGCTTTCCAGTTTGCAACATGGCTTTTACATCCCCAAAAGGCCACATGAAATAAAGGAAGGACACAGGGACTGCCTGCACTGTAGGTACTGGGTCACTGGGGAGGTTATTTGACTTTGCTGTGCCTGATTTCTCTTGTCTGTAAAGTGAAAATAACAACGGTATACCTGACCTGCATGGCAAATAAGCTAGGACACAAAAAGTGCTTAAAACACAGCCTGGGAAACAGAGAGTGTTAGCCGTGTTAGCTACGACCGACAGCTGTGGGGCGTGGGAGAAGTCCCAAACCTTCAGAGCCGTCTCCTCATTTGAGAAATTAGAATTAGCACCCTCTCATATGAGGATGTGAGCTAAACAAGACAACAAAGGAAAGAGTTCTGTACATCTTAATTCCTTTCTTCCTTCACGAACACCTTCTTTATAATCTCTACAAGAGCCTACTATGCACCAGGCACCTTGCGAAGTATTGATAGAATCTTTATATCTCATTTAATCCTTACAACAGTTGTACAGAATGCTAATGTCCTCATTTTACGGACAAGGCCACTGAGATCTGGAATGGCTAACTTACCTGAGGCCGCAGAGCTAAGCAGCCAGCTAGACTGTGAACCCAGGTTTGCTGGACACCACAGCCCAGTTCTGAGACTCCACACTATGTGGCTTTTCATGCACATTCCCTCGTTTATGCATCTTGGCAGCTAGCAACATGCCTAATAAAATGTTTCTTTAATCAAATAAACACATGCTAGCTGTGCTCCCCTTGGCACAATTGTCCTGAGGAAAGAGGAGTGCAGAGCAGCAGAGGCAGAAATCCCCCGTCTCTGCTGCATCTGCCGCTGAGTGGCGGAGCTCGTGGACCACGTTGTCTAGCCAGCTGTCTCTGGCTCTGAAACGAGGAACCTGGACTACATAACCTTCCAATCTAGCTCGAAGACTATACGTTCCATCTGGCAGTACTTCTGATATAGCAGAAATTGAAAATAGAAACTCTAGAATTCTAAAACTGGAAGAGACCATAAAGGTCTGGCCCAAACTCTTCAGTTAAGAGACCCCTCTAACTAGAGATCCAAAGGACAAAAATCTGCATCTCCCAATTTCTAATCCTACACTGCTTCCTTTATAATGACATAGAGCAGACATTTCAAACCGACAGGATTAGAAGAAATATAACTGGCATCACAACGCACTTAATAACGGATGCCAAGATTAAACAGCACTTGGTAACTCTTATTGGTCTAAAAACTCAAACTTTATTAGTCAGCCCGGAACACTCACTGCTTAAAATAAACATCTCAAATGAGGACACATTAGGATATCGGCTCAGTTTTGTGAATATCCAATTCTAATAAATAAATGGGGTGACCTCAATAAATTACTCTGATGACAAAAGCCTTGCAGAAGCACTATTAGCTTTATTTTGTTTTGTTTTGTTGAAAAAAAAGCATTTACAGAAATACTGGGTAAGATTCTTAAACTACTGTTATAAAGGCTCAACCAAGATTAACAAAAAAATGTTCATAATCTCTAGAGACACACTAAAATGCAACAATTCAACATATTCAAGGATGGTATAAAAAGTCTTAGAAAAAAATAAAGTGTTCTGTGGCTAAATATAAAAAGCCACTTGTGAGATTAAAATATAAAGCACAGGGAATTCCCTGGCGGTCCAGTGGTTAGAACTCCGCGCTTTCACTGCCGAGGGCCTGGGTTCAATCCCTGGTTGGGGAACTAAGATTCCACAAGCCGAGCGGCATAGCCCAAATAAATAAATAAATAAATGGCACAAAACATTTTAAAAGGAGAAAAATGAGAATTTAATTTTTAAAATAACAAGGAATTTCCACTGTAACATTTAAGGTAAATGTTAAGTCACATTAACAAATGTTTATTAAAAGCATATTATATAGAACAAATGGTAACCTAGAGCTGATTCACTATGCTCTAAACCGCTGTTAACTCCCCAACTATAATAGACGAACTGTGAAAAATACAATGAAAAAAACACAAATAAAATGTTACGGCAGGTACTTCCCTGCTGGTGCAGTGGTTAAGAATCCGCCTGCCAATGCAGGGGACACGGGTTTGGTCCCTGGTCTGGGAAGATCCCACATGCCACGGAGCAGCTGGGCCCGTGCACCACAGCTGCTGAGCCTGTGCTCTGGAACCTGCAAGCCACAACTGCTGAGCCCGTGCGCCTGGAGCCCGTGCTCTGCAATGGGAGAGGCTGCTGCAATGAGAAGCCCAAGCACCGCAGCGAAGAGTAGCCCCGGCTCGCCACAACTAGAGAAAGCCTGTGCACAGCAACGAAGACCCAAAGCAGCCAAAAATAAAATAAATAAAATAAAAACAAATAAATAAAAGGCTCTTAAAAAATGTTATGGTGGTATAGAGGAGATAAAGCAACTTATAGTATAATGGTTAAGCTAAGATTTGCAGCTGGCCAGCCTGAATTATAATTCAGCTCTGCTACTTACTAGCTACGTGTGGGGATACCAACAGTACAGCTGTCCCTCAGTATCCATGGGGATTTGTTCCTTGGATACCAAAATCTATGGATGCTCAAGTTTCTTATATAAAATAGCACAGTATTTGCTAATAACCTATACACATTCTCCATACATTTAAAATCATCTCTAGATTACTTATAATACCTAATACAATGTAAATGCTATGTGAATACAGCTGACCCTTGAACAGGGATCAGGGGTACTGACCTGCCACGCAGCCAAACACCTGAGTATAACTTATAGTTGGCCCTCTGTATCTGAGGTTCCTTCAGATCTGTAGTTCCGCACCCACAGATCCAACCAACTGCCGATAGTATAGTACTGCAGTATTTGCTAATGAAAAAACTGTGCATATAAGTGGACCTGTGTTGTTCAACTTGCATTGTTCGAGGGTCAACTGTAGTTGCCAGCATTGCAGCAAATTGAAGTTTTGTTTTTTGGAACTTTCTGAATATTTTTTTCCAGTATTTCTGATCCACAGTTGGTTGAATCCATGTATGCGGAATCCACGGATAAGGAGAGTGGACTGTATGTATCTCAAAGGGCTACTGTGAGGATTAAAAAGAGAATGCATATAAAGGGCTAGCATTGCACGTGGTACCCAGTAAGCATCCAATTAATGTTAGCTATTATCATCATTCCTGGTACACTCCTCACACAGTCACGGGGGACGCCATCCCTGCCCGTGTGTGGACATCTGCTTTGGTTTGCGCAGCATCCATTCCCCCTTTTCTCGTTCCAGCAGCCTCACTTCCTAGGGCAATGCTGATCTGTCATCCTCAGTGCCTATGTCTGGGGGAGGCTCACTCTCTACCCTCCAGGTTCAGCACATGGTTCAAGCCTGGCCAGAGATTGGTTCACAAATAAGCACACAGCCCAAGCCAACCAGAGCCAACGGGACAGGACTCGACTCAAGGATTTTTGTCAGAGCCCCTGGTAAACAGAAGCTCTCTTGCTATGTACAGCTGACCCTTGAACAATGCCAGGGTTAGGGACAACAACCCTCCGAGCAATCAAAAATCCAAGTATAAATTATAGTCTGTCCTTTGTATACATAGTTCCTTCATATCTGTGGTTCAGCATCTGGGGATTCAACCAACAGCAGATCATGCTGTATTTACTTTGAAAAAAATCCTATAAGTGCACCCCCTGCAGTTCAAACCCCTGCTGTTCAAGGGTCAACTGTGTATCACCAGGATGTAAGGCTGAAACTACTGGCCAGAGAAGAGCATGAAGAGAGCTTACAAGAGAATAACTAATACAGAAAACAAGGGCTGAGAGGTCAAGTTTTGATGATACTGCTCGAGCCCTTGGTTCCAACTATGTGCCAGAAGGTCAATTACTAGACTTATAGTTATGGGAAGCAATTAATTTCTCTTTTGGCTTGCGTAAGCCCATTTAATGAAATTTTCATTTTCTTTTGTCATTTACACCTAAGAAGATCTAATACACCTGGTATCAATCGCCTCCCAGAATGTAGTAGAAGGGCGTGGATTTGGTTCTACCACTTACTAGCTGTGTGACCATGGACAGACAATTTGTGTAAGCCTACTCGATGAGAGGATAAATGTGATAATGCATATAAACTGCTCAGTCTTCTGCCTAACAGTGAGTAAACACTCAATTAGTAGAAGCTATTATTACACCACTGACTCCCAAATTGATCTTCATACTTGACCTCTCTTGAGTAGCATGTCTATATTACCAGTGGACTGGCCATCTCCACCTAGATAGTCCCCTATCCAGCCTCAAATTTGACATTTCCCAATCTGATCTTATCCTGCCTCCACACTTCCCATCTAAAACAAAACAAAACCCTCACTGGAGATCAATTCCTCACTGATTAATAATGTACTCTAAGCAGTCTCTAAAACCAGAATTCTAGGAGTCATTCTAGACTGAGCCTTCTTCCCTGTTGGCCAATCAATCACTAAGTCCTGATAAATCTCTACAGCCTGACAAAAAAGAATTTTCCTCTTCCTGGTAGATAAGAACAAGGGCAGAACTCCTCCAAATCCAGGATGTGTGACCTCATAGGCTTTCAAGAAGACCTCCAATCCTTCTACCCCTCCTTCTCATATTTCTCCTTGTGGCTTCATTTCTTTCTTTATCCAGAATAGAGTTTTTGTTAGCCCTTTTATTTCTCCCTCAACCTCACCCTGTAAACTAACAAATTTACACCCAAGCTACTCAGCACTGCTGGAAAAAGTTATTACCATGCAGACTAACACCTAAACAACTGAAAGTGGTCTCTGACCTCAGCCGGACCTTCAGAATTGCTTGGCAATTTCATCCTAGTCAATTCATTTGTACTCCTCAAAATGATTATTCCAAACCTCCATCACTCACCTCTGTCAGCCATTATTTCAGCTCCAACTCTTTAATTCAATAGATGGAGATGTTTCCTACTTCTCTGAGGTAATTAAGGCAATCAGGTAGAAACTTCTTCAACTTCTTACTCTCAGAATTCTTAATGTATCTAATCTATAGGTCTCATCACCTCACTTCCCTCAATCAGAACAGCTGGCGTGTACAAGATTATACAACACAGTGATGGAATAAACGAAAGGGGCATTCTTTCTCCTATGGAAGGATAATCCTGCCTATACAGTGCTTCTGAAATTTTAACACACATTTAATCACCTGGGAGTCTTACTGAAAATCCATATTCTGATTCAGGAGGTCTGCAGTGGGACATGAGATTCTGCGCTTCTTCCAGCAAACCAATGCTGCGGGTTTGCAGCAAGGTTTGGAAGAGCAGGGTCTAGATTCCATCCTGTCTCATCTCCTCACAGACCTTTCACTCTAAGTCAACACCTTTATCTGCCATATCTTCACATCTGTTTCTCTCTCAGCTGTTCCCTCCCCCAACATGTAACATACCTGTCTTTTCTACTTTAAAATAAGCCCTTTCTCAGCTACCATCCAATCTTTTCGGCCGCTTTGCTCCACAGGTAAGTTTCTATGAAGAACAGTTATGCCAAGGGTTCCCAGACTTTCTTGGTTCACATAGTAATTAGTGTCACAGTAATTTTTTCATGGCACTCCTAGGCCAAAAGAAATACCTGATTCTTCACTTCATTAAGTCATATGGGCCAAACCACTTAGCAAGTATTTAAATCCTAATAATTTAGCGTCTGTTGGGCACTGCATAACTTTTCAAACCTTGGAATCAGCCTCATTTCCTGTTTCACACTGATTTTTAGGCAGTACTTGCTTTTTTAAAAAAATCAGAGTAAGCACTGAAAACCCAGCTTCACAAAGGTATGACATCACCAAAAGGAATATAGTGACCTAACGGTGTGGTGTCCAAGAGATATTACTGTATTTCCCTTGAAATTTTAAAAATATTCATGGCACCCCTGTGAGTTTGCTACAGTGCCCTGGGCTGCCTTAACGCACAATTTGATAACTGTGGGTGGTCTACGTAGTTCTCAGAATAGCAGCGTGTCTCGGAAGGTTGTTGGAAATGCAGAATCTTGGAATTCACCCCAGGCTTACTGATTCAGAATCTCTACAGGATCTTCAAATGACTCCTAGATACCATTAAAGTTTGGGCAAAGTCCCAAACTATGCCCGCCCCACCTTTTTAATAAAAGCAATATGTCTCAAGTTCTAATCCTAATTAACCCTCTCTGCTGTATTTGATACTATTGATCTTCTTGCACCTCTATTCTTCCTTGGTTAAAACACCACTGTCTTTTGGTTTCCTTCTTTTTCTTTCAATATGCTTTCCTCCCATGCCCTTTCTCTACCAAAGAAGAGTTTTCCTTCCCACAGGGCTTCTGTAATTAGCACTCCAGTTGCTATGCAAAATTCTTTCTCCAGGGGACGGCACTCAATCCTGTGGCTTCAGCTATGACCTATATGCTGACCACCATAGTCCAGATGGCTCTCTGCAGCCTTAGACCTATAAAACCAATTTCCACTTGTACATACACAGGCATATTAAACTCAACAATTCCAAAACAACTTACGTGCCTGTCAACGCTGGTCTTCAAGTTGCTGTTCTTCATATAGTCTTTCCTTTACCAAGTGGCAACCTCGGTCAATTTCCCTAGAGAAGCTTAGAAATCATCCTTGACTTACCCTTCTCCACTTCCCTTGCCCTATACACTCAATCAGATCAAATGTCCCTTTGCTATGTATGCCTGGATCTCTACAGCGCTAGTACTTCTATCTTAAAAGAGGTCCTTATCTTTTCCTTGGATTCCTAGTAACAGCCTCCTGACCCCTCTCCCTGCCTCCAGGACTGCCATGCCCTGCTCTAAACCATTCTCTGTACTCCATCCAAGTTAACTTTCTAAAATCAAAATCTGATGTCCCTGCCTTCCTCTAATCCTTCAGTGGCTCCAAACGCCTAGCAGTGCTTTTCAAAGTTTTCCAGCAAATAGCAGAAGGGTCTGCAGATACAGATCTAAGAAGCTCACTATAAACAAGACCTTTCTTGCAGGGCTCAGTTTTATCTTAAATAGTCATTTCAATTTTACATTCTATTCCATGGTTAGCCACTGATGTTATGGCAGATTCAAGTAGTTGCAACAGAGACCATGTAGCCCACAAAGCCTAAAATAACTACTATCTGGCCCTTTGGGAAAAAGTCTGCTGACCCCTGCATTACACCATGAGTACTGTTAAGGCTAGGATTGTGTTTTACTTGTCTTTACGTCCCCAGCACATGCCTAGAGAAAGTACTAAAAAATATTAACTTAAGGAATTAGAATGCTGCTAGGAAGAGCTCCAAGGGCTCATAAGGGAGCGCCAAGGGGCTCACGTGTCCACCAGGTTGATACAGGATGCCCCCAAGCCCTAAGGAAGATATACAGCATCCAACAGAGATTTTCTTCAGTAAAGGGACAAATCAACATCATGTGCTTCCTGGCAAGAGGCATTGAGAAGGACACAGCAACACTTGGGCGATATTCCTGACAAAGTCACATAACCCTAATCTAATAGTTAAACAATGTCAGACAAACCCAAACTCAAGGACGTTCTACAAAATAACTGGCCTGTACGCTTCAAAAATGTAGGCGTCATAAAACACAGGAGGTCTGAGGAACTGGTTCAGATTAATGGAAACTTAAGAGACATGATAACTGAGGGCTTCCCTGGTGGCGCAGTGGTTGAGAGTCCGCCTGCCGATGCAGGGGTCACGGGTTCGTGCCCCGGTCCGGGAAGATCCCACATGCTGCGGAGCGGCTAGGCCCGTGAGCCATGGCCACTGAGCCTGCGCGTCTGGAGCCTGTGCTCCGCAACGGGAGAAGCCACAACAGTGAGAGGCCCGCGTACCGCAAAAAAAAAAAGAGACATGATAACTGAATGCAATGTATGATCCAAGATTTTCATTTGTTATAAAAGACATTATTGGAATAACCTGCCATATCAGGATAAGATCTGTATATTAGGTAACAGAATTATCAGTGTTAATTTTCTGATTTTGATTATTTTTGTATGATTATATAAAACAATGTACTAAGGTAGCTAGTGGTAACACGTGTCATGCTTGTAATTTATTTTCAAATATTTCAGAATACATATTGAGACAGGAAAAAAATGAAGCAAATGCACTAAAATGTTAACATTTGGGAAATCTGGATGCAGAGCATTCAGGAATTCTTTGTAATAATATTGCAACTTCTCTGGAAGTTGTAAATTAAAAAAATTTTTTTAATTTAATTTTATTTTTTTGCTTTATAACAAATTTAATCAGTTATACATATACATATGTTTCCATATCCCCTCCCTTTTGCGTCTCCCTCCCACCCTCCCTATCCCACCCCTCCAGGTGGTCACAAAGTACCGAGCTGATCTCCCTGTGCTATGCGGCTGCTTCCCACTAGCTATCTACCTTACGTTTGGTAGTGTATATATGTCCATGCCGCTCTTTCACTTTCACAGCTTACCCTTCCCCCTCCCCATATCCTCAAGTCCATTCTCTAGTAGGTCTGTGTCTTTATTCCTGTCTTACCCCTATGTTCTTCATGACATTTTTTTTTCTTAAATTCCATATATATGTGTTAGCATACAGTATTTGTCTTTCTCTTTCTGACTTACTTTTTTTAAGAAAAAAATAAAAGAGATGTTCCTTCATCACTCAGTGAGATCGGAAAGGCTGAGATGAGATAAAAGAAATAGAATACTACTATACAGAGGTCAAAACAGGTTCTGAAGAAACTGCCACTAAGCCCATCAGACCTAAAGCTATTTTCCCAAAGAACTTCCATGTACCACTGCATCACTCACACATGCATCTAGAATGGCTAAGAAAGTATTAGGAACCACCATTCAGAGCAACTGGTATGAGAATTACTATTTCTGGAACCTTGTAATTGCAGCATATTTTTCTTCTCCAAATGGTGAGAAGTAAAACACTTAAAACCAAAATACTTTAGATAAGAATAGGAAAGCGGGGTGCTAGGAAAACTGTTCCACCTGGCAGTCAGTATTTTAAAAAGGGAATGATTTCAAGAAATACTATGCGAAGTGGTACTTTAGAAGGAAGAGAGGGAGGGAGGAAAATTAAAAAGAATACAGAGTGCTTACTCTAAAACCTTAACCAACAGAAGAACCATGAGATGCCCTAATAAAGCACGGCGTGTCCGCAGAACAGGAGGTAGTTTCACTTGCTAGAATAAACAACGTATGATAAGGGAAATAAAGCTAACTCGAGGCAGATCTCAAATACTGTGCTAAGGAATTCAGACTCATTTTTCAAGCTACAGAATGCCTGAAGTCATATAAGCCAGCACTGACAATAATCTGAGCTGCCATTTAGGACAGCAGTCAGCAAACCCTGACCTGTGGGCCAAAGCCAGCTCACCTCCTGTTTTTGTAAATAAAGTTTTATTGGAACACAGCCATGCTCATTCATTTACACATTGCTATGGCTGCTTTCCCATTACAACAGCAGAGTTCAGTAACTACAACAAAGAATGTTGGACCTCCAAAGCCTAAAACATTTAGCCCTTTGGGAAAAATCTACTAACCCCCCCCCTTTAGGAAGATGAATGTAAAGCTGAATGTAAAGGATAGACAAGGGAGAACAAGGAATACTGGAAGCAGGGAGATGACATTCATGGCTATTAGGAAAAAGCACACAAAAAAAGACAGTGGGAACTGAAAGCCAAAGATGGGTGTCTGAGCCTCAGTGTTGGTGAGAATGGAACCCATGCTGAGAGAGGAAGCAGAGACCGACTGAAAGACAGCATGAATCAACTCAACGCTAAGGTACCATGGCTGGGAGGATGTCAAGAACAAGGATTAAAAAATGGAACACACAATAAAGAGCAAGTTTCAGAGGGAAGATGATAGAGGATTGATTAATTTGATATCAGATACGAAAACTCTAAAATACCAATAAGAAACAGAGAAAGCGCACCTTAACAGGGAGAGAAGAAAATGCAACTTGGGAAACAGAACTAAGAATCAACAGTTCGGGACTTCCCCGGTGGCCCAGTGGATAAGAATCCACCTGCCAATGCAGGGGACATGGGTTCAATCCCTGGTCCGGGAAGATCCCACATGCCGCAGAGCAACCAAGCCCGTGCACCACAACTTCTGAGCCTGCGCGCTAGAGCCCGCGAGCCACAGCTACTGAGCTCGCGTGCCACAATTACTGAAGCCCGCGCGCCTAGAGCCCATGCTCCGCAACAAGTGAAGCCACTGCAATGAGAAGCCCGCGCACCGCAACGAAGAGTAGCCCTTGCTCGCCGCAACTAAAGAAAGCGCGCGCGGCAACGAAGACCCAACGCAGCCTAAAATAAATACATAAATAGATGCATAAATAAATAAATAAAATACACATTAAAAAAAGAATCAACAGTTCAGTGATGGTATCTGAAGATACAGAACTGGATGACATCAAGTGGATGACACAAGCTAGAAATGACAGCAGGAGCAGCGGATCCCATTCACTCAGCAACTAGTGTGCCAGACCCTATACTGGGCATTCTGTTATCTCTAATCCTCCCAATAATCCAGAAAAAAGGAACTGCCTCTATTTTACAGATCAGAAACCTGAGCTTGGAAAGGATTCAGGTTAAAATCTGAGGTCATTCAGCTAACATGCAGCAGGGCTAGAACTGAAACCAGGTCTGCTTGATCTCAAAGCCAGTGGCCGATCTTCATATTACAGGTAAAGAGAAGAATGCTGATGCCAAAGGGAGGGAAATACCTACACTTAGAAGAAAGGAAACCAACAGAGAAGGAATGGTTTGAGAGATTACAGAAAGCCAGGGCAGTGCAGTACCACCTTAGCTGAGGAAGGAGAAAGGAAAAGGGAGGGGTGAATAACAACAAGTGGGAATTCTGCTAGCTTACTACGTGCCAGCTACAACACTTGTCATACATTAGCTAACTTAGTCCTCTCCACAATCATGACATAAGTACTCTTTTTATCCCGTGAAACAAACGTGAACACAAGGCAGGTAATTTGCTAGCATCACACAACTAGCCAATGGCAGAGCTAGGCTTAGGATCCAGGCATTCTGACTCTGAATCCTACACTCTTCACCAATACAACACACTACCTCCAATCAAGTGCTACAGAGTAACAGGAGAAAAAAGGCAGCAGAAAGAAAAAGACAGGTCCTCTTATAACAGGGGAATAATACCTTTCAAGAGGTTAGCTTCAAAACAGCACTTGAACACACACGTCATGTTGTAAGTAGGTTAAGGAATAAATAAGTGATGACCAAGTGAAGGCAGGTGGTATCGCCTACTTGTATAGAAGCCTTGGGGAAGAAAGATGAGAGCGCATTAATTTATGGGATTAATATAATCAAGAAAATGTAACCAGCTGTTTTCATTAATAAAAGATTTCTTCTTTGCCAACTTATTGGTTGTTAAGAGGTATTTAGAATAGTTAATAAATGTCCTTTGGGTATCTGAGATATCAGATGTCACATTTTTTATATCCTTATCGATTAAGAATACACCTTATACCAGTTTTCTCAGACCCAAATATGAACTAGGATCTCTATTAAGTTTTAAGAAGTTGTCTGGCCTTCTCCTGGGATTCAAAATCTGATTCAGAAGATCTACAGTGGGCCCCTGACATTAACATGATTCTAATGCAAAGCTTACACACTTAAAGGAACTACAACACCCTCTGCATATACAGCCTATTTGAAAATCGTTACAGGTTAATATGAACTTTACTACTTGACCAATACCTTTTATGATCTATGTGAAAAAACTAACCTGTTCAAAGAACTGTACACTATATTTGTATACTATCAGAAGACTTCCTTTAGGGCTTCCCTGGTGGCGCAGTGGTTGGGGGTCCGCCTGCTGATGCAGGGGACACGGGTTCGTGCCCCGGTCCGGGAGGATCCCGCGTGCCATGGAGCGGCTGGGCCCCTGAGCCATGGCCCCTGAGCCATGGCCGCTGGGCCTGCGCGTCCGGAGCCTGTGCTCCGCAATGGGAGAGGCCACGGCAGTGAGAGGCCCGTGTACCGCAAAGAAAAGGAAAAAAAAAAAAAAAAGACTTCCTTTTAGTGAACAGTTTGTATCTTTCTTGAGTATGACTTTGTCTATGTTGAAATTAAACAACATTCCAATAGTGCATTTCTGAAATTATTTCAGTAAGGAAAGAGAAAGACTCGCTTGATAAATATTTGGCTTATCCCCAATGTTTTAAAATTAAGAAATTTCTATAATGCATTGAACAAGATCAAGTAGGAAACATAAAAGTAAATACAACTCTCCTAAAACATGCATAAATAGAAACATATTTCACATGTCTTACCTAGGAGGTCAAGCTCTGGAGTCAGACTATCCTGGTTTGTGCCCTGACTCCGTAAGTCCCTAATTGTGTGATTTGGAACAAGTTTTTTTTCAAACAATCTGTGCCTCAGTTTCCTCAACTGTAAAATGAGGAAGATAATAGTATCTACACCTCATATGGTTGTTGTGAGAATTAAACAAGATAATCTGGGTAGAAGGAGTACTTATAATAGTGGTTGGTACATAATAAGCATTGAGTAAATGTTAGCAATATAAGTATATAAAATTCTTCAACCCAGCAATTCTACTTCAAGAAATTTTTCTTATAAAAACCTTACTAAAATGCACAAGATTCACCTTCAAGAATATCTGATGCAGAATTATTTTTCAGAGCAAAAAATTAGAAATAACCCAAACTTCCAACACAAGGAGCTGAATAATTTATGGTACACTCTTTCACTGAGCACAATGCTTCTGAGATTCATTCACATTGTTGAATAAAAGAGTAGTTCATTTTATTGCTGAAGAGTATCCCACTGTATGATGTACCATATTTTATTTATCTAGTCACCGGATGATGTACATTTGGGTTGTTTCCTATTTTTGAGGATAATGAGTAATACTCAAGTCTTTATGTGGACATGTTTTTATTTCTCTTAGTAGATACTTAGGAGTAGAATACTTAGATACTTAGGGTCATATGATGAGTCTGTATGTATTTAACTTTTTGGGCAGTGGCTGACCTGTTTCCCAAAGTAACCGTACCACTCTGCATCCCCACAAGTGATGAAGGAATGTATCAACGTGTAAGGATTCCAGTTGTTCCACATCCTTGCCCAAAAGGTGGTATTGTCAGTATGCTAAATTTTAGCCATTTTAGTGTATATACGGTGGTTTTTCATTGTGCTTTTAGTTTTCATTTCCCTAATAACCAATGATGTTGAGAATCTTTTCACATACATGGTCATTCACTTATCTTCTTTTGTGAAATATCTGTTCAAATCTTTTGCCCTTTTTTCTGTTGGGTTGTTTCCCTTCTTATTATTGAGTTATAAGAAAGCTTTCTATATTCCAGATAAAAGTCTTTTGTCAGATATGTTTTGTAAATATTTTCTTCTAAAAAGGTCTTTTTTAATGGTGTTTTTCAATAAGCAAAATGCTTTAATGTTTAAAGTCCAACTTGTCCATTTTTTTTTTCCTTCATCGTTCATCCTTTTTTTTTTTGGTCCTAAGAAATCTTTGCCTATCTTAAGATCATAAAAATTTTCTCTTATTTTTTCTTTTAAAAATGTTTATGGTTTTAGGTCTTACATTTAGGTCAGTGATCCACTCTGAATTAATTTCTTCTGTATGAAGTGAGGTAAGGGTCATGTTTACTTTTTCCATATGGATATCCACCTATTCCAAAACCATTTATTTAAAAATAAAATAAAAAACTATCCTGCATTGAAGTAGCTTAGTGTCTTTGTAAACAAACAAACAAAAAAAATCAATCGATGTTTTGAAGGTGGGTGTATTTCTGGATTCTTATTCCTGCCCATTGACCTCTACGTCTATATCTATTATTTCTTTGACATTATTTAGGAATGTGTTTTTCAATTTCCCCATATATGGGATTTGCAAGATTTCTTCCTATTATTTACTTCTAATTTAATTCCACTGTGGTCTGAGAACGGCCTCTAAATGATTTCAGTCCTTTCAAGTCCATTGAGACCTGTTTTATGGCTCAGCATAGGGTCTATTCCCCACGTGTGCTTGCAAATGTGTATTTTATTCTGTTATTTCGAGGAGCATTCAACAGATGTCAATTAGGTCAAGTTGGCTGATAGTGTTCAAATCTTTCATGCACTCTTGTTGATTTTCTGCCTGCTCGGTTCTAACAATTACTGGAACGAAGTACTGAAATCTCTACCCGTAATTTTTAATTTGTCTATTGCCCCTTTCTAGTCTGTCAGTTTTGGCTTCATGGATTTTGAAGCATTGGATTATTTTTATTATCAGAAAACATATAAAGTCACAAACAAAGGAGCAATCTCTCTTCCCATATGTAAGATCTTTACAGTTAACATATACATGCAATTCCCAAGCTGAAAAGATAGCAAGCACGAAAATTACCACGTATATAATCTATATTATTAAAAGTATTGTATAATTCAAAGAAATTACTCTTCCATATCTCGATAGCATGTATTTCTATAAGAAAAATACAGATATGGATACATGTAGTTTAACTTTGCTTTCCTCTCAATTCTTTATTTTCAAATAAGCTTTATTTTCTTTGTAAACAACTAAAATAATTTTGTCCAGTGTCAACATAAAAAAGCTACTTCCTATAATATGTAAGTAGAGTAGTTCACATCTTACTGGTTTCAATTGTTAAAAATGACCAATTTTAGGAAAAATGTGGAAACTACAAGCAATTTCTTATATCAAGGACAACGTGAGCTTCTTAAAATGTATTTTTCACTAGAATCACAATTATTATTATGAATTGAATTCAGCAGTGCAGACACCAAAGTAATGCTATGAAATGGTAACAGCCACAAGATGATACTACTAAGAGTAAAAGAAGACATAAAGCATGACTGAAAAATAGCTAACCCCAAACACCCACCCCCATTATTTTAGGGAAGGAAGAATTAACCTCTCAGATTTTGTTTTAAAAGCCTATTAACTGGGCTTCCCTGGTGGCGCAGTGGTTGAGAGTCCGCCTGCCGATGCAGAGGACGCGGGTTCGTGCCCCGGTCCGGGAAGATCCCACATGCCGCGGAGCGGCTGGGCCCGTGAGCCATGGCCGCTGAGCCTGCGCGTCCGGAACCTGTGCTCCGCAACGGGAGAGGCCACAACAGTGAGAGGCCCGCGTACCGCAAAAAAATAAAATAAAAATAAAAGCCTATTAACTTATAGCCTATATGGCAAATAAGGTAAATACTAATATCAACAAATCACCAAACAATCTAATCGATGTTTATATCAATAAAAACTATAAAATAAGTATAAACTCATTTGTGTGAGATTTGATCGGATCATTTTATAGGTACTAGCTCATCTGCATACACAACTAGCTCTTAAAAGTAATTAACGTCCAAAGGTTTCAATTTTTTAAATGCACGTTAAATAATTCAACTCATGATTATAAATAAAATATTTATTGCCATTTGACTTCATTCTGCTAAAGGGGAGAACATGGAGAGAGAAAGAGCCTTTGATCAAGGTGTCCCTCGGACTGAGCTATTTCACTACCCATGACGTAACACAACTTCTGAAATTCTGTTCAAGGTGCCGTTATCAACTGACCAGTTTCTTTTTTCACAGTGTCAAGGCTATGTACCAACTGCCTAAGCAACAACAGATTCCTCTTAATTAAAAATAAGGTTCTGGTATTCCGTTAAAAGCAAGTTAAGAATTCTTCACCTAAAACTGAACTTTACTGTGTAATGCTAAGGTTAACCAACACAACAAACAGGGCAAAGGCGGGGAGTTAAGGACTGTCAAGGCCGAGGCCTCGGGATTTCAAACGGCACTGATGAGAGCCAGAATCACCTTTTTAAAAAGCTTCTTACAATAATCAATTATTCAACATATCTTCTGTTAATCAGGTCAACGTTATTCCCATTTCAGAGGCGAGGAGAGTGGGAGGAGTGCTGAGTGCCGTGCTCAGAGCCAAGAGAGCCCGACGACACGCATCCGAAGTACTGCCAGCAGGTCCTATTCCCACTCCTGGCTTCTGTCAACAATCACCCCTGACTCTAGACACTCCTGAGATGAAGAAACACCTGCAAGAATCTTTACATCAAAGAAAAACCTTACAGTTATTACAAGATAAGAATGAAGGACAAATTATTCTTACACGTATTAAAAATATTTTCTACCAAAACTATCAAGAGATCCTTCATATCTAACAGTTATAGCAACTATTTTTAATAAAAACAAAACCAACCAATATGAGTTCTAGTTTCATTTTTGTTTTAAGGGCACTCCTCCCCTGCTCCCCCCGCCCCCAGTCCTGATGCTCTATTATTACCAAGGTTTTTATTTTTAAAAAAATTTAGATGGGGGCTTCCCTGGTGGCGCAGTGGTTGAGAGTCTGCCTGCTAGTGCAGGGGACACGGGTTCGAGCCCTGGTCTGGGAGGATCCCACATGCCGCAAAGCAACTAGGCCCGTGAGCCACAACTACTGAGCCTGCGCATCTGGAGCCTGTGCTCCGCAACAAGAGAGGCCGCGATAGTGAGAGGCCCGCGCACCGCGATGAAGAGTGGCCCCTGCTTGCCACAACTAGAGAAAGCCCTCGCACAGAAACGATGACCCAACACAGCAAAAATAAATAAATTAATTAATAAACTCCTACCCCCAACATCTTCTTTAAAAAAAAAAAAAAAATTACACCAGGATTAGCATAAACTGAGCCTGTTGCCTTGTTGAACAGCCTTACCAATCAATAAGGCAAAGATAATTCTGACGGTCTATGTTTAATCTGATGTTTAAAAAAAAAAAATTCAGATGAATCTTACTCAAATGTCAGTTACAAGTTAAAAACAACAAAAAGGCAAAATACACATGCACACATGAACGTGTGCAGTGGGAACAGGAAACAAGACAGTGTAAAGGGAAAGAGGGAGAAGAGAAAGAATCACAACCCAGTGTTATTTATTGGTGATAAAGGATCTCAGTCTTTTATGGCAAAACTGCACATCTAGAATTCTAAAGCAAGGATAACCTAGCAGACGTACTTGCAGAGGTGTGCCCTCTGGGAAGGCATTCTCCCTAAGGTCATGGTTTCCATCCTGGTACACAACAGTTAACTTTGTTTTGTTATATAGCCAGCTTGTACAAGGCAAACATCTTTCAGAAGTCTGTACATCTATACCACTAGACCTAAGTTATAATATATATCCTTTATCTGGGTCTCCATAACTTAAAAATTGACTACTATCATGGAGGGAAAAAATTCAAAGCAGAGTTCTGTGGACATGGGGCAAGAACAGCAACTGAATAAATATAGAAACCTCACTCAACCATAACCAGACACGAAAAGGAAAGGGGGAGACACGAAAAGCTTAAAATGTTTTTGGTTTTGTTCTGTTCTTTAGAACTCTTCTTATAACGGGTTCTTACTGTACGGTCTATGGATGAGCTTTAGTATAAGCAAAACATGCATGTATGTTCATTTTTAGGGTGAGAAGGTGCATGGCTACAATTAGATTCCTAAAGGGGTCCAGATGCAAAACAAAGTTATGAACTACAAGTGTATAGAATTACCTTGAAACAAAAAGTGTAAGCTATTGGAGAGGGGTGCTATTTTATTATCATACGTGATTTTTAGCCAAAATTTTCTTCATTGAAGAAATTTGATTCCAAATACTCTGGACGGTAACCACCCAAAACTATGCCCATTCTTTGCACATAAATTATCTGTGGTAAATATTAAATCTCAAGCTACTTTCCTCCAACTAAAAAACTGTTCTCAGAGAATGAAAACACATTTTAAATACCAAAATCAAGCAAAGTTGGAAAGTGAAATTCTTTTTAAGGATAAAAATGTAAATGTAAATACAACTCCTTTAATGTGATCTAAAATTCTGAATAAATTACCAAATACTAAAACCAAATCAAAACTATGATAATTTTGCTCTTGAAAAATTTTAACTTTGCACATCAATCCCATGGTATAGAAAATGCTGAGCTTTGTGTCAGCTTGCTAGGCACAAGCTTCTCTCCTGGGTCACAGAGAAGAGTATGTAAGAGGTCACTTTCAACATCGTGTCTATTATGCAGCTTTGTTTTGAAATGACACGTTCCCTGGGGATTCTCACTGGTGGGGATGACGGAGGTAAGACATACATGCACTCTGCCCTCGAGATTCATGGATGTGCAGGCTTCTACCAATGAGTAACCTACCAACTGACCGTGGGCCAAGGCAATGGCTAAAACTTCATTTCACTTTCAGACCTTTCTCCCAGTACTTGGAGTTAAAAATAGTTTAGGCCATGTTGGCCTGGGTTATTTTTATCTGGAAAATAGGGACTGGAAATAGCATAGTAAGCATAGAAAGGAGAGTTGACCACAATAGGATGAAAATGCTCACAGACTTTCAAAAAGTCTTACTGTAGTTTTAGAAAATGGATAGAAGGAGGGGAAGCAGAGGTGAGGTACGTGGCAGGTTGGTTGAGGGCAATTCACTAAGTGTTAACATATGAATAATAAATAACCAGAACAACAAAAGGTGCTTTGTGTAAGACCAAAGAGTATATAATACAGCTCCCCTGCTCTTATAACTTTCTGGAGAAGATACTTCAGAATAAAAGATATACAAAATTTTTGAGAAAAGAGAGATCAATGGAGGTTCAGAGTTCAGGAAGATACGGGGGATGGGACTTAAGCTAGATGCTAAGGGACGCATAACATCTGAATCCTGGGAGCATAAACCAGTCAAAGAACTCACAGACATGTTGGGAGGAGTGAGAAGCGAAGCAAAAAGGCAGAAAATAGTCTGGCTGAAATAGTGGCTGTATTTCAAAGAGGGGTAGCAAATAAGGGTGGATAGGTGGGGTGGGCCTAAGTAGCTGGGGAGCATTAAGTGCCTGGGAATCAAATTGTATCCTTTAAATAAACCTCAGAAGAGTTTTGAGTAAGATTTTTGTAAGTGTTAGTAAATTTATATTAGATAGTTGTAGGTGGTACATGGAGAAGAATGAATTAAATAATAATATTGTATAACAGTCCAGGTATAAAGCGATTAAAAATCTCAATTAGGGTGGTACAGTGAAAATCCAAATATAATACTGAGTGCCTGATGCAAGAAGCTGAGTATATCAACATGAGTAAGACAGGGGTCTTATCCTAATGTGGCTCACAATTGTGGAGGAAACCCACCACTGTCGAAAGTGTTCCATCAGTGATAAGAAGTGCCACAGCAACAGACAGGACAGAGGTATAATTCTGCTTAGAAGAACTGGAGCAAGAAGTAGGCTGGGGAAACCTCCCTACTACCTTTCCACACAGAAATGCAGAGGTAGAAATGCAGAGAGAGAGAAGATGAATGCAGTTCAAGGAACCTGCAAGTAGGCTCCAGTGGCTGCAGCAGCAAGTACACGATGCGAAATGAAACATTCCTTAAAACAAATATCTGTATGGCATACCAAGACTTGAATGGGAAACATTTTTCAAGCAGCAGAATGATATGATCTGTGTTTTAGAAAGATAACACGAGAGGCAATGGATAGACTAGACTGGAAAGGAAAGATACAAAAAGAAAAAAAGTAGGCTTTTCTAATGATCTAGGACAGAGACAGAAAGTGTAAATGGGAATGAGGAACAAGACACAGGAAATCATTTTTAAGTGAGTAAAATTTACATACTGATAAAGGAAAGAATGTTCCTCTAAAACATCATGCTTTTTCAGACTTGAAGACTTTCACTGGACTTATTCCACTGAAATGAACTCACCCATCGGAAGTCTGTCTAAATAACTGCTTCTTCAAGGACACCTTTCCTGGCTTGCAGAGCAACCTAGGTCTCCTCTAACATGCTCCCATGGGCTCCAGTACATCTCATAAACATCCATCACACATGGAACTGCAGGTTCAGTGTCATCTCCCCCTCAGACAATGAAACTTGGGAAGGGCAGAGAGAATTACCTTGACCTGGGCATCGTGGTACTGTCAGTGCCTAGCACTGATCCGGGCATGTATTAGACACTGCAAATAGTTGTTGAAAAAATAAATGGGTTTTGCAAACAGGTTCAGTTTTAAACCTGTTCTCCCATCAGAGAGCCCCACCAACCCTGATCCCCTCCAGGAAGAAACTTCAGTCTTAACCATGCTGGGTTTGCAGTACTTGTAGAACATCCAAGGGGAGACGTCCATCAGTCCTTTCCAGATGCCAGGGTAGTGGACGGTCAAGGCCTCCTGAACAAAAAGCCCGACAGCTGAATCCACGGCTGCTCCCCTCCTCCTCCTCCTGTTATTATAGTTACAGCTAATATTAAATGAACACTGGTAATCTGCTGGGCATTTCTCATGTACCTCACCTATCTCTAAACAAACCTTATTGAATTAGGTACCATTATTAACCCTAATATACTGATGAGAAAGCGATACTTTAATTGTTAGGAAATTTGCCTAAAATTAGAGAGCAATTAAGTAGCAAAACAAGAGCTTGAACACTGGCAAGCTAGCTTAAGAACTTGGGCTTCCTCCAGCACATAAGATCACCCAGGGAGAAAAAGATATAGACCAGAGCAAAAGGAGAAGACAAACCACAGACCATTAAAACGATCACTTCAGGGCTTCCCTGGCGGCACAGTGGTTGAGAATCCGCCCGCCAATGCAGGGGACACAGGTTCGAGCCCTGGTCCAGGAAGATCCCACATGCCTCAGAGCAACTAAGCCTGTGAGCCACAACTACTGAGCCTGCGCTCTAGAGCCCGTGAGCCACAGCTACTGAGCCCGCATGCCACAACTCCTGAAGCCTGCGCGCCTAGAGCCCATGCTCCGCAACAAGAGAAGCCACCACAATAAGAAGCCAGCGCACCGCAACGAAGAGCAGCCCCCGCTCGCCTCAACTAGAGAAAGCCGGCGTGCAGCAACGACACAACGCAGCCAAAAATAAATTAAATAAAAATAAATAAATTTTAAAAAAATCAGTATCACTTCAGGGGCAAACACTATAAAGGAAGAAGCAATTTAAGAAATGGTATTCACCCCCTTGCGTAATTACTTCCCCTCGAGTGTGAAATGAACCTAGTGACTTTATCTAACCAAAAAAATACAGCACAGGTGATGGGATGTCACATCTGTGGTTAAGTTACAAAAGTCTGGGGCTTCAGTCCTGATAGAGAATTCTTTACTGCCTTTTTGATTTGCATACTTGGATGAAGCAAGCTGCTGTGCTGGAGAGGCCCACATGGCAAGGAACTGCGGTCCTCAGTCCAACAACCCATGAGAAACTGAACGCTGCTGATAGCCACTGAGTGAGCCTGGAAGCAGATCCTTCCCCATTTGAGCCTCTGGAGGAGACCACGGACCCTGGCTGACACCTTGACTGCAGCCTCGTGAGAGGCAGCGAAGCAGACGATGCCGCTAGCCTGTGCCCAGGTTCCCGATCTACAGAAACTGAAATAATAAATGTGTGTTATTTTAAGTCACTACGTTTTGGTGCAACTTGTTACATTGTTACATAGCAACAGATAACTAATATAAGCTGAGAAGAAAAGTCTAGAAGTATAGATGCTTCAAGTTCCCCCTACATGTGTCTTCTCACAGTGCTGAGCAGAAAGCTAAGAACTGAGCTTCAAGAAAAAACTACAGTTAGAAGCTGAGAAAATAAGGAAAATTCTGAAACATATACTGAGAAAACAACACTTGAAAGGCTCAGATCCAGGCTAGTAAATGAGTGATCAAAGATTTTAGAGGTGGGGTGGTCAACAGTGCTACTGAAGCAGCACAAAGACCTGGTCTATGGGGGGAAATCACGCAATTTTCTAATTAAAAAGTAACTTTCAAGGGTGTATTTCAGAGAAGTAATGCTAACAGAAGTCAGTGGAAGACATAATAGAAGGTAAAAAATACCTAGAGATAGAATAAAGGATAATTACTGACAAAACTATGGACTCAGAACCTCTAGTTACCATCTACAGATGAGAGTTGAGTACCAATATTAATGAGAAAAAATTCAGATGTGGTCAATCTTTTAATACCCCAAACTCCTGATTAGACTCTTTCAATTAACTGGCCAGATCTGACATTTCCCATGTATACAAAAATCAGGCTGAAACTTGAAGTTGTTTGAATTAAGTTGAGATTATAAGGTTCCTCTATTCTATAGCTCAAGTTTGACCTTTCAGGTTTTAATTATTTTTAATCATTTCATATAGAGTATTTTAATGTTTACCCATACTTTTGTGACCCTCCCTTACCCTACAGTCAAAAGCAAGGTTTCCTATGCTTAAAAGGCCTGGACACTATATTATAATTTTAACCCTATCACTTCCCATCTGATAGGTGGTACTTTTATTTCTAATTCCAGGGTCAGGCTCCTCATCAAGGGGATGAGAGCTGTATTTCTCTGCTATCTTTTCAGATCCCTAAAGTATCATAAACTTGCCCCTTCTTTTCCTACTAAGCTATCACAGAGTTGTTTACATCTATATGTCAGGAATTATTTTTGATATTTTATGGTCATTCTACCTCTTCTCAATTTTCTACAATAGCTTTAACTTCCAACAGCATGTTTAAACAAAGATGTTCTATTTCTAATTTTATTTTGAAATTTAATCTAAATCTATGCTTGTCTCTCATGTTGAACCATTCAATTTTCTCCAGTGTCTCCCTAAATTTCAGAATCTGTAATTCTTTTTACATGGATTTGTATCTACAAGCCATCTTAAGTGAGCAGTTCATGTAAGAGAGCACAGACCTATTTGTTGACAGCACCAGAAGTTCAGCAAGATGTCCTGCAGTAATTCCCGCAGGCAGCCCCAGGGGCAGAGCTGATGAGAGCGTACTGTGCAAAGAAGCCATAAAGCCTCTGGAGAAGAAAGGATGGCGCTGTGAGGTCAACAGCAGTAGCAGCAAGCACAGCCAATTTGAAGGAATGTGGACAAGCAGAGCATGGAACTTTTCTCTTCTGGATTGAGCTGCGAAATAAGTGTCAACAATCTGCTATAAATGGAAACTGAAAGAGCGGGGCCAGAGGAGAAAAGCAGGAGGGTTGGAGCAAGATGAAGTAATAATTATCTCCTTCCAGTTGCTCAAGCCAAAAACCTGGAGACATTCTCAACTCCTTCCTTTCTTGCATTCCTCCCACTAGTCCATCAGCAAATCTCACTGACTCTACTTTCAAAATATATCCAGAATCCAACTAATTCTCCACAGGTCTGCAGCTACTGCTCTAATGTGAGCCACCACCTCCCGGGGCCAAGGCTGCTGGAAGAACTTCCTACCTGGTGCCCCTGCTTCCACTCTTGCTCCCGCACAGCAGTCACAGAGATCTCCTAGAACAAGCTCTCCAGGGGCCTCCCGTGTCACCCAGGATACAACCCAGAGTTCCTGACACAGCTTACAGGCGAAATCCTACATGAACTGACCTTACTTCCCCACCCCCGCTTCACCGACCCCATCGCCTACCATGCTCTGGCTCGTTCCCTTCCCTCTGCTCCGCTAGAGACGCAGTGATCTCCTCCTTGCTATGTTCGAACATGCCAAGCACATCCCACGTCAGGGCCGCTCTACGTGCTATTTAATAGCTCTACTTGGAATGTTCTTCTCCCACGTACCCCTATAACCCAGGCCCTCACTTCATTCAAGCCTCTACGTAAATATCGTATTACTTTATCAATCCTGTATAAAAGAAAACCCCCTGGTCACTCTGTCCTTACCTTGTTTATTTTTTTGTCTTAATACTTACCACCTAATGTGTCACGCACTTACTCATACATCTCTTTATTAACTGTCTCTCCCCGCCCCTCACCTGCCTCAAGTGAAATTTAAGCTCCATGAGAATGGGGGCATTTTTGTTCTCGTTGTTCAGGTATTCCTAGCTCCTAGGACAGTACCTGTGCATGCAAAGTACTCACTTCATGTCATTTGTTGAATCAACGAACGAATGAAAAGACTATCAAAACAAGACTCAGAGAACACGGTAAGGAGAAGCCAAGAGTGTGTGCATTTTGCTTTGGTGAAGAAACGGGGTTTGGGGCACTGAATAAAGAAAACGAGAAATCCAAACCTAAGAAAACTTTCCGGTGATTTCAGCGAGCAAACAGACAGAGGGTACAGATACTATCCAAGCTCTTCAGAAATAAAATTGTGGCTTGGTTCTGGGAAAATGTGATAATGAAACACAAAACATTCCAATAAAGATGGCAGAACAATTCAGAGTCTGGGCTAAGAAATACAGGTGTGAAATAAACCATTTTAAGGGAAGACTTCAGTTAATCATCTGTCAGTTTTTGTGGTTGTTTCTTTGTTTTGTTCTTTAGAATAGAAAGTTTTTAGCTGGAACAGAAAGAGGCAAAGACAAGCCATGAATATGGTTCAAATAATCATCTGAATGCCATCCTGTGGTCACAAACAACGTTTCAGGTGCAGAAACAAGGGCATAGTGGAAAAGGAGGTAAAATGCAAATGAAGCACTAAAATGCATCTATGAAACACTGATCAAGAATGTGTGCAAACGAAAGGGAGACTGAAATATTTGATGTTGCTTTAAAAGCCTAAAGAGAAAAATTAAATAAAAACAACTAAGCTGATAACATCAATCCAAAGGCATACTGGGAAGGCACAGGCTTCAGAGAACATGCTAGAAGATGAACAAAGACAGACTTCATGCCTGATAGGGGGAAAGTGGGGAAAGGAAAACAGAGAATAAACATTTAAATCAGAAACACAGAGCAGAAAGACAGTTCCAACTAAGGAAATAACAGAGAGTGGGCCTGCTTCAGGGAAAATGGCTTCAACAACAGAGGAAAAAAGGAGGTAAATAAAGAACATCTAGGGAGATTAGGGAGGAATTATCAAAAGGAGGAAAATGTAAACTAGAATGTCAGATAAGCCAAACTGTAGAGTAACAGGAGTAAAAGGGAAAAGAAAAGGAAGTCATAAATGTTCAAGCATAGCCTCAAAAATGGCATAAAAGACACCAAAATTAGTTAAGTGGGAACACGTGATTTTTACACGAGATGCAGCATTAAGGTGCAGATACAAGAATGAAGTAAATCACTAACCAGCTCTCTGACCTTGAACAAGGCACTTAACCTCTCTGGGACTTAGAGAGAGAGAGAGAGAGAGAGAGAGAGAGAGAGAGAGAGAGAGAGAGAGAGAGAGAGAGAGAGAGAGAGAGAGAGAGAGAGTGTGTGTGTGTGTGTGTGTGTGTGTGTGTGTGTGTGTGTGTGTGTGTGTGTGTGTGTGTGTGTGTGTGTGTGTGTAGGGGAAGTCAAAAAGTAGAAAATTTTCTAAATGAGAAGAGTAAGTTAAGGACACTTCTGCATAGTGCTTTACAATTAAAAAAGTGCCTTTACATGCAAGATTATATACATTCCTCACAGCAAGCCTGAGAGACAGAAAAGGCAGGCATCATTTAACACCATTTTCCAAATGGAATAACAGGCTCAGAAAGCTTAAGCAACTGGCTCAAGGACACAGAAACAGTGGCACATCCAGAATCCAAGCCAGGTTTCGGAGCAGCACAAAGTCCACTATCCTTCTACGTTCAGATGCTCTCCTCCTGTGTGACTAAGGTTTTGCAGGAAATTTTTGTGGCTTATTAGGTGGTAGATAAGGGAAGAGCTATAAACATTTTTGAAAAACCAACAACCTGTTAATTTAAACTAAAATTCCTTTAGAATTAAAGAAGTTACCATATGTGTAAACTACACGTACACTAATTCACCGTACAGAATGTGTTCCTACAAAGTTGAACTTGGTTCTCACAGCCTATTAAGACCACTCTTTCAGTCCACTTGCTTCTCTTTTAAAACAGTAAAGCACTATGCAAAACTGCTACTATGGAAGTTGTAATATTTTCAGCCTTTCTGAATACAGAATTGACTTTGATCTTGAACTCTGACGTAGCTATTAAAACATTAAACAAGCTGCTTCAATTAGTACATCCTGGGAGCCAAGAGTATAGACAAAGTGGCAGAAGTAGATTGAGAAGGCAGTTTTGTTCGGTTTTGTTTGTAACATCTAAGAGGACTGACACCACATCTCTATGGTAGTGATAATAAAGGATCAGGTCTTTCCTTATCCTACCCTTTGCTCTAAAAGCCATAATCAGCTAGAGCTGCCCAATTAACTGCAGGACTGGGGAAAATCTCAGGAATAGAATCTGCTGCTTATTGGCTTATTTTATCACTCCTTCTCTTTATGTACATTTTAATTGAACAGAGTAAGTTTTAGACAAAATTTCAAAAACATGTATGATTCTAGTAGTTTTATTGTAACAAGCAAACGTCTTCCTTCAGAGTGGTTAAGAAACTCCAACTGAGTGCTTCCCTAGTGGCGCAGTGGTTAAGAATCCGCCTGCTAATGCAGGGGACACGGGTTCGAGCCCTGGTCCGGGAAGATCCCACATGCCAGAGCAACCAAGCCCGTGTGCCACAACTACTGAGCCTGCGCTCTAGAGCGCGCGAGCCACAACTACTGAGCCCACGTGCCACAACTACTGAAGCCCGCACGCCTAGAGCCTGTGCTCTGCAACAGGAGAAGCCACCGCAGTGAGAAGCCTGCACACCGCAACGAAGAGTAGCCCCCGCCCGCCCGCGCGCAGCAATGAAGACCCAATGCAGCCAAAAATAAATAAATAAAACAAATAAATTTAAAAAAAAGAAACTCCAACTGATTTTCCCAGGATCTGCACTCCTCTGCATTCTTCTTCCTCTACCCCAAGTAAAGGCACCTATGATTTCTTACAGCCCACATAAAGCTACTCCTCACAAATCAGCAGGCCGTGACTCCTTCCTCTTGGACATCACTGCAAGTCTTCTTGATGGAAGAAAGGGTGTGAGAAAGGATAAAGGATCAAAGGGCAGTTTAAGGGCAAAAAGGGGGAAAATCCCAAAAAAGGATCAGAGAAAGTGGAAACTGGAGCTCAGTGGCCACGATCATGTTCCTGTTTTTTTCCTGTATTTCTTCATCTTTCTTTTGTAGTTCCTCTTTTTTTTTTTCTTTGCTGTACGCGGGCCTCTCACTGCTGTGGCCCCTCCCGTTGCGGAGCACAGGCTCCGGACACACAGGCTCCGCGGCCATGGCTCGCGGGCCCAGCCGCTCCGCGGCATGTGGGATCCTCCGGGATCGGGGCACGAACCCGCGTCCCCTGCATCGGCAGGCGGACTCTCAACCACTGCGCCACCAGGGAAGCCCCTGTAGTTCCTCTTTTAAAGTAGCTGGACAAACAGTGGCCAGATAAGCGTGCTGGAAGCAGAAATTTGGGAGAAATCCAAGAATACACTGAATGAGCCACAGCCAATTATAAATTATACATCATCTGATTACCAGGCCGTGACATGCACAAAGACCATACAGAACAGACAGTGTAAATGAAGAACGTCAAATCTCGGTCAGAAAACCTGAATTTAAGTCCTGGTATGTAACAGGATTTCCAACAAGTGACCTTTCCCGAGGCTCACTTTCCTCATCTGTAAACAGGGATAATACACCAACGACCTAAATATTTTAGAGTTGCTGTGAAAATCTATGTGAGAAAAAGACCACACAGTTCAGGCAAATACCTTTTAAAATCACTATAATGTCGTAAAGGATAATAAAACCCTTAACTGAAGACCCTCTCTGCAATCACATACAGGACCCATATTCTGCCTCTCTTAGGAGTATAAGCATGATCCAGGCAGATAAATTTAACTGGCTTTTCAGTCACTATCTGAAACAAACACTGTAATAAAAGAAGTTTCTACAGTCCAAAGATAAACTACAATTATTCACATACAAGGCTAATACTCTCACGGTCAATAAAATATGTGTATCAAATTTGAGTTCCAATAGTGTGCTAAGTAATCTACATCTTCTCATTTAATATCCTACTCATATCCAGTGTAGTAGAAAAAGCACAGGGCTTGATGTCTGAATGACCCTAAGTTTGAATCACAGCTAGGTTATCATAAGTGGTAGGCCTCAGCCAAGTCGGAGCTGAAATATCCTCAGATGTACAGTAAGAATAATGCTACCGATTTCATAGGATTAAAATTACTGTGACCACGTCTGTATTGGGCCTAACCTGGTGCCTAGCGCACTGAGGCTGCTCAGTACATGGTGGCTGGTAATCGGACTGCCTTTCCATTCCCCCAAAGCAAGCAGCTTTAGTTTCTTTTAAGAATGCTTAAACTACACAATCAAACAAGATTCCCAAAACCTCTCTCAACCAAGAAGTACAATGAAAGGGATTCCCTAAAACCACTCACAGATCCTGAAACTGTGTCCCTAAAATTAATGTAAGCATAAGATCAGAATCTAAAGAGTTTAAAACCCATCCTTCCTTCACATGATCTGTGTAGTCAGGTGATCTAAAGCCTCAACGGCCCTTCAACCGCTGGCACTCCTGAGGAAAGAAGTGGCTATTCTCTAACAGCCTCCCCATTAGGAGGCCCTTTTGTAAGAGCTAGGCTGACTGCTGTCCCTTCCCTGAGAAGGGCAGTTAAAAACAGGAAGATAGGTGAGAAGAGGATTTAGCTTAACTTGGAAAGCTAACTTAACTAAGGAAAGCAGAGCAAGGAAGATTCAGGACGTTATCTTCTTCGTGACTTCGCCTGAAGCTTGTGCCCCAACTACATACACACTTCGGTCAGTTTTGTACAGTTACGTTAATATGCCTTCAAGCTTTTTCAAGCTTTCCTTCCTCTAGGGTTTATGGCTATATTCAGATTCGATCTATAACAAATTAAATATATATATACGTACATAAATGAGAATTGCATTAAAGACCGAAGCTGGCATTTAATCAGGCTCTTTTTTCCTTTCAGCTTAGTGTTAAGCAAGTGTTCACCTTTTTTTTTTTTTTTTGGCGACCATATGATATTAAGACACGTGCCTTCATCCAGCAACGAAGCAGCAATGCGTAAATGAGACTTTACATTGTCTTTTCCCACCAAATTTTCCCGTTTAGAACTTTCTTCATTGCGTACGCCTAGCCTTTTGGGCAGGCTGAGAGTCACACATAATGACTGTCAAAACAGATGGTCTGACACACAAAAGAACTACTGGGGACAGTCAGTGTCTGTGTACAAACACCCACGTGTGATGATCTCCTCAACAATCTCCTCAAACTCACAAATTCAGACAGAGATTGATGGTGGAGGAGGGTGGAGGAGGGTGGCCTGGAGTGGAGCTGGATACAAAGAAAAGATTAAGATCTGGGGAGTGAAATGGAAAAGAACCACAAGAGAGTACAGAGAAGGAGAGTCTATCATCTACCATACTGAGGAGGGAAGAGCGATCCGACTAGGTAGGAACGGAAGAATCTGCTGGGGAACAACTACAATAGTCAAGAGAAAACAAAGATTTCACCAAACCGAGACTTAAGAGTGAGCCAATTCCATGGGGTTTTTGTTCTTTTTGTTTTTTTTCCAGGAAGCTACAAAACAGTTCTTTTTCAACAGCGGGATTATACTAACAAAAGCAAATAAAGGAAACCTATGCTAAAAATGTAACCTACCTATACTGCGCGGTCTGAAAACGGAAATACTTCTTCCCCCGTTTAGCAGTGGGTTTCAAAACAGCAGGGACGAGGGAGAGGGATGAGAGCTGTAAGAGGGGGAGGGGAACAGCCAGGCTCTTCCTGAAAGTAAGGAGCCTTCGGCCTAAATGCTTATTTTACATGTACCTTTCTGTGGTCAGCTGGCAGGTTCCTCCTCACTGAACACAACATTCGACTGTGGAAGTCGGGAGCTTATGAGTGGTTCAAAGCCCACGGGGAATTTAAGAGCCGCTGCAAACACAAGGCTGATGCAGAACCAGCACTTGCTTCGGGTAGCACTCTAATAATCCCCGTCGGGCGCCTAGAGCTCCAGCGAGGTTTGACCCGACTCACGGTGCAAGGGAAAAGAGAAAACTGCAAAGTTCAAGGAAGAGCCTAAGTTTAGCCAGAAGCCCGTGCAATCAGACGCAGAAGTGTGTGAGCCGGCAGGAGGTGGATGCTATCCGTTTGCTCCACCGGGTGCTGCACAAGAAGGAAATCCCTTTTGCACACAGACACTGCGTTCCCTCGCCCCGCGCCCACTCCCGGCACACACTTACTTTCGTCCGGCCATTGATCTTGTAGTTGCCCAGCTTCCCGTTACAGTGGCGGATCAGGTCGTCCATGCTGCTCATGAGCAGCCCGATGGTTTCGCAGCCGGGCTCCTTGCCCTCGATCCAGGTGATCTTATCGCCTCGGATGTCCTTGGACGAGTCGCTCTTCTGGCTGACCAGCTGCCCGTCCGTGAACTTGCCGGTGTCGTGCAGGGCGCGCACCTCGTCGCCGATCTGCTGCCCCGTCTCCTTGCCCAGGAAGTCGTCCACCACGCAGATGCCGTGCTTGTTCATGCAGGGCACGATGTACTCCAGCGCCAGCTTCAGCGCCGGCAGCGGCTTCGTCTGCCCGTTGGGCCGCAGGCCGCCGCCGTGGCTCAGCGCCTCGCCCGGCGCGCTGCTCGGCGGGTACAGGTTCGCCTTCTCCTGGTACAGCGACGAGCGGGCCAGCGGCTCCTCCTTCGCGGGCTCCGCCTCGGCGGCGGCCGCCGCCGCCGGGCCCTGGCCGCCGGCCGCCGCGCGAGGCGGGGACGCGGCCACCGCGGGGTCGGCCGCCGGCTTGGCCTTCGCCTTCGCCATCGCCGCGTCTCCGGCGGCCCGCGGGCCCGCGGCCTCGGCGACAGCGGCGGCTCTGTCCCGGCGCGGCGCCGCCTTCCTGGCCTCCCTGGCCCCGGCCCCGGCGGCCCTGGGCGGCGGCGCGGGGCCGGGATGCTGGGGCTGGCCCGCTCCAGGGACGAGGGCGCCCTCGCCTCCCTGGCACACGAGCTTGTGCTTCTTCCAGTCCTGGCGCTGATGCTCCTTGCTGCAGTAGAAGGAGCTGCGGCAGCGGCTGCAGCGCAGCAGGTTCTCCATCTTCCCGCACAGCTCGCAGTACTGCCGGTCTCGCTCGCTCGGGCTCGGCCCGCCGGGCCCGCCGCTGTCATTGGCCATGGCGGCGGCGGCGGCGGAGGCGGCGGTAGCGGTAGAGGCGGCGGCCGAGCAGGAGGAGTGGCGGCCGGACGGCCTCGCCTGGGGCCGGGGAGCGGGCGGAGCGGCAAGGGCCGTCACTGCGCCATGCACCCGCCGCCCCTCGCCTCGGGAGGCCGGCGCCCCGCGCCCTCGGCCGGGCCGCTTCCTCGTCCTCCGGTCCCGCCGCGCGGCGCCGGCCGCCGCCTCAGCGCCTCATCGCCGCCGCGGGCTGAGGGAGCGCGGCCTGCGCGGCGGACGGCGACCTCCGCTCGGGCACGCGGGCCCGGCGCGCGAGACCCGCCGCCTCGGCCGCCGCCGCCTCAGCGTCCCAGGCGGCCCGGCTCGGCCCGGGGAGCAGCGCAGGGCGTGCGGGCGCCACTCGCTCTGCGCGCTCTGCACGTACACCACGGCCCCGCGGCGACCCGGGCGGGCGGCGCGCGAGGGCGGGGGGCGGGGCAGGGCGAGGGGTGGGCCGAGGGGGCGGTGGCCGCGCGCTCGCGCTCGGGCGCGGGCGGCGCCCGGGCCGCCTCCGCTTTCCCGCACTCGGCCGGCTGGGCGTCGGAGCCCGATCTGGCGCCCTTGGCGACCCCGCGAACTGCGTCCGGGGCGGGCCCGGGACGCTGCTGCGGCCCGCCCGGGGACGCCGAGGGGCAGGCCCGAGAGCGGCGGAAGGGAGGGGGCCGCGCCGCCGCCGCCGGGCCCGCGCCCCGGGCGGTACCGACACCTGCTGGGCAGAGCGCGGCCGCGAGGTCGCCGCGGAGCTGGGCGGCCTTAATATGGCTGCTGTTTGTGTGCGGCTGACTGGGTGTGTTCCAGGCGCGCTCCAGACTACGTTGCAAGGTGGCTGCTGCCACCGTCGTGTTGCATCGGAGGAAACGGAAATTCAGAGAAGTAAAGTAACTTGCCCAAGGTCACGCAGAACTGGGACGGAACCCAGAAACCAGACTCTAGGATTCCAAGCCTCCTTTTTCCATTACGCCAATACAGCCTGTATTTCAGGAAGGCCCGAAATTGTTAAAAAACAAAACGAAGTATTGCTGCGGTGTCAGTCCAAGCCCCTGTGCCCCGTTTGAGCTAAATTTAAAGGTACTGAAATTCGATGCTTTTTTTTTTTTCCCCACCATTTTTAAATCCTGTGAAATCTTGCGGAGTTTAAACCCTCGTGAAAAAATGTTTGGCTGCCTAGTCGACTAAGGTAATCAAGGCTCATTTCAGGGTCCACATTCAGGCACTTAAGCTCAAACTGCTGGAAATGCTTCTGAGAAGTGGATCTGGCCGGGGCGCGGGGCGGAGGGAGGGCAAATGGGCATTACTGCATTAACGACTTTTAAGTTTAAACAGAAGTATCTCTTATTATTAGAATTTGTGCTATGCTGATGAGTACAATTCTTTCTTTTATAGTACATAAAAACCTTACCAGAAATAAGCCAAGGGTGTTTCTTTCCGCCCTGCCATTTATTTTTGGAATAAAAAGGGCTGTGATTGCGATGTTCACCATCTTTATTGAGCACCTGCTAATGTGGGAAATGCTGTGCTGGGCTTGTGTACCATCTGAATAGACTGCAGGTAACTTCAGCAGTCCTTGAGATGTTAGCCTTCCAGATTAACAGCACAAGAGCTGAAATGTGTAAGGTTAAAAGCAGAATAATATAGGGACTTATAAACCACTTTGTAAAATATTTTTTAAAAAACTAGCCTGAATCCAGAAACTCTTCATCAACTACACAGAACTTAAAACTGTCATTAAATTCTGCCATATAAATAAACAGTACCCTGGGGATCCAATCTGGTGAAAGAGGACAGTAATTCCAATTAGCTTGGCCTTTGGAAGACAGATAAGTTCCGTGCAGGGGGCAGACGTGTAAACCAATAATGACAACCTAGAGCTCAGAGTAAATGCCCTAAGAGAGGGTGGATAGGATGGGATGGGAACAAAGAAAAAGGAATTGCTAGCCCTGCCCATTGCACCAATCAAGATTTCAAATCGATTAATTTAGAAAGTCTTAAAAAATGGCTTAAAAAGTTAGCTTTTAAAACGTTTTGACATACGTAAATTATAAAAGTAAAATATAATTTCAATACAAGTGAAATCTGACTTCCTTGGCCTCCTTTTGCTGTAGTAATGATAACTGATTCTTAAGTATTCTCAAGTTTGCTAGGGAACACTCATTCTACAAACACTTGATTCTTCTAAATTAAGTTATTTGTAGATATTAAAAGTAGTCCAGCAATATCTTTAAGAATTACTATTTAGGTCTGCGGCATGCAAAGAAGTGTATTTACATCTCTCTATGCTTTTTTCATGTATTTTCATTGATATCTACCTAAAAGATTAGGTGTCCGTATCAAAACCTTTATTAGCTTTCATTTTGTTCCAATTAAGTATACAAAATCACAAACTTAACATGTGTATCTTGAAAATACTTAATTAGTCAAATGTGACACTTTCAAATTTTCCATGAATAGAACAAATATAAAATGTTGTTTCAAATACTTCCAAAGATCTATGATTTCAGAATTTTCACTTATTCAGGTTTAATAACCTGTGAACTCATTCCAAATTAGTGAGGTTCCACCAAACCATCTGCTGACCGTGCGATAGCCAGTGAATGACAAGTTCACCAAGGAGATTCTAGAACTCCACGGGCATGTAGCTGTTGTCATTTATTCAAATGTTATAGAGAAGATCCACACTGTCATGCAGGAATTTATCTTATAAACACAGGGTACTTACTATTATGTGCCAATCTCTGTTCTAAGCATTTTACGAATATTATCTCATTTAATCTTGACAATCACCATGAGATGGGTACCATTATTAGGTCCATTTATAGAAAGTGAAACAAGAGTAAGGCAATGAGATGAGTAGTACTAGGGGTGTTACCTAATACTTTAGGGAGAACAAAGGCTTGTATCTCCCGAAGCCAGTAATTAGTACAACTTTTTCCCTGTCCCAAACCTAATGAAGGTCAACTGTTCTAAAACCTGAAGGATGAATTCAAGGAAAGGTGTTGTCATCTCCATATCACACCAACTTGGAGGAAAGCTAATTGACCACCTCTTTCACTTTCCTTTGTTCTTCTGGCCATGTTTACTTAAACCATAAAGCAGTAACCACTATGAACTGATGAGAGACTTACAAAAAAATAGAGGCAAAATTGAGATTAAATGCAAAGGACAGAATTAAATGAGGAAATGAATTTAGAAATGACTGTGTCGAGTCTTGAGGAAAGCCCAGTTAACAGGCTTTGCCTTCAAGGGACTAGCCCTATTTCTCCTTTAAAAATGTTTAAAATGCACAAGAGAGCATCTTTTCTGCTCAGGAAATAACACATCTGATTGTTAACTAATGACCTTGTTTCCCCATCTGTGACAATCTTGTTTTAATACATTACAGAGAACAGAAAAATCACAAGTACAACATAGGCATCCCACCAAGATAAACAGGAAGACGATCTTCAAGTTCTGGGAAAAGCAACTAAAATTTTGAGCCATTTTCTAACTATAATATCGGGACACACACAAGTAGGTGTCTTGGAAAACAGCACCTGCTCTCTTCTGCCAGATGCACACATGCGCTGTGCTTCCCCACGTACGTCGAACCAGGTTTACTGTCTACCAAGGTGGTTCCCTTATGAAAATAACATATTTAAATAGACTTTGTATATATTCAGGAAAATTTATCTATCACCCACTTTATCAGCTTATGATTTAAAACTTACCCACTGATCCAGTTAAACATTGATCATCTCAAGAAATATAACGTGAAACTTTAGAATCATTCCTCGTTATAATGATTTATTTATTTATTTACGTAATGTATATAAATATAATGGGTCAATATAATTACACTATGAGTTGTTTTTTGTTGTCATTGTTGTTGTTAACAAACATTACCTTAATGTTGAACCCACTTTTAATGTAGTCCCAATCAGTAACTTATACCAACCCAGGTTAAAGACAGCTCAATTTTTTCTGTAACTCTTTTTTGTGGGAACAGGTAAACATACACAAAGATAGAGATAGTAGTATAATCGACCTCAGCCCTGATTAGGTAAATAATTATCAACTTCAACAATTATCAACATTTTTATATTCTTGTGCCCCCCCCCATTTTGCCTTTTCTTTTTCTTTTTTTTTTTTTTTTTTTTTGGCTGCAGGATCTTGGTTTCCCGACCAGGGGACTGAACCCAGGCCCACGGCAGTGAAAGTGCGGAGTCCTAACCACTGGACTGCCAGGGAACTCCCTCCGTTTTGCCTTTTTTAAAATTTATTTTGTATTGAGTTATAATTGACATATAACATTGTATTCATTTTAGGTGTACAACATAATGATTTGATACATGTATATTTTATGAAACAATTACCATAGGAAGTTTAGTTAACATTCATCACCTCACACAGTTAGTCTTTTTTCCTTGTGATGAGAACTTTTAAGATCTTCTCTCTTAGCAACTTTTTAAAATTAATTAATTAATTAATCTTTGGCTGCGTTGGGTCTTCATTGCTGTGCGTGGGCTTTCTCTAGTTGTGGCGAGTGGGGGCTGCCCTTCGTTGCAGCAGGCAGGCTTTTCATTGCGGTGGCTTCTCTTGTTGCGGAGCATGGGCTTTAGGCGCGCAGGCTTCAGTAGTTGTGGCACGTGTGCTCAGTAGTTGTGGCTCCTGGGCTCTAGAGCACAGGTTCAGTAGTTGTGGCGCATGGGCTTGGTTGCTCCGCGGCATGTGGGATCTTCCCGGACCAGGGATTGAACCCGCGTCCCCTGCATTGACAGGCGGATTCTTAACCACTGCTCCACCAGGGAAGCCCCTGGGAAGCCCCTGGGAAGCCCCTCTCTTAGCAACTTTTAAACCTGCAATACTGTATTGTTAACTATAGTCACTATTCTGTACATTAGATCTCCCAGACTTACATATAACTGAAAGTTCGCACCTTTGGACCATTTCACCACCCCCTCTACCCACTGCCTCTCGCAACCACTAATCTATTCTTGGTATCTATGAGTCAGTTTTTTTATTTTTGTTCTTTAGAAACCACATGTAGGTGGGATCATACAGAATTTGTCTTTCTCTGTCTGACTTATTTCACTCAGCATAATGCCCTTGAGGTTCATCCATGTTGTCGCAAAAGACAAGATGTTCTTCCTTTTTATGGATGAATAATATTCACATATATATACATATATATGTATACACCACATTTTCTTTATCCATTTATCTATCAATGGTCATTTAGGCTGCTTCCATAACTTGGTAATTTTAAGTAATGTTGCAATGAACATGGCAGTGCAGGTATCTTTTCCACTTAGTGTTTTCATTTTCTTCAGGTAAATACCCAGAAGTGGAATTGCTGGATCATATGGTAGTTCTATCTTTAATTTTTTGAGGAACCTCCATACTGTTTTTCACAGTGGCTGCACCAATTTATACTCCCATCAGCACTGCACAAAGCGTTCTCTTTTGACTGTATCCTCACCAACACTTATTTCTTGTCTTTTTGATAATAGCCATTCTGACAGGTGTGAGGTGATAGGGTGGTTTTGATTTACATTTCCCTGATGGTTAGTGATGTTGAACACCTATTCATGTACCTGTTGACCATCTGTATGTCTTCTTTGGGAAAATGTCTATTCAGACCCTCTGCCCACTTTTTCATTGAATTGTTTGTTCTTTTTCTGTAATACATATAGTATACCAGGTATATGATTTGCAAATATTTTCTCCCATTCTGTAGAATGCTTTTTATTTTGTTGATGTTCTTTTGCTGTACAGATCGTTTTAGTTTGATGTAGTCCCACGTGTTATTTTGCTTTTGTTGCCTTTGCTTTTGGTGTCAAATCCAAAAAATCATTGCCAAGACAGATGTCAAAGATCTTCCCCCCTATATTTTCTTCCAAGAGTTTTATGGTTTCAGGTCTTACATTCAAGTTTTTAATTCACTTTGAGCTGAGTTTTGGTGTGGTGTAACATAGTGGTCCAGTTTCATTCTTTTGTATGTGACTGTCTAGTTTTCCCAACACCATTTATTGAAGAGACTATCCTCTTCCCATTATATATTCTTGGCCCCTTTGTCATAAATTAATTGACCATATATGTGTGGATTTATTTCCAGGCTCTCTATTCTGTTCCCTTGGTCTATGTGTCTTTTTTACTTTTCCCCAGTTCAATAGCATTCTCATTACTTTTGCTTTGAACTCTTTATCAGATAAATTATTTACCTCTGCTTCATTAAGGTTTTTTCAGGGTTTTTTTAATTTCTTGTTCTTTTCTTTGAAACATATTTCTCTGTCTTCTCGTTCTCTTTAACTTTCTCTGTCTGTATGAAATTAGGTGAAACAGTTACCTATCTGGTCTTTAAGGTGTGCCCTTGTGTGTGAATGTCCCTGTGCAGTTTGCACGTGTCCAGTGGCTTTGGTGGAAGAGCTGGATTTGAAGTGAGCAGGGCTGCATATTTCCCAGTGGTGTGTTGGCAGTGTTTGCCACGTAGGAGGTAAGGCTGGGGTTGGAGGGCCTAAAGCCGGAACTACATGCAAGCCAGGGCTTCTGCTGTGCTCAGTGGTCATCACAGCCCTCACAGCTGTGAGGTCAGGAGCAGGTGCCCTGAGGTTGTTAGTTTTTTCCTGGGTGTGATGGCAGTCTCCACCTTGATTTGGGAGGCGGCTGAGGCCTGAGGGCTTAGGGATGCACTTCTGTGCTGGTTTCACTTTTGCCCTAGTGTGCAAGCCTTGCTTGGAGGCTGGGTTGGGGCCTGAGGAGTTGCTGCCTCACCACTGAGCTGGCCCCATCCTCTCCCAAGTGTGCACAGGGAAGGGAGCTTTGGAGAAGGTGGTCCCTGCCTGGGAGCTAGTTTCACTCGCTCCCAAGTGTGTGCACCAAAGCACGTGCTGGCAATGGCTGCCTCAGCCCTGGCCAGAGGCATGGGCCGGGTCTGAGTTGGCTCTGCTCCCTCCAAGAATACACATTCTCAATGGAAACAGCGACCTCCGCCTTCGTGGGGAGCAATGCCAGAGCAAGAGGGGCTGGGGCAGGAGCCTGGTGTGAGCTGTGCAGCGTGTGCTGGGGGGGACCTGGCAGGCAGGCCAGAGCCCCAGGCAGTTTCCAATCTGCTGCCTCCGTGCTGTGCTTGCGCGTTCAGGAGGCTTGGTTTCTTACAGCACTCCGGTAAGCCCCACTGTCTTCCGCTTAGCGGGCTTGTCTTCCTGGTGTCAGACCTCAGGACTGGGGTGTGGCTCAAACCCCTTGCTCCCCAGGGCAGGGATCCCTGAGCCTGTGATATCCTCCTCCTCTTCTAGGGGTGTGGGTCCCAACCGGATCACTTCTTCTCCATTCCTGCCACACTCCATGTGGCTCCTTCTTTACAGCGTTGGTTGTAGAAGAGCTGTTCTGGTAGGCCCCAGGACAATTTCACTGAGGGTCAGTCTATATGTAATTGTAGTTTTGATGTTTTCATGAGGGGAGGGGAGCCCAGCGTCCTTCTACTCTGCCATCTTGATCTCTGCATCTCACTCTTTCTTTTTTTTCAACATGTTCGAACATTTTGTTTCAAGCTTCCTTTTTTTTTTTTTTTTTTGCAACTTTGTTGCTTTTATTTATTTATTTTTAATTTTTTGCCTTATAACAAATTTAATCAGTTATACATATACATATGTTTCCATATCCCCTCCCTTTTGCGTCTCCCTCCCACCCTCCCTATCCCACCCCTCCAGGCGGTCCCAAAGCACCGAGCTGATCTCCCTGTGCTATGCGGCTGCTTCCCACTAGCTATCTACCTTACGTTTGGTAGTGTATATATGTCCATGCCGCTCTTTCACTTTGTCACAGCTTACCCTTCCCCCTCCCCATATCCTCAAGTCCATTCTCTAGTAGGTCTGTGTCTTTATTCCTGTCTTACCCCTATGTTCTTCATGACATTTTTTTTTCTTAAATTCCATATATATGTGTTAGCATACAGTATTTGTCTTTCTCTTTCTGACTTACTTCACTCTGTATGACAGACTCTAGGTCTATCCACCTCATTACAAATAGCTCAATTTCATTTCTTTTTATGGCTGAGTAATATTCCATTGTATATATGTGCCACATCTTCTTTATCCATTCATCCGATGATGGACACTTAGGTTGTTTCCATCTCCGGGCTATTGTAAATAGGGCTGCTATGAACATTTTGGTACATGTCTCTTTTTGAATTATGGTTTTCTCAGGGTATATGCCCAGTAGTGGGATTGCTGGGTCATATGGTAGTTCTATTTGTAGTTTTTTAAGGAACCTCCATACCGTTCTCCATAGCGGCTGTACCAATTCACATTCCCACCAGCAGTGCAAGAGTGTTCCCTTTTTTCCACACCCTCTCCAGCATTTATTGTTTCTAGATTTTTTGATGATGGCCATTCTGACTGGTGTGAGATGATATCTCATTGTAGTTTTGATTTGCATTTCTCTAATGAGTAAAGATGTTGAGCATCCTTTCATGTGTTTGTTGGCAGTCTGTATATCTTCTGTGGAGAAATGTCTATTTAGGTCTTCTGCCCATTTTTGGATTGGGTTGTTTGTTTTTTTGTTATTGAGCTGCATGAGCTGCTTATAAATTTTGGAGATTAATCCTTTGTCAGTTGCTTCATTTGCAAATATTTTCTCCCATTCTGAGGGTTGTCTTTTGGTCTTGTTTATGGTTTCCTTTGCTGTGCAAAAGCTTTTAAGTTTCATTAGGTCCCATGTGTTTATTTTTGTCTTTATTTCCATTTCTCTAGGAGGTGGGTCAAAAAGGATCTTGCTGTGATTTATGTCATAGAGTGTTCTGCCTATGTTTTCCTCTAAGAGTTTGATAGTGTCTGGCCTTACATTTAGGTCGTTAATCCATTTTGAGCTTATTTTTGTGTATGGTGTTAGGGAGTGATCTAATCTCATACTTTTACATGTCCCTATCCAGTTTTCCCAGCACCACTTATTGAAGAGACTGTCCTTTCTCCATTGTACATTCCTGCCTCCTTTATCAAAGATAAGGTGACCATATGTCCGTGGGTTTAACTCTGGGCTTTCTATCCTGTTCCATTGATCTATCTTTCTGTTTTTGTGCCAGTACCATACTGTCTTGATTACTGTAGCTTTGTAGTATAGTCTGAAGTCAGGGAGCCTGATTCCTCCAGCTCCATTATTCGTTCTCAAGATTGCTTTGGCTATTCGGGGTCTTTTGTGTTTCCATACAAATTGTGAAATTTTTTGTTCTAGTTCTGTGAAAAATGCCAGTGGTAGTTTGATAGGGATTGCATTGAATCTGTAGATTGCTTTGGGTAGTAGAGTCATTTTCACAATGTTGATTCTTCCAATCCAAGAACATGGTACATCTCTCCATCTATTTGTATCATCTGTAATTTCTTTCATCAGTGTCTTATAATTTTCTGCATACAGGTCTTTTGTCTCCTTAGGTAGGTTTATTCCTAGATATTTTATTCTTTTTGTTGCAATGGTAAATGGGAGTGTTTCCTTGATTTCACTTTCAGATTTTTCATCATTAGTATATAGGAATGCCAGAGATTTCTGTGCATTAATTTTGTATCCTGCAACTTGACCAAATTCATTGATTAACTCTAGTAGTTTTCTGGTAGCATCTTTAGGATTCTCTATGTATAGTATCATGTCATCTGCAAACAGTGACAGCTTTACTTCTTCTTTTCCGATTTGGATTCCTTTTATTTCCTTTTCTTCTCTGATTGCTGTGGCTAAAACTTCCAAAACTAGGTTGAATAAGAGTGGTGAGAGTGGGCAACCTTGTCTTGTTCCTGATCTTACTGGAAATGGTTTCAGTTTTTCACCATTGAGGACGATGCTGGCTGTGGGTTTGTCATATATGGCCTTTATTATGTTGAGGAAAGTTCCCTCTATGCCTACTTTCTGCAGGGTTTTTATCATAAATGGGTGTTGAATTTTGTCGAAAGCTTTCTCTGCATCTATTGAGATGATCATATGGTTTTTCTCCTTCAATTTGTTAATATGGTGTATCACGTTGATTGATTTGCGTATATTGAAGAATCCTTGCATTCCTGGAATAAACCCCACTTGATCATGGTGTATGATCCTTTTAATGTGCTGTTGGATTCTGTTTGCTAGTATTTTGTTGAGGATTTTTGCATCTATGTTCATCAGTGATATTGGCCTGTAGTTTTCTTTCTTTGTGACATCCTTGTCTGGTTTTGGTATCAAGGTGATGGTGGCCTCGTAGAATGAGTTTGGGAGTGTTCCTCCCTCTGCTATATTTTGGAAGAGTTTCAGAAGGATAGGTGTTAGCTCTTCTCTAAATGCTTGATAGAATTCGCCTGTGAAGCCATCTGGTCCTGGGCTTTTGTTTGTTGGAAGATTTTTTATCACAGTTTCAATTTCAGTGCTTGTGATTGGTCTGTTCATATTTTCTATTTCTTCCTGATTCAGTCTTGGCAGGTTGTGCATTTCTAAGAATTTGTCCATTTCTTCCAGGTTGTCCATTTTATTGGCATAGAGTTGCTTATAGTAATCTCTCATGATCTTTTGTATTTCTGCAGTGTCAGTTGTTACTTCTCCTTTTTCATTTCTAATTCTATTGATTTGAGTCTTCTCCCTTTTTTTCTTGATGAGTCTGGCTAATGGTTTATCAATTTTGTTTATCTTCTCAAAGAACCAGCTTTTAGTTTTATTGATCTTTGCTATCGTTTCCTTCATTTCTTTTTCATTTATTTCTGATCTGATTTTTATGATTTCTTTCCTTCTGCTAACTTTGGGATGTTTTTGTTCTTCTTTCTCTAATTGCTTTAGGTGCAAGGTTAGGTTGTTTATTCGAGATGTTTCCTGTTTCTTAAGGTGGGATTGTATTGCTATAAACTTCCCTCTTAGAACTGCTTTTGCTGCATCCCATAGGTTTTGGGTCGTTGTGTCTCCATTGTCATTTGTTTCTAGGTATTTTTTAATTTCCTCTTTGATTTCTTCAGTGATCACTTTGTTATTAAGTAGTGTATTGTTTAGCCTCCATGTGTTTGTATTTTTTACAGATCTTTTCCTGTAATTGATATCTAGTCTCATAGCATTGTGGTCGGAAAAGATACTTGATACAATTTCAATTTTCTTAAATTTACCAAGGCTTGATTTGTGACCCAACATATGATCTATCCTGGAGAATGTTCCATGAGCACTTGAGAAAAATGTGTATTCTGTTGTTTTGGGATGGAATGTCCTATAAATATCAATTAAGTCCATCTTGTTTAATGTATCATTTAAAGCTTGTGTTTCCTTATTTATTTTCATTTTGGATGATCTGTCCATTGGTGAAAGTGGGGTGTTAAAGTCCCCTACTATGAGTGTGTTACTGTCGATTTCTCCTTTTATGGCTGTTAGTATTTGCCTTATGTATTGAGGTGCTCCTATGTTGGGTGCATAAATATTTACAATTGTTATATCTTCTTCTTGGATCGATCCCTTGATCATTATGTAGTGTCCTTCTTTGTCTCTTCTAGTAGTCTTTATTTTAAAGTCTATTTTGTCTGATATGAGAATTGCTACTCCAGCTTTCTTTTGGTTTCCATTTGCATGGAATATCTTTTTCCATCCCCTTACTTTCAGTCTGTATGTGTCTCTAGGTCTGAAGTGGGTCTCTTGTAGACAGCATATAGATGGGTCTTGTTTTTGTATCCATTCAGCCAATCTGTGTCTTTTGGTGGGAGCATTTAGTCCATTTACATTTAAGGTAATTATTGATATGTATGTTCCTGTTCCCATTTTCTTAATTGTTTTTGTTTCTTAATTGTTTTTGTTTGTTATTGTAGGTCTTTTACTTCTGTTGTGTTTCTTGCCTAGAGAAGTTCCTTTAGCATTTGTTGTAAAGCTGGTTTGGTTTGGTGGTGCTGAACTCTCTCAGCTTTTGCTTGTCTGTAAACGTTTTAATTTCTCCATCAAATCTGAATTTGATCTGAATGAGATCCTTGCTGGGTAGAGTAATCTTGGTTGCAGGTTTTTCTCCTTCATCACTTTAATTATGTCCTGCCACTCCCTTCTGGCTTGTAGAGTTTCTGCTGAGAGATCAGCTGTTATCCTGATGGGGATTCCCTTGTGTGTTATTTGTTGTTTTTGCCTTGCTGCTTTTAATATGATTTCTTTGTGTTTAATTTTTGACAGTTTGATTAATATGTGTCTTGGCGTATTTCTCCTTGGATTTATTCTGTATGGGACTCTCTGTGCCTCCTGGACTTGATTAACTATTTCCTTTCCCATATTAGGGAAGTTTTCAACTATAATCTCTTCAAATATTTTCTCAGTCCCTTTCTTTTTCTCTTCTTCTTCTGGAACCCCTATAATTCGAATGTTGGTGCGTTTAATGTTGTCCCAGAGGTCTCTGAGACTGTCCTCTGTTCTTTTCATTCTTTTTTCTTTATTTTGCTCTGTAGCAGTTATTTCCACTATTTTATCTTCCATCTCACTTATCCGTTCCTCTGCCTCAGTTATTCTGCTATTGATCCCATCTAGAGTATTTTTTATTTCATTTATTGTGTTTTTAATCGATGCTTGATTCATCTTTAGTTCTTCTAGGTCCTTGTTAACTGTTTCTTGCATTTTGTCTATTCTATTTCCAAGATTTTGGATCTGGGAAATAGAATCTTGGATCATCTTTACCATCATTATTCTGAATTCTTTTTCAGGTAGACTGCCTATTACCTCTTCATTTGTTAGATCTGGTGGATTTTTATCTTGCTCCTTCTCCTGATGTGTGTTTTTCTGTCTTCTCATTTTGCTTATGTTACTGTGTTTGGGGTCTCCTTTTTGCAGGCTGCAGGTTTGTAGTTCCCGTTGTTTTTGGTGTCTGTCCCCAGTGGCTAAGGTTGGTTTAGTGGGTTGTGTAGGCTTCCTGGTGGAGGGGACTAGTGCCTGTGTTCTGGTGGATGAGGCTGGATCTTGTCTTTCTGGTGGGCAGGTCCACGTCTGGTGGTGTGTTTTGGGGTGTCTGCAGACTTTTTATGAGTTTAGGCCACCTCTCTGCTAATGGGTGGCGTTGTGTTCCTGTCTTGCTAGTTGTTTGGCTTAGGGTGTCCAGCACTGTAGCTTGCTGGTCGTTGAGTGAAGCTGGGTGCTGGTGTTGAGATGGAGATCTCTGGAAGATTTTTGCCATTTGATATTATGTGGAGCTGGGAGGTCTCTTGTGGACCAGTGTCCTGAAGTTGGCTCTCCCAGCTCAGAGGCACAGTACTGACTCCTGGCTCCTCAATTTGGGATGATGTGTTGTCTATTCATGTATTCCACAGATGCAGGGTACATCAAGTTGATTGTGGAGCTTTAATCCGCTGCTTCTGAGGCTGCTGGGAGAGGTTTCCCTTTCTCTTCTTTGTTCTCACAGCTCCTGGGTCTCAGCTTTGGATTTGGCCCCGCCTCTGCGTGTAGGTCGCCGGAGGGCGTCTGTTCTTCGCTCAGGCAGGACAGGGTTAAAGGAGCAGCCTCTTCGGGGACTCTGGCTCACTCAGGCCGGGCGGGAGGGAGGGGCACAGAGTGCGGGGCGAGCCTGCAGCGGCAAAGGTCGGCGTGATGTTGCACCAGCCCGAGGCGCGCCGTGCGTTCTCCCAGGGAAGCCGCCCCTGGATCCCGGGACCCCGGCAGTGGCGGGGTGCACAGGCTCCTGGAAGGGCAGTGTGGGCAGTGACCTGCGCTCGCACACAGGCTTCTTGGCGGCGGCAGCAGCAGCCCCAGCGTCCCACGCCCGTCTCTGGGCTCCGCGCTTTCAGTCGCGACTCGCGCCCGTCTGTGGAGCCCCTTTAAGCAGCGCTGTTAATCCCCTCTCCTCGCGCACCAGGAAACCAAGAGGGAAGAAAAAGTTTCTTGCCTCTTCGGCAGCTCCAGAGTTTTCCCGGACACCCTTCCGGCTAGCTGTGGCACATTAGCCCCCTTCAGGCTGAGTTCTCGCCGCCAGCCCCAGTCCTCTCCCTGCGCTCTGACCGAAGCCCGAGCCTCAGCTTCCAGCGCTGCGCGCCCCGGCGGGCAAGCAGACAAGCCTCTCGGGCTGCTGAGTGCCGCTCGGCACCGATCCTCTGTGCGGGAATCTCTCCGCTTTGCCCTACCCAGGTATGTGTGGGGTTTCTTGCCTTTTGGGAGGTCTGGGGTCTTCTGCCAGCGTTCAGTAGGTGTTCTGTAGGAGTTGTTCCATGTGTAGCTGTATTTCTGGTGTATCCGTGGGGAGGAAGGTGATCTCCGCGTCTTACTCTTCCGCCATCTTACCCGGAAGTCCCAAGCTTCCTTTTTTTATTTCAAAAATAACATAGATGTTTATTCTATAATTTTTTTTAAGAAGCCATTTTATTGACTATTATTAATTCATAAAAAGCTGTACGTGTTTAATGTTTACAAAAGATATCTTTGAATATAAGTATATCCATGAATACATCACCACAGCCTATGCCATAAAAATCCATCTCCAGAAGTTTCCTCCTGCCCTAATTATTTATTACTGTTATATTTTGTGATAAGAACACTTAAGATCTACCCTCTTAGCAAATTTTGAATTATACAATACAGCATTGTTGACTACAGTCACTATGCTATACAGTAGATCTCTAGGTCTTATTCATTTTGTATAACTGAAACTTTGTACCCTTTGACTAATACCTCCCTGTTTCCCCCTCCCCTTAACCCCTGGCGACCACCATTCTACTCTCTGCTTCTCTGAGTTTAACTATTTTAGATACCTCATATAAGGGATATCATGTAGTAGTTGTCCTTCTGTGTCTGGCTTATTTCAGCTGGCATAATGTCCTCCAGGTTCATCCATATTGTTGCAAAAGGCAGGATTTCCTTCTTTCCTTAAGGCTGAATAATATTCATTGTATGCTTATATCACATTTTCTTTATCCATTCATCCATCCATGCATATTTATTTTCATATCTCAGCTATCGTGACTAAGGCTGCAATGGACATGGGAGTCCCAATATCTCTTCAAGATTCTGATTTCAATTCTTTTGGATATATACCCAGAAGTGGGATTGCTGGATCTATTTTACTTTTTTTGAGGGACCTGCATAATGTTTTCCATAGTGGTACCACCATTTTTCATTCCCACCACCACTGTACAAGGGTTATAATTTCTTCACATCCTTGACAACACTTGTTATTTTTTGTTTTTGCTTTGTTTTGTTTTTTTATAATATCCATCCTAACAGGTTTAAGTTGATATCTCCTTGTGGTTTTGATTTGCATATCCCTGATGATTAGTGAAGTTGAGCACTTTTTCATGTACCTTTTGGTCATTTGTATGTCTTCATTGGAGAAATGTCCTTTCAAGTCCTTTGTCCATTTTGGGGGTTATTTGTTTATTTTGCTGTTGAATTGTAGTTGCAGTAGGTCCTTTATGTAAGGATATTAGCACCTAAGATATATAGTTTGCAAATATTTTCTTCCATTCCATAGGCTGCCTTTTCACTGTTTATGTTTCCTTTGCTGTGCAGAAGCTTTTTAGTGAGATGTAGTGCCACCTGTCTATTTTTGCTTCTGATGCTTATCCTTTATGTGTCATATCCAAGAAACCATTGCCTAAACTAATATTATGACTTTCCCACTATGTTTCCTTCTAGGAGCTTTACAGTTTCAGGTCTTATGTTTAAATTTTTAATACATTTTGAGTTGATTTTTGTGTATGGCATAGATAAGGGTCCATCCAATTTCATTCTTTTGAATGTAAATATACAGTTTTTCTAACACCATTTGCCCCATAAAGATAGCATATTCGTGTCGCTCAACCTAATATGTCCCCCACAAAAGTATATTATTAACCATTTATGAATTGGCATACCTTGTTCACCCTGTCTCCTTTCCTCACAGGAGTTACCTGGATTCTGTGTTTTTAGTTCCCATTCACTTTTTGAGCCCACTGTGATCTGATTTCTATCTCTATCACTACCAAATTGGCAATGATGTTCTAGTTGTTAAATTTAAAAGCCATTTTTATTCCATTCTCAACGTTTTTTTTTTCATTTATGACATTGACATTTTTGAAGAATGTATGTCAGTTGTTTTACACAATGTTCTTCAGTTTGGATTTGTCTTCCTCGTGATTAGAGCTAGATTCAGATTATACACTCTCTGGCTGAAATACTAAGGAAGTAATATCGTGTCCTTTTCTGGGTATCACATTTGGAGGTACATGGTGTCCATCTGTCCTTAACTGGTAATATTAATTTTGATCATCTGGTCAAGGTATTGTCTTGTGTCTCCGCTATATAGTTACTGTTTTTCTCTGTGGAATTAATAAGTAATCTGTGGGGAGACACTTCATCAAACTAGATAGAACATTCCTTAGCAATTCTTGCCTGAACCAAAATAGTGTTTATCCAACTCCACTACTCCCTTCACACTAACTAGTGAGCATTTTACTGTAAGGAAGAGCCTTCCTTTCTTTATTTAATCATCAATATAGACTCATGGATCCTATTTAATTCAGTGGATTATAATCCATTACATCCTTATTTATTTTTGTGCTCAAAGTGTCCCAGACATGGATAGTAGGAGTTCCTTCAAGACTTCTATGTCTTTTTTCCATGCTACATATATTTTGTTTGTTTGAGCACTTCTGGTTCAACAAGATGTTCCAGGCTCAAATTATACCTTCCCTGCCTCAACCCTGGGATCAGTCATTTATTCAGTGACCCCTGCATCCTTTTAGTGAGTAATGGTATCTGGAAACCAGGATCTAGATTATAAGTGTGCTTATTGCAACTAGGATATCATTGCTTCTAGACCCTTTCAGCCTACAGACCTAAGTAATCATGAGTTCATACTGATACCTCCAGTCCAATCCAATACCACAAGGTTCTTCCTTGCCTTCCCCTGTTCTTTATTTGTAGCTCCCTTCGTCTGTAGTGTGAACTATGGCTACAGACATTAACACAATTTGCTACAAGTAAAATAGTTTCATAATTACCACACACATACTGCTACCACTACTACAAAACAAAAACAAATATTAAGTTCAAGATTGGTCTGAAGTTCTTTTTTTCTCCTAGATTGAGAATATATAGTCAAAGTACTATGTTCAAAAGTAATTGATTTAGTTTTCATTTTTATTCCCTTCAGTACTATAGTGTTATGAATTTGCAGTCCAGCTAGGGTCGTTTAGTTGTGTTTGCATTCAGTGTTAAGGCATGCACCCTTCCTTATTGATTTAATTTTTTAGATATGTAAAGCATTAACATGATTTCAAAGAGAAACTATTAAAGTTTCATTCAGAGAAGTATCTATCCCTATTCCTTCCATCCATCCACTTCACCTGCTTGCCTCTGTGAGTAACCAGTCTTCTTCTTATTTTCTGGATTATCCATCCTGTATTTTTCTTTATTGAAATATAATTGACATATAACATCATGTAAGTTTGAGGCATGCAGTGTGTTAATTTGATACATTTATATATTACAATATGATTAGTGTTCCTGATACCTTTATCATGTCACAGAACTTTCTTTTTTTATGTTGAGGACAACTAAGATGCAGTCTTAACTTTGAAGTTTATAATACAGTATTGTTGACTATAATCAATCTGTTGTGAATTAGAGCTACAGAACTTATTTATTTGCTAGTTGAAAGTTTGTACCCATAAACGTTTCTCCAATTTCCCCATCCCAAGCCCCTGGAAACCACCATTCTACTCTCTGTTTTTATGAGTTCAGCTTTTTTAGATTCCACATATAAGTGAGATCATACAGTATTTGTCTTTTTCTATCTGACTTATCTCACTTAGCATAATGCCCTTAAGGTCCATCCATGTTGTTGCAAATGACAGGATTTTTTCCTTTCTCATGTCTGAATTTTCTCTCTCTCTCTCTCTCTCTATATATATATAACCCACAACTTCTTTATCTATTCATCGGTTGACAAACAGGTTGTTCTCATATCTTGGCTGCTGGGAATAATGCTGCAATGAACATGGGTATGCAGATATTTTTGAGATACTGATTTCAATTCCTTCAAATATATACTCAGAAGTGGGATTGTTGGATCCTATGGTAGTTCAATTTAAATTTTTTGAGGAACTACCATACTGTTTTCCATAATGGCTGTAGCAATTTACATTTCCACCAATAGTGTATAAGGGTTCCCTTTTCTGCACATCCTCGCCAACATTTGTTATCTCATGTCTTTTTGATAAAAGCCATCCTAACAGGTGTGAGGTAATATCTCACTGTTATTTTGATTTTCATTTCCCTGATGATTAGTGATATTGAGCAACTTTTCATATGCCTATTGGCCATTTGTATGTCTACTTTGAAAAACCTATTCAGGTCCTTTGCTCAATATATAATTGGATTGTTCACTTTTTTTGCTATTGAGTTGTGTGAGTTCTTTACATATTTTGGCTATTAGTTTTGTATCATGTATGTGGTTTTTGAATATTTTCTCCCATTCTGTAGATTGCCTTTTCAATTTACTGACTGTTTGCTGTGCAGAAGCTCTTTAGTTTAGTGTAGTCCCACTTGTTTATTTTAGTTTGTGTTGCTTGTGCTTTTGGTGACTTATCCAAGAAATCATTGCCTAGACCCATGTCAAGGATCTTTTCCCCTATGTTTCCTTCTAAAAGTTTTACAGTTTCAAGGCTTACATTTGATTTCAGGTTAATTTTTGTGAGCGGTGAAATATAGGTGTCCAGTTTCATTCTTCTGCATGACAATATCCAGTTTTCCCACCATCATTTATTAAAGAGACTGCCCTTGTCCCATTGTGTGCTCTTGACACCCATCTCAAAAATTAGTTGACCATATATTTACAGGTTTATTTCTAAACTATATTCTGTTCCACTGTTCTGTGTGTCTGTTTTTATGCCAGGACCCTATGGTTTTGATTACTTTAGCTTCGTAATATAGCTTGAAATCAGGTATTGTGATGGCTCCAGTGTTGTTTGTCTCTCTCTAGATTGCTTCAGCTATTCGGAGTCTTTTGTGGTTCCATGCAAATATTAAAATTGTTTTTTCTATTTTTGTGAAAATATGCCATTGGAGTTTTGATTGGGATTACACTGAATCTGTGGGTCATTTTTGGTAGTATGGATATTTTCACCACATTAATTCTTCCAAGAACATGGAATATCTTTCTATTTATTTGTATCTCCTTCAACCTCTTTCTTCAATGTCTTATAGTTTTCAGTGTAAAGGTCTTACACCTCCTTGGTTAAATTTATTCCTAAGTATTTTATTGTTTTCAATGCTAGTGTAAATGGGATTGCTTTCTTAACTTCTCTTTCAGATAGTCTGTTGTTAGTGTATGGAAATGCAACTGATTTATGTGTGTTGATTTTGCATCCTGCAACTTTACTGAATTCATTTATTCTAACTATTTTTTGTTGGATCTTTAGGATTTTCTATGTATTAGATCATGTCATTTGTGAACACAGATAATTTAATTTTTCCCTTCTGCTATGGATGCCCTTTATTGTTTTTTTTCCTTGCCTAATTGCTCTGGCTAGGACTTCCAGTACTATGTCAAATAGAAAAGGTGAGAGTGGGCATTTCTGTTTTGTTCCTGACCTTAGAAGAAAGGATTTAAAATTCTCACCATTGAGTATGATTTTAGCTGTGGTCTTGCCATATTGGCCTTTATTATGCTGAGCGTTTTTATTATGAAAGGATGTTGTATTTTGTCAAATGCTTTCCCATCTATTGGGATGATTATATGATTTTAATATTTAATTTCATTCATACTGTTAATGTGATGTATCACATTTATTGATTTTCATATGTTGAACCATCCTTGCATATCATGGATAAATCCCACTTGCTCATGGTGAATGATCCTTTTAATGTGCTATTAAATTTGATTTGCTAGTATTCTGTTGGGCATTTTTACATCTATCTTCATCAGGGATATAGGTTTGTAATTTTCTTTTCTTGTAGTGTTTTTGTCTGGCTTTGGTGTCAGGGTATTGCTGGCCACATAAGATAAATTTGGAAGTGTTCCCTCCTCTTCAATTTTTTGGAAGAGTTTGAGAAAGACTGGTGTTAATTCTTCTTTAAATGTTTGGTGGAATTCACCTGTGAAACCACCTGGTCCTGAGCTTTTCTTTCCTGGGAGGTTTTTGATTATTGATTCAATCTCCATGCCCCTTAATTTTCTGTTCAGGTTTTCTATTTCTTTATGATTTGGTCTTGGTAGGTCTTCTGTTTCTAGAAATTCATCCATTTCTTCTAGATTATCAAGTTTGTTGGCATATGTTTATTCATAGTAGTCTCTCATAATTATTTGTATTTCTGTAGTATCAGTTGTAATGTCTCCTATATTTCTTTTTATAAGCAGATTTGTGTATGTTTTCTTATTTCCTCTTCTCTTATACACAAGATAGCATATTGCATGTACTGTTCTGCATTTTACTTATTTTACTTAATATATCCTGAAAACCACCACATATCTTGTCCTAGAGTTCTTCCTCATTTTTATTACAACTTCATGGGTCTCCATCATGTGAATACATCATAGTTTATTTAACCAGACTCCTGTGTTTGAACATTTAGCTAATTTCCTAATATTGATCATTTGTATTTTCTCTCTTTTTCCCCTCTAATCCATCTAGCTAAAAATTTGTCAGTTTTGTGGGGTTTTTTTTTGAGGTATAATTGATATACAATAGTATATAAGTTGCAGGACTTGTCAGTTTTGTTTCTCTTAGAAAAGCAATTTTGTTTTCATTGATTTTCTTTATTGTTGTCTGTTCTATTGATTTTGGCTATTATGTGAATAATTTCCTTTTTCAGTTCACCCTGGATTTAATTTGCTGTCTTTTTCTTTGTTAAGTTAGAAACTTGAGCCAATGATTTTAGACCTTTCTTCTTTTCTTTTTTAAGCACTTTGGACATCTGACTTTTAAAAAATAGGAACAGGATTTACAAATTATTCAAAGTGAGCTGCATATGTAATACTGACATGGAGTTATTGAGAAAATACTGGTTTTAGTTGTTTCCAGGTAAAGCAGTCTCTAGTAACATGTCAACCAAGAAAATATATGCAATTGCTAACTAGCCTTAGATATACTACACTTTATACACTTAAAGGTATAAATTCCTCTTTAATCTTTAGCTGCAATCCATGTGTGTTAATATGTTGTGTTTTTATTTTCATTCAGTAAAATATGTTTTGCACTAATATCTCTTGTGATTTCTTCTTTGACCTATGGCTCATTTAGAAATGTGTTATTTAATTTTCAAATATATGGAATTTCCAGAGGTCTTTCTTCTGTTGAATTCTAATTTAGTCCATTTTGATCAAAGAACATACTCTCTATGATTTCAATCCTCCGTCAATTTTGGAGGCTTATTTTATGACCCAGCCTATGGTTTATTCTGGTGAATGGTCTTTGTATGCTTAAAAAGAATGTATTTTCTGCTGTTGCTGAGTCAAGTGTTCTACAGATGTCAGTTAGGTCAAGTTGGTTGATAATGTTCAAATCTTCTGTATTCTTACTTATTTTCTGTGTACTATCAGTTGTTGAGAAAGGATGTTGAAATCTGCTATAGTTATGGGTTTTTCTTGTTCTCTCTGTTCTGTGAAGTTTTTTTTTTTTTTTTTTAAACAGTTCCTTTTATTTATTTATTTATTTATTTATTTATTTATTTATGGCTGTGTTGGCTCCTCGTTTCTGTGTGAGGGCTTTCTCTAGTTGCGGCAAGTGGGGGCCACTCCTCATCGCGGTGCACGGGCCTGTCACTATCGCGGCCTCTCCCGTTGCGGAGCACAGGCTCCGGACGCGCAGGCTCAGCGGCCATGGCTCACGGGCCCAGCAGCTCCGCGGCATGTGGGATCTTCCCGGACCGGGGCACGAACCCGCGTCCCCTGCATCGGCAGGCGGACTCTCCACCACTGCGCCACCAGGGAAGCCCCAGTTCTGTGAAGTTTTGCTTTTTTATATTTTAATGCTCTATTATATACTCAATTGAAATTGTATGCCTTCTTACTGAATTATCTTTCTATCATTAGGAAATGTCCCCCTTTATTCCTGCTAATTATACCTTTCCCAAAGCTTACTTTGATATTAATATAGCCACTTTATCTTACAATTAGTGTTTGTATTGTAGTGTATGGTATATTATTTTCATTCTTTTACTTATGTCTCTATGTTTTTAGCACATTTCTTGGAGATAGTATATAGTTGGATCTTGCTTTTATATTCAATCTGATAGTCTCTACCGTTTAACTGAAATATATAGACTACGGGTCCGCAAACATTTTTCATAAACAACCATATTGTAAACTGGTCTCTGTCACAGCTACTCAAATCTGCTATTGTAATGTGAAAGCAGGTATAGAAAATACATAAACATATGCACATGGCCCTCTTATTTACAGGAGGCTTCTTCTGCTTCTGCTTGTTCTGTTTCTCTTCTTGATTTCCTGCTCTTGCTTCTGCTTCCCCTCCTCCTCCACCTTCTTTCTCCTTCTCTTCCTTACCCTCTCCTGCCCCTTCACTTTCTCTCTCCTCTTCTTCTTTGGTAGAGTGGTGTTTTTCTGCCATAATTTTCCTTAAGCACAAAGAACTTCCATATTCTTCTTTAGTACAATTCTGGCTGGCCAAAAATAATAATAATAATTCTCCCACCATTTGTTTGCCTGAAAACTCTTTATTTTGCCTTTATTTTGAGAAATATTTTTGGACTTTCCTGGTGGTCCAGTGGTTAAGACTCCATGCTCCCAATGCAGGGGGCCCGGGTTCGATCCCTGGTCAGGGAACTAGATCCCACATACCGCAACTAAGACCTGGTGCAGCCAAATAAAAAAATAAATATTTAAAAAAAAGAGAAAAATATGTTTGCTGGATATAGAACTCTAAGTTGAGGGGTTTTCTTCTAGCCAAACATAGTTGTCCTTCCATTGTGTTCTGGCTCTATTGTTTCTGAAAATTGTCTTTTGTGTTTATTACCTTTGGTCCACTGCTAACGTGTTTTATTTTCTGAATGCTTTTAAACGTTTCTCTTTTTCACTAGTTTTCAGTGATTTGACAGTAACATGACTTGGTGTTGTCTTCTTTGTTTTAATTCTGATTAACTTCATTGAGCTTCCTGGATATGTATGTTTATAGTTTTCATCAAGTCAGAAAACATTCTAGCTATTGTTTCTTCAAATAGTTTTCTGCTCTCACTTTCCTGAGATTCAAATAATACATATATTAGACAACTTAATATTGTCCCATAGATCACTGAAGTGAAGTTCTTTTGTTTTTTCCCCTCAGTCTTTTTCTCCCCTCTGTGCTTTCATTTGAAAACATTTCTTCTGCTGTATCTTCAGGCACATGATCTTTTTTTTTTTTCAGTGTCTAGTCTTCTGATAATCCCATCTAGTGATTTTTTTCATTTTGGTTACATCATCTTTTTCGGGTCTGGAATTTCCATTTGGCCTTTTCTTTCTATATCTTCTATTTCTCCCCTCAGTACATCTGTATTTTTCTTTACATCCTTGAGTGTTTTCATAAAAGGTGTTTTAAAGGATTTTTCTGCTCATAGAAAACAAACTTATGGTTACCAAAGGGGAAAGGGGAGGGGGCATAAATAAGGAGTTTGGGATTACATATACATACTACTATATATAAAATAGATAACCAACAAGGACCTACTGTGTAAATAAATATTGACCTACTCAATATTTTGTAATAACCTATAAGGGAAAAGACTCTGAAAAAGACTATATATATTCTGCTCTACGTCTGGAACTAACACAACATTGTAAATCAACTATACTTCAATAAAATAAATAAATAAATAAAGGATTTCTCTGCTACTTCCACACCATTTCTGAGTCTGTTGCAATTGGATTAATTTTTGTTTATGGATTACATTTCTCTGCTTCTTTGCAGGTTTAGTAATTTTTAAAAAACTTTTATTGAAGTATAGTTTGTTTACAGTGTTGTGTTAGTTTCTAGCGTACAGTAACTTTTAATTGCATTTTAAACATTGGGAATATTTCATTGTTTGTTTTTCTAAGTTATACCTCAGAGTTCATCATAACAGGTCATTTTTCCCATGTATGTGGTGAGCCCTTTCAATATTTATATTAATGTTTTCTCACTTTGGGAAAGTTTTTTTTTTTTTAAACACTAGTTTTATTCCCTTGTTTCATTTCTTTTCTTCAGAGATTCCAGTTATGTGTATGTTGATTTTCTGTGTGTCTGTTTTCCATTCCCATCATATTCTCTCTAATCCCTTTTAAAATATCTTTATCTCAGTTTCATCCCCTTGTTGTTTTACTCACTTTCTTCATTGTTTATTATTAGGTCTTTATTTGAATTCCTTCTTCCTTGGGCACTTTGTAGTCCTTCATTTTTTAGACCTTATGCTTTTTTCTTCAATTACTTTGCTGACTTTGATCAATCTTCTTGCATTTCTTACTGTTTTTTGTTTTGTTTTGGTTTTTTGTGGCGGGAGGTCCATATTTCTTCTTAGTGTTTGAATTTATGATTCTAAGTGGTGTTTTACAAAATTATCTTTACATGCTTATTTGAGAATATTCTATTCATAGAATTTTGTGTCACAGTATACTACTTGGTGGCTGGTTTGGGGGAGAGAGTTTTCATCAGCTAAAAGTATGATTCTTGGTTTGTTTGTTTTGTTTTTGTGTTTTAATAGTTGCTTTGTATGGAGTTGGTTTAATTTTTTGCTATTCCTGGGCATTGAACACATAATATGAATGCCCAATTCAGCCAGGATATGGACATACAGTTTCTTTTAAATAAATGAGTTTATGGTAGTATTGGAGAGTGAAAGTGTTGGTGTGTCCTATTGTTTAGGATCCTTGATTTAACTTTCTCTTTTCCCCTCGCTGTGGTGTCTCCAGGGTGCCCCTCCCCCTCTCTGTTGACTGACACCCTGCAGGACAAGTCCTGATTGGAGGCAGCTGCTTCCAGCCCCATCACCTTCAAGCGTCTTCCATGTATCCAGGACTATGAACGATCACCTCCCAGACCTGAGCGCTAACACTCAGTGTGGAACGTTTTCTTCCTGGGGTGATTTTGGTCAATGCTTTAAGTCCTTTGCTCCCCTCTTTTCTTTTAAATGGAGCTGTTTAAGCCACTGTCCCCCTACTCTTAGCCTCCATAGGCTTGTAGGAGCAGGAGTTCTATTGGAATTTGGTATTTATTTCTCTTCTTACTGGTAATTTGATGTTTGAGTTGTTCCCTGTCTCCTACTAATGCTGCAGGCTGGGTAACGTATGGTTTTATTTGCATTTTGTTGATTTTTTGGATTTGGGGGAGGCTGTGTAGACAGATTCTGATTCGGGCATCTGACATTATGTTCTAGACCTGGATGCTCTATTTGGAATCGCGTCTCTAGTACCAAAATATGGTGATTTGTGAGCATATGGGCCAGAGAAGCTTTGAGCAGGAATCAACATTGTAGTATGTATCAGGGGTCAGCAAACCTTTTCTGTAAAGGCCCACATATTAAATATTTTAGGCTTTGGGGGGCCATACTCTTCCTGTGGGCCACCAACTCTGCTGTTGTAGCAAAAGACAAGTAACTAAATGAATGTGGTTGTGTTCCTATAAACTGTATCACAAAAACCGACAGTGGGTCAGGTTTGACCCTCAGGCCATAATTTGCCAACCTCCAGCATATAGCAACCCAAACGAAATGGCTTCAAAGCAGATAAAACAAATTACAAATGTTATGACACTTGGTTCTGTAGAAAACTTAGAGACTCTATTACTAAAATAATAATTTAATTTCTCTGGAGTTTCTCATTAAATACAAAAATATTAGCTTGTATCCTGCATTAAATAAGCAAAAGGATAGAGATCGATCTTAAAATTTTACAGTGCAACAAGTGTGACCATGGAAGATATTTAATGATGGGAAAATGTTTACAACACATTGTTATATAATAACACATTTCAACATTCAATTAATACTTGTTGAATGAGTAATTCTGTTTTTTAAATAAATTTATTTATTTTTGGCTTCATTGGGTTTGGTTGCTGCATGCGGGCTTTCTCTAGTTGCGGTGAGCAGGGACTACTCTTCGTTGCAGTGCGCGGACTTCTCATTGCGGTGGCTTCTCTCGTTGCGGAGCACGAGCTCTAGGCACACGGGCTTCAGTAGTGTGGCTCGAGGGCTCTAGAGTGCAGGCTCAGTAGCTGTGGTGCGTGGGCTCAGTAGTTGTGGCTCACAGGCTCTAGAGTGCGGGCTCAGTAGTTGTGGCGCACAGGCTTAGTTGCTCCGTGGCATGTGAGATATTCCCAGACCAGGGCTCAAACCCGTATCCCCTGCATTGGCAGGTGACTCTTAACCACTGTGCCACCAGAGAAGTCCTGAATGAGTAATTCTTTTTTTTTAAATTAATTTATTTATTTTTGCCTGCGTTGGGTCTTCGTTGCTGCACTCAGGCTTTCTCTAGTTGCGGCGAGCGGGGGTTACTCTTCCTTGCGGTGTGTGGGCTTCTCATTGTGGTGGCTTCTCTTGCTGTGGAGCATGGGCTCTAGGTGCGTGGGCTTCAGTAGTTGTAGAACGTGGGCTCAGTAGTTGTGGCTTGCGGGCTCTAGAGCACAGACTCAGTAATTGTGGCACACGGGCTTAGTTGCTCCATGGCATGTGGGATCTTCCCGGACCAAGGCTCGAACCCATGTCCCCTGAATTGGCAAGCAGATGCTTAACCACTGCACCACCAGGGAAGTCCCCCGAATGAGTAATTCGTAAAAGCTGACTATAGAACAGTACTGCAATGGGATGTTTACCAAAATGTTAACAGTGACTACCTTTAAATGGTATGACATGTAAAGTTTTTTTCCTTCTTTAATCTTTTCTTATTCTGCAGTGATTCTACAATAACTGTGTAAAACATTTGTTAAATACATTTGTTTTGATCTAAAAGAATCAATAATGTAATCATTTGTTTGTAATAGAATAACAGTGTTCAAATAATAAAAGGATTAAAGGATTTGAAAACAAAAGATGTTAGTAGGTGGTCACAGAAGAAAATTGACAGAGTTACTAGAAGCAATCTGGTGCACTGGCAGAAGGATGGATTTTGGAGAAAGAACCTAATTCAAATTCAAACTCCCTTAATATGTATGTGAGATTTGAAAGTGAGACACCTTCCTGAGTCTCAGTTTGCCCATCTGTAAAGAGCAAATAATACTACCTGCCTCAATCTTGTTGTAAAAGTTAAAAGAGACAATTTACACAGCTAATTCAAAGAGCTCTGTAGAGCACGTTTACACTCCACTACCTTTCCAAACTAATTCCTTAAAGCCACCTTCAAAAATTTGTTTTGAGTTGAGTTTTTGACCCATTTTGTCTTTTCTTCTATAATCATGTGAAGTCTTTCTCTACATCGTTGTATTCCATGAGTAATTATATATAATCTCAGGGCCATACATTTAAAGAATACCAAGTTAAATCCAGCACCCTTCTGGAAACTGCTACCCAGATACTTTCTACAATCACCATTCTGTGTACGTAATAGAAGGGTATAGTTTTGTGTATTGGAATTTTTTTCACAGAAATGATATTATACTCTTATGTATCCATCTGCAAATTGCTTTTTCACTAGACGCTTTCTTTTCTTTTGCTGTCAGAACCATTGGGACCTTGCAGAATGTCCATCACAATTTCTTTTCTGTTGATCAAATTTTGCTTATGCATGGCAGTTCAAAAAAATGTAAGAAGGCATCTTTTGCAAACAATTGCCTCTAAAAATATTTCTCAGCATTTGACTCCCGATTGAGTCAATGTTACTATGTAAAGGGAGCTTTCGTTACAGTAATGCCTATGTCAGAGGAAATAGTATTGTATCCTAGGAATCACTGGCAGGGATGTGGAAAGCATTGAGAAAATGATTAATAACTTTGGTTGCTTTCTTACTCAGGTTTCCAACAAAGATCCTTCCTTTGTAGTAGCTGGTGCTCTGGATCATTCCTTTGATATTTTATGCAGATGTACATAGTCTGAAAAGGCCTCAATGAAAATTAAATTATTTTCTGTACAGAACGAATTCCAGTCAGACTTCAAAATGAAGATGCAAAAAGAAGGAAGAGACAAATCAATACCAATCACCTGAATATAATAAATAAGTGAAGATGGTGAGAAATTCATTGCTGCAGAGAAGACTTACTTCTTGAACAAAGTGTTTAAAATGAAATTTCTATAGAATTTCCTTTGCTACTTATGTTGCATATGTTTTAGAAAATCATTTATTAATTGGATTTTAAATTTAGTTTCAAAATGATCAAAATACTTCAGAACTCTTCAGGAATGTTTATGCCATCAAGATCTGTATGACATCTCCCATGCTCTCTGATGAGTCAAGTTTTATGAACACTTTAACTATTTCAGAGGGAAGTAGAAATAATAGACTTCCTCCTCAAGTGGATCTTAACTAATCCATGAGTAACACTGTAACAGTGAAATGACTGTATTTTAGAAATATTTTGTAAAGGTAATCCATATAAAATTTAAATGATCTATAAAGATAATGTCATTTTATATTAAGTGAATCTAATACTAAAAGAGAAAGACCAGCTTCATCAAACAAAATTGCTTTCTGGCCCACTAAGCATTCTAATTATGTTTAACTTACATGAAGAAGCAAATTAAACATCATTTTATAGTTTAGGAGATAATATTAACATCCTAATGCTATAATTTTGAGAAATTTCTAAGTAGGACATAAAGCAATTAATTATTCCAGTGTAATTAGATCTGGAATCAGTAGAGTGGATAGTCATTTTGATAAACATATTTACAAATATCTTATAATACTTTTTTATAATTTCACTCATGTAGGCCTACTGCTAATGGATATAAGGTTTGAATATACGTGAAATGTGTTTTTTTAAGTTTTTAAAAATGTTTTTTAAAAAGTTATTTACTTTTTCTTTCATTTATTCAACAGGTATGTTTTGTGTGCCTAGCATATGTGAGATGCTGTTCTAGTCGCTAGGGGTACAATAGTGAATAAAACAGAAAAATTATCCTCACTTGTATGTAGCACACAGTGAGAAAGACAATGAAAAAGGTAAATATGATTATGGCACATTAGAATCTGGCAAGAAAACCAAGGAGATACCAGGAAAAGTTGGAGTATAAATTAAGGGTTGAAGTGCTGGAAAGACCATAACAGAAAAACAGGGTGCAACACACTCTTTGTAAGTATTTTAGACAGGAAGCTTCTGGCTAGGCTTTTATATACTGTCTGACATGACCTGTGGGCATTTGGCTGCAGGTGAAGCATCCCAAATGGAGAAGACACTATCAGTGCTTCCAGCTGTCTGCCAGAGAGCTCCCTTCATGTCCTGCCCGCACTTCGAACTCCAAAAGTTTAAAACAGCTTTCACCCCAGCCTACTCTTGCATTTCAAGGCTTTGCTAATCATGCAGTTGTCTGAGATGGACACGTCAGAGTCGCCCCTGGCTGCTGCTTCTTACTGTTTATCTCTCCACATCTGTTTAGTTGTCAAGTGAGCCCTACCAGTCACGAATAGTCATGAAAGGTCCTCAGTTCAGCTTCCTGAGTGTCCCCATCACCACTTGTACTGGGTGCAGTGTCGGGACTGCACAGGCAGAAACTGGGAAGGCATTCATAGTCAGCCCCACTTAATCCACAAGGGGAACATGAATGTAATACTGATTTAAGAAACAGTGCCAGGTAGTCACGAAATCAAAGTGCACTCTGGCTCAGGCAGGAAGGCCAGAAAGATCGAATCCAGTCAGGATCGTGTCTTGAAGCTAGTCAGGCGCTAGTCAGGCTACCAAGAGTTGCAACCGCATCCAGTTCTTTCCCGTGCCAGCCCTCCTCCTCACTGGCATGCCAGGTTGGCTCACTCCTGCGGATCACTGGAGCTTTCCCTTCAGTGTTTCAAGGATGCCGTGAGCTGAGACACAGCTCACCTTGCCCAGCTCTCCCTAGATTATTGTAGCCATCTCCTGACAGGCCTCCCTGCTGACAGCACCTATCCAGACTATCAATCCATCTTCCAAAACCACTAGTTCAGAATTATCTTTCTCAACATGGAAACCGCGTACTGCTCCTGGGGCGGGGGGAGTTGTTTATTTGTTTGTTTTAAGATGGATTTATTTATTTATTTTTGGCTGCATCGGGTCTTAGTTGCAGCATGCAGGATCTTCGTTGAGGCATGCAGGATCTTTCGATGCGGTATGTGGGATCTTCGTTGTGGTGCACAGCCTTCTCTCTAGTTGTGGCGTGCGGGTTTTCTCTTCTCTAGGTGTGGCACGTGGGCTCCAGGGCACGTGGGCTCTGTAGTTTGCGACACGCAAGCTCACTAGCTGTGGCGCGTGGGCTTAGTTGCCAATGGCATGTGGGATCCTAGCTCCCTGACAAGGGATCAAACCCACATCCCCTGTATCAGAAGGCGGATTCTTTACCACTGGACCACCAGGGAAACCCCTGCTCCTGTGTTGAAACAAACAAACAAACAAACTTAGATGTTTCCGCATTCAGCATGATAAGTCAGACTCCTTGGGGGACCATATTGGACCCTCCACACACTGGCTCCACTCCGCTTTTCCAGCCCCAGCTCCTGCCACCTCTCCCATTTTACCCATATGAGTTCTTCCACAGATAAGTGCAGTTCCCTCATGCCTGTGTCTTTGGTTACATTCTTTCTTCTACCTGGGATTCCCTTCACTTTTTCTTCTGTCTGGGAGAGAAAGACAGAGACAGATATTCATTACTTAAATAAGAGTTTCTATGCAGTAAAAAATGAGGACTCCATGGAAAACAAAAATATTCAGCCTTACTGAGGAGCCTAACATAGAATTCTACTATGCCTGTCATGAGGACATGAAGAAATTCATAGATAGAGAAAATCAGTCAACTCAGAATAATCAATAACCTGATTATTCTGCCTCTACAGGGGTAAAGAAAAAGTAGTCCCATGAAACCATTGCTTACAATAAAGACATCTCATGTTGACAAATTGACTGTAAGTCAGTTCCAGAAATATACTGATTCTCAACATTCCTTCTGATTAAGTCATGCTACACACCATAGGACCAAGGTTACATTTTGTCCAGGGAGAAATTCTAGCCAACAGTGTGGGAAGTAACCTGGACAAGAACTTCAGTTCTTTAAAGACAAACGTACTGGATGTAATGAAAAAAATTTGAAACTCCAGAATATTTGAAAGGCAAGATCTGGGGGGTTGATTAAAATTCTGGAGACAAACAAATTTTAAAAAGATGGGCTGTTAAGAGTAAACAAATATTTGGAGAAACCAATAGACAAAAATAAAAATATCTTTAACGGAGGGATTGGCATTAAAGATATAATACTTGGTCCTGAAGAGGACAGAAAACAAAAGAATATTATGTAAGGAAGTGGGATAAAATATTGAAAAGACAGAAATCTCTACAGATGTTATAAGTATTTATAAAATTTATTTATCAAGAGAAACTATTCCTTAGCCCAGATATTACTAGTTCATAGTTTCATAGTTCAGGAACACAGGTAAATGACTAACTTCCATGGAACTCAACCGAAACTCTAAAAGGAACTCTAAAATTTTTTTCAAAAATATAAAAAATAGGGCTTCCCTGGTGGCACAGTGGTTAAGAATCTGCCTGCCAATGCAAGGGATACAGGTTCGAGCCCTGACCCGAGAAGATCCCACATGCCGTGGAGCAACTAAGCCCATGCACCACAACTACTGAGCCCACGTGCCACAACTACTGAAGCCTGCACGCCTAGAGCCCGTGCTCCGCAACAAGAGAAACCACGACAATGAGAAGCCCGCGCACCGCAATGAAGAGTAGCCCCTGCTCACTGCAACTAGAGAAAGCCTGCATGCAGCAACAAAGACCCAACACAGCCAAAAATTAAAAAATGAAAATAATTTAAAAATATATATATATGTATATATAAATATCCCCAATGAAGTAGAGGCAATGAAGAGAAGGTAAAGTTTAAAGTCCTGCTTCCTACTGAAGAAGAAATACAAGCCTGGAGAGGAGCATGGAGGAGGAAGCAGCAGCCTGGAGTTCAGAACTTACCAGAAGGACAAACCTAAGTAATTCAGAAGTCTCAGAAAGACACAGAAGGACTCTTGTGTACAAGGAAAATGAAACTAAACATTTTAATCATTGCATCATGCAACTGAAATAGCCAGATCTTCATTCTGAATCAGGTGGCAAATACAGTATAACAAAAGAGAAAATGAAAGGTGTAAATTAGTGAATGGACAACAGGTAGATCTTTAGAATGAGGTGCTAAGAGATCAGAAAAGATGATTTATGTCCTGGGTGCAAAAACTGTTACCGAACGCGAGTTCATGTACCCAACGCACAGTGAGGCCAAATAATACCAAGACATCGGAGTCTGGAGCAGAGAAAGGTTTATTGCAGGACCATGCAAGGAGATGTGGACTCGTGCCCCCAAAACCCTGAACTCCTCGAAGGGTTTCAGCAAAGCACTTTTATAGGCAAGGTGAGGGAGGGGCATGGTTAGTTGTTGCAAACTTCTTGGTGTCTGTGCACTGAGGATTCACTACACGGGGTCTGAAACGCTGTTCTCTGTAGTGCGTGCATTCCTTCCACGTTTATCTGCTGGCCCTCTTCTTGGGAAGAGCCCTCTTTTCTTTCCTCTTCCCTCTCCTTATTTACATTTGGAAGACTTACTTTTAGAGTCAGTGGTTTCATGGATTCTTTTTTTTTTTTAATTCAAGGTGTTATCCCTTATGGTCATTACTTACTCCTTGTCCCAAATTTGGCTGGCTCTTTGACAGAGTCCTGTTATTTTTGTTGTTTTAGCATTCTCTATCTGCCATTAACTAGACTCAGGCTCACTTTGTACTTTCCCTGCCCCAGCCCTGGAATCGGCCATTTCCCCCCGGTTCCTTTTAGTGGGGAAGGGTGTTTAGGAACCATGGACTGAGTGCTTGGTGTGCTTGGAGCTACTGGAGTGTCTCTCTCCTACCACTAAACCCTGTAGTTAATCTGTTTATTGAAGGATTACCCAGTGTGTTTAGATAGAAGAAAAAAGAAGGAGAAAAGTTATCACTTGATACTCTCCTTGCTAAGGGGGGACCACAGGGGCCCTGGGTCAGTGCTGCATCCACCAGGCTGGTGGCTCCATGGTGCTTGTTTTATTATTGCTTCTAAGGTGCATGTAAATGTTTTCTTGCATTATTTTGTGGGTATGCTTTATTTCACAGTAAAAAATTTAAGTTGAACATGCATTAAGACAAAAAAAAAAAAAACTTCTTGGTGTCTGAATCCTTTGTGCTTACAGTTGTCCATGTAGTTCAGGTCACAATGTTCCTGTAAACCTCCAATAAGACAACTGTTACTCTCTGTTCTGCACCTTTTTATCTCTGTATGAATGGACTCTTAAAGGTTGGAGCCCTGAGATGAGGCTCTCCTGTATATTTCAGGCTATAGGCAACATTCTTTTACAAAAGGTGCAGAGCCAGCAGCAGAGCACCAAAGGTTAAAGTATAAAGGAACAAATCTAATATGGAGTCAGATTTTTTCTTGCCTAATACATTTCCCCCCTTTTCTTTGATACTCCTCAATCTTGAGAAAAACAGGTGTTGGACAAGAAGGGGAATAATGTTTTGTATAGAGAGGTTAATCATAAACTTGACAAAGGAATTCGGTTTTGGGGGAACTCAATTTCAATCTGAAATCCTGTCTCATCCTTCCCCAAATCTTTCAGGGAATTGGGTAACAACAGCTCTGGCTACTTCTTGCTGAAATGGGGCATAGCCCTACCTTGATTTGCAGAATGGACACTGAGTTGGAAGTATTCCCAAGTTCCAAGTCCTGGATTCAAGTCTTGTAAGATTAAGACCTCATTCCCTGAGGTATTCAGGAGAATAAACCTGAAAAACAGTTTGGACCTGGCATTTTGGGGAGAATTGTAGCCAGGTAGCCAGTTGTCTACAAAAGTAGGTTTTAACTTCTGATGTGGTATTAACATATACATAACAGGAGCTGTTGGCCACTACATGTCTCCTTTTTTTTTCTGCTAACATCTGATCTAAAGCAATTTTATTGTCTAAAAATTTAATACTTACAAGAGGAGACTGTGAAGTCATAACGTTATAGCTACCAGCTGCCAGCAGACACTGCTTTGAGAGTGGCTGGTGGCATCCTGAGTATGACACAGCTCAGAAAACTAAAGTTCTCAGCAATACAGAAACTTGTCTGAAATCAGGTCCACAATGGCCACCTAGTTTTACCTTGGATGTCTGAACCACAGCTACTCCATTTTGATTGTCAAATGTATTCCCCTCCTCAATGGCCAAAGCAGATGTACATGTGCCTTTAGCAACAGACTTAAAGCAAGGGGTGTTACACTTCATGAGTAGTTATGGTCTGTGGCAACCCCATTAGAGAATTTTCTCCCTATCCTAAACATTAGGGGCAACAGTGTGGTTAGAAGTAAAACAATAACTTTCAATATTGTTAGACAAACATTTGGTAAGCAGTTAAATCAGGATACATAGATTAAAAGCCAACTATATTTCAGCTGAAACCAAAAAATTATAACCGTAATCATCAGTTTAGTCAATCCTATATAATTAATCCTTTTTATCAACAATTTTATGAAATCAGAGTTTCCATTAGACTTTTTAAACATCTTACCCAGTTCAGCATTACGATTTAAATGAAAATTATACTTATCAAAAAAAGTCCTTTTTATGAGTCTTCTTGAAGATGCAGCAATTTTGCAAAGCATCAGTTTAGCTGTCTATACAAGACTTAAAAAGGCAAGGTTAAAGATCCGATTACAGTGTTTTGACAAGCTCAATCAAGTTGCTGTGACATACAGTATTTTAAGATAACAACTAGAATTATGACGTTATACTAAGATATCCAAATTTTGGAAACTTTCTAGACTGACTATATTAATAACATTTATCCATGTCGTATATTCTGAGGAGGCTCATCACTCATTTGACAATGCTTCCCATGTAATTCAACATACCAAAAAATTCTAGTTAGTTTAATATTTCTCTGAGATGCCTCAGGGGCCCTCTGAAGCAAACCAAATTTAGCTGAAGTCAAAAGAACTTTAATTAGAATTTGATAGAAAGTTTGTCAAAAATATCAAAAAGCTTTAAAAACATTTGGTCAGTTAGAATCATAGGTCACTGTGAATATTTAAAAACAAATACAGATCACTTAAAGGCAAGGAAGTTCACACAATCTGTTATCAAAAGCAGCATTTTAAGTAAACTTGTTCTCTTAGCAGAGAAGAACCAAATCTAGTCCTGCAGCAGCCTACTTTTAATAGCAAAATCCATTTACCTAATTAAGTTTAATCTAATCTCAGACTGACCACACACAAAACTCCTTTTTTTACTCAAAACATATACCCTACTCTCCTACTGTATACTGAAATGTTTCCTTTATTATTTTAGTAGCTTTAATTACATATTTAAATTAGAATCCTCACCTCTCAAAAACCTTAATTTCTAGTGAAAACCAAGAGGCAAGTAATTGTGAACTGTTAGTCCTACCAGCATTTCCTGATTGTAAACTTATGCTTTAGTTTTACTCTCCTAAGAAGGCAAAGGTAGGTAAACTTAGATCTCCCCAGCAACTAATGTTCCAATATTTTATCCTATTTGAAATGACCCAGATGGTCAATGAATTCTCACCATCCAACCTAGTTTAGTTTCAAGTTACCAAAATCTGGAGAGACTATTTTAGATAGACATTTTCAAAACATAATTATTGGGGCTTCCCTGATGGCGCAGTGGTTGAGCCTGCCAATGCAGGGGACACGGGTTCGAGCCCTGGTCTGGGAAGATCCCACATGCCGCGGAGCAACTAGGCCCGTGAGCCACAACTACTGAGCCTGCGCGTCTGGAGCCTGTGCTCCGCAACAAGAGAGGCCGCGACAGTGAAAGGCCTGCGCACCGCGATGAAGAGTGGCCCCCACTCACCGCAACTAGAGAAAAGCCCTCGCACAGAAACAAAGACCCAACACAGCCATAAAAAAAACTATTATTATTATTATTATTATTCCTATAGAGTTTACCTAAAAGCTCTTATCTCATTTGCATTTACTTAAAGTTTCATCATATTAAGTTATTTTCCTTGCTGTCAAATGTCTATATTAATCAAACCAACAAGCTTAAGCTAGTTTCAGCAGCAGATGATTCAGTATTGAATATTTCCCACATCATGTGAACCTGAAATCTGCTCTGTCCAACTTCCCCTATACCTAGAAGTACAAGTCAATTCCCACGTAAAGACAGACAACCAGAGTTCCCACAGTTTCTCCACCTGAGTTTTTTTTAAAGAAACTTCCTTATTTTTTTCAGTTCCCAAATATCCACTTCAGTCTAAAGTAATAACAGCAATAGACAATTATATATATATATATATATATATATATATATATATAATTCGTTCACATTCACATGCCTCACTTTCAGCAAAACCAGGAAGAGAGAATAGGATTTGGACTCAGGTACTGAGACACACACACACCCCTCCAAGATAAAATCAAAAGCAAATGCAAAAGGCCCACTTTGATATAATAACAGAGCATTGGGGGCTATTGTTTTCCAGATCTCAGGGAGTACTGAGGTCACACAGTGTTACAGTAAAAATATCATGTTCTTTCGTTTATGGAAGCAGAGATGAAGATCTCCCAGTTTTGCAAAATACACCCTAGGGGGACTAGGATGGAACAGCACTCTGATTATCCATACTTAATTATTCATGACCAGTGTTATCAAATATCAAGCAAACAACAACTTAACATCAGTCTCTCAGAGTCACAGTTCCCTAGCCCCAAAAGGGAGATGCCAAACCAATGCCCTGTCAGTCCAAAAGGGGAGAACCCCAACCAATGCCCCATCAGAGATGAAGCTGAATAAATGACCAAGGCTAGTCCAAAAGGGAAAATCCCAACCAATGCTCCACCACAGGCAAAGCCCAATGCAACAGGGAAGGATACCCTGGTGTGGTCACACACGAGCCCTGTTATTTGCCAAAGACATCTCAACTGGCCAATGCAAGTACTGATACACACACACATACAAATAACAAATATACAGTACACACAAAGCCCACAAACAACAAATACGCTATGATTGCACAGACAGAAAATCCGAGGAGGTGTAGTCTAAAAATTCCGCTCCCAGATGGAGGCCTCCAAATAGAGTGGCCCAGCTCTCAAAGGAGAACAGACCCAGAGTGGCTCACTTCCCACAAGGGGATGAGCCCAAATGGAGTGGAGAGAATTCCCCATCTGCTGAAGCTAGAGCTCCTTACCCTTAAGTGGCTCCGAATGTAGACCGCAGCTCTGAACGTTTCGTGGCTCCAAGAAGCCTCATGCTGTGGGGCTGCCGGTGCCTCTGGGGCCAGCCCCTCTGAGATCCCCAGAGCAAAGTTAGCTCTGACAGCTGCTGGGGGACTCAGCAAAGGGGTTGACCTGTTGACCTGCCATGGGCACAGATTCCTAGACTAGCTTTGCCAAAATTGTTACCGAATGCAAAGTTGCATGCCTGACACACAGTGAGGCCAAACGATACTGAAATGTCGGAGTTTGGAGCAGCCAAAGGTTTATTGCAGGGCCAAGCAAGGAGATGGGTGGTTCATGCCCCCCAAACCCCAAACTCCTTGAAGGGTTTCAGCAAAGCACTTTTAAAGGCAAGGTGAGGGAGGAGAGTGGTTAGTTGTTGCAAACTTCTTAGTGTCCGAATCCTTTGTTCTTGCAGCTGTCCACGTAGGTCAGGTCGTGATGTTCCTGGAAACCTCCAACAAATGTTATTCTCTGTTCTGCAACTTTTTTTCTCTATATGAAGGGACTCTTAAAGGTCAGAGCCCCGAGAAAAGCTATCCTGTATATTTCAGGCTACAGGCAACATTCTTTTACAAAAGATGCAGAGCCAGCATGACTAAGCAGAGGCAACAGAGCACCAAAGGTTAAAGTAAAAAGGAACAGATCTAATATGGAGTCAGATTTGTTCTTCCCTATTACAAAACTACATCAATATTAGTTGAAAATGGTAGAGACCATCTACAATCAAAAATGAGTGATGCATATATACAATGGAATATTACTCAGCCATAAAAAGAAACAAAATTAAGTTATTTGTAGTGAGGTGGATGGACCTAGAATCTGTCATACAGAGTGAAGTAAGTCAGAAAGAGAAAAACAAATACCGTATGCTAACACATATATATGGAATCTAAGAAAAAAAAAGTCATGAAGAACCTAGGGGTAAGACGGCAATAAAGACACAAACCTACTAGAGCATGGACTTGAGGATATGGGGAGGGGGAAGGGTAAGCTGTGACAAAGTGAGAGAGTGTCATGGACATATATACACTACCAAACGTAAAATAGATAGCTAGTGGGAAGCAGCCACATAGCACAGGAAGATCAGATCAGCTCAGTGGTTTGTGACCACCTAGAGGGGTGGGATAGGGAGGGTGGGAGGGAGAGAGACACAAGAGGGAAGAGATATGGGAACATATGTATATGTATAACTGATTCACTTTGTTATAAAGCAGAAACTAACACACCATTGTAAAGCAATTATACCCCAATAAAGATGTTAAAAAAATTATATATATATAGATAGATAGATAGATAGATAGATATGTACCTTAATCTTATAACAAATATATTCTGGGTTGCTGAGAAGTTTTCTTTCTAAATAATGTTTTATGTCTTTTGTATTATAATTGGCTATCTTGATGTTTAGGTTATATCATTATAACTGGGTTAATAAATTCCGCCCTAATAAATGCAGTGAAGAATATCAAGTGTGAAAATTTAACTGAGATAAATTATACAGAATATCTAGTTCAGTATCTCAATAATGGTAAACATGAAATAAATGGCAGCTATGATTATTATTGTTAAAAATATGAGTGATGGGGTGTGAGCTGGGCATGAAGAGGGAGAACAACAACAAAAAGTTATAACAACTTTTGATCACTGCACTTAACAAAAGCACAACTGGAAAATAAATACAAAGCCGTAAAAATAGAGGATCTTAGAGAACTCCCTGAACAGATGGACATTCTTTAAAACAAATTGATTTAAGAAGAATGTAAGGACTGGACAGAAATTGTCAATGTAGAGGAAACAAATATTTACAGGCAGAGAATTCAAGACGTGGAGGACATTTTCATAAAACAGTTTCCATGAATACCTATTTCCATGAACTTGCTATTATTAAGGGAGAGCCCATGACAACTGACTCCCTGTTTATGCTATGGAAAGAGCCTTTACTGGAGACAAAAAAAGTAATGAGCATAAGATAGAAGGAAAAACCCAGAAATACATATGCTTGAAAAGCAGTGATCTGGAAGACCTGATCATCCAATCCCCCCCCACAGAGAAGTCTTCTGAGGTGATTCTTCGATTCCTTCCTGTGTCAGACTACCCCAACCCCAATAAAGGCTGTTCCATTGACTCTGCCATCTTCTCTTAGTAAATAGATGGGACAAGAAGTGATCTGGAGTCTGTGGATAGGACTCCACCTAGTCTGAGATCTTCTTAAGAAATATCTGTATAGACATTTACCTCTGATCTGTGGTGCATTTAGCTTCATCAATACGCTTGGTGGCCAAGATGTCCACCATCCTCCCACCTCTTAAAAGTAGAGCATCCTACCAGCTCCTCCCCCAGTGCATCTTAATCAGACAGATGAGACTGAAGGAGACTGGGAAAATCTCCTTTCAGATCCTGAGATCCTGAGACAGGAAAGTACATCCACCTGTTCCTATGATGAGGTATGAGTACTCCATCTCAGGGGTCAGAAATCTTTTGCTGTAAAGGCCATATAGAAAATATTGTAGGTCACTGTTGCAACAACTCAAGTCTGTCATTGTAATGTGAAAACAGCCAGGGATATTATATAAACAAATAGGGGTGGCTGTGTTCCAATAGAATTTTATTTACAAAAACATGTTGCAGGCTGGATTTGGCCCTCAAGTAATAATTTGCCAAGCCCTAGTCTCTCTGACAAAAACTGCTTCATATCTAGGCCTTGGTGCTACTTCATTTAGGAAGAGTGATCAAAATATCCTCTTTAGCCCACTCCCTATGAATGTTAGAGGATCCTGTCCACCACTGATCATGGAGATAACTGACCATCTGGCCTACCTGTAATTGAAGAGAGATGCCTAGTAATGGCTTGGAACCTAAAAAATAACCAAGTCACTACCTTATCAAATGGAGCCTGTGACAGATTTTTGTCTTCCCAAAAATGACTGCAACAGTATTTCCAGTCTTACAAGCTCTCCTAGAAACTTGCCTCTCCCCCAGTTAACAAGTGGAAGGCCTTTTACCCTTGAATGTGGTGATTCTTTGTAATGACCTCAGAAATAAGACCTCCAAAGTTAAGTCATAAAAGGATATGCAGGTCCCCTCTGGCTCTCTCTTTCTGTTTGGGATGTGCACCCTTGAATTTCAGTGCCATGAGTGAGGAACCCCAAGCCACACAGGGAGGCCACGTGTAAGTGTCCTAGCTACTGGTCTGAGAGAGGTTGCTGATGGCAGCCAACATCAACCACTGGGGATGTGCGTAATCTCTGCCTGTGAATGAAGTGTATATTCCATTTACATTGAATGTAATTATTGATATGGTTGGATTTAAGTATCTTGTCTTGTTAGTTGGTTTTTATTTTCCCATTCGTTCTTTGGTTCTCCATTCCTCCTGTCCTTCCTTTTTGTGTGTGTGATCGTGTGTTATTTTTTATTTTATTTTGCCTCATCTATTCACTTTTTAGTGTTATATCCAACTTTGTGTTATTTTTAGAAGGTCCTCTAGAGATTTTAATAAGTATTTTTCAGTTACCCTAGTCTATCTTCAAATAATATTCAATTGTATAGATAGTATAAGAACCTTATAAGTGTACATTTTAATTTACCCACATCCACTCTTTACTCTCTTATTATCTTATATTTTCCTTCTACATATACCATAAACCCTACAATGCATTATTACTTTACATTTTGTTTTAAAACATCAATAATTTTTAAAAGAAAAATTTAAATAAATATATTTAAAAGGTGAAGATTTTTTAAAGTTTTTTTTTTAATGCATATTTACCCACCATTCCTTCCTGCATATATTGAGCTTCATCTGGCATCATTTTCCTTCAGCCTGAAAAACCTGTAGTGCAGCTCTCTGAGGATAAATTCTCTCTGCTGTTGTCAGTCTGAAAATGTCTTTATTTTGCCTTGGTTTTGTAGGATATTTTCACTGGATATAGAATTCTAGATTAAGTTTATTTCTTTAGCATTTTAACTTTTATTTTCATCTATTTGCTATTGTTTCCTGTATTTAGTGTGCCTTTTTTTCTCTAATTGATTTTATATTTGCTATTTATCTTTGCTTTAAACTTTTGATTATGATATGCCTAGATTTTTTTTTCCTTTGAGGTTTCTTTAACTCCTTGGATTTATGAATTGATGTCTTTCAACAAATTTCAGGACATTCTTAGTCACTATCTCTTCATATATTTCTTCTCCATTCTGTCTCTCCTTTCTTTCTGAGACTTCAATTACCTATATATTAAACCATTGGGTATTGTTCCACAGATATTGGACACTCAGGTCTTTTTTTTTTTTTTTCCCTCTCACTATCTTTTCTCAGCTTGGATGCTTTCTGTTGTCTCATATTCAAGTTCATTGATTCTCCTTTTCCTGCTATATCTGGTTTGCTGTTAATCCTATCTAGTGAATTATTCTTTTCTGATACTGAACTTTTTATTTCTAACTTTTCCATGAGGTTATTTTTTGTAATAGATTTTATGTCTCTGCTAAATTTCTCTATCTTTGCATGCACATTGTTCACCTTTTCTACTAGACCCTATAGCATTTTAACACAGCTATTTTAAAGTTCTTGTCTGATCATTCCAACTTCAGGCCATCTCTGGGTCTGTTTCTATTGACTGTTTCTTTCCTTTCCTTTCCATGGATCTCATTTTATTGCTTCTTCATGTGTTTTGTAATTTTTGATTGCATACTGAATGATATGTACTGATATAAAAATAGTAAAGGATAAAGTAAATATTTTCCTTTAGAAAAGTGCATACCCTTTTTGTGTCAGGCCACTAGAGTTGGGGGCTGAGTCAATTTGTTCAATAGTTGACCTTGGTTTGGATTTTTTTGTATTTTTAGCTGGAGTTAGTTCAACATCGTTTCTAAATGTTTTCATGGTGGAATTAGGACTTTCTGCTCTGCAGGGAGAAAGATCTGAGCAATGGCAAGTTTTCAGAGGTCTCTGTACTTTACAGCTGAGCTGTCAGTTCTTTAAACTATTAGTGATGTCTTTCTGCTTTATAGCTTGGTTGACAACTTTTAGGGTTATTGAGGAGTTCTCTTTGTTCTCCAGTACTGGCTCCAGATTTCTGTAACTCAGGACATCTCTGTCTGTCCTGCTGTACTTTTACCAGTCTGTGGGGGACAGTTGCCTTCTATTCTGTGGAAACTCAGATTGTTTGAGCAGAGTTTCTCTCAGTTCTTTTTCTCCTTCCCCAGCATTTGGAACTGAAAGCCATAGGCATTTAGGTTAGACTTCTGTCAGCTCTCCTGATCTGCCTTCTTATTCTAAGGGCATCTGTCTTGCACTTAGGAGAGGCCCTGCACACCTGAAAATGGATGTGTCTCAGGCCTCTTATCCTGCCCCAGCCATTGGCATATTGCTCTCCAGTATTCTGTGAAGACTTATTGAAAGAGTTGGTGAGTGAATACAAACTTACTATGTGACTGGAGCTCTTCTGAATTCTGATCTGTCATGCCCAACCACCTATGTTGTTAAACTTGTTAAAGTTTTGGTTGGCTTTTCCTTGCCCACCAGATACGGCAGAGCCCTCTTCTCAGCATTTCACAGGGAGAAGAGCAGCCAGAAACATTTTCTCTTCTGTGAAGGACTCCTTGCTTTCTGAATTTTCGTTTATTTAGGTTTCTTCAGTTCACTGAAAATCCTCAGTTTTCTGATGAGTTTTTTTTTTTTTTTTTTTTGTCTGCGTTGGGTCTTTGTTGCTGTGCATGGGCTTTCTCTAGTTGTAGTGAGCGGGGGGCGGGGGTTACTCTTCATTGTGCTGAGCGGGTTTCTCATTGCGGTGGCTTCTCTTGTTGCAGAGCATGGGCTCTAGGCATGCGAGCTTCAGTAGTTGCAGCACTCAGGCTCAGTAGTTGTGGCTCGCGGGCTCTAGAGCGCAGGCTCAGTAGTTGTGGCGCATGGGCTTAGTTGCTCCATGGCATGTGGGATCTTCCCAGACCAGGGATAGAACCCATGTCCCCTGCATTGACAGGTGAATTCTTAACAACTACGCCACCAGAGAAGTCCCCCTGATGAGTTTTTAAAATGTTACTTTATAGCCTATCTACCTTGTTTTAGTTGTTAAGGTAAGAATGATGGTCTCTTGTGAGTTTGTACATCCTAACAGAAAGGAAATCTGTAGTCTTTTTTTGTGGCTTATCAAATGAGACACATTTTTATTAAACTCTTTTCCATGTAATTATAAACTCTCGATAATCATAATTTTTAATGATTGCAACATATCTCATTGAATAGGTTAATAATTCTTTTGTAACAACAAGACATTTAGTTGGTTTCCACTTTTTCTCTCTTATAAATGATGTCTCTGTGAACAACCAAAAAACCATTTTAAACTTCTATTTATTCATGGTGTTACACCATAAGAACATGAGAGCTATGTTCTACTCAAAATTCAGTAACATATTCTGAGTTGGCAAAAAGTAGGTGCTTGGGCTTCCCTGGTGGCGCAGTGGTTGAGAGTTTGCCTGCCGATGCAGGGGACACGGGTTCGTGCCCTGGTCTGGGAGGATCCCACATGCCGTGGAGCGGCTGGGCCCGTGAGCCATGGCCGCTGAGCCTGAGCGTCTGGAGCCTGTGCTCCGCAACGAGAGAGGCCACAACAGTGAGAGGCCCGCGTACCACACACACACAAAAAGTAGGTGCTTAATAAATACATTTTATCAAAGCTTCCCTGAGTAAAAATATTCATGATGATGCTTACAAAGTACATTGTAGATTTTATCAATTTTATATGCATGTTTTTAAACAGTAAAGTGTTATGTAAATATACCAGAGCAAGGAACAGGATGCTTGTTGGACAAATGCAAAAGATGTTCCATTTGCAGAAGTCTATTAAGATTGAGTTTCCAAGGAATAAAAAATAATAGAGCATTGAACTTAACCTGGGATCCATGAGTGGATTTCAGGCAGTTCATAAATTACCTACAACAGCACACACAGTATGAGTGTAGTATTTGCATTTTTCTTGGGAGAAACACCATAACATGCCTCAATTATCAAAGAGGTCCATGACCCTAATGTGATGAAGAAGCCCTGCCACAGAATTTCCATACTTAAATGGAAGGTAAGACCGTGCAGTTGTCTTAACAGAGTAGTAGTTTCATTTGAAAATAATGAAAGTAAAATTCAACATTGAAAGTGTAGAACATATACTATCTTATTAAGGAGAGAGCATGAACTAGCATGCTAGGTTGGGCTGCTATACTCTTCATCAACAGTTTTGCAGGTTTATACAGTCAAGGCAAATTATCTGTCACCTTTTGTGTCTTTTTCCTCTTTTCCCTGCTTCCATATGCTCAGTCTCCAAGGCTCATTTGTTCTTCCTAGGACTATATTAAGACATGCGAGGGTCTCAATCTAATAATTTTCTGCCCATCCAACTGTTCAATTGTTGGAAAGTTAAGTATTATTGTTTAAGAATTGCTCATTATTTGTTTAGTGTGATGCGAAGAAAATATATGCAATTGTATATAATTTTAGAAACCAAATAACGTCTTGGGAAGCATATGAGAACATTTAACTCTTAGATGAAATAAGCCTCTGATTCCTAAACAGAATTACTTCCACATTATTTGGTTCAAGAATTTTCTTCTTTTTTCCCATTTGGAACCTCAAAATGTGACCTTACTTAGCATTAGGGTCTTTGGACATGTAATTAGTTAAAATGAAGTCACCCTGGATTAGGGTGGGCCCCTATTCCAATGACTAGTGTCCTTGTAAGAAGATGATGTGAAGGCATGCCAGGAAGAAGGCCAGATAAGGATGGAGGCAGATTGGAGTGGCGCGGCTTCAAGACAAGGAACCAAAGGTTACCAGCAGGCACCAGAAGCAAGGAAACAGGCAGGGAAGGATTCTTCCTTGTCCCCTTGAGTCTCCAGAAGGAGTATGGCCCTGCTGACAACTTGATTTTGGACTCTGACCTCCAAAACAGTAAGACAATAAATAAGTTTCTGTTGTTGTGTTTTGTGGTACTTTGTTATAACAGCTCCAGAAAACTAATACATAAGCCACATGTAAAACTTGTCTTAAAGTGGGTATGTAAGTAGCTATAAGAAAGCAAAAGCATTTTACCTTCTGAGAGACAAGTCTCATCACTTTCATTTTTGGACCTAATTTTTGCTTTTGAAAGAGACCTGTAGAACATTTATAAAGTTATGACCAACAGCTTATCTGATTTCTACATTCTTCTCAACTGTATTACGTTTGTGAGCCTCAGTTTAGCTCTAGAATCTGCATTTTCATTTTCGCATTTTCTCACATTCTTATGAAATAGGACAATATGCAAGCAAATATTTAAATAATTATACAACTTAGTTATTACACAACTAAGATTGAGAAATTACAAAATAGAACTGTTGGTAGGCAGACAGCTCCACCAAGTTCTGAATCAAAGTGTTCATTTGTCAGCTGATATGCAAAAGTCCTAAACTGGAATTTTTTTCAATGCAGATTTTTTTAATGCAGTTTTTTTCAATTTTTCAATTTTATTTATTTCTGGCTGCGTTAGGTCTTTGTTGCTGCATGGGGGCTTTCTCTAGTTGCAGTGAGCGTGGGCTACTCTTCATTGCGGTGCGCGGGCTTCTCATTGCAGCAGTTTCTTTTGTTGCGGAGCACGGGGCTCTAGATGCGTGGGCTTCAGTAGTTGTGGTGTGTGGCTCAGTAGCTGTGGATCATGGGCTCTAGAGCACAGGCTCAGTAGTTGTGGCATACGGACTTAGTTACTCCGCGGCATGTGGGATTTTCCCGGACCAGGGCTCGGACCTTTGTCCCCTGCATTGGCAGGCAGATTCTTAACCACTGCGCCGCCAGGGAAGTCCGGAAACTGGAATTTTAAAAGCAGTTTAGGGATGAGAATATACAATGTATGAAATGAGGTTGTGCAAAATCGAACGGACTAAAGTCAAGGTCGGCTTAACAATCAAGTAGTTCTTTATTTAAATTTAGATATAATTGGGGCTTCTCTGGTGGTGCAGTGGTTGAGAGTCCGCCTGCCGATGCAGGGGATGCGGGTTCGTGCCCCGGTCCGGGAGGATCCCACAAGCCACGGAGCGGCTGGGCCCGTGGGCCATGGGCCGCTGGGCCTGCGCGTCCGGAGCCTGTGCTCCGCAACGGGAGAGGCCACGGCAGTGAGAGGCCCGCGTGCCGCAAAAAAAAAAAAAAAATTAGATATAATTGACATATAACGTGTTAATTTTATTTTATTTTTTTGCTTTATAACAAATATAATCAGTTATACATATACATATGTTTCCATATCCCCTCCCTTTTGCGTCTCCCTCCCACCCTCCCTATCCCACCCCTCCAGGCGGTCACAGACATATAACGTGTTAGTTTCAGGTGTACAGCATAATGATTCTCTCTCTCTCTCTCTATATATATATATATAAAATGATTCGCTCTATGTATATATTGTGAAACAATGACCACAACAAATCTAGTCAACATCTATCACCACGTATAGTTACAAATTTTTTTTCTTGTTGTGAGACGTTCCAAGACCCACTCTTTTAGCAACTTTCAAATGCCCTGTACAGTATTACTAACTATAGTCACCATGCTGTACATTAAATCCCAAGGACTTATTTATTTTATAAATGGACATTTGCACCTTTCAACCCCCTTCACCCATTTGCCCACAGACCAAAGCCCCACCTCTAGCAATGACTAATCTGTTCTATGAGCTTGTTCTTTTTTTAAAAAAGACATCACACGTAACTAAGATAATCAGCCCTTGTCTTTTTCTGTCTGACATATTTCCCTTAGCACAACATCGTCAAGATCCACCTATGTTGTCGCAAATGGCAGGATATCCATATTTTTATGGCCAAATAATATTCCATGGTGTATATATATAGATACATAGATGTATATATATCTATATATATGACATTTTCTTTATCCATTCATCCTTTGGTGGATACTTAGGTTGTTTCCATGTCTGGGCTATTGTAAATAATGCTGCAACGAACATGGAAGTGCTAATATCTTTTGAAGTCAGTGCTTTCATTTCTCTCAGTAAATACTTAGAAGCAGAACTGCTGGATCATATGGTAGTTCTATTTTTACTTTATTGAGGAACCTCCAGACTGTTTTCCATGGGGGCTGCACCAATTTACATTCCCACCAACAGTGCTCAAGAGTTCCCTCCCTTTTCTCCACATCCGTGCCGTCACTTGTTATTTGTGGTCTTTTTGATGGTAACCATTCTGCCAGGTGTGAGAATTTTAACTTTCCCTAGCTAGCTTCAGTTCCTGCATGGCTTGGGCTGGCCCAGGAGTTCCTGCAAGTCCTTGATAGAGTACATAGTACATGGCTGAGCTGGGAGGTATGGGGGCCTAATATGCAGAAAACAGCCATAGCTGAGGGGAGGACCACCTGGGCCAGAGCATAAGGAAGACAGATTAAGAATGCAGGGGGGAAAAAAAGAATTCAGAAAGATCATCAATAACAGTAAGACCCAGTTACATGGGGAACTCCACTAGCCTCGCACAGCTGAGAGCCCCAAGTGCCTGTTACACTGACTGTGGATGTCACCCCAGGCTGCTCTGAGGACAGTGTGACCAGGAGGACGCTGTCTTCACCACAGAGGCCACAGGAAAGAGCACATTTCTGAGGAAGCTTTTCCCTTGTGGCCACAAGGCACAGCAAGCCACACCGTTTCCTTTCTTGGACAGAAGTAAGGGAGGGGTAGAGAGGAAATCTGAGGCTGGTGCTTCTTATCTTAAAGAGATGAAGGTTTATGAAGGTTTAAATCACTGCATCAGGCAAAGATGACCGTATGAGACAAAATTTTTACTTTATTTCATTTATAGAGGGGCTTGTGAGGAAACCCAAATCAGTTTCAGAGAAAAATAAACATTTTTTTCTGTTTGAGTTGCAATGTGAATGAAATTTGCAGGTCCCCTCTATAAATGTATAGTAACACTTTCAAAGTTTTACGATATATTTGTTTTCTAAGCAAATTAAGTAAACTGTGAAAAGAAATAAACCAAACTCATTTTTTTAATTGGAGTATAATTGCTTTACAACGTTGTGTTAGTTTCTGCTGTACAGTGAAGTGAATCAGCTGTATGTATACATACATCCCCTCTCTCCTGGATGCCCTCTCCCCGATCCCATCCATCTCGGTCATCACAGAGCACCGAGCTGAGTTCCCTGTGCTATGCAGCAGGTTCCCACTAGCTATCTATTTCACACATGGTAGTGTATTTATATCAGACCTAATCTCCCAATTCATCCCACCTCCCCCTGTGTCTGTTCTCTACATCTGTGTTTCTATTCCTGCCCTGCAAATAGGTTCATCTGTACCATTTTTCTAGATTCCACATACATGCATTAATATACAATATTTGTTTTTCTCTTTCTGACTTACTTCACTCTGTATGACAGAATCTAGGTCCATCCACATCTCTACAAATGACCCAATTTCATTTCTTTTTGTGGCTGAGTAATATTCCACTATATATATCTTTATCTATTCATCTGTTGATGGACATTTAGGTTGTTTCCATGTCTTGGCTATTGTAAATAGTGCTGCAATGAACATGGTGGTATGTGACTCTTTTTGAATTATGGTTTTCTCAGGGTATATGCCCAGTAGTGGGATTGCTGGGTCATATGGTAGTTCTATTTGTAGTTTTTTAAGGAACCTCTATACTGTTCTCCATAGTGGCTGTATCAATCAATGGTACTGGATAGGAAGTCCAGAGATAAACCCACACACCTACGGTCACCTAATCTATGACAAAGGAGGCAAGAATATACAGTGGAGAAAAGACAGCCTCTTCAATAAGTGGTGCTGGGAAAACTGGACACCTACATGTAAAAGAATGAAATTGGAACACTCCCTAACACCATACACAAAAATAAACTCAAAATAGATTAAAGACCTAAATGTAAGACTGGACACTATAAAACTCTTAGAGGAAAACATAGGAAAAACACTCTTTAACATAAATCACAGCAAGATCTTTTATAACCCACCTCCTAGAGTAATAAAAATAAAAACAAACTCATTTTTAATGTATCTTATAGAATACAGAACTCACAAGACACAAGACAATATTTAATAGTGGGACAAGTTACAGTAAGTACTAAAATCTCAAGCTCGAAGGACTCTAAACTGGCCACTGTGAGAACAAGGACAGACTTTTTTTACCTGGAAGAATGCATTGTTCACTTTGACGAAAGAACAGATATCACTTATTTCTGTAGAGATTACAAATAATCTTCCTTTAACTGTCAAAACAAGACAGATATATATTATAATATTCTTTAATTTGGGAAGTTTCAATCACTCCATCAAGCTCTTAATAGGCTTACAGACATTCACTGGGTAAGGACAAGATTAGGACATGGATGTGACAGATAATAAACAAAAAAATGTTGCACATTTAAATAAATTTAAATAGTTATATAAATATATAAGAATTAAAAGAACATAATAAATGGGGAGGAAAGGAAATCGTTTGGACTTGTATTTGCACTAGATTGAGACTTTAAACCAGGGTACAGACTTAGAGTGGTCCCACTGATGCATTTAGAGCAATTATGTACTAAAACTTGATGAAATATAAAATATGAATGATGAAAGCATGAAATATGACAAGAAGGGCGTCATCAATGAATGCCAACTAAAGCCCCCTTGGTGAAATCATTATATTCTGTGGTATGTGGCTGGTCCTCAGAAATGCAGGCACAGACACCTGTTTTGTCAACACATCAAGAATGGTTTAGTTCTGTGAAGACCTGGAGAGATAACTGTATAAACTCAGATGCTAATATATTAACTTGTGAGAGGTATAACTTGCAAAGTGATCAGTCTTTTATGCCCTATGGACAGTGAATTTTAAAATTTTGATTCCTGGTCAGAGGCTGCTTGATTAGTATATGTAGTATAGTCTGCTAGCTGTCTATCAGGCATCCATTCCCCATCTGGCCCCCATCATATTCTATCTAACAGAGCTCCAATTTTGTTCATATGCAGCTTGTGTGATAAAGAGGAATCTGACTCCATCCTCTAATTGGGAGATTTGAGGTCTCTATCTGGTCTAGACCAATAACATTAATTCCATCCTCTTGTCAAGTAATTGACTCAGGGATGACATTTAAGCCAATCAGCACGTGACTTGTCTATGGCAATAATGTGCGATGCAATAGTGGCCACTGACAGCTGCTAGCTTAATGAGGCTGATGGGAAAGCCCTCTCTCCCCTCCTCTCCTCCCTCTCCTCCCCTCCCTTTCCCTCCTCTTGTAATAATAGTGGAAACAGGCTAAGGACAAAGCTAGACACATAGGGCAGAGCACTAACAATTAAACAGAGTCAGAGCCTTCATTATGCTGCATCTGGAGCTTGTCCTACATTTAGACTTCCTGCTCTGTGAAATAATACCTTTCCTTCACATTTAGGCCAGGTTGAGACTTCTGTTACTTGCAGCCCAGAGCATCTTCCAGATACAACGTACAATCAGTACAAAAGATGTGAATTGTGTGGCTCATCAATTTAGACGCAGCTGGATGTGCCCTCCTGACCTCTCAGTTTCTGATGCTCACCATCCCCTTCTGATTATTACCTTCTCCATTTAGATATACTAATACCAATGATTCCAGAGCAGTTTTGGGCTTATTAATTCAGCAATAATTAACTTTCTCTTTCCGCTTGAAAGCTAGAAGTTATTCCATGGTTAAGATGACTTCATATAATTAGCCCAATGCATGTGTTTATAGTTTAGCTCTCACTCTTCCATATAACAGGACAGGTACACGTATCAACTGACATGATCGCATTCCAGGGGTAAACATCAATTCATGTTCGACTACTTGGTTCTAACTAAGGTCTTTATCGAATCCACTCAAATCTCCACTCTTCGTACCTGGCTCAAGTGTGTCAGATTCTCTGATTTCAAAGCAAGATACAACTATATTTTGATTAAAAAATATATAACGTGGGACTTCCCTGGTGGCGCAGTGGTTGAGGGTCCGCCTGCTGATGCAGGGGACACGGGTTCGTGCCCCGGTCTGGGAGGATCCCACATGCCGTGGAGCGGCTGGGCCCGTGAGCCATGGCCGCTGAGCCTGCGCATCCAGAGCCTGTGCTCCGCAACGGGAGAGGCCACAATGGTGAGAGGCCCGCATACCGCAAAAAAAACAAAACAAAACAAAACAAAAAAAACTATATATATATATATATATATATATATATATATATATATATATATAACGTATATATTATATATATGAAATATATATTTTTCAATATTCTATATATGTATTCAATATTCAGTTTCACATATACATATATTTCATTGTAGCTGATTTTCACCTGGAGTTTTTTTCAATTCTGAAAGAGCAGTAAGTAGCTTTTCCTCAGAGTCTCCCTCCCAAACACAAATGCAATGTCACCATGGGACTGCTATGAATAGATGCCACCAGAGTTCCAACTACAAATTCCAACCAGATTCCCACTCATCACTGAGAACCAAGATAATTCACTATGAAATACCAAGTGTGAGACACTATACTTTCAGTGGACTTGAAAGCAACACGCATATGGCAGAAACTTCTATTTCCATGGGCTTATGTAGGCACTTTCAAAAGAAAGCTGTTAAAAATTAAAGCACAATTAATCATTTGTCTTTCACATGCCAGATACGAGAGCATTTCTGTTTTCTTTCTTAGAATTCTCAACATTCGCACCAAAAGCAGAAGCAGATTTGAGATTAAGATCGGACGCTCTCCAGGTAAATTAATCTGTCCATCACTGAGTTCTGAGTCAAAGCAACAGTGTGACACAGGCTGTGTAAACTGCAACGTGCAGCAAGGCAGGTGCAGTTCTGCTCCCTGCGGTGGTGGGGAAACCTTTAGACACTGATCGTGTGTCATATTCACAGGAAAGTTTCAGGGGAAGTCTCTGCTTGGCTTCTGTCATAATAGATTCATTTGTTTTGCCCAAACAGGTTGATTTATTTAGGGATGTATTCATTTATGTGCCAAACACGTTGATCAAACTTGATCTGAGCCAAGTGAAAGTAGGCCATGCAGTTTACCAGTAACAGAGACAAAAATAAAACTTGTTTCAAGTTGGGTAGCTTGACTAATCACGTAAGGAATTTGTTATATACTTGCACACACCCTTCATCAGAATTTTCAGTTACTCAGACTTAAAATTAAGAAAAGAAAGGCAGACTCTTTCTTATTTATTTATTTATTTATGGCTGCATTGGGTCTTCATTTCTGCGCACGGGCTTTCTCTAGTTGCAGTGAGTGGGGGCTGCTTTTCCTTGTGGTGCACGGGGCTTTTCATGGTGGTGGCTTCTCTTGTTGTGGAGCATGGGCTTCAGTAGTTGTGGCACATGGGCTCAGTAGTAGTGGCACGCAGGCTCAGTAGTTTTGGCACATGGGCTCAGTAGTTGTGCATGGGCTTCAGTAGCTGTGGCACGCAGGCTCAGTAGTTGTGGCACGTGGGCTCAGTAGTTGTGGCTCACAGGCTCTAGAGCACAGGCTCAGTAGTTGTGGCTCACGGGCTTAGTTGCTCCGCGGCATGTGGGATCTCCCCGGACCAGGGATCTCCCCGGACCAGGGCTCGAACCCATGTCCCCTGCATTGGCAGGCGGATTCTTAACCACTAAGCCACCAGGGAAGCCCCAGTCTCTTTCTATTACCGGTGGTCTCATCAGTTCATTTGAAAACATCGCCTGACAAGAGTTAGATATAGATCCAAGTCACGTCATTATGTATTTATCAAGAGGCTATTATGTACAAGGTTCTGTGAAGAAAAGAAGAAGGAGAAACAGGAGGGGAGGAGGAGGAGAAGAAGAAAAAGAAGAAGAAGAAGAGGAAGAGGAAGAAGGAGGAGGAAGAGAAGAAGAACGGGAAGGGGAAGGGGAAGGAAAAGGAAAAGAAAAGGAAAGCAAAAAAAAAAAAAAGAGAGAGAGAGAAAAAGAAAAAATAGTCCCTCCTCTGGGGTGGGAGGTAGGGAGTGTGTGGTCTTCTTTCCATGAATCCTTATCTCAAAGAGCCCAGGTCAATGGTGACCTTAAGAGTGAGTAGTGTCTTCCAAGAAACTCATAGTGTTTGACCATCAAGTTTATCTTTGAAACCAAAGAGAAAAAAGCCTAGAAGTTTTCTGTGAAGAGGAGACTCCTGGCTCCTGATAAGAAGGCAGCCATCTTAGGCTGCTGGTTTATCTCCCCAAATCAGAAGTGAGAGCCAATTGAGGATCTGAAGGCCCAACAGAAAAATTGTGGTAAGCCCAGTATAGACAGGAGGACTCACAAACTGGTGTGAGTGAGGGGATGGCCAGAGGGGGCCTCAGCCTAGGGTGGAGAACGCCCAGGGACCAAGGAATCCAGACCAGAGCTTTAAATTCTAACTTGGCTTCTCCCACACATGGCCTTGAGAGGATCATCATGGAAGCAATAGTCAGGACAGCTGGTGTCTCAGGATAATTTCAGGGTGACCTAGAAGCCCTGCTGGGGTGGGATGAGGTGAGACACTGATGGAAACAGGTGCTAAGCTCTCCCACCTGCACACACTCCCACTCTGAACTGCAGGACCCGTGCATCACACGCTCAGATTCTTTCTTTCCAGCGCAGCAGCATCTCGCTAAGACCTTTAAGAGCAAATCCCTGACCAGGAGTTTGCCAGTGTGGTGGCAGGAAACAGGGCTACGGATCGCTGCTGTGTGGTACCCGGGGCTCTCTGCATGGAGGCACATCTCTCTATTACCTTAAAGTCACCAAGAAGAGAAACCAGACCTAGGCATGGCTCTTCCTGAAAACATACAGCTAACTAGAAAAACAACAAAACCGAATAGTGTACACCACATGAATTCTGAAAGCAGAATTATTGGTACAGATGAACCACGAATTTAAAATAAGTAACATATATCCTCACAGGAGACATAAATAATTTGAAGCTGATAAAGAGGTCAAAAAGGGTTAAGTAGAAATGACAGGGATGAAAATATAAGAACAATTAATAATAATAATAATAGTAACAGTTTGAATGTATGTATTATTTACTTTGTACCCGGCAATGCTCTAGTGTGTTTCATATATTAACGCATTTAGTTCCCACAGTTACTCTGTGAGGCAGGAGCTAGTATTATCCCTACGTTACAGATGAAGATATTGAGGCACAAAGAGGTTAAGTAAATTGCCTGAGGCGGAGCCAGGATTTAAACACATATATCCTGGCTCCATGAAAATAATAGTGATGGATACACCCAAAGCAGGAATTTGTGAATAAGATCAAATAGAAGGGGGAAGAGGACAAAGGTAAGTGAAATGAGGTGTGGAAGTGCCAATATCTGGATAAAAGAGCCTATGAAGTAAAGAAAACAACAAACCAAGGGGAGGAAATATTTCAAGTGAACGGTGATAAATTCCTCAAAATTAAGGATGAAAGACTCTACATGTAAAGGGCTCAGAGAATGCCAAAGAGGACAGATAAGGAAGAACCTATACCTAGACATATTATAATAACATTTAAGAAGAGCAAAGACCATGATAACATTAAAAAACTCACACAAAGAGCCAGTCTTCTTCAAAGAAACAAGAATTAGATTGACATCATACAGACTTTGGATACAGGAAGACAGTGGGATGATATTTTGAAGCGCTGAAGTAGTCCTTTGTACCTAGAATTTTATATTCAGTCAAACTGTCATTTAAATATGTATACTAACAATATTAAAGACATCACCAGGCATATAATTCTTCAGGTTTCTCAGACAAAAATCCATTAAAAAAAATACTACTAGAGAAGCACTCAAATGAGAACAATTCCTGAGGATGCTGCAAGAGATATAGAAAATAAATATGATGAAACAAATTAGTAAAAAAGCAAAGACAGGACTTCCTTGGTGGTGCAGTTGTTAAGAATCCATCTGCCAATACAGGGGCCAAGGGTTCGAGCCCTGGTCCAGGAAGATCCCACATGCCACGGAACAGCTAAGCCTGTGCATCAAAACTACTGAGCCTGCTCTCTAGAGCCTGCGAGCCACAACTACTGAGCCCGCGTGCCATAACTACTGAAGCCCGCACACCTAGAGCCCACGCTCTGCAACAAGAGAAGCCCCCGCTCGCCGCAACTAGAGAAAGCCCACGCACAGCAACGAAGATCCAACACAGCCAAAAAAAAAAAAGTATACAAAAAAAAAGGACAAAAATTTTTTTAAACAAAAATATTTAAAAATTCCTCAGAACTGAAATTGTATTTTTAATCAATGTGGGGTTGGCAGAGGTGTGATTAAAGCGATGTGAGTGTGCTACGGTACGTGTCTTAATGGGCGAAGATAGAGATATGGAGAAGTCTAAGAAATCAGTTCAGTTTGGTTCTTGAGATAAGGACAACTATCATAAGATAAAAAATACAGAATGGAAAACTTGTAAACTAACAGGAGAAAACTTGTTGTAGCCAATGGAATGTAGGAAACGGGAAAAAGGAAACAAAATACTGTTAATGGAAAGTCTGGAATAGATTGGGAAATAAGCAGTCATATAATATTGCAGCAAGTAAAACTGGGATAAACACCCATCAGACAGAGCCTCTCAGATCATATTTTATTTATGTGTGTACGAGAGAAATTTGTATCTTAAGCCGTTTTTTGAGTTTTCTGTTGTTTACAATTGAAACTGATTCTAACTTGTATACTTCCTTAATAATCAAAAGATTTCAAGATTTTCTAAAGAGTTTTGAATAATGAAACGGGACACTATAGAAAACAACAAAAGAGAAACTTGTGGTAGAAGAATTCTCCCAACATTGTGAAGACTTTCAGAAATTTGTGGATACAGAAAAAAAAAAATCTAGGACTGAGCAACCTGAAGACAACTTGGTCCTTCAGATTCCACAACAAGGAGATCTGTGGACAGAGAGAATAGTGTCCACATAAGCCAACTGCCTTGCTGTACGAAAATTTAAGGAATACTTCAGACGCCAGCATATCCTTCAGACAGAATCCACATCACACAGCACAGGATCAAAGCTGAAGCTGGTACAGTAGGAGACCTGATCTAGTGCTGATCAAAGTCTTTCATTTTTGGAAGTTACACTTTCTGGATGTGGTAGAGACAAAGTTTCACCCTTAGATGGCCAAAATTCAAGAGTGGAGAATGAAAGTGATTCACAAATAATGCCATTTGCAGCAACGTGGATGGACCTAGAGATTATCATACTAAGTGAAGTAAGTCAGGCAGAGAAAGACAAATATCGTATGATATCACTTATATGTGATATAAAATATGACACAAATGAATTTATTTATAAATCATAGACTCACGGACATAGAAAAGAAACTTATGGTTACCAAAAGGGAAACAAGGGAAGGGACAAATTAGGAATTTGGAATTAACAGATACACATTACTATATATAAAATAGATAAAAAACAAGGACCTACTGTTTTTTATAGTTCCCTACAGGGAACTATATTCAATATCTTGTAATAATGTATAATGGAAAACACTCTGAAAAAGAATATATATATGTACATATATATGTATATGTATAACTGAATCACTTTGCTGTACACCTGAAGCTAACACATCTTTGTAAATTAACTATACTTCATTCAAAATAAATAAATAAATAAAATAAGTGTTAAAGAAAAAGAGGCCGCTGTGCTGTGTGATGCTCAGAATCTGCTCTGTTTTCCTATGCACACACAATCTTCAGTGGAAGAAAGCACACCACCAGCCACTGCTGAAATATTAAATGAAAGTTCTGTGAAACATGTGAAGCAATAATAAATAAAACTGAAGTTAAACATAAATGAATAAATAAAGATTACTTCTCAGCTGAAGTTTTTTTTTTTTTTTAATTAATTAATTAATTAATTAATTTATTTATTTATTTTTGCTGCGTTGGGTCTTCGTTTCTGTGCTAGGGCTTTCTCTAGTTGTGGCAAGCGGGGGCCACTCTTCATCGCAGTGCGCGGGCCTCTCACTATCGCGGCCTCTCTTGTTGCGGAGCACAGGCTCCAGACGCGCAGGCTCAGTCGTTGTGGCTCACGGGCCTAGTTGCTCCGCGGCATGTGGGATTCTCCCAGCCCAGGGCTCGAACCCGTGTCCCCTGCATTAGCAGGCAGATTCTCAACCACTGCGCCACCAGGGAAGCCCTCAGCTGAAGTTTTGAGGGAAAAAAAAGAAGCTTCTGGAGAAGGAAGAAGTCATTTAGAATGAAAACACTTGAAGAAGGTATAGACACGTTGAAAGATGTAGGTTCTTAGGATCTGTGTGAGAACAGAAACATCAAGGTCTCTGAAGATGGCCTGTGCATCACAGAAGTATCCGAAGAAGTGAATATTGTCAAAAATTTTGCCTCAGGGGTAACTCCAACAGAAGACACACCTCTAGACAGGGAAGACCAGCTGAAAAGTACAGTGGAGTTACCAAATCTCACAGCTGTGAAGAGGGATGTTCTTAGAATTAAAAAACTTAGTGAAAAAATATACTAAGATGCTATATTCAAGTATATGCGGACCTTAAATGCAGGTTAGATTTTCATGAAATGCTCGGATTTGTTCCATCTTATTTAGAATTGGTTCATTTTCCATTTTCTTTGGGGAGTGTTCCTTTCTATAAAGAATAGAACACATCAAGTGACTGAAAAATGGTTTACACCGAGTTTAAAAATAATTTGAAAGAAATTAAAGAAATTTTAAAAAGGTGTCAGATTTGAACAACATGATCAAAGAAGCAAATCAGTATTTTATGAAGCCAAGACACAGAATAAGAATCTCTCTGAGGAAATACCTGGGCCTAAAAATACATTCAGAGGGCTTGAAGAAACCAGTCAAATGCTAGTAGAAAATTGAGAACTAAGAAAGAATAGAAGGTTCAGAAATAGGACAAGACAAAGTTGGGACAATCTGAGAACAAAGATAACTGCCACAGATTGAAACACATCAAATATATTTAAATCCACAGGTTCCTAATTACACACCCCTCCCCCCCAAAATAGCCTTTATAGGTTACCATTAGAGGATGCTGCTAAACCAATCCATCATTTAGAAAACTGGTAAATAAAGGGGAAATAATCGGGCATTTATTCTGCCTTTCCTATACACACTCTGCTACTGAGTATCTAAACAGTAGATGACAGGAAGTTATTTTTTAGAGAAGTATTTCAGATAATAAGCAAAGAGGAAATAATTGAATTGGATATAATTCATTTGCAATAAATTAATGGATTTTACCATTGATTATCAGTGGCTGCTAACATTACACACAAAAAAACAATCAAACGTTATGTGCCTCTTGATGGAAGAACACAAAACAATCTTTGAAAAAATCTTGTCAAAAAGTTAAGCCTGACTCTCAGAAACTACCAACACAGAGTATATGAGGAAAGAGGAATGCGTTGAACCACGCCACAGAGGTGAAATCAGCAAAATCCAGACTATAGAAAACTCCACTGCACGAATAATCCAGTTTTTCAACAAATAAATAATCCCATGCTGTGTTCCGTGGTTAAAAAAAATAAATAAAGATTTACAAATAAATAAAACTTCTTATAGCTCTTAAAATACAACCAATAGAGATGTTTCTGCTTGACTAGTTTTATTTACTGTATGTAATTTGAAGGCAATTTTAAATAACAAGAAATAAGCAATACATATGAAAAATAGCTCTTCACAGTTTGAGAGCATGTCTCCTTTTCCTAAAAGCCTGTTATCAGCATAAATCAGTGGCTCACAGAGGGACTGGTAAAGAAACATGCTTGTTATTCTACTTCTCTATTATCTGTTCCAAAAGACCAAAACAAAATAAAAGGACTCTAAAAATATTTGTTGATAAAGATAACAGCCACAATTAGATTGACTGACAACCAGACTGAAGGAGTGCAAGCCAGAACACAATGGAACGATATTTTTAAACAGCCGAAAGAAAATAACTACCAACTTAGAAAATATCCTTCAACTAATAAAGAGAAAAGAGAAAAGATTTTTAGACCAAGAAAAATTGAGAGAATTGACCATGAATAGACCTGCACTGAAGGACATACTAAATGGTATTACTCAGGCAGATGGAACTCTACTCCCAGGTGGAAGACCAGAGATGCAAGAAGCAATAAAGAACAATGAAAATGGTAAACATTGGAGTTAATCCAATCAGTATTCATTACCTAAACTAATAATAATAATACCTTGTAGAATTTAAAATAATAGAAAAATTTACAACACGACAACAATGCACATAAATCAAACAGTACTTCTGATGTTCAGGAGGTGGGTAAAAGTACTGAATAACATTAGGTTTTGATAAGTCTAGGATGCACGTTGCAAACTTTAGGAAACCACTAATAAAGTAGCTAAAAGAGGATATAATACAAGGCTGAGAAATGGAAGAAGGGCTGGGGGAAAAGAACTGTAAAAAACTAAGTCAATCCAAAAGAATGCAAGCAAGGAGGGAAGGAGGGACACAGGGGAAATGAAACAAATAAAAAGCAAATAGAGAGGTGGTAGATTTAAACTGAATGTACCAGTAATTACATTAAATGTAATTAGACTAGCTGGTTCAATTGAAATACAAGGATATGGAAAAAGACATTATGCTAACTCTAACCCAAAGAAAGCTGGTTGCTTCTATATTAATATAAGTACAAAAAGTTGATTTTTAAAGCAAAAACTCTTAAGATAAAGAGGTTCACTTCTTAAAGAAAAATAGCAAATGTTAAACCAAGATTTCAATTTAACAGGAATACACACACACACACACACACACACACACAATTTGCATGTAAAACATATAATTTGTGAAGAACTAATAATTAGGTGGAATATAATTGTATAGAACTATATATACATTGTTTTACTGCTCACTGGGTGGTCAGGCTGTGCCACAGGATGGAATGTTATGTTATTAGAAGCGTGGTCAAGGTTAAAAGGAGGATAAGTGCCACGCAAGGAAGAAACCAGTGCATGATTCAAGGTCGCTGAGAACAGAAAACACAAACACCAGGCTCAAGTAGTCCAGTGTTTACTTATAGCAAGAAGAAAGAGTGATAAAATGTGCACAAGATCCAGCCTCTTGCAATGCATTGGTCCCCCATCACCAGCGGATCTGTTCTGCAGTCAGCCAGGGGACCACATCATCTGACTTCAAGCTGCAGTGGAAGGACCCCAACCCCTCCCACTCAGGGTCTAAATACAGAAAGCTGGGGGCGTGCCTGATGGCCACTGACACACAAGCTTAAGCAGAACAAAGGAATACATATACATCAAGCTCAGAACAGGAAAAGGTATTCTCTCACAAGGCCAAGAGCCCAGCACAGGCTGTGTTGGCTTTTTATGTCCTAGTAAGGAAGTGTTCCAGGACCACGGCCCATTCTTATGCAGCTGAGCAGGGGCTGGCAGACTGTATGTACATGACTGCCTTTCCCAACACACACACACACACACACACACACACACACACACACACACACACACATATAAATTGACAGAATTATAAGGAGAAAGAGGCAAATCCACAATATTAGATTTTCATACACTTTTATCAGTAACTGATAGAATAAGAAGATTTTTTAAAAATCAGTAAGGATATGGTCGATTTTGAAGAACACAATGAACAACCTTGACCTAATTTATATGTATATACCATTGCACTAAACAATTATAGAACACAGTTTCTTTTCAAAAATGCAAGATGAAGTAAAAATTTGAATAGTCCTGCAATTATTAAAGAAGTTCGATCCAAAATTTAAAACCTTCACACACACACATACAAACACACAACTCATGGACTATTTCAGTGTAAATCCCAATATTTAAGGAATAAATGATGCCAATATTACATGAATTCTTTCAGAGAAATAGAACAGGAAAAGAAGAACCACTCCCTAATTTTTTTTTTTTTTTTTTTTTTTTTTTTTTTTTTTGTGGTACGCGGGCCTCTCACCGCTGTGGCCTCTCCCATTGCGGAGCACAGGCTCCCCCCCGCAGGTTCAGCGGCCATGGCTCACGGGCCCAGCTGCTCCGTGGCATGTGGGATCTTCCTGGACCAGGGCACGAACCTGTGTCCCCTGCATTGGCAGGCGGACTCCCAGCCACTGTGCCACCAGGGAAGCCCAATGAGAGATACTACTAGTACCAGAAAAAGGATGGAAAGTAAATGATAAAAAGAAAATTGCAAGAAAATCAAAAGAATGCTAATATAGCTCTATTAATTTTTGAAAATAGAGTTTAAGGCAAAAAGGATAACTAGGTATAAAGAGCACCTATATAATGGTTTAATATATATTAGACAATTACAAAAGGCAATCTACCAAGAGGACACAACAGTTCCAATTTTTTACACATTCAATAACATATCTTCAAAAATCAATAGAATAAATTTTGGCAAAATTGCAAAAATGAAAAAGTGATATATCTATCATCATAGGAGAAGATTTTCATACATTTCTCCCACTAATTGAAAAATCAAATAATCAAACAAGCAATAAGTTAGGGTATAGAAGAGTTGAACAAGACAATTAACAAGCTAATTATCATGAACCCTGTAGAACCCTCACCTAACAGTTGTAAAGGACACAAAGCATTTATGAAAACAGATGTATTAATTATAAAATAAATCTCAACAAACTTTAGAATTGGTCCGAGAAAGACCACCTTTTCTGACCAGAATGCAATTAAATTTAGAAAACAATAACAAAAGATAGCTAAAACAAACAAAAAATAGCATACATTTGGAATTTTTTTTTAAAAATAAATTTATTTATTAATATATTTTTGGCTGCATTGGGTCTTCATTGCTGTACGTGGGCTTTTCTCTAGTTGCGGCGAGCTGGGGCTACTCTTCGTTGCGGTGCGTGGGTTTCTCATTGTGGTGGCTTCTCTGATTGTGGAGCACGGACTCTAGGCACGCGGTCTTCCGTAGTTGTGGCGCATGGGCTCAGTAGTTGTGGCTCGCGGGCTCTGGAGCACAGGCTCAGTAGTTGTGGTGCACAGGCTTAGATGCTCCGCGGCATGTGGGATCTTCGCGGACCAGGGCTTGAACCTGTGTCCCCTGCATTGGCAGGCAGATTCTTAACCACTGTGCCACCAGGGAAGTCCCAGATTTGGGAATTTAAAATTACATTTAAGGGCTTCCCTGGTGGCGCAGTGGTTGAGAGTCCGCCTGCCGATGCAGGGGACACGGGTTCGTGCCCCGGTCTGGGAAGATCCCACATGCCGCTGAGCGGCTGAGCCCGTGAGCCATGGCCGCTGAGCCTGCGCGTCCGGAGCCTGTGTTCCGCAACGGGAGAGGCCACAGCAGTGAGAGGCCCGCGTACCGCAAAACAAAAACAAAAACAAACAAACAAAAAAGTACATTTAGGGCCTCCCTGGTGGCGCAGTGGTTGAGAGTCCGCCTGCCGATGCAGGGGATACGGGTTCGTGCCCCGGTCTGGGAGGATCCCATATGCCGCGGAGCGGCTGGGCCCGTGAGCCACGGCCGCTGGGCCTGCGCATCCGGAGCCTGTGCTCCGCAACGGGAGAGGCCACAACAGTGAGAGGCCCGCATACCGCAAAAGGAAAAAAAGTACATTTAAAATAAATAACTAACAGGCCTAAGAAGAAATCACACTGGAAATTTAAACTGCATCAACAGAAAGAAATGAAAAATTACACATGGGGCTTCCCTAGTGGCGCAGTGTTTGAGAGTCCGCCTGCCTATGCAGGGTACACGGGTTCGTGCCCCAGGCTGGGAAGATCCCACATGCCGTGGAGCGGCTAGGCCCTGAGCCATGGCCGCTGAGCCTGCGCGTCCAGAGCCTGTGCTCCACAACAGGAAAGACCACGACAGCGAGAGGCCTGCGTACCGCAAAAAAAAAAATTACACGTGAAATTTTGGGGGATGCAACTAAAGTGATGCTTAGTAGGATACTTGTGTCATTGAATTCAAACATAAAAGAAGTAAGACTGAATTTTTGTGAGCTAAGCAGGTGGTTTCTTTGAAGAAAAAGGGTCACTTGCTAAAAGAGGTTTGATCTTCAGGCCCTGCACTGTGACTTTCCTGCTGTGAGTCACAACAGCTTCTTAGAGCATCTGAGTTAACTCAGTTCTTTGAGGAGCATTAGACCTGCTGAGGCAAAAGGCCCAAGTACCAGAACTGTGTGTACTGTAGTCTGGACTAGCTAGAGAACCTCTTTGCATAAATCAAACCTGGCAGCTTTCTCAGTCACTTGGCAAATGTACTGGAGCAGGAAAAAAGGAAATTATAAATGCCGCCTCCAGAATAAAAAGAGGCCCAGCAAATATTGTACCACCTTCCCTGTGGTTGTTAGTGAAAGATAGAATATCTTTCTGTGACATGAGTGAAAATACCTTGATACATTCTAACCTACTAAAGGCATAACTTTTGAAATGTGGCAGGATCTTGTATTTTCATGGATTTTTTATTTCCGAATGCTGTAAATTTGAGTCATGCAGGACATCTCGGGTGCCTGCTATTTTCAGCTCTCTGGATCCTATTGGCATGCCATCATCAATGTAGTGAATTCATGTGCAGCCCTGAAGAATAAGGCAGTCAGTCAGTCACATGTGGCAAAGAACAAGAGCTAATATCTTGAGCCAGGATAGTAGATGTGTACTGCTATCCTTATCAAATGCAAGCAAATGCTTCTACTGGTTTTTTTGTTTTAAGTTATTTACAACAATTAAAAACAATCAGGTACTTCCCTGGTGGTCCAGTGGCTAAGACTCCATGCTCCCAATGCAGGGGGCACAGGTTCAATCCCTGGTCGGGGACCTAGATCCCGCATGCTGCAACTAAGAGTTGGCATGCCACAACTAAAGGTCCTGCATGCTGCAACTAAAAGATCCCACACGTGGCAATGAAGATCCCACGTGCTGCAGCTAAGACCTGGTGCAGCCAAATAAATAAATAAATAAATTAAAAAAACCCCAAACAAACATACCATCCTTCATGATTCCCACTTCTACATTCCCTTTAAATTGGCTCATTGCAGTACCTACCTGGTCCCCTAGAACTTCACTCTCAGAGGGCACACAGTCCCAGATGGCCACAAGTAATAACATTTTGCCATTTTGTACTATGAGCTGCTACCTTCCCATCATGGAATGTAAAATATGATTCTCTTTTGCTTCATCTTATCCTTATAACCAATACTGTGCTCCCCACACTTCCCTGCAATCCAGGCTGTGGTTGTGATTTTTGAATCAGTTAAAGTTCTTATGTGGCAAGCAATACAAACTGACTCTAATTAAAAAAATATGAAAGAATTTTTCTGAGATTCTGGAGAACAGCCAGCATCAAAATAAAAGATGAACAATGGATCCTTGGGAGGATAGGAACCAGGGCAGTTTCAGGGATCGTATTCTTGGGAAGCTGTGGACCTGCAAATGACTCAGCTAAAATCACCTTTCCTCCCAGGGTGTGTCTGTTTGAAAGTCAAGTTCTGGGAGAGAGAACAGATTTATTTAGGATTATATGTCATAGAGAAGAACAAATGCCTAAAGGAGGTGATATTGGGCAGGGCAAAACCAACATATTATATGATACAATAATATAATAACATAATAATACATTCAAATCCAAGCCCATTTTTGGAAATATGAAAAACGTAGAAAATGGCAGCATGGGAACCTACCATGTTTCAGTAACCAAAGATATTCACTGTTATCATTTTTCTAACTATTATTTTCCTTAATAGAGTAGGAAAAACACTACGGATAATTTGAAATAATTCAAGGTATACAACACATTAAAATTTCCAATAAACCTGCAGATACAAACAATCTTACATTTTGGTGGTATTCATGCTTTCATTAAAAATTTTAAAGTTAAAAGGGTTTTTCTGATTACAAACCTAGTACATGCTGGTTACATTGCAGAAGTTATGCAAAAGGTGAAGCAAATGTTTCTTATAATTCTGACTCCCTGAGATAATCACTGTTAAATGTTTGAGATTTATCCCCCTCATTTCTACATGTGCGTATATGTTATTAATTTAATGAAAATTGAATTCTTTTGTTCTTTCACTAAATCTTATTAAATATTTCATTAAATGTCACTTGGTATCTTGGCAAGAATTTCCATGTTAGTATGTTTACTCTGACCTGATTCTTTTCAACAGCCCTATATTATTCTATTGAATGGATATGACATAATTTATTGAACTAATCCTATTGATAGACATTTAAGTCATTTCAGATTTTTTGCTATTACCAACAGTGCCTCACTGAAAAATCCTTGACCTATGCTGACTTAGGTCTCTGAGTCAGCCTTTCTATAGAAATACACATATTTAATAGATTGACCTCATAGTTTATGTAAATTTATATCTTGCTTTATTAGTTAGCATATCACAGACTTTTAATATAGTATCAAAATGTGAGTTAAATGTAATCTTTATATAATATTCCATTTTATACAGGTGTCATAATTTAATTGTTGTAATGGTTCCTACATTTGAGGGTTTTAAGTTGTTCCCAAGTTTGGTTAATAAAAATAATTCTGCATTGAACATTTTTTGTTTCTAAAGCTTTAGTTGCATTTCTGAATAGTTTTAGGAGATATTCCTTGAAGTGAAATCCTTGGCACAAATAATATGAACATTATTTAAGGCTCTTGATGTATATTGACAAATTATTTTTCAAAAAGGTTGTGGAATTTACATTTACATCAGCAATATGAGTGCCTTTATTGGTGGAGCCTTACCATAGATTATATTGTTAATAACTTTTTCTGTGCATAATTACATTGTATCATTTATTCACTTAATATAAAAAACTTGCTGAGGCATTTCAAGCTCTTCGTAAGTTTCTTTTCATGCTATAAGTGAAACATGATTTGGTTCATGCCCTTGTTGTTGGATATTTAGACAATTTCTTGACTTACTCTTTTTTTTTTGAAATTGGAGTATGAATGCTTTACAGTGTCATGTTAGTTTCTGCTGTACAATGAAGTGAATCAGCTATTTGTATACATATATCCCCTCCCTCTTGGATCTCCCTCCCACTCCCCCAACCCACCCATCACAGAGCACCAAGCTGAGCTCCCTGTGCTTTATAGAAGGTTCCCACTAACTCAATGATGGAGCTCTGAACATCTGAAAACATTTAAAAACGTTATTTAGGTCCTGTTGGCATGATGATTATCTCAGTGGGTAGACCAGAGCTATGTCCTATGTGAGACAGTGAGAGAAGCAAGATCTCTGCAGACTGGATTCTTGCGCAGACACAACCTTGAGGTAAGAAAGTGAGTATGTTCTGGTGTCCCTGTGAAGCGAAAGTAAACAGTCAGATCAATGGCTACGATTTCAGATGCTGGGGGAGGCTTTGATTTGCGTTAGAAAAGAGACCATATTTGAAATAGCAGTGGCAGTTTGAGTCACCACCTGATTACAGTTATTGATAATCCACTCTGACTATCCAAGACTCGTTTTGCACTGGCAAAAGAGGGAAGTTAAACAGGATTGTGCTAAGCATAATCAAGTCTCTGATGGTGATACAAGTCTCTGATTTCCCGAGAAATGTGGTATTGCTCTGGCTTTGTCTTTTGGCAGGAAAAGCTTCAAAGACTTCCATTTGGCCCTTCCTGCAGTTATAGTGTATATTTCACAGATCACAAGGTCAATGTGAAAATTCTGCCAGTGTTGAGTACTTGTGTCCCAACTATCCATTTGTTTATTCAAGAAACAACTATGGAATGGGCTAGGAGTCCCCTTGAACCCACCATGAGGCTGATTCAGATAAAACCTCTTTAATCACCTCGTCCCAATAAAGCCCCACACTTACCAGTAGACCATAGTCTTCTGGATCCCAGATAGTCTTTGCCATAATTATCCTGGTAAGCCCCTTAAGGGAAGACTAGGGGGATAATTTACAGAATGTGCTGGTGATGTTATTGCTGGAGTCTTCTTCAAGAGTATCTTACCTCCCCTTTCCTTCAAGAAACTCTAAGTCAATAAACTTACTCAGGATGGGAATTAGGTGAGGGGCAGTGCTATTCGATCATGGATACTTAAGTGAAGCCCCTATTTGCTAGGAAATTAGTGGGCAGTTTGGTCCTAGGGTCTATGTGATCTACAACCAGTCTGATTATTGTTCCTACCGTGCTGTCTATTTTAGTAATCATGCCCACTTTGATTTTTAAGTGTTTCTTCTGGACACTGCCTAGGATTCCATTAACCCTGTTGAAATTAAAAAGCCCATTTCAATGGCAAAATTACCTACCTGCATCCCCAGATTACAGGAAACAGTTACTAGAGCGCTTTGAAAAGTCTGATGTATCCCTCACCATTGTACTTCTGAAGCTGTAATGAAGAGAATGTATTCAGAGTCCTCTTACTGGACATAAGTGAAGGATGAGTGAGTAGATACATTTGGTAAATCCATTCTAGCATTCCTATCTCCCCTCCTCTGTTTTATAAAAAGGAATTTCTTGCAACTTTATTTCATTTAGCACTGGCCACCACTGAGTTCAGGTTTTAGACAACTGAGTAAGCAAACTATTAGAATCACTCCCATCTGCTTGAGCACCTGTCAATAAATTCATTTCAGTCTGAAAGTATTCCTCTTTCCCTAGTCTAAGACTCACTGAATGCACTGTCATTGACATTCTTCAGGTTTTTGCCGTATAAATGAAGCAAAGTCTTTTGTCGTGTGAGGCTTCTCCATTAGGGCTTGACTTTGTAACTGGCTTCTGGTTGCCTGCTGGGATCTGACCCTATTTGTAGACACAGAGGCAAATGAGAAGTGATAGAAAGGAAGAATGAGGCAACTTGGCCACCACTTACAAGGTGACTGTCTGAGGCAAGTTCGTTATAAGATCTCCAAGCAAAGCAGGAACATCTCCATCAGATGTGTGGGGTGGGAGACTCCACTTCTGCTTGGAAGGAATGCTCAGTGGAGGGCGGAGTAGCCTAAGTCATCCCAGGACTCCCATATTTTCCCGTTTCAGTTATGGGGCCTTCCATTCTGTCTCAGTTAATGCCCTAATATTGCATGAGGTCTGCTGATGCTGTAAATGCAACTGAACTTTGCAATTTTGCAATCCACAGGATCAAGTTTTATTTTTTTAATGTATTTTTTTATGTTTCTAGTGTACAGCAAAGTGATTCAGTTATCTCTCTCTATATATATACACACATGTATGTGTATGTATCTATATCTATCTAACATCTACCTATCTGTATACTGTGCTATACAGTAGCATCCTGCTGCTTATCACAGGATCAAATTTTGATTCTGATTTTATGCAACCTGGGTTCTGAGGCTAATAACCTAAAAGTTCTCACAGCACGAAGACAGCTCCTGGTTCTCTACTCTTAGCCAAGAATTTGATCTTAAGCCTGTCATCATCTTTCTTTTATGTTCTTCAGCATTTAAAGAAGGGGCTTGTTGCCCAAAGCCTTCCTTTAACAGACACTTCGTAGGTAATCATTTAAGTAACTCTTTTGCCTCTGCATGCCTTAGCCTACCTGGGAAATACTCACTGAATCCTCAGTGCCTTCAGATCCAGCTAAGCCCAGTAGCTATTTCCTTGAGGATCTGTGACCTACAACTATTCATCAGAACAATGTCTGTAACGATCAGAGTTTTTCTTTGCAACTGTACAATTCATTCCAACTAGTTTATCAGAAAAGGAAGCTGTTAAGGGATTCTGGACTGGTCTCCAAAGTTGAAGGAGTAGTTTGTGTAAGAGGAAGATACTTTTTACTCAGGCACAACCCTTGAAATCTGCGTGATTTCATGCTTAGAGATTACCCTGAAAATGCAGCTGTTAGCTCCTTCCCCTTCCCCCAAACATTGCAAAACACATTTATTAAGTAAAGTCTATTCTTCATTAACGGTTTTCTGAAAGTGTAAAATACTCCTACCTGATTTGGGCTTTATTAACATTAACTTTTTTTCTGTGAAAGTTATCAATGAGATTCTTAACTCTCTTTGCCTATCTACCTGCAGATACTATTTTTTTGTCTTCTGTTCTTTTTTGTTTTGTTTTCTTTTCTGCAGTGAAAGCGCGGAGTCCTAACCACTGGACTGCCAGGGAATTCCCTGTCTTCTGTTCTATCCAAAGTTTGTGATTTCTATTCTTACGCACCTAGAGAGATGCAATTTCTCAGGAAATTCTTATTTTGAATTTAATTTTTGTGCCACTTGATAGGACCAGGAATAAAAAAAATATCTCATGTGACACTGTGGGCCACTGTTCCCTGAGTCCAGGATCCTCTTAGGTCATTTCTACCGTAGTTCATGGTCAATACCTTCTCCATACTTGTGGAAAAACAATAAATGTAACAACCACCATTACACCATAGATGCGATAGCATGGGTAAAGGAAAGGAAAGAAAAAATTTTCTATAAGATACGGCAAGCCGGGAGATAGAGGTGGAGCCCACAGTTCTTGCTTTGGCTGGCCTTGCCATTTTCCTCCCCTGCCACTGATTCCATGTTTTGCCTTTCTTTGACTAACACTGTAGTTGGCTAAAGTTCTCTGCCAAATGGGGCAACCTACACCTTTATTTCTGTGGGGCTTAAATCCTTAAATCCTTAGTGGTCCTGCCTGTAAATTTAGTCTGCTGATAATTTTGACCCTTGCACACAATATACAACAAAGGACCTCTGGGGATCTCCTGTGTTCCAGCTGTACTTTCCCAGCATCTATTGTGAAACAGCAGCCCTATTTCCTTTTGATAGTCAAGGTCAGTTAGTAGAACTGTGCCCCTCCCCCATCGCCCTGCACCTGTTTGTTTAGTGCTGGGTTTCTCAACCTCTGTACCATTGACATCTTGGACTGGATAATTCTTTGCTGTGAGAGCTGTTCTGTGCATTGTAAAATGTTTAACAGTATCCCTGGCTTCCACCCACTAGATGCCAGCAGCAACTGTACTCCCACCCCCCAACCGTGACAACCAAGAAGGTCTCAACACATTGTCAAATACTCCCTGGGAGGAAAATCATCTTTTTGTTGAAAACCATTCGTTCAGTGGTTTGAAGAGCCCCCAAGGGACAGGTGAGAGTCTCAGCCTTAGCGATGCCAAAGGTCTCCCTCCGTGAGTGCTGTTCTTTCGTTACTATCACTGCTTGACCAGCAAAACCTATGCTTGGAATGTGGTAGATCCTCCAAATAACAGCCACACCGCAAGTATTGGAGGGCAATTTACCACTAGAGTGTGAAGGGGTAATGCATGCAAGGGACGCTGGGCGGAACAAAGGAATACAAGTTCATTGCATCCATTTTACACTAAGCAATGTACTTGTTATAGTAAATTTGAAATATACAGAGAGAAGGGAAAAAACCTCCATACACCAACATTTGAAGACAAATACTATTCATACTTTAAAAAATAACATATTCTCCCTTATTATAAATATATATATATTTGCCATAAACAGTTTGGAAGATGAAAATGAAACTTCTTGTAATCATATCATTCAGAAAAACCCCCCACATTTAACACTGAGATATACTAGCTTCAGTCTTTTTTTTTCTTTTTTAATTTTTAAAATTTATTTATTTTTGGCTGCGTTGGGTCTTCATTGCTGTGCACAGGCTTTCTCTAGTTGCAGCGAGCAGGGGCTACTCTTGGTTGTGGTTTGCGGGCTTCTCATTGCGGTGGCTTCTCTTGTTGCAGAGCACAGGTTCTAGGCACATGGGCTTCAGTACTTGTGGCTCATGGGCTCAGTAGTTGTGGCTCGTGGGCTCTAGAGTGCAGGCTCAGTAGTTGTGGCACATGGGCTTAATTGCTCCGCAGCATGTGGGATCTTCCCGGACCAGGGATCAAACCCATGTCCCCTGCACTGGCAGGCAGATTCCTAACCCCTGTGCCACCAGGGAAACCCCTCTCTTTTCTATTACAAAGTCATACTTGGTTAATGAAACGAACATCCAAGCATTAGAGGAATTTATACTTTGTTTTTTGTTTTGTTTTTTTTTTGCGGTACGTGGGCCTCTCACCGTTGTGGCCCCTCCCGCTGCGGAGCACAGGCTCCAGATGCGCAGGCTCAGCGGCCATGGCTCACGGGCCCAGCCGCTCCGCGGCATGTGGGATCTTCCCGGACCGGGGCACGAACCCGTGTCCCCTGCATCGGCAGGTAGACTCCCAACCACTGCGCCACCAGGGAAGCCCGGAATTTATACTTTAGAAAGTGAAAATTCTCCATATTCCTGACTCCAGGTATAACCGCTGTTAACATCTGGTGTATTCTTTCTCATATTTTTTCCTATATATAACCCAAATTACATTTTTTAAATTATGAAATAAGATCTCACTCTAAGTACTGTTTTGCAACTTGCCTTTTTCTCCCGATGATATATCTTGAATATCTGTTAATGTAAATACGTAAGTCTATCTCATTCTTTTTTAAAAGTCGATATACTATTCCATTGTATGAGTGCATCCAAATTTAGTTAACTAACATACTGGTGGACAATAAAATAATTTCCAATTAAAAATTTTTTTTATTGAAGTATAGTTGATGTATTGATATAATAATTATATAGGTTACAGATGTACAACACAGTGATTCACAATTTTTAAAGGTTATACTCCATTTATAGTTATTATAAAATATTGGCTATATTCACTGTGTTGTACAATATATCCTTGTAGCTTATTTTATACATAATACATGTAGTTTGTACTGCTTAATCTCCTGCCCCTATATTGCCCCTCTCCCCTTCTCTTCCAATTTTTAAATATAAACAGTGATGCCAGGAGCAGCTTGCATGTATGTATATGTATGTATACATGCATGCACACAAACACATATATTTGCACAGATCCTGGTGCTTCTTAACTAGTCTTTATAAACATACAAACGTATGTTACATAAGTTGTCTATTTTCCAGGGTTGTGTTTCAGTGAGTAAACTTGAGAGATGACATAACATCTCTAAGAAAAATGCAAGCTTGCTTACTGCTTGCTATAAAAGCAGTGGAGTCTCCAGTTCAGTGTTCCTCAGCTGTGATAAAAATCTGCTATGTGCACAGAATCCATCTGGGCTCCTCTGTGTTTCTCCTATGTAACTTGGGGAGCAAGGGAAACCAATGTGACATGATACGTTGCTTGTTGTAATTCAGTTCTTTATCTCTGACCCACGAGGCTTACCTTCACTGCCAACATCCATGAAATAGTAAAAGGCTGACATTAGCTTGTAAGTAAGGTAAAATTTCAGGCCCTGACAAAAGTAGTATATTGTAACTGTGTGAGAAAAACACTAAAGTATTTTTGTCAACTGTGTTTATAATGGTTACATAATTACCCTTCAGATGGATGCATCATAATTTATACAACTTAACCTTGCCTATTCTTATACAGAAAATTGTTTCCAAATTTTGCTAATCTCCAGTATGTTGAATTCACATCTAAGTCTTTGTCTACATTTCTGAATAGCTGCCTAGGATAAATTTCAAAAAGTAGAATTGCTAGCTCAACTGGTATAAACATTTTTGTCTTTTTTTTTTAATTGAGGTATAGTTGATTTACAATATTAGTTTCAGGTGTACAACATAGTGATCCAATATTTTTATGGATTATACTCCATTTAAAGTTGTTACAAAATACTGGCAGGCTTCCCTGGTGGTGCAGTGGTTAAGAATCCACCTGCCAATGCAGGGGGCATGGGTTCGAGCCCTGGTCTAGGAAGATCCCATATGCCATGGAGCAACTAAGCCCGTGCACCACAACTACTGAAGCCCACGTGCCTAGAGCCCATGCTCTGCAACAAGAGAAGCCACCGCAGTGAGAGGTCCACGCACTGCAACGAAGAGTAGCCCCCGCTTACAAGCCCACGTGCAGCAGTGAAGACCCATCACAGCCAAAAATAAATAAATAAAATAAATAAGTTTTTTTAAATGTTAGAAAAAAAGGGCCCTAATCAAACTTAAAACAAACAAAAAACAAAATAATGACTATATTTCCCTGTGCTGTACAATATGTCCTCGTAGCTTATTTTATACATAGTAGTTTATACCTCTTAAACCCCTTGCCCTATCTTGCCCCTCCCTCCGACTCTCTCCCCACTGGTAACCACTAGTTTTTTTTTTTTTTTTAATTGAGGTATAGTTAATTTACAATGTTGTGTTAGCTTCAAGTGTACAGCAAAGTGATTCAGTTAAATATTTTGTTCTTTATATCTGTGAGTCTGTTTCTGTTTTGTTATATTCATTTCTTTTTTAGATTCCACCTATGTGACAACATACAGTATTTGTCTTTCTCTGTCTGACTTATTTCACTGAGCATCATGCCCTCCAAGTCCATCCATGTTGTTGCAAATGGCAAAATTCATTCTTTTTATGGCTGAGTAATATTCCATTATATCACATCTTCTTTATCCATTCATCTGTATTCTATGTTGATGGACATTTGGGTTGCTTCCATATCTTGGCTATTGCAGATAATGCTGCTATGAACAGTGGGGTGCATATATCTTTTTGAATTAGTGTTTTCATTTTCTTTGGACATATAGCCAGGAATAAGATTGCTGGGTATATGTCATATGGTCATTAAATTTTCAGTTTTTTGAGGCCCCTCCATACTGTTTTCCATATTGGCTGCACCAATTTACATGTCCACCAACAGTGTATAAGGGCTTCTTTTCTCCACATCACTTTTAAAAGTCTTAGTACAAATTGCCAACGTGCTTTCTAGAAGACTTGCTCCAAAATATATTCCCATTAACTTTATTGTCTCCAACTCAATACATACATGTGAGCAACATACATTAACGTTTTTCTGTGTATTTTTTAATACCTAGTTGTGATCAAACTAAATTCAACTTTTTTCCACTTAACTAATCATACACTTCTCTGTGTTACAATACCTTAATGCCATTTCCAAATACCCACTTCAGTCATTCATTTATTGTTAGACACTCATTTTTCCCCTCTGTTGTAATGTATCTATAAACATCTTAAACATCTTAAAAGTGTATCTTTGTGCATAATACTACCCTTGATACTGCACAAGATAACTACAAAGACTTAGTATTCAGGCTTTGCTGGCTCAAAATAATATCTATCTACTCGTTAGATAACCAATTTAATACATGAAAAATAGAGATCCCACTCATAGTACTTACAAAAACTGTTAAGTTCACAGCATAAAGCTAATAAAAACTGTAACGAATCTAGGAATAAATCTAATGAAAGTTAAGCGAAACTCTATTTATGAAGGACTTAAAAAAAGGAATAAATCAGGAAGATTCCCACAGTTTGCAGAGCTAATAGAAAACTCATTGTCATAAATTCTCCCTCAATTACTCTATATATTCAGTGCATTTTAATTAATAGATTGACAAGGTTTTTCATAGACCTTGGAAAGCCAATTCCAAAATAGGTAGGAACCAAAGGACCTAGCAGTTCTGCTCCTAGGTATATACTGAAGAGAACTGAAAGTTTATGTTCACACACAGACTTGTAGGCAGATGTTCACAGAAGTATTACTGAGAATAGCCAAAAAGTGTAAAACACCCAAATGTCTACTAACTGATGAATGGATAAACAAAACATATATCTTTACAAGGGAATGTTATTCAGCCATGAAAAGGAATGGAGTACTGATATATGCTATGAGGTAGATGAATTTGTAAACATTATTCTGTGTGAAAGAAGCTAGACATAAAAGGCCACATATTGTATGATTCCATTTGTATGAAACATCCAGAATAGGCAAATCCGCAGAGACAGAAAATAGATTAATGGTTGACAGGGGCTGAGGAGGGAGGATGGGATATGACTGCAAATGGGGTTGGGCTTCTTTTTGGGGTAGAGAAAATGTTTTGGAATTAAATAGATGATGTACAACCTTGTGAATATACTAAAAATCACTGAATTTCACACTTTAAAAGGGTGAATTTTATAGTATATGAATTACACCTCAATTTTAAAAACTGTTAAAACTGATATGAAAGAGTAAAGGCCACTTGCAAAAACTGTGAAGAATATTGTAGGGAGAGGAGGCTAGGGGAACTTGGCCTTCCTGAGATCCAGCCATAATACAAAGCTATAGTGATGAAGAGAATGTGCTATCGGTATATAAACAAATAGACCAGTGGAACAGAACAAGAAACCGAGAGACAGACCCAGGCATATATGGAATCTTGATATATGACCACTGTGGTGTTCTAAATCAGTGGAGGAATGATAAAAGAGTCAATACGTGGTTGTGAGATAATCATTTATTAATATACACATTGATTCCAGGTAGATTAAAAACCTAAATGGAAAATGCAAGTTTTATACTTTTACAAGAAAGTATATGGTGATATTTTTATAACCTAATGTAGGAAAGGCTTTATTAAACAAGGCATCAAATACACAAATCTGAAGGAAAAACTTCATAAATTTGACTATACTAAAAATTTAGGGGACTCCCCTGGTGCTCCAGCAGGTAAGACTCTGCGCTCCCAATGCAGGGGGCCTCGGTTCGATCCCTGGTCAGGGAACTAGATCCCGCATGCATGCTGCAACTAAGAAGTCCGCATGCCACAACTAGGAGTCCTCGTGCCGCAACTCAGAGCTTGCATGCCGCAACTAAAACCGAGAGCAGTCTAAATTAAAAAAAAAAAAAAAAAAAAGATGAAAAAGAAGCTACATGAGCTTAAGAATCTTTAAAAAAATATTTAAAACTTCCTTTCAACCAGGTACTATAACAAAAATAAAAGGTGATCTACAGATGGGGATAATGTATTTGCATATCATTTTCTCAATCATTCAACAAATATTGAACATCCATGATGTGCCAGACGCTATATGACACCAAGTTTGTATAGTGACGAGAATGATGCAGAAGAAAACAAACAAATAAAAAATATATGTAGGAGAGAACGGGGAAAATTACTGGCACACAGGGCAGGGCAAATACCCCAGATATTTGCATGGCCCACTTGTTCCTCCTTCAGAACTGTGGCCACATGTCTGCGGCCACATGTCTGCTTCCCAGCAAGGCCTTTTCTGACCATCCTCTCTCAATTGTAACTCTTACCCTCACCACAGGAAACCTCACCCTTCATCTCTTTTTCTTTCCTTCACTTTATCTTTATAGCAATGATTACTTTCTAATGCCAAATACTTTACTTATTTATTTTGTTCTTCATCTGTCTCCTCTCACTAGGAAATAAACTTCATAAGATTAGGGATCACCAATGCTTAGAACAGCACCTATAACATGGTAGGTACTCAATAAATATTTGTTGAATAAATAAGAAAATAGTTGTGTCCTTAATGGCACAGATCAAATTGCCAGGCATAAACTGTTCACAGAAATATTTGTTGAAGATTATATAATCTGTAAAGGAAAAATACTTTATATTTTATTACAGATTATTAAAAATTAAGGTATTTTGCTTAATGCTTTTCCCTAATAACATTGAAGTATGTCTATATACCTACATGTATATATTTACTGGATTTGAAAAGATTGTTTCCCATCACACTTTAAAATTTTTTAACAGCTTTATTGAGATATAATTCACCTATTTACAGTTCATCCAATTCAATAGTTTTTACCACGTTCACAGATATGTGCAACCATCATCAGTCAATTTTAGAACATCTTCATCACCTCAAAAAGAAATGCAATACCCTTGAGCTATCACCCTTCTATCCCCTGTGCCCCATTGCTCTCAGACCTAAGTAATGAAACTTTCTGTCTCTATGGATTTGTCTAGTCTAAACATTACAAATAAATGGAATCATATATGTGGTCTTTTGTGAGTGACATCTCTCACTTAGTATAATGTATCCATATTGTAGCATGGATAGTATTTCTTTTCTTTTTGTTGCCAAATAGTATTTCATTGCATGGATATACCATGTTTTGTTTATCCAGTCATCTGCTGATGGCATTTGGGTGGTTTCCACCTTCTGGTTATTGTGAATGGTGCTGCTATGAACATCTGTGTACAAGGTATACATCTAGAAGTAGAATTATTGGGTCATATGGCAATTCCATGTTTAACTTTTTGGGACTGCCAAACCACCCTCTACAGTGACTGCTGCACCATTTTACATTCCTACCAGCAACATATGAGCGCTCCAATTTCTCCGTATCCCCACTAACACTTGTTATTTTCTGTTATTTTTGATTATGGCCATCCTAGTGGGATGTGAAGTGGTATCTCATTGTGGTTTGGCCCATCCCTTTTTACTTCCTCAAATACCAGCTTCCTTCTCCAGTAAAGATCTGGAACATCAATTTTCTCCTACTACGTCCTAGCATTGCTTAAAAAATACATCTGTGAAGTGGTATGTGTACACTTCACAATACCACTTCCAACCCTACAGGTATCTTTTAAATATTATGGTTATCATTTTAGAAATGGGCACTCAGGGTTCTGGCAATTTCTAATGATTCCTTGGGCCCGCCCAGCTCCCTGACACCCTGCCCCCAGTTTATGTAATAAGTACATAATAAAGTAAATGCTGAAGCATAAAATCTCTTGAGGGCCTATATTTCTTCTCTTACTTGATTATGTGCTTTTTAAAATAACCAAAACCAATTTCGGTATGTGATTTTTTTCTCTAAAGGTGACAAATGTAAGGATTTATAGACTGAATAAACACAGGTGCTGTTGGAAGGCGTAGAGCTTTAGTCAGAGTCAAATGTGGGCAATCAGAATGTAACATGAGGAGGAAAAAACACCATCCCAGAAGTGGAATCTCACTGAAAACCTTTACCTTCCTCTCCCCACCTTAGGGTGGTAGCTTTCCCTTAAAAACAAAAGAAAATATGTTCCACCAAATACCAAAACTTACATGTATGCATTTGAAGCAATACAACAAGGAGACAGGGTGGAGATGCATTCTGCAGGTTGCCACACAGGTTGAAAGGCATTTCCTGACAAAGCAGTAGCTACCGTTGGGACACCTGGGTAACTGCATATGCAAATGAGTGCTGGGAAGGTATTCGTGGGCCTCACCTCCATTAAGTATTGATACTTTGCGGAGTCATTACATGTTATGAAACTTAGTGTTCTAGACCTTAGACTTATGGGAAAGCAGTAAAAAGCAGTTCAGGAAACACAGCCGTAGTTGAACAGTTGAACAGGAGTGGTGGTTACTGAAGGAAAATAATGACGGATCCAGGTTTTGGAAAGTTGAGGTCTTGAGAGCTGCTATACCAGTAGAGTGAGGGAAAATACCCTTTCCCCAGACTACAGTTAAAGTAAGCATTAACTCTAAGAATGTTCATAACTTACTGGTTTCCTTGAATGTAGAAGGAGTCACATTACAATGATTACAGTTATATGAAAGTTGTCTGTTTTTTTTTTTTTCCTCCCCACGGTCAAGTCACCTCTAATCAAAGAGTAGAAGACCACTGGTGGATAAGGGGTGAGCAGGGTCAGACCTCCCACAAACTCAGAATTTTAAGCCCAACATCAGCAAAACAAGAATTCAGCCCAGGTCCTCAGGAGCCTGATTTATCCACAAGGAATCTGGCTAATCAATACATGTATTCAAAGAGCTGCATATATATAATGGGTGGTGTTTTTGCAAGCTTCTTGCTCCAGAGTTGGAAGAGACCCTAAAGATTACCTAGAGCAAACTACCTTCCTATGACAAAGGCCTGTCAGGGGCTTGAAACCACTGCCATATTCTAGCCAAGTTGTTTCATTTACTGTGCCTTTGTTCCTAAATTTACAAGGAGGAAAGATTGCGTGTACAAGTGCCTACAATATGGAGGCTATTTAGGGAAAACGTAATAAGATATAGTATTTGTGTTTTCCCAACCAGCCCTAGGCCACCCGACTAACGAAGCCTCCGCCTGAGTTTTTATCTAGAGGATGCTGGCGCGCCACTTAGCTGTCCATCTTGAGCATGTTCTTTTTGGAAAGCGACGGTGGGAGAAGGGTATCATAGCTAGTATTTAACTGAGCCTTTACTATACCAAAGGCTCTTCTGTGCGCCTTAGTGGTAACTCATTTGGTGGTCCAATAATCTTACGAGGCGGGTCCTACTTTACCTCAATTTTACAGATGAAGAAATTGAGCTGGGGTGAATTATTTTCTCAAGGTCACACAACCACTCAGCGGCGGAGACCACCATGAAGGCAGGCAGTCTGGCTACGGGGAGGCGGGAGAGGAGCCCAGCGGAGGACGGAGGAGGAGGGAGGGAAAGTGGGACAGGGCGGGGCGGGGCGGGGAGGTGGGGGTGGGACAGGGCGGGGAGGTGGGGGTGGGACAGGGCGGGGCGGGGAGGTGGGGATGGGACACAGCGGAGAAAGTACCAGCAACGCCTTCCACTGACTGATTTGCACATTTCCATCACCTAAGCTTCTGGCGTCACCGCCAGGAATGGAAAATTAAAGAGTCCTAACTCTGTAAGGTTCCGCCTCGAGCCCAAGAAGACCATCCCACAGGACACGCTGGGCTGGTCCCTTCCTCACCTGCCGGCCCCGGGCGCCGCAGGGCCGGCTCCAGCGGCAAACTACAACCCCCACTATGCACCGCGCGGGAGGCGGGGGCCACGCCGAGGGAACGCGAGGGTGCTCCAAAGGTGCCTTGAGGAAAAAAAAAAAATCACGAACATCTTTCGTCGCTTTCCCGCCTTCACACTGCTCTCACCCTCAGGGGGATGCATCGTCTCTTTTAATGGACGGCTCATGCAGAGAAGCGTGTAAAGTCGCTTCTGTCTTCAGGCACAGCAGAGGGCAGGCGTGACAACGGCTCGAGGGCGCGAGGTCCCCCGGGCCACGCGCGGGGCGGAGCCAGCAGAGGCGGGGCTGGGACGCGGCCGGAAGTGTACGAGGGAAAAGGGAGAAGCTTGAGTGGCTGCGGGCGTGCGCTTCCGGCCGGGGCGTCGACGTCGGCCGGCTGCGCAGGGTACCGCTTCGGGCTCTTCGGCCGCCGCTGTACGCATCGTGCGCGCCCCGAGGCGCTGATTGTCGTTTCTTCTCGCCGTAGGCCGTGACGACATGAGCAGCAAAGAAGGTGGCGTCCTCAACGGCTTTGGGCGTTATTTATTTATCTCATCCAGCCTTTTGGTCGCGTTTACCACTTCCCACCCCTTAAAGGTGCCCTCTCCCCGCGCAGGCTCCGGGAGGGGCGGCGGCCCTGGTGATTTCCCGGCCACATTGGCCCTGTTTGCGCCTCTCTGTTTTTAATCCTCGAGCCGTTTTTATCTTAATTCGGTAATTGCCCCACCTTGTGCCAGATCAAGGTACTCGTTGGCGGAGACCTGGGTGAGCGTAAGGTTTCGGGGGGAGAAGGCAGGGTTGCTTTTCTGTTGTCTGCTGAGGACGCCTCTGTGGCGAGGGCCTTGGGGATGTCTGGTTTTAAAGGAAGGAAGGGGTTTGCCTGTGTCATGTTTTGTCAGCTCCTTGGCGATGGAAGAGCCTTGTCCAACCTTTTTCTCCTTCTCTACGTAAGGATCAGGAGGGTTCAGGAAAAGGAAGCATGACAATTTCCCACATAACCAGAGAAGAGAAGGGAAGGATGTTAATTCCTCTTCACCTGTGATGTTGGCCTTCAAATGTAAGTTCTCTTGTCATGTAAGCTGGCGAAGGGAAGAGAACTAAAGAGTTTGTAAGAAGGATCGATTAGCCATGTTATGCACGTGAAAACAGCCTCTGAGAATTTTCCCGGGGGTTTTGCCATAGTGCTGGGTCTACCCTCAGAGTTGAGATTACAGGCGTCTTGACTCTTTTTCCCATTACAGTTTCACAGGTAAACATTAGTTATTTAACATCAGACGTGCCACGTAACTAAAAATTACTGTGGACCTGATAAATATATATACTCACGACCCCCCCAGGTGTGTGTGTGTGTGTGTGTGTGTATCAGGTATATATGTGTATTTTCATTAGGTGTATGGTTAAAGTGTATATGTGTATATGTATCAGCTATGTGTGTGTGTGTATATATATATCAGCTGTATATATACGTATATTTAATTTTTCAAATTTTTTTTTTTTTTTTTTTTTTTTTTTTGCGGTACGCGGGCCTCTTACTGTTGTGGCTTCTCCCGTTGCGGAGCACAGGCTCCGGACGCGCAGGCTCAGCGGCCATGGCTCACGGGCCCAGCCGCTCCGGACATGTGGGATCTTCCCGGACCAGGGCACGAACCCGTGTCCCCTGCATCGGCAGGCGGACTCTCAACCAATGCGCCACCAGGGAAGCCCTAATTTTTCAATTTTTAACGTGTATTGGTTTTGTTTTCCCAGCTAGACTTTTGAAGACAGGGCTTGTATTTTTGTTTTGACTGTCGCACTTTGCAGAGACTGGGAATCCATGTACATGTAAATCGTATATGTACACGTATTCACAGCTCCCCTTTCCTCAGTATATTAACTTGGGCAAGCTGTTCCTCATTGCAAAACACAACATAAAACAAAATTCACCTAACTCTTCTGCCCAGCATCCTATTTTTTTTTTAGCCATGCCGCATGGCATGCGGGATCTTATTTCCCTGACCAGGGATTGAACCCATGCCCCCCTGCCATGGAAGCGCGGAGTCCTAACCACTGGACCACCAGGGAATTACTCCAGCACCCTGTTCTTTACAGTTTCTGTAGTTCAGGAATCCGAGAGGGGGCTTAGTTAGCTGTTGGTTCTAACTTGCAGCCATCTGAAGGCTTGAATTGGGTTGGAGGATCCACAGCTATCAGCAGGGTAGGCCTTCTGCCAACAGCCAGCTCTGGGTTCCTCTCCAGGTGGACCCCTCCATAGTACTGCTTGAGTGTCCTCGTGTTGTGGCATCTGGCTTACCCCAGACCGAGGAAGAGAAAGAGAGCACAATTCTCATATGTCCTAATCTTGGACATCATACACTGTCACTTTTGCTACAGTTCTTTTTGTTACAAATGAGGTAGTTTTAAAACTCTGCCTCATATTTAAGAGGAAGGGAATTAGGTTCCTCTTTTTGAAGGGAGGAGTATCAGGTGATTTGTGGACGTATTTTAGAACTGCCACAGCACATACAGTGATCTTCAGGGGTGTAAGACAACTAGTTGTAATTGAGTAGAGAGCACGTTGATAGAGCTATATACTCAGTGGAAAAACTGTCGGTACACTGGGGCAAGTATTGGGTTGGCCAGAAAGTTCGTTCGGTTGTAAGTAACTATAAAAGGCATTTTTCATTTTCACCAAGAACTTTAATGAGCAACGTATTCATTAACCGAACGAACGTTTTGGCCAAGCCAATATTCCCCACCAGTATGTTCTCACACACCCCATACTGAGCTGCTTGTTTCCAAGCATATTTTGCTGTTTTATGTTTCTACCTGCCTTTTTTGTGTGTGTGTGGTACGCGGGCCTCTCACTGTTGTGGCCTCTCCCGTTGCGGAGCACAGGCTCCGGACGCGCAGGCTCAGTGGCCATGGCTCACGGGCCCAGCCGCTCCGCGGCATGTGGGATCTTCCCAGACCGGGGCACGAACCCTTGTCCCCTGCATCGGCAGGCAGACTCTCAACCACTGCGCCACCAGGGAAGCCCTCTACCTGCCTTTGTGCACATAGTTCTTTAAGCTTGGAATTGCTTCCAACTTGGTGCCCCCGTTGTCCACCTGGTGTCCTGTCGTTTTCTTCAAGACCCAGCTCAAGTAGCTTCTTCCCTTTGAAGCCTTTCGGATTTTCCTCCCAAGCAAACTTGGTGACAAACATTGCATTCATTGAACATCCATCCATTAAGTCAGGAGATATTTATTGAGCATCTATGTTCTGGCATGTGTTGATAGTGAACAAGAAAAATGTAGTTCCTGCTTTACTGAACCTTTTCTATATATTTATTATAGCATGATTACATTTAATTCTTTGTTTACATCTCTGTCTCATACTGGACTGAGCTCATTGAGGGTAGAAATTGCCTTAACTTTGTATTTATAGTATATAATTCACAGTGGTCATTAATGTAGTCAAAATAAATAGTGAATCCATTCGATTGTCTTGAAATATTAGGTAATATCCTAGCCTAATTATTATCTCAATAATAAAAAACCAGATGTATTTAGGTCTTTGTCAACTACTAATTTGGTTCATAGTTAAAGGTTCTGAATAAACCTTTGTATTCAGAATTCCTCTGTGGATTGCTCCCTATAGGACAGGCAACTTGCTAGGTCTTTGGAGTGACAGTGCTTCTAAAATAAAGTGGTTATTAAGATAAGTAAGTGGTTTATGGGTATTTCAACAACTAGGGCTTGAGAATTCAGAAAGTTGATGTTATTAAGCGGTTATAAACTTAATTTTAAAATTCCAGTTTATTTTTTGTAGATATTTTTATTGTATATGGTAAGGTAATTAAAAATAACTTTACATAACCTAGCGAGGTAGTTGAAAGTTTTTGTAGGTAGTTATATGTGATAATTTTGTGGTAACAATCTCATGTTTATTAGAACAGATATTTGTTACAAAATATATGTCTCATTGTGAGGCTCTGAGTGGTAAAATCCAGCTAAGGCATACCTCTAGTTAAAGAAAAAATATCTTGGTTAGTAGCAGAGTCTTTGATTTCCAGTACTTTAAAAGTAAATAAGATGGTTTCTCCAGTATTGTTTCAATAGGCTTCAAGTGTAGAATAAGCATGCTTATGTTCATAATAATGTGTTCTTAGCATTTCAACAGGAACTTGATGCAAGACATGACAAATACGAGAGACTTGTGAAACTTAGTCGGGATATAACTGTTGAAAGTAAAAGGACAATTTTTCTCCTCCACAGGATTACAAGGTGAGTAAATATCTTTAAATTTGTCACAGTTGGATACAGTTTTATACGTATTTTATATATTTTATATATATTGTATTTAATATATATCGTAAGTTAGTGGACAGTAACTAGCTGACTTTTTTTGAACACTAGGATCAGAGGATGTTAGTAGCAGGTAGATTTTAAGAATAAACGTTTTAATAAAAATAAGGACCAATTCTTATTTTCAGAACAGCTAGGGATTTATGTTCTGTTAAGGTCGTTCACCAAGATAGAGCTACTGTTTGTGAAAATATTAAATTTTTAATGGTTTACTAGCACCTGTTACATTAAAGCTTTCCTTGGATGATGTGTGCAGAAATTTTAATATTAGATAAATGTTATATTCTGCTTAACTTACCTTCCCATTCATTTTTCAGTTCATTGCGGTTTGGCGTTCTGCCTCACAGAATTGAAATTGCCCTTGTTACTTTCATATTGCTGAATCTAGTACACACTCTTCTGCTTTTTTCTGACTTACATTTTTGCAGCATGTGATAGTGTTGACTGCTTAATTCTTTGAAAGTTCCTCTACCTTCAGCTCTGTGACATTCGTTCTCTAGGACTTTAATATTTTTCTAGGTAGGCTCTGTATATTTAATAGATTTCTTTGTTGCAAGTAAAAGAAGCCAGCTTAAACTAGCCTAAATTAAGAGGAAGGGAGTGAATTAGAAAGAAGATTCAGGAATACTTTATGAATGCAGTTGGGTATATCCATCTCATCTTGGTTTGCTTCATATTTCATTTGACTAGCTTTCTTTGCTTCTCTGTTCTACATGAGAGTAGAAATCACCCACCCTGCAACTCCCAAAGAGAGATTCTTGTTACATTATCAATTCCAAATGCCTTTAGAAGGATAGCAATGATTGTCTTCCCACCATGTGTCTTTTAAGTATTTAAGAAAGACTAAATATAATTTATGAGCTTTTTATTATTAAAATATTATTGAAGTATTCTATTCACTTATAACTTTTAAGGTAATTCTGAAATGCTTTAATTTTTTTTTTTTTTTTTTTTTTTTTTTGCGATATGCGGGCCTCTCACTGTTGTGGCCTCTCCCATTGTGGAGCAGAGGCTCCGGACGCGCAGGCTCAGTGACCATGGCTCACGGGCCCACTGCTCCGCGGCATGTGGGATCTTCCCGGATCAGGGCACGAACCTGTGTCCCCTGCATCGGCAGGTGGACTCTCAACCACTGCGCCACCAGGGAAGCCCCTGAAATGCTTTAATTTTTATTCCACTAAGTGGAAGCAAATTTGCCATATATAGGTTTATTGGAATGTGGCACTGTTAACATTTTCTTTTTTATCCTTGACTCTAAAATTAGTTTTTGCTTGTTTTTTGAACCAGTTTTCACATAGCTTGTACACGCTTGAGCTTGTATTATGGAAAGAAGCAACACTGATCTGGTTAGTCATGAACACTTTTTTCCACTAGAAATTGCAGTTTTAAAACAATTGCTCTCAATATTCAGCAGTTTAAAGAAATAGTAGAACTGTGACAGGAGAACTTAATATTTTAGAAAAAGCCATGTTATTGTGTACAGTCATCTTGTAAATATTTGTCCACCAAAAAATAATAAATATGCATTATGGTAAACTTAGAAAATAGTAATCTTTAGAAAAATACAAAATGACAGAAAAGTAAAGATACTGAGTGAAAGAAGTCAGTGACAGTACACTAGGATAGCCACTATCAATGAGCAGATTTCATATTTTATACTTTTTTATCGTAATTGTGTCCATATTATACATATATTTTGATTAGTAAACTGAGAAAATAGTAAACTTCAGAAAAATTATAAACTACAGAAAGTAAAAATACTTTATGAAAGAAATCAGCTAGAGTACATAAAGATAACTACTGTTAATGAGCAGATTTCATATTTTAACTGTACTTTATTTTCTTTAATAGATGTAGGTAGATATCTCTGCTAGTGAGCTTTGGTAGTTTGGTCTTTTAAGGAATTTTTCCATTTCATCTCATAATGTTCTTTTATTATCCTTTAATTTCTGTAGAATCTGTTGTAATGTTCTCTCTCTCATTCCTGAAGTTGGTAATTTGTATCCTTTTTCCTGATCTGTCTGGCTAGAGGTTTATCAATTTTATTGATCTTAAAGGACTACTGTTGATTTCATACATATTCTGTATGTTTTGGTTTTCTGACACATTGATTTCTGTTATTTCCTTCTTTCTGCTTACTTTGGATTCATTTGCTCCTTTTCTAAAGAGTTTCTTAAGACGGAAGCTGAGATCAAAGAAGAAACTGAGATCATTTCTTCTTTTCTAGTATAGGCATTTAGTGCTATAAATTTCCCTTTTATGGCTCTAAGTACACTTTAGCTGCATTCCACGAATTCTGGTATGTTGTTTTTTCATTTTCATTCAGTTCAAAATGCTTTCTGATTTTCATTTTGATTTCATCTTTGACCCATTGGTTGTTTAGATGTTATTTTGTTTCCAAATATTTAGGAATTTTCCAAGCATACTTTTTATGATTTGAATTCTTTTAAATTTACTGAAGCTTGGTTTTGGCTCAGAATATGGTCTCTCTGGACCTTGTACACTTGAAAAGTACATGTATTCTGCTATTGTGGGGTGTAGTGTCCTATAAATGTCAATTAAATTGGTTGATGATGTTGTTCAGTCATCTGTGTTATTACTGATTTTCTGTATACTTGTTCTACAGTTATTGAGAGAGGTTCAAATCTCTTGATGATAATTGTGGATTTGTCTATTTCTTTTTGCCCTTCTATTAGTTTTTGCTTGATGTATTTAAGCTCTTTTATTTGATGCATTAATGTTTAGGATTGTTCTGTTCACTTGATGAATTGACCCTTTATTTTTATGATAGTATCCCTGGAAATATTCTTTGTTTTGAATTCTACTTTGTTAATACGGCTACTCTAGTTTTCTTTTGATTAGTGTTAACAGGGTATATCTTTATTTGTCCTTTTGTTTTTAATCTATTTGTGTCTATATTTAAAGAGGATTTCTTGTCTTTCTTGCTTTTTTATCCATTTATCCAGTCTCTGCCTTTTATGGAGGTGTTTAGACCATTTACATTTAATGTGATTATTGATACGGCAGGAATTAAATTTATGATCCATTTTCCACTTTTTTGCCTTATTTTGGGTTGAATATACATATTTTTTAATTGGGATATCATTGCTTTACAACGTTGTGAAGACTGAGTATTTTTTATAATTCCATTTTATCTTATTTTTTGGCTTATTAGCTGTACCTTTTTGTTTTATAGTGGTTCTATGGTTTATAATATATGACTTGTCACAGTCTGCTGTCCTTACTTTGCACAATACTGTGTTAATTGAAACTTGTGCATCTCAGAATCTTGTCTGTCCTTCGCATGGTTCTGTGGTAACATTTACTTTGCAAATTGAGGTCACAGTATTGATATGCACACTTTTCAGTTAATGTGATACTGTACAAGGTAAGGACAGCTTACATATCACTTTGCCTATAGTATATGAACCCTATAATAGTATACTTCCTTTTCCATTTCACCTCTACAAGCTTGGCCTTTGTGCTACTTTGAAATATATGCTACTTCTATATTTTTTTTATAATCCCCATAATACATTATTATTTTTACTTAATATGATTTTTTTAATTAAAAAATTATATTTTTATATATATTTCCCATTTCTGGTGTCCTTTATTCCTTTATGTACAGATCCAGATTTTCATTTGGTATCATTTTCCTTTTGCCTAGAGAACCTCCTTTAATACTTTTTGTAGTGTCAGTCTGCCAGTGATGAATCAACTATTTCTGGTCTTGTGTGAGCTCTGGATATTGTTTTGCGTGCTCACTTAGGGTGGTTCATTTTTCAGTCTTGGGTAGTTTCCTCAAAAGTCTGCACTGATCAGAGCTCAGCTGAAGACTTGAGTGGGTCCCCTGTGTAGATCTCTAAAAACTCTGTGTGTAGTTTTCTCCTTTGTTACTCTGCCTTGCAAGTTTTAGCCATCTTTACTAACCTGAACTCCCACTTCCTTCCCCTCTACTCAGGGAGACTCCCAGGGTCCACCTAAGTTTCTCATCCCTGCACTGTCATTGCACTGCAGGGGGTCAGATGGGACAGTCATAAGGCACATGTCCTTTTCTTCATCCTTCTCTCAGGGATCACTGTCCCATGCTGCCTGTTGCCCAACGTCTGAAAACCAGTTTTTTTGTATATGTGTATTTCTCTTTAGTTGTTTAGTTTTATGGTGGGATGATAAATCCTGTCCATGTTACTCCATCCTGACTAAAAGTAGACGTCTCCAGATGTCATATTTTTATGAACATAATTTTTCTTGTAGTTATGGTCATATTATAAATACAACTTTTTATACTTCTCTTTTCACTTAATATTATAGCATTTTTCCATGTTTTTAACCTATTTTTAGTAAACTGTAGTTGTAGTTTTGAGTTAGAAGTTTCCAGATACATAGGATATGTATTTAGCCCTATGTTAATTGATATGTAGATTATTTCAGTTTTTCACTATCAAAACATCTGACTGATGTTTTAAAAGTTCCCAATATCTTGATTACAGTGCTCCTGATATGGAAGAAATACTGACTGAATCAGAAATTAAATTGGATGGTGTCAGACAAAAGATATTGCAGGTAGCCCAAGAGCTCTCAGGAGAAGACATGCATCAGTTCCACAGAGCCATTACTACCGGTGAGTCTAGGTTCATTGTAGTGGTAACATTAAAAAAAAAAAAAAGTTCGTTACATGATTTATGTGCATTGCCTGAATTTTAATTGATACTTGGTGAAATATTACTGGCTTTAAAAAATTAGAACTTCTGAATAGTAATGTTAAGGTAATCTAAAAATCCTTAATGGGCTTTATTTTTCTGTGTAGTGACAGTCATTGATAGATTTGAATAAAGTAACTGAGGATACAGACTTAATAGGTGAACTTTATTCTTGAGTGAGTAGGGTGTATTCAGACAGGGTATAACTCATTTCCCACTATGGGTATACCTCACTTGTGGCTCTAAGTTTCAGTCATAGTAAGTTCATAAAAGAGAATGTATCACTTAGCCAGGTGGACCAGAACATCTCATAGTGTGACTCCATACTGGGAAGTTTAGGGTAGTACTGGGTTTTATATATTCATTTAAAATGTTTCATGGAGTACTGGATCTTGGTGATTATCACCATTTGGAAATTAGTTGGCACAAATGTTTAAGGTACTTGATCTAATCCTCTTCATCCTTTTCTTATTGTGAGTTCACTGTGAGGAGAGAGAACTGTATAATTCAGGCATATCCTGAAATTTGCAGAAAGACAAAATCAAAGGTTGATGCATATTTATAGAAGTAAATGGAAGTTCTGTATTCCTTTCTATCAAATAGCTGATTCCACTGAGCTCAGGTAAGTTCAGTAGTAGGAAATGAGTTCATTTGGTACCTGGTCAATATATGTTCAGTTTTAGTCTGGTTATCATTTCAGCACTTGTTTTTCAGAAATGTCGACCTGTGGTTGTTGAAACGTCTTGATATTAGTAAGAGAAGGTGCCTGCGTGTATCAGTTAAAGCTGGAGGCGTGTTATTATAAACTAAAGTGATAACACATTTCCATGAGGAGTCATTATAGTATATTCTGAAAGGGGGTACGTTCCCATCCTCATCATTTATTATTTACTATCAGGGATTTATTTGATTTTCAAAATAATAGCACATATAATAAAAAAGATTTCATGAATTCAGTTTATGTTGCCACATGCAAGCACAGCCTTGCATGTGACAGATTTGGCAGGGTTGGGAGAGAAGATCAGAGATAATGGGAGAAAGAAGGGTGAAGTGAAAGCTGGAACAAGCCTCTAGAAGAAAACATACGAGAGTATCTTCGTGACCTTGTGGTAGGAAAGATTTTTTTTTTTTTTTTTTTTTTTTGCGGTACGCGGGCCTCTCACTGTTGTGGCCTCTCCCGTTGGAAAGCACAGGCTCCGGACGCGCAGGCTCAGCAGCCATGGCTCACGGGCCCAGCCGCTCCGTGGCATGTGGGATCTTCCCGGACTGGGGCATGAACCCGCATCCCCTGCATCGGTAGGCCATATCTCAACCACTGCGCCACCAGGGAAGCCCAAGATTTTTTTTTTTAATGACACCAAAAAGCATTAACTGCTAAAGGAAAATCGGATCAACAACTACTGAAGCTCATGTGCCTAGAGCCCGTGCTCTGCAACAAGAGAAGCCACCGCAGTGAGAAGCCCATGCACTGTAACAAAGAGTAGCTCCCACTCGCCACAACTAGAGAAAGCCCACGTGCAGCAATGAAGACCCAGTGCAGCCCAAAATAAATAAATTTATTATAAAAAACAAAGGACCAAAAAAGGTGAATAGGGGCCTTAAAAATGTGAATATTCAGATGACTGTGAATATTCACTAAACGGTGCTCAGCATCATTATTCACTAGAGTAATGTAAAGTGAAACCACAGTGAGGTACCATTCACTCACCAGCAGGACTAAATCATAAATACTGCCTGTACCATTTAAAAAAACTTTGGCGGCAGTATCTAGCTGGGAATGTGTCTACTATATGATTACTTCTGGGTATATACCCAAGAGGAGTGAGGCTTATGTCACCAAAAGACATGTGCAAGAAACCTCATAACAGCTGTAATCATAATATCCTAAAACTAAAAGATGACCCACATGTCTGTCAACAGGAAAATGGGTACATTGTGGTGTAGTTGTACAATGTAGTACTACATAGCAGTAAAAAATGATAACCGTATGCGACAGCAAATATGAATTTCACATTCTGTTGGGCAAAATAAGCAGACACAAAAGAGAATATAACTGTATAATTCCATTTATGTGAAGTTCAAAAAGCACAGTTAACCTAGGGACACTGTAGATTTGCTTTATTTGGCCCAGTAATTTATTTTGTAGGTCCTTCATGGGTCAATGAGTAAAGTATAAGGAAAGGCTTTAAATAAGAGCAAGGACCATATGGATAATGACACTAAAAGAAACCTAGGAAGTCGTACTTGGCTTTTAGAACAAAACAGAAATGGAGAAAAAAAGGCAAAGCGGACATTTCATTGAGTCAGTAGAGTGTTTCTTAAATCAGGAAGGAAACACTACTTTCTTGGAAAAAGTTTAGATAGGACATTAGTAAAATGGGAGCAGTCTTTCTTCAGATATTCCCAGTTCACTGTCACTGAAGATTATTGTAAGCACCATATTCTGTTTAAGCCCTTTGTTTATGATGTGTAAGTTTTCTTTGAGATTACCTACCCATGAATTAAAAATTTAAGGATTCTCTGTCTCACTTTTCTGTAGGAAGTCTTTAAAATAAAGTGAGGTTCTTTAAATTGAAACAATAAAGATTTTTTTTCCTTAAAGTTAAGGAATAAAGCAGTCAAATAAAGGGGTGTCTGGAACTTAAAAATTTGCTGACAGATATTTTATTTGATAAAATAAGGTTATTTATAATTAAAGTAGCATTAACAATGTGATGCTTATGAATAGCTTGCTGCTTGTAATTGTTAAATGCTTGTTTTGGTGTTACTCCAAATAGTTGTTCTTTTGACTTGAAGATAAAACAATTCTGGCATTGAACTAAAGGAGTTCTGTGCTTTTCCTCATTAAGAATTGTGCTAATGGCACGCAGAGCATGTCCCTAAGGGATACTTGTGTGAGCTCAAACATTGAGTGTCCTACTAATAATTGAACAACAACAAAAAGTTAGGTCTGTTTTCTACACATTTCTTATCAGAGTGGGTTACAGATTGTCCCAAGGGATGGTTAAACAAATGACAGATAATTAGTTACTTGAAATAAGTCACTTAAAACTTTTTCTCATGCCCTGTCACGTTTTTGTTTTTGTTTTTGTTTTTCTTGTTGAAAAATTAACAGTTGGGGGAAATTGTCCTCCATCTCAAAGAAAAAAATATTTCTTCTTTTTTTTGATTTAGTTTATATCACTGTGACAATACTAAAAATTGTCATTTAATTTTGAGACATTCTGGTGCGCAAAACTCAGTTCAGACCCTCACTAATATTTTAATTATCTCATCCGAGAATGTGAATGGTAGGTTAAGTGAGTGTTTTAGGCCAGTTACAGATATTTTTTTTAAAGCCATTGTTCTTTATATATTAAATATTTATATTTAGATAACCTTTGCAATATCCCTGTCATAAATATTATTTTTCCCACTTCATAAGTGGGGAAATTGAGACTCACAGGAGTTAAGCAACTTGTCCAGGGTCATAAGCTAGTAAGTGGTACCATTACTTTCTTATTATATGGATTTAATTTACCTGTAGACTTCAGAACCTAACCCCGAGTAAAGGCTTTATCTTGCTTAAATTTCTCTTTGCTTGAATATGAAGGTTTTTCTTAAAGCCCCAGCACACGTTATAGCTCTTGTGTTGCTCTTTTTTTTCCCATACCACTTAACAAGTTTTGACTTACTCTGTAATCTCCGTATTTATTATGTGTTTTCTTTATTATTTCGCTCTCCTCTACTAGAATGTGGACTCGACAAGTCTCTACAAAAGTTTTTTACTATTAACTGATGTATCCCAGACACTTAATAGATGTTTGATAAATGTTGACAGGATGAAGAGCAGAAGTATTTTAAAAGGGCTTTTTTTGTTCAATCAAATCTTTTATTTGATGGTTTGCGTTTGCAAATTTTTGTTTGACTATTTTTTGTTGCTTCCAAAAGGAAACATGTTTCCAGGGGCTGTTACTTAGACATAAGTGCAGAAATAGGATCAGTGTTAATATTTAGGGGCGTTCTAAAGCTCATTATTTCAGTACAGAGAAATTTGATAGCATTTCAGCATAGTAGCAAAATTGAGAAAGCTCACTGAAAAAATGAACTAGGACATGAAGATCTGTAAGCCTTTGGAATAAATAATGGAAGAATTTAGTGAAGGGAGAGATACAGGTAAACACTGAATTTTTCTGTTTGTAAGCGAGATTAAGTCGTCAGCAGAGATGTTAGTTCAGGTAAAGCTAAGTACTGAAACAAATGCATAAACCTGTGACATTTTGGTGGCTTAACAAAATAGTAATCGTTTCTTTCTCATTTAAAGTCCCGGCTTTGCGATGGTGTCTTGAGTGTGCTCTTCGCACTTAGTCATTCAGAGACCCAGGATCTTGGGGCTCTGCTACTATCAGTATTCCAAGATCAGTCAGGACATCAGCATACAACTGGCAGGTTGTGGAAAAGAGGAGTGCAGGGTCATGCCTGAGGTTTTTATAAGCCAGCCCTCCAAGTGGCATCGACCACTTCTGTCTACATGTTATTGGCCAGTCACATGTCCACACCTGATTTCAAGGGAGAATGGGGAATATGGACTCTGTGCCAAAGTCAATGAAATATGTTTCATGAATAGTTAATTTTTCTCTGCCCACTACAGTAGTTTGGTGTCCGTTTGGTGTAATGGGAAATCCAGGCATATGCATGTTGATGGATTTAAATTTTTTTCTGAATGTTTTTTTTTTTTGCGGTACGAGGGCCTCTCACTGTTGTGGCCTTTTCCGCTGCGGAGCACAGGCTCTGGACGCGCAGGCTCAGTGGCCATGGCTCACGGGCCCAGCCGCTCCGTGACATGTGGGATCTTCCCGGACCGGGGCACGAACCCGTGTCCCCTGCATCGGCAGGCGGACCCTCAACCACTGCGCCACCAGGGAAACCCGAAAATAATTTTAAAACTGAAAGAGTGGTTGGAGCACATCTTGTTCCACCACCTCATTTTGTAAATGACCTTAGAGATGGTATTGGAATTGGAATCTGACTTGTTTTACCTGCTGTGATTAACTTTCTGCTAGACTATCGCCTCTCTGCTAGCTAGTATTTGGTACTTCATACTGTAATTGTTTTCTACAAAGCCAGAGGCTTTTACTTGAAGATCTCAGATCCTATATCTGGTTAAAGACTCTCACTTCCTTTTGTTTTACATAGGTAAAATAAAATACTTAAATAAAATATTAATAAATTGTATTAAATTTATTTAATAAAATATTTTAAAATAAAGTATTTTAATTACATAGGTAATTAAAATAGATATAGCTTAAAGTTGCATTTAAACGTGAGATGATTCAGTAAACATTTCTTATGACTTTTAATCACAACTTATTAAGTGTTTATATCATACTACAAACTTCTGTGGTGAATCCTGTGACCATGAGAAAACTTCTCTCACAGGCGTTTTGTGGGTCACAAAGACTCAGTTTGTGAACATTCTTTTTGGATAAATGTTGGGTGTGCACTACTTAGACTGTCCAAGTGTATGGAGGTCTTTCAACCCAGTTTCTTTTTATCTCTGAACATTCTTACCGCTTTTCTAAAATCTTGTTTCAGAAAGTTACTCTTGAGCTGAGTTCTGTCAGTTGATGAGAATGGTGGGGCTACGTGGGGATCATGGACAAGAGAGCTTCTTACTCAGTTTGGACATAAGCACCAAGTCAAACAGGTCCTTATTCCAGCAATAGTGTCCCTTAAAATAATTTACTGTTACTTCTTAGTATCATAGTGCATGTTGAGCTAAGGTAACATTTTGGAAGAATAATGGCCTCTTTTAATTGTGAGCTAATACATTGGGAAGAAGACATAAAAGATCCAAAACACCGTTGTTTTCTTTAAAAAAGTTTTAAATATTATCGAACAAAAATTAATGCCCGTCATTCTTATTTTAGTAATTCCCACCTCAGTTTAATTCAGTAGTTACAGAGGGCCCTTGTACCAGACACTGACATATTATTTTATATAAATCCTACAATGTAGGTAGATGTTTGTACTTTACAAATGAGGAAATTGAAGTGCGGTAACTTAATAAACTTACTGGCTTGGCCAACTGGTTGAATGCAGATGTTATTTGTTAAGTGAAGAAATGGAATACAGAATGGGTTTTGGATGTGATTGATGTGGCATCCAAGCAGCTTCCTAACAGGCAATTGAATATATTGGTTTTGAGAACTAAGGGTACGGTTATATCCTTGAAGGCTTCAGCTTATAAGCTATAGTTGAATTTATAGACATGGATAAAATGGTCTGGACAGAGTGTAGAGTGAGAAGAAAGCCAAAGACTGGGTCCTCCGGACCTAAACCAAAGGGAATAGAATGGGATCTTTTTTTTTTTTATTAGTTTCTGTTTTATAACAAAGTGAATCAGTTATACATACACATCTGTTCCCATATCCCTTCCCTCTTGCGTCTCCCTCCCTCCCACCCTCCCTATCCCACCCCTCCAGGCAGTCACAAAGCACCGAGCTGATCTCCCTGTGCTATGCAGCTGCTTCCCACTAGCCATCTACCTTATGTTTGGTAGTGTGTATATGTCCATGCCTCTCTCTTGCTTTGTCACAGTTTACCCTTCCCCCAGAATGGAATTTTTGATGGAATAGGATCCCTGAGGAATCAAGAGAGGGTGGGTTCTGTAGCATAGGTAAATTGACAAGCCTTGTATGAGATGAAGGCCACCTCTTTTGAGATGGGCATTTTGGGAGGGGTGTAGAGGCCGGCAGGGGAGGATGTTCTTGCTCAGAAACCTCTCTCTTCCAGTCATGTGCTGAGAATGGGCCGGAGGTGGAACCGTAGTTTGGAATTGATGGGGGCCTGGAGATACAAGAATGACTCCAAGGGAATGGGGGTGGGAACTTAACCAGCAACATTTAATAGTTATTACTAGTGATTTTGTAAAGTTTACCTGATTGATAAATGTGATAGGAATGAATGAGGTAGGAAGTTAGATTCGTTCCTGGCTAGGATTTTGCTAGTTAGTTGTAGCACAATAACAGTGGGAGAAGTCGGGCAAGATATTCAGCTTGACACACTATTATGACCATTTTGGCTGTTAAAACATACTTTTGTGTAATAAAAACATACTTTTGTGTCTGTTGATAAGTAGTATGTTATTAACTCTGATTAGTCAAATTAATTAATAATACAGATTCCAGCATATCTGATTTATCTCAAAAGCCAAACATACACTGTGATTCCAAGATGCTATATTAGTTTGCTGGGACTGCCACAGACTGGGTGGCTTGAGCAACAGAAGTTTATTTTCTCACAGTTCTGGAGGCTTGAGGTCCAAGATCAAGGTGTCAGCAGGGCTGGTTTTTTCTGAGACCTCTCTCTCTGGCTTAAAGGTGGCCGCCCTCAGTGTCCTCACGTGGTCTTTCCTCTGTGCATCCCTGGTGTCGGGAGTGTCCTGATCTCTTCTTATCCGGACACCAGTCAGGTTGGATTAAGGCCCACCCTAATGTTCTTGTTTTAACTTACTCACCTTTAGAGGCCCTGTCTCCAAGTATAGTCCCATTCTGAGGTACTAGGGGTTAGGGCTTCAACATACGGCTTTTCGGAGGGCATAATTCTGCCCATGTCAGATACTTTTTGGTTTGTGCACTGCAGCTAGGGGACAGGCTGCAGATAACACATTATTTTGGGTGGGGAGACTGGGGAGTTGCTTTTTTTTTTTTTTAACGTCTTTATTGGAGTATAATTGCTTTACAATGGTGTGTTAGTTTCTGCTTTATAACAAAGTGAATCAGTTATACATATACATACATCCCCATATCTCTTCCCTCTTGCGTCTCCCTCCCACCCTCCCTATCCCACCCCTCTAGGTGGTCACAAAGCACCAAGCTGATCTCCCTGTGCTATGCGGCTGCTTCTCACTAGCTATCTGTCTTACATTTGGTAGCGTATATATGTCCATGCCACTCTCTCACTTTGTCCCAGCTTACCCTTCCCCCTCCCCGTGTCCTCTAGTCCATTCTCTAGTAGGTCTGCGTCTTTATTCCTGTCTTCCCCTAGGTTCTTCATGGTCTTTTTTTTTTTTCCTTAGATTCCATATATATGTGTTAGCATGCGGTATTTGTTTTTTTCTTTCTGACTTACTTCACTCTGTATGACAGACTCTAGGTCCATCTTGGGAAGTTGCTTTAAGTCAAGTCCAGGAGTGGAGTGGGGTGGGTTTGTGTGGTGCGGCTGAGCTGTGCCCCCAAATAAGTGCCCTGTGGGGAGAAGCAAACAGTATTTGGGAGGTCTCCTGGGACCAGGGATATAAACAAGTCTTTCAGGCGAGCACATTCCCTCAGGTTGCAGTTAACAGGCTCTGATGTGGGTTCAGGGAGCTCTGCTTTGTTTGAGACACTCCCCTCGGAGGAGAGCGTAGCGACTGTCTCTGCATGTAGGGAAGAGGTCTGGGGAGGGCACTCTGCCCTGGGTCTTACTGAACGACCAAAGGACAGCACAGACGCCCGACAAGTGACATCACGAACCTCCTTTTCTCTTCTCTTTCTACTCTCTTTATCCCCCAGTGGTTAGAGGAGAGAGGATGATGAGAACAGAACAGAGATTTGTTGAACGATGGGGAAAGTTGGAAGCTGAAATGGAGGCAGGCCTGGGAATCCCCGTGGCAGGATCCTCAGTCCCCTAGTGACTGTCATTTTAATGGAAGAAGTCATGGGAAGTTTGATGATGTTCCCAGTATCAAATCATGGCTCAGTCAGGGGCATCGTTTAGCTGGGGAAAGACAAATCAAACGGAAGATACTTCCAACGACATCTAAAAATCAAGAAATGATTTGAGAATTATCAGAATGATTTGATGGATAATTTATGCTGTATCTTAAATCACTTGGGAAGCAGGTTTCATAATAAATGTAGTTTGATATCATAAGGGAATAGAAGAATATATTTAAAATGCTAGATTCATGTTGATTTATGTAATAATTTATATTCCTGTTAAAATATTTTAAATATCACTCCAAGGGACAGGGGAGTTGACAGTGCTGACCAGAATTGTTTCAGGGATGACTCTATAGCCACTGAGGTGGGAAGAGAGTGTGATCCTCTTCCCAAGATCCCAGAGTCAGCTCGGGGGGACTTAGAAGATCCCCAGATGGCTATTAAGTTTTCTACTCATTCAGGTTTGCTTTTAACAGATAAAATTTACTCAGTGAGGTGAAGCAGAAGAGACTTTGCTGCCATACAGAGCTGGGCTTCTGTGTTTGCTGTGATGTTCCTTAGATCTGTAACCTTGGAACGTGCGGCCTCTTTCAGTTTCAGCTTTCTCAACCTGTAACGCGGAAACAGTAACAGCTGCCTCGTGGACTGCTTTGAAAATTAAATGGAGTACGTTCGTGGAAAGCATTTCTTAGTCTGGGACGTAACTGTTAACAAAAGTTTGTTCTCCTCCCTCTGGAATTTAGCAGAATTAATCTGTAAGAGTATGCTAAATTCTAAAATTTGTTTTCATATTAGATAAAAACTCAGGAATACTGATTTGCCCAACATAAACTCTTTGGTGCTAAAGTAAAAGCCTTGCTCAGACAAAGTCCAAATTAGACAAAATTCAAAGTAGTGGAATTGCATTTGTTTTACTATTGGTAGTATAATTGCACACACTTATTTTCTATGTGTGAGTTATGTGTTTGAGGGTACATTTTTTAGCAGAGTGGGCTGTGAATCAAACCTAGACATGATTATACTTTTACATTTCAGTGATGTGGTAAAGCTCACTTCTGCAAAAATTCAGGTGGTATTCATACAAATAGTTCTAAATGCAGTTTTAAAAATTGAGATATAATTTACATGTCATAAAATTAACCCTTTTAAATTGTACAGTTCCGTGGTTTCTGATATAACCACAAGGTTGCACTGCTGTCATCATGGATAATTCCAGAATATTTTCATCACCCCAACCAGAAACCCCTTACCCATTAGCAGTCACTCCCCAGCTCCCTTCCCCCACCCCAAGGCAGCTACTAAGCTGCTTTCTGTCTCCATGGATTTGCCTGTTATAGAAACAGGAGCGTGCAGTGTGCGGCCTATTGTGACTGGATTCTTTCACTTAGCATAATGTTTCAAGGTTAATCTGTGTCATAGCATCTATCAGCACTTTACTCCTTTTTATGGCTGAATAATGTTTTATTGTACATACGTACCATTTTGTTTATGCATTCGTCAGTTGATGGACATTTGGGTTGTTTCTACTTGGCTAAAAATAACACTGCTGTGAACATTCGTACAAGTCTGTGTGTGAACATACGCTTTCAGTTCAGTTCTCTTGGGTATATACCTAGGAGTGGAATTGCTGGGTCAAATGTCAGGTAGTATTCTGAAACACTAGAAGCCTGGGAAGAAAGTTGAGACTTATAGATCAAATTTATGATGAAACCTCTGTATGGTTTTCTATGGAGTTTTGGATGGGATATATACTGCTTAAATATTATAAGAATAAGTAAAAATAATCAGAAGCCTTTAATGGGGTTTCCTTGTATATGTTCTAATAGGAGAAGAAGAGAAAAATAACACATTACATAAAACCAACCTACAAACTTCTCTCTTACTGGCAGCTGATTTTGTAAATAATTCTAATTGGATTTCATCCAAGCAGAAGCAGAAGCAGAAGGGGAAGCCATTGTTTGATGGAATATGGCAGTAGATTGAAAATTTTCACCTTGGGGATTATTCACTGAAAATAGCGGATGTCCTTTTCATCAAGTTGAAACATAACTTGTTTAAACATCCTTTTACCTAGATGTGACCAAAAATGCTTTCGGTGTTTGGGGCCAGATGTCGTTGAGCTTTCTCTATGGTATATACTGAAACCTAATTTCTATGGAGTAGAAATGGTGCCCTCACGTCTGGGGTAACTTAATCAAACACATCCCAAGGAAAACTTAAATAATGACTTTAGATATACTTGAAAACGTAATATTTGACAGCCACCCAGCTTAATAGAGATTGATACAAACAGATGAATTTTGAGGGCTCTTGTTCCACACCTTCTTTTTTTCCCCTATAAAAAATAAATCAGATAACCATAAGACCTCTGATTCTGAACTTCATCAGTTTGAACTCTAATCTTGTAAAAATATGCCTTTCTTAGTGGACTTAAATCCAAAGTACTATAAATAAAGGACAATTAGATAGCTCTGAACATTTGAATACCAAATTTTAGAATGTTTTTGGCAAAGCACTTAGAGTTTCATAAAGCTAATGAGGAGGAACAGGGAGAGATTACTATAAGCAATTTACTAAGCATTTGAATCTCTTCTATACATGAAGTGCTGTCTTTGGGAATGGAGGAAGGAGCAAAGTTGTAACAAAAGGATGATTCTTGCCTTCACAGTTCCAGGGTGCAACATTGGTGATCACACAGCTTTTATAATACAGAGGTTACTGAAGCATTTAATTGTAGTATAAGCTTTACGTAGTAGGTTTGAAGAAATGAGTGCTGCCTTGATGGGAGTGTCTCAAAACGTTTAAACTTTTGTTTACAGGTAGAAGAAGATTTGAGAGAGGGCAACATAGGCACAGACTAGCACAGAATCATGAAAGAAAACAGTATCAGAGACTAGAGAATAAGGTGAACGAAGCATGGAGAAAAGCTGACCTAGGGATTTAGTGGGAAAAAAAGTGAGAAAAAGTGAATATGTTTTATATAGAGTTGAATGTGAAGAAGCAGGCAAGGTGGGAAGAGCTTGAGCTTTTGAATTATAGAAATGTTTTTTCACCACTCCTTATGTGACCTGGGTGAATTTCTGAATTTCTTAGAACCCCAATTTGTTCATCCATAAAGGAAGGGTAGTATAACCTTGGCTACATAAGGTTATAATGAGGTTTAAAAAGATGGATATAAAGTACCAGATACATTGTCTTACATATAATTGGTAGTACCTAAGTCAAGACTTAGGTACTACCAATATTTTATTTATATATTTTAAGAAATCTTGTTGGAGGCTGCTGAGTATATACCCAAAAGAATTGAAAGCAGGGACTCGAGCAGATATTTGCACACCCATCTTCATAGCAGCATTAGTCACCATACCCAAAAAGTAGAAGCAACCCAAGTGTCCATCAGCAGGTGAATGGATAAACCCAGTGTGGTCTATTCATGCAGTGGAGTATTATTCAGCCTTATAAAGGAAGGGAATTCTGACACATGCTGCAACATGGATAAATGCTCAGTGAAATAAGCCAGTCACAAAGGGACAAATACCATATGATTCCATTTATATGGAATATGGTACCCAGAGGGGTTGAATCCATAGAGACAAAGTAGAATGCTGGCCGTTAGAGGCCGAGGGGGAGGGAATGAGAAATTTTTTAATGGGAATAGAGATTCAGTTTTGTTTTTGTCTGTCTGTGTCTTCTGGGGCCACACCACGCGGCTCGTGGGATCTTAGTTCCCTGACCAGGGATCGAACCCGCGCCCTCAGCAGTGAAAGCATGGAGTCCTAACCACTGGACCGCCAGGGAACTCCCGAGATTCAGTTTTGTAAGATAAAAAGAGTTCTGGAGATAGACGGTGGTTTTGGTTGCACAACAGTGTCAGTGAACCTAATGCGACACATCTGTACACTTAAAAAATGGCTAAAATGGTAAATTTTATGTTCTTTACCCTATTTGGTGAATTTAATATTTTTTCATGTGCATTTATTCATGAGACTGCAAACATTTTAGCAGCATCATTCAGGAGTGCTTTGTTGCAGAAGCAAATGGCAATCCTGTTTGCCATATAATTTAGTTTCACTAAGATGGATTTTTTTTGCCATTTCAGTAGGAAGAATAGTTCATACCAATCTAAATCTGAAAAGTACCATGGAGATCATGGTGTCTAGTACTTTTGTTTTATAGTTGAGGCACAGTCCTGGAAGTTGGTTGTACTTAGTTGATTTTATTAACTACAAATCATTTTTTAAAATATAATCATTAAAATAATTTCCATGTTTTGAATTGGCTCATGTGGATAAAACAATTCTACAACTAATGAATTCAGCCAGATATCTTTTTCCATTCACAAAGAAGTGATGTTTTACCAATATGTTCTCCTGTAGTTAGCATCTTTGTTAAATATAGTTCATTCAGAATCAGGAATAGTATTAAAAATACTATCTTGCTTTTTCACTGCTTGTTTTCTTTTTAAAAATTCTTTCTCTTCCATTGCTGTACTTTGAAACTTGAAATTACTTCTTTTTAATTATGCAGGGCATTTCAACTCTGTTGTCCCTGCCCTAAGCTGAACCCCATTTCTCCCCTTGCACGTCAAACACTCCTTAAAGGACTCTGTTAAGCAAAGGTACATCTACTCTGGGATACTTTTCTTAAGCATTGTGGGATAGATACGTCCTGGAATTTAAGTCTTTCCTTGAACGGAATCAAATTCTTAGACATAATTTTTCCCCAGTGATCTCCTGTAAGCAGAATAGCACAGTATAACAGTACTCCCATGAGAATGGTTTAAACCAGCTTGCTTAGAGAGCTGAGGTGATAAGAATCCTTTTGATGTTGTTTTAAGTTGCAAGTTTTTCCTGTTTCCTACTGTCTTTATTTATAATCATAGTGTATATATTATGTTTTAATTTTTACTTATTTCTTTATTGTATTTTGGTTTTTTTCCAAAATGGTCATTTTCCTATTTATTAAATGTCCCTATGAAACATAACTTAAAATTACTAAATAGTTTTTCAAAAATGGATCTGCCTTATTTAATTATGTGTTTGTGCCTGTTACATTAGGCACAAGGGATAAGCAGTGAACAAGGTAGTTCCCTAGCAAGGGATAGAAATGGATGGTAGATAAGGAATTCGACGTTAATTTTTTAATACTTAAAAATTTTTTATTTTATTTTATTTTATTTTATTTTATTTATTTATTTCAGCCGCACTGGGTCTTAGTTTCGGCACATGGGCTCTTAGTTTCAGCATATGGGATCCAGTTCCCTGAACCCGGGCCCCCTGCATTGGGAGCGCAGAGTCTTAACCACTGGACCACCAGGGAAGTCCTGGAATTTTACATTATTTAAATGCAACTTTGACCTAATTGTCCATCGACAGATGAATGCTTAAAGAAGATGTGGCACATATATACAATGGAATATTACTCGGCCATAAAAAGAAATGAAATTGAGTTATTTGTAGTGAGGTGGGTGGACCTAGAGTCTGTCATACAGAGTGAAGTAAGTCAGAAAAACAAATAACCATATGCTAATGCATATATATGGAATCTAAAAAAAAAACTGGTACTGATAAACCTAGTGGCAGGGCAGGAGTAAAGATGTAGACATAGAGAATGTACTTGAGGACATGGGGAGAGGGAAGGGTAAGCTGGGACGAAGTGAGAGAGTGGCATGGACATATATACACTACCAAATGTGAAATAGATAGCTAGTGGGAAGCAGCCGCATAGCACAGGGAGATCAGCTCGGTGCTTTGTGACCACCTAGAGGGGTGGGATAGGAAGGGTGGGAGGGAGACACAAGAGGGAGGGGATATGGGGATATATGTATGCATATGGCTGATTCACTTTGTTGTACAGCAGAAACTAACACAGTATTGTGAAGCAATTATACTCCAATAAAGATGTATTTAAAATAAATAAATACAACTTTGATTAGTGCCACAAAGTAAAGGCACATGGTACTATGAAAACATAATAAGGGCTTGACTTAGAATGGGGTGGTGTCAGACAGTTTCTTCAAAGGTTCTGTTTGATGGAATTTGAAAGGATTAGTAGTAATTAAACGGGTGAAAGAGGGAGGAGGGCATTGAGGGAAGGCTGAGGGCCAGCAAACGAAACCCCTTGAAATCAGAGAAGGAGCATTGTGGGTGTGGAATGAAAAAGGGAGAGCACAGAGAGTCAAGGAGAGGAGACAGGTGTGTGCGTTGTACGTGCACTTAAGCGTGAGCACGTGAGCACTCTGCCTCACCAGACACGCCGTTCCACTGTTTGAAGTCAGGGTTCTCCAGAGAAGCCGAACCAACAGGAGCCATGGGGGTGGGGGAGGGAGTGGGATAGGTAGATAGTAACTTATTTGAAGGAATTGGCTCACATGATTCGGGAGCTAGCAAGTATGAAATGTGTAGGGCAGGCCAGCAGGCTGGAATTTCATGGAAGAGTTGATGTTGCAGTCTTGAGTCTGAAGTCTGCAGGCTGGAGACTCAGGCAGGGTGTCTTTGTGGCAGATTTCCCAACCAGTTGCTTGGTTGGGAAGCCTCATTCTTTGTTCTTAAGGCCTTCAGTTGATGGGATGATTGTCTCTCCCCACCCCACCCCATTATGGAGGGTCATCTGCTTTACTCTGAGTCCATTGATTTAAGTGTTAATCACATCTAGAAAATACTTTCACAGCCACATTTAGACAGGTGTTTGACAGAACAGCTGGGCACCATAGCTAGCCAAATGGACCGTCACACATAGTGTTACCATGAGAGAATAGATGAGAGACGGGTTCAGTTTAAGTGATACCCCCACTTCTGACTGATTTCTTCTGCCTTGACACACTGGAATTTGCACCTTGTCTGTCAAATCAGCTTGAGATTATAGGTATATACATATGGCCATCCTCCATCTATGGGTACACTGGCTTATACCCATTAATCTTGATAATTAGTGTTCACGTGAGGAAATCATCGAGCCTCACCATGAAGCCCTGGGAAAGCTTGTGTGCACCACGTTCAACTGATAGAATCTTAGTTTTTATGCTCTCTCCCCCATCAATTACCACATGTATGACAAGAACCTTGATACTTGTATTTGATTCCAGCATTTAAAACACTACTGTTTTTGCTCAACGTGGCTGTGAAGTGTAAGCCAACTACAGGAATTTGGGGGCAGGATTATGCCTAGAAATATTGAAGAAGTAGTGTTTTATATTAACTGTAGGAAAATTCATATTATAGAGTACGTACAAGCCTTGTACTGTTGCTAATTTAAAGGATATTTATATGGGTTTACATACCCATCTTTGAAATGTGTAACTACGTGAGTTATAACTTGACCATAGCGTGAGTTGAGGCTGATGATGGTTGGTGGAGGGTGAAATTAAGCAGGTGTTTATAAACCATGTTAGTGATTTTGCTCCGTATTCTGAGAGCCATGGAAGGCTATTTGGGCTTCAAGCCGGGGAGTGATGTGGTCATAGTTATTAAAAAGGCAAACAGTCTGTGGTGTGAGAATGGATAAGAAGAGGGAAAACGATGGAAGGAAGGGCAGGCAGGAGGCTCTTAGAATTGGCAAAACGAAGAGGACTAGGCTTGGAAGGAAGATTGTGAACGCATTGTTGGACATGTTGATTTTGAGGTCCCTCTGATGGGGTTGTCAAATACGCATTTGGATACATGTGACTCGAAGCCAGAGATGTAAAGTTGAGGGATTGAAGCCAAGTATAGGTAAATTTGAGAGCCTAGGATTAATTGAGGCAGAGACTAAGAAGACATGGCCAGAGAGTTAGAAGAAAGGGGAACTAGGAGATGATGCCATCGAAGGAACCAAAGGGGAGCTTGTTTAAAGAAGGGAAAAAGTGGTCAAAATGCTGAACGCTGCTACGGTTAAGACTGAAAAAATGTCCATTAGACTCACCAACTATGATAACTTTAAGTGAAAGCTGTTTTGGTGTAGAGATGCACTTAAGCTAGAAGGAAGTAGGCTGAGAAGTGTGAGGTGAGCTTACTGAAATTTAACTGAAGGAGAGGAGAGAGCTGGGGCAGTAGTTGTGAGGAAGGTAGGGCCAGTGGATGGAAGAGATCTGAGAGTGTCGACGCTGATAGCATCCAGTGGAGGACATCAGGTGGAAAACCTCGCACGTGGAAGGGAGAACCCACGTTAAGGTTCCTGCTGGGAGTGTATCTTGATTCTGAGGCTAGGCTTGGTGGCTGGCCTCAAAAGGTGGAACACCTCGTCCATGGTAATAGGGGTGAAGGAGATACATACAGTACCATTTTTTATTTGCCTAAGTCCCTGTTCTGTTCATCAGTGTCCTGCATAGTAATTTGAACAGGGAAAGTTTAATGTAACGAATTAACGGTGTAGGGGACTGCCTTATAAGAGGAAACATGAACTCTGAAGAGTACAGGAGTATCAGACAGGAGGCATCCACTGCCCCAGGGCAGAGGCAGAGCACCCAAGGGAGGAACACATCTCGAGGGGTCCCCCTTCCGTCCCCCGCTGAAGTCGCGGGCCATTGGATGGCTGAGATGCCGTGCTGATGGCATCCCTGGGAAGCTGTCTGTGGGGAGGTGCCGGGCCGGGAGACTCCTTGCCTAGGGAGGTGGCTCCCTGGGAGATGCTCTCTGGGTCACAAAGGGAATCTGCCCCCAAAGAGAGGCCTCGTGCTGCTGCCCACCTGGAGCTGCAGCTTCCCCACGCTTAGAAGGCTGCCGAAGACGGGCACACCAGAACCCGGAAGAGAGCTTTCCCTCCTTTGCTGTCCTCCCAGGGCCCTCTACCAGCAAAGCTCACTAATGTGCCAGCTGGCAAAAGAGAAGCATGTTAGGGTCCACCTCCATTATCTGCACTAATGGAGCTGGGGACAGTAAGTTGACGAGTGGCACTTCTATTATTGATCTTTTACGTTTTTTCAGTTTTTGTTGCTGTAGTGATGGTGATGATGGATATCCTTGTCCATAAATCTTTCTGCACTTCTTCGTCTTTAGCTCTCATTCGTAAGAGCCAATCACGTTAGAGCATATTTAGAGAGGTGATGAGTGGTTCTTAAGAGTTGCTGTTTGCTTTTGTATGCCTGAAGTATTTCTGGAAGGAAATGAGAAATACAGATAGTTGTTAGGGAGGGGAACTGGGTTTTATGAACCTATTCATAAAACTAAAATTTTACAAAAATTTAATTATAAATGTTAAGGGATGTTATCTGTTTTGTTAAACTCAACTTCATTGTTTCATTTCTCAGCATGTTACGGTTTATTAAACAAAGTGTCCTATCATGTCTTACTCTGTCAGCAGGAGACACTTATTTTCTAATCTTACTTTAGCATCATTTGCTGCTCAAAATGAGTCAGGGTATTTTCATTTAGTTGTTTCCTCTTATTGCTATAAAAACCAGGTCATGCATTTCCTTTTGTGTCTTTGACCCTAGTGTGGCATTTGTGACAATACCACAGTGGTCAGCCTTCTCAACACTGTTGCTGCCAGGCCTGATTTTTAGTGTCAGCTGCTGGGAGGCTCTGTGAGTGCAGGACTGTCAGGAGAAGTGTTAGAGAGAGAACTTGAATACCGATGACCCTACCAAGTTCTGAGTTTTCTTTCTGAATTTGTTCCCCTCTTCCTGTTTTTACAATAACGCCTTTAAAAAGAAGACTGAGTTTCTTAACCTGACAGTAATGATAATCATTTTACGAAATACTTTTTCCCTGTAAGTATTACCTTATAGATTAAGACATAATAAAGTAATGCTGAAAATTGTGACGATAGAATTTGGTTGTTTTGAAACACTTGAAAAAGTATTTATAGTACTATTTTCGACCTTCACCGAGATGTATTTTTAATTCAGTGAGGACTCTGTAGAATTTACATCTGGTACATCTGGTATTATTCATTAGCTTTTTTTTTTTTTTTTAAACGTAAACTACTGAAGCAGAAAAGATTGATTTTGAAGTATGAGGAAAACAGTATTCTGAATTTTGACACTTTAGTCTGCATTATTTACTGTGTTTTTTTACCTATTAAAATTTTAGGAAAGAGCCAAATGATCTTTAATTTTATGTCTCATTTGATTGAATCATTGTCTGTTTTGCTGCTGAAGGGAGCAAAAAATAATCTGTATAGTTTCTTTTAAAGCCTATCAGAATTTTTGTAATAGCTCTTTCTTAAATTCTTCAAAAAATATTTCTCTGAAAATCTTTGCCATTTCTCTGTCGGAAAGAGTAGATTTTTAAGACAAATGGGCTCATGAAGCACGAAGAAGAAATTGAACACCTTTGTACTTGAGCTGTCTAAAGTTCAGCCACAGAAATGTTTGCGCGTTCAGTGTAGTCCCCACCATCTATCCCCAGGTGGTCCCGTGTGTTCTTTCTAAGACCCGAATCTAGGGCTAATATTCATAGGAGGCACCCGTTAAGCTTTTGTTGAGCTAGGTGATGATTAGTTTGAAGTTCTTTATTATGACGTTCTTATTAATTCAGTGGTTGTTCCTTAGTAATTTCTTGGTTGGTTTTTCAGGACTGCAGGAATATGTGGAGGCTGTCTCTTTTCAACACTTCATCAAAACACGATCACTTATCAGTATGGATGAAATTAATAAACAATTGATTTTTTCCACAGAAGACAATGGGAAAGAAAATAAGACTGTAAGAATTTAAAATCATATTGCACATTTATTACATAATTTATATAACAGTATAATGATTGTAGGCGGTTTATTGGCTTATGATGCTAAGAATATCGAGATGGGAAGGTTCTTTCTACAGTGTGATTTCATAGATTCCCAACTAGGGAAATGCTCTTTTTAAATATTTTAGTTAGTGGCTCAAACAACCATGGGTATGTTGGAGGGAGACATTACTCTTTACATAAAGCATTATTGAGTAATTACGTAAGTCCACTTTTGGTTTTACTGTGTATTTTACTATGTGCCCTTTATAAGCGCTATCTCATTTAATCCTTTTTTTAACCTTATGCGGTAAGAATTATTACCCTCATTTTTCAAAAAAGGCCTTTAGGGAGTTTAAGTAACTTACCAAAACCCAGTCAACTAGTAAGCGTGACAGGTAACTTTGAAACCAGGTGTCTTGAATCCAGAGTCATGAGTGTCCTTGTCCACTCTGCCAGTGTTTCTCACCATGTGCCCCAGGGACCCCTGTGCCAGGTATCTACCTCAAAGGAGTGTTTTAAAGGATTTGATTTAAAGGTTTTAAATTAGGTAGCATACAGCGCATGCCACATAAGTGCTCCATAGTTACTTGTCATTATCAGTGTCAGTATCAAGTTGTTATTACAGAGTGAGAGATGTTCATTCCTGAGTTCATAATTCTTTTATCTGAAATATTACATAGCTTCTCTAAATTAAGAAAAGAGAAATTTTGGCAGTTCAGCTTTTAAATAAATACTATTTTTCCCCCCTGGGTTTCAAGGTACAGTATTCAGGCCATGAGGTAAAATTTTGAATATTTGGTAACCTCCTGAGATACCAGTACACATAAAGATACAATTAAACAGTTTTTTTCCTTTCTTTATTTTTCATCAGTTTTTCTTTCATTATTATTTTTTAAAAAATCAGAGTTAGGATAGGCAGGCAGAAAGTGGAAGAAGCTATGGAAATCGTCTTTTCTTGAATGTTAATGAAACGTTAATTTTGAAAAGTGAGACTTAATTTGGCATGACAGATATAACTTACTATCAAGGAAACCATGTATTGTCTCAGTTTTAAAAATCATGTGAAGTTTATTAAGGAGGAAATTCATCTTGAGAAGTAAAATTCCTTCATATCTTTTATTTATTTAGTAAAGATTGAATTACGGAAAGAAGTAAGGTATGCCTGTTTGACCCTGCTTCTTCAATATATCAGGCAAATTACCATGCCTCCCTTTCAAAGTTCTCTCTAGTTCAGAATGGAGATATAAAGGCAGAAAGGTAAAGAAAAGCTGAGAGTTAAAACACTATTCTGAGGATTTAGGTAGTAAATTATTGTAAGATTAAGGTGTCATACTATTCATATACATATAGTTCTCAAAATGTGAAGAACACATTCATAAATAATTTTTCCTTTTAGTGCTAAAGATTGTTCTTGGTGCTGAAAATTCTGGGAATTCAGTAGGGGGGAAGGTATTTTGCTCTGACATGCCTATTGAGAGTAGTATCAAAACCATTTAATTTTTTTTAACTTTTTATTATGAAAAATTTCAAATACACAAGAAAGTGGAGAGAATAGTAGCACATGAACATCCATATACCCACTACCTGGATTCAGTAATTAACATTTTGCCATATTTGCTTCATCTAAATGTTTTTTGCTAAACTACTTAAAGTTATGGATGTCACGATGTTTTACCCCTAAATACTTCAGGTCCATCTTGAAAAACTGCCTTTTTTTTTTTTTTTTTTTTTTTGCGGTACACGGGCCTCTCACCGTTGTGGCCTCTCCCCTTGCAGAGCACAGGCTCCAGACGCGCAGGCTCAGCAGCCATGGCTCACAGGCCCAGCCGCTCTGCGGCACGTGGGATCCTCCCGGACCGGGGCACGAACCCGTGTCCCCTGCATCAGCAGGCGGACTCTCAACCACTGCGCCACCAGGGAAGCCCGAAAAACTGTTTTTTAAGTAATTTTCTTTTCCCTAGTTTCTAATATGTATTATCAGTAAAGCAGAATTTATTTCCTTGACAATTAGTTGAAATTTGTTCGTTTTTTAACACAGTTTTTTCTTCAAAATCAACTTCTTAGTTTATAATCAGGGAACTCCTTCTGTCTAATGAGAGAAACAAAGAACATTAATGTTTTCTTAAGCAAAAGTTACTTTTATAAATGACTTTATGAAAATGCCGGCCGCCTCCCCACCTCCTCTACCCTCACCACCCACAGTCTGTCCTTTCCAAAAAGATGCCAGTTCTCTTAACAGTTAATAGAAACAACACATAGCAGGTCAGGATAATTGGGAATTATGTCAGAATAATTGGGAAGCTGACTTTGTATACTTACCCAGTTCTACCATTAACTAGTTATATTGCCTACAGTGTTTCTTGGACCTCATTCTTATACTCTACATTGAGAAGGGTGGAACAGATGGTCTCTGAAGAGTCCAACATTGCTAGGATTCATGTGCTGGATACAGAGCAACCAGAGTCATCTTAATAAAACCTAAATTTGACTCTGTCATTTCCTTGCTTAATTCTCAACGACTCTGTTACCTATAGGTAAAGCTCTAATTTCTTAATGTGACTTTGTCCCCTCGCTCTATCTTTCTAGACTCATCCTGTACTACTTCTTACTTTAAATTTTACTCAAAAGAAATACCTCACTAGTTCCTTAAACATACAGCTCGATTCTCACCTGCACGCCTTTGCAGTTCCCTCTGCCTAAAATGTCCTCCAATATAATTGCACCCCACCTAGCTAAGTGTCATACAGACTTTTAATAACGATTTAGACATTGCCTCTTTTAGACAGAATCCAATAGAGAAATTGATGTGGAGAGAGGAGACTGACATGGTGATGGTAATGGTGATAGCAGCTAACATTTATTGAGTATTTACTTTGTGTTGGGCATTATGCCAAGAACTTGGTAAATGTTATCTCATCCTTAAAATAAACCTCTGAGGTAGGTACTGTTATCCCATTTTACAGATGAGGAAACTGAGGTTTAGATGAAATAACTTGCCCAAGGGCATACACCTTATGAAGCAAGGTCCTGGAAGAGGTGGGAGGAGATGGGTCAAGGTCATTTGGAAGAGTTAACCTCAAACAAGAGGAGGGACAACTCATCATCTGAGACTGGAGGATAGAAGGTAAAGATGGATGTGGACATAAATAAGTTTTTTTGTTTGTTTTTTAAGGATAAGGTAATTGAGAGAGCTTGTGCCAGGTGGTCTGGCAGATAACCAGGCCAGTGAAAGTAGGCAAGATTGTTTACTGAGAGTGAAGAGGTTTGGGATTGAGTAAGGGCTGAGGAGGAGAGTGGTGAAGGTTTGGCGTAGTGTTTGAAGAGACTGGAGACAACCATCTAAGAAATAAGCAAAAGGACTGGTGAGTAATTTGTAGTGGTACAAGCGCTCTACAGTTGTGAGTGTTATTTTTTAGCCCAGTGGTACTCAGCCACTTGAATAAAGCACTATCAAGAGTAGATTTTTAATACTGATTTAGGGTTGTGTTTTTGCTGGGCAGGTGCAGTAGAAAAATAGGAGCCTAAAGGAACCGAGGCGGATGTAGTGAGAGAGTAATAAATCCTGATGGCTAGTGCCGAGGGGGGACAGAAGAGAGGCCAGAAAGGGACTAAGTGATTGAGGAAAACATGACTGGATCCTGAACCTGGAGGGCTTTATGATTTGTCATTTAAATAAGTAAGTCATTGTCTTGCAGTAAAGTCAGTAGGCCTTGTTTAAGAATGTTTTGATTTTATCTTGTATGTCAAGTGAAGTTGGAAATGGTTGATTTTATGATGATACAATATTAGATGTCAAAATTATCTTGAAGTCATAAGTTCAGCTCCCTACTGAGGGCATGAATTCGTCTTGTAACGTCTCGAATGGTCGTTTAACAAAACGGATCATTTTATTTAGAGAAGATTAGTATGATTGACCTGCTGTTGATTTTGTTCCTATATGAGATACATGCATAGTCACTCTTTTTCACAGTGTATTTTCTTTGTGTGTGTGTTTTTTTTTTTTTTAACCAGCCCTCTTCTGATGCACAGGATAAGCAATGCGGTACCTGGAGACTGAAAATCACGCCTGTTGATTACCTTCTGGGAGTGGCTGATTTAACTGGGGAGTTGATGCGAATGTGTATTAACAGTGTCGGGAATGGGGACATTGACACCCCCTTTGAAGTGAGCCAGTTTTTACGTCAGGTTTATGATGGGTTTTCATTCATTGGCAATACTGGACCTTATGAGGTTTCTAAGAAGCTGTATACTTTGAAACAAAGTCTGGCCAAAGTGGAGAATGCTTGTTATGCCTTGAAAGTCAGAGGTTCAGAAATTCCAAAACATATGCTGGCAGATGTCTTTTCAGTTAAAACAGAAATGATTGATCAAGAAGAGGGCATTTCTTAGAGTAACATTACTCAGTTTTCTTTCTCTTAAGAACTCCTAAGAGAGACCAATTTGTAAGACTGTTATTTAGTATATCATTTGACTTTATTGTGGCTTTAGAGATGTTTTCAGTTGTACTTGTTTTAAATTGTATACAAGCTGCACATAAAATTACCGAAACGAATCATTTCTTATATCTTACTCGTGAAAATTTGCATACAAATGTTTGCTTATGTGCCTGTTTGACTTTTTGCTGGCTAAACCTCATCATTTATCTTTGTAAATGTGAACATGCTTCAGAGTGCACTTTCTGCCGTACCTGTTTTAATTTAGTGTGTGTGAATTTTGGAGTGGTAATATTTAGTGGAAGACATTTATAGTTTAAGTTGGTGATTTTTAAAAATATATATTTAGTTATACATCTGGACTTGAGCTTCCTGTTTAAATTTCTGGATAATATTGTGCCAAGCCTCCAAAATAGGCTTAATCCATAGACCAAGAATTTAAAATCACATTACCAGTATACTTTATGAGATATTGTAGTGAGAATTCATGTTATATTCTGGCTAATTTTAGGTCATTTTGAATCCATATGAAACAGCCTTCCAGAAAAATTGACAGGTACCCAGATGGTAGTTTCTACATTTAATTTTTGTCCTTTTTATCACAGAAAGTCTGACAGAGAATTGGCACTAACACTGTAATATTTTCACTGATGTTTGAGTTGAATTATATACTTGCACATACAACTGAAAAGGTAGTGATTATTTAGCAGTTTTTGTTGTTGTTATTATATTTCATTAGGCATGTTTGGAGACTTTCCTATTCTAACATCTATCAGAAATTACATCTAAATAATTATAATGAAGTTTTGAAAATTCTGAAGTATTAAGTTAATCCAAATCTTGATAGTTGTCCAGTTGTGTTAATGCATAGTATGAAAAGTTGCCAAAGAAGATTCATCACGTACAATTCAGCAATAAGACAGTTGTCAACACAGTTGGGAATAGCAAGTAGTATCCCTTATAAGGTAGTAGAAGTAGTCTCACTATTAATATTTAGAATTGGAATTTGCATACTGAAATTAGTTATTTTAGGAATATTAGGAATTAGTTATATTAGGAATTTGCCTACTGAAAATAGTTATACCATTCACTGTGGTGTGAAACTGACTTGAGCATGGCACTGTTGGCTGACAACTAGACATTTCCATTTGGTTTTGTGAGTTTTGAGAACCTAGATACTGGATTTTATTTTTGGAAAGATTAGCAGCTCTGTTTGCCAGGGCTTATTCTTGGAAAGGATAATTTTCCAAAAATGATCACCTAAAGGAAAATAAAATATATACATGCCTAATAGATTAGGTTTGTTTCTTTGTTTCTTTGTTTTGGTGATAGTAAGTTTTTTCGGTTTCCCTACTCGAAGATATACAGCTGAAATATAGTTTTATTACATATTTTTGTTTCCTCTGCCACTTGAAGTTAAATTTATAACGTTAAAAGTAAAGTAATAATGGATTGATGAATGTCTTACAGATGTTTAAAACTGAACTCTTTGAATAAAATATTAAAATACAAAAGTTAAGCTTTTTTTTTTGATCAATTGAGAAATACTTAATCAAACTGTTACAGACTTTTTAGCCTAAACAGGAAACTTGATATAGACTTGCTTAATGTGGAGATTTATGATTTCTTAAAATGGGTCCAGAAGTAGGGAGAGTTTCAGAAAAGACATCTTTTCACATCTCATTGACCTAGACTGGGTAACTTTCCAGTCCCTCAAAACCAGCTAGTGGAAAGGAGGATGAGATCACCTTGATAGATCAAGGTGCCCTTTATCTGAGAGAAGAGCGAACACAAGAAACCGAATTAAGGTGTTGCCATCTTAGGGGAAGGGGAAATGGCCTTTAGGTCCGCAGTCAGCAGTATCTGCTACAGGTGGATTGGTGCCGGCCTATTGATACATTTCTGCATTGCATGTTATATTAATACAGTGGGTGTTAGACCAGGATGGTAGAGGATCTCTAAATACATCCTGAATGTCTCAGTTTTAAAATGGTTGCTCTCATATCGTCACCTGTGGTGATGTTTTTCATCTTTATTATAAAAAGAAACTGGTTCTAGGTAACATGGCAAGTTCCTGAGAAATTCTAAAATAAAATTGGGTTATTTCCTTCATAAGTAATTGCTGCGTATATGAAATCAGTGTTTTTTCCACCATACACATTGCAGAGCCCTAGGGCTTTTTGAAGGTGCTCAAAGAAAGGTGTTATTTAAATGAGGGATTGGTGGAATGGATTTAAAAACTTAATCCAAACTCTTTGCTGTCTGCGAAAGACTCACTTTAGATTCAGAGACACAAATAGATTAAAAGAATGGGAAAAGACATTCCATGCAAACAGTAACCAAGAGAGCTAAACAAATGGACATCAAGACCTTCTTTTTCTTTTGGCTAGAGACAAAGAACAACATGTAATGGTAAAGGCTCAATCCATTGAGAATGCATAGCAATTACAAATAATGTATATTGATTTATAAAACAACAGAGCCCCAAAATACATGAAGCAAAATCTGAGATAACTGAAGGGAGAAATAGACAATTCAGTAGTAATAGTTGGATAATTTAATACCCGACTTCCTATAATGGATGGAAGAACAAGACAGATCAGTAAGGAAATAGAGGACTTGAACAACACTATCAACCAGTTAGACCTAACACCCATATATAGAACACTCATGCCAACAAGAGAAGATATATTTTTCTCAAGTGTGTGTGGAACATTATCCACAAAATGTCAGGCCACAGAACAAGTCTCAGTGCAATTAAAAAGATTGAAATTATACAAAGTATGTTCTCTGACCACAATGGAATGAAGTTAGAAATTAATAGTAGAAGTAAATTGGGAAGATAAATGAAGCAACATACCCCTAAATAGTGGGTCAAAGATGAAATCACAGGGAAATTAGAAAATATTTTGAGAAGAATGAAAAAAATGCAGTATACAACTTATGGTGTTCAGCAGAAGCAGTGCTCAGAGGGAACTTTATAGCTTTAAATCCCTGCATTTAAAAAGTATGATATCAAATCAATAACCTAAACTTCTGTCTTAAGAAACTAGAAAAAGAATAGCAAAGCAAACCACAAAACAAGCAGAAGAAAGGAAATAAAGATTAGAGCAGACATAAATGAAACAGAATAGGAAAACAATAGAGAATATCGGACAGTGGAGAATATCAGTTGGTTTTGGAAAAGATGAACAAGATTAACAAAACCTTTGGCTAAACCAACCAAGGAGAAGACTCAAATTACTGAGATCAGGAGTTAAAGAGGAGACATTACCACTAACCTTACAGAAACAGAAAGTTTATAAGGGAACACTATGAATAATTGTATTCTAAAATTACATAACCTAGATAAATGGACAAATTCCTAGGAACTCGCAAAACTGACTCAGGAAGACACTGAAAATCTAAATAGAACTATAGCAAAGAGGTAAGGTTACTAATAAAACTCCCAGTGAAGAAAAGCCCAGGACCAAATGGCTTCACTGTTAAGTTCTACCAAACATAAAGATTAACACCAGTCCTCAAGTTCTTTCCAAAAACGTAGGGAACAGTTTCTAACTCATTTTATGAGGCCAATATCATTGTCATACCAAAGCCAGACAGAACTACAGACCAGTGTCCTTCATGAATATAGATGCAAAAATCCTCAATATACTAGGAAACCAAATTCAGTCACAAATAATAAATGATTGTACACCATGACCAACACCATGGAATTTCATCTCAGGAATGCAAGGTTGGTTCAACATGAAAATTAAGTGTAATACACGATATTAATAGCATGAAGAGGAAAAAAACATGGTTTATCTCAATAGAAACAGAAAAGTCACTTGACAAAATCCAACACCCTTTCATGACATAAACACTCGAACTTAGAGTAGAAGCGAAATTTCTCATCCTGGTAAAGGGTATTCGAAAAGCACACAACATTGTACTTAATGGTGAAAGAACGGAAAGCTTTCCCTCTAAGATCAGGAACAAGACAAGGATGTCCAACATTGTACTGGAGGTTCTAGCTAAGGCAATTAAGCAAGAAAAAGAAACAGAGGGCCTCCAGATTGGAAAGAAAGACGTAAAACTGTCTCTATGTGGAGATAACATGATCTTATATATAGAAAACCTCTATAAAGAACCCTCAAAACCCCCCAAACTATTAGTACTAATTACTGAGTTAAGCAAGGTTGCAGGATACAAGATCAATACATAAAAATCAGTTCTGTTTCTCTACACTAGCAATTAAAAATCAAAATCAAGGCAATAATTGCATTTACAATAGCATTACAGTGAATGAAATATACAGAAATAAACTTACCCTAAGAAGTGCAAATTGTACACTGAAAGCTGTAAAATGTTGCAGAAGAAAAAGGCATCCTGTGTTCATGGAATCTATGGGTTTGGACATTCTATGGGTTTGGACAGGTCAATTGATTTTTTACAGAGGTGCCAAGACCATTCAATGGGGAAAGAATAGTCTTGAACAAATGGTGCTGGGACAGCTGAGTGTCCACATGAAAAGAATGAAGTTAGACCCTTCAAATCATATACAAAAATTAATTTAAAATGGAGTGAAGACAAATATGAGCTAAAACTATAAAATCCTTAGAAACAGCTGTACATTTTCTTGACCATAGATTAGGCAGTTGTTTCTTAGGTATAACATCAAAAGCACAAGCATCCAAAGAAAAAAATAAATTGAAACTTCCATCAAAATTAAAAACTTGTGCATCAAAGGACACTATCAAGAAAGTGAAAAGGCAACCCACTGAATGGGAGAAAATATTTGCAGATCATAATCTGATAATGATAATAGATATATGTATCTAAAATATAAAAGGAACTCTTCTTACAACTTAACAGTAAAGAGACAACCCAATTTAACAGTAGGCAAAGGATTTGAATAGACAGTTTTGTAAAAATGACACGCAAATGACCAATAAGCACACGAAAAGGTGTTAAACATCATTAGCCATTAGGGAAATGCAAATCAAAATCACGAAGTACCACTCTACACCCACTATATATATAAATTTTATATCTATATCTTTTATATAATGAAAGGAAGGAAGGAAGAAGAGGGAGGGAGGGAGAAAAAAACAGAAGGAGAGGGAGACTTGTGCATGAATGTTTCCAACAGCATTATTTATAATAGCCAAGAAGTGGAAACAACGCAAATGTCCCATCAGCTGATGAATGGATAAACAAGGTGTGTTACACCCCTGCAATGAAATATTATTCGGCCATAAAAAATTAAATGCTGGTACTTGCATCATGGATAAGCCTAGAAAACTATGCTAAGTGAAAGAAACTAGATACAGAAGGCCGCATATTATGTATTGATATGAAATATTGGTGGCATTGGGGTGCTTGAGGGGTTTGGAGTGACTAACAATGGGGTTTCTTGATGAGGTGATGGAAGTGTTCTGGAATTAGTGGGACTGTGCAACCTTGTGAATATACTAAAACCCACTGAATTGTGCACTTTAAGATGGTGAACTTCATGTTATGTGAATTGTATCTCTATAATAATATTTTAATGTTTTTTAAACAGTGGATTTATTGTTTCCTTGAAATTTTGCTTGAAATTGCCTGGTATTTTGCTTATGGGAAGACTTTTTAAAAAATTATTCAGTTTCTTTAATTGTGTAGGGCTATATGAGTTTTCATCATTTCTTGATGGTGAGTTTTGATAAATTACATTTTTCACAGGATTAGTCCATTTTGTCTTTTTCAATTTTTTTGATACAGAGTGTTGTTAATATTATGTTATTATATTTATATCCTGGCTATATATGTATTCATAGTATATATTTGTGTTGTCTCTCTGTATAGATGTTTTTAGTCATTTTTGCCAAATGTGTCTCCATTATGTTAGTATTTTTAAAGAATTAATTCTTGCTTTATTTGGCTTTGGCTTTTTGCTAGTCTGTTTTTTATCTCATTGATTTATACTCTGATTTGTTATTTCCTTGTATACTTTTTGGGGATTTATGTTCTATTTTTTTTTTTTTTTTTGCGGTACGCGGGCCTCTCACTGTTGTGGCCTCTCCCGTTGCGGAGCACAGGCTCCGGACGCGCAGGCTCAGTGGCCATGGCTCATGGGCCTAGCCGCTCTGCGGCATGCGGGATCCTCCCGGACCGGGGCACGAACCCGTGTCCCCTGCATCGGCAGGCAGACTCTCAACCACTGCGCCACCAGGGAAGCCCTATGTTCTAATATTTTTATAATACATTATATTTTTTACATTTTTGCTTATTTTTAGACTTTTTCCATTGGGTCTTGAATGTTGGTTTTATAATTAATTTCAATAAATGTGGAGTACTTTTATTAGTAAGATATTGTGCTGACTAGTCTACTTTCTATATAATCCTGTACTGATCCACCTTGATCTCTTATTTTTAGGGGACTAAGGGATCCTGCCCCCTCCTCGCAAATCTGGGAATTAGTAGGTACTTGATTAGTTTCTATTAGCTGACTTTTACTCTTTTCTTCCCCAGTTTAGCTGTTAATTCTATGGTTTCTATTGGTATCACCTTTCTATCTTTTGACAGTTTCAAAAAATCTATTCAAAAAATACCATTGAATTCTTGTGGAAGTTCTGCAGTTTATTATTTAAAAAAAAATTTAAGGTATTTTTATTTATTATTATTATTATTTTTGGCTCTATTGGGTCTTCGTTGCTGTGCATGGGCTTTCTCTAGTTGCGGTGAGCGGGGGCTACTCTTCGTTGCAGTGCGCAGGCTTCTCATTGTGGTGGCTTCTCTTGTTGCACAGCACAGTCATTAGGTGCACGGGCTTCAGTAGTTGTGGTGCATGGGCTCAGTAGTTGTGGCTCGCGGGCTCTAGAGTGCAGGTTCAGTAGTTGTGGCACATGGCTTAGTTGCTTTGCGGCATGTAGGATCTTCCCGGGCTAGGGATTGAATCCGTGTCCCCTGCATTGGCAGGTGGATTCTTAACCACTGCACCACCAGGGAAGTCCCCCTGCCATTTATTTTTGAAGAAATACTTTGAGTCTGTCTTTCTTTGAGTGCACAGTTTGTTGCATCCAGAATTGTGAATGTGGTAACTTGCAGCCTAGAGCAGTAGCATTGCAGCCAAATTAATCATCTGTTTATCTTCCAGATGATCTTGCTAAAGGAGCCCCTGTTGGTTCCTGATTCAGAGTGGCTCTCCAAACAGTAGATCAGGTCCTGATTTCCATCAGGGTTGGTGAGGTCTTCAGTATCCTGGTTCAGCACACTCTCATTTTGGGCTCTGTCGATCCCTGGAGGGGTTATGGACAGGACCAGTGTCCTTGGACCCTCTATACTTAGAGCCACCCAGAAGTCTAGAAAGTACCTCATGGTCAACAATTTGTTCAGGTTGGTGTCACATTTGCAACCTATAATTTTTTTTTGAAGTTGAGACTTGAAAGTTTTTAGATGATTTATACATTAAATTACAACCCACAGATTAACTATAGGACTTTCTTACCTTTTGTCTACAAGTGCATTTATGTAAATTCAGCTGATTCTTAGAGCTCTGAGGTAGGCAGGGAATGGTAATATCCCCTCCCACTGCCCCCTTTATATGTAAATAATGTAACTGAGACCTAGAGAGGTTAAGTAACACGCTCAAGGTTACCTACCACACTAGACAAAGATTTGGGATTAGAAACCACGTCTAATGAAACTTAGATGACAGCCTTTCTGCAATGACACACCACTTTTTGTGGTTCTTAATATTATATGTGACCTTGAACAGGTTTACCTTAAGCCTTATTCTTTCTGCACCTTCGTTTTATCATCTGTTAAATAATATGTGCCTCACTTTTCTCAGGTGTTTTTATGATGAACCGTATAATCTGTGTGAAAAAGCATTTCAGGGCATGAAGAACCCAGGAATATAACTTACTGAATAGACTCTACCTGCAAAATTTTGCATGTAATTTAAGGAGATGCATGGACCTTCAGAAATCCATCTATGGACGCTCTAAAACTAAGTCCCTGAGACCCGGATTAAGAGACCTTGTTATTGGAGGAGTCCAAAAATGTCTTTCACATTGTACACTTGTATAAGCATGCAGTTTCCATGGTGATACTCTGAAAGGGGCAGATACTCAATTTTGTTATAGTTGTGTGAGTGAAATGCTGATATTATGTTAGAGAATTTCTCTAGTGAGAAATGCCCACAGCTTTCATGTCATTCTCAAATGGGTCTTTGACCTTAAAAAGCCGAGAATCACCGGTCTAAATGATTTCTTAAGGTCCCATGCACCATCAAAGACTTTATAAGGGACTTCCCAGGTAGTCCAGAGGTTAAGACTCTGCACTCCCAATGCAGGGGGCCTGGGTTCGATCCCTGGTCAGGGAATTAGATCCCACATGCATGCCTCAGCTAAGACCTGGCACAGCCAAATTAATAAATAAATAAATATTTTAAAGATGATAATAAAAAAAAGTCTTTATAAATCCAAGGATCCTAACTAGATGAAACAATTTCTAGGATTTATGAAGTAGTGGGCTTTTCTTCGGTTCGTTTGTTTTTTAAACAATAAGTGAAGTTCTGTTGAGTGCATGTTCCACCGTTGTCCCTTCCCTTGTCCGCTAATGAAAGTTCGCATTTTGTAGAAGCACACTGATATTTTAATTCAGAGACTACCTATTACGATTGTTCCTTATGCATCTATAATTGGTGTGTTTCAAGAGAGAAGGTTTTTGCCTTGTGGAATAAGCTACACATAGCTAATTTTCAGTCATACCGTCTTCAAATTTTAGGATAAAAGTGGTTATTTCTCTTTTTTTTAACCTTTATTCAATATTTTTCCGGCTTAATTGTGATATACTTGACACATGACATTGTGTAAGTTTAAGATGTAGAATGTGTTGATTTGATACCTTTATAAATTACAAAATTACTACCAGCCATCATACTATAGCTACTGCCTCTGTTGATCCCCATCCCATCACATAGTTACCATTTCTTTTCTTTCTTTCACTTTTTTTGTTACTTCCGTCACTGTACATAGAGACAAGCCATTTTTTTTTGGTGATGAGAACATTTAAGATCTACTCTTCCAGCATCATTCAAGTATATGATACAGTATTATTAGTTACAATCACCATGCTATGGATTAGATCCCCACACTTGATAATTTTATCCCTGGGAGGGTGTACTCTTTGAACAGTATCTCCCCGTTTCCCTTACTTCGCAACCCCTGGCAACCAGTACCCTATTCTCTGTTCCTCTGAGTTTGTCCTTTTTAGATTCCACCTATAAGTGACATCATACAGTGTTTGTCTTTGTCCGCCTTATTTCACTTAGTACAATGCCGTGAAGTTCCTTCCAGATTGTTGCAAATGACAGGATTTCCTTTCTCACGGCTGAATAATATTCCATTGTATACAGTCAGCCCTTTGTGTCCTCAGGTTCTGCATCTGTGGATTCAACCAACTGCAGATCAAAAATATCAGGGAAAAAAATTGCAGCAAGTTCCAAAAACCAAACTTGAATTTGCTGTATACTGGCAACTATTTACATTATATCTACAACTATTTATGTAACATTTACATTGTATTAGGTATTATAAGTAATTGAGAGATGATTTAAAGTATGTGGGAGGATGTGTATGGGTTATGTGCAAATACTACATTTTTTATATAAGGGACTTGAGTATCCATGGATTTTGGTATCTGCAGGGGTGGTCCTGGAACCAATTGTCCTTGGATACTGAGGATAACTATATATACCACATCTTTATCTGCTTACCCATTGATGGACACTTAGGTTGTTTCCATACCTTGGCTATTGTGAATAATGCTGCCGTAAACATGGGAGTACAGACATCTTTTTTTTTTTTTTTGGTACACAGGCCTCTCACTGTTGTGGCCTCTCCCGTTGCGGAGCACAGGCTCCGGACGCGCAGGCCCAGTGGCCATGGCTCACGGGCCCAGCCGCTCCACGGCATGTGGGATCCTCCCGGGCCGGGGCATGAACCCGTGTCCCCTGCATCGGCAGGCGGACTCTCAACCACTGCGCCACCAGGGAAGACCCAGACATCCTTTTGATTCCTGTTCTCATTTCCTTTGGATGTATACTCAGAAGTGGGATTGCTGGATCATACGATAGTTCTGTGTTTAATTTTTTGAGGAAACGCCATACCGTTTTCTGTAGTGGCTGCACCATGTCACATTCCCACCAACAGTGCACTAGGGTTCCCTTTCCTCCACACCCTCGCCAACACTTGTTATCTCCTGTCTTTTTGATAATAGCACTTCTAACAGGAGTGAGGTGGTATCTCATCGTGGTTTTGACTTGCATTTCCCCAATGATTAGCGATATTGAGCATCCTTTCATGTACCTGTTGCCATTTGTTTGTCTTCTTTGGAAAACTGTCCAATTCCTCAGCTCATTTTTTAATCAGGTTGTTAGTTTTCTTGCTACTCCTTATATATTTTGAATATTAACCCCTTTTCAGTTATTTGACTTGCAGATATTTTCTCCCATTCAGTAGATTGACTTTTCATTTTGTTGATTGTTTCTTTTGCTAAGCAGAAGCTTCTTAGTTTGATGTAGTCCCACTTATTTGATTTTCCTTTTGTTGCTGTGCTTTTGCAATCAAAATGTTTATTTTTTACTGGTCTACCTTTTGGGGGAAAAATCCTATTTGTAACCCATCTCAATGATCTTTTGAATAGTATAAGCAATTACATATGCCAAATCCCAAGTCTTGCTTTAAGAAACATGACAGAATAGCATCTAGGAAATACAAGAACACAGGACTCAAAGTCCAGAACTTTTTTCCATATCATAATGTAAATAAAAGCCTCCAAAACTCTTTGTCTACCTAACAGAACCCACAAGTACACAGGCAAGCCTGCGTGCACACACACACCCACAGTAGTTTTTCTGGATACCTCTTAGTACTTCCCTGCGTGGAGGGAGAATGGATAGAAGGCTTTGGCAGCGTCGAAGGGGCAGAATCCTAATGGAACTGATCCTTTAGCAATCACGATTTGAGCCACGCACCAGGTAAAGCATCTCAGTTAACTGAGGTTTTGACTGAAGGCACAGGGAACATAGAATAAATAGTAAAAGAAGAAAATTATAAATATCAACTCTCACCTTGGGAGCAGTTGCAGAAACAAGGACTTTAGTGACTGCATATTTTCTCATTGCTTTGTAACGTATATATTTTATTTATTTATTTATTTTATTATTATTATTTTTTTTGCGGTACGCGGGCCTCTCACTGTTGTGGCCTCTCCCGTTGCGGAGCACAGGCTCTGGACGCGCAGGCTTAGCAGCCACAGCTCACAGGACCAGCCGCTCCGCGGCATGTGGGATCTTCCCGGACCGGGGCACGAACCCGTGTCCCTGCATCGGCAGGCGGACTCTCAACCACTGCGCCACCAGGGAAGCCCTGTAATGTATATATTTTATATCTTAATCAGTTGTGCCTTTTTTCTTCCTCCCCTTTTCCTCTTTTATTTCATATAGGGCATGTTTTTGTTGAGTAAACTTTTAATCTAGTCTTCAAGTTACAGGATGGCAAAGGCAAGTTGTATTGAACCAGAAGAGGAATGAAGATCAGAGGTGGGTAGTGACTGATAGGACTTCCTCTCTCCCCTCTTAGGAAGAAAGTGAACAGCCTTTGCTGTGGGGAGGATCGATGCATCCTATTAGGTGGAAGCATGAAGTCGCCTGGAGGTTTAACCTAGCTGGGAAGGTGTGAGTGCCGCCTAGCCAGAGGAGTAGACCGTGCAGGGCACTGCCTGCTGATAACTGGTACTAGGCCTGCCTTCTCAACTCTCCTTCTGCATCGTAGGAACTGGAAGCCTAGAAACCACACTTCCTTGATTCCCTTGCTAAGAGGGTTTATTTGCAGTCTCTCAGCAAGAGGCACATGTAATATTTGAAAAACAGAAGAGAAACAAAAGCCTTGATTGCTCCTTCAGCATCAGAGGCAGGGTCAGGCTTGCTCAGATGGCATACGTGAGGTTTTGCAGGAGCTTCCACACTCTACTGATACCTGCTTCAGGGCTGCCGGCAGCTGAGATCATCAGCCATGGTTTCCTGCAATTCCTGTGACTTCTGGATTTCCTGAATTCACTGGCAGCTTTCCCTGACCTTCCTTTCACCCAACCCTTCCAAGGTTTTGGAAGCACCTGTGTTAAATCCTTTCCTGTATGCTTTCTGTTACCTCAAGTGCTTTCTGTTCTCCTGACTGAATGCTGACTTCAGGGAACAAGTGGTTCTTAAGCCTGAGAAGAGGTACCCGATCTCTCTCGTGAAAGAAATGCAAGTTAAAACTACAAGTTGTCCCTTTTCACTTATCAGATGGGTTAAGAGTTGAAGACTGGTAACACTATGTTGATGTGAGGGAAACGGGGACTCACGCTGCTGTGAAAAGTAGAAATTGATATTGATCTGTGAAATTGACATTGATCTCTACGAGGGGTATTTTGGTGGCGTCTGTCAAGTTTATTCATACATTTGTGAAATTGCGTGTTCAAAATATACTCATTATAGCAATGTTTTGAATATTAAAAAGTCTGAAATGTGAGTGTCCTTCCATGAAGGACAAATTAAATCAATTATGGTGCAACCATAAAATTAAATGCTATAAAGCCATTAAAAAGAATGAGACAGGGCTTCCCTGGTGGCGCAGTGGTTGAGAATCTGCCTGCTAATGCAGGGGACATGGGTTCGAGCCCTGGTCTGGGAGGATCCCACATGCCGCGGAGCAACTGGGCCCATGAGCCACAACTACTGAGCCTGCGCGTCTGGAGCCTGTGCTCTGCAACAAGAGAGGCCGCGACAGTGAGAGGCCTGCGCACCACGATGAAGAGTGGCCCCCGCTTGCCGCAACTAGAGAAAGCCCTCGCACAGAAACGGAGACCCGACACAGCAAAAATAAATAAATAAATTAATAAACTCCTACCCCAACATCTTAAAAAAAAAAAATGCATGTCCTGTTATGGAAAGATATCCATGTTATTTTAACTGAAAATAGCAAAATGTAGATATGCCACTACTGTGGAAAAGGTTAAAATAATATGTCCATATGCTTTTGTTAATGTGCAGACTATTTCTAGAAAAATACACACAAAATGACAAGAGTGCTTGCTGGTGCCCTCCTTTCACTCGTGAATCAGTGAGCGAGGGTAGGTGGCACATTTGTAGGCTTTCTGTGACATAAAGCAGGGGTCCCCAACCCCCGGGCCATGGACCGGTACCAGTCCACGGCCTGTTAGGAACCGGGCCGCACAGCAGGAAGGGAGCAGCAGGTGAGCGAGCCAGCAAAGCTTCATCCGCCGCTCCCCGCCACTCCCCGTCCCTGGACCCCCAACCCCATCCGTGGAAGAATCGTCTTCCACGAAACCGGTGCCTGGTGCCGAAAAGGTTGGGGACCACTGATAAAGAGCTCGAAACCAAGGATAATATTGGTATTATTGGGTTTTTTTGTTTGATTTTTACAAGGTCTGTTTCTTCTACCTTTTGGCTCTTTTTTTCTCCAGATATCTGTACTCTATTTCCCTCATCACTTTTAAGTTTGTGCTAATAGGCTACCTTCCAAATGAGGCCTGCCTTGATTTAATTTAAATCTCCATTTGCCACTTATTCCCAACACACTTTCAGAGAGTGGCATCTGTGGAGAATGTACTATGATTTGTCTCCCTGACGCTATGGAAAGTACCACTCCCTGCTTACATAAGTAACATGGAACCAACTCAAGTATTATGCTTGCCAGTTGTCTCCCATAACTAATACATAAGCTTTCCAGGGGGAAGAATGTCTGTATTCCCTGGGGTATCCCGACACATTGAACAACCCATGGCATATGATGGGTGCGGAGTGAATACTTGTGGAACGAGTAGACAGGTGGACGGTTTTCAGTTCTTTGATGTTACAAATAACATGGTAGTGAGTGCCTGTGATGATTAACTTCACGTGTCAAGCTGACCGGCCCTTGGAATGCCCTGGCATTTGATCAGACATTATTCTGGGTATGTCTGGTGAGGGTGTTTTTCGATGAAATTCACATTTGAATTGGTAGACTGGGTAGAGCAAATGGCCCTCCCTAATGTGGGTGGACCTCATCCAATCAACTGAGGATGTGAATAGAACAAAAAGACTGAGTTGGGGGGAATTTCTCCTGCATGACTGCTTAAGACATTGGTCTTGTCTGGCCTTTGGACTCAGACCACAAGATCAGCTTTGATTTGTTATTGAGCTGCTGGAGTTTGAATTGGAACTTGCACCATTGTAAGTTGGTGTAATTGGCTCTCCTGGGCCTCCAGCTTGCCAACTGCAGTTCTGGGACCTGTCAGTCTCCATAACTGCATGAGCCAATTTCTTCTCTCTCTCTCTCTCTGTCTCTCTCTCTCTGTCTCTGTCTCTCTCTGTCTCTCTCTCTCTCTCTCTCTCTCTATATATATATATATACACACATATTATGTGTACGTGTGTGTATCTATCTGTCTATATCTTTCTATGGATAGCTAGTTGTAGATACACATGCGTGCGCACACGCACACATACACATGTTGGCTCTGTTTCTCTGTAAACCCTGACTAATACAATATTCTTAGCTTATCTCCTTGTGAGCATGTGTAAGAATTTATCTAAATAGATTATATGGGAGTGAAATTGTCTGGTCCTAGAATATAGACTTCTTACTAGCTATTGCAAAAGTACTGTACCAATCTATATTTCCTTCTGCAACTGTATAAGAGTTTGTGTTTCCACATCATTTTGCTAAACCTAATAACCAACCTAATGGTTTTTAAATGGTGTCTTTTAAAATGATTTTGTCCCTTACTGCTACTAGTTTTACCTATATAAAATTGCATTTTTTTTGTGAGCCCAAAACTATTGAATATTGACAGTTTAATGTGGTCTAATCTAACAGTGACTATCTCTACAATTAAAACTCTTTGCCATTCGTATTTTTCTTTCATAAATTACTCATTCATATAATTTTGACATTTTTCTGTTAGATCATTTCCCCCAAACCCCTCGTGGCTGCTCCCCTAATTTTGTAGTTCTTCTTTATATAAATACCTTCTCCTGATCTGTGGTTGGGAGTGCATTTTCTTTTCTCATGCAGAAATGTGTTACTTTAATGCCATCAAATTTACCAGTCTTGTATGCTTTGTGTTTTTATTGTCTTATTTAAGAATGTCAACCATACCCTGAGGTCATAAATAGCCTATATTTTTGTCAGTAAGTTTTTAGAAATTTGAAAGTTTTGCTTTTTTCCATTAGGTTTGGGATCAATCTGGAAATTCTTTTGGTATTCCAGAATATGGTGTGTAGTATGAAGGAGGTGTCTTTTTCAACGTGGATTGAAAACTTTTTCAATCATCAGTTTCTCATAAGAAATATGGGTTTCTTTCTAGGCTCTCTGTTTTCTATCCCACTGGTCTGTTTGCCTATCCTTGTACCAGTAACATGCTTGTTAATTACTATGAGTTTACAATGAGTTTTGATAAGTGAGAGGGCAACTACTCCCACCTCATTTTTCTTCAAAATTCTTAATGTTCTTGTATTATTTTTTCTTTCAATATTTGATAGAATTCTGCATTGTGTTTTTTTTTTTTTTTTTTTTTTGTGGTACGTGGGCCTCTCACTGTTGTGGCCTCTCCCGTTGCAGAGCACAGGCTCCGGACGCGCAGGCTCAGTGGCCATGGCTCACGGGCTCAGCCGCTCCACGGCATGTGGGATCCTCCCGGACTGGGGCACAAACCTGTGTCCCCTGCATCGGCAGGTGGACTCTCAACCACTGTGCCACCACAGAAGCCCTGCATTGTGTTTTAAAGTGAATCTGCTAGTCACTTTATTTTTGCTTGAAATACACCTTTTCATAAGGAGAAAAATATCTTTAGCTCTGTTACATTGATATGGTTGAGTTAATCAGAGTGAACTATGTGGATTCATAGTGAATTAATTATCATCAAAGTTGGCAGGGAAAAATCAACCACTCATGACAAAAAAAAGGTTATGACAATAAGTGATCCATTTTCTACAGCAAACATGGCAACTTTCCTATAACTAGCATATTCCAGTAGCAGAGTTACAAATCAACAGTCCCTGGAACAATTTAAATAAAAATTAGTATTACAGGGCTTCCCTGGTGGCGCCGTGGTTGAGTGTCTGCCTGCCGATGCAGGGGGCATAGGTTCGTGCCCCCGTCCGGGAAGATCCCACATGTCACGGAGCGGCTAGGCCCGTGAGCCATGGCTGCTGAGCCTGCGCGTCCGGAGCCTGTGCTCCGCAATGGGAGAGGCCACAACAGTGAGAGGCCAGAGTACCACAAAAAAAAAAAAAGAAAAAAAAAATTAGTATTACAGGAAAACATGATGACTTTGTGATGTCAAGGTACAGAGTAAGTATAGATTTAACTTTTATAATCACAGGCCTGTAAGTGTTTATTAACCTTTTCTTTATCTACCTAACAAGATGTCAGGGCTAATTCAGGGCTTGGGAACAAACTTCCCAGCTCTCCCCTCCCCCTTCCCCAAGTTCATTATTAGCAATTGCTAAGTATTCCTGGCAGCCTCTGAGTCAAATGAGCCTTGCTATCCAGGGGTAAAACAATGAATTTAGGACTTACACATGTTTCTTTCCTTTATTTTCCTTGTCTTGTGCAGGATAGAACCTCCATAATAGAAGCATAATGCATAAGGATCTTATTTCTGATTAAGTGGGACACTTCTAAAATTTTACGTTCACAGTGATGTTTGTGTAGGTTTTTGATACACTCTTTTTTATATATATAAATTTATTTCTTTATTTTTGGCTGTGTTGGGTCTTCGTTGCTGCACATGGGCTTTCTCTAGTTCCAGTCAGTGGGAGCTACTCTTCGTTGCAGTGAGCAGGCTTCTCATTGCAGTGGCTTCTCTTGTTGCAGAGCATGGACTCTAGGTGCATGGTTTTCAGTGATTGTGGCACACGGGCTCAGTAGTTGTAGCTCAAGGGCTCTAGAGCGCAGGCTCAGTAGTTGTGGCGCACGGGCTTAGTTGCTCCGCGGCATGTGGGATCTTCCCGGACCAGGGCTCAAACCCATGTTCCCCGCATTGACAGGCAGATTCTTAACCACTGCACCACCAGGGAAGCCTTTTCCTGTCTTCTTAAAGTCTAAGGTTAATTAGTGTTTCTACCCTCCTTCGGAATGATATAAGCCCCTAGGATGCTGTAACCCTAGCAATCCCTCATTTTATATGTTGTTACTGTTGTCCAGTCTTTTAGTTGCGCTTTGTTCCCTCCCATCCCCTAGATGTTGTTGTTTAGTTACAGTTGTTGCTCATTTAGGTTTACACACAGGTGACCAGATTCTTTGTTTATCATTGCTTCTTGCTCCCATTTCTTTCTTCTAGGGTTGATTAGTTTCCTACTAAGTTCTGTAGATGTTAAATTGTTTCAGTCTCTTTGTCTTTAAACCTTTTGATTTTGTTCTTACTCTGGAATAACAGTTTACCTGAGGAGAGAATTTTAATTTGATAGTAATTTTCTGGAAGCACTTTGAAAATAATATTCCATTATCTTCTGGCCTCTGTTGTGCTACTTATATTTTTCCTCTGTAGAAATTCTTTTTTTTCCCCCCAGTTATTTTTAAGATTTTTTTTTCTTGGTATCCTGCAATGTCATTAAAATGGGCTTAGAAATTTATTTATTTTTTGATGTGGACCATTTTTTAAAGTCTTTATTGAATTTGTTACAATATTATTTCTGTTTTATGTTTTGGATTTTCAGCCCTGAGGCATGTGGGATATTAGCTCCCTGACCAGGGATCAAACCCACACCCTCTGCATTGGAAGGTGAAGTCTTAACCACTGGACCACCAGGGAAGTCCCTCTTTTTGTTTATACTTCTTTGGACTCATTGGGATTCAGTGGATATGTGGATTCGTGCCCTTCATCAATTCAGGAAACCTCTGAGCCTATTCTCTTAAAATACTGCTTTTACTCCATCATCTATATTCTTTCCTTTCCCTTTGTGTATGTATCTTGGACCTTTTTATTTTATCCACCATATCTCTTAGCCTCTTTTTCACATTTTCTATTATCATTTTGGACTCTTTCTGGTTAATTTTCTCAATGCTGTTTTGCAGATCTCTCGTAATCTCTTCATTGGAACTTAATTTATTATTTAATCCATCTTTTAAACTTGTTAGGAGGAGAGAATCTATATTTTTTTTGTTTCAATAACTATTTTTAATTTCTGTAAGTTTTATCTATTTTTCAAATCTTCCTGTTCTTTTTTTGTAGTGTCTTATTCTTTCCTCATAGTTTCTATTCCTTTCTTTTTAAAATCTCTCTAATAATTTAAAACATGCTTATTTCATAATCCCCTTCAGACTGTTCTTGAGGGACTAATCCTGCTGCATGAATGGGGGTCATTTGTTCAGGTATATTATGTATTTTTAAAATTTGTGGTGGACCACTTAACCTAAAGTTTCATCTCCTGTCCTTGTGTGTCGTTAAAATCCAAGCTCCTGGTGTTTAGGTACCTACTGCTGGGTCCCATCTCTATGGTGCCTTCAACCATGAGCATGGTCAATTCATGTGCATCTCAGTCTGGGTTCCAGATTTCTCTCTATTTCTGAGGGACTTGTTTTCTTTTTCTATCTTCCTTGTATGTGTTATTTCTCTGGGTTGGTAGTACATGGCATTCTACTTTAGGTCAGTCTTCCATGTTGTCAGATCTGGTAGTCAAATTTTAGAAAGAAAAAGAATTTTTTACGTAAGTTCTATATGTACATTGTAGAAAAATCTAGAGGCAAAAAAATTATTCTACTTAAAGAGATAATTATTATTAACATTATATTAACTCTATATCTTTCTAACCTTGTTTCTCTGTGCATATGTGTATGTGTATGTGCAGGTGTATATACACTAATATAGTTAAAGAGGAATTATCCTCATTGTACTATTTTATAACATTATTTTTTTTACTAAAGATAATGTCAAAACATTTACACATTAATCAATATATTCCTGCCAGATGCTTTTTAAAGGCTACAGAGTATTCCATCATGATGCTATAATGTAATTTATTCAACCAACTGTGTTGTTGAACATATAAAAAATGTTTGTGGTTATAAACACGACTGACACAAATGATCTTAGAAGTGTATCTTTGCCTGCATCTATGTTTACTTATTTAGGGTAAGTTGCTGAAAGCAGAATAGCTGGGTAATATGAATGTTTTTGTTATTTACTGACAAATTGAGTTGTTTTCTTCTGGAACAATTATCAGCCAGACTCCCTTTCCTAAATTCTTGTTTTCCAGATATCAAAGATCTAAATGACATGAACATATATTTATATGTATCTCTTCCCACAGCTATAGGCATAACACTAGCATTTTCTCCCAAGGTCACTAAGAGGTGGTGTCTGGCATGTCTTTCCGACCTAACTCCACCCTGTCATAGTTAATAGGAATTCCATGTGTCACACGTGCTCTGAAGCGTCAGTACGTGCGCTGAAGGAGAAAGGGTTCTCTATGATTACTTTTCAACGTGAAGAAAAGTGTACATGCCTCACATTTATGTGCTCCATTTACTAGCATGCAGCCCCATCCTGCCTCAGTGAACTTAATGAGATTAACAGATGCTGTTTCTTTAGTCTTCATTAGAGCCCTGTCAGGTAACAGCACCGTTCTGGGGTTACTAGAACTGAAGCATAGAACAGTGATGAGATGGACTAAAATTTAGAGGAGAATATTCCTCAAGTCTTCCAATTACAATCCAGCTATACTTTTCTCTAAAGCCATTTATATAATGGAACGCTATATCAGAAACCTCCCAACTGGAACTGGTTTATTATTCAAGTATTCTTTTGGTGAAATTGTAGATTATGTAAAATCTTGCCATTTTTCTTGCTTAAAAACATTGAAAAGAGACATGGTATGATTCTAAGAAGTTATCATTAATTTTGTTAAGTTTCATAATAGCATTATGTCATAGAAGTATATGCACATACATTTTAGACAACATATCAAAGCACACGAAGTCTGGGATTTGCCTTAAAATTCAGTGGCGTGGGAGGGAGGGAAGGAGAGAGGAATGGGTGGATAACTGAAGCAAATATGGCAAAAATTTACGGGGGCCCATTACAGTATATTATTCTCACTTTGTGAACATTTGACATTTTTCATAATGTAGTAAAAAGGTGTTTTCTTTAACCTAGGGCAAGAGAGAGGAGAGGAGAGATATTGAGAGAGATCGATTGAGAATCCTGTTGAATTCCTGAGGTAAAAAGTCAAGGGAAACCTTTCTGACAAAGGGAGAAACCCGGCTGAAGCCAACTTTGTCACGAATTAGCTCCCTGCTGCCATCTAAGGGCACAGATAGAGGTATGGCTGTGTCTGTGTCACTACATAGCCCACTTCCCTCCCCGCCCCCATACACATACACAATTCCCACTGCTCTAAACCTGTGCTGTAAGAATTCGACTAATTTACTTTCTTTGGTTAGGATTTAATAGTGGAAGGAATATTAAAGACCATGTAGTCTACCCTTTCCCTGGAGTAAATGAAGAAATCGAGTAAAACACATATATTTTCCTGCGTAAGCATCTTTTAAAATCTCATCTCATTTACCCTCACCACAGTTTTGAAAGGTAAACGATGGAGATGTTGCTCTGTTTTTAGACATGACAGTGAGGCCTTGTGTGTGTGTATGGCAGGGGCGGGGTGGGTGGGGGATGAGTGGCTTTGCCACTTAGAAAAGTCTAGATTGAAATGACCTATTTCCCTGAATCTAGGCCTTTTGACATCCATCCCAGAACTTCTCCTGTTGTGCTTCCTAGAACACTAGGACTACCGAGCGCTTAAAACAGAAGTAAAAAAGTTATTAATATTGCTGATATGTGAGTAGGGAAACTTCTCATGCCGTCTCATTTTAAAAATTTAAGGCCTAAATTTTTATTCTGATAGCGTAAATTCCATTCAGTGGCTATAAAACTGAGAATGTTCAAGTTCAAAATGCAGTAGTGAAATGGTCAAAGCCGGGTTCAGCAATTATGTTATGCTCTGGATAAAAAAAAAATGAGATTTTATTTATAAGACATGCATAGCTGGGTGCCTTATATACAGAATTACAGAAGTAATGTCATAATTCAAAATACATTTTCCCAAACCTACAGTACTCATCTCTGACATCTCTACTACTACCTCTGCCAGTTCCCCTGACCCCCTGAAGCTTCTAAAGCTCATGTCAACTTCCCAAGTGCTTTTAGTGTTTTTCTGTCTTCTGTTTTTTCTAATGCTCTTTCCTTTTCTTTGAATGTCTTCTCTTTAAGGCTGAGCTTGGATTCTGCCTCCTCCGTTTTCTATGAAATCTTCCTTAGTAGCCTGACCCAAGAACTCTCCCTGTTTCCTAGGGCCGCTCTAACAAAGTAACACGAACTGAGAGGCTTCAGTGACAGAAATCTGCCTCACAGTTCTGAGCGCAGGATGGGCTCTCTCTGAGGCTATGAGGAGGGCCCTGTTCCAGGCCCCTCCCCTAGCTTCTCGTGGTTTGCTGGCCATCTTTTTTTTTTTTTTTTTTTTACATCTTTATTGGAGTATAATTGCTTTACAATGGTGTGTTAGTTTCTGCTTTATAACAAAGTAAATCAGTTATACATATACATATGTTCCCATATCTCTCCCCTCTTGCGTCTCCCTCCCTCCCACCCTCCCTATCCCACCCCTCTAGGCGGTCACAAAGCACCGAGCTGATCTCCCTGTGCTATGCGGCTGCTTCCCACTAGTTATCTATTTTACATTTGGTAGTGTATATATGTCCATGCCACGCTCTCACTTTGTCACAGCTTACCCTTCCCCCTCCCCATATCCTCAAGTCCATTCTCTAGTAGATCTGTGTCTTTATTCCTGTCTTACCCCTAGGTTCTTCATGACATTTTTTCCCCTTAAATTCCATATATATGTGTTAGCATACGGTATTTGTCTTTCTCTTTCTGACTTAACTTCACTCTGTATGACAGACTCTAGGTCTATCCACCTCATTACAAATAGCTCAGTTTCGTTTCTTTTTATGGCTGAGTAATATTCCATTGTATATATGTGCCACATCTTCTTTATCCATTCATCGGATGATGGACACTTAGGTTGTTTCCATCTCCGGGCTCTTGTAAGTAGAGCTGCAGTGAACACTGGGGTGCATGTGTCTTTTTGAATTATGATTTTCTCAGGGTATATGCCCAGTAGTGGGATTGCTGGGTCACATGGTAGTTCTATTTGTAGTTTTTTAAGGAACCTCCATATCATCTCACACCAGTCAGAATGGCCATCATCAAAAAATCTAGAAACAATAAATGCTGGAGAGGGTGTGGAGAAAAGGGAACACCCTTGCACTGCTGGTGGGAATGTGAATTGCTGGCCATCTTTGTTGTTCTTTGGCTGTGGAGGCGTCACCCTGAGTCTCTGCCTTCATCTTCACATGGCACGCTCCCTGTGTGCGCGTCTGTCTCCAAATTCTCCCTTTATTAAGGACACCAGGCACATTGGATTAGGCCACTCTAGTCCAGTACGACCCCATCTTAAATAATGACACCTGCAACAGCCCTATTTCTAAATATGGTCACATTCCGAGGTGAAAGGGGTAAGAACTTCAACACGTGGATTTTGCCGGAGACCATGATTCAACCCATAAAATTCCTTCTTTTGAATTTTTTCCCCTACTTCACTTACATTTTGTTCATGGAATGTGTCACATTCTATGTGGCTGTGTTGCCTCTCCTTCTAAACTGCAAGATCTTTGAAGTCTGGTTCATCTTCATATAACCTGAAGTGCCAAGCACAGAGGATGGATCAATGTTTGTCAGGGGCCTTACATATTTTTCTCTATGGCTATCGTCTCTGGTACCCAGGTTAGGCTATACCTCCAAATGGCAAGAGGCAGGATTTTATTAAAATGGAGGCAATACAGACTTTTTCTCTGTACCTGTCTGCATGCAGTTACGTTTGTGTACCCTTGTTGAAGGCAGGACAAAGTGATTGGGGTTTGAAAGTCAGGCAGACAACCCAGGCTATGATAGTCCACTTCGTGGCTCAGCCAGGAATGAGGAAGGGAAGAGAGAGACACAGAGAGAGAGAGAGAAGGAAACAAGTATGCCTTTCAGAGGTCCTGCAGGGTATGAAGGGAGGGAGTGAGCATGAAAACAAAACCAATTACCAGTAACCAGGATACATGGTAAAGGGGCAAAATATCTGTGCCAGGGTCTATGCCAGCCCAAGGTTCTGGGCAACACAAGCACAGGTGCCAGAAGCAAGAAGCAAATTTGATGATGAGCCAGGCCATTGCCTTTTTCCAGGAAGCTTGCATCACTGTGAAGGAAGTCCAGCCAATCTGGGCCCCTCGGAGTAGGGGAAGCATGTGGCTGGAGCAGGGAAGGTGGGCTCATCTTGCCCCCCGCCAGCCTCAGCAGCCAGTGCCTAGCTCACAGAGGGGTGGCCTTCATTTGCTGTTCATTCAGAGTACTGAACTAGACAACTAGAAAAAAAGAGTTAAGTCATGGTCCCTTCACTCAAGAGGCTTACAGATTTACAGGGAAAAAAACACAGTCAAGAAAAAGTAAACAACCATCCAGTGGTTGCCTGCTAAGTACTAGGAAGTTCCAAAGTTAGCGGGAAAGGGGGCCTCTCTGGTGAGGGAGAGTCTATCTCAAAGTGTGGTCCTTGGACGGTGGCATCGGTGTCACCGGGAGCTTGTTAGAAATGCAGATTTTCAGGCTGCACTCCAGACTTCCTAAATCGGGGGTCTCTGGAGATGGGCCCAAGGAATCTGCATTTAACCAGTGGGGGGGGGGTGGATTCTTAAGCATATTGAAGTTTAGGAGGCACTGCACTTAGGAGCAGTGGGGAGGATAGGAATCGAACCAGGAGGCAGGAAGGGAAAGGGGGAGATGCAGATAGAGTGAGTGATGTAGGAGAGTGATGTAGGGGTCTGATGGCGAACTTACAACTTTCAAAGCCTTTGTTTAGGAACTTTGTTTAGGAGTCTGCAGGAGTGGAGAACAGGGTGAGTAGGAGAGCAGCACGCATCTCTGTAATGCCAGAACTTGGCTTTATCATTTCGATTAGCATTTCCCAAAAACCTCTTCCTCAGAGATGCTCCATGAAAGGATTCCAAGAGCAGGTATGTTTGGGAAACATTGGATTCTGTTCATGCCTCTTGGAGATTTATAGTACACATGAGCACATTAAAGGCATTAAAGTTCCTTAAAAAGAAAGAAAGAAAAAAAGGCTTCCCTGGTGGCGCAGTGGTTAAGAATCCACTGGCCAATGCAGGGGACATGGGTTCGAGCCCTGGTCCGGGAAGGTCCCACATGCCGCGGAGCAGCTAAGCCCGTGCGCCACAACTACTGAGCCAGCGCTCTAGAGCCCGCGAGCCACAACTACTGAGCCCACGTGCCACAACTACTGAAGCCCACACACCTAGAGCCCGTGCTCCGCAACAAGAGAAGCCACCACAATGAGAAGCCTGCGCAACGCAACGAAGAGTAGCCCCCGCTCATCACTCATCGCAGCCGCGCACAGCAACGAAGACCCAACGCAGCCAAAAATAAAATTAAAAAAAAAAAAAAAAGATGTCTATTTAACCAGTTTTGAGCCTTTGCTCACTCAGCATGTGGTCTGCAGATCAGAAACGTCAGCACCACCGGCGAGCTTGGTAGAAAATACAGAATCTCAGGCTCCACTCCAGAATCAGAATCTTCATTTCACAAGGTCCCAAGGTGACTGATACACCAATTAAAGTTTGAAAAGTGCTGGTTTAACCCGTGGAACCTCTTTTCATGGAAGAAAGCACAGTTCTGTGGAATTCACTTTGGAAATGCCGCTTTAGGCAAGGAGAAGCCACTGATTTGAGCAGGAAAGCACCAGGATGAGAGCAGCCTTGTCCTACACAAAGCATGCTCTCAGAACCCCCTGAAGGAGTCTTTCCCTGTCTCCTCTTCATGTTCACTCCTGGCGAGAGCTTCCTGGCTTTCTCCTCCACTGCGGGAGATCTTGTTTAGGAACAAAGCTCAACAGAGACTCTTCTGGGTAGAGCCACGGTGGCGACCTGTAAACCACTGATCCATGAGCTGCTTGGTCTCGCAAAACTCAGACACATTTCACTGAGCTGCAAGCCCAGCCATCCAAGCGTTCAAAGCATCATTGGATCCCTGTCATTTAATGGTCTATATTTCTGTGCAGCTTTTAGGTAAGATCTACCACAGTAGCCTTGTTTTCAAACATGGTTGTTTCATTACACTTTTATTGTATTTTATTTATTTATTTTTTAAAGTGTTCTTTATTTTATTTAGATTTTTTTTCTTGATGTGGACCATTTTTTAAAGTCTTTATTGAATTTGTTACCATAATGCTTCTGTTTTATGTTTTGGTTTTTCGGCCCCGAGGCATGTGGGATCTTAGCTCCCCTTCCAGGGATGGAACCCACACCCCCTGCACTGGAAGGCGAAGTCCTAACCACTGGACCGCCAGGGAAGTCCCTACACTTCTATTTTTAAAAATAACTTTAAAAATTATTGTCCTAAAATGTCATCCGGAATTATTCGCTAGTTGTTGCGTGTGCTCAGTCTTTTTGAAAGCAAGAAATCTTGCTAGTCCCACTTTGAATCCCCCAACAAGAAGTTAGGGGTTTACTGAGTAACAACAAATGGTGGGAAAGCATAGGATTTCCTGGAGCCACATGAGGTGGAGATCTGGTGGTGGCGCTCAGAAGAAGCCTGATCGTTCATCACATTCCAAAGGTATGAGTGAAGCAAAACCTCATTTTATTTATTTTTATTTTTTATTTTTTAACATTTTTAGAAATTTCATGTAATGTCTGAAACATTTATATTAACATATCTCCATACAAATAACCCAAACAGGGGCTTCCCTGGTGGCGCAGTGGTTGAGAGTCCGCCTGCCGATGCAGGGGACGCGGGTTCGTGCCCCGTTCCGGGAAGATCCCACATGCCGCGGAGCAGCTGGGCCCGTGAGCCATGGCCGCTGGGCCTGCGCGTCCGGAGCTTGTGCTCCTCAACGGGAGAGGCCACAACAGTGAGAGGCCCGCGTACCGCCAAAAAAAAAAAAAAAAAAACCCCAAAAACCAAATAACCCAAACAAAACCTCATTTTAAATGGGGTTAGCTGAGAAAGTGCCTCGTCATAAAAATACATTTGGTTTTTAGGGTGCCATATTGTTAAAATTAGATAACTTACATTGAGTAAACGAATGCATTTTACCGGTAACAAATTTCATCACATTTACCAGTTTTAACACAGGTGGAGTCAGAACTTCCATTCTCTAGTCATTCCAGGTGGATCTCTGAGTTTTCTATTCAAACTTTTAATACAGTTTTTGAGTTTTGTGTGACTTGAATTTTTAATCTTTCTGTAAAATATGTAACTTAATTGTGTATCTTCAGATACCAGATTTGATGTTAAGTGTTGTAACATAGGTGTGTAGATAGTTGCCTGGATGAAACTGGCTTCTTTATGGAGAAGAATATAATTCTGCATGAGGACGTAATGGATCCAAACCCGTGTCACGCCTGTGTGCATACCCAGTTAAACCCTGGAAATAAAAACTGTTTTGGTGAAATAAATAAATAAAGGGGGTTAGCTGAGAAGGTGACAGTGGAAAGATACTGCGAGGACAGAAATTGTGGGCACATAGCGGCCCCGTAGGAGAGACTCGGGGAGAGGGCACATCCAGGGCTAGGGACACTGCAGGTGGGGACTCACACAAACGAGCTAGGGTCAGGGCAAGAGAGCCGAGAACATAGGGGGTTGCCGGAGGAGCGCTGACAAAGCCATGCGGAGTCAACCTGAAGCCAGGAAGTGGAAGACCTCAGGACGTCCCCGTCGACATCTGCCAGCTACGCCTGCCTTTGTGTGAAAAGGAGGCCGGAACGGGGAGCAAGCTAAAGAATGGGGACCAGTTTCCTCTCTTTGTGCCCCAGTTCCCCCTCCTTTGTATACACCCTCCATCCTGAATAAACTCTGGTTCTCAGAGCTAAAATGCACAGCATTCATCCTGTGGAGAAACAAACACCGCCCAGAAGAGCAGAGCGTGAAGGATACCCAGAGTGGAGAGGTGAGAATCCCCAAGGTAACACCTGGGGGAATCGAGTCTCTAGAAAAGAACCTGTTGGCCTAATGAGGCCAACACGGAATTAAAGAAAGTTGTGGGTTCTTTCTCTCCCTCTCTCCCCATCTCCTCCTCTCTCTCTTTCTCTCTTTCCTTCTCTCTCTCCCTTTCCTTCCTCCCTCCCTTCTTCTTCCTTCCTTCCTCCCTCCCTCCCTCCCTTCCTCTTTCTTCTCTCCTTTTCTTTCATCATGAGGCAGAACGTTGAGAGAAGAGCGACTCGGTGACATGGTCTTAGACACCGAAGCCGAGGCGGCCGCAGTCGGGCGGGAGCGGTCCCCTCCTCGGGTGTTCTGGGACGTGAGGCATTTCCTGGGCGCTTCTGCCATCTAGCGCCTCGCAGGAGGGGTCACCACGCCTGTTTATCCTGGCTTCCTCGGTAAATGTACGCATATTGACTCAGTGTAAGAACATTCTAAAATCAGCCGATGGAGCCGAGTACCGCAGATTCACGGCAAATTCTGTAAAGATCGATGAAAGAGAATCTGGGAGGATACAGTCAAGTGGGCCCCAAAGCGTGTGCCCACCAGCTCTTCTCCTTTCCCGGCCCGGCCTTCGCCTCCCTAGGGGTGCCCGTTGGGGAATGGGCTTAGGTAAGAAATTCCAGCACGAGAAGGCAAATCACCGCAAGAAAGGAGAAGGGAACCAACGGGAGCCGAGCGAGGACCGCACCAGCCCCGCGGCGCTCGCACCCGGCGCCCCTCCTCCCGCCGCGGCTCGGCGCTCGCAGGCCGCCCTTCCGCGCGTGCGCACTGTCAGCTCGCCGCGGAGGGGTGTGACCCATGACCCCAGGCGGCCGCGGGATGCTCGGGGCGCAGCCCCAGCGCCCTGGCGGCAGCGGGAATCCTCCACCACCTCCTCTGTGACCGGAGGTCAAGCAGAAAATAACCTGTTTAGATTACAAATCCATTCAGTCGTTTTTAAATACAGAAAAAAAGAAGAAAACAAAAATGTCTCGTAATCCTTGCGACCACCTTTCTGGACTTTAAGGAAAAGACAGACACGGGCTTAAAACACGCAAAACAGCATAGAAAGGTTCAAAATGAAAAGTCAATAGCCCTCCTTCCCAGCAATCCCTCTTTCCAGAGGTAACGAATATTATGTTCCCCACAAATATGTACATATTTATTATATATGTATGTATTCTTACCTTTTTAATAGTTATACAATATGGATTTTTACTGATCATTCTTCTGCTCTCCCTCCGCCCCCCTTCATAGTTCTTAGGGATATTTCCACATTTGAACATCTAAATCTAGTAATTTTTAAAGATGCATAGAGTTCCATTTGTAAAGTACCGTATTTTATCTAATATAAAGAAAAAATTTTAAATGCTACGTTATTGTTCAAGTGCTTGTCACTCAACTCACAAATGTAGAACACAACTAATCTACAGATCTAAGTATTCACAGCTAGACGACTTTTAGGCTTGGTTCTTGGTGCTCTGGGAGCAATTCATTTACAAAAGTGCCACCAAAACATCTTCAAGACGTCATTTAACTTAATGCTACCAAAGATGGACCTCTTAAACCTTGGAAACAAAACTAAAATCTTCCTAGGAGTGGAAATGCTAAGTCCTAAACTATAGAACTACACTTTAAAGAGGTATTGGTAGATTTTGTTCAATTGCCCTTTTAAAAAGTTGCACAGATTTATACCCTCACCAAAATGTGAATGAGGTTGAACACCTTTGTATATGTAAAATGACAGTCAATATTTCTTTTTCTGTGAATTGCTTATTCATATCCTTTGCCTTTTTCTTACTGATTCAGCTGGGCTTTATAAATGAAAGAAATTATCCTTTTGTGTATCATTGTGTTCTGCAAATGTTTTCCCAATTTGCCTTCTGTGTTTTAACTTTGTGTTTAGTTATTGGTTTTGTTTTGTTTTGGTTTTTGCAACAGAGAACTTTTAACAAATTTTACAGATTTTAACAAATTTGGGAATAGGGTGGTTCCTCAAAGGAAAGTTGAAGTGCTTGTTATCAGAAAAAGGCAGTATGGATGTCAGAGGACCAAACAAAAACAAAAGCAAAAAAACTAACAACAATAGATATCCACCACAGAAGAGTCCACCCAGGTTCACAGCAGCAGGACCCTTCTGCCAGGGCAGTAAAGTTCACCTATAGTCAACAGCCGCTGGCCCATGATAATACTGTATGTGTCTGTCTCTGTGTCCAAATTCTGCATGTTGCTTCCTCCCCCCACCCTTTTCTTTTAGTAAAGACACAGTCATATCAGATTAAGGTCCACACTAATGACCACATCTTCCCATTTGTGCTTTTATGCTTGTGGGTTGTCCATCTAACTTTGAACGCCTTTCCCACTATAATCATCCATCAATTAATTATATCCAGTCAATGAACTACTTACTACTACTTACAATCAATCAGTCAATCAATTCACCCATGCCTTTTATTTAAAACACACACACACACACACACATCTTTTATTGTTAGGAAAGTCATATATTCAATGAAGAAAGTTTGTAAAATACATATAAGCCAAAAGAAAAGAGTCCTAATTGCCAGAGATAGTCACTATGAACATTTTGCCATAGAAAGTTCCAGTCTTTAATTCTGTGCAATAATTAATTAAGGCTGTGTTTTGATTATGTCAGGAGCTATAATTGTTAAATATTTGAATTATATATATATTTTAAAATTAATTAATTAATGGCTGCATTGGGTCTTCATTGCTGCGTGCAGGCTCTCTCTAGTTGCAGTGAGCGGGGGCTGCTCTTCCTTGCGGTGCGTGGGCTTCTCACTGCGGTGGCTTCTTTTGTTGCAGAGGATGGGCTCTAGGCGCGCGGGCTTCAGAAGTTGTGGCTCACAGGCTCTAGAGCACAGGCTTAGTAGCTATGGCGCATGGGATTAGTTGCTCCGCGGCATGTGGGATCTTCCCGGACCAGGGCTCGAACCCGTGTCCCCTGCATTGGCAGGCAGATTCTTAACCACTGCGCCACGAGGGAAGTCCTTGAATTATATTTTAAAGCAGCTTTGTTGAGGTATAATTGTTATGCCATAAAAATCACTCATTTAAAGTAAATGATTTTCAGTAAAATGACAGAGTTGTGCAGTCATCACCACAATCCAATTTTAGAACATTTTCATCACTGCAGAAAGAAACCCTTTCTTTCTATTTGTGTCCATCTGCAGTCACTTTCCACTTTCACCGACCAGCCTAAGGCAACCACTAATCAACTTCCTGTCTCCATGGATTTGCTTTTTCTGGACATTTCATATACATGGAATCACACAATATGTGGGCTTTTGTGTTTGGCTTCTTTCACTTAGTATAATGTTTTTGAGGCTCAGCTATATCATAAGTTGTATCAATACTTCATTGACTTTATTGCTGAATAGTAAGTAGTTCATTGGCTGGATACCACACATTTTGTCCATTTGTCAGTTGATGGACATTTGAGTTTCTTCCGCTTTTCAGCTATTCTGAATTATGCTGCTATGAACATTTGTCCACAAGTTTTTGTGTGTGGACATGTTTTCATTTCTCCTGGGTGTACAACTAAGAGTGCAATCACTGGATTGTAGGTAAACCCTATGCTAGCATTTGGATTCTATTTCTTGAGGAGCTTACCGGGAACAATCTGTACTGAAAACCTCCACTAGAAAAAGGACTCATGAGCTTTGGAGGCCTTTTCACTCAGGCTCCTTTTCCCTGAGTGACGAAACCTGTCTGGAATAATGTCTAAAGTTACAGGACTTTGCTTAGAGCTTAAGGTTACCTTCAAGTCTTACCGTAGCAGAATGTTAAGATGAATTTCTTCCTGTCTGAGTTTTGACTGAGGTACCAATGCAATGGGCATCAACCACCAAAATGAATGTGAGACTGAAACCTACATGGGCAAAATTTAGACAAGTTCAAGGGTATCAAAGGGGAATCAGAACAGATATTTACACACCTATGTTCATAGCAGCATTATTCACCATAGCTGAAAAGTGGAAGCAGCCCAAGTGTCCATGGATGGATAAATGGATAAACAAAAGGTGGTCTATCCATACAAGGGAATATTATTCAACCTTAAAAAGGAAGGAAATTCTGACACTTGCTACAACATGAATGAACCTAAAGGACATTACGCTGAGCGAAATAATCCAGACACAAAAGGACTAATAATCCAGACACAAAAGGACTATATGATACTACTTATAAGAGGTACCCAGAGTAGTCAGATTCATAGACACAGAAAACAGAATGGTAGGTGCCAGGGGCTGGGGTGCACGGGGATGAGGAGTTATTGTGAAAGGTACAGAGTTTCAGTTTGGGAAGATGAAGAAATTTTGGAAGTGGGTGATGGTGATGGTTGCACAACAATGTGAGTGTACTTCATACAGTTGAACTGTACACCAAAAAATGGTAAAACGTATGTTATGTATACTACAATAATCAAAAAAGAAAAAGGGGGGACCAGAGTGTGTCCAGAGGAGGGGGCTTCATGCCATGCCCTGTCTCCAAATCTGCTCCCACCACCCCGCCCAAGGTTAGGGTCAGGAGTTTCATGGGGTCACTCTGAGAGCTCCACGTGTGTTTACTGAAGTTGGGGCCCATTTAGAACGGGGTCTGACACTTCCTAGGAAATGTAGAGGGTGAGAGGCAGGGTCACTACCAGTGGCGGAGTCAGGTCTGTGCTGAGGCTTTGGGAGCTTCAAGGCCAAGGATCCCTGGATATGTCCTGCTGATCAGAGTGGGCCACACAGGGAGAGAGCTGTCGGGAGGTGTTTATAAGTCCTGCCCAGGAGAAGCTTCTGGAAGAAGTCTGCAGCTGCATGAAACTGTGGAGTGGACAGGGCAGCAGCCTGGGGGAACAGAGTGCAGGATTCAAAGCATGAGAATTAGGTGAGAGACCTCAGGAATTAAAACAAAAGCTCGTGAAATTGCTTCTTGGAAGAAAGAGTTTGCTTTTACTATGTGTCAGGCCCAGAGGACAGGAAGCCACCCACCTGGGGAAAATCCACTCCCCTGCAGGGCGGAGCTCCAGCTGCAGTTGGGGAACGAGCGGAGGAGGTTATCACACCTTCCTCCCCAAATTGGAGGCCTGGCTCAGTTAAGCAAGGGAAAAAGGGAGGACTCTGAACGGGGGCTGAAGGGTTTGTCCATCTCTTGCCCTGGACACACGCAGATTACTAAACTAACCTTGGCTTTGTGATGTAACAGTGTACAGCCGTCTGCGATTGAACAGTGAGCAGAGGGGTCATGGGCTCTGGCCATGTCTCCATGCAGAGATGGGGGAAGCTACTTCCATAAATGTATTTTGAAGGTACCATGGGAGACAAAATAAATAAGTAAAATAAAGGTGTGTATTGTATATATGGACCACAACTTCTTTATCCAGTCATCTGTCGTTGGACACTTAGGTTGCTTCCATGTCCCGACTATTGTAAATAGTGCTGCAATGAACATGGTGGTACGTGACTATTTTTGAATTATGGTTTTCTCAGGGTATATGCCCAGTAGTGGGATTGCTGGGTCATATGGTAGTTCTATTTGTAGTTTTTTAAGGAACCTCCATACCGTTCTCCATAGTGGCTGTACGAATTCACATTCCCACCAGCAGTGCAAGAGTGTTCCCTTTTCTCCACACCCTCTCCAGCATTTATTGTTTGTAGATTTTTTTATGATGGCCATTCTGACTGGTGTGAGGTGATATCTCATTGTAGTTTTGATTTGCATTTCTCTAATGATTAGTGATGTTGAGCATCCTTTCATGTGGTTTTTGGCAATCTGTATATCTTCTTTGGAGAAATGTCTATTTAGGTCTTCTGCCCATTTTTGGATTGGGGTGTTTGTTTTTTGGATATTAAGCTGCATGAGCTGCTTGTAAATTTTCCTCCAAATATATATTCGTATCTATTTTCTACACAAGAGCATTCATTGCAAAGCCTCTATCAGGACTCGCATTATAGTCATGCATGTGCTTTCACTTGTGTATGGGAAGTAATCTGGAGTGACAGTCAGAAATCGTCTGTCTCACGGACTCAGTCTTCTCACTGGGGGGAAAAAAGGAATAACAATACATTGCTTGCCATGTCACAATCCTATTATAAAGATTAAATAATATAAACAGCAGAGGGCTGTTTTGGGGGGAGGTAGAGGGAATAAAGTCCATGTTTATACTTTTAAAAATGGTTAAATTACATTTCTTAATGGTTGAGCCACCTTTCCTTTCTTTATTTGCTTTGTACATAATATAGTCCTGAAAAAATGGATCACTTAATATTTTGGCACAAACGTAGCTTTTCTTAGTCAAGGTTCAAATAGCCAAAACCATTTGGACGTATTTTAATCAAGAAAGGGAAGTGTAGAAGGCTGGGGAAGGACAGCTGAGACCTGGAGAGCAGGAGGACATCGGGGGCTCCCAGACCTTGCTGGCTTCATCTTTTAGTGCCAGCCACACACAGAGAATCACAATTCCAGATCCCCAAGGAAAGAACTGGGGTCAGGGAGGGAGGTTCCTTAACACAGGCAGGGCCACCAGGAGCTCAGCTGTGGGCTGGTGGGGACGCGCCAGAGAAAGCTCATCATTGGGACTTCCCTGGTGGTCCAGTGGTTAAGCTTCTCCTTCCAATGCAGGGGGTGCGAGTTCGATCCCTGGTCGGGGAACTAAGATCCCACATGCTTCTCGGCCAAAAAACCAAAATATAAAACAAGACATATTGTAACAAATTCAATGAAGACTTTAAAAAAAAAAATAAAGCTTTCAGCATAAATGTACCAAAATGTTAAAAAAAAAAAAAAGTTCATCGTGTGCTGGGTCCACTCTAAAGGAACATCGCCAATTGGCTGCTTGGAAATGAGGCTCCAGTGAAGGCTCCCTGCTTATCCACCAAAACCCCACCAACCCCTACACGTGGACTTTGTGAATAAACTTCTATAATAGCAAAAGCAAACAAGGTATTACAATTTCTCTATCTTTCCTGAGTTCAGGACAATAGGCCAGAAATTTAGTATTCGGGTGAGTTATAATCTGAGTCCTTGCTCAAGGATGAATGGCCTGTGAGCACTCTGCAGCATTTTGAGAAACTCCAGAAGGAAATTATAGAATCTCTCCCCTGAAGACTAAGAGGACAATGGATGCCAGCTGAGCAGACTCATTTTAATTTTTGCAGACCTTGTACATTTTGGAACTTGAGATATATTCCCATGAGAAGACATAAAACTGGACCAAAAAATGTTTTAAACCCTCTGTTTTAGATGACTCCATGATATGTAAGTCACATTTTCTGGGGGAAAGACTCAGATGCCAAACCCAGTTGTTTTTTTTTTTTGTTTTGTTTTGTTTTAATTTTTGGCTGAGTTGTGTCTTCGTTGCGGTGTGCGGGCTTCTCACTGCAGTGGCTTCTCTTGTTGCGGAGCACGGGCTCTAAGCACATGGGCTTCAGTAGCTATGGCTCGTGGGTTCTAGAGCACAGGCTCAGTAGTTGTGGTGCACGGGCTTAGTTGCTCTGCAGCATGTGGGATCTTTCCGGACCAGGGCTCGAACCCGTGTCCCCTGCACTGGCAGGCAGCTTCCTTAACCACTGTACCACCAGGGAAGTCCCCTGTTAGGTGCCTTCGCTCCCTCCTGCAGCCACAGGGGCCCCAATAAAGCCTCACCTGAATTTCTTGTCTGGCTTCTAGTTAATTTCTATCGACTGGGGGAGTCCAGGAACCCTGGTCATTATCAATTCCTTCTAAACAGTGAAATTTGCCACTTCTCCTACCTTCTGCACACTGTGAGATTCTGTAGGGTCAGAAGCCTGTGTCTGGGAACCAGCCAGGAAACAGATCTCTCTGTTGGGCTTTGTCAGCCTCTGCTGCCCTTTGGTCTTTGTGGAGGTCCTGGGATTGCAGGTCTGGAGCTAGTCCTGGGAAGCTCAGTTTCCTTGCCAAAATACATGCAAATAACAACTAGAAGTGGACCACTTTTCCTTTTTTTTCTAAAGTATGAAGTTGAGTGTAACTCATCCTCCCATACAAACATTGGCATAAGTAACTTATTTTCACCTTGGGGGAACATGCTCTAGCCTATGACTGCCATGAGAACCTGGACCCTCCCGTGGGTAAGCCAGCTCCTCATCTTGCCCAGGAAGGACATTTGTACATTTATAAACATTTTATTACAGATTGAAAATTTTAAGTAAACACTGTGGTGGCAGAGTTGAGAGCAAATTTATATTACTATGGTTTCAAAATAAATAAAGTATACTTTAATTAGTAAAGGAAAATGTAATAATTCTGTTAAAATAAGTTTTACTGCTATAGCAACGATAAAACACAAAGACAACAAATAAAAGATAACCGTAGTGTGACAGTATATCACATTTGTACCTGACATGAGATTGGGGTTGAGAGATTGAATTCTTAGTAATTGTTAGGAAAACACAGTGCTTTGGTCAACTTCTGGGTCTTACTATTGGCATACTGTTATGGAGAAACATTATCTTGCTTATTTTGCTTTGCCTTTTAGTGAGCTTAATTATATTCATGCCTAAAAAATTTGTAAACCTACAATGCATGATTTATCATTTTTCATGTCTTCAAAATGACTTTCACTATAGTTAATAATCTAAGAAATTAATATGTATAATTAACTATTAATCATTGGATATTTAAGTATGTATTTCCACATTTTCCTTTTCCTTTTGTAATATTTTGCCTCTACTGAAATATTTTCTTGCAGTAAATTTTGGGGCGTAAGATTCTTGGGTTAAAGGGTTGTTCATATTTATTTATTTTTCTTCTTTAAACATTTTTTTCTCTTTTACTTGCTTGACTGTTTTTGTTCCCAATATTTTTTTAGAATCATGAAATATTTGGGTTATAAAGAAACGTATACAGAATGTTCTCATTTCGTTTATCTTTGAGACCTTTTCCCCTGTTTGTTTAGGCGCTGTGTTAGCTTAAGGAACATCTAATGAATGGAAAATTAGTCCTTCAGTGCTTTAGGAATGTGGTTTTGAGATCAAGTCAAAGCAACAGATCTTTATTGAGCATTTACTATGTACAGTGAACACAGACCAAAGTGCAAAAGAGATTCTGGAAACTTTGACTTGAATTAACTCACTTTCTCCACTAGTCCAGAGGCTGTTGTTTGGAAGTTTTCTTCCTCCTGGGCCAGAGGTGGCCCTGCACTGAGAGCTAGTCTCTTACGAGTGGCACCTTCACTTTGGTAGGATGGGGGCGGGGGGCATGCAGACCATCATCTGTACAGAGCCATACCAACATCTGGACGCACTGCACGTAATAGAGCGTGCCTGTCTCATCCTTTCACGTTGAAAGATCTGCCTTCACAGCCTTCTCCGGCTCTCAGGGCAGGTGAGATGTAGGTTCTCTCATCTCCACTTCTGTAGAGTCTGAAATGGCCCCGGGGCAGCCTAAAGCAAGGGGTCTGGAGGAGGGGAAGTTGGATATATCAGGAGAGGACGCTGGAAAAGTTCTTTCTTACATGGGCTTCTTAAAGGAGCCATCGTGAGGGCAGTACGTTGTATGGCATTTTTCGGTCGACTTCCACCACCTAGTGGTCATTTCTGAGAAGCTCTTTTCCCCTTTAGTTTTGATGTATGCCAAGACATTCGTATCTCTCCATCCATGTTTTCTTTAATAATGTTAAGAGCAAAATAACACAGTACCACAAAAGGAAGTAACCGTCACAAGCGCTAACACTCAGAGGTGCTCTGAGAGGGTTCTTGGGGCAGGCACACTTGTGTTTTAGTCTGTCCTTTCTATACTGCAATATTTGGATTTTTATGGTCATGTGTGTATGATACTTTTACAATATGTGATTTACGTTTTTAAATTGAAAAAAATTTTGGTCAAAATATAAATGAGAGAGCTCAACAAAAAGAAAACAAACAGCCCAATTTATAAATGGGCCAAAGACCTTAACAGCCACTTCACCAAAGATGGCAAACAAGCATACAAAAGATGCTCCACATTATATGGGGAAAATGCAAATTAAAATGAGATACTACGGACTTCCCTGGTTGCACAGTGGTTGAGAGTCCGCCTGCCGATGCAGGGGACGCGGGTTCGTGCCCCGATCCGGGAAGATCCCACATACTGCGGAGCGGCTGGACCCGTGAGCCATGGCCGCTGAGCCTGCGCGTCCGGAGCCTGTGCTCCGCAACGGAAGAGGCCACAACAGTGAGAGGCCCAAGTACCGCAAAAAAAAAAAAAAAAAAAAAAAAGAGAGATACTACTACATACCTAGTAGAATGGTGAAAATTTAAAACTGTGACGACACCAAATGCTGGAGAGAATGTGGAGCAAAAGGAACTCTCGTTCATTGCTATGGTAATGCAAAATGGTGCAGGCACTTTGGAAGACAGTTCAGTGGTTTCTTATAAAACTAAATATAGTCTTACCATATGATCCAGCACTTGCATTCGTTCCTTGGTTAAATACCAGGGCGTTGAAAACTATGTTCACATAAAAACCTGCTCATGGATGTATATAGCAGCCTTATTAATCACTTTTATTTATTTATTTATTTTAATTTATCTATTTTATTTATTTTATTTTTGGCTGTGTTGGGTCTTCGATGCTGCACGTGGGCTTTCTCGAGTTGCGGCGAGCGGGGGCTACTCTTTGTTGCGGTGCGTGGGCTTCTCATTGCGGTGGCTTCTCTTGTTGCGGAGCACGGGCTCTAGGTGTGTGGGCTTCAGTAGTTGTGGCACGTGGGCTCAGTAGTGGTGGCGCACAGGCTTAGTTGCTCTGCGGCATGTGGGATCTTCCTGGACCAGGGATCGAACCCGTGTCCCCTGCATTGGCAGGCGGATTCTTAACCACTGCACCACCAGGGAAGTCCCATTAATTACTTTTAATTACCAAAAAATTGGAAGCAACCAGGATGTCCTTCAGTAGGTGAATGGATTAAGAAACTGGTACATCCAGGGAATGGAATATTATTCATTATTATCATTATCATTATTCAATATTATCATTATTATGATAAAAAGGCAAGAGTCATGAAAAGACATGGAGGAACCTACAATGAGTATTACTAAATGAGAGAAGTTAATCTGAAAATGCTATTTATACATACTGTGTAGCATAGATTCCAACTCTATGACATTCTGGAAAAGGCAAAACTATGGATACAGTAAAAAGATCAGTTGTTGCCAGAGGAGGTGCATAGGAAGAGCACAGAGGATTTTTAGGGCAGTGAAACTGTTCTGTATGATACTGTGATGATGGATACATTTGTCCAAACCCATACATTGTACAACACCAAGAGTGAACCCTAACGTAAACTATGCACTCTGGGTGATTATGATGTATCAGTGTAGGTTCACTGATTGTAAGAAATGTAACACTCTGGTGGGGGAGGGTGTTGATACTGGCAGAAGCTGTGCATGCGTGTGGAGAGGGGTGTATGGGAACTGCTGTGAACCTAAAATTGCCCTGAAAAAAATACAGTTTAAAAAAATATATAAATAGGGGACATTTTGAGGAAGAATAAAGTTTGGCAATTAGGGCAAAAGGAGTATTAAATATGAATGTGGAAAAAGGTTAAAAAGAAAAACATTTAAACTGATTATTTTTCAGATAACCTTCGTATAACATGAAAAATAAATATTACTTAAAAATTCAGGGCTTCTCTGGTGGCGCAGTGGTTGAGAGTCTGCCTGCCGATGCAGGGGACATGGGTTCGTGCCCCGGTCCGGGAAGATCCCACATGCCGCAGAGCGGCTGGGCCTGTGAGCCATGGCCGCTGGGCCTGCGCGTCCGGAGCCTGTGCTCCGCAACGGGAGAGGCCACAACAGTGAGAGGCCCATGTGCCGCAAAAAAAAAAAAATGTTTAAAAAAAAATTCAATTCACTTCCTGCACCTTAACAAATCAAATTGTTTACATTTTCAGCTCTTTTCATTAGTTAATCCATATGCAAATGTAGTTTTAATTTAATTAACACAGGAGTCAATCTGGGGCTTCCCTGGTGGCGCAGTGGTTAAGAATATGCCTGCCAATGCAGGGGTCATGGGTTCGAGCCCTGGTCCGGGAAGATCCCACATGCCACAGAGCAACTAAGCCCGCGAGCCACAACTACTGAGCCTGCGAACCACAAATACTGAAGCCTGCACGCCACAACTAATGAAGCCCACATGCCTAGAGCCTGTGCTCCACAACAAGAGAAACCACCACAATAAGAAGCCCGTGCACCGCAACAAAGAGTAGCCCCTGCTCGCCACAACTAGAGAAAGCCCGCACACAACAATGAAGACCCAATGCAGCCAAAAATAAATAAATAAAATAAGCAAGTAAATAAATAAAAAGAATCTGGATTTTCTGATGTGGGGTCAGAGTCGCACAACTCATCATCATAGAAACATCACCATTTATAAACAACATGAGTGAAATCAGTAGAATTTTCTTTGCTTGAAATACCTGTTGCTAAAAGATCAGGTTGTTTTTGTAAAATGAATATTGTATTTCTGAAACTCAGAGGAAGCCTGGAGCAAACCTCCTGGTTCAACAGAGGGTCTTTCTGTTGCGTAGGTTCTGGTGCCTCACCGGCCGAGTTCTTGTCTTGGCTCTGACTCCATCTTTGTGATCTAGGACAAGAAATAGGCCCCTCAGCCCCGATTTCCTGGTGGATTAGTCTGCCAAGGCTGCCATAACAAGTACCACAGACTGGGTGGCTTAAACAACAGACATTTATTTCCTCACAGGGTGCAGGTTTGGAAGTCCAAGACCAAGGTGTCGGCAGGGTTGCTTTCTTCTGAGGCTTCTTCTCCTTGGCTTGCAGATGGCTGCCTTCTCCTTGTGTCTCTTCATGTCACCTTCTTTCTGTGTGCATCCATGTCCAAATCTCCTCTTACAGGGACACCAGTCATGTTGGATTAGGGCCTACCCGAATGACCTCATTTTACCTTAATTATCTCTTAAAGGTCCCTTCTCCAAATACAGTCACATTCTGGGGTTAGAACTTCAACATACAAATTTTGGTTGGGGGACACAACTCAGCCTATGACACCTGGTTCGGGAGCGTAGCTGGTGATTCCCGCCCTGCAGAGTCGTGTGGCTGTGAGGTCACATTTAGAAAGCTCCCGGTGCAATGCCGGGCACACCCTCGGCACACCACACAGTAGACACTCAGTGAGCAAGCTGTTGCTTCTACTTCTTAAGTCTGGATATGGAATGTCAGATTTTCTTAAAGTGAGAGGCACCTGTGACAGAATCTTGGGTTTTTGATATTGGATCAGAATGCCATTCATTTGGTTAGGCCCCTGCATGATCATACTGCTTACACACTGCACACGTAACCCCCCTTTAATGCGATACCCTCTGATAGCCTCTTTCCTGATATCCATCCTGCTTCACCTTTCACACCAAAACACTGCATGCACTAAACCCACCACTTTGGGGAATGCTCCCTGACTGATATTTCTGGTTCCAATTCCTCTGGTCACTCCAGTTCCCCTGAGGCAGTAAGCCAGCATGGGTTCTGGAGTCCCATGGTGTCCATCTCCATTGCTTCCATCCTGTGTGTGGGCGTGGCATTCAGCCTCTTTAAAGCCTCAGTTCCCACATTTGTAAAATGGGGGTAGTAGTTCTTATCCATACGTAATCTGCAGGGGTGTTGTGAGAACCAAATAAAATGGCCAAAATAAAGCCCTTAGCATAATGGCAAGAAACCATTTAGGTAAGCTCTTCATTTCTGTCAGCTTTTCTATTCTTTTTTTTCCTTTTTTACTATTTATTTATTTTATTTTGGCTGTGCAGGGTCTTAGTTGCAACATGCAGACTCTTAGTTGTGGCATGCATGCGGGATCTAGTTCCCCGACCAGGGATTGAGCCCGGGCCCCCTGCGTTGGGAGCGTGGAATCTTAGCCACTGGACCACCAGGGAAGTCCCTCTTATTCTTTCTGTTTGCCTCCCTATACGCGTTGCTCTCCAGGTATCTAGTTATAAGAGGAACATCTTCTCAGTTGGCCCCTCCAGACTATTGCAGTTAATGGGCTCCCCTGTGGTATTGATGGGAAAGGACAGCTGGGTGACTAATGTCACCTGCCTGCTCCAGCCTCCATCCAGTGTGGGAGGAACCCAGCCTGCACGCCTTTCCCTCTCTCCTGGGCTTGCTGGTCTTTCTCATCTCGTCTCCCCTCTCCTATGCCTCACCCCAGCAATCCCATCATCTTTCTTTTCCTCTCTTTAATGGCTCTTTGTTTTATCTCTTTCCTCTCTGCCTTTTTTTTAAAATTTAAATTATTTACTTATTTATGGCTGTGTTGGGTCTTCGTTGCTGCGCACAGGCTTTCTCTGGTTGCGGCGGGCAGGGGCTACTCTTCGTTGTGGTGCGCGGGCTTCTCACTGCAGTGGCTTCTCTTGTTGCGGAGCACAGGCTCTAGGCGCGCGGGCTTCAGTAGTTGTGGCACGTGGGCTCAGTAGTTGTGGCACACGGGCTCTGGAGTGCAGGCTCAGTAGTTGTGGCTCGTGGGCTCAGTAGTTGTGGCTCATGGGCTCTAGAGCCCAGGCTCAGTAGTTGTGGTGCACGGGCTTAGCTGCTCTGCGGCATGTGGGATCCTCCCAGACCAGGGCTTGAACCCGTGTCCCCTGCATTGGCAGGCGGATTCTTAACCATTGTGCCACCAGGGAAGTCTGGCAGGTGGATTCTTAACCACTGTGCCACCAGGGAAGGCCCTGTCCATGTCTCTTTCTTGCTATAAACAGTCAGGTCTAAATCATACTGTGCATCTTTAAGTGTTGCTTGGAAAGAAAAATTGCTGAGGACTGTGGCTCCTCAAGCCCCAGGACATAAGAAGATTACCAGCTGGGCACAGGGAGCCAGCTCCTTCTGCCATGCTGCTCAGATGACGGGGCCCCTGGGAGCAGCAGATTCCTGCCATCTGTGAAGGCGTCTGGCTCCTGCTCAAGGAGGCAGCTCCGATTCCAAGCTGACAACACACCTCTGATGCAGGCATGAACCTCAGGCTCTCAGGCATCCTGAGGATGATGAAACAGGACGTCTTCCTCCCGGTGTGGCCCCGACACTCACGCATCTTCCATCACCGCTGGACCAGCGGATGCAGGTATTCCACCTCTGCTCACTCCACGTGCCACCACTGCCAAATGGTCGCTATTGTCTTTTCTCAGACTGGCAGTCTTGTTGGTCTCCTTGCCTCCCTCTTTGGCCCTCGTTTCCTCCTCTCCATTTCCCCCACGTTAGGATTAAAAACGACACACTGATTTAACTTTATTTAGACACATACAGCGCTTGACAGCTCTCGAGCCAAGTTTATAGACTTATTCTTCATCGGTCCTCACTGAAGTAACCCTCATGGTCCTAGAATTTCAAATGCAGAGAACTAGAAGAGGTGGAGGGAATGATTGCACGTGGTGCCTGAACCACATGGCTGCAGGCCTACTTACCCACTGCCTTATTGCATGCCCTGCTTGTTTTGCATGGGCCACTCTTGTCTATTCGCAACCTGTTGACAAATTTTTAATTGACGGACTTCATTTTTTTAAAGAGCAGTTTCAGGTTTGCAGAAAAATTGAGTTGAAAGTATAGAGTTCTTATATACTCCTCCCCGACCCCCGCCCTTACACAACACTTCCCCCTATTATTAAACATCTTGCATTTGTTACAATTGGTGAGCCAGTATTCCTACATTATTATTGCCCCAAATCCATAGTTTATATTAAGGTTCACTCTTTTTATTTTTTAAATGTTTATTTATTTATTTTGGCTGCGCTGGGTCTTAGTTACGGCATGCAGGATCTTTTTCTTTCTTTCTTTTTTTTAGTTGTGGCATGTGAACTCTTAGTTGTGGCATGCATGTAGGATCTAGTTCCTCGACCAGGGATCGAACCCAGGCCCCCTGCATTGGGAGCTCAGAGTCGTACCCACTGGACCACCAGGGAAGTCCCAAGTTTCACTCTTTGTACTGTACATCTTATGCGTTTTGCCAAATGCCTAGTGACGTGGATCCACCATTACAGTGTCATACAGAGTAGTCTCACTGCCCTAAAATCCCCCTGTGCTCCATCTATCCATCCCTCTCCCCCTTCCCCCATCCCCAGGCTGCCTGTAAATTTTTCTGTCCTCTACAGGGCCCAGCACTGGGCTGTGTACCCAGGAGGTGCTAATTACACCCACATTGGCTGCTTAGCGGCAACAGTAAACCATGGATTGAGTGTCTGTGTGGCTATCAGTACACACTCTTGTGTGCACAGGCATTGCTTCTGGGACCACAGTCTCTGGCAAATCATGGGATAGTCTCAGCTTTTGATGAGCAGGAAGGTGGGAAGCCACTGGATTAGGACAAAATCTTCTTGATGGAGAAGGTGCTTTAGTCCGCATCTTTAGGGAAGGGCTGTGGTCTGAGCACGCTGTGCTGCTTTGCTGTTTAAAGGGCCCATGGAAAAAACCAGTCAGAGGAGCTCCTGGCGCTGGCCCTGGGCCAGAGGAGCAGCTGGACTGTTAACAAGCTGCCCGTGTTTCATCAAGGGCTCTGGCAGGTGCCCAGGGCCCTCGGGTGACTCCTGGCAGATGTGACAGGAGTGAAGCAAAGCCTCCTTCAAAAGCAGAAGTGAAATTCAGCACCAGTGTCCCCAGTACCACTAGCTCATTCCGTGTCATTTCCTGGAACGGCAGGTAAAGACAATAGACGAGTTTGATTTGGGGGGATGACTTCCTTTGAAGAATGAATGGATGGAGATGTCTTGCTAATAAGATGGTCACGTCTCCTTAAGATACTTCATGTGAACTTCTACTGGACCATCTTATTTCTCAGTTGGGGTAGTGAAATGAGTAACAGCAGAATAGGCGAAGGGGAAGGTAGAAAGTAGCAATGATCGACCCCTATTACGTGCCACCCACTTCAAATAAGTTATTTCCTTAGAGTCCGTTCTTGTAAATATGCATGAATGGGAGGAATCTTTCACAGAGATAATTTCCAAAATGTCTACTTGGTTGTAGCATTCACATTTAGTTGCTTGCATAGAAGGTAGGCAGCTGCAGATTTATCGATTCCACGTGAACCAGGATGGTCATAAAGTTGCTGTCGATCTCTAAGCAAACCCCAGTGGGTGGGAGGGCGCGGGTGGCCAAGGAGCATGGAAAATCCTTGGTGAAACTGGAAACAATTCCCAAGTGATCACGCCAGCTCCGTAGTCCTCCTCCTCCTCCTGGGAACCTTGTCTACACTGCAGGCAGCCAGGACTATCACACAGTGACACGGCCTGAGTCTGTTCCTCTTCTCATCCTCTCCCCAGGGAAATCCTTGTGGAGACTCCTCACCACTGTGGTCCTTGGACAGGTATAATTCTCAATCAAATCATATACTGAAGGGTTAAGAGCCTAGACACTAAATAGGTCCTAAGAGAGTAAAACAGGAAGTTGCTTAATATTGCCTCAAGGTTCTATTAATTTCACACGGGATGTTATCAGACCTCTACATTTCCCTACGTACTACATATACATACTATACACACTATGGTTCAGACTTCACACTTCTGGGTTTCTAGAAGGCCAGGTGAACAGCACAGAAAGCTAGTTGGAGTCAAAGCAAGAGAAGCAGAGGTGGCTTTTTTTCTCTTTTCTGCTCTGGGGGAGGGAAATGGGAATGATAGCCTCAGAGGTTTCATGCCAGAGACTCTGAGACGCCAACCTACTGAGAAGAGAGCATTGGGTAACAAAAGTCCTCAAAATCCCACCAAGATGATCAAAGCAACAGTTTCTTAGCCATCCTCCCCTGGCCCTGTGCAGGGTAGCTGAGACTCAGACACCTGGAGAACAGTCTGGAACCCAGGTGACACCTCATGCTCTGTGTCCCACATCAGTGGGCTCCAAGGTCTAACGGTTTATGCATTAATAAAAAAAATACATCTCCTCAATGGATTCATATTTCTTTCAAAATCAGTTATATACATTATTTTAAAATTATAAAACCCCTAAAAAGAGAAATTAAAAAAGAATGAGATACATGGTATTTAAAAAATAATTTTAAAAACTTATATAGGGCTTCCCTGGAGGTGCAGTGGTTGAGAGTCCGCCTGCCAATGCAGGGGACACGGGTTCGTGCCCCAGTCCAAGAAGATCCCACATGCCGTGGAGCGGCTGGGCCCGTGAGCCATGGCCGCTGAGCCTGCGCGTCCGGAGCCTGTGCTCCGCAACGGGAGAGGCCACAGCAGTGAGAGGCCCGCGTACCACAAAACAAAAACAAAAACAAAAACAAAAAAACTTATATAATAGATTGAGATTTGGCTTCATATAAGAAAAAAATAAACTGATAGTAGCACAAACTAGATAACAGTTTTTCCTCTGTCACATAAAGGAAATCCGAAGGAAGGCAGTCCAGGGGTGGTATGGCAATTCCACAAGGTTGTCAAGGAACCAGACTAATTCCACTTCTCTGCTTTGCCATTCCTAGGCTGTGGCTCTTGTTTGCATGGTCCAAAATGGCTTCTAGAGCTCCAGCCATCATATCCATAATTCAGGATGCAGGGTGGATGAAAGGAAGAAGGGTCTTCCCTTTCCTTTCAAGAGAATCTGCTTGAAGTCCCATAAAACACTGCGAGACCAGACTGGAAGCTGTTTTAACCTGCTCATTCCAACCCAGAGCAAGGAGTCCTCCGAGGGGGGCTCTACCTGCGAAACTTCCTCTGCCTGTGCTGCCAGGAGACTGTTCTCGTGTGCTTTTGCTATGGCCAAGACTAAGCCTTCATTCCTGGAGGAATGCCTTGCTAAACACTAGAACACGTTTAGTTAGAATTTAGGGGGCTCCGCACTGTTGAAGAAGGTGAGTATTGTTGGTGGCAGTCTAAAGGTGGCTCCCAGGTCCAGAATCATTATCTGAGACATCACGTCGCCATCCAGGTAATAGGCTTTGGTGTGCTAGGCTGTCCTGTGGCAACAAATGACGCCCAAATCCAAAGAGCTTAATTCAGTGTAAGTTTTTTTCCTTGCTCATGCTACCTGTTCTATGGAGTCTACAGGGGGGACTCTTGTAATGGAGTCACCTTGGGACCGAGGCTAACAGAAGCTTCACTTCAAGACAGGCTCCCATTATCCAGGGTGCTACCCCAGACAAGAGGCTGAGTCAGCCACTGGTTTGACTGCTTCCACCCAGATGTGACACGTGGCACCTCTGCTTAACATTCCATTGACCAAACAAGTCACTTGGCTACACTGGCTTCCAAGGGTGGGAAGGGACTCCCACTGGGTGCCCGGAAGGCAGTAGCTCAGCACCATTTGGGGAATGCCACCACGAGTACTAGTAGCTTAATTCTACTCCCAGCTATGTGCCAGTTTTGTTCTCCGAAAGCCCAAACCTGAAGTTCAAAACTTTATGAACAGGGCTTCCCTGGTGGCACAGTGGTTGAGAATCCGCCTGCCGATGCAGGGGACACGGGTTCGAGCCCTGGTCTGGGAGGATCCCACATGCCGCGGAGCAACTGGGCCCGTGAGCCACAACTACTGAGCCTGCACATCTGGAGCATGCGCTTTGCAACAAGAGAGGCCGCGACAGTGTGAGGCCTGCACACCGTGATGAAGAGTGGCCCCCGCTTGCCACAACTAGAGAAAGCCCTCGCACAGAAACAAAGACCCAACACAGCAAAAATAAATAAATAAATCAATAAACTCCTACCCCCAACAACAACAAAAAAAAACAAAACAAAACTTTATGAACAGGTTTGTACCTGACAAATAGGCAAACAATTTCATCACATGAAGCCTAATTATTGATCTATTCATGGACTTATTGTTGTAAATTGTGCATCACACATAAAAGAGAGGCTCTCTGTGCTCCTGAGCTCAGACATTAGTCTCATTACTTGGCCCCTAAGAGACCACTTGGAGGCTGGTCCTACCCTACCATGGAAGTTTCACTGGGTCAAGGCGAAATGAGAACAACAAAAACAGGATAAAGTAATGAATTTTTCCAAAAGCAAAAATTCATTCCGTTTAAGGCAGTGCCCTGTATTCTGAAATCATGTCTTTATTTATTTTTTTTGAGCCTAAAAAGGCTTTTCTTTATGAAATAATGGTGAGGGAAGTTGGCAAAAGTTTTTTGAAAAATAAACTTCCTGGGGCTTCTCTGGTGGCGCAGTGGTTGAGAGTCCGCCTGCCGATGCAGGGGACATGGGTTCGTGCCCCGGTCTGGGAAGATCTCACATGCCGCGGAGCGGCTGGGCCTGTGAGCCATGGCCACTGAGCCTGCGCGTCCGGAGCCTGTGCTCCGCAACGGGAGAGGCCACGACAGTGAGAGGCCCGCACACCACACACACACACACACACAAAACCCCAAAAAAAACCCCAAAACTTCCTTAAAGTAAAATGTTAGTAATATTATATATCTGACCATCTTATTTTTTCTTAACTTTTTACCCATCATTTGCAAACTCTGACCATCTGATAGCCACTCATCTGGTTTCCCTCTTGTTTGCAAGGAAGGAAACTAGGAAATAAAACAATTTGCCTCCCCCAAACACACATTTAATTGGAGAAAGAATCCTCTATCGATGCTTGGATTCAAATTTCAGATTAGCTAAATGATGTGAGCCTTTCTTTCCCAGGAACAGCCTTATAGAGATGTGACCATTGATGCTGTTTGCCAGAGAAGTTTAAAGAACACATTTACTGAACTCATCGTGAAACACATGCAAGCAAAGGGTTATCTAGGAAAGCATTTTACGGGTGGCTAACTTTGGGCACTTTATGAATGAGGCTGCCTTGTCACTTTGGACCATTGTCCACTTATACGTTGTCCACTTTGGAACTGCTGAGTGACGTCCTGAGATTTGCTGAGTTGTGTTCTCTACGAATGTGCCTTGTTGATGGGGGGTTACAAGCTCCTGAAGGCTTTGGTGTGTATCTGTTTTGGGGGGTGGTTGCCTTTCTCCCATTAGGAAAAGGTGAGCCAGGAATGGGTTCTGATCAGACAACATGGAAATCAGCCGTGAGAGAATTAGACCAGTTTTGCCACGGAGACGAAAGCAAAGTTCTCCTAATCACTGCGAGGGAAGATTAAAAGTCGGAAAAAAGAAGCCTTGGGGTTGCTGAGCTTTTCAGTGACAGTGAGGTTGCCATGTATTACTATGGTGGCTAATGTTGTCCCTTGTGTGTGAGAACTCTGAGAGTAACAGTGCCATCTGTCCAGGGTCACACGAGACAGTCAACCTGAAAGAGACGGGGGGCAGGGTGGTAGCTGTTGAGAGGATGTAGCAGGTGATGAGGCTGAACCATGAGACTACTGATCTAGTGAGAGGCAGTGAGGGCCGGGGGGCAGGTGTCTCTTTCCCGGAGGAAGTTGGAATCGGTGTAGTTACTGAATTTCTAATGGAGAACAACGTCTATTTATTCAAGGCAGAAAGCAGCAAGGGGAAGACCACGCCTCAATGAAGAATTTACTTGTGAATGAATCTCTTGAGTGGAGAGATTCTTGTCAGTGGTGTTAGCTCTTCCTACATTGTGCGTGGGAAACTGAGGCCAGAACAGGTTAGAGAGACACCGAGAGGCGGATCTTAATGAAGCATAAAATTAGGCAGCCTTCCTGAATGGCTTTAGCCATTTGACATACAAGCCCATTCTGAACGCCAGCCCTCCGGTGGACACTGATCACTGGCAGATGGCGATGTGCCACAGCTGGGGTGTCTCAGGACGGCATGTCTAGAACGAGTGCCCACACTTCCCATGTATTATCTCACTGTGAGAGCTTTCAGACAATGTGCATTGCAAAAGGAAGGTTATTTATATTATATATTTAGCCTAAAACTATGATAACATCCTTTGGCATGGACTTTATCTTATGGTATTTGAAACTGAACCAACTTCCTGCTTCCAGGCATTAACAAATGAGGGGCTTCATGTTGTCTAATGTTATTTCCTGAGCTGAAGATAGATTTCTTTTCTCCAATTCATTCAAGTTTATTTTTTTAAAGAAAAGATCTCCTTTAGACAATTAAATTTCCCAGAATTGTTTAAGCATTGTTTTTGTTCTCAGTGAGAGTATTTCCTATTTAACTCCAGCTATGTCACCTGATGGGAATTCTCATGACTGTCCATCACTGCCATGCTCAGATAATTTGCAGGAGACGGGAGAAATAAATCCACTAGCCTGTCCAGTGTCAGAATCCCAATTTAGAACATTCAGTCTAATAAGTTTCTGGTCAGAGGATGCAAGGATGAACAAGGATGACATTTGCCCTCAAAGAGCTTACAATCTAGAAGGGGAGATGCAAAGGGACATTAATTACATAAGAGACTGTCATGTCCTAACTTCTCTCCTCTGACTCACTTCTGGGAATGAAACCAAGGGAAGGGTGGGGTGAGGGAATATTATGTATGAAAATGCAACAGTATGAAGACTTACTACCTAAGTGTGTCTCAGTATATGAAAGGAGAGTGGTCGTTTGTTCTGAGGCCTCAGAAAATGTCATTTTTGTCTAGTGAGAGACAGTATATCATCGTGGTTAGGAATGTGGACTCTCCAGTGAGGTTGCCTGGTTCAAATTCCTCCGCGTCCATTCACTATGTCTGTGATTTGGGGCAAGTTCTAAACTCTCTGTGCCTCAGTTATCCAGTCTGAAAATGGGTGTGATAATTGGGCTGTTGCAAAGGTGACATAAGGTTAACGAGTTTAAATTGCGTCGAACAGCGTCTGGCTGGTGGTAAGTGCCCAATAAACATTAGCTATTATTAGTAAACTTCTAAGAGACTCCTGTATTCTTAAACACAATTTTTGAATTTCACTGCTTTGGCAAAAGAGCCATACAGTTTTTTTCCTCTGAGGCCCTAGCTTTTTGCTATACATTTACACCTGCAGTATTTAATGTTCGTTGTCTACGTCAGTGCAATCTGTAGGTATGTGTAATTTCAATATAGCAGAAGTACTGCTGATTCTCTTAGCGGAGCCGGGGCTCTTGGGCTACAGCCTCAGATTGCATTGGCATCAATGATGCTACTCCATCTCTGCTCTGCTGAAGAGTCTGGTAGTATTGACGAGGAAAAATTTTCCAAAAACTTAAATTAAAAAATATTCCTAGACCAATTATCCAGTCATCCTTTGCTCTCAGTTATTCTTCCTGTAAGACACCCTTTACATATCTCAGTATCCAGACTGACATCCATCGCAAACACTGCTAGGTAATAGCCATGATGGAAACAACATTAAAAGCAAAGGGAAACTAAAGGTGTCACTTGTTTGCTCATATGCAGCAGGATCCTTGGTGCCTGAGCCTCACCACAACATTTGAAGTAGACACATTTTGGGTTGGCTGTCCATCTCACAGTGGTCCCCACCCTGTCCCTTCCCCTGTGTTCAGAGGTGCTTTCCAGGGACTATACTCGTGTGTGGGCCCACTTGCTTGGCTACTCTTGATGGCAGTGACGGGGCTCCTGACCTATTCAGGATCTCAGTCGTAGAGATTCAGAACTGGCTCCACGAGGGTCAGGCTTTCCACGTGGCCGGCTTGCAGGATCTTAGTCCCCTGACCAGTGATCGAACGCTGGGCCCCCTGCAGTGGAAGTGTGGAGCCCTAACCACTGGACGGCCAGGGAAGTCCCCCAACTTTCTTTTTACTAAAGTTAGAGTATATTGGTTTTGGTTAGTTGTAATCAAAGAGCCCTAACGAATTCAGCATTGTGTGGGAATGAGAACAGTAAAGGAAGATTTCTGCAGTATCTGTGCCAGAGATTTGAAATGAGTAGGTTTGTAAGTGAGGATTTACTTGGAGAAGCAGAAGCTCCGTGAGTGCTGTGGAACAAGGAATATATTATAGGAACCAGAGTTCACACAGCTGTGGGAGAAAGGGTGAAGCTGTGGCATGGGTGAAGGAGTTGGCGTGTGCAGGAAACCGGGAAGCTGTGCATGTCTGGCTGTTAGAACAGGGCTGTGAAGGGGTTGATATAGAAGTCTATGGAAGGTCGATGCCGCTTTGTGTCCATGAGTGCCCAGAAAAGTATCCGGTGGCGAGCCTGGGGATTCTGTTGGCTGGCAGGATTAGTAGTTGGGAAGGATACCCAGGCAGTAGACGGGGAAGAGAAAGGACAAGCCAGAACTGGCCAGCACCTCTGCATCTGTCTGTGCTGCGGCTGACCAACAATGGCCTTTCAAGCCAGATGGCTGCTGCTTCACTGCCTCTTCCCAGGTATCACACTTTTGGCCAAGGATAACGGGTAACTATCCAGGGAAAGTCATGTGCAGAACAGAGTTCCCAGAATAATCGAGTTGACGACAGAACACTCCTGTACACAAGTCTTTGATAGACTAGGAATATACAATCCTGCACAGTAGGTAAGATATAAGACTAGGAAAAAATATTAAAATTTTCTAAGTGATTATAGTGAACAAACATATTTGGGAACCACAGCTTTATGGTACCACCATCCGCTCAGCCCGGTCAACCGAGTTAAAAACTGGAGTCATCTTAGATGCCTTCCTCTCAGCTACCCTCAGCATCCAGTTACCAAGTTTTACAAAATTTTGCTTCGTGAACGTGGTCTCTCTTCTCTATGCTCATTGCAAACGTTCACGATCTCCTACCTGGACTGTTGTCTCTTTCCTAACTGGTCTTTCTGCATCTTCCACAGACCCACCTATACTACCATTACATCAGTGCTCTTAACCCTGACTGCACTTAAATTTTTTTTTCTTATTTACTTACTTTTTGGCTGCGTTGGGTCTTCATTGCTGTGTGCGCAGGCTTTCTCTAGTTGCGGCGAACGGGGACTACTCTTCGTTGTGGTGCGTGGGCTTCTCACTGCGGTGGCTTCACTTGTTGTGGAGCACAGGCTCTAGGCAGGAGGGCTTCAGTAGTTGCGGCACATGGGCTCAGTAGTTGTGGCTCATGGGCTTAGTTGCTCTGTGGCACGTGGGATCTTCCCGGACCAGGGCTCGAACCCGTGTCCCCTGCATTGGCAGGTGGATTCTTAACCACTGCGCCACCAGGGAAGTCCCTGACTGGACTTTAGCATCACCTCGGGGACTTAAAAAAAACCCAGTGTTTACTCCCCACCCCAGACCATACATCAGACCCTCTCACAACCACCTGATGTGGTACATCCCATCATTAATTCTGTTTTGAAGATGAGCAAATTGAAGATTAGCAAAGTTAAATAGCTTACCAAAGTTTAAGACTAAGAAGTAGAGGGGCTTAGATATGAAAGCATTTATCTGAGGGCAGAGCCTGTGCTCCTAACTACGTGTAGAATGCCTTCCAAACTGTGCTGCTGGGCTGATTAGAGGGATGGTAGGGCCAGCAGGTGAGGTGAGGTGGGGAGCACAGTTGGAAGTGTAGGGTTGAGGGGGAGCTGATGAGAACAACTCTGAACTTGGGTGGTTTGAATGGCTTCTTAGATAACCAAGTGGTGACGTTCAGGCAGCAGTTGAAAATACAATTAGGGGTAGCGGGGATGGAGAGCAGCAGATGGACACAAAGGACAGTTCTGGGGTAGAATGGACAGGATGCAGTGAGCACCAAGGGTGAGGTGGAGGAGTCTATAGCATTGTCTCCCGGGTTTCCAGTCTGAGAGGAGGGGTCAAGGGGAGAGTAAAGCTGCCTTCAGAAAAAAGTTAATGCTGGGAAAGCAGCAGTTTGGGGAATGGGCAGGAGAGGGCAGTGAGAATCCTTTTGGAGATACTACATTTGGGAGACCAGCAGAGCCACTAGGTTGGATATACGAATCGAGTTTGGGAGAGAGGTTGCTGTGAAAGATGCCAGTCGAGGTCGTATCAGAGTAGTTGAAACCTTGGAAGTGGATACGATAGTCAGGTGGAGGATGAGGGATGCTCAACAAAAGAGGAAGGCCAAGGATGCGATGCTGGGGAAGATTCAAAGAAGGGATGGGGAGAAAGGAGAAACCAAAGAAGGAGACCCAAAGCGGGGGAACAGACAAGGGAGGACCACAGGGATGGATGGATGGATGGCTAGACAGATAACAGACAGAAGACGGAGATTTATTGTAAGGAATTGGCACGTGCACTTGTCAGGGCTGGCAATTCTGAAATCTGTAGGGCAGGTGGGCAGGCTGGCAACTCAGGATTTGAGGTTTCTGTCCTGAGAGAGAATTTTTTTCTTCTTCAGGAAACCTCAGTTTTTACTCTTAGGGACTTCAGCTGATTGGATGAGACACACCCACATTATGAAGGGTCATCTCCTTTACTTCAAGTCAGCTGATTGTAGATATAACCACATCTACAAAAGTACCTCCACAGGAACACCTAAATTAGAGTTTGATTAAATGGCTCGGTTGATTTAATAGCCTGGCCCAGCTGACACATAAGACCTACATCACAGTCCAACTCTTGTTGGCCTGGCATCTCCTTAAGCCATTCATATCCTCCAAATAAAGACAGTAGCAAAGTACTTCCACTTAACATGACACAACTGCCCTGACTATAACCCGAAACTCGCTAACCTTCTCCCCAGAAGAAGACGCATAGTCCTTGGGTGATGTTCAGTCTTCCCCTTCACGTCCTCGGACCTAAATGCTTTGTTGTAAATTTAATTATTAGTAGTACATCTTATGTTATATAAGCAGATAAGGAAGAGAACAAAGATAAATATAAAATAATACATCACGTATCTTTGTCTTCTCCCTTTCTTATCCATGTATAAACAGAGTCATAACAAAATAAGGAAGAGATTCTCATGTCAATTACAGTTTTCAGTTATGTAACTGGTCACCTGGTTGGAGCTGGTATTTGTAACTACCTCCTTTAACTAATCACTCCCTTTGCCTTCAGGAAGCACCTCAGTTGGTCGTGGTTATTTACCTGCTGGGGTGACCCAAACCTTCATCGTGGAAAGGACTGGGCCATTAGTAGTCCTCCCTGAACTAGGTTGTTATAGTTTTCCATGGACTTTAGTCACAGGGCATGGAAATACTAAGAGGTGCCCTCAGGGATCTCCTATATTCCAGACATTCGCTTCCTCACCTGCACTGTGGCATGGCAGTCCAATGTCCCCTTGGTAGTGAGGATCAATCACTCCAGTCAACACCATAAGTCCCTTCTTTGCCTGTTGATTCAGAGACACAAGGCACCCAAAGCTGCCAGGTGTCAATCTTAACTTCCAGCTAAATGGCATAATTGTTGCTTTTCTTGGTGAAACCATTCTCCCCTTTGGAACTAACACCTCTAGGCCAGCTGAACATAAGGTTGTTGGAATAGAAGGCAAAACGTTTGCTAGTGGAGCTCTAAGGCTAATAGTGAGAGATGCCACTCTCATTTCCATCCCTTGACTCTTTGGACCCATGAATCTGGCCATGGGAGAAATAGCACCATATATTGGACACTGATTCAGAGCATCCACAGAGAGCTTCCTGGAGAACCCTGCTCAGATCTGCAAGGTACTGCTACCTAGTGGTGCTGTAACTGAGTCTTCAAAACGCCATTCCATTGTTCTATCGAGCCAGCTGCATCAGGATGATAGGGAACACGGTTAGACGAGTGAATTCTGTGAGTGTGGGTCCACTGCCACACTTCATTTGCTGTGAAGTGAGTTCCTTGATCAGAAGCAATGCTGTGTGCATAAGGCATTTTATGAGTCCATGGATGGTAGTTTCAGCAGAAGCATTGTGTTCAGGAAAAGGAAATCTGTATTCAGTGTAATTATCAACTCCAGTAAGAACAAAATGCTGCCCCTCCCATGATGGAAGTGGTCTAACCTAATCAACCTTCCACCAAGTAGCAAACGGGCTGGTCACCCTGGGGAAGGCTGCCATGTTGTTGGTCCTGCTGCTGGCAGCTTGGACCCTCAGCGGTGGCCGTGGTCAGGTTGGCCTTGGTGAGTGGAAGTCTGTATTGCTGAGCTCATGGATAACTTCCAGCCCTGCCACCATGATCGCTTTGCTCATCAGCCTATTGGACAATGTCAGGCGTAGCTGGAGAAGGAGGCTGACTGGTACCCACAGAACAGCAACATCCTATCCACTTGAGGATTACAATCCTCCTCTCTTGAGACCAGAGCATCTATTTGTGACACAGTATCTTCGAGTTTTTTGCCCATTCAGAGAGGTCTATCTGTATACCTCTTCCTCAGATCTCCTTGTCACCAATTTTCCAATCATGTTCCTTTCAAATCCCTGATCATCCAGCCAAACCATTGGCCACAGTCCCTGAATTGGCATATACTTGTTCTTCTGGCCATTTCTCCTTTCAAGCAAACTGAACAAGGTTCACTGCTCAAAGGTCTGCCCACTGGGTGGATTTTCCTTCACCACTGTCCTTTGGGGATATCCCAGAAGGGGCTGTGCTACAGCTGCTGTCTACTTTTGGGTGGTACCTGAATATTATGCAGGACCATCTGGAAAGTAGGCCCAAGTTTTCTCTTCCTCAGTCAGCTGATCCTAGGGAACTGGCCATGAGGCCGCAGGTACAGGCTGTGAGAGAGAAGGTAGTGGGGACGTTGGTGTGGGGACGTTGGGCATTTGGGCCCCTTCCTCATGTAACTTACTTGTGCCTTCCAGGTCTGCTTGAGCTGCATCTCATATGCACCACTTCCATTTGATGATGGAGTGCTGCTGTGCATGCCCAGATTCATGCCTGTGGGTCAGATGGCACCCAGTTCATGAAGGACAGCTCAGCTTGCACGGCAATGTGGTGGCCCACGGTTAAACGTTCAGTTAGTACTAAGGCCCAGCAGTAAGTAAAAGGCTGTTTCTCAAAATGAGAGTACTTATCCACAGAGGATGGCAGGACTTTGCTCTGTAATCTTCAGGGTCTGTGATATGACCCCCCCATAGGGGTCTGACCCAGCCTCCACCAGCAGCTACCACCACTGACCACTGGATCTGTGGGATCATGTGGCTCAGATGGCAGAGGGAAGCTCACAGGGCAGCCTGGACGTGGTGCAGAGTCTTCTTTTGTTCTGGGCTCCACTCAAAACTAGCAGCTTTTCAGGTCCTTTGGTAAATGGACTTGAGTAGTACCCCTCAAATAAGGAATATGTTGCTTCCCAAACCCAAAGAGGACCATTGGGTGTTGTGTCTCTTTTCCGGTCATAGAAAGGGCCAAATACAACAACTTATCTTTCACCTATACCACCGGACCTCTAGAAATCCCAGTGAGATGGAAGGCTCTAGAATTTTTGTCAGATTTATCTTCCATGCTCTGGCATACAAATGTCTCACCGATAAGCCTAGAATAGCTAGTCTTTCCCACTCACTAGGTCCAATCGGCATAACATCATCAATGGAATGGACCAGTGTGAAGTCTTCCAGAAGAGAAAGGCGATAGGGTGCCTGCTTGACCAAATGATGATGTAGGGCTGGAGAACTGATCTATCCCTGAGGTAGGGCAGTCTTCGCTGCACCGCTGGTTTTGCCAGCTGAAAGACAGCTACCCTGGTGGTCTTTACTAACAGGTATGGAGAAAAAACGTTTCCCAGACCAATAGCTGCATACCAGATACTAGCAGATGTACGAATTTGCTTAAACAGTGATGTTACAGCTGGTATAGCAGCTGCAAGGGGAATCAGCATGTCCTTAAATTTAGGATAATCCACTGTCATTCTCCAAGACCCATCTGTCTTCTGCACAGGCCACATGGGCATGTTGAATGGAGAGGTGCTGGGAATCACCACCCCTGCATCTTTCAAGTCCTTGATGGAGGCACTAATCTTGGCCATCTTTCCACGAATGCAGTCTTGCCTTTGGTTAACTCTTTTCGAAGGCAGAGGCAGTTTGTAGTGGCTTCCACTTGGCCTTTCCTACCAAAACAGCCCTCACTCCACAGGTCCTAGAGCCATTGTGGGGATCCTGCCAATTGCTGAGTATCATTCTAATGATGCATTCCAAAACTGGAGAAATAACACGAGGATGAGTGCAGAGACCCACCAGGAGATGGACCTGAGCTAAAACTCCATTGATTACCTGACCTCCATAAGCCCCTACTTGGACTAGTGGACTGCAATGATGTTCTGGGTCTCCTGGATTCAGGGTCAGTTCAGAGCCAGTGTCCAGTAATTCCTGAAAAGTCTGATTATTTCCTTTCCCCCAGTGCACAGCCACCCGAGTAAAAGGCCCTATGTCCCTTCGGGGAAGGCTGAAGAAAGATTAATAGTATATATTTTTTGGCAGCGTTGCGAGGTCTTTCCTGGAAGAGACAGACATCTCTTTCGTTCAAGGAGTTTTGGGTCTGCAAACTGACGCAAGTCTAGGAATTGATGGAGTCTCTCTGTTTTGGTAATTAAAGTTCGGCTTTTGTTCCCTTGACCTAGAACTTTTCTGCTCATATAGATCAAATAAGAATTTACTAGCATTCTCATCGAAGAACCCTATGATTAACTGGCCAGTGCCATAGGTTTGTGGCGGTCAGACTCTTCCGGTTGCTGCTTTGACTCTGCTGTCCATTACAGAAACTGTGCCCACGATGCCTTTGGTGATTCATTGCCACCATGTGGCCCCAGCTACTCTGGGGCCCAATTATCCTCACTGCATTTAAGGACCCACACTGCAGTGGCATAGTTCCCACTATAATTTCTGACCTACAGAGAAGAGCTGACCAACGATGCTGGGTCACAAAGTTATTTTTCCGAGTCACGGTGAATGGTGTGCCCTCTGGACCCTCTCGGAGTGAGTAAGCAGGTCATATGTGATACATCCACTCTAATACTTCAACCTCCCTAAGCCTTTAGATAATGCCTTTCCAGTATACCAGGGCAGTTCTGGTATTTCCACTTCATTTAGTGTAGGTCAGCTCTTGCCCCATGTTTCTGTCAACTAGCTAAACAAACAGCTTTTTTCTAATCTCTCAAGCCACAGCATTGAGTCCAGATGTCTGCTCCGTGGTCTACACCGTTAAATTCAGCTTGATCCAACTTTTTTGTTCCTTCCACCATCTTCCCACATGCTTCACATCCACGCTCATATTCATTCCATCCCACAACTCTCAGACTCCTAAGCACATCCAGGCGTTTTCACTCACACGGTTCTTATCTCGTGAAGGACCTTGACCCTCCTGTAGTTCTAGCAAGATCCTTTCCCTTCCTCCAGAGAGCCTTTCGGATCCTTCTTCACGACACTCCCTCTTACCCCAACTTCTGCAATGTTTTGTGTCAAACCTCTGGCTCGTGGCATATTCCACTGCATGCTGTTATTTAGTTTTATACGCACATATTTCTCCTCCCCGCTGGAGGGGAGCCCCTTAAGGGCAAGAACCGTGTCTGACAGGTGCGGCGTCAGGGATGCTCCAGGAGCCCCCTTGAAGGAACCGAAGAGGAGGGGAGTCGAGCTCGGCACGGATCGCAGCTGTGTCCTGGGATGGCTGCCCGAAGTGGAGAGGGGGATCTGGGACGAGTCCAGTGCTGCCAGAAGATTCAAATAGTTGGATCCTCATTTCATGTTGAACTGCTCGTCCCCCTCTTTCCCAGTGTGGTCTGTCGTCTCCCCCTCGTTCTCCTTCCCCCGTCCCTCTCCTCCCCTCCATCTCTTCCATCAACCCTTTGGTCACTTCCCTAATCAGCGTCTGCGAGGCACCCTCGTGGACCCGCCCCGCCCCCCGCCCCAGGAAGGCCTCCCAGTTTCTCCTTCTCCGAACACCCGTTCTCCCCACCGCACTTCCCCTCTCGTTTTCGTCCAGCAAACGGGCGAGAGCGAAAAGCAAACTTCCGGAGGTCCGGGACGCAGGCTGTGGGCCCGCCGGCCCCGCCCGCCCCAGCCGCTCGCATGTGCGTGTGTGCGTACTTGTATGCGTATGTATGTGAGCGTGCGTGTGTGCGCGTGCTTGTGTGCGTATGTGTGTGAGCGTGTGTGTGTGCGCGCGCGCGTGCCGGGACCGAGGCTGGGGAGGAAACCACCCGCGCGGCCCGGGAGGAGGAAGGAGCCTCCCCTTCCTCGCCAGCCCCCTCCCCACTTCCCGTCCGACGCGGCCGCTCGCTTCGCCCGCCGCGGGCCTCGGGGCGCACGGAGCCCGCCGGCCGCCGCGGAACTGGAGGCGGAGGAGGCGGAGCGGGAGGAACCGGCGGGGCGCATGCTGGGCGGGGGTCCCCAGGGCGCCCCGGCCGGTGGCGGCGGGGGCCACCGCGCAGGTAGGGGTGCTGTCACGGCGGCCCGGCGGGTCGGGGCGGGGGTCCGGCGGGGGTCCGGCGGGGAGGGTGCGCTCTTCCGTCTGGAAATCGTGCAGGTCCGGGCTGCGCCGCTGTTAACATCGGGTTTATGCATCCTTGCGAGGTGAGGGAAACTGAGGCAGGGCGCGTGGCGCGCCGCGCTGGGATCGATGTCGCGCCGGGTCCTCCCCAAAGACCGTGCTGAGATCCCGGGAGCCGCAGTTTTGGCAGCAGCGCCGGTCGGGTCCCGGTGGCCGAGGAAGGCGGCCGGGGCGCGCTCGGGTTTGGATGCGCCCGGGGACTGCGCCGTCCGAGCCTCGGGTCGCCGTTCGCCCTCACCCGCGCACCCGCGGGACAGGGGGCGCCCGGTGCCGAGACCGCGTCCCGACCCCGGGCCGAGTCTCGGCTTCCACCCCATCGGCACCTGGAGGTTGGGGTGGGTTGAGGAACGTGGTGCTGGCACCGCCCCAAGTGGCTGCTCGGCGAGCAGTTTCTCCTCAGGTTTCCTCGGCAATAGTGACGCCCACGCACGGCTCGGAGCGATCCCTCAGCTTCCACCGCCCCGAGTACGGGTCACGCTGTCAACACTGACACTAAGGCCATTAAGTGCACAGTTGCTTTTCAGGAACGGCAGGACGTCTCCTACCATCCTCACTTTTAAAATACATGCAAAGGAATTTGAGACTTTGGGAAGAGAATGAGGTTTGGAGTCCGGGAGTATGTGTCCTTGCTGCGCCAGAAGAGGGCCGGGCAACTTTGACAAGTCCTTTAACATCTCTGAGCCTTGATTTCTTCGAATGTAGAAGAGAACACTGCTAACCCATCCCCTCCTCCACTCCCACCCCCCAATCAGGTCCCATAGACTTGCTGTGTGTGAAAGCACTTTGCAAAACGTATGGTCAGTTGGGCAAATGCGATTTGTACAATACCAGAGTCTTAAGAGCTGGGGTATGAGGCAGTCAGCCTGCATCTCAATCCTGGACTTAGTTGTGCCTCAGTTGCCCCATTTATGAGGTGGGGACAATGACAGTGCTACCTCATAGGGTCCCTATGGGTTCAAATGTGGCCGTGGGACTTCCCTGGTGGTGCAGTGATTGAGAGTCCGCCTGCCGATGCAGGGGACATGGGTTCGTGCCCCGGTCCGGGAAGATCCCACATGCCGCGGAGGGGCTAGGCCCATGAGCCATGGCCGCTGAGCCTGCGCTCCGCAACGGGAGAGGCCTCAACGGGAGAGGCCACAACAGTGAGAGGCCCGCGTACCAAAAAAAAAAAAAAAAAAAAAAATGTGGCCGTGGATGTGAACCCCCAGCCCAGAGCTGAGATACACAGTAAGCTCTAAATAATAACCTTAGTTGCTCTTTTCACTAAGCAAAACCTAATTAATTTGGAGTGGTATAGAAAAACCAGTTTGATTTGATTAAAGTATGAATAGCAGAGTTTTTTTTAAGGAAATTTAATCTTATTAAGTTCAGGCATGGCACATAAAGTCTTTTGAGGGTCAGTTGAGACCTGGCACTGAGCAAAAAGAGGCCTGGAGCTGCTTTCTAAGCTCCATGATCTTGAGCCTCAGTTTCCTCATCTGTTTACAAAAAAAGATAAAATGGGGACAGTAACTTTTTGGACTGATAGAGCTGCCTGAAACTCAAATGAAGTAAAAGATCTGAGAGCTCCTTGAAGCATACGAGTCACAGCACGATGTAAGACATCACTGCTACCAAGAGCAATAAGAACATCTGCAATTTTTTTTTTTTTTTTACCGCTTACGGTATGCCAGGCAGTCTTATCAGGAATTGCTCTGATGAAATCCGCCCCAGACTGTTGTAAGGTAGATACTTACAATCCTCTCCCTGTACAAAGCTGAGATGCAGGGTCACCCTGCTTCTTTCCAAAGGTCACGTGGCTGTTTAGGGTACAGCTAGGATTAGAACCCTGGTGTGGGTGCCTCTCACAGCTGTGTTCTCAACCACTGGCCAAACTGACATTATGCAGACGAACTGTAGTTCAGAGCAGACCTGTGTTAGAACAATTGATAATAATATACCCTGCATGTTTATAGACTCCAAAATATGAGTGAATTGTTAGCCCTGGCAGAAGAGACTTTGAAATAATCTTAATTGTTTTCATCCCTATGTAAAAGAAAATCCCATTTTAAGCTGTCTTCTTGTAAAAATAAGCAGTGAAAATTTGCAGAGAAAAAATGTACTAAAACCTTCAAAAAACGTATCACAAGAACTCATCAGAAATCCCCTTAAATAATAGAGGGTTGAAAAAACACTTTGAGAAAAAGGAAGAAGAAAGAACTCATCAGAGATCTCAAAACTAAATAGAATCTGCATGAATATTTTATTTTAACATGAATTTGCCAGGACCCTTAGGATGGCACAAGACGGGTAAACTGGGATTGAGGCTTTTGGTGTCATGGTTACCTGGCAGGGCTGGGACCCAGGACATTTCTGCAAGGACCTCACTGTTCACCTGAGATGCCCCCAGAAATGGACCGTCAGGCAAAGTCTGTGCACCTGAGGGAGAGTGAGTGCCGGGTTTCTGTGTTGCAGAAACAATCCCTAATTCAAATGTTTCCCTTATTCTTTTTTTCCTCTTTTATTCTTTTTTCTTTTTCCAAAAGTAGTGGGTGCTCGTTACAGGAAGCACAGAAAACTACAAACAAGAAAAAGAACACTGAAAACCACCGCAATCCCAGCAATGCAGACCAATAGTTTGGTGTCTCTTTTCTTGTAAGCCATTTCTGTGCCATGTTCATCAATTTATATCTACTTCCAAAAAACTGCATGCAAACTATTACTGTTTCATGAGATGACAAAAATAACAGTAGCTCATTGCTCAAACATTAAGACATTAGAAAAAAAGCCCACATTTATTATGTTCATTAAAACTTTTCCGTTTAAAAAAAATTCTTAAATTGTGGTCGAAGAAGGATTAGCGATTAAATTGTTAATGTTTGAATTTTATTGTGATTTTGGTCAGAGTTTGATGAAAGATCTTCAGAGTGAAGAGAGGATACAGGGGTGACCTTTAAATAATAAGATCTAAAGACCAGCACAGAACAAAGTTTCTGAGTATAAAATTTTTAGATTAGGATCATTAGACCAGAATTAGAATAATCTTTTGGACGATGATGATACTAATTCAGCTTATATGCCGGGTTCTCATGCAAAGCCAGCAGAGAGCACTGCTTCCAGAGATGCCCTGGGCAGCCACCCTGGGGCTGGGGCTGGTCCTCTCTGGCATAGCTGTGCCACTTTCCAGCCAGCACCATTTAGTAATGTAAGCCTTTTAGCCCTTGGGAATCTTCTCTTGTTCTCGATTTTAATGACTGTGGTGAAAATTCCTTAGCAAGTATCTTTCGTGCAACAATCATGCAATTTAGGAAATACTTGCCACAGATGCTTTGACCATTCTGAATCCATTTCCTCTTGAAATCAGAGTTTACCAGCTGCTTCTTTGAGCACAGACTTCACCATCAGCATCCCATTTTTTCATACCAGTGGTAGGGGGAAAGGAGAACTGTGGCTGACCAGTGAGTGACATGGTATTTCTATTTGGCTTTGGAAGGCAGTCAGGGGCCCACATGGTGTGCTCAGCTGCTGACATGACCATCGGTTTTCTGTCTGCTTCCTTTCATCTGGCCCTCCTTCCTTTTGGCCACTTGCCTCCTGTCATGGCTCAGAAGTGGACGGTAGAGATAGGCTTCCTGAGATCACTAGGGTCACTTCTTGGTTTTCGGGTCTTATAAAACAGAATCACAGAATTTATTGCTGGAAGAAGCTTCAAACGATCAGGTGGTCAAATCTGTTGAGTTCTGGCTGGTGAGGCACGGACAAGTGCAGCTGCTGAGAAATATATATTTGGTCCTTATAATGGTAACCGTAGGTGTAGGGGGCCTGATCTCAAATGAGGTAATTGAAATAAATAGCCCTAGATTCTTATTTTCAGTCAACTTCAGGTTAATTTGCCAAACATGTTGCCTTGCGCTCATCCTGAAAATACATGGATATAATTCTACCTGTTCAACCCCTGCATTTGCCTGCCATGGTAGGACTTTTACCCTTTATTTGCAGATGGCTTTGAACTCTCAGAGAAATGCAGTTAAGACAGGAAACTCCTGGAGGTGGGGTACAGCTGTCTGCAGGGATGAGTCACATCAGAGTCCTGATGGTTGTGAGAGACAGTAGAGATCAGGGTGTCTGGCCTGCTCAGTTTATAGGTGTGGGAAGTGGGTGAGAGCAGCAGAGTGAGTGTTAGGATTTGGGTCCTCTTATCTTCCTTGGAGCTGTTTCCATAAGCATGCTTCACTCTATAGTTCTGCATAATTCCCCTCTACTTAAGAAATATTAAATGAATTGAAACCAACTCCTTATTTATTTATTTTTCAGCTATCATGGCTCTTAAACACTTAAAATTCTGAACGGTTACTTTTTTCACATTGTCACTGATCTGTAAGAATCCATTGTTCATTAACTCATTAGTCATTCATGCAACATTTAGAGGGCCTTCTTGGCCCAGAATTAGAAACAGAGCCACAAATGAGTAGGGTATCACTTTTTTTTTTTTTTGAGGTACGCGGGCCTCTCACTGCTGTGGCCTCTCCTGTTGCGGAGCACAGGCTCCGGACGCGCAGGCTCAGTGGCCATGGCTCATGGGCCCAGCCGCTCCGCGGCATGTGAGATCCTCCTGGACTGGGGCACGAACCCATGTCCCCTGCATCGGCAGGCGGACTCTCAACCACTGCGCCACCAGGGAAGCCCTAGGCTCTATTTTTGACACAGGAGAATGTATGTGTTTTGAATTTATAAATGGAAGCATATCTCATCTTACTAAAATACTGATAGGCAAAGGAGGACAATTTCACAGCGGTGGAATAAGAAAAAAAGTAAAGAGAGATAAATGGGGGCTCTGTTTCTCATACACTGGAAGCATAGACTTGTGAAAGCTGTTTTGTGATTACCTATCCTCTGCTGAAAAAAGGTTTGTGTACCTCAGTACAGTTCTTTTTTTTTAATTAGGGTGTAATTGACACTAACATTATATTAGTTTCAGGTGCAGGACATAATGATTCGGTATTTGTATACATTGTGCAATGATCATCACAGTACGACTAGTTAACATTCCTCACCTTAGAAAGTTACAAAGTTGTTTTTTTTTTTTCTGGTGATGAGAACTGGTAAGGTCTCAACTCCGTACAATTTATTAATATTTCCTTGATGCTTTCATTATAGCCATAGTGAAATGTGAGACAGCTGACCTTGGGTATAGATAATCTTCATTCAATTCAAAAAGTAGATCTGGGGCCTCAAATTTGCTTGACTCTTATCAATGCTTTTGTTTTCCTCTGTCTGGTTATAGAATTCTCTCGTAGAAGAGACACTAATTTATCCATTTATTCATTCCGTTGTATTTATCCGTTCAGGAACATTTATTTGGCGCCTACTGTATGCACGGCACTGTGGTGTACCCAGCAGGGTGTTTAAAGATGTATCAGATTGTCCACAAGGACCATCCAGTCGAAAGGGGAGATCTAACGAAGCCTGGTGCTCTTTCTGGGTGATTTAAGGCAACCCTCAGATTTTCGCAGCCACTATTAGGACGCTTCTTCCAAAGGCATCTCAGTCCTTCCTGTGTCTTCCCAGTCCTGACACTTGATTGTGTCAGTATTTCTCTGCTCAGTACCTCCTGACAGTCAGGCCTGCATGCTGCTGCCAGGATAATCTTCCTAAAGCAGAGATCTGATTAGGTCACTGTTCCCCCGTGCAAAGACTCATTATTGTCCTGCAAGCAAATTCTTAGCATTCCTTTCCAGGCCTTCCATAAACAGGCCACTAAATCCCTAAAATGGACACTCTGGCCCTTTTACTGCACACTTTATTCTGTCCACCAAGAACATGATGGAATCTGTCCTCTTTGCCCCCAGTCTCTACACATCTTGCCAGTAATACTTCCCAGCCTTCTCTGGTCCTCTGGGATCATCTACTTTTTTCCACTTCTTCTGTTACAGTTTGTTGTGTATTTAACCTGCCTTCCCAACTCCCATGTAAACCCCTTCAGCTCAAGGAAGCTCTCTGGTTTATCGCCTTTCCCCTCATGTATGTAGTACATTCATGGTTTATTCCACTCTGACTGAGTTGAATTAAACGATTTATTATATTTTAGATTGAGCAATCCCGTGTGTGGATTAACTCCGTCTTATTATTTTTATGTCTTTCGAAACCAAGCAAGAGTTGCAGAAGTTCATCTCAGTTCAAAAGTTTATTGAAACGCACAAATCACATTGCCGGATACCGTGGTGGCTCTTTAGATTAAAAAAAAAAATGTGTAGATTGTTGTCCATACCCTTGAGAAGCCATGGTCCAGGGGAAAAAAGAGAATTAATTTTTTGAAGTTTCTGGATGCTGTTTCATCAGAATGGCAATTGGGATACACCAACATTATCAAGAAATAAGCAGCACCTAGTAGGTACCCAGTGAATATAGGATGGATGGATAGATAGGTAGGTGAGTGGAGGAAGAAAGAAGGAATCCTGTAATTTAGAATTTATCGATTGCAGTGTTTACTGCTGGGTATAACAATTTTGAAGATAATTTAGTCAAGTATTGATTTCCACACTTGTATATAAAATGTGCTGCTCTTCATATAGGAAGAGAGAGACTAGTCCATCTATAGACACTCTGTTAATTTCCTGGCCGTGGTGTTACCATTTAGTCAATTTCACTCACATTCACAGCGGCTGGGAGGCCCGCAGCTGGTGGGGGCCAAACACGTTGATCCCACACTCATGACCTCATCCTCTACCCAGCTGCCTAATTGGCTTTGGGGATTGTAGGATGAGTTCTGAACTATTTCCCGACAGGGCAGCTTTTGTGTGTCCTCCTCTACTTGACTCAAATAGTCATTTGAACGGAAAAATGGACAAATTCTGTCATTTTAATCCAACTTATATTTTCTTGACTTTAGGATTTGGGATTATCTAAGTACATTCATTCCAATAAATACTGGAATGTTTTTGAAACTTTTTTGAAAAGCATAAGGTGATATATAAGGAAAGGTATTGATATTGCTCCTGTTTTTCCCAGTTTGCTGAGGTGGAGTAGGGCTCAGTGAAAATAAAATGAGATATCCCAAAGGGGTTATTTATCTTAGGCTGATCTTGGGGTACATTTATATTGACTCTGCTTTTAAAATTGTATTCTGCTTTTTAAGGAGCATAAGACCCTTTTAAAAAAACAATATCCTATCCAAATTAGGAGACTGCCTTTCCCAATACAATGAATAATTATTCATCATTACAGAGCCAGGAAGGGGTGAGTCAACCAGAAATTTAGTGGAGAGAAACACACTCTTTTGGATATGTCTTTGCATTAGTCTGGGCTGAATTTCTTGTCTTATTTATCTTCTTATCATTTGTGTTAGACCCGTAGTAGGAATAGAGACTTACCGAATTGCATGGGTTTAAACTAACATTGTAATTTGACCACCGTGGCGCGCAGGGGAATTGCTTCCCAACCGGTGGTGGCTCCTGAAATGTGGCATGGGAGCCTCAGGCAGCAGCTGGGTTAGGAAAGGCAAGGTAGGGCACATGTCTTAAAGTTGCTTTTGCATGCAAACACAGTCTTGAACACACTGCCTGTTCAAGATCAATGCAAATGGTGAAAATTTCTAAAGGCTCTGCCATTCACACATTGCATAAGAGAAAAATGTCAGCTGCCCATATCAAAGCACGCCCTGATGATTTTAGTTTGGAGTGGCTTTAGAGGACCCAGGAAGCATGTGGGGACTGCAGCACCCCAAGCTGACCTTTGGCACTGCCCCTGCCCCTCCAGAGCCTATCACCCAGGATGTTCATCACGTATCAAGATGTACTGTGAATTTCTGAAACATCGACCAATGCACCTTTTAATGGAAGTGCAGAGGTGGGTGGCAGATTTCTTTTAAATTGTGATCAATTACTTGTCATTGATGTGGCTAAGTGATGGTTAACTGTGACTGGCTGAGTGGCCGGATGGATAGGATCAGGGTCAGGACTCTGGGCAAGTCCTTTAATCTCTCTGAATCTTAGTGTCCTTCCTTGTCAGCCCTCAGTGTAGAATTGTGGTAAAGGTCTAATCCGATCATTTATATGAGCGCATCGTAATCTGTACTGTTTACATGTAAAGCATTGTCTTGATGGTAAACTCGCTAATATCTCCTCTAACATCAATCCTGCCTGTGATCTCAGTTTGCCTTATAGCTTGTCCCTCACACCCTAATCCAGGTCCCTGATCCCTTATCTGAATCGCATTAGTGTTTCTGCAGCAAAATAGATGCTCATGCCCTTAACTCAGTGGGATGGATAGACTCTCCATCGCTTTACGTCTGTGCACACGAGGGCTTGCAGATTCCTGCAGGATGCATGAGGGGAAGCTCGCGGTTCTCAACAGGGACTTCTGGAGTTTGGAATTTTCGATGATGCATCATGAGCTTGTACCTAATCGTTGTTGTACTCGTTTTGCTTCTTCTCCTCCCCTTCCCCTCATTTTCTTCTGCTGCATTTCCAGTTCTTAGCCTCAGTGGCTGTTGTATTATCTCTGCTCTTCCCGAGATGGGCCCCCGATATGCTGCCTTTGTTGAGAGACACAAGCCCAGCCTGCATAAGGGGTGAGCCCAGGGACGGAGGCGGCGTTGCAGGGGAGGGGGAGCAGGACCCCACGGAAGGTGTGCTGCTCAGTCGGGCTTCAGCACGCTGCCGGCGCAGGAGTGCAGACTGGCTCTTCTACAAGGCAGCGCTGGCAGGCGGTCTGCTCTGCGGGGTCGGGGCGGGGGGTGCTCCCGTGCTCAGCTTCCAAGACGGTGTGCCCACCAGGCCTGGCTGGTGTTTGGTCCTTGGTCTGACACCTGGATTCTTGGGCTTTGCCTCGCCCTTTGGGAGGGCCGGGTTGTGTAGACTGCCTTCCACTGGCTTTGACTCTGCTCTTGTTGCTGCTGCTTCTTGGATCCATCCTTGGGGGCCACATTTTGCAGCCCGAGGGCAAATGACGCTCCACCCTCTAATCCTCCCAGGCTCCAGAGCCCCTGCTTGTCTTGGAGGGAGCCGTAGACAACTGCTGTCATTGATAAGCTGGAAGGAAGAGGGGTTGGAACTGTCAAGGTGCCCCCTTAAATGTCCACCCCCATCGACAGCCAGGGTGGGCGATGCCTTTGGCTCCTTATGTTGCTGTCTTGGGCTGTGAGCACTCGAGGGCTGCTGGTGATGAGGAAGCTTCACGTGGCTGATCGATAGCAAATGATCACGGAGAGTGAAGGTGGTGTAACAGAGCACTTGGGGGCTGGCTCTGGGAAGGGAATTCTGGAATTCTGGTTCTAGAGCCAGTCGATCTTTGCTTTCTCTAGGTGTAATTTAATTTTGGGTTTGTCTTTATAAAATTTTCATCTACATGAAATGTACATTCTCCATTCTCTCTGTAAGATGCTCCACTGATTGGATTTTGGTTTCTTGGAATCCCCTCTGATAGTTTGCCTCTCCTGTTGCAGAAAATTCCCCGCTCTTGCTGGTATCATCTCACACCCAAAGAGGGCATTCTAACCTTAGAAGAGGCTCAGCTCAGCAGCACGCCTGCCATGCCTTTCTCTCTAAGCATGGAGTTTGGCCTCTCCCTTGGCTTCTCAGGTGTTTTGGCTGCAGGGGAGAAATCGTCACAGTCCACGCTTATTTAATAAGACCGTTATGGAAGTGAACCCAACCTGAGTGCAGGCAGGGACAAAGGGGGACCCGGCTGCTTGCTCTGCCACCAAACCTCAGCTCCCTGTAAGTTTCTGGAGCTGTCACTTGTGAGCTGTTTTCACTGAGGAAGAACGACTGTGAGGCTGGGGACTTGGCAGTCTAGTTGGCTAATCCTCTGGGTGTTCTTTCCGCATTGTCTGCAGGGACTATAGGAGTCAAAGGCCCTTCAGTGCAAAGATAATGCCAGCTTGTTCCCTGGAACCCCAAAGGAACCAGAGTCAAAGGGGCTTTTTGTTTCACCAGGAGAAAAACCCACAGGAAGTCCCAGCTTCCGATATTCCTCTGCAGTCTCGTTGTCCTATCAGAGCTGACTGTGCTTCGGCCTCCTTTGAGGGAGGTGGTAACTTGAACAAAAATAAATAAATGAAAGGATGCCGTTCTTCGTGGCCGGGGTGGTGCACACATGCTGGGCACACGAGCATGCAGGCTGGGCTCTTCCCCCAGGCCTGGGGCCCAGGTTCCCCCTGCAGAGAGGGCTCGACTGGTGAACCGAAGGTAGTCAGGGCCACTGCATGCTGTTCTTGTAACAGGGAAGAGCCAAATCTGACTCCATGTTGGATCTGTTTTTTTTTTCTTTAACCTTTGCTTTCCGCTGCTTTGGTTCACTAAAACGATACTGTCTATACGTAATGGTCCGCCTCAGGGAACCCTGCCCCTCTGCCTGAAGGTTAAACCAAAGTGCCTTTGTTCAGGGCAACATCCGGCCCCTGTCCACCTGTGCATGGCTGCAAGAAAGAAGAAATTAACACACCCCCTGCCCAAGGCTGGCTATTCCAGGAGATATTTACAAAACTTATAGCCTTTTTACTTTATTTCCCCTCTCTGTGCTATAAAAGAAACTGGCATCCAGACCCCGATAAGATGGTTTTTCAGAGACACTCGTCTGCCGTCTTCTCGGTCTGCAGGCTTTCCAAATAAGATCGTATTCCTTGCCTCAACGCCTCGTCTCCCGATTTATTGGCCTGTCGTGCCGTGAACAGAGCAAGCTTGGACTTGGTAACATTCTGAGAATCAACTGTTGGTCATATGAGTAAAGGTCTGAGCCCGGCCTCTGCCCCATCGTAGGCCCTCAATGGGGCTAACATTAGATTTCAAATTTCTACCAGCAGTTCTGTCACTTACCAGGCATATGACCAGGAACAAGTCATTTAATTTCTCTTCGGCTGTAAACTGGGCAATAATAGTGCTTATTTCAGAGAACCGTTGTGAGGATTATATGAGACACACGCAAAGGGCTTAGAAAATACTAGCTCATTAGAACAGGTGGGCTGCGGCCTAGAGCTGTGCGGGCCACGTCCAGCCAGGAGTACACGTGCGGGCCCAGGGGTGAGTGGGGCTGACCCCCGGCCGGGCCCTGGTGCTGAGGAAGACGTGCCTTCTTCCAATTCATCAGCTCAGAGGGGCCACCTTTTTCTAATTTATCCTCCCAGAGGGAACGTCTTTTTATAGTTCATCACCCCAGAGCGGGTACCTTTTAAAACTTTGCATAGTGGCACCGTATGTGGTAGCTGCAGCCCTGTGGACAGAAGAAAGATGCTATTATTACTGTAGCAGACAGACCCTTCTGGAGGGAGGTGTGCATCGCGTGCTTTACCTGGCTCCAGCTTGGTCACTTCACTTTTATTTCAATGATATGATTACCATAGTCAGAGGAGCAGTTTTGCTATTTCCTCAATTCTAAATTTTCTCTAGAATTTTCCTTGAGGCCAAGGGCTATAATTTCCTGCCTTCCAAGGCCCCCTCATCACCGCTGCCTTGCACCTGTCCTCTGGAACGCACATTTTTTTTTAACGTCTTTATTGGAGTATAATTGCTTTACAATGGTGTGTTAGTTTCTGGTATAAAACAAAGTGAATCAGCTATATATATACATATATCCCCATATCTCCTCCCTCTTGCGTCTCCCTCCCACCCTCCCTATCCCACCCCTCTAGGTGGCCACAAAGCACCGAGCTGATCTCCCTGTGCTATGCGGCTGCTTCCCACTAGCTATCTGTTTTACGTTTGGTAGTGTATATATGTCCGTGCCACTCTCTCACTTTGTCCCAGCTTACCCTTCCCCCTCCCCCTCCCCGTGTCCTCAAGCCCATTCTCTACATCTGCTGTCTTTGGAATGCACATTTGTTAACACAGGTTGGAAAAGAATGGGTAAGAGTGTCAGCTGGGTGCTGGTTATTGACTCTTGGCCTCTCACCCATCCTTCGGTGATTTGTACTTTACTGCTGGGGCTGCGAGTCAGACACATCCCTGGCTCCACTGCCAGCTTCCTTTCTGTTAAATTCTGCTGACTGGAGGCAGTGGTGGGAGACCAGAGGCAGGAGGGAGAGAAAACTTCCTGATTCGAGTTTTACAGTAGGGCAGTTCCAGGCAAGGATGGGTGATTTGGGCTCCAGCAGCCCTGACGGGTAAGCCCTTTCCCCAGGCTCCAGAACCAATGGGCACGGGCTCTGCGACAGTCCAGCGGATTGAGCAGCCTCAGGGATGCAGCCCGGAGCATCAGTGTCCGACCTCTAGCTATTATCCCTTCTAGCTCTCCTTCTTCTTTGTGCTCTTCCAGTTCTTTCCATACCTTTGTGACTAACTCCCTGTATTAAACGTCCTCTGTTTGGCATACCTGGAGTGGTCTCAGTTTTCCTGCACTTTGTGTGTGGTCTCTGTGGATCTGTTGGGTGCTTAGGGCTGAGTCTACTCCCCAGGATCTCTTCCTTCCTGTTTCCATCTTCACACGTGTCAGCATTACTGCCGTAGCCTTTACAGTAGGTTTTCAGCCTCTAGCCTCTTTCTAATCATGCTGTCATTATAGTCAGATTAATTTTCCTAAAACTCTAGTTCGCCCAGCTCACACCTCTGCTCAAAACCCTGCCTTTACAGCCATTTGGTAAGGGTCTAGTCACCTATGACCTAAACCCCACTGGTGAGCATCATAACCATGGTACCTTCTCCACAATCTTCACAACAGATTGTATACAGGTCCGTATACTCAGAGGGTCGTTCTTTCGCCCGGGCTGGGGGGCAGGCAGTTGGCTCAGTGGCAGACACACCTGTAGTCGTGTGACTGTGAGAAAGGTTGCAGAGCCTGCTGGTGGCACCTGCTGCATCTCCTTCCCTCCCCTCACTGGTTCCTGTTCAAGTCAGACCGGGGCCTTTAGGACAGGGACTTAGGTTGCACTGGCCCCTCCTCCTCTCCTGGAGGACAGCGGTCAGTGTACAAGGTCGGCCCGATGTCCCGGGATTAGGGAGGTGGACTCCAGGAAGCTTATACCATGTCACTTCTTATAAACTGATGGAAATAGATGTACGGTGAAACGTGCCGATGAGCTGTGAGTCTAGATGAGATTGTCATTGTCTTGCGACGGGAGGTTTCTCACCCCCATACATTTTCTGACTTCTTTGAAGTAATGTTTTAAGGAAATTCCAGAGCAAAGGGGATGGGAAGAATCTCTTAATGGAAATGAAAGGGACATTATAAGGTCAACTGGAGGAAAAATATTATGGTTAATGTTCAAACGTAGCTTTATTGTTTTTATATAAAAGACAAAACATAGGCATTATAAAAAATCAAGCAAGCCTGAAAAATACACGGTAGAAGAAGTGATCACTGAAGCCTCACCTTCCTCACTGTGAAAGCTTTAGTGAGCATCCTTCTGGAGGGTTTTCAGGCCTGTGTTATACACACATGCAGTGCCTCAGAGGTAGGATTATGTCCCCTTGTTTTCTAATCTATTTTTTCCCATTTATTAGTACAGCACAGAAACGTTTTCATGTCAGTAAATATTGCTTTACTTTATTATTTCTAATGGCTACACAATATCCCATGTTTGCCCCGTAGATTACTCACCCAGCCACATTAAACTGGAATGTTTACGGTTGTCCCCCCTTAGAACATGCTAGCTTTTATTAAGTTCCTGTGTTTACGGTGATGCTAAGGATCTAAGAGGTATTCTGAGATATCAGTGCTTAGAACATCAGAAGTGTGGTTCTCTGTGGGGTGAAGTTCACTTCCCCCTCCGTTTACTGCCGCTTACCCTAAGGCACCGCTCGGATGGAGGGGATGCTCTGCCTTACATTGCCGTCCCGGGACTCAGGCTGACAAAGGCCCTGCCACCTTTAGCATGTGGCTTCCAAGGGTGCCCTGGCCTTTGACACCCAGCCAGCGGAGAGTGGAAAAGAGAGAGCAGAAGACTTCCTAGGGGCTGTTCAAGGATCAGAGCTGGAAGTGACTGACCTCACTTCTGCCCACATTCCATTCGCCACGGTTGAGTCACATGGCCACAGGAAGCTGCAAGGGAGGCTGGGAAATTCTCTTAGCTGGGTATGAGGGAGGAAAAGACCTCCGTTTGGTGAACAGCAACCAGTTTCTACCAGAGCTCCCCCTAGTGGTCTCCAAATCCTGGTTCTCTTTTCCTCTCACATCTGGAAACCGCACCGCCCGCCCCTCCCCCGCCCCCCCGCCCCCCCCAGCAAGGAGACACCATGCGGCCCTTGTAGTCATTGCAGATGGCTTTTCTCCTTTCTGTCTAAATGAGGATCCCGGTTTAACGATCATTACTAAATGAGCTTCTGTGACTTATGTGACTTATGAACTAAAAAGGAATAAATTATTTACCTCCTCCCTAGCCCCTCCCAATTTTCAGTGATGGAGCAGAGACAGGATGACACGACTAAAAACCCCCCTTTGAACAGGGTGAAATAGGAGATTCACCATAGTCACGTGCATCTCCAGGTTCAAAGCAGTCCTGAAAGCCAGTGGGTAGTCAAGGTGAAGGCCCCGTGCCAGGGAGTGGGAGTACTTTCTCCACTGGGCCTTGATTCTGCTCTCTGAGAGGGAGTCTTTTGTTAGTTGTCTGCATGGCCCCTGGCTCTGTGCTGCCAGGTTCATCCTGTCCTTCAGTCTCCATGGCAACATTTGAAGCGTTGCTGGGGAGTCTGCCATCTTTACGAGGGCGAGGGCGTGTACAGCTTTTTTTGCCTTCTGTTTAGTTGCCTGAGGTTTTTAAAGGCTCGTATAGACTCTTTTAAAAGTCCAGGCTCATGATGTCTTAGGCCGTACATTTCTGTCAACAACTTAGTAGGATTCTCTTCTGTTTTCTTCCATTAAGTTCGTTATACCAATGGCTAATCCCAAAGTTTTTTCTTAGACATTATTGTCAGGCTTCATTTATTATATAACTGTATCACCCCCATGCCCTTGCTTCTCAGCTAAATGGTGGTTACCTTGAGGCCCTCAGATTCAGATGGGAAGGCATCACTCTTGATCAGTTCTTTGCCACAGGGCTGAGGCTTTGGGCCTTTGTCACTTACAAGCTTTTTCAATCTTATTTCTTACTGTTTGAGACAGTTGGGTTTTCCAACCCTTCAAGCACACAAATTGATGGATTCTATCCTCTTTCCTTTACGCCTGCAAACCAACAAATTCTTGACTGATCATATCTTTTTCTTTAAAATTACTTTAATATCATCTTTACTATTGCTTTTATTTTATTACTAATTCTCTACTTTCCCATTTCCCCCACTGGAGCCGCCAGCTTGGTAGACACTAGGTCTGCTTTCTTAGTTACTGCACGTGATGATTTTACCAAACATTTTGCCATTGCATAACTTGGATCTCCATTTTTCCAGTCTCTGATATCAGTTTCCTTGCTTGGTCCACTGCTTGGTTGTTAAGCCAGTACCGCTTATTTTATTGGTGCCTACTTTAAGGCACCAATTTTTGTACTAGTTAACCCCTGCTGTTGTAATATAAAAACTAAATTCTCAGTAGCATAGCATTTCAAAGTTTGTTTCTTGCTGATATAAATTACATTTTGAGGCAAGGCTGTTGGTGATGGGGTTTGGGAGGGGAGGGCATTCAGGGAGTCAGGTGGACCAGTGCACGTCCATTTCAACCTGTGGCTTCCAAAGTCTCCTTAGAACATCAACGTCTAATCGATAGAGGAAGAAGGACTGTGAGATGACTACAAAGGAGGTTTTATTAGCTAGGCCTGGAAGTGGTGGCCATCATTTCTGTCCACAATTTCGTTGACCAGAACTGAGTTACATGGCTGCACATAATTTCAAGGGAAGCTGGGAAATGTGTTCAACTGTGTGTCTCAGAGAAAAGGGAAATGGGCTGGTGAATAGCTATCAGTTTCTGCCTGGATGCCTATGTAGCAGAGACTCTTTTAAAGACCATATATATATGAACTTCTTTAATTCTGTGAGATAGAAACTGTTGATATACTCATTTTACAGATGGGAAATTGAGGCACTGGGAGGTTAAATAGCTCCCCAAAGGTCACACAGCTAACCAGTGGTGGAGACAGGATTTGAATCCAGACTACCTTGTCTGGCCCTGTTCCCTACTCTATACTGATAACATAGAATATTGTTAAAACTTAAAAGTTAAATGTAAAAAAATGATAAAGGTAAAGATCACAGATTTAAAGGTTAAAAAGTGAGAATTAGAAGTGATAAATTTAAAAATCACATAAAATAAAGAGAAATAACTATAATTGAGAAGCAAAGAATACAAGCTTAAAAGAATGATACACAGCCTTCAATGTAAATGAGGGTAAAATGTGGTAAATGAAACACAATGGATAAAGATGAAAGAAAGTGGAAATTAGGGAAAAAAATACTTATAAAGTAACTGGAAACTGAAAAAAAGCCCAAAGATGAAGTGAGAAAATAGTGAAATAATACAAAAGAATAAAAATATTAAATAAGAGAAAGTAAGAGTTAAATAAGTGAAACTCAAAACATTAAGAAAGGCAAACTCAGGACTCATTTAGTGAGACACAATACAGCTAAGTTCAAAACAATGAAAATAGAAGTTTCCTGTAGGCAAAATAAGAAGAAAGTTAAACTAAAAATGATAAATGAAACTAAAATAATAGAAAAATTACACACTCTTTAGAAGACAATAGGATTTTAAAAAGAAATTCACAGAAACAGGTAAAATAAGTAGCAACGTAAATCCTGCTCTCAGAGTGCTCCAATCTGAATCAACACCTGTGATTAGGGGTCCCCAGTAGACATTCTCAGGGCTGGGAGCTGAGGGGTAGAGGGGGACCTGGGGTCTCCCCTCCTTTACAGACCCTACAGTGCCTGAGTGGAGTGATGTCAGCAAAATGGGGAAGTAGGAAGCACCAGGCCCTTGTTCCTCTATGGGAAATTTCAAAACAAAGAAACAACAAATAACAGTTAGAGACCAGCTCAAACCACTTTACAGGAGCTCTGGAAAATAGTCAGAGGACTACAGCAACTAAGTGAATGCCCAGAGAACAAAGAGCCACGTTCAGAATGGTAGGTTGTACAGAATTTAAATGATAAATGCATAAGGAATAATTATAAATCTATTTGAATGAGCACACAATGTATAAAGATGTAATTTGTGACATCAGTAATGCAGAAGGGGGATGGAGCTGTGTGGAAGTAGAGTTTTTGTTCCCTATAGAAGTTAAGTCAGTATCAATTCAAATTAGATTATTATAACTTTAGGTTTCATACGTAATCCTCCTGGTAGCCACAAAGAAAATATCTATAAAATACACATAAAAGGAAATGAGAAGAGAATCAAAAGGTGGCACTAGACACAAAGGAAGGCAATAAAGGAGGAGATGAGGGACAAAAAAGCTATCAGACATGCAGAAAACAAATAGCAAAACTGCGGAAGTAGTTCCTTCCTGATCAGTAATTACCTTAAGTGTAAATAGGTTAAACTCCTCAGTCAAAAGGCATAGATTGGCAGAATGGATTAAAAAACATGATCCAGTTACATGCTGTCTATAAGAGACTTACTTTAGGTCTAAGGACACACAGAGAGTGAAATTGAAAAGGTGGAGAAAGAAATCCCTTGCAAATAGTAACCAAAAGAGAGCTGGGGTATCAATACTAGTAATATCAGACAGAATAGACTTTAAGCAAAAAACTGTTACAAGAAACAAAGAAGGACATTATATATTGATGAAAGGGTCAATTCACCAAGAAGATATGATAATTATAAGCATATATGTACCAAATATCAGAGCTCCAAAAAGTATGATGCCAACACTGACAGAACTGAAGGGAGGAATAGCTCTAGGGTACCGTGCCTGTGCAGTGCAGCAGGCAGGCCAGCCTCCCTCATGTTTCCCACACCCCTCGATGTGGGCACCTGTGTCTCTAGGAGCTCCCTGCTGCCTGCTGGCGTTTGAGTCCCTGTGCTGCATGTGAATTCTGACTTTGGCTACCTTGTCTCTCCTACTTGGTGATCAGCATCCCCACCTTGGTTGTGTCACCTCCCACCCTGCTGCCTGAAAGGCCTCTCTTTCCTCCAAACTCCATCCCCTCTAGGGAGGTTTTTATGAGCCCAAATTAATGACTTACATCACTCACCCCTAGCCTGGGGCACAGATTGTCTGTACCTCTCATTTACCAAATCATGTTTGCGTTTATTGACATGTGTATTTCTTTCTTTTTAAAATTTAATTTAGTTTAATTTTTGTGTGTGTGTGTTTTTCCAGCATCATGATTTAATTAAGGGAGCATATTCATTGTAGAGAATATACTGATGATTGTAAATGTGACTCCTCATTACAGCCTTAAAATTTTTGAAACACCGAAACACAAAGATGTCAATTATATATCCAAACTACAGGTACAAAACAAGTACATGTATTTTCCATGCTCCAAAATTGAGTACGCACTGTACTGTCATAGGGAAGGGGTTTACCAATGAAGACCTGACAATAAAGTACTCAAGACTGATATGCCAAAATAAAATATAAAATAGAGTTTATAAAAACAAGTTTGACAGTAGCAGAGTTGACCCTTTTCATCTCTGAGCAAAAATGCATTTCATTATACATACCCTCTCCTAAAATGAATAAAATGGTCACTTAAGAATGCTCTATTTATTTTCTCTATACTACAACATTTTCCATGTCTTTTGAAAAAAAAATATTGTGCAGGAACTGTGGGATAAGCATGCATGTGGATGGAACGGCACTATTGTACTTGTTCTTACAACTCACTCCTAGATAAGGAGAAAGTGTTACTCATTAGTATGGCCCAGTCTTAGCCAATATTCAGTTTGGAAAGACACTGGGTTAAGATCAGAATGATCTGAGATTCCAAGTTCTAGAATTGATGATTTTATATGCCATTGTATTAGTCAGGTTTCTTTTTTTTTTAATTTTTATTGGAGTGTAGTTCATCTACAGTGTTGTGTTAGTTTCTACTGTACAGTAAAGTGAATTGGCCAGACATACACATATATCCACTCTTCTTTACATTCCCCTCCCATACAGGTCATTCTTATAGAGTATTGAGAAGAGCTCCCCGAGCTACACAGCAGGTCCCTATCAGTTATCTACCCGTACATATAGTAGTATGTATATATCAATCCCAGTCTCCCAACCATGTATTTCTATTTTGTCTATTTGTTTGATAGGTCTTGAGTTCCTTGGGAGCACATGCTTCTTTGTCACTGGCACTCAGCACTGTAACCTGAATGTAGAATCTTATTTTTCTGTTGAATCAATAGATGTTTTTTAAAAATTAGGCCTAGGGACTTCCCTGGTGGTCCAGTGGTTAAGACTTCGCCTTCCAGTGCAGCGAGTGTGGGTTCAATCCCTGGTCGGGGAGCTGAGATCCCACATGCCTCGCGGCCAAAAAAACCAAATGTAAAAAACAGAGGCAGATGGGCTGCCCTGGTGGTGCAGTGGTTGAGAGTCCGCCTGCCGATGCAGGGGACACGGGTTCGTGCCCCGGTCCGGGAAGATCCCACATGCCGCGGAGCGGCTGGGCCCGTGAGCCATGGCCACTGAGCCTGCGCATCCGGAGCCTGTGCTCTGCAACGGGAGAGGCCACAACAGTGAGAGGCCCGCGTACCGCAAAAAAACAAAAACAAAAACAAAAAAAAACAGAGGCAGGGCTTCCCTGGTGGCGCAGTGGTTGAGAGTCCGCCTGCCGATGCAGGGGACACGGGTTCGTGCCCCGGTCTGGGAAGATCCCACATGCCACGGAGCGGCTGGGCCTGTGAGCCATGGCTGCTGAGCCTGCGCGTCTGGAGCCTGTGCTCCGCAACGGGAGAGGCCCGCGTACCGCAAAAACAAACAAACAAAAAAACAAAACAGAGGCAATATTGTAACAAATTCTATAAAGACTTTAAAAATGGCCCACAGAAAAAAAAATCTTAAAAAAAAAATTAGGCCCAAACACTGATCTTTAACCCTAAGGATTAGCTAATGAGAGCATCACAGATTTGAAGTTGGACAGACAGAGTTAAGCTACTTAATTTTGTGAGCCTCGGTTTCCTTATTTTTGGATCTGGAGGTCCATTTTTTGTGCCTCTGCTATGTATCAGGCTATATGCTAATGCTCTCGCTTAAGCGTCATAATCCCCACTTTTCTGATGAGAGAACTGAGGCCCAGAGACATTAAGTAACTTGCCAAAGTTACCCAACTCATAAATGGAAGAGTTAGAACTTGAACCCAGGTCCCCCAAATCCTTTGCTTATTTTTATTGTAAGGATCCACAAATACCTACCGTTCAATCCTTCAACTTCTTCAGCCTGTCTGTGATCTAAGTTCAAGCCCTCCGTTAGTTCTCCCCCTCCCCCAGTGGTAGCTCTGGTGGGCAGAACGATGCCCCTTCAAAGATGTGTTCATCCGAATCCCTGGAACCTGGGAATATGTTGCCTTAATGGCCAGTGAGACTTTGTAGATGTGATTACATTAAGACTCGAGATGAGGGGACCATCATGGATTATCCTGGTGCACCTGATGTGCTCCCAGGGTCCTTAGAGGGGGAAGGGGAAGGCAGGAGTCAAAGAGACATATTAGAAGATGCTCTGCTGCTGGTTTTTTTTAGAGATTAAAAAAATTTTTATTTATTTCATTTATTTATTTTTGACTGCGTTGGGTCTCCATTGCTGCACGTGGGCTTTCTCTAGTTGCAGCCAGCAGGGGCTACTCTTCGTGGTGGTGTGCGGGCTTCTCATTGCGGTGGCTCCTCTTGTTGCAGAGCACAGGCTGTAGGCACACGGGCTTCAGTAGTTGTGGTGCCCGGGCTCAGTAGTTGTGGCTCTTGGGCTCTAAGAGCGCAAGCTCAGTAGCTGTGGTGTATGGACTTAGTTGCTCGGCGGCATGTGGGATCTTCCCGGACCAGGGCTCGAACCCGTGTCCCCTGCATTGGCAGGCGGATTCTTAACCACTGCACCACCAGAGAAGCCCCTCTGCTGCGGGTTTTGAAGATGGAGGATGGAGCCCCAAACCAAGGAATTCAGGCAGCTTCTAAAAGCTGGAAAAGTCAAGAAAACAGATTTTCCCTTAGAGCCTCCACAAGGAAAGTAACCCTGCTGGCACCTCGATTTTAGCCCAGTGATAACCATTTTGGATTTCTGACCTCCAGAACTGTGAGATAATAATTTGTGTTCCTTTAAACTATTAAGTTTGCAGTGATTTGTTATGGCAGCAATAGGAAACTAATACAGTGGTGTTTTTGCTTTCCTTGCCCTCTTTTCCTTCACATCTTTCCCTCCCTCTGTCCGCCTTCCAAGTGGTGTTCCAGCGCTCTACTTCACCAGCTGGGTCATCACTTCCTGTGGGGGTGGAAACGTTCTCGCTTCTGCTTAAGGCCACGCCATGCTGATTACCTTCCTGGCTGTTTTCTCTTTTAAGGTGGTGTGAAGAAAGGAAAAGAATGGTCCAAATGTGATCTTAGCAGAACAGGGAGCAGTAGGTCTTTTACCTCCTTAACTGTGAATGCTAAGTCTCTCCAGTGCAAGCCAAGATCATGCTTAATATTGGTGCCTACGTCACATCACACTGGCCACTCAGGTTGAGTTTATTAACTGCAGCCCCTAAGCTTTTCATATCATATTAAAGCAAGAGACCTTATGAATTGTTCTTGTATCTTGTAGAATGTCTGCCATCCTGGGTCATGTAGCTTTGGGCTCAAAGAGGGAAAAAAATGTACTGATTTAATCTCTCCAGGGAAAGATTTAAAGACCAGGCTAACAAGGAGAGACAGATTGAATGCTGAGAGAAAGGTGGCAAATTCTAGAGCTAATCTAATTAAAGGGCTATGAGAACTTTTCATTGGTGCATAAATAAAATATGACAATCAGTGTCAGCTAAGAAACCCTCAGCAAATATCTAATCTGATTATTTTTTTCAGCATGACATAGAAAGTTTATTTTATTTTTTAAAATTTTATTTATTTATTTATTTTTGTGGTATGCGGGCCTCTCACTGTTGTGGCCTCTCCCGTTGCAGAGCATAGGCTCCGGACGCGCAGGCTCAGCGGCCATGGCTCACGGGCCCAGCCGCTCCGCGGCATGTGGGATCGTCCCGGACCGGGGCACGAACCCGTGTCCCCTGCATCGGCAGGCGGACTCTCAACCACTGCGCCACCAGGGAAGCCCAGAAAGGTTATTTTAAAACAAATACTGGTATGATACAAAGGAAGCTGAGGGAAGCAGGGAGACCCAGGGTAGGTGCTTGCCCATCCTCTATGCCACCCCCTCCTGCTGTTCCAGCCCCACTCTTCAGAGGGCATGGGATCTCCCAGCCATTTCAATCCGTGACACATCTGTGACGCTGCCAGGTTGAAGAGTAGGGTAAAATGCTCTCAGGGAAAAGAAAAGACTTTCATCCTCCCAGGCATTAGGGGCTCTGAGGATGACTGGAAACCTGAGAATCTGGAGAGGAGAGTTCAGGGCTAGCTTCAGAGAAGGAGGATGCCGAGATTATTGAGAATTCTCAATAGTTCTCTCCGCAAGAGGGAAGAGATATGGGAGCATATGTATATGTATAACTGATTCACTTTGTTGTAGAGCAGAAACTAACACACCATTGTGAAGCAATTATACTCCAATAAAGATGTTAAAAAAAATTGGATGACTAAATAGAAAAAAAAAATTCAAAATCGCTGAGCCCTGAACCCTCTGGGCTTCCTAGAATTTTGTATTTCAGTGTTTGTGCATTCCCAGGAAAACGTTTCAAACAATGCAGCTAAGATGCTATACCTCCGAAGCGGCTAAACCAGTTGGCTCCCTGGCTGTGATCACCTTGCACACTTGGTAGAGGGAAGGCAGGGCAGGAATGCGTGTCCTAAAGGAAGTCCTTGCATAACAACTAGGAGTTAGTGCCCCTAAAAGAAGGAGGAAAGCAATTGGTGAGATGATCTCCATTAACTTAAATTTACCCAAGAGGACCACGGAGGTCTGGTTTGGATAAATCTGGGGCAGTCCAAAGGTTGCCAAGGGATATAGGAAGAAAATTTTAATTTGCACACTTGAGCTTTGTAGTCTGTCTGATCCGTTTGGAGGTTACCTCTCTTTAAGTGGCAGAAGCAGGGCTTCACTGCGTTCTCACCTTCAGTGACCTTTCCTCAGCTCTCCATCCCTGATCACTACGGGGAAGTTATCTTGCTCGTATGATCTGTGTTGTGTTAACACACACAGAGTGATTGCCATTTTAACGTCCCCTGGATGTGCTTCATCCTCGCTGAGTTAAATTGCTTTCTACTTTGGTAAATCCAATTCAGATTTCTAACTGACCATAGGTTAAAGTTCTAATTTAAAATTCCATTTCTTTTAAAAATTAGCAATTCAAATTGCAAGGTTGGTGAGGCAGCTCAGATCCTGAGACTGTTGCTGTTGGAAGGGGCCTTAGCTGTCATCTGTCCTGAGGGATGCTTTGTCGAATTCTTCTGGGGACAGAATAGTCACTACTTCAAATAGATTACACGTAACGAGGTAAATGAAAATGGCTTGTAAAGTGTAGAACATTCTACAGATGTTAACTATTTTTTTAATCGAAGTATAGTTGATCAACAAATATTAACTATTATTAGCATTTGTAAAGACGCCTTTTCCATCATTGCCAGCTTTACTTATTATAACATGCATTTTCATGTTGAACTCCTATTTGGCTTGTTGTGAATATAAGGTAAAATAACTTTATAAATTATTTAGTAACATTTTCCCCCTCACACACTCATTCCTATACAGGTGAGGGATGTGTCCCCTGGGGTACAAGAGATGATTTTTAGAATCCCAGGATGTGACATGGAATGCCATTGGCTCACCTTCTTATATTTTCTTGCTGCCGAAGTCTCAATTTGCTGCTAGTGTACCCTTAACCTTCTTTAAAACTAATTTCCCTTTGTAATAAAGAAGGAGCCAAGCAGGCTCCCCACAAAATGCTAGTTTGTTTTCATTGTCTTTATTTGTATGGCTGTCTTCTAAATAGGGCAAGTAGTTGTCATATCCCATTTATGGTAGTAATACTGTGAAGTATTCTTTAAAATATATTTATTTGAGCAAAAGGAATGAGACAATTTAAGCGAAAGTGTAAAGAAAATATTGATACAGGTGGTGTTCTGCTGTAACAAGCACCGTGAAGTTGGTTGGACACGTGGCTCTCCGTTGGCCTTGAGAGATAGGCCACTGATCAGAGTGCTGTCCTTCATAACAGAAGAAACACAATTTACTCTGTTTCACAGAGTAAAATATTTCAAAGACTGTAAATAAATATTAAATATTTGAAGACAGTACTCATGTTCCCCTTGGGCCTTTCTTTCATTCTGCCTCACCCTTCCCATTCTCCCCATGTGCTGTTGTGTTGCCCCTGCCCTAGGTGTGTGTGTGAGTCTGTCAGTTTCTCTCTTGGGGAATCTCCCTTTTCATCGTGTGTATAGTGGCAGTCCTTGTTCTCATATCAGGGAGCAGTTCCTCCAATCAGATGAGAAAGGGAAATTAGGGACCAATAGGGATGACATGTAAAGAGGAATCATGGCAGGGAGGTTGCCTGGGGCTTGTCAGGAGGAACAGTTGGGTACAGATTCAGGAGTGATATTTATGTCCTCAAATGGCTTTATATAGATGCACAAAATAGAGGCTGTAAGCAAAATGAAATTGAAATATTCACATCGGGCAGAGAATTTGGAAACTCTTTGAGATTCAGGTTGGAAAGTCTGTGAGAATGTCTTTGTGGCTTGCCTCTCTGAGCTTTATTAAACATTTGTCATCGCTAAGACTGGTTGGTTGATTAAATGTGGGATTGCACGGAAAATGCTTTGGTTAGTCGGGGTGTGCTATACAAATGTCAAAAATGATTGTTCTTTCATAAGTTGTATTATTACTTTATATTGTCCCCATTATAACATTTACATTCTATTCTATATCAATACTTTTCATAGTTGTCTAGCCTTAGTGCTTTATTTAAAAGGATCTGGTGCTCCCTGGTAGTCCTTTCATAAAAGCATCTTACCGTTTCTGGGTCCTGTACCTTGGTTTATCTCTTGGCTCTCTGGATTTTACCATCCAGAGGTTTTTATCAAGAAGATCCATGGCTGTTACACTGTCCAACATCCATGCATATTGAATAACGACTTTTTGTTCTCTTTATAATGTTTGGCAACTTGGCTGGGTATAAAATTCTTGAGTGTCCCCACCCCAACCCCCAAACTGTATTGACAGTGTCACTTGGCACTGAATGTTACCTTGGAAGCCAGCTTGAATTTTGCCCTTTATATGTGTGACTTGAGTTTTCTTTGAGATTTACATAGGATTTATACTTTTTCTTTGCAGTTAAGTGATTTTACCAGATATCCTGGTGTTGGTCATAATACTTCCATATTTGTTCCTGGATACTGTGTATACCTTTTATCTATAGATTTAGATTTTTTTTATTCCCTAGATGTTTTCTTCTATTATATCTTTGGTTCCCTATGTCTTTTTTCTTCCTGAGGGACACCTATCATCCATATGTTTGTTACCCTGTATGTATATCATCTTCTCTTTAATTATTTTTTTCTTTACCTTTTCTCTTGCATTTTGTCGTTTTCTTAAGCTGACATTCCAAGTTAGTGACTCTATTTTCAGCTGAAACTATACTTCTTGATGCTTCTGAGATTGTTCTTGGAGAGACAACAGTGAACGGTCTTGAGGCAGGATCTTATTTTCCTGCCCAGGAATTGAACCTGAGTAGCCTGGATGAAAACCAGGCATCCTAGCTGGTAGTCCATCAGGGGATAAAGGTTAGAAGCAAAGTTACCCTGGCTCTTGCCCCATTTGAAAGCAAGAATGTTTCAAGGAGACAAAAACTGTAAAATCAGGTACAAAGTTTATACTTAGAGACACAGCGCAACATGTGGGAGAGCATGCAGAGAAACAGTTTGTTTATTTAAGACAGAAGCAAGGCAGAAATACACACCCAGAGAGAAAGGGTGTGGGCGTCCTGTCTAATGAGGAGGAGTGCAGTAAAGAGATGGTTAAGTCATTTATATAGGGCAGTTCTTCCAGGTCTTTGTCCTCCTTTGGCCAATTATCTCACTTCTTTTCCCACATCTGACCTGCCCTAGGACCCTGCCCAGTATGTGTGTGCATCTTTTTGCCAAGGTGGATTCCAGTGCAGAGGCCTGTGGGAGGTTTGACATCACCTATTATGGGCTGGCACTCCCTCCCTTTTGACCCCTGAGGAGCCTTCCTGTGCATGTGCATTTAGGGAGGTTTCCCTGACCTCAGGAGTGGTAGACGTGGTCGTCTTATCTCTTTGCTCCGGCAGAGCTCAGCTCCTGCCATTAACTTGGTCCTGGGAGTGTGGATGGAACACAAAGCTTCACTTTACTCTGCTTGACAAGCTCCAGCTGCCCAGCCCAGGGGCCCGTCTACCTCCTACCTCAAGATGGCTTCGTTTTATAACTGAACTGAACAGAACACCCAGGCAGGCATTCACTGGCCTATGGAAAATCCTAGGTATTGTTTTCTAAAAATTGTAATGTTACTGTTTCTCAAGTTAACAGCGGGCCACAAGCTGCCTTCTTCCCATCTCATGGCTGCCCTCTTCATTCTTCTGAGTGAAACACCTTGGAAAAACACTTCTTTCCTTCTCAAGAACTGGAGAGGAATGTATTGATTTGGGTGTCTGCTATGAATTTCATCCACATTTCACAGTGTTAGGAGAATATTTCTCACAGTTTTGAGAAGCAGCATGGCTGTGGAGCACACTGCCTGTGTTTTCATTCCTGCTTTGCCGGCTACCAGCTGTGTGAGTTTGGGCAAGTTACTTAACCTCTCGATTTCCCAGTTTTCCTCATCTGTAGAAAGAGGCTAGTAATAGGGCTGTTATGAGAATGAAATGAATTAATATTTGTAAACTGATGATAACAATGCCTGGCACAAATAATAAATAGGCACCTTATAAGGGCATCTTAAATGGATATGGCATGCGATCATGCGTTGTCAATAAAGTTTTCTCCCCAACATCTTCTTATTCTTTGTTTATTTTCAGTGGGCTTCACAGAAATGCAATGAACTTGTCTTTGTTCCCTTCTCTTGCCCCTGAGGTTGCTGGATTTCTTTGCTCATAGCATGTTTGTTTAGGCATTCATTTAGAATTGTATCTATTATAGGATATATATCTGGCTGACCAATCTATGGCTCTTAGATTCTACTTTTTCCCTTCTTAGAACCAGAACACTTGTCCTTGGTAGGCCCAGGATTTCTCAAAGCCCATGAGTACATTTCTGTGGTCATGCCCGTGAGTTCCTTTAGTGCTGGATCATAATTTATCTGACCTCATTTGGGGACATGAACTCACTTGAAGGGCTAGGTGTTCTCTTTCTATCTTTTCGCCTCTCTTGAGCTTCACTTCCTCCTGAATTATGCTACCACTATCCTTTCCACTCTGAAGATCATTTTCTTTAACAGAGATGAGGCTGAAACTTGGAGCTGTGTAATCCTACCCTGTCTTCTCTCTTATCTGTTACCCTTGTCCCCTAACTAGTGGGCCGGTCCCTGTCGGCTTGACTTTCTTGTCCTGGTTTGTTTGTTGGCTGATTGGTTGGTTTATTTGAAGCACACCTTTTTTTGCTGTTCTTAGCATATTTACAGAAGGTATAACTCCTTCTGGCTTTTGGTCTTTTGACATTTTTCTTATTGCTTCATGATCCCTTTGTACTTATTCCAAGTTATTTCCCGTCTGTTTATTTTTGCCCTTTGAAAATTTCTACCTCTTGGAAAGCTTCTGAACCTTCAACCTCAGAAGTTCTTATAGATGCTGCCTTGGGGTTATTGTGCTAAGTAAGTGCCTTGGGCACTTGTGAAAAGCACAAGTTCCTAGATTTCCTGCCCTAGGGATTCTGGTTCAGGAGGGCTGGGGAAAGGCCCTGAAGTGTTTCCTGCATTTTCACAGGTCTTCTGGGTGATTTGATGCAAGTGATCCCCAGGACACACTCAAGCCCAGCTACTTTGGAGCAGAAGCACCCAGTCTCTTTCCTCCCCCAAGCCATGAGTGAGGGTGACTCATGGGCGGGGTTCTCTGGGGGGCTGACCCCAGGATCAGCCACCGTTCCTGATCATTTCACCAGCTTTAATTCTGTCCCTTCCTTTCCCATTCAAGAAAGATAACTGAATGTGAGTGAGCGTAATATGGACTTAAGTATGTTCTAATTATAACAAATTAAATAACCCACAGCTTTAGTGCTTCACGACTCCCGACCCGTCTCTGCTGTGCTGTCACCTTATTGTGAGAGCTCGACTCAGGCAACAGCCCCCTTTGGGGCAGTTTCTAACTCCAGCTTCACCTGGTCACCCTCTCCAGAGGTTCCCTTCCCTTTTGTGTAACTGATAGATTTTGTGTGGCCATCACATGAAACCTGACGCTGTTCCCTGGGGAGGACCTTTCCTTGGGAGCCTCTGCTTTAAACCAAATTGACCCTGGCACATTTTCAGGTTGGAAACTTTTGTATAAAGGACTTTATAAGTCCTGCAAGGTCGTTACATTTGGACGTTATTGCTGAGTGCTGTTTCTCTTAGAGCTCTTAGCAATCTCCTTATTCTGGAATATTTTACATGCAATCAGTGAGTATCATTGAGCACTCCTGCTTTGGGGATCACATCTGAGTGTTAGCAAATGTGAAACAGGCCATATACACTCCTTGGGGTCCAGTCCCGGCTCTAAGAGATCTGTTCGTACCTCAGACTCTCATTCCAGAGTCAGGGCCTGTGGCCTGCAGGATGGGCTTGAGGTTGAGTGGAGGCCAGACTTCCCAGTCCTGGCTTTAACATTAACCAGCTGTGTGACTCTGGACAAATTTCTTCTCTCCCATAAGTGATCTTATTTTTAAAATGGGGTGATAGGACTTCCCTGGTGGCGCAGCAGTTAAGAATCCACCTGCCAGTACAGGGGACATGCGTTCGAACCCTGGTCCGGAAGATCCCACATGCCACGGAGCAACTAAGCCCGTGCGCCACAACTACTGAGCCTGCGCTCTAGAGCCCGTGAGCCACAACTACTGAGCCCGCGTGCCACAACTACTGAAGCCTGTGGGCCTAGAGCCTGTGCTCCACAACAAGAGAAGCCACCACAATGAGAAGCCTGTGCACCGCAATGAAGAGTAGCCCCCGCTCGCTTCAACTAGAGAAAGCCACGCACAGCCAAAAATAAAAAAATAAATAAATTTATAAAAAAAATAAAATGGGGTGATAATAATCCTGACCTTATTAGGTTTTGGTGAGGATTAAATGACATGAAATATGTGAAGAATTTAGCACGTGCCTGGCACTTAGCAGACGCTCAGTGAATACTGGATCAGATGATGTTGAATTCATCAAGCTGGTTTTTGATGTTATTTTCATGTGTCTTGCATTCTGAGTTGCTTTCTAGACCATATCTGTTGTGTGTACCATAAAGTCTGATAATTTGGGTGGGGAGAAGGTGGTAGTGGAGATGGAATATCGTGGGCAGTAACCAGGCTGTTATGATAATAATGTTTGATCCATAAGCTATTGGGATAAGGCTGGGCTATCAATCTTAGAAAATAGCATTAGGGAAACTTCTCATTTCTAAATCTCATTTCTAAATGAAATGAAACACTTTCATTTCTAAAGTGTTTTAAAACACTTTACAGTTTACATGTGTTTTCTCATGTCCTATCTTATTTAAACAAAAAGAAGAACTGAAGTGTAGGGAAAAACGGGTTTTCTTTTTCTTTCCTTTTTTTTTTTTTTTTGGCGGTACGCGGGCCTCTCACTGTTGTGGCCTCTCCCGTTGCGGAGCACAGGCTCCGGACGCACAGGCTCAGTGGCCATGGCTCACGGGCCCAGCCGCTCCGCGGCATGTGGGATCTTCCCGGCCCGGGGCACGAACCCGTGTCCCCTGCATCGGCAGGCGGACTCTCAACCACTGCACCACCAGGGAAGCCCAGGTGAGTTTTCTTTATGTCCCATCATCAGGCTGGGTCTGACCCAGGTATGCAGTTTCAGATCTGAGATGTCGTCAGAACTGCTCTTTGTGGCTTATTGGAGCACTTGTGGGGTGTGTAGAGCACATGCTAAGCACCGAAGGATGTTATGAGAAAAATAGCTTTGTATCTGTGCAGCTGTGTATATATGCTTCTGCTTAAGAGCATCTTTAAATGGACTTATAGCCAATGTAATGACGAAACCTGATGACAGAAAACATGCCAAAAATAACCTTGAAACTCACTTCCTACATGGAGTGAGGATTTGTGTGGTGTCCCTGACGTCCCTTTGTTTCCACCCCACCTCTGCCCCCATCCAGACTCACCCCTGATTTTGACCCCATCTGGCCCTTTCCCAGGATTAGTTGTTTAATTGAAAATGTGCCTGCAAACATAATCTCTGGATTGGTGGATTTCAAACAAAGCCGATTAGAGAGTTCCAATTATAAGTGTATGGAAAGAATATCTCTCTTTAAAATATGTTATTGATAATGAAAAGCTGAGGACCTTGATACTCTGCACGCAGCTTGTGTGGACTTCGTGTAGATTCACACGCGTCTCTGTGTATCCTGCCTGCGGGTCACTGCGCTCCTCCTGGCCCCAGAGTGTGCCACTGTCTTGGTGTGTTTTGCAAAAATGACACATCTGTTTTCCCTTTGGCTGATTGCTGGGCCCTGGGGTTCCCCTCCCTGCCTGTGCCCACAACCCCGCCCTAGCGCACTTCTCAGAGTGGCCTTGTCTGGGGCCTCTCTGGTTGTTAATGTTAATTCTCAGAGACAGGAATCTAGGTAAGAAGGAAGATTTCATGTGGAAACAGTTGTAGGTTGATTTTTGACCCCAAGAAAATAGTTCATTTTATATATATATATATATATATATATATATATATATATATATATATAAAATTTTATAAACTTTTCCTTCATACACACATTTACTGTCAAAGTTTCCTCAGCTAGTAGGTCTCTTGAGGTGGCTGAGGGTTCCTAGAAGGACCTGTGTGGCATTGCCTGCATCCTTAGAGATGCTACCATGATGGAGAATGGTAGAGGCCCGTGTGCGCCATTGCTGTGCCTCCTTCAGAGGCTCTCTGGTGGAGGGCTTGTCCTTGTCTTCCATCCTTCCATCCTTAAGGGTCCTTCCTCGTTCTGTTGTCCCCCCGTGTGACATCTTTTCCGCATGAGCTGGATTTCCCTGGTCCTGGTGTTACTGAACCAAAGTTGGGTTTACTCACTGGCACGCAGTAAAGCCAATCTCCTGACACCGGCTTGGGGTGAAGGAAAGTGTAGAATTTATTGTAAGGATGGGTAGCTTTGCTCTAAAACCCTGAACTCCTGAAGGGTTTCTGCAGAGCATTTTTAAAGGCAAGGTGAGAGAGGGGCATCCCGGGATATGTGATCAGTTTGTGCACAGTTCTCTGATTGGTTGATGGTGATCAATCCTTAGGTGCCAGAAGGTCTGGGGGCTATGTGCTCATCATCATCATCAAGTAGTTAATTTCTTCCATTTGGTGGTGGTTTTAGCATCTAAAAAACTCAGGAAATATGCATGAGGTACTGTTATCTGGGTGCTTCAGAGAGGAGCTACAGCAGAGGACATGGGGGAGGGGTTTGTCCTGGGAGGGCTCCATGGGGTCCTGCTCAGTTACACTTGTAGTTTTGAGTGTACGGCAGGTATATTATAGTCCTCTCCCTTTTCTTCCCATTGCTTAGTTGAATTATTTTTCTTTGTCACAGCATATAACAGTTATATGAATCTCATCCCTTTGGAAACATTTTTCAATCTTAACGCTCTTACCCATCATGTTGAAGAGGATAGGGCAAAGGAAAGAGCCCTGCGTCAGGGAGCTGGGACCCTCTCTCTAGTGAGCCATCCATCCGTTGGCCTGGAACTGTTAATCACCAGCTATGAACCCACTTGCCTCTTCTACCTGTTCAGTCTCCAGACTCTACTTGTAAACCGGAAAATCGGGAGAGGCCTTTTCAGATCTTTTGGGTAAAATCCAGATATTTACATCTACCACGTTTCCCCTGATTTACCATACCTGACATATAGTAGAGTTCTCAATAAATGCTACTGTCTTTTTCTTTTTTTTAAACATTAAAAAAATTGAGGTATAATTGATGTACAATATTATGTAAGTTTCAGGTGTACTACATAGTGATTCACAATTTTCAACGGTTATACTCCATTTAAAGTTATTATAAGGATTGGCTGTATTCCCTCTGTTGTATATATCCTTGTAGATTATTTATTTTATACATAGTAGTTTGTACCTCTTAAACTCCTACCCCTGTCTTGCCCCTCCTTCCTCCCTCTTCCACTAGTGACCACTAGTTTTTTCTCTGTATCTGTTTCTTTTTGTTATATTCACTAGTTTGTTTATTTTTTTAGATTCCATGTATAAATTATGCATAGTATTTGTCTTTCTCTGACTTATTTCACTTAGCATAATACCCCCCAAGTTCATCCATGTTGTTGTAAGTGGCAAAATTTCATTCTTTTTTATGGCTGAATAGGATTCCATTGTATATAGGTACCACATCGTCTTTATCCATTAGTCTGTTGATGGATACTTAGGTTGCTTCCACATCTTGGAAATTGTAAATAATGCTGCTCTGAACACCGGGGTGCCTGTATCTTTTCAAATTAACGTTTTTGTTTTTTTCAGATAGATACCCAGTATGGGAATTGCTGGGTCATATGGTAGTTCTACTTTTAGTTTTTTGAGAAGGCTCTATACTGTTTTCCATAGTGGCTGAACCAATTTACATTCCCACCAACAGTGTTTGAGGGTTCCCTTTTCTCCACATCCTCACCACCATTTGTTATTTGTGTTCTTTTTTTTTTTTTTTTTTTTTTTTTTGCGGTACGCGGGCCTCTCACTGTTGTGGCCTCTCCTGTTGTGGAGCACAGGCTCCAGACGCGCAGGCCCAGCAGCCATGGCTCACAGGCCCAGCCGCTCCGCGGCATGTGGGATCTTCCCGGACCGGGGCACGAACCCGTGTCCCCTGCATCAGCAGGCGGACTCTCAACCACTGCGCCACCAAGGAAGCCCTATTTGTGTTCTTTTTGATGATAACCATTCTAATAGGTGTAAGGTGATATCTCACTGTGGTTTTAATTAGCATTTCTCTGATGATTAATAGTGTTGAGCATCCTTTCATGTGCCTGTTGACCATCTGTATGTCTTCTTTGGAAAAAATGTCTGTTCAGGTCTTATGCCTGTTTTTTAATTGGATTGTTTATTTTTTTGATGTTGAGTTGCATGAGCTGTTTATATATTTTGGATATTAACTCCTTATCAGTCATATCATTTGCAAATATCTTCTCCCATTCAGTATGTTGTCTTTTCATATTGTTGTTGGTTTCCTTTGCTGTGCAAAAGCTTTTAAGTTTACTTAGGTCCTGTTTGTTTATTTTTGTTTTATTTCCATTTCTCTAGGAGGTGGGTCAAAAGGGATCTTGCTGTGATTTATGTCATAGAGTGTTCTGCCTAGGTTTTCCTCTAAGAGTTTTATAGTGTCTGGCCTTACCTTTAGGTCTTTAATCCATTTTGAGTTTATTTTTGTGTATGGTGTTAGGAAGTATTCTAATTTCATTCTTTTTCATGTATCTGCCCAGTTTTCCCAGCACCACTTATTGAAGGGCTGTCTTTTCTCCATTGTATCTTCTTGCCTCCTTTATCAAAGGTAAGGTGACCATATGTGCATGTGTTTATCTCTGGGCTTTCTATCCTGTTCCATTTATCTATATTTCTTTTTTTGTGCCAGCACCATACTGTCTTGATTACTGTAGCTTTGTAGTATAGTCTGAAGTCAGGGAGCCCGATTCCTCCAGCTCCATTTTTCTTTCTCAAGATTGCTTTGGCCATTCAGGGTCTTTTGTGTTTCTATACAAATTGTGAAATTTTTTTTTTTTTTTTTTTTTTTTTTGCGGGCCTCTCACTGTTGTGGCCTCTCCTGTTGCGGAGCACAGGCTCCGGATGCACAGGCTCAGCGGCCATGGCTCACGGGCCCAGCTGCTCCGCAGCATGTGGGATCCTCCCAGACCGGGGCACGAACCCGCGTCCCCTGCATTGGCAGGCGGACTCTCAACCACTGCACCACCAGGGAAGCCCTAAATTGTGAAATTTTTTGTTCTAGTTCTGTGAAAATTGCCATTGGTAGTTTGATAGGGATTGCATTGAATCTGTAGATTGCTTTGAGTAGTATAGTCATTTTCACAATGTTGATTCTTCCAATCCAAGAGCATGGCATATCTCTCCATCTGTTTGTATCGTCTTTAATTTCTTTCATCAGTGTTTTATAGTTTTCTGCATACAGGTCTTTTGTCTCCTTAGGTAGGTTTATTCCTAGGTATTTTATTCTTTTTGTTGCAGTCGTAAATGGAGTGTTTCCTTAATTTCTCTTTCAGATTTTTCATCATTAGTGTATAGGAATGGCAGAGATTTCTGTGCATTAATTTTGTATCCTGCTACTTTACCAAATTCATTGATTAGCTCTAGTAGTTTTCTGGTAGCATCTTTAGGATTCTCTATGTATAGTATCATGTCATCTGCAAACAGTGACAGTTTTGCTTCTTCTTTTCTAGTTTGTATTCTTTTTTTTTTTTTTTTTTTTTTTTTTTTTTTGCGGTATGCGGGCCTCTCACTGTTGTGGCCTCCCCCGTTGCGGAGCACAGGCTCCGGATGCGCAGGCCCAGCGGCCATGGCTCACGGGCCCAGCCGCTCCGCGGCATATGGGATCCTCCCAGACCGGGGCACGAACCCGTATCCCCTGCATCGGCAGGCGGACTCTCAACCACTGCGCCACCAGGGAGGCCCGTTTGTATTCTTTTTATTTATTTTTCTTCTCTGATTGTCATGGCTAAAACTTCCAAAACTATATTGAATAGTAGTGTGAAAGTGGGCAACCTTGTCTTGCTCCTGATCTTAGAGGAAATGCATTCAGTTTTTCACCATTGAGAATGAAGTTGGCTGTGGGTTTGTCATATATGGCCTTTATTATGTTGAGGTAGTTTCCCTCTATGCCTGCTTTCTGGAGAGTTTTATCATAAATGAGTGTTGACTTTTGTTGAAAGATTTTTCTGCATCTATTGAGATTATCATATGGTTTTTACCCTCCAATTTGTTAATATGGTGTATCACATTGATTGCTTTGCATATATTGAAGAATCCTTGCATTCCTGGGATATGTTTAGTAGCATATTGTTTAGCCTCCATGTGTTTGTGTTTTTTGCAGTTTTTTTTTCTTGTAGTTGATTTCTAGTCTCATAACATTGTGGTTGGAAAAGATGCTTGATGTGATTTCAATTTCCTTATATTTACCAAGGCTTGTTTTGTGACCAGCATGTGATCTACCCTGGGGAATATTCCATGTGTACCTGAAAAGAATGTGTATTCTGCTGCTTTGGGATGGAATGTTTTCTATATATTTAAGTCCATCTGGTCTAATGTATATTTTAAGGCTGGTGTTTCCTTACTGATTTTCTGTCTGGATGATCTGACCATTCATGTAAGTGGGGTGTTAAAGTCTCCTACTACTACTGTGTTACTGTTGATTTCTCCCTGTATGTCCATTAATATTTGCTTCATGTATTAAGATGCTCCTATGTACATGTATATTTACAATTGTTATATCTTCTTCTTGGATTGATCCCTTGATCATTATGTAATGTCTTTCTTTGTCTCTTGTAACAGTCTTTATTCTAAAGTCTATTTTGTCTGACATAAGTATTGCAACCCTGGCTTTCTTTTGATTTCCATTTGCATGAAATTTTCATTCCATTTCCATTCCTTCACTGTGTGTCTGTGTGTGTCTTTAGATCTGAAGTGAGTGTCTTGTAGGCAGCATACACACAAGTCTTGTTTTTGTATCCATTCAGCAACTCTGTGTCTTTTGATTGCAGCATTTAGTCCATTTACATTAAAGGTAATTATTGATATGTATGGGGTTGTTTTTGTAGATATTTTTTGCTCCTTTCTTCTTTTGTTCTCTTATGATTTGATAGCTATCTTTAGTGTTATGTTTGTATTCCTCTTTCTTTTTTGTGTAAGTATTATAGATTTTTGGTTTGTGGTTACCATGATTTTTATATTATACATATATATAATTATATATATATATATATATATATAATTGTTTTAAGTTCCTGATCTCTTAATTTCAAATGCTTTTTAACAACTTTGCATTTGTACTCTCCTCCGTCATGGTTACTTTTAAAAAAAAATATCTTTATTGGGGTATAATTGCTTTATAATAGTGTGTTAGTTTCTGCTAAGGTTACTGTTTTTAATATCATGTTTTACATTGAATAGTTTTTTGTATCCCTTAACTGCTTATTGTGGATATGGATGATTTTACTACTTTTGTCTTTTAACCTTCCTACTAGCTTTGTGTGTGAATGATTTCATACCTTTACTGTATGTTTGCCTTTACTGATGAGCTTTTTCCTTTTGTAATGTTCATGTTTCTAGTTGTGACCTTTTCTTTTTAACTTAGAGAAGTTCCTTTAACATTTCTTGTAAAGCTGGTTTGGTGGTGCTGAAGTGTTTTAGCGTTTGCTTGTCTGTAAAGCTTTTGATCTCTCCATCAGATCTGAATGAGAGCCTTGCTGGGTAGAGTATTTTGGGTTGTAGATTTTTCCCTTTCATCACTTTAAATATATCATGCCACTTCCTTCTGGTCTGCAGAGCTTCTGCTGAAAAATCAGCTGATAGCTTTATGGGAGTTCCCTTGTATATTTGTTGCTTTTCCCTTGCTGCTTTTAATATTCTCTCTTTATGTTTAATTTTTACCATTTAAAGTACAGTGTGTCTTAGTGTGTTCCTCTTTGGGGTTCATCCTGAATGGAAGTCTCTGTGCTTCCTGGACTTGGGTGACTTTTTCTTTTCCCAGGTTAAGGAAGTTTTCAGATATTATGTCTTCAAATATTTTCTCAGGTCCTTTCTCTCTCTCTTCTCCTTCTGGGACTTCTGTAATGTGAATGTTAGTGTGCCTGATGTTGTCCCAGAGTTCTCTTAAACTGTCCTCATTTCTTTTCATTCTTTTTTCTTTTTTTCTGTTCAGCCTCAGTAATTCCCACTACTCTGTCTTCCAGCTCACTGATCCGTTCTTCTGTGCCTTTTAGTATACTGTTGATTCCTTCTAGTGTATTTTTCATTTCAGTTATTGTATTCTTGATTTCTGCTTGGTTGTTCTTTATACTTTGACTCTGTTAAAAACTTCTAACTTCTCACTCTGTGAATCCATTCTTCTCCCAAGTTCTTTGATCATCTTTACGATCATTACCCTGAACTCTTGGGTAGATTGCCTATCTCCACTTCACTTCATGCTTCTTCTGGGCATTTATCTTTTGTGGAACATGTTCCTCTGTTGTCTTATTTTCCCTAACTTGCCATTTTTATTTTTGCGTATCTGGTAGGTTGGTTACATTTCCCAACCTTGGAGAAGTGGCCTGCTGTAGGAGATATCCCATGTGTCCCAGCAGCACACTCCCCTATTGTCACCCAAGTTGTATGCTCTAGAGGTTCCCTGTATGAGGGCTGCTTGGGTCCCTCTGTTGTGGGGAGCTATGTGGGTGGTCTGGCAGGCTTGGTTGGCCCCCAATCTGGTTGGTTGCCAGGCCCTGCCTCGTGTGGAGGTGGCAGGCCACTGGTTGGCAGGGGCCAGTCATGGGGTGGCTGACTGCCAAACCCTGGGGGCCAGGGCCAGTGCTGGCTCACTGATGGGCAGAGTCAGGGTCCTGGAGACTCTGGGGCTGTTGTCCCTTCATTGGTGGGTGAAGCCAGGTCCTGGGGTTGGTGCTGGTCTGCTGGTAGGCAGAGCTAGTCTTGAGTCTGATCGCAGGGCCCAGGGGTCCCTGAGGTGGTGTTGGATTGCTGGTGTTTGGGGGCCAGTTACTGCACAGTTGGGTGCAGGGTCTGGGGTGTCATGCTAGTGGGCAGGGCCAGGGCCCAGCCTGTTCCAGTGTAGGATCTGGCCTGCCGATGGGTGGGCTGTTTCTGCAGGCTCTGGGACTGGGGTTTTCTTGCATCTGGTATCTGCCCCTGGTGGGTAAGGCTGCTCTGGAGACTAGAGCAGGCTTCCTGGGGCTGGTGGGTGCCTGCTCACTGGTGGGTGGGGCTGGGTCCTAGGCCTTCTGGTGGACAGGGCCATGTCCAGAGGGGTCTGTGGGCTCAGGGAGTCTTAAGGCAGCCTGTCTGCTGGTAAGCAGGGCTGTGTCCCCACCCAGTTAGTTGCTTGACCTCAGGCACCCCAGCACTGGCGCCTACAGGCTGTTGGGCCAGGCCAGGGCTGGGTCCTGGGGCTAATAGCTGGAGGGAGGATTCCACAGTGGCCCTTGCCAGCCCAGTGTCCACGTGGTAGAATGAGCTCCCCCAAACACCTGCCACCGGTGTCTATGTCCCCAGGGTGAGCTGCAGTTGCCTCCTGCCTCTCCAGGAGGCTCTCTGAGATCAGCAGGTAGGTCTGACCCAGGCTCCCCTCAATTCACGGCTTCTGCCCTGGGATTCAGAGCATGCGAGATTTTGTGTGAACCCTTTAAGAGCGGAGTCTCTATTCCCTCAGTCCTCTGGGACTCGGGAAGGTATGCCCTGCTGGCCTTTCAAAGCCAAATGCTCTGGGGACTCATCTTTCTGGTGCAAGATCCTCAGGCTTGGCAGCCTGACGTGGGGCTCAGACCCCTCACTCCTTTGGGAGAACCTCTGCAGTTGTAATTATTCTCCAGCTTGTGTGTCGCCCACCTGGGGGGACCTGACTATATCGCAAGTCCGCCCTTCCATAGCTGTCTTGTCGTGGTTCCTTCTTTACGTCTTTAGTTGTGGAAGAGCTTTTCTGGTAGGTTCTGGTCTTTTTCATCGATGGTTGTCCTGTAAGTAGCTGTGATTCTGGTGTGCCCGTGAGAGAAGGTGAGCTCAGCGTCCTTCTACTTCGCCATCTTGGCTGATCTCTCTCTACTGTCTTTTTTAAAAAAGAAATTTATTTATTTTACTTATTTATTTTTGGCTGCATTGGGTCTTCGTTGCTGCACGCAGGCTTTCTCTAGTTGCAGCGAGCGGGGGCTACTCTTCGTTGCGGTGCGCGGGCTTCTCATTGCGGTGGCTTCTCTTGTTGCAGAGCACGGGCTCTAGGTGCGTGGCTTCAGTAGTTGTGGCACGTGGGCTCAGTAGTTGTGGCTCGTGGGCTCTAGAGCGCAGGCTCAGTAGTTGTGGTGTGTGGGCTTAGTTGCTCCATGGCATGTGGGATCTTCCTGGACCGGGGCTCGAACCCATGTCCCCTACATTGGCAGGCGGATTCTTAACCACTGCACCACCAGGGAAGTCCCGGACATGATTTACTGTTAATAAACCCATGTAGCCCTCTCCACTAGTAAGTGCTCACAAACAACCCTGTTACTGTTCTTCGGCAGCTCATCTGGTGTCTGTGTGCTGCTCATTGATCTGAAATCACTGGGCTTCAATTTGCAGGAACGATCTGTTTCCCTTTTTAGAGCCCAGCAGGATGCTTGTGTGTTTCCAGTCTGTCGACCTTTTCCTGTTCTCCCAAATTTCTCAAAGAACACCTCAGCCATTGCCCGATCTCATTTTCACGTTCCTTTAATAAGTGAATTAAAGCCAATTTATTACCCAGGATTGCCTCATTTATTTCAAGATAGGCTGTGTACAGAGGAAGCTCTATTCCCTTCGCGAGAGTTAACTCAAGTTTTAAAACCCATTCTAGAGAAAAACAGACTCATCTAGTTTGTTTTTGCTATTAAACATGTTTTTTTGAAAAAGGAATCGGCCTTTTGATATTGCTGGAAGTTGAGAAAAATAGCCTAAAGACCAAAAAGGTAAAGAAAGAGAGAGAGGGAGACAAAACACTTGATTCTGAGTGTTAAGAAAAAAGTGTGAAATGTCATTCTTTCCCTTAACCGTTCCCTAGAGGAAAATGAGAAGATTTTTAAAGCAATGGATGGTTGAGGCGTGTACGTGGCAAGGATTTCTGTAGCTCTAGGAGAAAATATAGATCAACTAAAACCTTCAGGAGTTTCTTGTATTTGTCAGAAATTGCTTACAGTTTGTCTGGTATTTTTCTGATAGTTTGGAAATCTCCGTGGACTTCTATGCTTTTATGGTCACCCATTTATTTTCTCTTTCCGAATAGGGTAGACCCTATTAGGAAGATAGGAAGAGGAAAAAAAAAACCCCACAAAACTAACTCTGAAGCAGACTGCTGGATAACATTGAATAACTCTATCCAGGAAAATTGTAAGGTGTTATTAGAATACAGTGATGACTTAGGTGCCCAGAAGAACTTGGGGAAAGAAGCTAATTTTCTGAGCCCATATCACCGCTTATCATAAGCTCTGATGGGCTTTTGAAAATACCCGTTAGTGATTTTATCATATCCTTAGAACAGTCCTTCAAGGTATGGGGGTTATGCCCATTTTATACACAAGTAAACTGAGGCACAGAAGGGCTAAGTAACTTTCTTGGATCCCTCAGATGGGAGCCAACAGAATCCAGCTCTTGTCTGTGGTGCCAGACCCTCTCTCTGAGTCTTGAACTGGTGATCTCATATCTGACAGATGAGATTAAGTCCTCTCTGGAAGTAACGCAGGGCTTGTCTGTAGGCACTGTGCCCTCAAGGTGACTTGACTACAGTCTCAGGAAGGCAGGACTGGAATACAAAACTGACATCTCACACACTGTATGGGTCTAATCTGAAGAAAGATGCTAGGGCTTCCCACTTGCAAGCAGGAGATTGTTAACACTCCCCAGGGGAGAAAACCGAGCTCAGAGAAGGTTTGCTTTGACAAGCCAAGGAGCTCTGAGGGGCAGAGGTAGGTTCAGACTCTCTTGAGAAGGTCATTCTGCTTCCTTCAAGTCCTGTCACCCCTGGGATGCTGAGCCTTAGTTTCTTTTCTAGAGATGGTTGATTGTAGAGCCCGGTCCCTGTGGGTGGCTTGAATTCTCACGTGCGCCCGCCGGGACATTGCATCCCTCGACGCACACGCACCTCCCTGGGAAGCCTGGACTGCAGGACTGATTTCCCCTGGTGACCTAGCTCAGTGCTGGCCTGGGCCCGGCTGTGATATCTGAGTGTGTCATCACCATACTGTGAATGCCAGCCCTCAGGGGAGCGGCCAGCATCTCTAGCTCTTTGCCTTCTCTGGCAGATGGTCCTGATCTGAGAGTTTATATGATACCCTTCTGATAGTAGTGGCTGGTGAAGACACTAGCATCTCATCTTCATAAAAAAAAAATCACTAAATGTGCCACTTTGAGAACAAAAGCTTTCAAAAGGCATTTAGTGAGGATGTTTAGTTGCTTTCCACAGTGTGGAAACATATTGATATAACCAAAGTGCACTTCAGATATGTAAGCATCAAAGCATCCGTGGAGAATTATTCTTAACAGTAAAATGTATTGCTTTGTTCAAGATGATTCCAGAGTGAAGAGGCACTATAAAGGCAAGAAGAGACAAGATTTCTGTATAATTAGTTTGCGCCGTATGAATGGAGATGGGTACTTGAAGACAGTTTGCTCCCTTAAACATCCTAAGTGTTCCCCACTGTCATCTTCCAGAAAGTAGGACTGTTTCAACAAACCCCTTCTTTGTAGGTGGTGCAAAGGTTAACTCCAGTCCAGCCTATGCCTAGTTTTCATCAACTCAGAACACTAATGGTGTTTGAATCAATCAGAAAGATTTGAGCTTTCTGGATGGAGAGATGGCCTCTTAAAACTTGGAAGCTATATATAGTATCTCAATCTGAAGTGAGACCGGAAAAGTTTTACGAAGGAAGAATCCTCAAGTGTAGACAAAAGACAATCATATTCTGTTATAAAGTGTTTCCTTACATCTGAGACCAGTTAAGTGACAGGTCACCCTCAGTACCCACCCCCATGCTCATAGCTGCTTAGAGCATCTTTATAACCTAGGAATTATTTAATGCCAGTTTCTGTCTTATTTCTTCACACCAGTGCACCAAGATCCGATATTGGAATGTAGAACCCCCCCACCCCAAATTTCCTCTTGTTTTCTAGTAGGATCATAGAGCAGACATTTGCAATGCGATAATTGTATCATTTTTAAGGTCAGGCATTTAAAGTGGCACAAACCTTTGATGTGGGCTTAAATTCTGAGTATTATAAAAATTTAGTGCCAAGTAGGGACTTCCTTGAAAGACAGTCTAGTCCCTAGGGTACTACTTATGTGTGAAGTACTGACAACTTAAGATCATTTTTTAATAAACACATCTCAAATTCGGCATGCAAAGCGGGGCATTTAGAAGGCTTTGAAAATAAGCCCATGCATAAAATATACGGCATTAAAAAGGTAACTGTGAACTTCACAGATGACTAGCCTGAGCAAAGCTCTCTTTTGTTAGGGTGGATGTGAGAGCTTGCAGCTCTTTGCTGCAAAAATAAGAGCAGAAACTTAAGTTGTTTTGAAATAACAGCTACAGAGAGGGCTCCTTCTGGTTCATCCATATTTTATTAGGGCAGCAGTTAAAAAATTCATTAGAGACACCCATCTGTAGCTAACAGCACTCTTGAGGGAGTTCAGGTGGTGATCAGATTTTGAGTAGCACTTTACATGGAAAGAAAAAGACAATCGTTTATGAGAATTAATAGTACCGCGGAAAGAGGCTGCTCAGTTTCAGCAAGCCCTTTCACGGCGTTTATGAGCCTGTAACTGCTAAATTCCTCAACTACCTGTTTCAAGTGGAGGAAGGAGATCCAGGGGTAAACAGGAAAGAAAACAACTCAGGAAATTGGATCAGAGAGTTGGGCAGGTATTGGCCAACAACAGAGCATGGGTTGAGTGTCCAGAGACACCACACTGGATGCCGTGTGTGTGTGTGTGTGTGCCGTGTGTGTGTATGCTGTGTGTGTGTATGCTGTGTGTGTGTGTGTATGTGTGTGTGGGGGCATGTTGGCCCCCAGGAGCCTCCTCAGTACAGAAAACAGCTTACAGTCAGAGCTGGGGCCGCTCGGGTTTAGCTTTGCCTTGAACTCTGCCTACAGGTGGCCATGTCCAGGCGCCTTGGTTTTAGGATGATATTCCTGTCTTTGCTCTATGCCTGAATTGCAAATAAAGATGGTTTTTGAGTGGTTCCTCTGTGCCAGGCACGGGAGACAAGTTCATAACCTGCTCCGCCCTCCCAGCAATGCCATGGGGTAGCGTCCCAGGTGACACAGCAGACAGTGCAAGCAGCAGAGAGGGAAGTAAGCCAACAACGCTCACTCAGAAGTGGAAGAGCTAACTTTTAAACTCAGGTAATCTGTCTCCAGAGCCCATACCGTTTCCTACTGCAAAATACAGGTCCATGAATCGTGTGTGTGTGTGTGCGTATGTGCTTTTTAAATAAACTTTGTATTTTGGAATACTTATAGATTTATAGAAAAGTTGCAAAGATAATACAGAGTTCCCTTCATCCAGCTTCCCCATGCTAAAAGCTTTATGTATATGATTTTATATATATATAAAATCATGGTAGTGTCATGGTAGGGCCATTCAAACTAAAAAATTATCATTGGTACAATGAACTAAACTACAGATTTTATTCGAGTTTCACCCACCAATCTCCTTTTGTTGTTCCTGTATCCAATCCGGGATCCCACACTGCATGTTGCATGTGTGGGTTGTGACCCTTAAACACCAAAGTGGGCTGAGTGTTGAGCCACGTTTGGGCCCAGAGTCAGGAGACTGCAGGCTGGGGAAGTGAGACATTGCCCGGCAGCCGCCGGCCTCCCGCCTCTTCCGCATGGGCGGTCACGTCGTGGGACCCAGGGCTCCCATTGTCTGATCGAAAACGGAAACCCTGTGTGGGGAGAAGATTTAGAACAGACATATGGGGACAAGTTTTACATACAGAGCAGACTTTGTTCACGTGTAGCAGTCGGCAGCTATAGCCACATTTCAAGAAACAAAAGAGGAAGATTCTGCAGAGAGACACGGTCTGCAGTTCTGTGAATGTTGTTTGTGATGGGCTTGAAATCCAAGTGTGCTAGGAGGTTACACAGGACTCCCCCCTAAAGCAGAGGCTCCGAGCCCTGCTGCCAGTGGAGTCATCAGGGGAGCGTCCCCAGGACCCAGGTCTGAGTCCCCCTCCCCACCTGTGTGATATCATCCGCCTGGGGTGTGGCCTGGACATTCCACAGGAATGTTTAAAAGATGACATTTAAAAGTGGCTCTAATGTGCAGCCTTGTTTGGGAACCACGGATCCAAAGTTTCAGCGTTTCAGCTGCAGAGCTAAAGCCGAGGATGGTGGTGACGGTGAGCAGGGCTGGACACAGGGGCTGCGTGTCCCTCACCCAACACCTCCTGGAATCACCAATGGCTTCCTTGGGTCCCTTCTGGTTCTTTCTTTCCCGAGCCCTCCTCTTCTTCCAGAATTCCTCCCTAGATGGCGTTGTCCACTCTCCTGCCTATTCTGCTCGCACACGGGGAGCTTCCAACCCTCTTCTCTCCAGCGCAGGGCCCTGCCTCATCCCGCCTCCACCTGGAAGCCCTCTGGGCCTGCACACAGCCTTCTGGTCCCTCTTCCCCAGTGGCCTCGCCCTGCCTGCTCCCAGCCGTTGTGACCTCCTTCTTCACGCTGTCATACCTCCGTTCCTGAGTACTTGCTGTTCGTTCCACCTGCCATGGCCTCATCCTCCTTTTTGGCTTCTGTAGCCTCATCCTTTCAGTTCACCTCCAGGGGCACCTCCTCCCTGAGCCTTCCCCCGCCTCCTGTGTGGGGTTGCTCACAGCCTGGTCTGTGTCTGCTTCTGGGTATTTCTGCCTTCGTGCAGGGACCGCAGCTTTGAAAAACTGGCATAGAATATCTCACAGTTATAAAACGTATATATGTGTCTGCTGTATAATTATACATAGGCTTGCATATACCGTTGGAGAATGGTAACACAGTCAGCACCCGTGTAACCACCACCCAGCTTGAGAAGCGGAATATTACCCTCCCGCATCCTGTCCCCCTCCCCCGACCAGTTTATGCTGTTGTTTATCATACTTTTGCTTTTCTTCATACTTTTAGCACATCGTTGTGTCCTGTGTTCCAAGCAGAAGAGTCTGTTCAGTTTCATTGACTCAGGGCTGACACTGTAGCCAATTAAATCTCAATTCAGCCCTTCCAACGGCAAGACTCTTACAAGTGATGTCAGCAGCCCCGGAGTCAAAGCTCCTGGTCTTTGGGTGACCAGGAGGCTGACGGGAGAACAGACAGAGCTTTGCTCTTACAGGGGCCCCGAGCCTGCACACCTGTTGGCGTGTGTACCTGCAGTGCACGTGGCTTGGAAGATGATGGTGATGCTAGATCAGGGTAAAGGGGCTCTGCTCGCCCAGGGCAGGTGATGAGTAATCATGTCTGGGGAACAGCCTGCCTTTCAAGGGGATGGAGGGTGTCAGCTTGTGAATTGGAGATGTCGGCAAGCCCGATGCATGATTCTGTGGCGGTTACCGGCTGGTTTGGGGGGCAGATTTGGAAGGGAGGGGGCGGGGAGGACTTCTCCCTTGTGTGACATTCCCTGTCTCTGCTTATATATCTATATTCCTATAAATATTTGTGTATGTATGCACACACTTGCATGTGTCTTTTTATTACACTCAGGCATGTGTGCACCCACGAGTGCGCACGCACACACACACACACACACACACACACACACACCCTGGTCCTACCTGCGCATAGACGGTGCTGTTGAAAACATACTTCCTGTTGGACTTCTAGTTTTAGCCCTGACTGAGGCTTAGGTTCTTGAGGATGGGGCTGGCTTGTGTTGGGTATGGGGATGTTTTATATGGATATGAGTGTAACAGTGGAAGATGACAAGGAAAAAGAAAGACATTGCAGACCTAAGGGATGTTTTCAAAAATGTAGGCATCTGGGTTACTAGTTAGGATGCTTCTGGAAGGGGTTCTTTGTAGAAGGATTGATATTATCACTCATTTGGCCCTGAAGTATTTCTGTATCTAAATGTTTGTCGGGGGAGGGTGCTGGAGGGTAGGCGTGTGCCTATAACGCTCAGAAGACAGTGGGCTCCTTGCTTGTTGTCACATAAGAGACCTGGGATGGATGTGGTGTGTGGAGCAGAGAAGGACACAGATGTCAGGAGGGCACCTCTCCTCTGTGTGTGCTGCAGGCTTGTTTTTGCCCTTGGTTTGGTGCCTCCTGACTGCTCTCCTTGTGTCCTTTCTTGCTCCCGTCTGGTCTGTTGTCCACAGAGGGATATCTCTTAAAATATGCACATGGGATCCTGTCCCTCTCCAAAGGCCTCCCATCGCTCTTGGGGCAAAGACCCAGTCCCGATGCAGCCCACAGGCACTGCAGTGTCTGGCTCCATCCTGTCCCCTGCCCGTCACCAGTGTCCCCCACCTGTCCCTCCAGCCCTGTTCCTTCCTGTCTCAGACTGGTCCCAGCAGCCTCCCCCGGGACCTCCCTATACCTCCCGCTCACCTGTCAGGTCTCAACCAAATGCCACTCCAAGACCCCGCTTGACAAAGCCAGGGGCCCTGTCCCCTGTGGCTGGCCACCACCTATCTGTCCATCATCCTCCCCATCCGTGTTCATCCGTGTGGTTGCGTGATTGCCACCTGCCCCCTGCCCTGCCCCCAGGATGGCCAGCCTCAGGAGGGCAGGACCCCTGTGATCACTCACCGTGCTTCCTCTAGGACAGGGTGTGGGTCCTCTGAGAGGCAGATGCCGAGAGGGGGTGAGACATGGGAGAGGTTTTTTGTTTTTATCTAATTAATTAATTAATTAATTGTTTTTGGCTGTGCTTCCCCGCAGCATGTGGGATCTTAGTTCCCTGACCTGGGATCGAACCCGTGCCCCCTGCAGTGAAAGCACAGAGTCTCAACCACTGGACCGCCAGGGAAGTTCCAGAGACCTGGGAGAGGTTGAGGAAGATGCCACTGAAGGATAAGGGAGGGGGCAGGAGAGCCTGCCGAGGACCCCGGGATAGAAGGAAGGAGGTCTCACAAGCAAGAAAGTTCTGGTCCGGCTCACAGGGAGCTCTCGGGCCCACGTTGGTTGTCAGAGTCATCCTGACCCCCCAGGCATGGTCCGTGTTCACCCCATCCTTCCCTTCAACCCGAGGAGGTGAGTTTGGGGTGGCCCATACATTGGGGAACACTCTGGGCTCAGGGAGTCCTCTGCTTTGCTGAAGGTCAGAGAAATGTCAGGTTAATCACTGAGCCAACTAGGTGACCCACTCGTTTAACTTCAGATTGAATTCTCCTTCCTCTGTGGTTGGGTAGCCATTCCATCCGCGACAAGTTTTGTGCACGACTTACATCCCCTGCTCGATCATAAGCAGTCTGGGGGCGGGGGCGGTGTCCTGCCCTTGTCTGCACCCCCATCCAGCATCCCGTGTTCAACAAGGACCGGTTTTGTTGATGTGGATCGCACAGTTAAAAGGGAACCGTGGTGAAACTTGATTTATTTCGCACCTGCACTTGTCTTGCTCACGAGATGCTTATTACAGTGACCTGAAGGCACTTCCGAGTCCCCAGGTGCTCTCTGAACTATCCGAGAAAGATGAACTTGTGCTCAGTTGCTCAGTCAGGTGTTTGTGCTTAGTGTATCTGATTGGGTTCTGGTTCTTGGAAAACAAGTTAATCCACAGTTTCTTTATGACTCAGAACCTTTGGTTCATCTGAACGTTTTATAAAAGTGTATGCCCCGACCATGACAAACAGGATTGAAATTCCTTCCATGCAAACAATAAATTCATTCATGTTTCCACTGTACATTTATACCCAGTTCACATTTTGTAAAGTGTTTGTGTGTTTGCTTTTCTCTAACTATTTTATGCGTCCTCAGCAGCGGCCTCCAGGCCCCTGTGTTTACCCTTCCCAAGGCAGATGTGCTTTCCGCACGGAGCCTTAGAGTCACTGAGGGACTTGCCCAAGCCCACGTGAGTATTTTGTGTAGATTTTAACTTTAGGGCTTGGTTTTAAGATCTTCTGAGTAAATTCACGAGTATCATTTTTTTTTAATTGCATGTTTGAGATTTCCTATTCAAAAATGAGTATGATCTGACTGACGTATATTGATGCCTTCTCTGTATACTAGGATTTTCGGGGGGAATTGTAAGGACTTCAGGAAGCTTATAAGTAGCATAAGTTGGGAACAATTTCTATACAGCAGAGAAGACAACTGACAGTGCTGGATGTAAATAAATTGGGGAGAGGAGTGGTGTGGCCTCGTGGTGAAGGCCTGGGAGCTGGGTGATCTGGACGAAGTAGTTGATAGCCAAGGGGCTGGAGGATGGGAGGGATTTGGAGGGATGGAGGGAGAACATTAGAGGCAGGGCAGACAAGATTCTTGCTGACCTGGCTGGTAACATTGGCTTTCTCCAATTTTTCCCATAAGTTATGTAAGTAGGCGCTCCTGGGTACCTTATCCAGACTGTATATGGAAGCCCTTTGACATCTGGGTTGAGTCGAAGCCCCTGTCTTTCACTTCCCTTCAGTCTCAGAGCTCACTGGGCTGGATGGGGGTGGAGTGGGGATCCCACATAAAAAGGGACCTGCAGGTCTGTGCGATGGGGAGGAAGTAAAACACCTGCGCTCCCGTCCCTAGAACCTGTTATGGAGCGTGGGCTGCACGGGATGGAGAAGGCTGCCTGAAGCTTTGTCTCCACCCCAGCCTTTCTGGGGCCAGATGGGCAGAATGGAGCCATCTCTGGGTTTGACAAAGAACAAAGGGCATGGCTGGTTTCTGGGCCTTCCCTCGTCTTGCCATGATTGACTTCCTGTACCCTCGAATCTCTGTTCCCAGAGCTGACTGCAGCAAGGTGTCAGGAAGGAATCTTCCTCTCAAGTTCTGAATGCATCATAACTCTTTCTCAAATGCCGGGTGTGAAGGCAGGGCTTGGATTTCAGGTCAGATTGCAGGCAGGATATATAAGTAATAATTGGTTTCTGGCCAGAGGGACATCATAAACTTCCTCAAAAAATAAAAATTAAAAAAAAGTGGAAAGGGGAACTTTGGTTATGGGGAACTGGGGTTTTCCCTAGAGATTTCAGAGCAGCTGTGTGCCCCATCTGGGTTTCTTCTAATCGTTCTAGCTCTTTCCAGAGGTGCCCTCCGGATCCGACTCTGTCAGCTCCTCCGCCCTCTCTGGAGGGTGAGGATTGATAGTGTGTGACAGTCTTTGTTTCTGAGGCCACCTTCTGGAAGGCTCACACCCGGAGTGGGGCACGTCTGGCGCACAGGTGGGTTCAGAGGCTGGGCCACCCCCATTCCCGACCACTGCCTCTCACTGTGGCCTGACAGCATCTTACCAGAAACTCCTCCCACCCCCAGGAACCTGGGATCCCCTTGGGGAACTGCTTGGCATGGCAGCTGGACCTGGCCTGGGGAGACTTCGGACCCTTATTTGAGTGGCTTTACGAAGGGCTACTCAGGCCCAGGGGCCCAGAGGCCTTTGAAAAGAAATGAAATTTCAAGCAAATTATTTTCCACTTAGCATTGCTTTTTAACTTCAGAAGAGTTATTTGGGTGATTGGACTTGTATAAAAAAATTAGTTAAAAGTCTCTTTAAGCCAAAAGACAATATAGATGTCACAGGACTTCGTTCTCAAGATATGAAATTGCTGGATTATTTTCCTTTGGTAACTGTAGCCAGAATTCAGTGTTCTCTCTACTGCCTTTTGGATTCCTTGTTCTTGAAAAACTGTTTTGCCGGTTCTACAGGCAGAGGGGAGTTCGTCCTTCTAGGCCTCCCTTCGCCCTGTCCTGAGCCCCTGCAGCTCTGTGCTGACTGCCCCATTGGTGCAGGCGCGAGAGCCCTGAGGGAAAGGACGGGTCTCCTTGGGACCAGAGAGCATGGTGACGCCATTTGGTCTATTTAATTTTTTTTTTATTGTGGTAAAATACATATAAAATAGAATTACCCTCTTAGCCATGTGTAAGTGTCCAGTTCAGTGGCATTAAGCACACTCACACAGTTGTGCAGCTGTCACCACCATCCATCCACAGAACCTTCTCATATCCCCAAATTGAAGCTCTGTCCCCACTGAGCACTAACTCCCCCTGCCCCTCCAGCCCACTGCCTGCCTCTGGCCCGTGGCAACCGTCTTTCTACTTTCTGTCTCTATGAATTTGACTCCTCTAGGGACCTCACATAAGTGGAATCAAACTATATTTGTTGTTTTGTGACTGGCTTATTTCACTTAGCATCTTGTCCTCAGGATTGAGGTTCACCCATGTTGTAGCCGGTGTCAGAATTTCCTTCCTTTATAAGGCTGAGTAATTTCCCACTATGGATAGACCATGCTTTCTCCATCCATTCATTGAGGGATACTTGGGTTGCTTCCATATTTGTCTATAGTGAATAATGCCACTAATGAACACAGGTGTACAAATATCTCTTTGAGACGTGATTTCAATTCTTTTGGGTATATACCAAGAAGTGGAATTGCCGGACCGTGTAGTAATTCTATTTTTAATTTTTTGAGGAATTTTCATACTCTTTTCAGCTCTACCATTTTATATTCCCACCTATAGTGCACATTGGTTTCAATTTTTCCATATCCTTATCAACACTTGTTATTTTCTCTGTGTGTGTGTGTGTGTGTGTGTGTGTTTAGTAGTAGCTAGTAGCCATCCTAGTGAGTGGTCCAATTTGGCCTATTAATGATCCCTCTGTACATTTCCTATACATTTTCCATATGTCCTTTTCTACTGATTCCGACTTTGCATAGAAGAAAAGAAAAATAAATGAAGAAAAAAGAAAATTCTTTCTTCTGACTTTTTGTCATTTCAAGTGGTCATCCTAAGTGATATACTTTGAGGCAAAGGGTACAGAAAGAGCGTGTGTTTGGGGCTCAGATGGGCCCCAGTCTGTCCGTCCATCCATGCATCCAGCCATGCATCCATCCATCCATCCATCCATCCATCTATCTGTCCATCCATCCATCCATCCATCCATCCATCCATCTATTCTACCTTCCCTCCATATATCCATGCATCCATTCATTCATTCACCATTTATCGAGCAACTTAAATGCAGGGCATGATCATAACACAGTGGTACCCTAGATGCTCAGTGCTGTTTGTTTACCATGACGAGGATGCTGGGAGCATCTGTGTTCTGGGAGGTGGGGAGAGATGCGTGGACCCGGCGGGGAGCTGTACTCCGCTTCTTGCCACAGGCTGTGTGTATGTACGGCTGTGCTTCATGCTGTCTGCTCCTGCTTTTACCCTTCCCATCCAGTCTCATTTGAGGTGCGGCAGGGCCCCAAAGTGAGAGCGCTGCGTGGGCTGAGTCAGGAGACTTTGGCCCTGGTCACTCGGTCACTTGCAGCTGTTTAATTTCTCTGAGCCTCAGTTTCCTTAATTATAAAAGGAAAGTTATAATTCCTGGTCTGCTTGATTCACATGACTTTGGTTGGGAGCAAAGGAAATAAATGTGGATGAAGACACATCATGAGTAATGGGGTGCTTTAAAATGTTGAAATAGTAACTAACACTTTAATCACACTTATTATGAGTGCCAGGCACTGTTCTGAGCTGCCTGCCTGTAGTAACTCATTTAGTTTAAGGCTCACAACCACCCTAGGAGAGAGGTACTGTGCATATTTCCATTTTACTGATAAGCAAACTGAGGCACAGAGAGGCTAAGTAACTTGTGGAAGGTCACACAGCCAGCAATGGCACAACCAGGTTTGAACCAGGCAATGAGGTGCCAGAGCCTATGCTCTCCAACTGCTGTAGCATCATGCCTCTGAGAGGTATCAGTGATTTTCGTTGTTTCTATCCCTCTCGCATAGCTGGGAAGGGAACACAGCCCCTGGTTTGGAGAACACAGCAAGCAGGGCCTCCTGTAATTCCCTGTGAGATGAATAGATGGGCATAGATTGTGTCTCTGCCAGCTTTCCACGGTCCGCAGGTGTGCAGGGACATGGGTAACTCAGATGATGAAACCACACGTACGTGTTCAGAGAAGCCAGATAGGTGACTGGATCTCATTTGGGGGAGCGCGCTGGCATTCGGCTTCAGATCGTTTGCCTTCCAGACCACTCCAGGGTGAAAGTGCTGATGCTCCTAAAAGACCACCAGGCAGGAATACTGGAGGCTCAGAGGAGCTGCCGACATTGTGCCTCCAATGTGCCCGCTGACGTGTCGGCATAAGTCACAGCAGTGCCAGCCCTTCTGCTCAGCAGAGGAGCTGGGATGCTGTGCTGAGTCTGCACGTCCCAGGCGGACGCTTCCCACGGATAATCAGAGTTTTCATACCAGGTTGGCCTGGGGACCACTGAGCCAGCATCTCTGACAGATGCCCCGAGGGATGACCTCTGAAGCCGGGGATGTTCTCCAAACGCAGTTCCAGCTGAGCCAGGGAGATGTGCGTGTTTACGGTGCTGTTTTCTCTTTCTTCCCAGGCAGCGAAGATCGCTTACCACCGGCAGCGTCTTTTCGGAGGAGGCGGCTGGCACGGAGGCCGGGCTACATGAGAAGCGCAGCTGGGGCCCGGATCGGGTTCCTCTCCCCGCCAGTGGGCGCCCTGTTCCGGGCCCAGGGAGGGGTGCACGGTGAGGAGTCCCACTGCGCTGAGTCCAGGGCCGGGCCATGTGGCCTTGACCCTGGAGGCCAGTGGCGAGGTCCCTCGGTCGGGAGCCCCGTTCCCAGGAGCACAGCAGCCTCGGCTCTGACCTCCGTGGGCCACCGAGGCCTGGCTGTGGTGGCCGTGAGAGGAAGCCCAGGGCTCTGTGGGACTCAGCCTAGGGCTGGCACCACCCTGCCCAAGAGGCTCCCCAGGCCGTGTGGCCCCGGGGACGCCGGGTGTCCGGGGGAGCTGCCATCCATGGACAGTCATGAGGCCCAAAGCCCTCGCCAGGAAGCAGCCTGGACCAAAGGCTGTATGTCCCCGGAGGATGTGAGGGGCACCAGCTGCGGCCTCGGAAGTGGCCCCAAGGCCCTCTCCACCCCTGCCGGCTCTCAGGATGTCTTCACCTCCAGCTTTAGTTTCATTCGCCTCTCCCTGTGTTCTGCTGGGGAACGGGGAGAAGCAGAAGGCTGCCCGCCATCCAGAGAGGCCGAGGACCCGCGTCGGAGCCCCGAGGAGACGGAGGCCAAGGCTACCAGCTTGGACGGACCCCACGAGCACCCTCGGGTCCTCTCCTCCCCCTTCGCTCTCAAGGCCCCTCAGGGCCTGGCAGATGCTGCCCAGACCTCGGGGGGCGGCCCCAGGCTGGAGTGTGAGACGCTTCCCTTGTTGGACACGGACGCCACCTCCTCCCGCGCCCCGGATCCCTCATGGTTTGAGGGCGGCAGCTCGGGGGACGCTCACCGTTGGGACCCTCTGCTTAGCAAATGCGAGCTGGCACTGTTGCACTGCCTTCAGGGCCAGCAGAGGCGGCTGGAGGTGGGTGTCTCCCCAGCCTGTGGGCTGGTGGTGGTCACGGCTCAGATTAGTTCTGGACGGAGGGCAGGAAACAGCACTTCTGGGCTTGCCCAGCTCCCCGCTGGCAGCTCCTTTGCCGGCTGGCTGCAAAAAGATGTTGCCTCACTGCTGTCTCTTCTCTTTCAGCTTGAATTCGAATCTGTTCTCATTTTCTCTGTCCCTTAGATGCTCAGGTTTGTTGCTGTTGGGCTGCAGGTCCTCTGCAGTTTCTGGCCTGAGCGATGCGGGGTTAGCTCAGCTGAGCTTTGCTTTGAAACAGGGGGTTGGGGCCAGGGAGCAGGGGAGATGCAGCTGGCTGGTGTGTGGACAGGGTTGAGGGATATAAACACAGTGTTGCTCTGAACTGGCGGCGATCCAGAGCTGCTTCTGCGTTTACAGCACTCATGTTGTACTGTAGTCGTGGGAACTTCTGACATAGAGTCGGGAGACTTTGTTTCTGGTCGCTAAACCTCTCAGCCCCTCAGTTTCCTTATTTAGAGCCGATAACACCACACGGGATTGTTCTGTGGTTCAAGTGGGAATGTAAGTGCTTTGGGAATTGGGACAGGCTGTATAGATGTCAGTCCTAGCATCATGATGTTGCTGTCCAGCCAGTTATCTGAGGGGTGGGTACACCTGGGAGTAGGCAGGGGTGTTCTATGCCGAAGAGTTCCCAGAGAAACCCGGGCAGAGGCGCTTTGTGGTGAACCATTGGCTCGTCCTGTTGAAAGACTGTTTTTCTTCTGGGGTGTGTGCATGAGTATGTGTGTGCATGTATATGTGTGCATGTGTATGTGTGTGCGTATGGGGGCACGTGTACGTGTGCGCACCTGTGTGTGTGGCATATGTACACGTAAGCAGGGAAGTAGAGCCCATCTTATCAGGATTTGGAAGGAGTACCTGAAAATGTGAGGCTCAGGTTCATTTACAGCAACTGATCTCATTTACCCTCGATCCCTTACCTGTGGCCTGATGTTTCTGGCCCCGTCCCTGTTTGTCCTGTCCCAGTCCAGCCATTGATTTGTCACCCAGGGAGACAGTGCAACCAGGCCAGCGTGGGGTCTCTGTTCCCAGGTGATGCGTGGAATCTTTGAGACAGATGTGTTCCGAACGGACGCCACTGTCTTCCCCACCAAACCCGCTCTAACGGGCCTTGCTGTTGATCTGTTATTGTCGATTCGAGTTAATACAATCCATCCGGCTCCTGAAAGGAGCTGCAGCCTCTTCGACACCTCCCTGCACCTTGCTCCCCACCTCTGCTCCATCTCCAAGCTCCGTCAGTCCTGCAGCTAACCCGCTCTCGCGGTCATGGCCACGGCCCCTGCCTGGTTCAAATCCTTACCTTTCACTTGGGTCCTGCAGCAGGTTCCTGATGTAGTTACCTTCCTCCAGTGTCTCTCTTCCCCAGTTCATCCTCTGCGTGGCCAGCAGCGTTATCTTTGGGAACACTGCTGGGATGGCGTCATTCCTTGGCTTAAAGCCTCGGGTGGTTTGTTGCTTCTCTCGGACGGTCTCCAAATTCCTCATCCTGATAATCGAGACCTTTCCCGACCTGCTCCAGCTGCCCGGCTATCCAGATGCCTTACTGCTGCCGGCTCAGCCACCGGGGGCTGCTTCCTGTTCCTGTGCCTCTGGCCTCTGCCCGGAATGACCTTCCTGCACTGTGCCACCTGCCCAGCTCTCCTTCTCCCTTTTGGTGTGACTTCAAAGCCACTTCCATGTGAGAACTCTCTTACTGCCCGAGACCAAATGATTCCCTCCATCCTCTTCCGTTCCCACAGCCCTTTGCACGTGCCCCATTACAGCACTCGTCACGTTAATAATCCTTTGTTTGGGGTCCAAGTTCCTCACTTGACCATGAGCTCCTTAGCTACAGGTCACTTTGCTTAGACATTTTTGGATGCCTGGTGCCTCGCATACTGCCTGGTGCTTGATTAACTTCTAGTTTTAGTGAAATAATTTATCTTGCTAAGATGGGACACAGGTATCTAATTGACAGATTTCTTGGATTGACTGTCTGAGACATAAGGAGAGATGCTGAGAGTTGCACCTACAAGGATCCAGACACTCAGTAGAGGTTTGCACCATTGTGCTTTTCAGACTCTAAATGCCAATTTCCAACACTTTATTTCTGAGAGCTTTAAAAAAAAATCTCGGTAACATATCTGCATTTCTCCGTTTCAAATATCCATGTTTTGACCCAAGCCAAGCAAAAGTAGAATGCGGTTATAAAGACTAGCCTCCCTACCTCCCAAATAACTAAACAGACAGAAACTTGCTTGGCAATGGGTCCGCTGCAGTCAGTTCACAAGATCTGGCCCCCTGGGTTTTGGTGGCACCAATAGTTTTTCCCTTCCTTTTAACTCTTCTTACCCAGATGTAGATCATGTCCTCCTGTGAACCTAGGAGTTTTGGTAAATTGGAGTCTGTGAAACCCTGAGTAGATGTGCTCTCTGGGGGCCCAGCTGTGCCACAGGTTCACCATGCCAGTCTCTGCACCACCGAGACACTGTGGGGCCCGGGAGCTGGAATTCCAGGGTCTGTGGCTGGGGAGAACCACCTTGACTCACCTTTTGGATTTCATGATTTTTAGTTGTAAAAAGAAAGAAAACCCACCCTAGATATAGCTCTTCTTTTGTCCTTGATTGCCCACATGCAGCTTTTAAAAATGAATAATTGGTCATAACCCACTGGAGAGTTATTTTGTGGGGTCTTGGTTACTGCTGGGTCACCTGTGGGCTTGCACTCCTGGCAGGCTGGTGGGACTGCCTGGGTGGTAGCCCGGTGCTTTCCTTTCCTTGCTGTGTGACCTGAGGTCATTTGCTTCACTGTTCTGTGCCTCAAGACGCTCTTGTAGAAGGTGGAGGTAACCACAGCCCCTACCTCATTAGATTGTCGTGAGGATTAAAGTGCCCATCCATGCGCAGGGCTTCAGACCGGTTCTGGTACCTAGCAAGAAACCAGAAGATTGCTCATTACATCATTAGAGAAATAGCTCAGATTAGGAGAATTTGAATTCTCATTTGAATTAATTCAAATTAATTCAAATTTGAATTCTCCTAATTCAAATTAGGAGAATTTGAATTCAAAAAAGAATTCAGTCGTCTCCCCACAGTTCACATTAAACTCGTATCTTGTCTCGAATGGTAGGCTCTGGACACAGTTTATCTGTTGTTTAAGTATCTTTGTTTATGGTAATCCAGCACCTGGACAGCGAGAAACATGATGCTGCTTCCACCGATTTGAATGTCTGATGTGTGGAGAGGGATGACCTTTATTCAGGGCGGTGGGAGTGACAGAAGGGACTCGTGCCAGGGTATAGGACTAATAGGAAGGCAGATTTTGCTTCAGGTGGAGGAAGAGGTTCCTGACCATGGAGTTGTGTGTGATGAGGGAGACCTTGCTTTTTCCATTATGTTTGTGCGGAGACCCCAGATTGCTCATTTGGGCTACAGGACTGGGGAGAGGTTTGGGCTCTTCCAAAAGGTCCCTTGAAAGATTGGGATTCTAGTGTTCCGGCACCTTTCAGATGTTATATTCTACTTCCTTCACCCCCTTTCCCCTCTCCTTAAGTAAAAATGCAAATCTCAGGAATTTGAGTTTTAGCTCCTTTTAAATACAGTCCATCCTCCGTATTCGCGGATTCTGTATTTGGGAATTCACTTACTTGCTCAGATTTATTGAAGACCAAAGTCAGTGCTCACAATGCTTTGCTGGTCGTTTGTGGACATGCACAGAATGGCTAAAAATTTGAGCCACCCGACATGCAGTTTCTAGTTGAGGTCTTGTTTCAGCTCAGACTGTAAACTAGTGTCCTTTTGGTGGACTTTTTTTTTTTTTTCCCACATCTTTATTGGAGTACAATTGCATTACAGTGGTGTGTTAGTTTCTGCTGTACAGCAAAGTGAATCAGCTCTATATACACAAATATCCCCATATCTCCTCCCTCTTGAGCCTCCCTCCCACCCTCCCTATCCCACCCCTCTAGGTGGTCACAGAACATCGAGCTGATCTCCCTGTGCTATGCGGCTGCTTCCCACTAGCTATCTGTTTTACATTTGGTAGTGTATATATGTCCATGCCACTCTCTCACTTTGTCCCAGCTTACCCTTCCCCCTCCCTGTGTCCTCAAGTCCGTTCTCTATGTCTGCGTCTGTATTCCTGTCCTGCCACTAGGTTCATCAGTACCACTTTTTTAGATTCCGTATATATGCGTTAGCATACCGTGTTTGTTTTTTCTCTTTCTGACTTACTTCACACTGTATGACATACTCTATGTGCATCCACTTCACTACAAATAACTCAGTTTCTTTCCTTTTTTGGCTGAGTAATATTCCATTGTATATATGTACCACATCTTCTTTATCCAGTCATCTGTTGATGGACATTTAGGTTGCTTCCATGTCCTGGATATTGTAAATAGAGCTGCAATGAACATTGTGGTACATGACTCTTTTTGAATTATGGTTTTCTCTGGGTATATGCCCAGTAGTGGGATTGCTGGGTCGTATGGTAGTTCTATTTTTAGTTTTTTAAGGAACCTCTATACTGTTCTCCATAGTGGCTGTATCAGTTTACATTCCCACCAACAGTGCAGGAGGGTTCCCTTTTCTCTGGTGGCCTTTTTTTTTTTTTTTTTTCAAATTTGGTATAAAGTTTTTTAAAAAAATTTATTTGTTTTTATTGGAGTCTAGTTGATTTACAATGTTGTGTTAGTTTCAGGTGAGCAGCAAAGTGATTCAGTTTTTTTTTTTTTTTTTTTTTTTTTTTTTTGCGGTACACGGGCCTCTCACTGTTGTGGCCTCTCCCGTTGCGGAGCACAGGCTCCGGACGCGCAGGCTCAGCGGCCATGGCTCACGGGCCTAGCCGCTCCGCGGCATGTGGGATCTTCCTGGACCGGGTCACGAACCCGTGTCCCCTGCATCGGCAGGCGGACTCTCAACCACTGCGCCACCAGGGAAGCCCAGTTGTTTTTTTTTTAAATTTTTATTTGTAGTGCCATGCTTTTCACATGTTTTGTTTTCTTTTTGTTGGTGATGTCACTGTTTAAGCTGGCCCCCGAGCACAGGGCTGGCAGTGCTGACTGGTGCTCCTGAGCTCAAGAAGGCTGCGATGTGTGTAGTGGCGAAAATGCGTGTTAGGTGAGCCTCGTTCAGGTGTGAGTCGTTGTGCTGTTGGCCGTGAGCTCAATGTTAATGAGGCGGAAATAAATATCAAATACGGCATCTTTAAACCGAACCACACATGAAACAAGATTATGTGTTGATCAGTTGGCAAAATATTGTGACCTAACCCAGTATTTCCCCTGGAAGCTGTGGTTCAGTATTTGCTAACTGAGCATTCCCAGCGATTCTATAGAACATAATGATCACGCCTGAGAATCGACTACATTTTACACTGTTTAGGAATAGCCACCCAGGGACATTGCCAGGAGTTGGGTGGGGCTGAGAAAATCACAATGAAAGGAAGTGCTCACTGGGGTGCAGAGGAGGGAAGTGGGGAGGGCCCTGCGTGCTGGGTCCCACCTGAGGTTGTGGAGCTGGAAGAAACGGAGAGAAAGTGCCTGCCTCACCTGGGCTGTGTCACTGGATAAGACACGCACATCGGTGGCTGTGCTTCCAGCCAAGATGGACATTCACGCGCATCCCAGGGCATCAATTCAGGGTCCTACCGGGATAGCTGGGTGAGGGGGTTAGGTGAGGTGGGCACTGGTTGTCAATCTTTCTTTGACCTTCTTTCCTGTATTTCTTCTGCGTCAACTCTAGGGTTGAATAACCCCATCATTTGGATGTGGTGGTGGTGATGCTATAACTTCACATGGCAATTGAACCTGTCCTCCATCCCTAATATGTGGGACTAAGTGACTGGCACAATCGGTACCTGTCCCATGGACCAACTCAAGGATAAACATATTTATTTACTCATTCTTTCATTCCTTCGGGAAGCGTTTGCCTACTACTCATCGTACAATACTTTGTGCCTGGCTTTGGAGGCTGTATTAGTTGGAGTAGGTTAGTAACAGGCAGCATTGCAATACGAGAGGCTTCACGTGACACAGCTGTGCTTCTTGCCTACACGTCATGTTCCGCAGGGTGGCTGGGGGCTCTGCTCCACCCCTGAGCGCACAGGCCCCTCAGTCCCTGAGATGAGGAGAAGGCTGAGGGATCCACAGGAGCGGTTCCGTGCTGCAGTGCACGAGCCACCTGGGTCCCTTCCATTCACACCCCGTTAAGCAGGAACTGGGAGGGGAGGAAGTGTAATCCTTCCGGGAGCCCAGGTCAGCGGAGAACTAGGTAAGGGTGACCGCTGCCATTTTCTACATGGATGCAAAGTAGTTTTTGCCCTCCAGCTGCTCAAGGTTGGATGGAGTGCACAGACACAACTAAAAGGTCCCGTATGCTAAAGAGCCCACACGCGGCCACGAAGATCCCGCGTGCCACAACCAAGACCCAGCTCAGCCAAGTAAATAAATAAATGTTAAAAAAACCCCACAATGCAACAAAACAAAACACAACAATAGCTGTCACCTGGTGTGATAAGTACTAAGACAACTTCTTGTAACTCCATCCTTCAGTGGCTCAGACCCAAAACCAGACAGCATCCTGTTCTTTCTCACCCCACACATGAGATCTCGTAGCGAATCCTGTTGGGCCTGTCTCCCACCAGTTGTCTTCTGAGCATATCCACGATTGGATCACTTCTCATCACTTCACCGCTCCCGCTAGAATCCAAGCTACCGTCACCTCCTTCCTGGGTTATATCCAGGACCTCCTCCCTGGCCACCCGACTTCTGCCCTTGCCCTTGGCAGTCAGGAGGAAACCGTTCAAACATATAGCCCATCATGAACTCTTTCGCTCAAAGCCCCCCAGCAGCTCCTATGCCCCTCAGAGTGAAATCAGAACTTTTATTTATTTATCTATTTATTTATTTATTTAGGCTGCATTGGGTCTTCGTTGCTGTGCGCGGACTTTCTCTAGTTGCAGCGAGCAGGGGCTACTCTTGGTTGCGGTGTGTGGGCTTCTCATTGCGGTGGCTTCTCTTGTTGCAGAGCACAGGCTCTAGGCGTGTGGGCTTCAGTAGTTGTGGCCCGTGGGCTCAGTAGTTGTGGCTCGCGGGCTCTAGAGCGCAGGCTCCGTAGTTGTGGCGCACGGGCTTAGTTGCTCCGCGGCATGTGGGATCTTCCTGGACCAGGGCTCGAACCCGTGTCCCCTGCATTGACAGGCGGATTCTTAACCACTGCGCCACCAGGGAAGCACCGAAATCGGAACTTTTAAATGTTTAAATGTCATGTTTCTTTGTCCCACATTCGTCATTACCCCTCTGACCTCATCTCCTACAATTTCCCCTTTAACCAAGCCTCTCCAGGCCCAGTGTCCTCCTGCTCTACTTTGCTGAGCCCAGAGCACTGCTGCCTGGAGCCTTTGTGCCAGCTCTTCTCTCTCGTGGAACGTGTTTCTCGCGGAGAGCCTCACGGGTCACTCCCTAACCACGTATATGCATCTTTGCTCAGATGGCACCTTCTCAATGAGATTTGCAACCCCATAGTCTGCCAGCATTCCTGACCCCCCTGACGTGGTTCTACTTTTTCCTTCTTTCATAATGCTAATCCATTTCTAAGGCTCCATAAAACTTACTTATTATGTTTACTTTTTGCCTTCCTACACGAAATTGTAAGGCTAGAGGGCTAAGAATTTTGTGCTGTTATCTGCAACCCCTCAAACACTGCCTGACACTTATAGTCAATATTTGTGAAATGGCTCGGATCTTGTGAATAAGTACAAGTACAGGTGATGATGGCCAGAGACAGGAAGGACTTTTAACATGGACTGGCGGGGGTGACACCTGAGCCAGGTGTGGAAGGAGAGGTAGGTGTGAGCTGGGAAAGGATGGGAGGAAGCAGGTTTTCAGGGAGCAAGCTTACATCCACTCACCCATAGGCTAAAAATCTCCCTGCAGAAAATCCCGGGGCCTCCTGTTGAGAAGAGAAATAATTACAAATGAACACGTTGGTGATTCTCAGACAAGTGATGGGATCGTTGAGTCCACAGGCGTGTTAAGCAAGACAGCACCCCTTTCTGTAATGGAAGGGGTGTGAACCGTAGGACGTCTTTGGTAAAGTCCTTCTTTTCATTCTTGCCTAGCCCTCAGCCTGTCAAGTTGAAGTTCATGCTTTTCTTCTCTTGGTTTCTCTTCTAATGTTGGTGTGTTTACTTCCATAATTTTAATGTGGTGTTTTGAACAGGAACCCTTTGGTCAGGTCAGGAAATTTGTATTCCTTTTTATTATGCATTTTTCACACAGGTAAGGGTACAGCGTGATGTTTTTGTTTAAAATAACATTCTAACTCTTTTTGTGGATTTTATGCTCAAATTACACTGTATAACTTTTTTTTTGGAGAAACAAATGCATCTGGCATCGAAAAAACGTACATTTGTGGTTCTTTTTTTAAAGGAGAATAAAGTGGTTCAGCTTCGAAATAGTTTCTAAGTGTTCTTAGCTTTAGCAAAATAAGTTTGTGTGAATGCGATTGTAATTTGGTTTTCCTTTTTTCCCCTTCAAACCAACATAGGTAAAATCCTTAGGATTAAACCTTCAGAAACTTCAAGAAAAAGCGGTTGAGGAAGATGATTATGACAAGGGTGAGTTTTACTTTGCTTATTGCTTCTTTCTTCCTTTTTCCCATAATGTCCAATTTCTCTTTCCCTTCTTACTTACCCCTATCCTCCACACCCCAAATGAATCACGTAATCTGGTCCTTTGATCACCTCCACTCAGTAACAGTTGACTATTTTACAGCACTGTTATTTTGTGGATTTCAAAGCCCTTGATGAGCAATAATCCTTTGGGTCATAAGTATAACTTTATTGATTGTCCAGAAACACTCTGAGTACTGGCACAATATAAGTTATATTAACTCATCACCTATCTACCTAAGGTGTGATATATCTAAACGTTATTCACGAATTGGAAAATGTTTGTTGAACACCTACGGTGTGCTCGGCACTGTGGAAGGAATAGGAGAGTAAGGTGGACACAGTATCTGACCTTGGGATGCCTGTGAGTATGAGCCTTCATGGAGCTTTCTGACTTCATGCTCTCGGGGACCAGGTGTAGGAGATGGGATGAGCTCAAGAGATGATGCCAGGTTGTGCCAGTGGGCACGAATGTATCCAAATTCCCATGTAGATGGCCTGAAGTAGCCAAGCTGGAAAGGAGAAGTCATAACATAAAGACGGAAGAGTTGGTCAGAAGCCCGAAAAAACAGAATGAGGCACCCAAATAGGAGTTGGGTCATAGCAGACGAGGGCAGTCATGGCAGCCGAGTGGACACAGGGTGGAGTATGTGCAAGGGAAGGTCGCAGGTATGGTTGGCTTGGGAAGGATTTTAAGGACGCAGGTGCCGACTGCAATATCTCACCCCCATTTCTGCTGGGTCAGGGGAAAAGAGAGGGCCTAAAAGGACTTCCAGCTTCCCCCAGCCACTCATGAACTTGAGGTAGACTGCTGGTGGTAACCAAGCTTAGCACACCGACGTTTGGTCTGGAAATAATGTAGATCTAAGGATCCCCAGGAAGCTGGGTAGCCTTGAGGTTTGGTCTTCAACCTCATGGGCCCATATTCTGGTTTCCCAGGGGATTCGTCACAGACCATTAGGAAATGGGGCGCTACAGGAATGGGGTGAGCAACTTCCACAAGGAGGGTGCAAATCCTATTCTAGGAGACATCCAGAGCTGATGCTGTCTGGAGTCCTCATACACCTTTGGGGTGGGGCTTAGAGAGTGATGGGGGGTGGGAGGAAGGAGAGGAATTTGGGGATGGAGGCGGAACTCTGTAAACTCTGCCACTTCTCTTTGACAGGCCGTTTCGATTTCAGAATGAGGCCAGATGGAGGATGAGGGGTGTGGGAGAGGAAGCAGGTCCGAGGCTTGGGGAAGTAGCCCGTTCCCCCCGCCCAGCTGTAGACCAAGAGCAGATGAGCTGTTCCTGGACCAGGGTGCCCCTGGGGGCTTCTGTCTCCGGAAGACAATTACACCTAGGTTTTGAGGCTCCCAGGTGTGGCACACGTTTATTTTCTCTTCCATGGGCTCAGTCTTGGTTCCTTTAACAACACGGCTCTCTCTGTAACACACAAAGCTTCTGACACAGGTGGAAAACCACGCCCTCTTTTTCTGATCAAGGAAAACTCGGACATTCTGGACGTGGTTCTCTCGATGGGCTTCATTAAATGAAGGCCTCACTTCTTTAGTCTTTTCTCCAAATGTCCCTGAAACACCTCAGGGGACGAGGTTGAACGGGACACACCTCACAGGGAAGCTAAAAGGATAAAGGCACCTGTATCCAGTGTTTCTGTCTATCTTTTTTTTTTTTTTTTTTTTTGCTGTACGCGGGCCTCTCACTGCTGTGGCCTCTCCCGTTGCGGAGCACAGGCTCCGGACACACAGGCTCCGCGGCCATGGCTTGCGGGCCCAGCCGCTGCGCGGCATGTGGGATCTTCCGGGATAGGGGCACGAACCCGTGTCCCCTGCATCGGCAGGCGGACTCCCAACCACTGCGCCACCAGGGAAGCCCCTGTCTATCTTTTTTCCTTGTTTGTATGTCACTGTGTACCGAAGGAAAAGTTTTGGGGTAGGCCCAGCACTCTGTGCTTTACCAAGCCTTCCAGGTGATTGGGGTGCATGTTGACATTTGGGCAAACGCTGGCGTAGGACTTTCCTCCATGGAGAATCAGGCCTGTGGTACAGTGGCCAGCTGAGTCCGGCAGGTGGGGTTCAGTCCATGGGCCGTGTCCCTCCTGGTGGAGGTGGCAATGTATCTAGGCCCTAAGGGGTGAGTAGGATATGCTGGAAGGGCATTTTACAGAAGGGCCAAGAGCTGGAAGAGCCACCACTGCTATAAGCCACCATCCCAAAGTCTGCTTGCCTTGAAAAGAGATTTGAAACTGGCTATTGTCTGAAACGGATCGCTGCAGGGCCCAGTGCATGGACATGGACTAGCACATAGTAGGTGATCAATAAATTCCCATAAACTGATTGCTATGGCATTAGGGAAGTTTGGACAGCGTTGAGGTGGAGAGCTTGTTGTCATGAGATTTGTTGAGATAGGATTTGAATACAATTTCCTTTCTCCTCTAGTTTATGCAGGGTTACTAATAAACATTTTCAGAGTTGCTGAGAATTTCTTGCCACTCAGCATTTAGTCTTCGTGTGGGCTCCCTTCTTCTGTTAGGAGCAGCTGTGCTCTGTCTCTGGGGACGGCATCTGCCGGTGTCCACGAGGTTAGCCAGTAGCATCTAGAGGGTGACCTTATCCCCTTGGTTTTTTTTTGCTTTTCTCTCTTTCTTTCTAGATTCATTCATTAAAATGACTTTGTGTTCCAGAGCAAGGAGCCATAAGCCCAGAATAGAAAGTTCCATGTTTTATCTCATTAAAGGGCTGGCAGAGTTACCCGCTGATGCCTTGTGGGGAAACCTTTTCAGGCCTCTAATTACATCTCTCCCTCACTAGGGAAGGAAGATGAATATTTCCTTATATTCTTGCATAAAGCTGGGAGAGCTTGGGAGAAAAAGAATGTTGCTCTTTGGTATGTGCTTAGGGTCTTTCTCCTAGAGGCTCAAAATGCTCATCGGTTTCAGCGCATTACTGCTTTTCCCATGTCCACTGGGGGGCAAGGATGAGACCTCAGAGTCCCACAGTGGGAGACACTGCCGTCCAGAGATGGGGGAGGAGCGACCAGGGTCTGTGATGTGCTGGGAGGGAGAAAAGGAGAGCGTGGACCATGATTTTCTTTCTCTCTTTCCCTCCTTCCCTCCCTCCCTTCCTTTCTTTCACCTTCAAAAATTTTTTTTAATCTTTTTTTTTAAACTTTTAATTTTATGTTGGAGTATAGCCGATTAACAATCTTGTGATAGTCTCAGGTGCACAGCAAAGTGACTCAGCCATACACAAACGTGTATCTAGTCTCCCCCAAACTGCCCTCCCATCCAGGCTGCCACATAACATTGAGCAGAGTTCCCTCTGCTGTACAGTAGGTCCTTGTTGGTTATCCATTTTATTGAATAAATATAGCAGTGTGTACATGTCAATCCCAAACTCCCTAACTATCCCTTCCCTCCACCCTTCCCCGCTGGTAACCATAAGTTCATTGTCTAAGTCTGTGATGGACCACGAATCCTAGTTGTTCCTGCGTGGATCTGTGGGCTCTCACACCCCCTGCCCTCCCGTGTCCCCCAGTGACCATGTCCGCTTCCCAAGCGCACAAGGCGAGGTTGTGCATAGGTGAGTGCTGCACTTAAGTGACTCGTATCACTGTGCTGCGTCGCAGAGCTGGCCTTCCTCTTGTCTAGACTTTCCTTCTCGGAGTGAAGAATGGCCAGCACTGACTTCCCTTCTCTCTCCTTGTCTCAACCAATAGTCATTGTGACAAAATTCTAGCACAATAAAAATGTGAGGCATTGAGAGAAAAATGATCACAGCAGAGGCCAAGCATGAAACTGTGCTAGAAAGTGGCTGGCTCTGGCTTCCCTGGTGGCGCAGTGGTTGAGAGTCCGCCTGCCGATGCAGGGGACACGGGTTCATGCCCTGGTCCGGGAAGATCCCACATGCCGCGGAGCGGCTGGGCCCGTGAGCCATGGCCGCTGAGCCTGCGCGTCCGGAGCCTGTGCTCCGCAACGGGAGAGGCCACAACAGTGAGACGCCCGCGTACCGCAAAAAAACAAACAAAAAAACAGAAAGTGGCTGGTTCTTGTCTAAGTTGCCATCATTTTCTTTTTTTTTTCTGAATTCTTTCTTTAGCAAGATTTCTCTATCCACAGTGGCTCTTTGGTGAGTGTGCAGATTATCCAAGCCAACACCCCTTTCTTTCACGGGGACCCCACTCTGAATGTCCTCCCGTGGCTTCCTGAAGTTTAATGCCTTCTCGTCTCAGAACTCAGACGTGACTGAGCACAGAGAAAACCCATGGATTCCTTTTCACCACATTTCATCCGAGCCTAGGAAGCAGAAAACAAGCTTGAGTGGAATCTGGTCATTTTTATACCCGCAGGACAGCAGAGTCAGTGGGAGGTGGGTACCATGCTGGGGTCCCCAGAACAGAAATGTGACTCTTGGCAGCCTGTACTGTTTTTTGTGTTCTGACTTGAAAAGAGCTGCCCTGAACTCCGATGTGAATGTGGGTGCAGCGTCTGTTCACAGCCTCCTGCCCACACCGTTCCCTCCTCTCCCCACCTCCCAGGGTCTGGAAACATCATCCTTCTGGCACGTTATCCACAGGGCTCACCCTCCGTTGCTCTGAGGGGTGCTTGCAGTGTCTCCCCTTGTCCTGGGATGATGAGGCTTCCATTAAACACACAAACAGAAGCTCAAATCTCAAGTAGGTGTTACTCAACTGATTGCACCCTTATCACTTGTGAAAAATGCCAGCACAAGAACCATCCAAGTCACCATCAACTGAGATCTTGGCCAGTTCCCGGGAGGAGGTGTCACCACCCTCTTTGTCAGGCGAGGCCACGGGAGCTGCTCAGAGAGGACCAGCGTGTGCTCCGGCCGTCCTTCTGCTTTGCCTCCGGCCTTGCTGGGTCTAAAGCATCTTGCATCCCAACGTGGAAAACAGCTTTGTAGGAGCTGTGGGGATAAAACCTAGCTAGGAAGGTTTTGGATTCTGGAAACTCTTATTTATATGACCACTGGGGAAGGGACGGATGAGGGCTCCACACTGGGCATGCATCAGGAAAACGGTCCATGAATTTTTCTAAAACCATTAGGTTACTAGGAGATGAGCACTTGTATTCATTCAGGGTTTTTCTTTAGCATCATTCTCACAAGAATGAAAGCTTGTGTGTCTGCCTCCTATTTTAGGTAAAAATTAAAAATTGGGAGACAGGCGAAACGTAAAAACAAATGCTGCAGAATGAGAATATGTACGATATGCCATTTACATCCCTTGGTTACATTGTCTTAGGGTCTTTTCCTCTTTATAGGAGAATTTCTGATTCTGTGAGCTAAGGGCAGAGATCTCAGCCAATGGTGGCTTTTAGCGTCACTGTTTGTGTGTGCAGGTTTGGGTGCTGGCATTTTTCATGCGTGCTAAGGGTGCAGTCAGTCACGTAACACCTACTTGGGATTGGAGCTTTGTGCCCAGACCCAGAGAGTTTATCTACATATGATATCTATCCCTTTCATTTGTAGCAGATTAAAGCATGATTTCACCGTGATGCTGTTTCTTCCCCGTGTTCCAGCTGGGTGCACACCCAGCTCTTTCTGTGTTGGCGTTAAGTGTGGGATGTTAGATCCCCTGGTGCTCTGGGGGTAGAAGCACAGGGGAGCGGATGTCCCTCTTCATGACCACATCACAGGTCTCTAGGTGGCCTCTGCTTTGCTTCCCCAGTTGTGAGGAAATTGGTCTGCCCTGCGAGGATCACGTGGGGTGTGGTCACGGTCATTATTCATGATGAAACCTGACAGCTCCAAGGTTAGATGTGCTGCTGAATACCAAACACCAAGACAAAAAAAATTCTCTTTTTCCACCTCCTCTGTCTAATTAGTTGGAACTTGGACACACTTTCTTGCGGGCTGAACTGCAGCACTTTTTTTTTTTTTTTTTTTTTTTTTTTTTGCGGTACGCCGGCCTCTCACTGTTGTGGCCTCTCCCGTTGCAGAGCACAGACTCCGGACGTGCAGGCTCAGCAGCTGTGGCTCACGGGCCCAGCTGCTCCGCGGCATGTGGGATCCTCCCAGACTGGGGCACGAACCCGTGTCCCCTGCATCGGTAGGCGGACTCTCAACCACTGCGCCACCAGGGAAGCCCTGAACTGCAGCACTTTTTAAACTGGTGTTAGTAGGTGGTTGTGCTGGTAGTGGACACATCTTCCTCTCTCTCTGTGTACGTGTCTGAAGCTCTGCAGGTGACACCAATCTCTCAAGCTGGAGAGTCTGGTTGATGCAGCAGGAGGGCAGGCAGGAAGTTCCTCCTGTGCTGAAGCTGCTCCCATAGTTTTTCTGTGTTCCTGCCTCTCTCCTAGAGTGGCTGACAGGCTGGCTGGGATCCCAGGGCAACAGGCTCACCTGCGGGAATGCTCCATCTGGGTCCAAGGAGCTCAGCTGCTCTACAGGTGGCCCAACAGGACAAGGCAGTGACTTAGATTATCTGGGGCCAGCTCACTGGAGTACAGTGATCACCACTCTTGTAAGGGCATTCAGGACTGTACAAATGTCAACAATTTCACTTTTTCAAGTGAAATTGAAACTTCAGCTATTTTCAAGGAGCATTTCCCTTCTGTCTGCCAACTGTGAAGTAGCCAACACACCTGGAAGGGATGTGTCTGTGATTGGGGCAAAAGCCTAAACAGGACTGAATCTTCTCACTACAATGATTTCAGGTCCAAACTCTGTTTTCAGTACAAATGGTTGACTTTCCTTTAGCAGGAGGAATGTGCTAGTTACTTGGGCTGCCATAACAAAGCACCACAAGACTGGGCGGCTTAAACAACAGACATTTACTTCTCACAGTTCTAGAGGCTGGAAGTCCAAGATCAAGGTGTGGGCAGGGTTGGTTCCTTCTGAGGCCTCTCTCCTTGGTGTGTAGATGGCCGTCTCCTGTGTCCTCACATGGTCTTCCCTTTGTATGTGTCTCTGTCCTAATCTTTTCCTCTTATAAGGACACCAGTCATATTAGATTAAGGCCCACCCTAATGACTTCATTTTATGTAAGACCCTGTCTCTAAATACAGCCACATTCTGAGGTCTTAGAGGTTAGGATTTCAAAATATAAATTTTGGGAGCACACAGTTAAGCCCATAATGAGAGGCCTAATGGACTTAGGGCAGAGTTAAATACTAAACACATACAGGTATTTCTACAAATGTTTGAATACTTTGGTTTGACCACTCTGTGGTCATATGAAGACATTTGATAGAAAAGTTAAAAAAAAGGGGAAATTCTGTGACTTGAGTAAGTGGGTTGACAATTCCTTTCCCTGTGCACAAAGGAGCCTGGCTGTTACTGGCATCTTGTTTTGTCCAAAACTCCACAGCAAGTTAAGAGCAGAGCCTGGCTCTTAAGCCAGTACATCATGTACATCACTCTTTCACATGAACAACTATTTACTGAATATTTGCCAGGTTTTCCAGGCTGTGGTGAACCAACACGTGTGTAAGAGATGACCTCCCCTCAAGGAATGTTAGCTTAGTTGGGATAAATGATATGTATATAAATATGTGAAAGTTCAGTTAACATTAGAATTGGTTTTTTTGTTTGTTTGATTTTTGTTTTGCATGAGGACCTCTGCTTTCAAGAGGAAGAGACCCCATTTAAACTAATGCCAGAAGAAAAGAGGATGGGGTGACTGGGGTCAGGGGATCAAGGGTGTTAGGACCCTCACTTTTCTCTCTGTTGTTTGACTTATTCTCTCAAACCACTTGTTTCACTTATCTGTTGCTTCATGTGGTAGGCTGAAACATGGACCCCTCTAAAAGACAGCCACATCTTAGTCCCTGGAATTTGTAGATATTACCTTATTTGGAAAAGGGTTTTTGCAGATATAATTCAGTTAAGGATCTTGAGATGAGGAGATTATCCTGGATTATTTGGCTGGGCCTTAAATGCCATAACATGTGCCCTAATGAGAGTGAGGCAGAGGGAGATTAGACAAACAGAAGATGAGGAGGTGATGTGACCACAAGCCAAGGAAAGCTGGCTGCTGCTGGAAGTTGGAAGAGGCAAAAATTATTTGAAAAAGTACCTAAGCAGATGGGCCACTACAGCTTTCAACCATAAAAAAGCCCCGCAAACCCAGAAAACCATGGGGAAGGAGGAGAAGCTAATTTCTAGAGTTACCACATTACTTAATATGTTACCAAATATTTAAATGTCTGATTTTCAACAAAATATCAAAAGGCATACAAAGAAATAGGAATACATGGCCCATTGAAAGAGATAAAATAAATGGACAGAAACCATTCCTGAGGAAGCCCAGGCATTGGATTTATTGGCTAAAAATTTAAAGCAGTTATTGTAATGATGTCCAAAGAGCTAAAGGAAACATGGACATAGAACTAAAGGAAATCAGAAAAATGATGTACAAACAAAATGAGGATATCAGTAAAGAGATAGATATTACAACAAGGAATGAAATAAATTCTAGAGTGGAAGAGTATAATAAAGTGGATATTCACTAGATAGGTTCAACAGAAGAGTCAACCAGGCAGAAGAATGAATAAGCAAACTTGAAGATACAACAATTGAAATTTTTAAGTCTGAGGAGTGGAAAGAAGAAAGAATGAAAAAAATTGAAGGTGGCCCAAGAGACCTCTGGGACATCATCAAGCAGAGCAACATATACCTATGGGAGTCCCAGAAGAAGAAGAGAGAGAAGAGTAGAAGAATATTTGAAAAGATAATGGCTGCACACTTCCTAAATTTGATGAAAGACATGAATCTAAAAATTCAAGTACTAAATGAACTACAAGTAGGATAAACTCAAAGAGACCCACATGGGAACACATTATAATCAAATTGTCAAAAGCCAAAGACAGAATCTTGAAAGCAGCAAGAGAGAAGCAACTCATCACATGCAAGTGATCCTCCATAAGACTGACAGCAATTTTCTCATCAGAAACCATGGAAACCAGAAGGCAGTGGGAAGATATATTTAACATGTGGAAAGAAAAAAAATTGTCAATCAGGAATTCTATATCCAGCAAAACTGTTCTTTAAAAAAATGAGGGAGATATTAAGACATTCCCAGATAACAAAAGCTAAAGGGGTTCTTTACCACTAGACCTGCCCTGTAAGAAATGCTAATGTGAATCCTGCAGGTTGCAGTAAAAGGACACTAGACAGTAACTTAAAGCCATATGAACAAATAAAGAATTCAATCATGGCAAATACATGGGCAATTATAAAAACTAGTATTATTTTTGGTTTATAACTCCACTTTTTATTTTCTACATGATTTAAAAGACAAATGCATAACATTTATAATTTATAAAATTCTAAGTTATGTTATTATAAAATTATAAATCTATTTAAAAGGATGTAATTTGTGACAATAATAATGCAAAGGGGGAGCATGGAACTGTATAGGAGCAAAGTTTTTGTAAGCTATTGAAGTTAAGTTGGTATCAATTTGAATCAGATTGTTGTAACTTTAGGATAGTAAATGCAATCCACATGGCAACCACAAAGGACTATCAACAAAATATACACAAAAGAAAATGATAAATCAAAACAGTTCAGTACTAAAAAATCACCTAAACATAAAAGAATACAGTAATGGAGGCAATGAGGGACAAAAAGAAGACATGCAGAAAATAAACAACAATGGCAGAAGTAAGTCCTTCCTTATCAATAATTACTTTAAATGTAAATGGAATAAACTTTCTAATAAGAAGGCAGAGATTGGCAGAATGGATACTAAAAAAATGATCCACCTATATGCTGTCTAAAAGAGACTCACTTTAGACCCAAAAGACCCGAAGACACAAATAGATTGAAGTGAAAAAAATGGAAAAGAATATTCCACGCGAATAGTAGCCAAAAGAGAGCTGGAATGTCTATACTATCACACAAAATAGACTTTAAGTAAAATACTGTTACAAGCGATAAATGAAGCATCATATATTGATAAACGTATTAACTTCTCAAGAAGCTCTAACAAGTTTCAACATATATACCCCAAACAAAAGAGCCCCAAAACATATGAAGCAAATATTGACAGAATTGAAGGGAGAAATGGTTCTGCAACCGTTGGAGACTTCAGTATGCCACTGGTGGTTGATGCTGACTGTCTACTGGTACCTGGCTGGGACCATGGCTGGATCACTTACCTGTAGCCTTTCCATGTAGCTGCTTGGCTTCCTTATAGCATAGTGATGGCATCCTGAGAGAGAGAGATCTAGGCAAAAACTATCACTTATTGTGGACAACCTTGGAAGTCGGGTAGTGTTAACTACTGTTGCATTCTATTCCTTAGAAGTGAGTCACTAAGGGTGGCCCATACTGAAGCACAGGGTCATTAGACTCCATCTGTTGATGGGAGGAGGGTCTAAAGAATTTGTGGGCATCTTTAATTAATTAATTAATATTTTATTTAAAAATTTTTATTGGAGTATAGTTGCTTTACAATATTGTGTTAGTTTATACTGTACAGCAAAGTGAATCAGCTATACATATACATATATCCCCTCTTTTTTTGATTTCCTTCTCATTTAGGTCACCACAGGGCATTGGGTAGAGTTCCCTGTGCTATACAGTAGGTTCTCACTAGTTATCTATTTTATACATAGTATCAGTAGTGTATATATGTCAATCCCAATGTCCCAATTCATCCCACCCCTCGCTTCCCCCATGGTGTCCATACGTTTGTTCTCTACGTTCTCTACGTCTGTGTCTCTGTTTCTGCTGTGTAAATAAGATCGTCTCTACCAATTTTTTCAGATTTCACATATATGCGTTAATGTACAATATTTGGTTTTCTCTTTCTGACTTCACTCTGTATGACAGTCTCTATGTCCATGCATGTCTCTACAAATGACCCAATTTCGTTCCCTTTTATGGCTGAGTAATACTCTGTTGTACATATGTACCACATCTTCTTTATCCATTCCTCTGTTGATGAACATTTAGGTTGCTTCCACATCCTGGCTATTGTAAATTTGTGGGCATCTTTTTAAACCACCACAGACTTCCCACTATTCTCAGATGCTCTGACATTCTTTCCATGTGCAAAATATACTCATTTCCTCTCAAGACCCCTCAGAGTTCTCATATATGAAGGCATCAGGCTCAGGCTTGATGAGTACAGGTCTAACTCAGGTACAGGTGCAGGTGAGGCTCCTTAGGTGTGATTCCTTGAGCATGGCTTCTTGAGTTCAGTTTCTCTGGATGATCTGAACACCTGTGCACTAATAAGATAGGCAGCCCCCATCATCCCAAACTACGATGGTGGGACCGGCATAGGATAACTGCTAAAGATACTTGTTCACGAAGGGGCAAGTGGGAGGCACCCAGCAGCCACTGGTGCATAGCAATTCTGAAATCCACCTGTGGTCAGTTCCTTGATTAGGGTTTAGGCCTACTGCCTGGAAATGATTTTCTAGGCTCTGACCTCCGGGCTCTTGGTTCTACACTCTGAGTCATGCTTCCTTTTCCATAAAAGTAGCCTGCTTCCCACTCATACAGGTTTGGGGGTCCAAATGCCTTTTTTTTTCCTTTTTGTAATTTCTCTGTTCTTTTCCAACTTGGCAAATTTTTTTAAAAATTTATTTATTTTGAGGTGCTTTTGGGTCTTTGTTGCTTCGTGTGGGCTTTTCCTAGTTGCGGTGAGCAGGGGCTGCTCTTTTTTGTGGTGCGCAGCCTTCTCATTGATGTGGGTTCTCTTGTTGCGGAGCCTGGGGCTCTAGGCATGCGGGCTTCCGTAGTTGTGGCATGTGGGCTCAGTAGTTGTGGCTCGCAGGCTCTAGAGTGCAGGCTCAGTAGTTGTGGCGCATGGGCTTAGTTGCTCTGCAGCATGTGGGATCTTCCTGGACCAGGGCTCGAACCTGTGTCCCCTGCATTGGCAGGCGGATTCTTGACCACTGCACCACCAGAGAAGTCCCCGTTTTGGGTTTTAAATGAATCCATTTATAATCTCCATCAGACAAAAGCTATACCCACAAATATCTTCAAGATAAGCCTCTTTTTTCAGGCTTCCTTTAAGGCTTGGAGGGGCAGAGGGTAAAGCTCCTCAGAAGTCTTAATTGGCTGTTCGACTATTTGAAAGGGTCTGTGATGCGCTACCTTAAATCTTTCTGTGGTCTTAAAAAGGGTTTTACAGTTTATGTCCTTGGCCTCATCTTTTGACCATATTTTCCTGACAGCAGTCTGGATTTGATCTTTGCCTGGAAGCTGTTTCTTAATCTTAGCATCATTTGTCATCCAGAAAGGCTGGGAATAAGAAATAATTTGAATTTCAAGCCCTGTAAGATCTGGCTCCTTTATGGTAACAGTTATGTCTTTGGCTTATTTCTCTCTTCTTACGTTATACTATGGGGAGTGAGAAGCAGCCAGGTGGTCCCTTGGAAGTTGGTTTCAAAGTAAATCTAGAACTTAAAAGTTTTCAAATAAAAAAGCCGCTAAACAAGGCACTTTCCAGTTTCCAATAACATTTTCCTTCCTTTCCTTTACTTCCTCCTCAGTAGCCTCCTCAAGATCCTTCTTGCTTCTCCTAACCGTCTCTTCAAGGCCCTTCCAACTTCCATGCAGCTCCCCAGCCCCAAACCTATTGCCATGTGTTTGGTTCTTTGTTACAGCAGCACCGATATGGCACCAAAATCCTTTTCCCGTTATCTGTTGCTGTGTAACAAACTGCCCCCAAGCTTAGTGGCTTATCAAAACAACAACATATATTGTGCTCAAAAAATCTGTAATTTGGGAAACTCTCAGCCGAGATAGCCCTTCTTTGCTCCATGTGGCATTAAGTGGGGCCTGTGATCATGTGAAGGCTTGATTTCAAGTCTGGCAGTTGGTGCTGGCTGTGAACTGGGGCTCAGCAGGGGCTACGGCTCATGGGGCTGCTTGGCTTCCTCACAACGTGATGGTGAATGTAGGGAGAGACAGAGAGAGAAAGAGAAAGGGAGGCAGCTGAAGGAAGCTCTGTCATCTTAAAAAAGTTTTTTTTTTAATTGAAGTATCAATATAGTTGATTTATAATGCTGTGTTACTTTCAGGTGTACATCAAAGTGATTCAGTTATACATATATATGTACATATATATGTGTGTGTGTGTATATATATTTCAGATTTTTTTTCCTTTATAGGTTACTACAAGGTATTGGATACAGTTCCCTGTGCTATACAGTAGGTTCTTGTTGTTTATTTTATATATAACAGTGAGTATCTGTTAATCCCAAACTCCTAATTTATCCCTCCCCCCTCCTTTCCCCTTTGGTAACCATATGATTGTTTTCTATGTCTGTGAGTCTGTTTCTGTTTTGTGAATCAGTTCATTTACAATGAGGTATCACCTCACACCGGTTAAAAAGTCTACAAATAATAAATGCTGGAGAGCGTGTGGAGAAAAGGGAACCCGCCTACACTGTTGGTGGGAATGTAAATTGGTGTAGCCACTATGGAAAACAGTATGGAGTTTCCTTAAAAAACTAAAAGTAGAGTTACCATATGATCCAGCAATCTCCCTCCTGGGCATATACCCAGAAATTCAAAAAGATACATGAACCCCAATGTTCGTAGCAGCACTAGTTACAATAGCCAACATATAGAGGCAACCTAAGTGTCCATCAGCAGAGGAATGGATAAAGAAGATGTAGTGTATACACACACACACACACACACACACACACATATAGGCAATGGAATATTACTCAGCCATGAAAAGGGATGAAATAATGCCATTTGCAGCAATATGGATGGACCTAGAGATCCTGTCATCTTTTATGACCTCATCTAAAAAATTATGTGGTGTCAATTCTGCTACATCCTATTCATTTGAAGCAAGTGACCAAAGTTAGCTCACCTTCAAGGGGAGAGGAAGTAGACCACTTTTCATTGGAGGTATGTTTTAAAATGATCACACCACTTCATTCCACGTGGCAATTCAAGGCTTTTGTGCTAACAGGACCATGACTAGAGGAAGATGGGAACCTCCCTCCTTGGATCCAGTACAAAAACTTTCAGGGAGAGCTTGGGTTAGGTGCCAACTTCTTTTGGACCACTTACTGCAGCTAAAGTGGTGAGGTACCACCGTTAGCCAAGCATGTTTACCTGTCTGTGTCTGTGATGAGGTGGGGCTCATCTGTTACGAGAAGATGATGTGGCCTAGCAGATAAAAATGGTATCCAGGACACTTAATGCTGAGTGAAACGCACACACATGAAGGTAACTAAGAATGATTGCAGGGCTTCCCTGGTGGCGCAGTGGGTAAGAATCCACCTGCTAATGCAGGGGAAATGGGTTCAAGCCCTGGTCCCGGAAGATTCCACATGCCACAGAGCAGCTAAGCCCGTGTGCCACAACTACTGAGCCTGCACTCTAGAGCCCGCGAGCCACAGCTACTGAGCCCATGCGCCGCAACTACTGAAGCCCGCGCACCTAGAGCCCGGGCTCTGCAACAAGGGGAACCACCGGAATGAGAAGCCTGCGTGCTGCAGCGAAGAGTAACCCCCGCTCGCCGCGACTAGAGAAAGCCCGCACGCAGCAACGAAGACCCAATGCAGCCTAAAATAAATAAATAAAATAAATAAATAATTAAATAAAAAGAATGATTGAGAGCAATGTGAATTTCAAAATGAGGGATGTTAACAACATGCAAGACGATTACGATGAAAACACTCGCCAGAGTTCATTCATTTAGTCAGGAAGCATCGATTGGATGCCCACGTTTTCCCAGCACTGCTGGATGGTGAGGAGTGAGTCGGATTACACACAGTCCCTCCGCAAACCTGCTCTCACAGATTGCCTCTTATTAGAGATTTTACAGAGGCTTTTGTCCTAATCCTCCCAGGGAAGCAAGGTAACCTTTGATTTGTCTCTGACTGTGGCAGCACCTAGGGGGGCTTTATGTGTTGGACTCAGGACCAGTTCAATCCATCAGCAGGTTACTTTATATATATATGTATAATGTGGGGCTGATTGGCTCACATCCTGTCACTGAATTGATAGATGGGTGAATTCAGTTGGCAGGATCAACTCTTCTAGTTCTACATGAAGTGACAATTAGAAATAATTTACTTTTTTTTTTAACATCTTTATTGGAGTATAATCGCTTTGTGATGTTGTGTTAGTTTCTGCTGTATAGAAATAAGTTACTGTTACTCAACCTGTGAGAGTCAGTAGTTAAAAACACCTTCGGGAGCTGTGAAAAATTTATCGAGTGTTTATTTACATATTTAGTTTCAATTCTGTATATTTTTAGTTGAGGTGTAATTTACTTACAGTGAGCTGTGAAGTGTTTACTCACCAGCTCAGCAGGCAGAATGGAGAGTCCCGGAGGTGGGCGAGGAGACCCAGGGTCAGTGTGGTGGTGCCCTTTCGTCCTGTCATCTGTCCTTGGGCACCAGCTTGCTCCTGGATAAACCAGGAATAGCACAGGGATTACCCTGTGCTGCTGTGTGGGTGGAAGGTTAACCACGATAATGGTTAATGTGGATATGTGGGGTGCGTGGTACACAGATATCGATGGATTGCTCATTCCCTTTTCTTTCTTTGCCCACCCTTCACCCTCATCCCACGTACCTGGGTACCACGTGTTGGAAAATGCTGTGTAGAGTGTGGCTGCTTCTGAATAACCTCTCTGCCAGCAGTTAGCATCAGTAGCATGCAGAAAATAAGATAGAATGATGTGGCTTCTTATTTTCTCTTTGGCAGTAAGCAGCTTATTTGCGTATAGCCTGATTTCTTTCAAGTTGCCAAAAAAAATTCAGAAATGAGGTAAAGCAATATATAATAAAACTTGCAAATTATAATGAGGGATTAGAGCCTGACTACTCTTCACGTCTTCCTGTGGCAAACTGCTTTTCTTCCCTGCACTCTGAATTTCGTGATCTTGAGTCTCTCGTTCTCTGCCTCATTCTCTGTTGCATGACACTGGATGACACTGAGAAAGCGAAATTGAAAGTCTGCTTGGGCTTTGAAAGAATTGCTTTTCCTGGTTTTGAGTGTGGATGGAAAAAAATGGAAAAGGAAGAAAATGAGACATACATGGAGGGCTAAAGACTAGGGTGAAGACGAAGAGATTGACGAAAGATTGGTTCTCTGTTCTGGTCCTTTTTCTGTGGGTCTCTGCTGTTTTGTGACCTGTACCCTCATGGGTAGAGAGGGTGAAGGTGCAGGTCCCAGACAATGATTTAATCCATTTAACACGGTCATTTGTAAACACGGTGTCCATTTCCTCTGCATAACGGCAATGATATGGTGCCCCTGCTTCTTCATGGCTTCTTGCACGGGGTGATGCATCATTGGACAGATACTGTTGTTTTTTTTTTTTTAATAAACTGCCCAGGTGCTTAATTAAATCTTGCATTCTCTCTAATAAAAAATTAACAGCAAATATACTACTAACGCATGGTGGGTGACAGAGACACACCAGAAGAAAACAAATGGGTATTCCCTCCAGATTTCACAAGCTCTGCAGCCCACCTTCTGCTGCTCTCTCTGTCCGTTGCTACTGCTCCCAAATCCATGAGGACTGAAAGCATGGTGTGAATGCATCAGCTGCTCTGGAGGCCCTGTCTTTGGGAGATTAATTGTGACCCACTTAAAAAAAAGTTATCTAGGGAAATTTGAATAAGTTTTCTATAAGACATGGAAACAAAAACCTTTATGGTATATAAACAGTGGAAGGTTTACCAAGGTCTTCAGTTGGAAGGAGTCAGACACTCTGCAGAAGGAGAGGACATCTCTTGGCTTGTGGGTGGAAAGGTATAGGAGGAGTTGTTCACCTCTGCTTTGGTGCTGGCTGCTGGGCGTCACAACCCAGAGTCTTGACACAGTTTTGAACTAGTTTGTCCGCTGCCTCTGCCTCACTGAGCCTCACATTAGTGTGTGTCCAGTGGCCAAAGGGTCATTGGCCATTGGGTCATCGGCCACTGGGTCATTGCCCTTTTGGTCTTGTTTGTCAAGGAGGAAAGGCAGACCAAGTGGGTCAAGGTGGCGAGGCATATATTCGGAGCAGGGACTGAGTGGGGTCATAAAATAAAACAGCAAAGAGAGAGACGACCTCAGCCATCAGTCTCCAAACCCACAAACTGAACACCTTTCTGCTGCGTGTTCTATCAGCACATTCATCAGACAGTTCTGTCACCTCCTAACTTCATTTGCCTCCTGAGAATGGTTTTCATTGTACATCTGTTTTCTGACGGTCAAGTGTCTCTAAATAATAAGAAAGTGGACCTGAATTTGTGGCATCACTTTCCCCTCCAATACGATTGTATAAAATGTCCAACCTAAGATCCAAAGACTACATTTTCCCTGCCACCCCTCCCTGTATAAAGTCCTGAACTCTGTTAGGTCTCAGCCCAGCTCTTCTTGCTGGATTTTCTCCTGCAGGGAATGGCAGCTCAAGCAAGAAAAACTGGGAGCCGTGCCGGATTCTCACATTTCCTTGGACGTTGAGCCACTCCGTCTCTTGGGTTTCATCTCCTGAAGATCTCTTCCTTCTGTCCTTAGATCCATCAGTTTTTGCCTGGACTCACACACTAGTCTCTCCAGGGTCCCTGCATCCCTCCCCACCCTTCTCCAATTTGGCTTTCACTGCAGCCAGCCGTCCTTCTCCAATGCCTAGAGGACCACTTTCCCTTTCACCTCTGTCCATGACTAACGTTCTCAAGATGAATGTTAAACTCGGCCTAGGGTAACACCTTCTCGCCCTGGCCACTGCCTGGCCTACTGATTTCATTTCTCGCCACTCCTTTTCCACCCAGCGTAACTCCCGTACAGGAGGCGGGTGCCTTTTCCCGTACGGTTTTACACCTCTGCCTGCACCTGCTCCTCCCTTCTCCATCTTAGATCCTACTAGGCCATCAAGACCCTGGTTTCAGGGTCCCTTCTTTTGGGTGCTCTGCACATTTCCCTAGCCTCGTATACATTAAATTTATTTATTTTAATTTATTTGGCTGTGCCGGGGCTTAGCTGCGGCATTTGGGATCTTCGCTGCGGCATGCAGGATCTTTACTGGCGGCATGTGGGATCTACTTCCCTGACCAGGGATCGAACCCAGGCCCCCTGCATTGGGAGCACAGAGTCTTACCCACTGGACCACAAGGGAAGTCCCATATTATGGGTTTCTTTTTTTTTTTTTCAGTACGCGGGCCTCTCACTGTTGTGGCCTCTCCCGGCTCTGGACGCGCAGGCTCAGTGACCATGGCTCACGGGCCCAGCTGCTCCGTGGCATGTGGGATCCTCCTGGACTGGGGCACGAGCCCGTGTCCCCTGCATCAGCAGGCGGACTCCCAACCACTGTGCCACCAGGGAAGCCCCCATATTATGTTTTAATATAGCCGTTGGCTGTGCCCTTGGCTGAACTGTAAGCTGCCTGCAGGGAGAGACAGAGACCCTCTCTCATTTTAGCCTTTATCCCCAGCACCTAGCATCATGCCTGGTCAGAGTAGACTCTCAAGAAATGGTTGTTGGATGAACAAATGAACGTTTAAGATACATCTTATCTATGAATGATGATGAGCACTGTTAGTTACCATGTTATTAATAGTTGATAATTCTAACAATTGAATCATAAAGTATTAGTGCCTTTCAGGTCAACCTCATTAAAAACCTGACAATTTGTAGCTGTATGAGCTTGGACCAATTACCTAATCCTTCCAAGCTGCAGTTTTCCCATCTGTAAAATGGGATAATAGAGTTGTTTTGAGAACTAAATGAGATGGTGGACGCTAAATATTTGGGTTATATATAATGCTGAATGAATGTCAGTTACTACAATTATAATCAGCATTAAAATGTTTACATGGTATGAGTCTATATAGTGTTTTAAACTTGCTGTCTTTGTGTTTTTCTGTTCAAATTTGTTTGCAAACAAGTTGTTGTCATAGTAGCAGCTGGAATACCTTGGAGTGCCCAGTTTAATGCCTTCCAAGAGCAGAGAGAGACCAGAAGGCCCATAGCAGAGGGACTCTTGAATATTTTGCAGTAGACTAAGTTATTTTCCGTCATGGCAGTGTATTGTGTGGGATGACCTTTATCAGCTGATGACAGTGATGTAGCAGAAGGGACAGTTTTCCACTTGACCTTTATACAATGTGCCAGCCTGTCTCCTAACACAAACTGTGTTACAACTGACAGGCTTGAGAGAATGCTAACCTGACAGAAGCTTATTGTTTGCAAGTAGATAGCCGCTGAGGCAGCCCGTTAGCTGTGGGATGTGGTGACTCGCATGTCCCTGGGGGTGGCTTAGAATGCCTGCTGCCTGAGTCACTGCCAGAGCATCTTGTGTAATTAGCTCCTCTGGGAGTTTGTTTTTCAGTGAGGTTTGTTCGTAATGAATCTTTATTGCCGTGGACTTGATCCCTCTGTATTCTTGTGACTTTCTGTCTTTGTTAGCTCTCTTCCTCTCTTTGCCAAAATGTCACAGGATGTTTTCTCCCCACTGTTTCTGTAGATTCACTTTTGCCTTTCCCTACACTTTATACTTCCCTTTAGTTTTCTACCATCGAGTGATTCCCCAGGAGGGCTGGCCAGTGACCTTCGCACGTTTGCTCCGTCCCCAGACAGCGGTGGGGCAGGAGTGGCTCTGGGAAGCGGGAAGACATATGCTGAGGTTCAGCCTGGTGGGTTTGGTGGAGGGACATGCTGCTGAGAACCAGTCCACTTAGGTTGTCACCCTAGTTCTGGTACCAGCTGCATGGATGACTGCAGGTGATCAACTTCATCGCTTTAGGAAGCCCCTGGAAGGATGACATTTTTGTTTGGAGTGGAGGGCAACGGGTGGTCCCGTTCATGAAAATTAAAAATGGAAAATGAGTGTGTCATTCTGGAACTTTTTCCAGAGCCAGAGCTGTTTGATGTGAGAAATCACGTCGTCATCTGCTAAATGGGTACAATTGCATCTTCCCTGTCCCCCTCTCTGAACCCATGTGGGAAATAAAGGCAATAGTGGATACAGAAAGTGGGTTGATTGAAAGAACTTTGCCAAAATGTTGGCTGGACCTGTCTCTGGGGAGCCATGGATAGTGGTCTCTACAAATTAAAAAAAAAAAAAAAAGAAAACAGAAAGAGAAAAAAGTTTTTAAGAGGGAAAAGAAAATATTAAAAACATGCTTTGGAAAGTTAGAAATCTGATAAAGCCCTCAGTACCACAGCTGGGGACTTAGCCTCATGTTTCAAGTAAGTGAATCTTGCTGAGATTAATATTTTATGCATATCTGTGGAATCAGAAATTCACTCACATCTTTGAAATAAGAGTCTCGATCAAAACAGTGGACGAAGATGTAAACCTTTTGTTGTTCTTAAAGACCTCATACAGTGAAATGCTGACTTACATCGTATGAAGTTGGGGCAGCAACAAACGCTTGGCAACTTGGGGCTGGCCCCTCCTTAACACTTTTGAATCTATGTATTTTCTTCAGAATGCTGGAAGGCTGTGATTTTCAAGCTGTGTTCTGAGGGGTCCCAGGGTTGCCTTGGGGGACCGTCCAGAGTACCAGAGTGCCTTGGCTTTCTCTGTTCTTAGGACTCCTCTAAGATTTCATTTCAAAAAGTGTTCCACTGCTAAAAACGCAAAGCAAAACAAAACAAAACAAAACGAGAAACCAAGAAGTAAACAAAAATAGTTGAAAAACACTATGATAAGGACTTAAAGATGATGCCTCAGAAACTCTGAAACTTGGATGAGAGGAAGGAAGAGAGCCCTTCTACATCCAGGCTTCTTTTTCATATGTAATGGAAGCTTGACCTCTGAGTGTCCAAAGGCACACAGGATGCTGGAAGGGCTCAGCCTGGAAGGACAATGGAACTTGAGTCTAACCTGGTCCTGACCAGTAAGGACAGGATTGGCGAGCGTGGTTTGCTATGAAACAAATCCTTCTAGCTACCCACATAGCACGGGTGCGTCCGATGAGCTCATACAAGTGAGGCTTTCCAGCATAAACAGCAGGCGCTTCCAGCGCTGTTCGTCTCGGTCAATGATGTTATTCTGTGTCCATACCACTTAGAGGGATGTATTTTCTTTTTGGCAGTGGAACCAATTGCTTTGGATCCACCATGCAAACCTCGACATCCTAAACCAAACTCCTATTAATGAAACTTCCAAAATTTAAATGAGACAAAACAAACAGATATACACAGAGCCAACCATTACTTCCGTAGACAAAAGGAAAAGAGGAGTTGGATGGAAGGATATGCTCATTCCAGATCAGGGAGGCATCCTGCCCCTCTTCTCTCTCTCTCGCTCTCTCTCTCTCTCTCTCTGTGTGTGTGTCTCTCTTTCTTTCAGGATAGCAGTTGTTTGGGTGCTGGCCATGGGCCTGAGAAAAGTCAACTGGGCATTTCTTCCCACCCTAAGACTTTCCCCACCAGTGTCCCAGTCCCCTATTATGGTGTGAAAAACCACTATTGTTTAACATCTGTTTGGATAATTGGATTTTTGTTTTGAATTTTTTAATCTTTATTGGAGTATAATTGCTTTACAATGTTGTGTTAGTTTCTGCTCTACAACAAAGTGAATGAGCTATATGCATACATATACCCCCATGTCCCCTCCCTCCCACCCTCCCTATCCCACCCCTCTAGGTCATCACAAAGCATCGAGCTGATCTCCCTGTGCTATGCAATGGCTTCCCACTAGCCATCCATTTTACGTTTGGTAGTGTATATATGTCAATGCTACTCTCTCACGTCGTTCCAGCTTCCCCTTCCTCCCGTGTCCTCAAGTCCGTTCTCTACGTCTGTGTCTTTATTCCTGCCCTGCCACTAGGTTCATCAGTACCACTTTTTTAGATTCCATATATATGCGTTAGCATACAGTATTTGTTTTTCTCTTTCTGACTTACTTCATTCTGTATGACAGACTCTAGGTCCATCCACCTCATTACAAATAACTCAATTTTGTTCCTTTTTATGGCTAATATTCCATTGTATATATGTGCCACATCTTCTTTTTCCATTCATCTGTCGATGGACATTTAGGTTGCTTCCATGTCCTGGCTATTGTACATAGTGCTGCAATGAACAGGACAATTAGATTTTTTTTTTTTTTTTTTTTTTTTTTGCAGTATGCGGGCCTCTCACTGTTGTGGCCTCTCCCGTTGTGGAGCACAGGCTCCGGACGTGCAGGCTCAGCAGCCACGGCTCACGGGCCCAGCCGCTCCACAGCATGTGGGATCCTCCCGGACCGGGGCACGAACCCGTGTCCCCTGCATCGGCAGGCAGACTCTCAACCACTGTGCCACCAGGGAAGCCCCAAACAATTAGATTTTTATAGGGAAAAAGTCCCACCCAAAAGTGAAAAGAAAAATATGCAGCGATTAATGTGAATTATGGGAACTTAGCTTTTGGGGCCTCCAGGACCATAACTGAGCACTCCTTCTCCCCCTGGTGGCAACATGTACTAATTGCAGGCAGAGCACCTGGGCAGGAAGTTACTTGCCCTGCAGACTCAGGTCTGTAAGGTGATGACAGTCACCCCTCTCCAGAAATGTTTCCATGAGGTCAGATGCACTGGCTATGGACTTACCCTTTTCATGGAACTTATTTCTGGTCCAGTTGAAGTGGGAGTCCTTCCTTCTCACACTTCCATCAACGGTTAGATTTCTTATAACACGATGACCACATCAGACTTCTCTGACATGACTTCTCAGACTTCTCAGACTTCTCTGACATAGCAGACATTTTAAAATATGGGTCCCTTTCTGGTTTATAACTTATATAGTCTGCTCTGGAGACTTTTGTCTCATCAATCAGCTTATTACTTAGTGTTATCCTCAAACTCAGCCTTCCAGCCTCTGGCCCCTCCTCCCCTGCACATCAGCCTCTGCAGCCTCCAGGACCCACTGGGATGAGGAGGGCCCAGAACAGAGGTTCATCCTCTCCCTCCCTTCCTCCTCACTCTTTTGGGCGTTGTGGAAGGGCTTCATAACACACACCCGAGGAACCTCAAGCGCTTGGTGGCAAGCTTGCTGCTGTCTGGACAATTAATTGCCCAGGTCAGTGAATTTCATGGTTTTTGGCAGTGAGCTACAGGAAGAAATACACTCTGACCATATACATGCACAGATGAAAACACAGCCCACTCGACACGGCATTTGTTCTGTTCTAGTTCAGGAAAAGTGAATGTTGGTCTCCATCCTTTAAATTGATATTACCACCCACTAATGGGCTGGGCCAGCATTTTGAAAAGTACAGTTCTGTTCCTCAGATGACTGAATACTCAGCTGGCACATGCCCTGCATGGGGCTGGGGCAGTGCTGCTCCTCTGGGCTGTCTCTGGGGACACCAGGGGCCCCTGCTTGCTTGCCTGGGTCTTTGGGAAGACTGGAAATCCCTGGCTCTTCAGGAAACAGCAGGGCTCCAGGAGAGACTTTTGCCTTTTTCCCCACTCTGCTTTGTCCCTGAGGACTTCTTACCATGTTTGAAGGTAGCACCAGAGTGGCCTGTGGGTTCTGAACTTGGCAAACATTTAGCCCCAAGTGAGATGCAGCTTACCCTTCTTTCAGACATCCCCCAGCTTCAAGGTGGTTTTTCTGAGGTCCTTGACCTCGGGGAGAGAAACTGTGCAGTAACCCCTGCCCTGCAGGACTGTGCAGTGCCATGGGCTCTGTTTCTACCCTGTCCTCCCAAACAGCCTTTTCTCCTTGCTTCTTCTCTTTGGCTTCTGTGTGTAGACACAGGGCAGACTTGTCCTGGAACTCCTTCTCAGCGGTCTGTGGGCGGATAGCTGGCTCCAGAGTCTGGCCTTATGGATGAGGCGCCTCGTTACCTTCTGTTCTGAACTGTGGCCCATGTCAATTGTAATCCCGACATTCCTCTGAACAATTCCACCTCTCCCGAGGAAGGAAAGGTTCACAATGGTTATTTTGCCGTCTCGAGTCTCACTCTGTCTGGTGAGGCGAGTCATCCAGGTGACTCTGAGGACCAAGTGCCCAGCACAGCTTTGTTCTTACAAACAGCATGCCACTGCCATTTGACCAGATAAGTGGTTTTCTCTGCAGGATTGGGTTCCTGTCCACTCCTGTTCTTTATTGTTCCCTTCACCATGGATGGGTTCTCCATTGCCTATGGGGTCCCTAACTGTTTCTAGAAGCAGTGAGCTGGGTCCCTGATGGCCTGCTTTGGCTCCAGGCCCTCCACCCGAGTTGTTGCCGGTCTGGGTCCCGAGTGACAAGGGTGTGGAAGTGGACATGGGGCTCAGCCCAGGTCCCCACCAACCACGAGGAAGTCCCCAGTGATCAGGCTCCTGGAGAGGCCATGGTCAAGGGAGATTGAATTTTCTCTTGGTTACTGAGTGCAGTAATTCTCATATTTTTCCATCCATCCTGGAATAACGGCGGTATTTTCCCCACGTGCTGGGAAAGTCCAGTTGGCCCTGCCTGAGCTGGTTCCCAGTCCCTGTGTCCACATACCGAGGAGGTGGCCCTGGCCTGCTGGGCCCAGGGCCTTGGAGGGGGTGAGGCCAGTCCTGTGAACGCTGGGAAAACGGCACACTGGAGTGAGTCGCAGCTCTTGGGATGGAATGCTGCAGCCTGGCCTTGCCAGGGTGTCACACACAGGACAGGACGGCCACCCCTGGCCTCTCAGCCTCTCTCTCTAGCAGAGCCTGAGGGGAGCCTGTGACAGTCACCATGGCGGTTGTTCTGCCGTGGTCCAGCCTCAGCACCGCAGAGAAGAAGGTGGGAGCTGAGAGACAGTAGCTTCCTAACTGGCACGTCCCCAATGACGCCTTGCTTCCCTGTGTTATGAGCCAGTGGAGAGGCAACAGAAAGGGCAAACACAGATGGAGATCTAAATAGTGGCTCTGGAACTGCTAAGGCCAACATTCGAGAATGTGGTTTGGGTGGATGGCAACAGTGGGCTTCCTACTACCAGACCCCAGAATGAGAACTACCCACTGGGCCACAGGCGGTGAGAAGCTGTGGTCTCCTCTTTGTTAGGGGTCTACCCTGGTCTACACCTAAGTTCTTGGAGAAGCAGAGCACACTGAGTGCTTTCCAGGGTCATCTGGCCTCCAACAAGGAGGGGTGGTTGGAAGGGTCTGAGCTGTGCCTGCTCAGTCCTGCTCTCAGACTCACCAACTAGGAAACCCAGTCCATCTCCCTGGGCAGGTGGGGTTGGCGGCAGGTAGGGAAAGCCCTCCCCATGGATGCCTAAGGAGAAGGGGAGATGCATTTCCTCCCCGTGACGTCAAAGACAATATCCCTGAAGCAGTCGACTTCGCAGGGACCAGTTCTTATGGGTGGATAGTATCACCCCGAAATGCATTTAGGCAAAATCCGTTCTGAGGTGGCCAGCACGATGTGGTCCCAAGTCGTGTGGCTTTGCTGCTCTGTCCTACTTCAGCAGGTGGTTTTATTTTTATTTTTATTTTTTTTGCTTTATAACAAATTTAATCAGTTATACATATACATATGTTCCCATATCCCCTCCCTTTTGCGTCTCCCTCCCACCCTCCCTATCCCACCCCTCCAGGCGGTCACAAAGCACCGAGCTGATCTCCCTGTGTTATGCGGCTGCTTCCCACTAGCTATCTACCTTACGTTTGGTAGTGTATATATGTCCATGCCGCTCTTTCACTTTGTCACAGCTTACCCTTCCCCCTCCCCATATCCTCAAGTCCATTCTCTAGTAGGTCTGTGTCTTTATTCCTGTCTTACCCCTGTGTTCTTCATAACATTTTTTTTTCTTAAATTCCATATATATGTGTCAGCATACAGTATTTGTCTTTCTCTTTCTGACTTGCTTCACTCTGTATGACAGACTCTAGGTCTATCCACCTCATTACAAATAGCTCAATTTCATTTCTTTTTATGGCTGAGTAATATTCCATTGTATATATGTGCCACATCTTCTTTACCCATTCATCCGATGATGGACACTTAGGTTGTTTCCATCTCCGGGCTATTGTAAATAGGGCTGCTATGAACATTTTGGTACATGTCTCTTTTTGAATTATGGTTTTCTCAGGGTATATGCCCAGTAGTGGGATTGCTGGGTCATATGGTAGTTCTATTTGTAGTTTTTTAAGGAACCTCCAAACCGTTCTCCATAGTGGCTGTACCAATTCACATTCCCACCAGCAGTGCAAGATGTTCCCTTTTTTCCACACTCTCTCCAGCATTTATTGTTTCTAGATTTTTTGATGATGGCCATTCTGACTGGTGTGAGATGATATCTCATTGTAGTTTTGATTTGCATTTCTCTAATGAGTAAAGATGTTGACCATCCTTTCATGTGTTTGTTGGCAGTCTGTATATCTTCTGTGGAGAAATGTCTATTTAGGTCTTCTGCCCATTTTTGGATTGGGTTGTTTGTTTTTTTGTTATTGAGCTGCATGAGCTGCTTATAAATTTTGGAGATTAATCCTTTGTCAGTTGCTTCATTTGCAAATATTTTCTCCCATTCTGAGGGTTGTCTTTTGGTCTTGTTTATGGTTTCCTTTGCTGTGCAAAAGCTTTGAAGTTTCATTAGGTCCCATGTGTTTATTTTTGTCTTTACTTCCATTTCTCTAGGAGGTGGGTCAAAAAGGATCTTGCTGTGATTTATGTCATAGAGTGTTCTGCCTATGTTTTCCTCTAAGAGTTTGATAGTGTCTGGCCTTACATTTAGGTCTTTAATCCATTTTGAGCTTATTTTTGTGTATGGTGTTAGGGAGTGATCTAATCTCATACTTTTACATGTCCCTATCCAGTTTTCCCAGCACCACTTATTGAAGAGACTGTCCTTTCTCCATTGTACATTCCTGCCTCCTTTATCAAAGATAAGGTGACCATATGTCCGTGGGTTTATCTCTGGGCTTTCTATCCTGTTCCATTGATCTATCTTTCTGTTTTTGTGTCAGTACCATACTGTCTTGATTACTGTAGCTTTGTAGTATAGTCTGAAGTCAGGGAGCCTGATTCCTCCAGCTCCATTTTTCGTTCTCAAGATTGCTTTGGCTATTCGGGGTCTTTTGTGTTTCCATACAAATTGTGAAATTTTTTGCTCTAGTTCTGTGAAAAATGCCAGTGGTAGTTTGATAGGGATTGCATTGAACCTGTAGATTGCTTTGGGTAGTAGAGTCATTTTCACAATGTTGATTCTTCCAATCCAAGAACATGGTACATCTCTCCATCTATTTGTATCATCTGTAATTTCTTTCATCAGTGTCTTATAATTTTCTGCATACAGGTCTTTTGTCTCCTTAGGTAGGTTTATTCCTAGATATTTTATTCTTTTTGTTGCAGTGGTAAATGGGAGTGTTTCCTTGATTTCACTTTCAGATTTTTCATCATTAGTATATAGGAATGCCAGAGATTTCTGTGCATTAATTTTGTATCCTGCAACTTTACCAAATTCATTGATTAGCTCTAGTAGTTTTCTGGTAGCATCTTTAGGATTCTCTATGTATAGTATCATGTCATCTGCAAACAGTGACAGCTTTACTTCTTCTTTTCCAATTTGGATTCCTTTTATTTCCTTTTCTTCTCTGGTTGCTGTGGCTAAAACTTCCAAAACTATGTTGAATAAGAGTGGTGAGAGTGGGCAGCCTTGTCTTGTTCCTGATCTTAGTGGAAATGGTTTCAGTTTTTCACCATTGAGGATGATGCTGGCTGTGGGTTTGTCATATATGGCCTTTATTATGTTGAGGAAAGTTCCCTCTATGCCTACTTTCTGCAGGGTTTTTATCATAAATGGGTGTTGAATTTTGTCGAAAGCTTTCTCTGCATCTATTGAGATGATCATATGGTTTTTCTCCTTCAATTTGTTAATGTGGTGTATCACGTTGATTGATTTGCGTATATTGAAGAATCCTTGCATTCCTGGAATAAACCCCACTTGATCATGGTGCATGATCCTTTTAATGTGCTGTTGGATTCTGTTTGCTAGTATTTTGTTGAGGATTTTTGCATCTATGTTCATCAGTGATATTGGCCTGTAGTTTTCTTTCTTTGTGACATCCTTGTCGGGTTTTGGTATCAAGGTGATGGTGGCCTCGTAGAATGAGTTTGGGAGTGTTCCTCCCTCTGCTATATTTTGGAAGAGTTTCAGAAGGATAGGTGTTAGCTCTTCTCTAAATGCTTGATAGAATTCACCTGTGAAGCCATCTGGTCCTGGGCTTTTGTTTGTTGGAAGATTTTTTATCACAGTTTCAATTTCAGTGCTTGTGATTGGTCTGTTCATATTTTCTATTTCTTCCTGATTCAGTCTTGGCAGGTTGTGCATTTCTAAGAATTTGTCCATTTCTTCCAGGTTGTCCATTTTATTGGCATAGAGTTGCTTATAGTAATCTCTCATGATCTTTTGTATTTCTGCAGTGTCAGTTGTTACTTCTCCTTTTTCATTTCTAATTCTATTGATTTGAGTCTTCTCCCTTTTTTTCTTGATGAGTCTGGCTAATGGTTTATCAATTTTGTTTATCTTCTCAAAGAACCAGCTTTTAGTTTTATTGATCTTTGCTATCGTTTCCTTCATTTCTTTTTCATTTATTTCTGATCTGATTTTTATGATTTCTTTCCTTCTGCTAACTTTGGGATGTTTTTGTTCTTCTTTCTCTAATTGCTTTAGGTGCAAGGTTAGGTTGTTTATTCGAGATGTTTCCTGTTTCTTAAGGTGGGATTGTATTGCTATAAACTTCCCTCTTAGAACTGCTTTGGCTGCATCCCATAGGTTTTGGGTCGTCGTGTCTCCATTGTCATTTGTTTCTAGGTATTTTTTAATTTCCTCTTTGATTTCTTCAGTGATCACTTTGTTATTAAGTAGTGTATTGTTTAGCCTCCATGTGTTTGTATTTTTTACAGCTCTTTTCCTGTAATTGATATCTAGTCTCATAGCATTGTGGTCGGAAAAGATACTTGATACAATTTCAATTTTCTTAAATTTACCAAGGCTTGATTTGTGACCCAAGATATGATCTATCCTGGAGAATGTTCCATGAGCACTTGAGAAAAATGTGTATTCTGTTGTTTTTGGATGGAATGTCCTATAAATATCAATTAAGTCCATCTTGTTTAATGTATCATTTAAAGCTTGTGTTTCCTTATTTATTTTCATTTTGGATGGTCTGTCCATTGGTGAAAGTGGGGTGTTAAAGTCCCCTACTATGATTGTGTTACTGTCGATTTCTCCTTTTATGGCTGTTAGTATTTGCCTTATGTATTGAGGTGCTCCTATGTTTGGTGCATAAACATTTACAATTGTTATATCTTCTTCTTGGATCGATCCCTTGATCATTATGTAGTGTCCTTCTTTGTCTCTTCTAGTAGTCTTTATTTTAAAGTCTATTTTGTCTGATATGAGAATTGCTACTCCAGCTTTCTTTTGGTTTCCATTTGCGTGGAATATCTTTTTCCATCCCCTTACTTTCAGTCTGTATGTGTCTCTAGGTCTGAAGTGGGTCTCTTGTAGACAGCATATATGTGGGTCTTGTTTTTGTATCCATTCAGCCAATCTGTGTCTTTTGGTGGGAGCATTTAGTCCATTTACATTTAAGGTAATTATCGATATGTATGTTCCTATTCCCATTTTCTTAATTGTTTTGGGTTCATTATTGTAGGTCTTTTACTTCTGTTGTGTTTCTTGCCTAGAGAAGTTCCTTTAGCATTTGTTGTAAAGCTGGTTTGGTGGTGCTGAACTCTCTCAGCTTTTGCTTGTCTGTAAACGTTTTAATTTCTCCATCAAATCTGAATGAGATCCTTGCTGGGTAGAGTAATCTTGGTTGCAGGTTTTTCTCCTTCATCACTTTAATTATGTCCTGCCACTCCCTTCTGGCTTGTAGAGTTTCTGCTGAGAGATCAGCTGTTATCCTGATGGGGATTCCCTTGTGTGTTATTTGTTGTTTTTGCCTTGCTGCTTTTAATATGATTTCTTTGTGTTTAATTTTTGACAGTTTGATTAACATGTGTCTTGGCGTATTTCTCCTTGGATTTATTCTGTATGGGACTCTCTGTGCCTCCTGGACTTGATTAACTATTTCCTTTCCCATATTAGGGAAATTTTCAACTATAATCTCTTCAAATATTTTCTCAGTCCCTTTCTTTTTCTCTTCTTCTTCTGGAACCCCTATAATTCGAACGTTGGTGCGTTTAATGTTGTCCCAGAGGTCTCTGAGACTGTCCTCTGTTCTTTTCATTCTTTTTTCTTTATTTTGCTCTGCAGCAGTTATTTCCACTATTTTATCTTCCACCTCACTTATCCGTTCTTCTGCCTCAGTTATTCTGCTATTGATCCCATCTAGAGTATTTTTCATTTCATTTATTGTGTTTTTAATCGATGCTTGATTCATCTTTAGTTCTTCTAGGTCCTTGTTAACTGTTTCTTGCATTTTGTCTATTCTATTTCCAAGATTTTGGATCTGGGAAATAGAATCTTGGATCATCTTTACCATCATTATTCTGAATCCTTTTTCAGGTAGACTGCCTATTACCTCTTCATTTGTTAGGTCTGGTGGGTTTTTATCTTGCTCCTTCTCCTGCTGTGTGTTTTTCTGTCTTCTCATTTTGCTTATGTTACTGTGTTTGGGGTCTCCTTTTTGCAGGCTGCAGATTTGTAGTTCCCGTTGTTTTTGGTGTCTGTCCCCAGTGGCTAAGGTTGGTTTAGTGGGTTGTGTAGACTTCCTGGTGGAGGGGACTAGTGCCTGTGTTCTGGTGGATGAGGCTGGATCTTGTCTTTCTGGTGGGCAGGTCCACGTCTGGTGGTGTGTTTTGGGGTGTCTGCGGACTTTTTATGATTTTAGTCCACCTCTCTGCTAATGGGTGGTGTTGTGTTCCTGTCTTGCTAGTTGTTTGGCATAGGGTGTCCAGCACTATAGCTTGCTGGTCGTTGAGTGAAGCTGGGTGCTGGTGTTGAGATGGAGATCTGTGGAAGATTGTCGCCGTTTGATATTATGTGGAGCTGGGAGGTCTCTTGTGGACCAGTGTCCTGAAGTTGGCTCTCCCAGCTCAGAGGCACAGCACTGCCTCCTGGCTCCTCAATTTGGGATGATTTGTTGTCTATTCATGTATTCCACAGATGCAGGGTACATCAAGTTGATTGTGGAGCTTTAATCCGCTGCTTCTGAGGCTGCTGGGAGAGGTTTCCCTTTCTCTTCTTTGTTCTCACAGCTCCTGGGTCTCAGCTTTGGATTTGGCCCCGCCTCTGCGTGTAGGTCGCCGGAGGGCGTCTGTTCTTCGCTCAGATAGGACAGGGTTAAAGGAGCAGCCTCTTCGGGGACTCTGGCTCACTCAGGCTGGGCGGGAGGGAGGGGCACGGAGTGCGGGGTGAGCCTGCAGCGGTAGAGGTCGTCGTGACGTTGCACCAGCCCGAGGCACGCTATGCGTTCTCCCAGGGAAGCCGCCCCTGGATCCCGGGACCCCGGCAGTGGCGGGCTGCACGGGCTCCCGGAAGGGCGGTGTGGGCAGTGACCTGCGCTCGCACACAGGCTTCTTGGCGGCGGCAGCAGCAGCCCCAGCGTCCCACGCCCGTCTCTGGGCTCCGCGCTTTCAGTCGCGACTCGCGCCCGTCTGTGGAGCCCCTTTAAGCAGCGCTCTTAATCCCCTCTCCTCGCGCACCAGGAAACCAAGAGGGAAGAAAAAGTCTCTTGCTTCTTCGGCAGCTCCAGAGTTTTCCCGGACTCCCTGCCGGCTAGCTGTGGCACATCAGCTGTGGCTGAGTTCTTGCCACCAGCCCCAGTCCTCTCCCTGCGCTCTGACCGAAGCCCGAGCCTCAGCTTCCAGCACCGCCTGCCCCGGCGGGCGAGCAGACAAGCCTCTCGGGCTGGTGAGTGCCGCTTGGCACTGATCCTCTGTGTGGGGATCTCTCCGCTTTGCCCTACCCAGGTATGTGGGGAGTTTCTTGCCTTTTGGGAGGTCTGGGGTCTTCTGCCAGCGTTCAGTAGGTGTTCTGTAGGAGTTGTTCCACGTGTAGCTGTATTTCTGGTGTATCCGTGGGGAGGAAGGTGATCTCCGCGTCTTACTCTTCCGCCATCTTACCCGGAAGAGCAGCAGGTGGTTTTAGAGTGCAAGAGAAGAGACATGCACGCACTGCACGATCCTTCTGGAAATACACACGTTCCTCCTTAGGCTTTGATAGGTAAGGGTCAACTGTGAGATTTTACCCTCCCTGCAGGAATCTGGTGTGCAACAATCAGGATTGCTAATTCAGAGAGGACTTGCGTGCTTAATAGAATCTACCCAGGGGCTTCCCTGGTGGCTCAGTGGTTGAGAGTCTGCCTGCCGATGCAGGGGACATGGGTTCGTGCCCCGGTCCGGGAAGATCCCACATGCCGCAGAGAGGCTAGGCCCGTGAGCCATGGCCACTGAGCCTGCGCGTCCGGAGCCTGTGCTCCACAACGGGAGAGGCCACAACAGTGAAAGGCCCGCGTACCGCAAAAAAAAAAAAAAAAAAAAAATTAATAGAATCTACCCAGGAGTAGAGTTGACGTATTAATGAAGTCAATACTTGGTCGTGAGTAATATCATCATTTTTTTCTTAAAAAACCAGTGCATCAGTGCCTGCTACCACTTGTTTGCTGGGGTCTGCAAGATAATAAAATGGATGAACATGTAGCAAAAGATATGCAGTGGAAAACTCAAAGTCTTTGTTATGCCAGTCCTACAGTTTTTTTGTTTTTTGTTTTTTTCTTTCTCTCTCTTCTTCCTGGACAACAGTGCTCCTCGCAGTAATTTTATCTGGCAAACCTATAGATATTTCTGTGAATGCCTAGTCTATCAGTGTGTCATGATGTTCCTCCAAGGGCTTTCTGACTTCTGGGCAGCTCAGAACCATTGGTACCCTAGAAGCTAAAGCTTGTGTTGCCTACGTGTGTGAACGGAGGATGGGCAGGGAGCCAGGAAGCTGATGTACAGTTTACGTTACGCTAAAGGATGCACACAGCAAGACCTGGCATAAACTCCTCCATAGCTGACAGCCCTCCAGGTGCTGGGCCACACGGAATGTAGGCTGCATTCTAAAGCGATGTCATTTGAGTTGAATTAGATCTGAATCAACAAGTTGGGCCATCACAGCAGTTCTCTGAATCATTTTTACTTTTTGTAACAACTCTGCCACTTATATTTTTCAAAACCATTCACAGGTGTTCTTTCCTTGCCATTTCACAGTAAGCTGGTGGCACAAGTTGTTTAATGTGATTCTTCAGATATCCTCAGATGAGGAACTGAGTCTTAGAGAAATTAAATAATCCCAAGATTACAAAGTTGGGCCCAGTGGATCTGGGACTAAAATCTGGGGCTTCTGATCCTTAAGCAAAGAAATCATTAAACATTTTTGATTTTCTTCTCATACTAGAGGATTTTATACACAGAGAGAGGAATCACACCACTCCCCTTTAAACTGTTTACCTGATCATTTTATACATCCTTAGATCCTATCTTTAGGGTAACATACAATCTGTGACGTTTATCTTTAAGATTCTAGTTTTCAGGAGTTTAAAGCCAAGGTTTGTTCTGAGAGTGTGCACATAGCCTTCCCCACTCACTCCATAAATGTTGACTAAGTCCATAAATATTGACTATGTTAGGTGGCGGGAGACAGCCATCAACAAGGCGACATCATCTTCCGCCTTCAGGAGCTCGGTCCTCCTGCCCTGGGTCCGCACCGGCCGGGAGTCCCCTTCTGGGTCCAGGAATTGGACTTCTTCATCAAGTAAGGGTCACCGATCCGCCAACCACTCTTATTTTTGTAGCTCAGGGGTTTGGAAGCTCTGCCCTTGGACTTATACTTAAGTATTGAAGGGCCTAACGGCCGGGGACCGTGACTGTCTGTCACCTGGGACCATGTGGGGATTTTAGTGCGTTCCACAAAGGATTCAAGGTGTTTCTTGTGTCTGCTTTTTGTTACTATTGCCTTCCTGCTCTGGGAGAATGTTCCTACCAACTGCAGTTTTATTTCTAAAATCTGCAAGGTGCCTAAGGACTCCAGGAAGATGCTTCTGAAACTAGAGAGCCTTCTACATCCTATAGCTTCTCCTTACTCTTTATAGAGGCATTGCTTGCAAGCAGTACATTTGCAGGTTCACAGAACGCTGAAATGGTTGCTCTTTAGTTAGTAATTCTGATCGCTGGCTGCTGGTTTGTGATTTCCCTCCATTAACATGGCCTTTGAATTGAAGGTCACGGTTTTATTTGTTGTAATATACCATTTTACCTCGATCCCTTTATGCCGCTCCAAGAATTTAAGCTGTTCGTGTTGCCGTGTCATTAGCCAGAGATCAATTTAGTAGAATACTCTTGGCACTGAGCATCACACTGGTGTGTTCCATTTGTCCACTGTCGAAAGGGACAGACACATCCATGTGATTTGCATTATATTTTTAAAATAATGACAGCGGTTGGTCAACAGTGCACTCCTAATGTCCCGAATTCCATTAGAGATGAATATGTTCAAAGATGTTCTACAAAAGAACAATTAAGTCTGAAAAGATTACAGGTTGCAGCGATTACTATTAAAAGGGTTGAGGGAGCCTGTGGTTTTTGAGTGGTGACAAGCAGATGTGTCCAGCTAATTTTGTCTGAAAATACCAGCAGAGCAAATTACTCATGAGAAATCTGTTCATAGGAACTAATTGAACGCCATGTCCAGTTTGATCGTGAAAATGGAGTGGAACCCAAACCAATGGACAGAGAGAATGAATAGGCATTTGAACTTTTTTCATTTGTATGATTTCTAAAAATAGCCTCGGTGCCAGTCGAAGGTTCGGAGGACTGAGAGGCATGTCAACTATTAAATGGTCCCAAACCCTTTAACAGAGGTGGAGAAAGATAAAGGAGCCCGTGAAGGAGAGGCTCAAAAGTGGCCGCTTGGATTTGCAATAGTGTCATTTTATAGGAGGCCCAGGAATCAATGGCCGAATCCTTAAGTTGCGCTGTTGCTTTGCAGAAATGTCCCACAGCCTTGCTGGTGTGGTCAGTCTGCTATAAAGCATTGCTCTTTTCATACCAATAAACTTCAATACTCAGTACACAGAGGTGTTCCATCTATCAGCCGTGCACCTAGATTGCTGAGTGAGTTAGTAATTGCTGAAGTGATTGAGCCATTTGGGTAATGACTGATCATATATCTAAATTCAATTAAAATGAAGAACATGGCATAAAAATTGTTTCATGTAGGAGGATCTGCCATTACATTTTAAACAAGGGTTTCTCTTTCACAGTTTACACATTTTTAAATGGCTGAAAAAAAAAATCACACCCAGCTGTGTTTACTTCATAATTCATGCTAGTTGACTCCAGGTAGGAACCCTGCTTGCTGTTGCCTGAATGAACCAGCTGATAATTGCCTTTTATTTCTAAAAATGGAATTTTTTAATCTATCAAAATTCGTTTTTATTAGTTAATTAATTAATTAATTGACGTATAATTGGTTTACAATGTTGTGTTAATTTCAGGTGCACAGCAAAGTGATTCAGTTATATGTGTGTGTGTGTGTGTGTGTGTGTGTGTGTATACACACACACACACACATATATATAAAATATTCTTTTCCAGATTCTTTTCCCTTATAGGTTATTACAAAATAGTATAGTTCCCTGTGATATACCATAGGTCCTTGTTAAGGAACACATTTTAAATGTAAAAACATAAAAAGGTTTAAAGTAATACCATGAAAAGAGATATATCATCCTAATGCTAATCCAAACAAAGCTGGACTGGTTTCTTTTAGGCAGCATATAACTGAATCTTGGTTTTCTACCCAATCTGACTATCTCTACCTTTTAACGGGGGTGTTTAGATGATTTTATATAAAAGTGGAACTTTAAGCAATACATGATCATTGTAAAAACATCTGGAAAGTTCAGAAGTATAAATTAAAAATCACCTTTATTTGAGATAGCCACTGTTAATATTTCGGGGTGTGTGTGTTTTTTTAATTAATTAATTAATTATTTTATTTTTGGCTGCGTTGGGTCTCCGTTGCTGCGCGCGGGCTTTCTCTAGTTGCGGTGATGGGGGGCTACTCTTCATTGCGGTGCACAGGCTTCTCATTACTGTGGCTTCTCTGGTTGTGGAGCATGGGCTCTAGGCGTGTGGGCTTCAGTAGTTGTGGCACGCGGGCTCAGTAGTTGTGGCTCGCGGGCTCTAGAGCGCAGGCTCAGTAGTTGTGGCGCACGGGCTTAGTTGCTCTGCAGCATGTGGGATCTTCCCGGACCAGGGCTCGAACTTGTGTCCCTTGCACTGGCAGGTAGATTCTTAACCACTGTGCCACCAGGGAAGCCCTGGGGTGTGTTCTTTTGAACTTTCTTCATTGTGCTGCTAAGTGGCTTTTCCTCCCTTGTCCTCTTTTGGGTTCTCTACTTTGCAGCTATTTGGAAATGAATGTTCCTCCATCTTGTAAGTGCTTTCAACTCATGTCTCCCTATAAACAGCTGGAGAGCTGGATGGGTCTGTCTTCCTGATATATTCAGTAGGGTGAGGCAGTGGCGGCAGGGCTGGTGGTGATGGTGGGGGTGGGAGTGGTGATAACAGTGGTGTCGGAAGTGGTTGGACTGCTGGGGGGCCCCTTCCGTGGCTCTTAGAAGTACACGGACAACTGAGCTGCCAGTGGAAATTCAGTCTCCGCAGATTCTGAACGATGAGCACAGAGCACACAGATGCAGTGATCCAGTTTTCCACGGCATCTGTGAAAACATATTTTAGAGACAATTTTTATAGTTCCGAAAATCTGAGGCTTTTATATAAGTGACCAAAATTCAGTTGGTCAGTTACTTCCCTAGGACATTTGGTGATTGACATTTGGTGAAAGAAACATTTTCTTATGAATTTAGTTTTAAGAGTTGAGGCAAAGAGTATTTTAGAGGGACCCATAACCATGCCTTCCTTTGAAAAGCTCATGATCCTGAGGAATTCTGTATGTTTTCTGATGTGTCTGAATACTGCTACTTGAAGCAAGCCAATTGACAGCATTTGTGTGCACACCCTTCACACACACACACACACTCACACACAGTGCTTGCTAGTCTTATGACACACCTAAGACCTGGGGAAGAACCTGGAAGTTTCATTACTTTTGTTATTTTGATCACTCACCATTCATTTTGCCTGGTAGAGTCTTACTGAGGAAGAACAGATGCTTCAAACCCAATATTCTATGGAAATACTTCACAGTGAATCAACACATATGTACTAAGAACAAGGTGACAGGCTAAGTGCTGAGTGGGCAAGTATCACGGTTAAATTATTGCTTGTCTCCTGAAATTTTTGTATCTCCCCCAAATGTTTGTTTTTCCTTTTATACCACAACCAAAGTGATTTCTTAGTCCTCTTTCCACACATCGGTGAGCTTAAAATATAACATTTCTGGCAATCCTCTTTGGGATACACTGAAAAGCTCTGTGACCCAGGCAGACCAAGCTTACCCTAAGCAGTTTAGCATTAAGAATTTGAGGAAATCAAATCTCCATTTTTAATGCAGAAATCAAAGAGCAGTATAAGTAACCAGTAGGTTACTTATAGGTTAATCATACTTTTCTAAATACTAAACAGCTCAAGATTTTACAGCTGATTTGATAAGCAGTGAAATTGAGAAAAAAATCACCTACAATCGCACGATTGATTGCCCAAACTCTTATTTCCTCCTGGGTTTTTAAAAAACCATATTTATATCTTACAATACAGATCCTATGTGCATATAATTTTGTATCCTGTTTTTCTCTTGTAATATTAAAATATTCCCTCACAGTTTTTCTAATTGTTTTTTGACTTGCTACATACCATTCCACATGAGTGGCTGTACCATAGTTTATTTAACCATTCCCCTAGAATTGGATCTGAGGCTGTCTTCACTATTGCTAGTTTGTTTGTTTGTTTGTTTTGGCTTCTGACTGCTTTCTGTGAGAAAGGTGGGTAAGGTGAAAGATGAGTTGATAGTTTGCATGTGCGTAACGCATCTGGGCGTGTATTTCAGGTTATGGTGTACACTGTAGGATGTGATCGTCCCTGTAGAACACAGTGTGAAGCACACAGATTTTGGAGTCAGACAGACCTTGGCTTTATTTCTGAATCCACATAGCGGTGCGACTAACCCAGAAAAATCTCTTAAACTTTCCATGAGCCTCAGTGTTTCAATCTGCAAAGTAGGAACAAACCGTGTTTCCCTCACAAGGTCGTTGTGAGGATAACATGATTGATAGATAGCAAGGTAGAATGGTTGCTATTTTTCTGTGTCTACAGTGCTCTTCATACAAATGTAGACATTTATTTATTTATTCAGCCTTTAACCAGTACCTACTGTGTGCCTAGTGCTGAACTGGATATTGGCAGAGATGACTAAGGCTCGGCCCTGCCCAGTGGATGCCAGTCTCCAGGGAGCCCGACAAATGAATAGACAGATAGCATCCCTGTGTGATGGGGAAACTATAGGAGCAGGCATGGCTTCAGGCATGGCTCCTGGGAAGTATAATAGAAAAACCCCAGGGTTTGACCCCAGAAGAGTCAAGGTTCAGATTCTGACTTTGCTGCTTACTCATTCTGAGGCCTTGGGCACATTACTTAAATTCTCTGCATTTTAGGTTCTGCATTTGTATTCCTGCTCTACAAGTTTCTGTGAAGCTCAGAAATAATGTATATATGGTGCCAGACCTGTAATAGATGCTCAGAAATGATTATTATGCCTGAAGGCTTTAGTGCCCCAATAGTGGCTGATTTTTATGATAATGAGTCCAACACACTGAAATGTCAGAGGCTGGCTTGGGTTAGTCTGAAATACATTTTATCACAGTCTTTTTCTTCCTATTAAATGTATTTATTTTATCTTTGGCTGCGTTAGGTCTCTGTTGCTGTGTGTGGGCTTTTCTCCAGTTGTGTCAATTGGGGGCTACTCTTTGTTGCAGTGCGAGGGCTTCTCACTGCGGTGGCTTTTCTTGTTGCAAAGCACGTGCTCTAGGTGCGTGGGCTTCAGTAGTTGTGGTGCACGGGCTTAGTTGCTCCGCAGCATGTGGGATCTTCCCAGACCAGGGGTCGAACCCGTGTCCCCTGCATTGGCAGGCGGATTCTTAACCACTGCGCCACCAGGGAAGCCCTTTTATCACAGTCTTGTTCTTTGTAAACTGGTCATCTCACACGATGTGTACGGTCATGTGGAATTGTTACAATATTCTGCTCTCAATGAATAGCATTTCTTATGTACAAACCAAGGGAAAATGATTTAGGAAGACATTGATTGCTTCTTAACTTTAAAGGGCCTCCTTAGAATGTAGAATGGCTGCACAGCCAAGAAAATGGTTTACACCATATATTCTGTCATCCCACAGACAGAACAAGGTAGTAGGAATTGAATCTGTTTAGCAGGATGTCTTTATGTGTGAAGATTTCTTGCTGCTCTGTAAATGCCTATTTGCTTATTTATGCATAGATGTAGAAAGTGCTTTTCTTTCATTCTGTTTCCATATTGTCACCCAAGTAACAGGCACTTAGGACTGAGGTGCCAGTGAATAACAGATGAGCACTGCCCCTAAATTAAACATTAATAAGTATGCTGTAGCAGCATCAAAAAATGCATTTGTTTGATCCAAAGTGGAATGAGAGGTTGGTTAGCATTTTCTTTGCTGAGGTCCTACAAATAAAGTGTGTTAGAATCATAAAGCAAATTTACAGTGTCATTAAGAACATATTCAATGCATCATTTTGCTTAGCGCTTGGTAATGTCTTTCATGGTTAACTTTGTTTTTACTATTCAGCGTTGTTTACAAATGTGACCCAAATTCTAAATTGTTGGTGTTCTATCAGTCAGATGGTTAGTCAACCACATTCATTCAGCACCTGCTATGTGCAGCATTCTCTACAATTCTGACTTTCGATCTCGAGCTACAAACTGAAATCAGATGAACAGTGTCTGCAGAAATCTTGCAGACGTTTACAGGAAAGAAAAGCCAGAGACAGTGAAGTTATGTTTCCTCAAACCACTGGCCAGAGAGAGAGCATGATGGGAGAGATTTTCTTAGAGAAACAGCAGGATTCACACAAATGACGTGAAGTCACAAATACAGCATTTAGTTGTGCTAAATGGGATAGCCATTGGGAGGATGGAGTGGGTGATAAGTTAGAAATTAGAGACAATAGTAAGCTATAAAGTCGGTGATAACCATCCTAGTGCACTTTTTCTTTTTTAAAAAATTTTATTTTATATTAGAGTATAGTTGATTTACAATGTTGTGTTAGTTTCAGGTGTACAGCAAGGTGATTCGTTTATACGTATTTACATATCTATTCTTTTTCAGATTCTTTTCCCATATAGGTTATTACAGAATATTGAGTAGAGTTCCCTGTGCTCTACAGTAGGTCCTTGTTGATTATCTATTTTATACATAGTTGCGTGTATACGTTAATCTCAAACTCCTAATTTATCCCTCCCCACCACGTTTCCACTTTGGTGACCATAAGTTTGTTCTTGAAGTCCCTGAGTCTGCTTCTGTCTTGTAAATAAGTTCATTTGTGTCATTTTTTTTAAAGATTCCACATGTAAGTGATATCATAGGGTATTTGTCTTTCTGTTTCTGACTTACTTCACTTAGTATGATAATCTCTAGGCCCATCCATGTTGCTGCAAATGGCATTATTTCATTCTTTTTTATGGCTGAGTAATGTCCCACTGTATATATGTACCACATCTTCTTTTATCCATTCTTCTCTCGATGGACATTTAGGTTGCTTCCATGTCTTGGCTATTGTAAATAGTGCTGCAGTGAACACTGAGGTGCATGTATCTTTTTGAATTATGGTTTTCTCTGGATATATGCCCAGGAGTGGGATTGCTGGGTCGTATGGTAGTTCTATTTTTAGTTTTTTAAGGAACCTCCACACTGTTCTCCATAGCGGCTGTATCAATTTACATTCCCACCAGCAGTGCAAGAGGGTTCCCTCTTCTCCACAGCCTCTCCAGTATTTATTGTTTGTAGACTTTTCGATGATGGACATTCTGACTGTTGTGGAGTGATGTAGTGCACTTTTTAAAATCATAAAATAGAAATAACTTAAGATAGCCACACTTCTGCAGATGAATGACAGCACAGAACATACCTAATCACAGCTGTTTCCTGGGATAATTCATATTTTCCTTTGCCATTCGTTGTGAATGTGATTCTTAGCAGTCAATTTCCCATTTCCAGTGTTTGCTTTTGCTGGATCAGCTTGTGTTCTCTGCGGACTTTTCACCTGGCAGTGGGAGGGTGCAGTTTACAATGTGGTGGCCGGCAGAGGGAGGCCAGCCTGGGTTTCTGACTTTCTTGTGGACACTTGAAGGCCAGGACTTGCTGTCACTACTAGTAATAGCCAATCCTTTTGGACACGTGCTGGGTGCCAGGCATGGTGCTAAATGCTTTGTGTGGATTATCTCATTTAATCCTCAGAAGATCTTATGATGTCCAGACTATTATTAGGCCTGTTTCTGCATTAGGAAATTGAAGCTTAGAAAGGTTAAGTCACTTGAAGGTCAGACAGCTAGAAATGTCAGAGTTGAGGTGAAAACTCAGTTTTCTCCTAATCCCTATGTAATAGTATCTTAATACATCTTTACCACTGCATCAGTATGTTATTTTAAAGCATATAAGGTAAGAACTTCATCGCTTTTCACTGAAGTTTTGATTTTATACAGCAAGAAATAAGGAAATAACTGAATAATAAAGTAAATAAATTAATAAAAATGTAAAAATTAATTAAAATAAAATATTTTAAAAGTATGAAGCTTTGGTGTTAGAGAACGGGTCAGGTACCTTTCGGCGTTGTCCTAGAAGACCTGTCAGGCCAGACGCCACCGTGTGTTGTAAGTGTAGCATCTGAATTAGCTCTGCTGTCTCTCTGAAGAAGGTGGCACAGACTGAGAGCCCTGGCAGTAGCTGTCACTTGGTCTTGAACAGGAAGTAGACGACCCTTTCTGGTATTGCTAGAATGAATCCTTGGCAAATTCTCTGAGCAAGTTTCTGGTTATTGGTCACAAGGCATACGGTAAATTGACGGGGAGGTCTTGCAGTTGACATCCCCAGAGGCTCAGGGTTGCTGCACACGACACCTGAGCCTGCCTCCCCTCCACCCAAGCTGAAGCAGGTCTCTGGTCAGCTGTAGCGTGACAGTTTGAACATCACTTCTGTGACTTCAGTAATTGGGACTGGTTCTCTGTTGATGGACAGTTTCTAAGGAAACAGTCTCAAAAATCAACATTTGGGCACTGATATTTTTCTTTTTTTTTTTTTTTTTTGCGGTACGCGGGCCTTTCACTGCTGTGGCCTCTCCCGTTGCAGAGCACAGGCTCCGGATACGCAGGCTCAGCGGCCATGGCTCACTGGCCCAGCCGTTCCGCGGCATGTGGGATCCTCCCGGACCGTGGCACAAACCCGCATCCCCTGCATCGGCAGGCGGACCCTCAACCACTGTGCCACCAGGGAAGCCCCATGAGCATTGATATTTTTCAACCGGTTATACAGACTCATCAAAATTAGCAGGTTTTCTCCCAAATAGCCATCATGGTTTTAAAAATAATTAGTATGATGTATCCTCCTATGTGATGGTCATAATGATAATCATCATATAAATACATAGACTGTAACCTCTGAGAGTTAGAAGAACGAAAGCTAGTGGGGCTGTGTTTTCAATAAAAAGATGGAAGATTCTTAAAAGCATGAACCAAGAGATGAAAGTGATGACCTAGAAACAGGTGACCTTTGTATTATGTCATTGAGGTGACTGTTGGCTGGGGGTGGAGCCCAGGGACACTGGATTGTCTATTTTGAGTTTTATGGTTCTTTATTCCCCTCTCATCATTTTTGTTTTCCAGCTGAGATGATCCAACAAAGATTAGAAGCCCTGGAGAAAGAGAGAAGCAGCCTGCACTTTCAGCTCCCTTCACAGCAGCCGGCCCTCAGTGGCCTCCTGGGCCACCTGAGGGCACAGGCCCAGGCCACCCTGCACCGGGCGGCCCAGAGGTACATACTCTCCCCTGGGGGCCCTCTTCCCTCTACCCGCTCCTGAGTGACGAAGAGCCCGGGAGACCCTTCACTGCGTTTTCCGGGAAGCACCCATCTGCCGGTTGGACAGGTGAGGGCTCCTTCCAGAGGCAGGGACCGGGGTGGATCACACGCCCTAGGAAGCCCTTCTGCTAAGTGCCAGCAGGGCCCGTTGACAAGCACAGGCACGACTGGGTGCTAAGCTCCCCTGGGAAGCCCACCCACCCCCTGAGAAGGTGGAGGTGGATTTCCTTTTGCAAAGGGCAGCTGGGTCTCCTGTCATCCTGTAAGATCCACAGATGGTCCCCTCTGACTGAGGGATGAAAACACATCCTCCTCCTGACTCTTCCTCCAGAGCATCTTCTGCTCTTTCGGCTACCCAAGGTCTCCCAGGACCGGAACTAGATGGAGGGCAGAAGCTATTTCTAATTCGGTGGCTCTCAATCCTGGCTGCACGTTTGAATCACCTGGAGAGTTTTTAAATGTCCAGCTTCTTCCCCAGACCAGCTAAGTCAGGCTCTCTGGGGCCGGGTCCCAGGTGCTGGCCTGTTGGAAAAGTCTGTGAACCATTGTTCTCATCTGTCTGCTGGTGACCCCTCTCCTTGGGTAAAGGCTTGAGGGGGAAGGGGTAGTGATGAATGCGATTAGCCTAATCAGAGCACAGGTCTGCTTCTACTTGGGTATAAACACGGCCACAGCAATTACACTTTATTTCCAACCTCCAATGGGCTCTGACCATCACAGGCCTGTCCAGCCTAGTCCTCATTTTACATTCAGTTGATCTTGGCAGCTCTGTAGAACCTGTCTTGACAGCGAGGCTGGTTGTTTTCTCACGTGCCTGTCCTGCAGTTTTGCGGGAATCACGTAGCAGAGTGCCTGGCACCTGGTAGGTGCTTCCTTATAAATGTTGGTTGAGTGAACTTTTACATGATTCTCTTAAAGAACAGGTGAATCTCACATCCCATTTCTATTCTTTTTTCATCTGACATTGAAGTATCACCTTGTTTCCTGCCCCCTTCTCACACAGGCCCTTCCCAACTTGACGTTCTACTTAATTCTTTCTTTCTTTTGATCTTTGGAGGTGTTTCTGGTCCTCCACCCCAGTCTCGGGCCGTTTTTAGCATCTGCCGGTGTATTGTGTTTCTATTAATTTAACAGACACTTGCGTAACACTCTTACTTGCGTAAGAGTTACTAAATGCTTTAAGAAGGAACTCATTTTTAAAAAATTTTCACTGTGATAAAATATACGTAACATAAAATTTACTATTTCAACCATTTGTAAGTATACAATTCAGTGGCATTAGGTACATTCACACTGTTGTGCAGCCGTCACCACCATCATCTCCAGAACTTTGTCATCTTCCAAAACTGAAACTCTGTCCCCATTAAACACTAACTCCCTGCTCTCCTACCTTGTCGGTGGGACTATAAATTGGTGCGGCCACTATGGAAAACAGTATGGAGGTTCCTTAAAAAACTGAAAATAGAGCAATGGTATGATCGTGCAATCCCACTCCTGGGCAAGTATCTAGAGAAAACTCTAATTTGATAAGATACATGCCCCTCTATGTTCATAGAAGCACTAGTTACAATAGCCAAGACATGGAAGCAACCTAAGTGTTCATCGACAGATGAATGGATAAAGAAGATATGGTACATATATACAATGGAATATTACTCAGCCATAAAAAAGAATGAAATAATGCCATTTGCAGCAACATGGATGGGCCTAGAAATTATCATACCTAAGTGAAGTAAGTCAGACAAAGGCAGAGAAAGACAAATACCATATGATAACATTTATATGTGGAATCTGAAATATCATACAATTGATCTTATTTCCAAAACAGAAACAGACTCACAGACATATAAAACAAAATTATGGTTACCAAAAGGGGAAAGGTGGGGGGAGAGGTATAAATTAGGAGTTTGGGATTAGCAGATACACACTACTATATAGAGAGTAGCTAAACAGCAAGGTCCTACTGTATAGCACAGGGAACTGTATTCAGTATCTTGTAATAAACTATGATGGAAAGAATATGAGGAAGAATATATATATATATATATATATATATATATATATATATGTGTGTGTATCTGAATCACTTTGCTGTATACCAGAAACTAACACAGCATTGTAAATCAACTATACTTCAATTAAAAAAACCCCATTAACTCCCTTGTCCCCCCTTCCCAGCCCCTGACAACCACCATTTCTACTTTCTGTCTCTATGAATTTGACTAGTCTGGGTACCTCACATTAGTGGGATCATATGGTATTTGTCCTTTTGTGACTAGCTTATTTCACTAGGCCAAGGTTCGTCTATGTTGTGACATGTCAGAATTTCCTTCCTTTTGGAGGCTGAATCATGTTCCATTGTATTACATACCACATTTTGCTTATCTATTCTTCTTTTGATGAATAAGAAGTAATTCATTGAATCCTCAAGACAATTCCAGGGGGGTGTAGATTTTGTATATTGATATATGTATCTCTATGGAGATTACATCATCATCATCTACATCCCTATCTGTATTTAGAGATGAGGAAATGAGGCCCAGGAAGCCTTCAGGGACTTGTGCAGGCCCCCAGTGGGTGGGTACTGAGCCTGGGCACAAACCTCGCATCTGGCTTGAGTCCCAGTTTGGAACTAGCTTCCCGTGCTCTCTCTCTGAGTCCAAGCTGCCACCTGCTCTCCAATGATCATCTCTTTAGCTACACATGATGTGGTTGGAGAGTGATGCTTTGTTATGGTCTCAGCTGCGTGTCTCATAGAACACAGTGAACTAAAATAAAGGCCATGTCCTGCTTTCTCACTCAGGTTACACCCCCTGCCCTTTCTCATATTTGACTGTGACCCATAAAGATAGTGTGTTCACGTCGCTCACCCGAATATGTTCTCCACAGAAGTGTATTATTAATCATTTATGAAGCCCATATAAACCCGCGGCGTACCTTGTTCACCCTGTCTGCTTTCCTCACAGGAGTTACCTGGATGCTGTTTTTAGTTCCCATTCACTTTTTGAGCCCACCGGGCTCTGATTTCTATCTCAGCTGCTACCAAAGTTGGTAATGATTTTCTAGTTGCTCAATTTAAAAGACATGTTAAAATGCTTCTTCTGTGCATTGTCACGGCACCGTCTAGAACTTTTGATCAATTGGATTCATCCCTGAAACTCTCTCACCTTGGCCTTCTCAAATCACTCTTTCGTGCTCTTGCTGCCCTGCTGGCCATTCCTTTCCATCTCTGAAGAGCTCCTGTTTCTCTCCCCGACCCCTTCATATTGATGCTCCCCTGTCTTCTGTTCTTCTCCATCCTCTCCTCCCACTTTATATACTCTCCCTGGGGGATCTCAGATACTCCTGTGCTTCAGGTACCACTAATGTACTAATTTCCCTCAAATTTCTTTTTCTTTTTTTTCAATTATTTTGGCCACACTGTGCAGCATGTGGGATCTTACTTCCCCGACCAGGGATTGAACCCAGGCTCCCTGCACTGGGAGCACAGAGTCTTAACCACTGGACCACCAGGGAAGTTCCTAATTTCCCTCAGATTTCTATCCCTACCCCTGGTCTCTCTCTAAAATTCCAGCCCACAACTTGGCTTTCTTTTGAACAACTCCCTGAGCTTTACTAAGTGTACTACTTTTTACCTTAAAAATTTACTGTTGTTTTATTCTTGCCTTTACTAAATTGACTATCTTTTAAAACTATCTAGTTATTAAATTTACTCTCTTTGTCCCCGGTCAGTCCCTGCTTCTGTATCCCCAGTCTCAGTGACTTATGCCACCATCTACCCAGTGAACCAAGTAAGAACTCTGGTTCAGCCTCGGCTCCTCCCCTTAGGCCTTACTCCCCAGTCTAATTGGGGACCAAGTCCTGTGGACTCTGCTGTCTTTTACTGCATCCCTGCTCCCCTCGCTCATCCTCACGTCAGGGCTTCAGTTCTGATTTAATAATTGTAATCTGGATTCCTGATCCCAGTATTACTCCCTCTCATTCATCTTCCGTGATGCCTCAGGTGGAAACGTCGTGTCATGCACGGTGGCCCTCATTGTTCTTGGGATAAGGTCTGTGCTGCTTAGCATGACATTCAAAGCTTTTCCAGTGCAGCTCTTGCCTAGCTTTCCAGCAGCCAGAATTTCACTAGGCGTCATCAGCCCCTGCAGTTGACACACGCTGAAGTAGTAGAAGTTGTCACCTAACTGTTGCTCATTCTTCACAACTCAGCTCAGCTCCCATCCTTGTGAAACCTTGCCCGTGTCAGTCACAGCATCTACCCCTTGAATGACTGGAGCACCTTGAATGACCTCACCCCTGCCTTGGCTCTTAAGTTAATCTGTTTCCTTGAATATCTGTCTACTCTGACAGACTGTGAGCTCCTTGAGGACAAGACTGTATTGTATTTATCTTTTTATTCCTAGACACTAGAGCAGTGGCTGACCTATGATAAGTATTCCATAAATATTCACTGAATGAATGAATGTGATACATATGTGTATCTACATGTAGGTTCACCAAGATGCATGTGTATAGAGAGGGAGAGAGGAAGAACCTTCACTCTAACGTGGTTCAGTTGCCCTGGAGAAAACACTCCTTCAGCCTTACTTTTGACACACCCAGCAAGGAGGAGGTTCACAGTATCTTCTTTTAAATTAATTAATTAATTAATTAATTAATTAAATTTCGACTGCCTTGGGTCTTCGTTGATGCATGCAGGCTTTCCCTAGTTGCGGCGAGCAGGGGCAGAGTTGTGGTGCGCGGGCTTCTCATTGCGGTGGCTTCTCTTGTTGCAGAGCACGGGCTCTAGGTGCACAGGCTTCAGTAGTTGTGGCGCATGGGCTCAGTAGTTGTGGCTCATAGGCTCTAGAGAGCAGGCTCAGTAGTTGTGGCGCACGGGCTTGGTTGCTCCGCGGCATGTGGGATCTTCCTGGACCAGGGCTCAAGCCCGTGTCCCCTGCATTGGCAGGCGGATTCTTAACCACTGAGCCACCAGGGAAGTCCCCACAGTATCTTGAAGAACCCCCGACTGGAGTGCCAGGAAACCTGGATTTGGTCCTGTCTCTTGCACTACCCAGCTCTTTGTGACCTGACGTAGTTTCCTACCTTCTCCACACTTCACTCCCCTCATGAGAAAAGGAGGGGGTTGAATTAGATCGCTCTTTTCCACACTTCAGTTATTTAAGCATTATGTTGGCTTTTCTCGTGCCAAAGCCATCTGTCCCATTATTAACACAATTAGAGAACAATGACTCAAAATCAGTTCCTTTCTTACGCTTTTCTACTGCGTGTTAACATAATTACATAGTCATTAATAATTTAAAAAATTGTCTCTCGGGGGGGCTTCCCTGGTGGCGCAGTGGTTGAGAGTCCACCTGCCGATGCAGGGGACACGGGTTCGTGCCCCGGTGCAGGAAGATCCCACGTGCCGCGGAGCGGCTGGGCCCGTGAGCCATGGTCGCTGAGCCTGCGTGCCCGGAGCCTGTGCTCCGCAACGGGAGAGGCCACAACAGTGAGAGGCCCGCGTACCGAAAAAAAAAAAAAAAATTGTCTCTCACTGTGCCAACTGCTCATCCAGCCTGTGACGTTTGTCATCAGCAGGATTATGTGGACTCGCAGGTTTCCCCTGAACCAGAGGCTTTGACTGCAGTTCTCACAGTGGCCACTAGGGGGACGGGGTGTCTGGACCGAGCTCAGGCAGCCAGAGCCTGGATGGGAAGTTTTCTCCCAGGCCAGGGGCTTTCCGAGTCCAGGGAGAAACAGAATGCTTTCCAATAATGGTGCTTTTCCTGTAGAAATAAAAAAGTTGCATTGGCATGGCACATTTTCAATACTGATTAATAACAACACAAATAAGTACCTCTTCGCTTTGTTGGGATCAAGGGTTTCCCAGAGGATCTAATGACAGCTATAGATTTCTTCCATCACAGAACCACGTATGTACAAACATACGGACAACTGCATACAAACACTTGCATGCAGATCTTCTGAGCTTATTGATTCCCTCTCCAGGGGGCCTTTGGCTCTCAAGAAAATTTGGTTTAGAATAAGATCTGAGGAAATGTAAACACCCAAGTACAATCAGGTACTTCATTTGTAATTTTCACTGTCATTTTGTTCATAATAATCCCTGTTTAATTCATCTTTCTAAAAAGCACTGTTAAATTCTCTGTGTGTCAACCTGAATCATACTGTATTTGTCCAGGTCCTTCCAGCAGCCCAGGGAGTGTTAGCTGTCACCGCAGGGGTTAACTGGGCTCCTCTAAAGCAGATTACTGGTACTCAAATGGTTTGGTATCCGTCTCTCTCTGTCTTTGGTACTGCACTGCTCTGTAATATAACTGGGTCACTGGGGGTGTCTCTACTCAGCAGGGTACAAAGCCATCGTGGTTTGTCTGTTCTCTGGTCTGCTGTGCTCTGTTGAACACATTTTCCCCATTTCTGTGGTATCTTGGGCAGAAAATACAGATGTCTGGGGCATTTTCAGTTACTGATGCTCATCCAGTTTGAAGCATCATTCGTACGTCCAATTCAAATCTTCCCCTGTCCAGTGTTTGTAATCCTCTCCTTGTGGGCCATCGCTGCCCCCTGGCCAACAGAGGTGCTGATACCCCCGTGAATACGTGCTGATACATCCCCTCCCTTGTGGGACTCAGGTGCGGGGTCCCCAGAGGCCACTGCAGCACCTCCCTGACGTGAACACAATCTCTCTACCCCATGGGGGCAACCACCGTTTTTCACGTATCACCCAACCTCTTTCCCTGGGTCTCCTTGGCCAGTGGGCGCCCTTGTGGGGAGGATCCCTTTTGTTATGTTCACTTGATTCACAGGAAGCTCACGAATCTTTGCCACACTGAACAGTGGGTGTGCGGGTCGGCTGGTTCCAGGCCCTCTGCCCTGCTGTGGCTCTCCTGTTCCTTCATCCCTGCTCGACGGGCAGTGGTGCATCACAAAGTTGGTGTGTGGGCGGGGATTGCCGCAGAGACTTGATGCCCCATGTCCCAACCCCTTGGCCTCCCTCTGATTCCCTCTCCAGCTGTGGACGCTTTTGTGCCCACGGACAGCTTTGCACCCGATAGTCTTCTCTGCCACGGGGCTTTCCCTGCCTCTTGTGAGGAAGGGGAGTGAGTGATGCCCCTGAGGGCAGATTAATGCTCCAACCTCCCCACATCCAGGGGGACAGCTTCGAGGAGTGTTCCACATGTTTTCTCCCAGGACGTTTCCCAGTTGGTTGGCGCCCCAGTTGCCTTTGTGGTGATCAGCTCAATAGCACACGGTTTATTGACTTTTCCTCCTTCCTACCACCCACTCTGGTTTCTTGGGAATCACTTCGCCAAAAAGCAGCCAGAACTCAGCTCCTTGTCTTAGATTTTGCTCCAAAGAGAACCAGACGCAGATAGAGATTCATATGGGAGAACCAGACGTCAGCCTTCCTTGCAGGACACCCCCTGGCTGGAAGAGGGGCTCTAGTGGACTTGCTTTTCCTTCATTTGGTTTGGGTAGGAGAGTTTACTCCCTGTTTGCCCCCATGCGGGGCTGGGGGCTTGGGCAGGGAAGCATCTCTCATGAAGACTCCATTTCCTGCATGGTCAACATGGTGGTGAGTGAAGGTGCTGGTGGTTTGCAGCTTGTGCAGCCCTGGGTGGACACTTCCCTCGCTGCTCCTGATTCGGGGTGGAGGGCATTTAGGCCTGTGTCCTTCAGCGTTTGCATCTGATTCTGGAGCAACTGGAAAATTCCACCTCAACATCCTAGCACAGCAATGATCGGGAATCTACTTTTGCTGTATCTTTCACCCAGTCCAAAGAAAGTTATTTTTTCCTTTCTCCTAAGAGAGAGGTTTGGTCTACTGTGCACATATGACTGATAATTTTCTCATTAATACTTTGCTTTTCTCTGACTGTACGTCCTCTGTGTTTTCCCACTGGACCTTCACCACCATGTACATGAAAATGGGTCATATTTACATCTTCAGTTGTGTGTGTGCACGTGTGTGTGTGTATGCAAAGTGTCCTTTATCAAAGACCTTTTCCCAATAGATAACTTAAAACACAAGTAAACAAAGTACAACAGAGTTTAAAAACAAAGATATATGATGGTTTTCCAATGTGGCTTATCAAGGCAGGGCTCTGGTTTGCCTGTCCAGATACTTCCTGCTCACCTACCTCCTTTCTGATTGGAACAGATGAATGTTGTGTAGCTCATGATGCTCTGGACTGAGTCATTTTTCCTCTTACCAGCTCTTCCTCTCTTCCCTTTGAAACATGTGATTCTTTATTTCCATTTAATTGTCGTGTCGGGACCATCACACCACAGAATTCAGCGATGATCGGCTCTAAGTTCACAGGCTGGAATGGAGATACACAGCAAAAGAAAATAACTGTTACAGACACATTTTACCAGAGATGTAAAATGAGGTGGCATAAAAATGATCACTGTTACCAACATGGCAGGAGACGTTTCTGAACCCCTAATCACAGCTAGAACCAAATGGGGACTAGCACGGCCTGTGTCTCTCCCAGGAGGCCCACCTCTGATCCCTTGTCATCACCTTGAGAAGTAAGGGAGGAAGGAAAAGAGGAGAAAAACCAGTTGAAGGGAGTCACAGAAGACTCATTGGAATTTGTTTTAAAATCAGTGGCTTATAGATAAAACTTCCAAATAAAGGTCTCCTGTGTCATCCTCTTTGCTCAAATTCAGCTGAAGTCTGTCTGAAGCCTCTTGTATTGGGCATGGTTATTATAAACCCAAGTAAATGTCCACGTGCCCCTCCTGCAAGGCTGTCATCTCTCTGTGTGGGATAAGATTGTAGAAATCAATGATGTCCACTTTTCTAAGATGTATGACTTTTACTCCACTCTCCTTACTTTTAGACCCAAATCAGATATATAAGGAAGAACTGTAAAGTTACCTACATTGTCCCTGGCAAATTTACAATATTCAGTTGTGCCATCAGAGTGGCCTCAGTCATTTATTTTGTTTGTTGGCTAAGAAAGCTATTTCCAGATTTAACGCACCTTCATTGATTGCATAACTGGCCCAAACTACTTCCTTATCACCATCTTCCCACCGAGGGAGAGATGGAAACACATTCGTCGGATGACATACATTTGATAGAATAGTCCTCGATATGGAGCAGCAGTTGGCAAAGGTATTCAGAAGGTCCTACTCAAGTCTTGTTGCCGGAAGTGGTCATCTGAGCTGAGGTTTTCCTCACTGTGAAAATGAGAGCATCCGTTTTGGTTCTTTCCTCAATTAAAACTCTACGATTCCAGCAGGGGCACCACATAGCAATTTTTCTGGCATCGTGATGACTGTCCGTCATTCCTGTCTGGAAAGGGACCCTCTGTGTTATACGTACAACTGTATAAACCACAGCAATTGCCAAGAGCTGTTCTGGCACGGGATGTCCCAGCCGGTGGAACGTCTGGGTTCCCCTCTGCCCTGTCTCACTCTAGACGTTCCTGAAGGCGGCCCTCCCAGCAAAGGCAGCACCCTGGAGGGCCCCGGGCCCAGCGAGCCAGCTGCAGAGGAGGTGACCGGGTGGGTTCATCACAGGTGCACACTCTCAGGAAACACCTCCCCCCAGATGAGATTCATTCTTTTCTCAATATTACTGAACTCTGTACTCACAGAAGTCACGTGGTCCATGTTATCCCTGGCGTGCAGTATTCTCTCTCCTGTGCAATTTGGATCTATACTGTTTTCAGTGGTGTAGGATCTTATTTTACAAATGGGTTTTATCCTTCTTTAAGTGATTGGTGGAAAAGACAAAAGTAGAAAGGCCAGGATTTTTCCAGCACTGGGCAGATGGGGGCCTGCATGAAACCCGGGGCTGATAGTGTGGTCCTAGACACCCCGAGTCCCCGTGGGCACCAAGTGCTGTGCTAACATTCCAAACCACGTGTTTTTAATTCTTGCCCCTGAGGGATTTGCTCGTTTTCCATACTGATTAGTTTATAGCAAGGCTAATTTGCACTGACATTTGGGATTACACATTGGGGTTTATTAAAATAAAGGGAACAGCATTGTAGGAGGCAGAGGGAGTGTGGCTCTGAGGGCTGATGGGCTGAGATGGTAACCGGTCCCCGGCTTCATTCCTGAGCTGTCTTTTGTCCTGGGGCCACCACTCAGCCATCTGTGCATGGCTTTCTCTACCCAGAGTCAAAGTCTGAGAGACACAGGAGTTTCGGTGAATCACAGGGGCTTTTTTTATGGATTAAGTAATGAATGTGTTTAACGATAATAAGGAGAATTCCCAGTTACCCACCTGTAGTTCCCCTGCAGCTCATTTTCAGCTCTGTGTTGATTCCCTTCACTAACTCCCATCCCGACCCAGATGGTATCTATTTAGGAAATTCAGGAAACTCTTAATATTTGCATAAGCAGAGCAAATTGGGAAATAAATTAGTGTGAAGAAATGATCTAATGCAATCGAAAGCTGAATATAAACAGCTTCTGGATTTTTCTAGGCCATGGACTCATGAAGTCACTCGGTAAATATTTGCTAAGCCCTGCTCAGCGCTGGGCCCTGGGGACAGCAGCATGAGATGGGCTGAGGTTCGCCATCCAGAGCGAGAGGCTGGGTGGACAGGCTGAGACTCGGGGGCCCAGGGGAGGAGGTGGGTTCCATTCCCACAATAGCTGATGGTAGTTTCCTTCCAGGGACCCCCCCCCCCGCCTTCTGATACATGGAAAGGTCCTCAGAAACATCTCATCTTTACTCTTCATTACAAAGGACGGTGTGTCCAGTGGACGTGAGCAAAGCGTTCAGTCTCCTGATGCCAACGTTGAGGTGGGGGGGAAGTGGCCAGCTCTCCGCTTATGGCCCCAGGGTGAGGGTGGGACCTGCACAGGGTAGGATTTTTCTAGGCCATGGACTCATGAAGTCACTCGGTAAATATTTGCTAAGCCCTGCTCAGCGCTGGGCCCTGGGGACAGCAGCATGAGATGGGCTGAGGTTCGCCATCCAGAGCGAGAGGCTGGATGGACAGGCTGAGACTCGGGGGCCCAGGGGAGGAGGTGGGTTCCATTCCCACAATAGCTGATGGTAGTTTCCTTCCAGGGACCCCCCCCCCCCCGCCTTCTGATACATGGAAAGGTCCTCAGAAACATCTCATCTTTACTCTTCATTACAAAGGACGGTGTGTCCAGTAGACGTGAGCAAAGCGTTCAGTCTCCTGATGCCAACGTTGAGGTGGGGGGGAAGTGGCCAGCTCTCCGCTTATGGCCCCAGGGTGAGGGTGGGACCTGCACAGGGTAGGCACTCAGTGGCCATTTGTTGAATACATTTGATCCCGTAATTAGCCATATAGAGCCATAGAGGGAAGGCATCAGCATCACCATCATCCTCATTTTAAAAACGAGGGAGGTGAGGTTCAGAGAGGTTTGGTAAGTCCAAGGACACATGGCTAGAAAAAGGTGGAGTTAGGGCTCAAACCATGGTCGTCTACCTCCCTGAAGCTGTCACTCTCAGCTGACTGTGTTGAATCATGGGCAAGGGGACTTAGCCAGCAGGTGTGGGTGGCATGTGGCTAGAAGTCAGGAAGAAACAGGAGCTTATAATCTTGCTGAAGTCCTGACTGGTGTATGGTGTCCAGGGAAGGGCTGGAGAGTGGCAACAAGCCTCATGGCCCTTTGATGGACTCTTCACCCCTGCTTCTTGCTCTCTGTGTGACTCAGTGTTATGGAGGCAAACTTGTGTCTGCTTGCTCACACCCAGGAAAGCCAATCTACTGACACCAGGTTGGGGTGAAGAAAAGTGCAGTGTCTATTGCAGGCGCCAAGCAAGGAGTCCAGGCAGCTAGTGCTCAAAAGGCCCAAACTCCCTGATGGTTTTTAGGGAAAAGTTTATAAAGATGGGGTGAGGGAGGAGTGTTGTGGGGTGTGTGATCAGCTCGTGGACCTTCTTCTGATTGGTTGGTGGTGAGGTAACTGGGAGTCAACATCATCAACCTTCTGGTTCCAACCGGTCTGGGGTCTGTGTGCTTGTGAGCAGCATACAGTTAACTTCTTCTACCTGGTGAGGGTTTCAGTATCTGCCCAACAGCTCAAAGGACATGGCTCAGAATGTTATCTATAGCCCTTGAGGAGGAACAAAAGGTTTCTGACTTCTTTGCTTAATGGCTAAGCCATTATTATTTTGTCTTGCTTGAAAGTTTCCTTTCTTTCTGCATTTTCTTTTCTCCAGTTAAATTTATTCTTTGACTAAAGCTTTTCTACAGACAAAAGGCAGGCGGAGGACCTTGAGGGGGAGTCTTGCTCTGGGAAGGCCCCATAGGGTCCTGCTTGGTTACACCAGAGCAAGTTGCTCAGATCTCCCTGATGCTCTGTTTCTTCGTTGGCAACACTGATTAACACCCGGCGTACAGTAAATTCTCAATTATACTGGATTATTTTGTTATTACCAGTTAAAATTTTTTATTACTACTACTACTCTTGTGATTTGCCTTTACGCACACAAAACAGAGAGTAACAAGTCTTCAAATAAGCTTCTAAATTGCATGGTATGTTATATTAAGTAAGGAGCTTTTGAGATTATTGAGTCTGAATCTGTATCTGGCCCAGACATTCAAGCAAGCCTCCCTTTTCTGTGGCCACTGTTTTCTAACTTAGAAAAGCTGAGGTGACATATTTTCTATCATTGTTTCTAAGACTATTAGGGCTGTTTCACTGTGGTGCTCAGTAGGCCCCCTTGTTAACGTAAGGGCCATGTTAAGATGTAGGAAGTGGGAGCATGGCTTCTACCTTTCCACTCCTGTAGTGAGTAAGTCTGAGCCCTGGGGGGAGCGTTTGTCCGTGGCCTTGGTTTATCCATTGCCTCTGCTCTGTGCAGGGGACAAGTCTTGTTTACTGCTGTAACCGCTTATCAATTGATTTGTCATCCTTTGATGAGAAACACCTGCAAGGCTCCTGCAACGGCAACTCACCAGCATAAGGTGGCAGCCTGGGCCACATCTTCACCAGCGTTGCTTCAACCAAATATGCCAACTCTTGCGAGCATGGGAGAAAGAGCCAAACAGATTTTTAGTGGGTTTTGACAGTCTTCTAGCAAACCTTTTCTGAGAATCTCTGACCCAAGCATCAGTCAACCCTCTTTGTCATCTCCACAGCCAAGATCAGCCCTGGAATTTTGCTCTGGGTGGTCCGGGCAGAGCTGTCCAATGATGTATAATGCAAACCACATACATGATTTTAAATGCTCTAGTAGCCACATTTTTAAAAAATAAGAAAAAACAAGTAAAATTAATTTTAAAATATACTTAATTAACCCAGTATATCAAAAACATTGTCATCCCAACAGGTAATGAACGTAAATATCGTTAATGAGCTATTTTACACTCTTCATTTCATACTAAGTCTTTAAAATCTGGTGTGTATTTTACACTTTCAATGCAGATAGCCACACGCATAGCTACGGTGCTGGACAGTGCCCAGTCCAATTAAGCAAGGTGGCTCTGGGAAACAGCCAAAGCCCCGACAGATTGTCATTAAAACAAAAACTTTCATTAGGGGCCTCATCCCTATGACCCTCCTAAGGATGAGAGCTGCTGGGGGCCACTTTGTGGACCTTCTTTCCGTTAACATTCTTGTAGATGTGAGGATTTCAGCTCATCCACATCTGTACCAATATGTATGTTTTGTTTTAAGAGATGGCAGTGATGACACCCAAGCCCAGCTCAGAACGGAGCCGAATATGTTGGAACCCACTGCTCAGGACAATCTGCTTGTGTCCATCACCAGGCGAGACTGGCTTCTCCAAGAAAAGCAGCAGTTACAGGTAAGCGGGTGAAGAATCTTCAAGAAATAAGACAGCATTTTTCTTATCCATTTGAGCCAAAGGCAGCAAAGTGGGTCTTTGCTTTGCTTGAGTGAAGCAATTAGAGTGTTGGCTGTCCACCTGGAAGCACAAGGTGGAGGGTGGTGACTAGGGGGCCTGTCGGGAGTCTCATTATAAATGAGGGGTTGAAAGCTTGGCGGTGTGTGTTCCTGTTTTTGCTATTCCTCATTACCTGTTGAATATGCTTTCCTTGTCTGCCAGGCCAGTTTGTCACCTCTTCTCATTTTGCCCTGAAGAAGGTTCTTTTAGAAGGCAGAAAAAAAATCTGAGCTGTGGCAATGCTTTATGGAAATTGCTGTCAGGTTGGACTGTGAGTAGCACTTGTCAGGAGGCAGAGCTGTAAGTGTGGACTGGGCAAGGTGGGCGGGACTGGGAATGACTGGGGCATCGTGGGAGCTCCAGGTTGGCCCAGAGCAGTGGATGCAAGTTGGCCGAGAATCATCAGGGGCTAGAAACCTTGATGTAGCCCTGAGTTCCAGCCAGGAGGCAACCAGGAGTTCTGGAGGTCGACAGTGCCTCCCAGAGACAAGGAGCCCTGAAACTCTGTCCACACCTGCCTGAGCCTGGAGGCCTTGAGGCAGGAATGGGGAGCATTGACTTCTGGAAAGAGCAGAGGGCTTTAACACTGAGTCCAAGAGCTGGCTTAGGCTCCAAAGAGCTGAATGACCTTAGACAAGTTAATGGGGCTCAGACATGTTACTGGAAGCCCTCCCACTGCCCCAGCCTCATGCAGAGTGTTCTTATTATCTGAGTTTGCCCATCCAAGTCCATACAATAGCAAGGTGGCAAAGGGAAGCAAACATTGTCACTATTTGAAAATATTCTCCAATAAACTGGCACTTTTTTTTAAATTGAAGAGACTGTCTTTTCTCCATTGTATATCCTTGCCCCCTTTGTTATAGATTAGTTGACCATAGGTGCGTGGGTTTATCTCTGGGCTTTCTATCCTGTTCCATTGGTCTATATTTCTGTTTTTGTGCCAGTACCATATTGTTTTGATTACTGTAGCTTTGTAGTGTAGTCTGAAGTCAGGGAGTCTGATTCCTCCAGCTCCATTTTTTTCCCTCAAGGTTGCTTTGGCTATTCAGGGTCTCTTGTGTTTCCATACAAACTTTAAGATTTTTTGTTCTAGTTCTGTAAAAAATGCTGTTGATAGTTTGATAGGGATTGCATTGAATCTGTAGATTGCTTTGGGTAGTATAGTCATTTTCACAATACTGGTTCTTCCAATCCAAGAACATGGTATATCTCTCCATCTGTTTGTGTCATCTTTGATTTCTTTCATCAGTGTCTTATAGTTTTCTGTGTACAGGTCTTTTACCTCCTTAGGTAGGTTTATTCCTAGGCATTTTATTCTTTTTGTTACAATGGTGAATGGGATTGTTTCCTTAATTTCTCTTTCTGATCTTTCATTGTTAGTGTATAGGAATGCAAGAGATTTCTGTGTATTAATTTTGTATCCTGCAACTTTACCAAATTCATTGATGAGCTCTAGTAGTTTTCTGGTGGCATCTTTAGAATTCTCTATGTATAGTATCATGTCAGCTGCAAACAGTGAGAGTTTTACTTCTTTTCCAATTTGTATTCCTTTTATTTCTTTTTCTTCTCTGATTGCCATGGCTAGGACTTCCAAAACTATGTTGAAGAATAATGGTGAAGGTGGACATCCTTGTTTTGTTCTTGATCTTAGAGGAAATGCTTTCAGTTTTTCAGCATTGAGAACGATGTTGGCTGTGGGTTTGTCGTATATGGCCTTTATTATGTTGAGGTAGGTTCCCTCTATGCCCACTTTCTGGAGAGTTTTTATCATAAGTGGGGGTTGAGTTTTGTCAAAAGCTTTTTCTGCATCTATTGAGATGATCATATATGGTTTTTCTTCTTCAGTTTGTTAATATGGTGTATCACATTGATTGATTTGCATATATTGAAGAATCCTTGAATCCCTGGGATAAATCCGACTTAATCGTGGTGTATGATCCTTTTAATGTGTTGTTGGATTCTGTTTGCTAGTATTTTGTTGAGGATTTTTGCATCTATATTCATCAGTGATATTGGTCTCTAATTTTCTTTTTTTGTAGTATCTTTGTCTGGCTTTGGTATCAGGGTGATGGTGGCCTTGTAGAATTAGTTTGGGACTGTTCCTTCCTCTGCAGTTTTTTGGAAGAGTTTGAGAAGGATGGGTGTTAGCTCTTCTCTAAATGTTTGATAGAATTCACCTGTGAAGCCATCTGGTCCTGGACTTTTCTTTGTTGGTAGATTTTTTTTTAAAACATCTTTATTGGAGTATAATTGCTTTACAATGGTGTGTTAGTTTCTGCTCTATAACAAAGTGAATCAGCTATACAGATACATATACCCCCATATCTCCTCCCTCTTGCACCTCCCTCCCACCCTCCTTATCCCACCCCTCTAGGTGGTAACAAAGCACCTAGCTGATCTCCCTGTGCTATGCAGCTGCTTCCCACTAGCTATCTATTTTACATTTGGTAGTGTATATATGTCCATGCCACTCTCTTACTTCATCCCAGCATACCCTTCCCCCTCAAGTCCTCAATTCCATTCTCTATGTCTGCGTATTTATTCCTGTCCTGCCCCTAGGTTCTTCAGAACCATTTTCTTTTTATTCCATATATATGTGTTAGCATACGGTATTTGTTTTTCTCTTTCTGACTTACTTCAGTCTATATGACAGTCTCTAGGTCTATCCACCTCACTACAAATAACTCAATTTTGTTTCTTTTTATGGCTGAGTAATATTCCATTGTATATATGTGCCACAGCTTCTTTATCCATTCATCTGTCGATAGACACTTAGGTTGCTTCCATGTCCTGGCTATTGTAAATAGAGCTGCAATGAACATTGTGGTACATGACTCTTTTTGAGTTATGGTTTTCTCAGGGTATATGCCCAGTAGTGGGATTGCTGGGTCATATGGTAGTTCTATTTTTAGTTTTTTAAGGAACCTCCATACTGTTCTCCATAGTGGCTGTATCAATTTACATTCTCACCAACAGTGCAAGAGGGTTCCCTTTTCTCCACACCCTCTCCAGCATTTATTGTTGGTAGATTTTTTGATGGTGGCCATTCTGACTGGTGTGAGGTGATACCTCATTGTAGTTTTGATTTGCATTTCTCTAATGATTAATGATGTTGAGCATCCATTTATGTGTTTGTTGGCAATCTGTATATCTTCTTTGGAGAAATGTCTATTTAGGTCTCCTGCCCATTTTTGGGTTGGGTTGTTTGTTCTTTTGATATTGAGCTGCGTGAGCTGCTTGTAAATTTTGGAGATTAATCCTCTGTCTGTTGCTTCATTTGCACATATTTTCTCCCATTCTGAGGGTTGTCTTCATCTTGTTTATGGTTTCCTTTGCTGTGCAAAAGCTTTTAAGTTTCATTAGGGCCCAGTTGTTTATTTTTGTTTTTATTTCCATTTCTCTAGGAGGTGGGTCCAAAAGGATCTTGCTGTGTTTTATGTCATAGAGTGTTCTGCCTATGTTTTTTGGAAGCTTTTTAATCACAGTTTCAATTACATTACTTGTGATTGGGCTGTTCATATTTTCTATTTCTTCCTGGTTCAGTCTTGGCAGGTTATACCTTTCTAAGAATTTGTCCATTTTTTCCAGGTTGTCCATTTTATTGGCAAAGAGTTGCTTGTAGTAGTCCCTTATGATGCTTTGTATTTTTGCGGTGTCCATTGTAACTTCTCCTTTTTCATTTCTAATTTTATTGATTTGAGTCCTCTCCCTCTTTTTCTTGATGAGTCTGGCTAAAGGTTTATCAATCTTGTTTATCTTCCCAAAGAGCCAGCTTTTAGTTTTATTGATCTTTGCTATTGTTTTCTTTGTTTCTATTTCATTTATTTCTGCTCTGATCTTTATGATTTCTTTCCTTCTACTAACTTTGGGTTTTGTTTGTTCTTTTTTCTCTAGTTCCTTTAGGTATAAGGTTAGATTGCTTATTTGAGATTTTTCTTGTTTCTTGAGATAGGATTGTATTACTGCTTTTGCTGCATCCCATAGGTTTTGGATCTACATATTCCTGTCATTTGTCTCTAGGTTTTTTTTTTTTTTTTTTTTTTTGCGGTACACGGGCCTCTCACTGTTGTGGCCTCTCCCGTTGCAGAGCACAGGCTCCGGACGCGCAGGCTCAGTGGCCATGGCTCATGGGCCCAGCCACTCCGCGGCATGTGGGATCTTCCCAGACCAGGGCAGGAACCCGTGCCCCCTGCATCAGCAGGTGGACTCTCAACCACTGCGCCACCAGGGAAGCCCTCTAGGTATTTTTTGATTTCCTCTTTGATTTCTTCAGCGATCTCATGGTTATTTAGTAACGTATTGTTTAGCCTCCATGTGTTTGTGTTTTTACAGTTTTTTCCCCCTGTAATTGGTTCCTAATCTCATAGCGTTGTGGTCGGAAAAGATGCTTGATATGATTTCAATTTTCTTAAATTTACTAAGGCTTGATTTGTGACCCAAGATGTGATCTAACCTGGAGGATGTTCCATGTACACTTGAGAAGAAAGTGTAATCTGCTGTTTTCAGATGGAATGTCTTATAAATATCAATTAAATCTATCTGGTCTATTGTGTCACTTAAAGCTTGTGTTTCCTTATTCATTTTCTGTCTGGATGATCTGTCCATTGGTGTAAGCGAGGTGTTAAAGTCCCCCACTATTATTGTGTTACTGTTGATTTCCTGTTTTTATAGCTGTTAGCATTTGCATTATGTATTGAAGTGCCCTGTGTTGGGTGCATATATATTTATAATTGTTATATCTTCTTCTTTGATTGATTCCTCGATCATTATGTAGTGTCCTTCCTTGTCTCTTGTAACATTCTTTATTTTAAAGTCTATTTTATCTGATATGAGTATTGCTATTCCAGCTTTCTTTTGATTTCCATTTGCATGGAATATCTTTTTCCATCCCCTCACTTTCAGTCTGTATGTGTCCCTAGGTCTGAAGTGGGTCTCTTGTAGACAGCATATATATGGGTCTTGTTTTTGTATCCATTCAACGAACCTGTGTCTTTTGGCTGGAGCATTTAATCCATTCATATTTAAGGTAATTATCAATATGTATGTTCCTATTACCATTTTCTTAATTGTTTTGTGTTTGTTTTTGTAGGTTCTTTTCTTCTCTTGTGTTTCGCACTTAGAGAAGTTCCTTTATCATTTGCTGTAGAGCTGGTTTGGTGGTGCTGAATTCTCTTAGCTTTTGCTTGTCTATAAAGCTTTTGATTTCTCTGTCGAATGTGAATGAGATCCTTGCCAGGTAGAGTAATCTTGGTTGCAGGTTCTTCCCTTTCATCACTTTAAATGTATCATGCCACTCCCTTCTGGCTTCTAGAGTTTCTGATGAGAAATCAGCTGTTAACCTTATGGGAGTTCCCTTGTATGTTATTTGTCCTTTTTCCCTTGTTGCTTTTAATAACTTTTCTTTGTCTTTAATTTTTGTCAGTTTGATTATTATGTGTCTTGCTGTGTTTCTCCTTGGATTTATCCTGCCTGGGACTCTCTGCACTTCCTGGACTTGGGTGGCTATTTCCTTTCCCATGTTAGGGAAGTTTTTGACTATAATCTCTTAAAATATTTTCTTGGGTCCTTTCTCTCTCTCTTCTCCTTCTGGGACCCCTATAATGCGAATGTTGGTGCATTTAATGTTGTCCCAGAGGTCTCTTAGGCTGTCTTCATCTCTTTTCATTCTTTTTTCTTTATTCTGTTCTGTGGCAGTGAATTCCATCATTCTGTCTTCCAGGTCACTTATCCGTTCTTCTGCCTCAGTTATTCTGCTATTGATTTCTTCTAGTGTATTTTTCATTTCAGTTATTGTATTGTTCCTCTCTGTTTGTTTGTTCTTTAATTCTTCTGGGTGTTTGTTCTTTCATTCTTCTAGGTCTTTGTTAAACATTTCTTGCATCTTCTCGATCTTTGCCTCCGTTGTTTTTCCGAGGTCCTGGATCATCTTCACTATCATTATTCTGAATTCTTTTTCTGGAAGAATTCTATTTCCACTTCATTTAGTTGTTTTTCTGGGGTTTTATCTTGTTCCTAAATCTGGTACATAGTCCTCTGCCTTTTCATTTTGTCTATCTTTCTGTAAATGTGGTTTTCATTACATAGGCTGAAGGACTGTAGTTCTTCTTGCTTCTACTATCTGCCCTCTGGTGGATGAAAAACTGGCACTTTCATATTCAGTGGGCATCACTGCAGGGTTCACGTAGCTGAAAATGTGAAGTCTGGTTTTTGGTTCTGAACAATATTCACCAGTTGAAGGTCTCCCCAATTCCTGATGACGTCAGAGTGTACAGAACATGCTTAGTGTTTGGAGGGAGAATTCGTGGCAGAACTCTGGGGGAAGGTGGATATTCATTTATTCAGCAGGAATTTTTGAGTGCCTATGACATGCCAGGTACTGTTTGCAATGCTCAGGGTTCCTGTGGAGTTTATGTCCTAGTGGGGGTGGGAGTGGGGCGATAGACAAGAAATGACAAACGTAATAAAAGCCTAAATTCTATGTTGTAGGGTGGTAAGAGCTATAGTGCATGGAGCAGAGTGTTGGGGTAGGGGAGTCTACTCACTGAGAAGGGAGATTGAAGCGAACTCTTGATGGAAGAGGGGGAGGGGCCTTGCAGAAATCTCTAGTAAGAACATTCCCCATGGAGGGGACAGTCACTCGAAGGCTGCAGTGGGAGTGTGCCCCATGCGTTCAAAGGGTAGCCAGGAGGCCAGGGTTGCGGAGAACAGCAGAGGAGAAGGTCAGTGATGAGAGGGCCTTTGCAGGGCCTTGTGAGGTCTTGGGCTCTTCTCTGACTGGATTGGGAGCCATGGGGGTTTTTAAGCAGTGAAGTTATGTAATTGACCGCAATTTAAAGAGTCACTTTGACATCTATGTGAGAATAGGGTGGAGGGCCACTTTGGAAAACAGGATGGTGGTTCTTTAAAAAATTAAAAGTAAAATTACCATGTGATTCAGCAATTTCTCTTCTGGGTATAAGCCCCAAAAGAATTGAAAGCAGAGACTCAAAGACCTCTCCATAGCAGCATTATTCACAACAGTCAAAAGGTGGAAGCAACCCAAGGGTCCATCGATAGATGAATGGATAAACAAAATGTGGTGTATACATACAGTGCAGTATCATTCAGCCTTTAAAAGGAAGAAAATTCTGAAAGGTGCTACAGCATGGATGAAACTTGAGGACATTATACTAAGTGAAATGAGCCAGCCTCAAAAAGACAAATATTGTATACGAGGTCCCCAGAAGAGTTAGATTCTAGAGACAGAAAGCAGAATGATGACCACCAGGCTTGGAGGCAGGGGGAATGGTGGGGTCAGTGTTTAATGGGGACAGGATTTCAGTTTTGTGGGATGCAAAGAGCTCTGGAGATGGATTGTGGTGATGGTTGTACAACAATATGAATATACTTAATGCCACTGAATTACACTTAGAAATGGTTGAGATGGTACATTTTATGTTACCTGTATTTTACCACAGTTAAAAAAACCCAAAACAAACAAACAGAAAAGAAAAGAATAGGAGATGGGAATTCAAAGGTTGGAAGTAGGAAGGTGAAATGGGAGACAGTGTCAGTAATACCATAATCTTGGACCAGTGGGATACACACTATTGTTTTCTTAGGGTGTCTTGGGTGGATCTTCAGTACCTCTTGCTGTGTCTCCTTCCTCCCCTACTGGAAGAGGGGTCAGTGGGTAGAGCTGTGGGTGATCTGTACCTTGAGGCTAAGAGGATGTGGGTGAGAGATGGGGGGACAGCCAGGGTTAGAGCTATGCTCTTATCAGCTGGAAACCAGTGCATGGAACCTGGGAGTATGTTAATTAAAAGAGTCTCGTTTTAGATTCAGAATCCTATGGTCAGTGAGATGATTAGCTGCCATAACACTGTATGCAAAGTGGGCATTCAATTACCTGCTGCTTGTTTTATCCATTGACCTCAAGATTGGACAATACTCGATTCTTTGGATTTTGGTTTGTTGTATTAGTGGAAGTTAAATTTATTTACTCTTTCTATGAACCTAGACAGCAGAGTGCTATCTGCGGTATGTCATTGTTCTCGCAATCCTGTAGACTTAAGAGGCTATGATTTCTTTTACGCGGGCCTCTCACTGTTGTGGCCTCTCCCGTTGCGGAGCACAGGCTCCGGACGCACAGGCTCAGCGGCCATGGCTCATGGGCCCAGCCGCTCCGCGGCATATGGGATCCTCCCAGACCGGGGCACGAACCCGTATCCCCTGCATCGGCAGGCGGACTCCCAACCACTGCGCCACCAGGGAGGCCCGAGGCTATGATTTCTAATCTTTCTCTATATGGTAAATTTGCACGTTTGGGGACAGACCAGCCAAGCCTCGTTTGCTTTTCTGGTCTTGGGTCGTGTTACCTGCTTACTGGTGTCTCTAGTCCATGAAGTTTGTTGCCCTGTGTTCTAGTTCTGTCACCTGAAATGAAGTAAGTTGTTTATATATTTGCTGGCTTCTTCCAAGTCAAATTCTTGGCTCGCCACCCGGAGTTATTTCATGCTTGGGAGGGAATGTTTCTCCTTATGCCAACTTATCAGAAATACAAAGCTGGCATGATTTTTCCAGTTCAGCAAACCTCCAAAAATCTGCCTGCTTCAGAAGGGCAACTTCACGGCTCTCATGCATATGGCGGACTCTCATGGAAAGGACTCATTCTCAGCAGCGCAGTCTGCCACGAGCAGGGGGAATTTACAAAGTCTGCTCTCTCTATTCTCTACAGAAAGAAATCGAAGCCCTCCAAGCCAGGATGTCTGTGCTGGACGCAAAAGATCAACAGCTGAGAAGGGAAATAGAAGAGCAGGAGTGGGTCCTCCCGTGGCAGGGCTGCGACCTCATGGGAGGGCTGTCCCTGGGCGAGTTGCAGGAGGTCAGCAAGACCTTGCAGGACACCCTGGCCTTGGCTGAGCAGATTTCCATCTGTGCAGAGCCACCTGAAACCATCAGGAGGTACTGGTGATTTCCTAACTGATTTTGGATCGCTCATCTCATTGATCTGTTTATGGGATTGATTTTGTCTGCTGTCCTGCATATATAAATTATTTTCCAAGCAGTTCTTTGTTTTTTCAAGGGAAGCATTGTTGATATTTTGAGTGGCAAAATTCTTCATGGTGTGGGGCAGTCCTGCACATCGCAGGATATTTTACACCCTGGCTACCCAACCCACTAAATACCACTATTCCTCTCCATTCTGATATGGACCTTTCTCATTTCCAAATGCCCCAGGGGTGCCTTCCTTCCCTTTTGAGATCCACTGGAGCTCAATTGGTTGGAGATTTGGATGCCAACCTTTGCTGAGGATGATCAGCTGGAGACAGGAGAGGCTGGTGAGCTGTGAGAGAGGAGACCCAATCAATGGCCTGGAAGAATGAGTTATTATTCATGGCACTAACATTTACTGAGTCTTACTATGTGCCAGGCACTGTGCTAAGCTTTACTCTATGCGTTGCTTCTATTATTATACCCATTTCACAGAGGAGGACAAGAGAGTTTAAGAAGGTCAAATAATTTGCCCGAAGTCTCAATTAATAAGAGCAAAACTGATACTTAAATTCCTGTTCATTACGTCAAAGCCTAGTCTCTCTCTTCTTTTTTTTTTTTAGTTTTAGTTTTTACTTTCTAATTTCTTTTTTTTTAATATCTTTATTGGAGTATAATTGCTTTACAGTGGTGTTAGTTTCTGCTTTATAACAAAGTGAATCAGTTATACATATACATATGTTCCCATATCTCTTCCCTCTTGCGTCTCCCTCCCTCCCATAGCCTAGTTTCTTATCCACTTGCTATAGAGGGAAAACCTTCCTTGTGTTCTGCGTCGTGGGAGACCCAAGAGATACACATGGACCTCTTGCCTTTGGGGAGGTCATAACCTTATATGGTGAAAGACAGAACCCACCCTTACTCATGTTAGACAGAAAGTGAGCCGTGCCTGGATGAACACACAGGTGTGGTGAGGCCTGCAGGTGCGGCGGGTGTAGGGCAGGAAGGGGGATGAAAGTTCTGCCTGGTTATTAACTGCAGAAAATACTTAAGAAAACGTCACCCCCTGTAGCGGTTGAGAATATGGACTCTACCATCTGATTACCTCACTCAACCGCTTATTAGCTGGAACCACTTATTATTAGGGGAGGGATGGGCTGTTATGAGGATGCACTGAGTTAATACATATAAAGCTCGTATAACGGTGCCTGGGTGGCAGCAAGTGCTTTACCATGCTTACTGCCTGTCGTTTTTATCACGGGGATTTCAGTCTTCTGAAGCCTTCTAACTGCCTTCCAAATGTGTTTTAGACTATTCAGCGAGTAACTGTCCCCTCTCACACGTGTACCACACCCGATCCAGCCCATCGAAGCTGGATGCTTGTCCAGGGAGCTGCTCATGGTGTCCTCCCCTCCCCTCCCAGCCCTGATATTTCCCTGCAGAACTCTAACCCCGGGCTCATGCCCATGGGGAGGGGGAAGAGATGTGTGTTGTTGCCAGATTTCAGCCAAAAGAAACGCACCATCAAGTCTGCCTACGCTCTTTCTCCTTCACTTTCGCCTGTGTCCTTACGGTATAGCCTTGGCCTCTAGGGATCTTTCCTACTCCTGCTTCCCTTGTCTCTCCTATGGAAGTCATGCTGCACACACAGACGCACACATATACACACATGCACATACACACATGCACACACATGCACACATACAGATGCACACGCATACACACATGCACACATACATACACAAATGCACACACATACACACATGCACACACATACACACATGCACACACACGATAATACACATTATGTATCATATGTAATTATACATGTGATGTATGCATTATATTAGACAGATGCATATATGGAATATGTGTAATATATAAGATGAAATATACATGTACATTTATTTTTATGTTTATAAAAGCACACATTTATACATGAAGCTTAAAGTGAGCCTTTTTTGGTCCCGCCATCCAGATGTGTCCTACTTATTTCTCCTTTTGCTTTGAACAGTGCAGAGGTTTGTCTCACTCCTGTCACCTCTCTCACAAGCACTTTGAGGGGAAGAAGGAGGACGTGCTGAGCTTAGAGCCCACTGCAGTATTTCACAAAGCCTCTGTGTTTGTTTTTTTTTTGCGGTGTGTGTGGGCCTCTCACTGTTGTGGCCTCTCCCGTTGTGGACCACATGCTCCAGGCACGCAGGCTCAGCGACCATGGCTCACGGGCTCAGCCGCTCCACGGCATGTGGGATCTTCCCGGATCGGGGCACGAACCCATGTCCCCCGCATCGGCAGGCGGGCTCTCAACCACTGTGCCACCAGGGAAGCCCAAGCCTCTGTGTTTTGAGCTGAACTCCCGGGTAGCGTCCCTGCAGGTGTGCCCTGTCCCCATACAGAGACACACAGGTGGCAGGGTGCCTGCTTTCTCACTTGCTAATTCATGGCATGCAGAGCAGCCCAGCGTGGTGGGCAGGCTCTTCTTGTTATTCTCATTTAACAGTTGAGGAAATAAGAACTCAGAAAATCTCCTGGGGATGCAGCTAGTAAGAGACCTAACTTAGATAGTTTCCGCTTAGAGATCTCTTAGTCTAAAACAAAGAGCTCCAGAGTGTGGCAGCTGATGGAGCTGGGCCCCTGAAGTCAGATCTTACCATTTCTAGTCTGTTATTCTGCCCATGTGCTCCAGCCTGCCTTTTCATCAGGATGAGATGCAGACGAAATAAAGGTGTGACTTTTGCCAAGTCATCCAGTGCTCTAATCAACTGAACAGGCTCTTGAAAGACCTTTCAAGCTTTGTGGCAATCTGATTCTATGACACTCTTAGGGAAATCCGATGTAAGAATGGCTGTTGAACACTCCTCGGGGAGGACCCATCATCCCCGAATCCACCTGTGCCCACGGAGGTTACAGAGTTCAGGTCAGGAGCAGGCTCTCACTTTTTTTTTTTTTTTTTGTGGTACGCGGGCCTCTGACTGCTGTGGCCTCTCCCGTTGCGGAGCACAGACTCCGGACGCGCAGGCTCAGCGGCCATGGCTCACAGGCCTAGCCGCTCTGCGGCATGTGGGATCTTCCCAGACCGGGGCACGAGCCTGTGTCCCCTGCATTGGCAGGGGGACTCTCAACCACTGTGCCACCAGGGAAGCCCCAGGCTCTCACTTTTTGTGCTGATCTGCCTGCAGGGACACCTGGGCATCTCAGTGACCTGAACCCACGAGGGCTCAAGTGTAGGAGGGAGTCTTAGGAAAAGAAGGACTATAACAGTTGCGTGGAAAGGGTGGGAGGGAAAATTCCAGAGTGATTGAAAACAAAAAGCAACACGGGCAATTCAATGGCTAGCTCATAGTGTGACCTTCCGCCTGTGCTGAGGACCCTCGCTGTGAGAGCACCGCCAGCACTGAGTGGGGTTTCATGTTGCTGGAGAGGGACCACCCTGAGGCATCCTCGTCATCTGGGGGACCCTGCAGGAGCTGACCCTTGGCATCTCCTTTACTTACTTGGTGGTGCAGGGTGCGCCTCCCAGGTGCAGGTTTTGTCTGGTCAGCTTCCTCTCTTCCACCCGGAGAGGGAGGCATCATGCTGTTCCCCGCCATAGATATCAAATGGGAAAACCATCGTTATGTGTGCTTTCCATAAGAAGGACGGTATGCTTTTGCCAAGCTGACAGGCTGTGCTACTCACTCCTAGAAATGGAGCATTTGAAAGAAGCCGACGTGGTTTTATTGGCCAACAGATCAGAGATTGCTTGGCCTAGTATCTTAACTAATTGTATCACAGTTTTTGCTATGAGGGATTGGTGTTCTTTTAGAATGATATCCCATAGGTGCCCCAGCTAGAAGAATGCATCTTATCTGCATCAGTAGCCGTCTTTGTTTGTTGTGAGAGTACAGTGGACCCCTGAATAATGTGAGGATTAATCCCCGTGTAATTCAAAGCTGGCGCTCTGGATCCGTGGTTCCTTTGCATACCAGAATTCAAGCAACCACTGACTGTGTAGTATTTACTACTGAAAAATATCTGCGTATAAGTGGATTCTTGCAGTTCAGACCTGTGTTGTTCAAGGGTCAACTGTAGTTTCTTCTCAGGCCAGATGAAGAGATCCAGACAAATTGTGAAACAGGAACATCTTGGTCTTATAAAGAGAGGTTACAGAAATCTGGAGAAACAGACCATTCGACATCCTATCATTCTCATCATCCATGAAGACTTTTCACAGAGGCCAGCTAGAAACTCATGGTGCTGTCTGGGGAGGAGCCGATTCTGGCTGATTCCACAGTGTTCAGGTTCAACGGGGAGGCTATGCTGCTTTCCCTGGATAAGCCGCACATTGCGCTTGAGAAGGAGCTTCCTGAGGGCACTTGGCGTTTGTGAGTGACTCACTGGTGGAGACTGCTTGTGTGGGCACCTTCCTTTCAGACTGTAGCTTGTGGGGAATCCTTGGGCCGCTGCTGTTCAAGAAGGGCTGGAAGTAGAAGGGCACCTGTTGGGGACCAGAGAACTGATGGCTTTTTATTTGGATATTTTAATAGAAATCAAAGCAGCAGTTTCAATTTTCTGACATCTGTGTTTCAGATCAAATGTCTTAGCAGGCTGGAATGAAAGAGCTGCCTTCCCAGACATCAGAGCTCCCCCCTTTTTTTTTTGTGGTACGCGGGCCTCTCACTGTTGTGGCCTCTCCCATTGCGGAGCACAGGCTACGGATGTGCAGGCTCAGCGGCCATGGCTCACGGGCCCAGCCGCTCCGCGGCATGTGGGAACTTCCCGGACCGGGGCACGAACCCGTGTCCCCTGCATTGGCAGGCGGACTCTCAACCACTGCGCCACCAGGGAAGCCCGAGAGCTGCCTTTTGATAGAGCCAGAGAGAATGGTTGTCTTCCAGTGAATAAGAGGAGAACTTTCTTAAGTACCTGGGTATCAGGAACTCTGCAATATGGAAGCTTACAGGGCAGGGACGTGTGAAAGACAGAAGCCACTCAAAAGATGTATGTTGTACGTTAGTTGGACTTTCCTTCATCCCTGGGATTCCAGTCCCTCAGCTTTAGAACAAACTCCTTGTTTCCTCCTGCAAGTCTTCCTTTGATGGGAGAGGTCTAGAAGGACGGGTTTCTCTAGTGAGCCTGATCCTCCCCTACGGAAACCCATCCTTCCCCCTCTCTGTAGTGGGATTAGGGTGTGGGGTAGGGGAGGGGAAGAATCGGGACACAGGGAGGAAGGAGGTGACTGTTTCTGGGGTCTTCCTGGACGGCGTGCCTGCATTCGGGGTGTGAGTGTCCATCTGTTTATTCCTATAAGTAGAGGAGGGTCGTGATTTGCAGCTCATCTGCCTCGAGGGCCATCAGCTCTGCCCCTCTTGGTGGTCTGAGTGCCTTGAACATCAGTGGGGACAGGGCCAGCTGTGACCCTGGCTGACCGTAAAGCCAGGTAGGAACAATCAGAGTAGCAACAACAGATCTGAGTGAGGGCTGCGGACGATACTTTCCAACATTCTTCAGAGACGCTTGGCTGGTTTGTATTAGTCTGTGGTTGAGTTCATTCCTCAGCTCCTGGAATTTTTCATGCTTTGCCTGAAATGTGTTGTGGCAGCTCATGGATGAATTGTCTCTCGTTGTACATTTGGAAGAAACATGTCACATCTCTTTACAAGCCGTTGGCACAAACTGCAAAACTGAAGCCCTGGTTACGGCCAGGCTGGCCAGACCTCGGTGGGCGCATCTGAGCTGGGGAAGGGTGGTGGTAGAGAGCCGGGCCTACTCTCTGGTCCCCATTGCTTAACTGCTCAGGGCCCCCGCCGGCGAGGCTGGCCGACTCTTGGAGGTGCTCCGGCCTCCCCGTGACACCTGCCCTCAGCCCACGATGAGCAGCCAGGCTGATGTCACGGCTCTTTTCAAGTGAGATCTAAAATAATGAAATTCAGCAGTTCACAATTGACTGGAAAAAAAATCAATAGTCCGACTTTCCCCTCAGATACGTATCTTATTAGAGTGAAAAGACAGTGAAACAGCAAGGCCTGAATCGGAAAACAGACTCCGGGACCCGAGACGAGCGAGGCAGATTCTCAGTGGGTGTGTGCAGGGGGACAGCTGTGTGTGTCCGAGTGATGCGCCCGGGCGATGCTGCCAAACTGGGACAATTTAGAGACTTCCAAAGAAACGCCCGTGGTCTCCAAGCTGCTTCTCCACTTGCTGTGATTGTGTTCTTCAGTCTCTACTGCTGGTCTTTGCTTTTCTTCCTTCTCTGCCTTTGTCCTCCTTCACCTGGTTGGTTTGTCAGGAACAATGGCTTGATGAGACCAAGAGCATGAGGGCTTATCTGGAGGAGAAGGACCTCTTTGTGCTGCTAAAAGTGTTAGATGAGATTCTGACTTTTCTTTGTTTTTAAAGCAGATACATTGCTTTACCCAGGAACTCCTGAGGCAGACATATCTTTGCCCAGAGAGCCAATGCAGTGAGTTTGGAGTATATAAGGAGCGTGAGACCGACGTTTCTTGCAGGAAGGCTTCCTTGATTAGACGGCATCCTCAGTGTTCAGGACAACTCTTATATTTATCACGTCGTCTTTCTTATTTTGATTGGTAATAATAATAACACATTAATTTAAATGTCAACATTGTTTACAAAATGCTCATTTTTGCTCACAACCCTGTAAGGATATATTGGGCAATATATTGGTTTTTGCAATATATATTTTTTAACATCTTTATTGGAGTATGATTGCTTTACAATAGTGTGTTAGTTTCTGCTCTGTAACAAAGTGAATCAGCTATACGTATACTTATATCCTCACATCCCCTCCCTCTTGCTTCTCCCTCCCACCCTCCCTATCCCACCCCTCTAGGTGGTCACAAAGCACCGAGCTGATCTCCCTGTGCTATGTGGCTGCTTCCCAATAGCTATCTGTTTTACATTTGGTAGTGTATATATGTCCATGCCAGTCTCTTTCTTCGTCCCAGCTTACCCTTCCCCCTCCCCGTGTCCTCAAGTCCATTCTCTATGTCTGCGTCTTTATTCCTGTCCTGCCCCTAGTTTCTTCAGAACCATTTTTTTTTTAAGATTCCATATATATGTGTTAGTATAAAGTGTTTGTTTTTCTCTCTCTGACTTACTTCACTCTGTATGACAGATTCTAGGTCCGTCCACCTTACTACAAATAACTCAATTTCGTTTCTTTTTATGGCTGAGTAATATTCCATTGTATATATGTGCCACATCTTCTTTATCCATTCATCTGTCGATGGGCATTTAGGTTGCTTCCATGTCCTGGCTGTTGTAAATAGTGCTTCAGTGAACATTGTGGTACATGACTCTTTTTGAATTATGGTTTTCTCAGGGTATATGCCCAGTAGTGGGATTGCTGGGTCGTATGGTAGTTCTATTTTTAGTTTTTTAAGGAACCTCCATACTGTTCTCCATAGTGACTGTCAATTTACATTCCCACCAACAGTGCAGAGGGTTCCCTTTTCTCCACACCCTCTCCAGCATTTACTGTTGGTAGATTTTTTGATAATGGCCATTCTGACCGGTGTGAGATGATACCTAATTGGAATTTTGATATGCATTTCTCTGATGATTAGTGATGTTGAGCATCCTTTCATATGTTTGTTGGCAATCTGTATATTTTCTTTGGAGAAATGTCTATTTAGGTCTTCCGCCCATTTTGGATTGGGTTGTTCGTTTATTTGATATTGAGCTGCATGAGCTGCTTGTATATTTTGGATATTAATCCTTTGTCAGTTGCTTCATTTGCAAATATTTTCTCCCATTCTGAGGGTTGTCTTTTCATTCTGTTTATGGTTTCCTTTGCTGTGCAAAAGCTTTTAAGTTTCATTAGGTCCCATTTGTTTATTTTTGTTTTTATTTCCATTTCTCTAGGAGGTGGGTCAAAAGGATCTTGCTGTGACTTATGTCACAGAGTGTTCTGCCTATGTTTTCCTCTAAGAGTTTTATAGTATCTGGCCTTACCTTTAGGTCTTTAATCCATTTTGAGTTTATTTTTGTGTATGGTGTTAGGGAGTGTTCTAATTTCATTCTTTTATGTGTAGCTGTCCAGTTTTCCCAGCACCACTTATTGAAGAGGCTGTCTTTTCTCCATTCTTGCCTTCTTTATCAAAGATAAGGTGACCATATGTGCGTGGGTTTATCTCTGGGCGTTCTGTCCTGTTCCATTGAACTATGTTTCTGTTTTTGTGCCAGTACCATACTATCTTGATTACTGTAGCTTTGTAGTATAGTCTGAAGTCAGGGAGCCTGATTCCTCCAGCTCTGTTTTTCTTTCTCAAGATTGCTTTGGCTATTCGGGGTTCTTTGTGTTTCCATACAAATTGTGCAACTTTTTGTTCTAGTTCTGTGAAAAATGCCATTGGTAGTTTGACAGGGATTGCACTGAATCTGTAGATTGCTTTGGGTAGTATAGTCATTTTCACAATGTAGATTCTTCCAATCCAAGAACATGGTATATCTCTCCATCTGTTTGTATCATCTTTAATTTCTTTCATCAGTATCTTATAGTTTTCTGCAAACAGGTCTTTTGTCTCCTCAGGTAGGTTTATTCCTAGGTATTATATTCTTTTTGTTGCAATGGTAAATGGGAGTGTTTCCTTAATTTCTCTTTCAGATTTTTCATTATTAGTGTATAGGAATGCAAGAGACTTCTGTGCATTAATTTTGTATCCTTTTGCAGTATATTTTGAAGAGGAGGCTGCCAAGGGTCCAGATTCACACAGCAGTAGTGTCCTGACATCTTTGATCACTTTTGGAAATGGGGCAGGGAGAGGAAAGGTTAACACGGATGGCCTGGGAGAGAGTGGGGCTTGGAGCCAAGTGTCCATGCAAGCAATGGAAAGGCAATGGAAAGGTGTGCAGCTGGGCAGAGCATGGGTCAGGGGTCCAAGCAAAAGAGAACACTGCCATTCCAGGCCAGTGAGTTCTCTCTATGTCCCACGGATTTCCTGGTGGCCCCTGAAAGGGATTGGAACAAACGGGTCTCTAAACACGGGCAACCCTGGGAGACCATCAGGCAACTGGCTCGAGTCAGAGGGGTGGGTAGCAGTTCCAAAGACAGGAGAGCAGAAGAGGAATTGCCAGAGGAGAGGACCAGCCAGCGCCATTGGAACAGGAAGTCTTGCTTATAAATGAAGGTGTGAACTAGGTGATGCTGGAGGTCCCTTTTGCATTTATCAATAGAACACTTTGCACATTCAGATTTTGTGAAATAGGTTAAAATAAACTGCTTTAAAAAAAAACCCAGTAATTCTGTTCCTCCTCGCCCCCAAGTAAGTTCCCCTGCAACCTTTCCTGGGCAGTCCATGACCATCCCCACTGCGGTGCTCAGATTCTTTCTTTTCTAACACTTATGATGAGCAGGAACTAGACACGGATGGAGCTGAAATTGCCCTGCGGCCGCTGTTCAGAATTGGGAACTCACCATTGTGTCCTCCCATTTTCTTTGCAAAGTCATTGTCACAGGCAATGGGAAATATTAATCAAGGTACAACTTGGAAAAGATGGAAAGGGTTGGAAAAGAAGGAAAAGACTTGAAACTACCACCGATCTGGGTGGGTCCAGATGCCACTCACCCCGAAAAACAGGACCCTGACTTTTGTTTTTTGTTGGGTGTATTTGAGGAATTCAAAGCAGGAGTCTCATCTTAGTTACACATTTTAAAAAAACCTTTATTTTGTGCTGGAGTAAATTTATTAAGATTTAAAACAAACATAGAACAAAGGAGGGTGAAAAATGGCTATATATTTTTAAGTATTGCATTTTAATATTTTACAAATTCCCTGTGATTTATTTTCTTCAAGGAATTTACAACATTTATTATTATTATTATTATTTAGGTAGTTCATTTGGGAAGCTCGTAATATGTAGACTCATCCACTCCTCTTTTTTTTTTTTTTTTTTTTTTTGCGGTACGTGGGCCTCTCACTGTTGTGGCCTCTCCCTTTGTGGAGCACAGGCTCCGGACGCGCAGGCTCAGCAGCCATGGCTCACGGGCCCTGCCGCTCCGCGGCATGTGGGATCTTCCCGGACCGGGGCACGAACCCGTGTCCCCTGCATCGGCAGGCGGACTCTCAACCACTGCGCCACCTGGGAAGCCCCACTCCTCTTTTATATCTTAGGTATCTGATAAATTTTTTTCAACTGGAGCCTCATGGATTCTCAAAGATTGAAAAGACTGTAGCTGGTTCTCCTAGTGCTGTGACTCTGGGTTAGCTCTCGGCCTACATGAATGCATGTGGCCTATTTTAAGAGCTTTTCTTCTGGTCAATTTTAATTTTAATTTTTCATTATTGTCAACTTGAGAACTGTCCTGCACTTAATTTCTGTGTAGTTTGGGTGTCTTCTGCAATCATCTATTCCCTTTCACCAAATTTTCTTATTCCTGACATATCCCAAGAGTGTTTTCCTGTCTTCAGGTCATATGTTTTTAGTCCCTGCTTTAACTTTTCAGATGTTAAAGGAATACACCAAACTAAACTGTTTTTCAGACCTTGAGCTGACGGTTTTAAGCTCTTCCCGCAGAAGTAATTCAGTTTTGCTCAGAGAGACCCTTTCCCGGTGACTATAGTGAATACCCCGAGGTTGGGAACACCTGCTCATTGCTGGCTGGGACTTCAGTCAGTCATTAGCACATCTTTTCCAAGCTGCTAAAGGGCTGATTGATCTGCCCTGTGCTGCTGGGGAGGACCCAGACCAAAACCTCTAGGTTTCCTTTAGCTCCGTGCAGGGGGGCCTTGCGCCTTATATGTGAGGGTCATTTTTGTTACTGTGCTCATCCTGGCCGCCACTATCATAACTACTTTGTACATCCTTTTGGGCAAATTTCCTCAGCTTCCTCTTTGAGCAGTACTGATTATTGGTGTTTGATTCCTTATTCAGTTACTTGTTTAGTCAACTGGATTTTTTTTCTTGCTGTTTATTCATTTTGTTCATCAGCAGTCTATTTTTGCAGACTTTATCCAATAAAATGTGTAAATCTTTAACTTACCCACTGAAACTAAAATAGGAAATGAAATGTATAGTATTGCCCAGTTTCAGGGATCCGACTGATGTTTTGCTTTGTAAGCAGATTTTGAAAGAGCCTGAGAGAAACGTAAGGTTTAAACTGTGTCTGCAGCTTTATGTGAATATGCTTGTCCTTAGCAGGTAATTAAAGATGACTCAGAAAATCACAATGGACACAAAGCAGAAAGTAAAACCTTTTGGGTAAACTTCAGAATTATGGAAAGTATACATGTTTAGAAATGTAGAAGAAACAACATACATTAAAAAAAATTAGGATTAAATGGAAATGCAAGCATTTCTTTTAAAAACCCTGGGAAAGATGGGATGTTAGTTATTAAGTAGTCAGAATTAGGGGGACAGTGATTGAAATGGAAATCTGATGTTGCCTTTGGATCCCTTAACAGAATAAACCCAGAGGCAGGATCGTATTCCCCCTGGATCAAATTATAGTGTTTGAAGGATTGAACTCAACAGGAGTTGTGTGGAGAAAAGCTCTAGAGGCCCAAGAATTGAAATCTTTTTGAATGTTTAAATACATTTGGGTTATGACAATAGTTGAAAATCTGGTGCCATCTTGGTTACCAGTCTTCAGAAAATAAGAGGCCAGTATTTTGTTTTCTGATTGTGTGTAAAAAGTTATCTTTAAATAGCTTGGGAGGAAGGAGTAGATAGGAGCGTAGTTATGATCTAAACATAAGGCTGTTCTCTATTTTTGACTCCTGTTATTTTTATTTATTGGACAGCTAAAAGCTATTTCAGACAAATGTCTGTAAGTCAAAATGTTTTTGGCCTATGCATTATAGTTTCAGTTTGGAATAAAATTGTTTGAGAGGAGGTGAGAAAGAGCTGGTTGAATTAACACTTGGAATATTTGGATAAGCCAAATACCAGATTCATCAGTTCAGAATAAAGCTGTGATTCTTGATGGAACTGGACTTAGATGCAAGCTGTGACTCTGTAAAGTCGGGCAGAGTTTCTCAGTGGAGATGGGAATTGACAAGAGATGGCCTGGGACCAGGGTGTGTGTGTGTGTGTGTGTGTGTGTGTGTGCGCGCGTGCATGCCTGTGTGCACTATTTTATTCCTCTCAGCTAATTTGGGAAATTCTGCAAATTCAGTATTCGGGCTCTTTCCTCTGCTGTATCTTCACGTCACACCTTGACCCCAGGAAGTCTTTTTTAAGAAATTGGAAATCCTTGCGTTTAATCTCTCTCTCTCAGCTATCCCTTCTAGGAGTGCTTATATGAGCTACATAGATGTATTTTATTAAAAAGAGTTTATGACCTAATCACATGTGACATCTCAGTGTCGGTTTGCTGAGTCAGTTGGAGAATTTGGACTTTACCACAAAGACTCAAAGGCAGCGGAGTGAAGTATCCTCGTTAAAGTTGAGACCCAGGATCCCTGAAATTCGGAGAAATATTCTGTAAGGGTATGAGTCACTAATGTGATCCAGATTCAGAGGAAGAATCAAAAGGCTAAAAGTGCAAGTATTTCTCTGGCCAATTTTGCTTTGGTTCTTTCATTTAATCTCCCCAGCTTGGGCCAGAGAGGAAAACATCCAATATATTAGTTAAAAATTCATGGGCTGATTTTTGTCAGATTACTCAGAAATATTTATTAGTCTAATATAGGTTTGGCTATTTGTAGAAATGATTTATTAAAAAATGTTTCTATACTTCATTCCACCCAAGGTCCCCAAACATGAGCTAGCTGTTTGACGAGCATGAATTGGTCTGTCCTGTGCGTGGCTCCCATCCCCACTACTGAACTGCACAGAGATTCCGTGCTGTACCCAAGGTGACAAAGACGGCCCACAGGGGTGCCAGCCCTTGGTACAAATCTCTCTCCACTGCATGCAGCGTTTCCCAAGAGTAAATGTCTCAGACGGCCAGCTTGATAGCATTTACAGCCACAGAGAATGGCTTGCCTCTGATGACTACATGTGTCCCATCGTGCCTTTATGAGATCATCTGAAGCTTGGAGGAGTTCTTGGCCTTTTTGTTGTCTGTGCCCCATCTATGTCCCACTGGTGACATGTGACATTATCAGCTGTGAGGAGAGAAGGGTAGAAGGAAGGAAAAAGCCAAGCAGATAAAATCCTGCATTTCCTAGAGCCGTTTTTGCTGTCATTTTCTTAACCACTTGCCCCTGACAGAAGGTTAGAGGCCTGAGCTATAATTGGCAACGTTGCTAATGTCAAGGATATCTGTATATGTGTATGTATTTTAAATTGAGACCCAAGTAGCGTGTATGCCAGGGCAACTGTCATTTTGCCCTTTATGTCATTTCTAGTTTGCTTCAGTAACAATCTCTCATTCTTAAACTTATTTTTACTAAACAAGGCACAGGGGATGGAACTGGGGATGAGGACAGGGGACAGGGAGAAGACTGGAAAGGAAACTGACATGCCTCCTCCTGTAGCTTTTTGCTAAAATGGGACTTCAGCACACGGCCAGGTATACACAGGCAGGAAGACAGATGGGCAATGGCCAGCAGACAGCAAACTTCCTGCACAATTCTGTTCTGAGGGCTGAAACCATCGTGTGTTGCTTAGTAAAAATGACAGTAAAAATGGCCTATATTTCTGCCTCTGTCACTAATGTTGTCTGGCATTTTACATGACCTGTTGTGTTTTTTAGATTCTCCAGATGTCTACAAATAACATAACATGAGCAAAAGAATCTTGAGTGGTAGAATAGTAAAGGGATACTGGATGGTAGGACTGGGACGTTCTCAGAAAGAACCTGCTCCAGCTTCCTCTCTTTGCAGGTGAGGAAGTTCTGTAGAAAGTGAGCGGGGTGGTAGTGGAATTCTCTGTGTGCCATTACTATTCTTTTGCATCAAATGTTGGACAAGAGTAGCAATAGAGTTCGTCCTCCAAAGGCTTGTCTTTGGGGTGCGTGTGTGGTGGGCATCCTGGCTGTGGGTTTAATGCTGACGGCCGAGGCTGGTGCTGAGGGCAGTGGTGGCTGGCTTCCTGGGGGTGGGAACGAGCGTAACAAATGGGGGAAGAGCACATGGGCGGTTTCTTGAGGACGTGAACACAGAGGAGTCATCCAGGCCCCCTGACATCGCGGCCCAGAGCAGTGGAACTCCTGACTTGTTTTCCCATCCTGGGGTCTGTCCTGCACCGTGATGGGACCCCTGACCTGCATGTCCAAGAACTATCCACCCCTTCCAGGTAGCCAGTGCTTGACCACTGCAGTGTGGTCCACCCTTCAGGAGCAAGGCCTTGAGAAGAGGCCCTGGCAGGAAGCAGGCTCACAGCTCTTTGGGAAGGCACTTCTGGTCTTGGCTGCCTGGATCAGCTCTGGGTGGGTATGTACCTTTGACCCTGGGGATGCTTCACTCCAGGATTAAGGAGATCAGGCAGAGGCCTCTGTTGCTTGGCTCTATGAGAGGTGTTGAAAGTATTACTGTGAGAGAGTACGGGTTCAAGTTTCTTATAAGCCTTTGAGTTATGCTTCCCTAAGTGACAGAATCTGGAGAAACAGGGAGTAAAGAGTTAGTCACTCTTAGACTAGGACATGGGATTCTGTAACCAAATAGATACCCAATGCAGCTATAGGCTTTTGAGGAAGACGAGCAAGGTGCTCTAAGCACAGTCACTCTGAATTTTGTAGAGTGACCCTCTGGTCTCGGCAGTTTATCAGCAGTGAGGGCTCACTTAGCATTGGCTGGAGGTGGGCTCCAGGCTGAGACCTCCGGGTGCCCTCTGCACAGCCATGGACCTTACTTGGGGCCTCTGGCTCTCCACGTGTCTCGCTTCCCTTGCCAGTCTGTAATAATTTGTTAGCGCTGCCATGACAAAGTAGTGCAGATGGGTGGCTCGGACACAGACGTTTATTGTGGTTAGATGTCCAAGATCAAGGTGACGGTGGGCGAGGGCTTTGAGTGAAGGATCTGTCCCAAGTCTCTCCTTGGCTTGCAGATGACCATCTTCTCCCTGTATCTTTTCACACAGTCTTTCCTCCACGTGTGCTTCTGAATCCAAATTTCTCCGCCAGTCATATGGACGCGGGACCCACCCTAGCAACTCATCTTAACTAGTTACATTTGCAGCGACCCTGTTTCCAAGTAAGGTGACGTTCTGAGATATGGGGGGTTAGGACTTTAACATAGGACTTTAACACAATTCAACCCATACACAGTCTATGAAAAGAAACCATCCAAAACAGATAAGTCAAAGAGGGCAGGACTTCTAGGAGATGGGATTTAGATGCACTTAAGTAGTCAGCCTGGGCTCCCTGAGGGGTTAGAGTAGAGTAAGCACTGGAAGGTAGGAGGGAGTTGGTCTGGTGTGTGTCTAGGTGGGGGGGCGGCAGAGCATCCAGGCAGAGGGGTCTGTGCCAGCCGAGGTGGATTCGAGGCGTGTCAGGAGGCCTCCGTGGCCAGCCAGAGCAAGCAAAGGAGGTTGTCGTAGGAGACGAGGTCAGACGAGGTGATGGGAGATGGGCCGTGTTGGTGCTCGTTGGATGTGGCTTTACCTGGGTGCATTAGAGAAGGGATTTGCACTGCGGTGCTTGAGAAGTTTCACTCTGGCTACAGGCTTAAGAATAAACTGTAGAGGGGTGAGGGCAAAAGCAGGGGACCAGTTCAGAGGCCACTGCAGCATTTCAGAAGAGGGTGTCCATGGCTTGGGCCAGCGTGGTAGCAGCAGAGGTCCTCCTCTGGTTGGACTGTTCTTCCTCAGAACTGTTTCTCACCCTGAGTCATTGAACCCAAATTGTCTGGCTGATATTCTTCCCTATAAATGTCTCGTTCTGGCCCTTGGCCAAGTCTTGGCTTGTACTATTTAGGTTAGTTACTATGACTGACTTCAATTCCACTTCCCTTCTACTTATTGCTGGAAAGCAGTCTGTCCCTCCCCATATGGAATGTTTTATTATTGATATTTTTGACATCCATGGTAGTGTTTTTCTTGTGATATGGCAGGAGGATTTATGGGAGCCCCTTTGCACACCTAACCTGAAGCTAAGGCACTTGTGAGCTTCTGCACTAACCCAATGGCCCCATAATCATTTTTTTAAAACGCAAAGACATTCTCACATACAACTTTCCTATAGCCACCTGTGTAGTCTTTAGCGCCTACACTACAAGACAAGAATATTTACACTCGGGCTTCCCTGGTTGCGCGGTGGTTGAGAGTCCACCTGCCGATGCAGGGGACGTGGGTTCGTGTCCCGGTCTGGGAAGATCCCGCATGCCACGGAGCGGCTGGGCCCGTGAGCCATGGCCGCTGAGCCTGTGTGTCTGGAGCCTGTGCTCCGCAACGGGAGAGGCCGCAACAGTGAGAGGCCCACATACCACAAAAAAAAGAGAATATTTACACTCTATGGTTGGAGGGGCTCTCAGTCTCCCACTTGGGTGGGTTGAAAATGAAACCATCTATTAGTCTGAAGCAAACAGAAGAGCCATCTTGTCTCATGTCGTCCGGTGGCTGCCACACAGTGTATACTTTTCTTCTTTGGACCCTGGAGCACCAGTGTGTAGAATCTTTTTTTTTTTTTTTTTTTTTTTTTTGCGGTACGCGGGCCTCTCATTGCTGTGGCCTCTCCCGTTGAGGAGCACAGGCTCTGGATGCGCAGGCTCAGCGGCCATGGCTCAGGGGCCCAGCCACTCCGTGGCATGCAGGATCCCCCCGCACCAGGGCACGAACCCGTGTCCCCTGCATCGGCAGGCGGACTCTCAACCACTGCGCCACCAGGGAAGCCCAGTGTGTAGAATCTTAATAGCACATGTGATTAACCGTACTATTAAAAATGGAAAATCCCACATGCATTAGTTTGCTAGGGCTGCCATGACGAAGTACCACAGACTGTGGAGCTTAAACACAGTTCTGGAGGCTGGAAGTCCAAGATGAAAGTGTGGGCAGCATTGGTTCCTTCCGAGGCCGTGAGGGAAGGATCAGCTCCAGGCGTCTCTCTTTGGCTCGTAAATGACCGTCTTCTCCACGTGTCTCTATGTGTGAGGCTGGGAAAGCCTATTTATAAGATACTATTATTCTTATTATTTTAAATTAGTTGATTTTTTATTGAAGTATAGCTGATTTACAATGCTGTGTTAGTTTCAGGTGTACAGCAAGGTGATTCAGTTATACATATATATCAATACATTCTGTTTCAAACTCTTTTCCCATATAGGTTATTACAAGATACTGAGTAGAGTTCCCTGTGCTATACAGTAGGTTCTTGCTCTCTATCTATTTTATATATAGTCGTGTTTATGTGTTAATCCCAGATTGCTAATTTATCCCTCTCCCCCAACTTTCCCCTTTGGTAACCATAAGTTTGTTTTCTAAGTCTGTGAGTCTGTTGCTGGTTTGTAAATAAGTTCATTTGTATCTTTTTTTTTAGATTCCACATTAAAAAAAAGATACTATTAAATATAGGATCAATTTTGTGGAAAACCGTTGATTGAAAAGGTATTAGTTGAATGAACTCCCGTGAGCCTGGCAAAGGCTGTGCACTTCTGCCCAAGTTTGGAGACCTGACAGCACCAGCACAGAGTGGTGCTGCTCCTAGAATCAGTAGGGGCCCATCTCGGGTATCCTTTGCCCACCTCTCCCCAGCAGTTCCAGCATCTTGGTCAGCTCCCCACTCTAGATGTTAGCCTGCCCTTCAGACCTACCTCCCTTCAAAAGACCCAATCTCCATGCAGCCAGTGTCTAGAATTCTCCAGGCAGGATCCCACTGTTCCCGTCGATCACACTGATTTTCGTCATACTGCGACTCCTGGATTCAGAAAAACCTGCTGCCCCATGCCCTGCTGTTTGTCATCTGGGCTGACCTCAGCTTCCCTGGGACACCCTCCTCTGCTGAATGTAGGTCTAAAGTGGGGATGACTTTGCTTAGAATGTACCTGCACCAGTTTCAGGGCATTTGCAAATGAAATGAGCTTGCTTGTGCTCAGAAATCACAGATTGGTGGAGGTGCTAACATTCAAAACCAGTTCTTAGAGCTGAAGAAATCAACAGCAATCAGCAAATTGGCAACCTAGCTCTGATGCTTTGCAACCCCTGCATAGGAGCTTTTCCTGACACCCCCCAAGACCCCAGAAAACCTGACCTTCCCCTTTTGCAGCTCACAGGTTAACTAAGTGACCTCTTCCCTTCTAGTACCTGTAACTTTTATTTTGAAGGGGGGCACCCATCTAGCAGCATTGAGGAGTTGAGGGCAAGAACCTTGCCTTCACGCTCCAAGTTTCTAACTTACAAGGTGCCCTATAGATAAGGGGAGAGTTAATGCGTTTGTGAAGGAATGAATGAGTGCAGAGCTCTAGATCAGATGCCCTCACCGCTCTTCCTTTCCTTGCTGACTTCTGTCACTCTGTGCAGCCCTTAGACCTCACACATTTTGCTGAAGGTGCCTGCCTGGTTTGTTGCACTCAGTGTTTCTTCCTCTGAATCCCTTCTCACATTTTTGCTCAGAACAACATTCCCATAAATTTTGTCTTAATTATTGACACATGAACTAGTCTTTGTGTGTGCCTGGGAAAGCCTATTTATAAGATACTATCATTATTATTTTTTAAATTAATTTACTTTTAACATTGAAGTATAGTTGATTTACAATGTGTTCGTTTCAGGGGAACAGCATTTAGCTGATCAAAATGCCATGACTTTTCCAGAACAAACCCCCGTTTCTTTCCTATTGCTCTCCTGCTTAGAAATGGTATGATTTCCCATGGGCTGTGGGCTAAAGCTCAGAACTCCTTAGCCTGGCATTCAATACTGACTATGGATAGTCCTTTATATTCCTCTAAAAATTATTTTAGTTGTAAATATCCCAAACACTTTGAAAAATATGACAGATTCTCATTTACCTACCATGGAGATTAAGCAAATACTAGCATTTTCCCCACTTATTTTCCTAAATAAATAAACAAACAAACATCACAGAGGCAGGTAGACCTCCTGTTCCTGTCCCTGCCCCCATCACTCCCCTTTTTACCTTTATCTCTCACAATTCACCCTTGTGAACCACTGGCCAGTTGGATTCATCTTCCTGAAATTTCACTCTCCCTCCTTTACCTTTGAGGCCCAGTTCACTTTCCACCTCTTCCATGGAGCTTTCCCATCAATCCCCTAGTTTTCTAAATCGCTACACAAGTTATTGTCCTATTGCTCACTTGGGGACAATATGCCGCCTGTGACAGTTCTGATGTAGCAGTTTGATTCTAGTACTGGGTTTCTATTCCCCTTATCATAACTTTTCCATGTAGCTTCTATTATAGATGATTGCGTATACTTCTCCTTTAGATAACAACGTGGGGAATAAAGACTGAGTGTTAGTTTCATTCATTCATTTGTTCATTCGTTCATCCTGCAGATATTGACTGAGTGCCCATCTATAAGCTCCAGGAATTATTTTAAGCAGTGAGGATACAGGAGCGGACTCAAGAGGATGTGGGCAGTTGCTGCAATCGTGGAGCTTTTATTCCAAAGGGGGGAGAGAGAAATTACCTGAGTAAATAAATATGTGAAGATGCATAGTGCTAAGGAGAAAAAAGAAGCAGGGAAAAGCTCGGAGCATATTGGTTGAATTGCACAGTAAACCCAAATAAATACTACTGGATTACCTGCCTGTGAAACAGTACCCTGTGTAGACCATCCTTCTTGGAAGGTAGTGGTAGGAATGCAATTGAATCCTTTGCTGCCAGGAGCACATCTGCATTGTTCATTCTGTCCGTAGAAGTGCACTATAGAAACGAGAACAGGTTTTAATACCAGCCTAAGGAGAGCATAATTAGGGAGGGAAAAATCTGCTTCTTAGTAACCTATTAATTATAGTCAAATGGAACCGATTTGGCATTGTCTTTGCTACTGTTCTTCTTCAGCCATTAGGCTGATGCAAGGTTCACTGTTTCTCAGTGTTCCTACATGTGGTGGGACTGAACTGTTACCAAGAAGACCAATGTCCTCTTTCTAATTCTTCTAGCCTCCAGGAAAGGATAAAATCCCTCAACTTGTCACTTAAAGAGATCACTGCTAAGGTAAGTACCTTTCCATGCCCACTTTCTAAAGAAGTCTCTGAAGTTTTCTTTGGACTTAATTTCATGTCAGAGAACACCTGGGCTCTGGACAAAATACAGACTTGGCAAAGCCATTCTACAGGCCAAGCGATGAGCCAACCAAAAGAGCCAGGGCCGAGGGCTGCTCCCATGGTGGAGGGCCTGACTGTGGTGCCTAGGGGCTGACTTCTTTGGCCTTTGCTTCAGAAGGAGCTGCAGTGTTGGGGAAGGGAAGATGATTGCTGCTGTGCAGTCGAATGCCTTTGCTTGAAAGGCTTCCAGGATGGGAGTGAACTGAGAAGTTAATTACATTTCCTTCGGGAAGGGCAGGGTTCAGGTTTTTCACAAACAGACTGGGAAGTGGTTTAGTAGATGATTATCCTTTGTTTTTCAAAGTTAAATTGACTTCAAAATCATTTTGCCTATTTTATCTGCTATCTGTACTTCATTTCAGACCTTGGTTTGTGTAGTGATAGAGGTTATTCCCTGGGAGCACGTAGTCAATTCACTTAAATAGTCTGTGTCTGGTTAGTTAGGATAATCACGGTTTGCAAAACAAAACTCTTCCTAGCAGAGATACTTAAACCCCATGACTCATTGCCAAACTGTGAAGTAGGATCAGTTACCCTGTGACTTATTAGTAGAGGTGAGGCTGAGAACTAGGTCTTAATCATTAATGATTTGTGTTAGGTTTGGGAACCAGGGTGGTTATAAGATAGTTGAAATGTGAAAAGAACAGGTTTCTGAGCAGAGAGCAAAGCAGACAAGAGTCTGTTGGCCTGGAAGGAAGCTTTTCTTGTTCTCGGTTCCCCGGGGAAGAGAGCAGGAAGACCTGCTGGGATCTTGGAAACCCTAGCTGAGCCGAGATGGGGGATGTGTTGTTGGCAAAAATGTCCACAGTGGCTCTGGTCCTTTTCCCAGCGTTTGTGTCTAATTCGTTTCTGAAAAAAACATTAAATGATTTTGCTGAAAATCACACAGCAGCAGTTTGATGGGCAGTTCTGCCCTGCATGGAAGGAGAGCTTCCTGTGAGGACTGTCTTGCCGGTTAGTTGGACAGCGTTGGGCCCTGGAACCACGGAATGCTTGAAGCCCGCCCTGCCTTCCTGGAGAACCAGAGAACCGCCCAGGGGTGCTTACCCAGAGAGGAAGGGCAGGACGAGACTCAAGGCCGTGCGGGGACCTGAATCTGCAGGCAGAACTCGGGAAAGGGCCTTATCTCAGGCTCCTAGGCTGAGTTCGGCTGAGACCTCGCCCCCTGCCCAGTTGCAGGTCAAGGACGACTGGCTTGGTTCACCAGTTTTGTTTAAACTTTTTTTTTTTAAATTTATTTTATTTTTGGCTGCGTTGGGTCTTTGTTGCTGCGTGCGGGCTTCCTCTAGTTGCAGCAAGCGGGAGCTACTCTTCGTTGCGGTGCGCGGGCTTCTCATTGTGGTGGCTTCTCTTGTTGTGGAGCACGGGCTCTAGGCGCGTGGGCTTCAGTAGTTGTGCACATGGGCTCAGTAGTTGTGGCTCGCGGGCTCTAGAGCGCAGGCTCAGTAGTTGTGGCACGTGGGCTTAGTTGCTTCGCGGCATGTGGGATCTTCCCGGACCAGGGCTCGAAACTGTGTCCCCTGCGTTGGCAGGCGGATTCTTAACCACTGTGCCACCAGGGAAGCCCCACCAGTTTTATTATACGAGGCAGGAGGGGATGCTGGAGAGCAGACCTGAATTTCTGCCTTATAAGTGCCGGTGATGTAGCCCACTGGCATTCGTGCCCTATCTGCCACTGTGACCTCCAGGTGGAGCCAGTAGGGAGGTGAGGCGAGACCAAAACTTCCTGTAATGGGGGAGGTGGTGGAGGTATCCTCCTGAATTTCCTACTGTAAATTGTGCCATTTATCAGGTGTGTCCTAATTTCTGTGTAGTATTAAGATGTGGAAGGACTCTTGGGTTTGGGTTTATTGAGCATCAGACCCTACTGTGTGTGTAACACAAATGAGTCTGTATCCCAGCAGTGAGGATGCAGGTGTGCATAATACGTAACACAGATGGTGTTTATCTGTGTGTGCTTTCTATGACATTTTTTTTTTAATTTTTATTTTTTTGAGGTACGCGGGCCTCTCACTGTTGTGGCCTCTCCCGTTGCGGAGCACAGGCTCCGGACACGCAGGCTCAGCGGCCATGGCTCACGGGCCCAGCCGCTCCATGGCATGTGGGATCTTCCCGGACTGCAGCACGAACCCGTGTCCCCTGCATCGGCAGGTGGACTCTCAACCACTGAGCCACCAGGGAAGCCCTCTATGACATTTTATATTGTGTACACACACATGTAGACATATGCACACGACCTTGGGATTTGTTGATCATCTCCAGCTACTGTGGCTCAAATGCCAAAAGTGGTTTGTTTTGTTTTCATCCTTTCTCTAATACATTTACAAAAACTTACAATTCCCTTGCTTTTCCATAAAATTAAGGAATTCATGCCTAAGATTTTAAAGTGTAAACTTAAAAGCTCTATTTGATAATGAGTTCCTCAGGGTCCAATTTAATTTGGAATTAAAAAGGAGATGCAGATTTTCTGGGGCACGCGTGCATGCGCGCATGTGTGTATATAGGTGGGTGTGTACACGTGCACATACATGAATGTGTGTGTGTATGGGAGGGGCATATGTTAGTCTACAGAGAATTAGAACAAAACTGCCCAGTCACACGCAACAACTTTCTCTCCCCTCTGGACTGGTGACCTTGAGGTAAAAGTCGCAGTTTGGCCCAGTTTTCTTTCTTCAGTGAATTAGACACAGTAATCTGATATTCTTTCAAATCCTTCCTCAAAGAGAGCTGGCACCTGCCTTCCACTCATTACATTTTTTCAACTCTTATGGTTTCCCCAAACCAAAGGTAATTAGGGGATAAATGAGATGGAAGAAAGCATTGGAAATAAATGGGGTATCCGGAGGTTGTTAGATATTAGATTACATCCAGCAGTGCCTGAAAGAATGTACATTGCAATTTAATAAGAAGATTTAGAGGTGGTTTCATATTAATAGTGACAGCTTGCTCAACAGAAGAGAAACGGACCCAGTTATGATTAAGAGAGACTGTGAGCTAAAACCAGAAATACTGGATGTACTTGGATGAGGCACAACAATTGTGGCTGGTGTTACGGAGTTGACAGAAATGTCTTGGGACTTGTGGTGACAGGCTTAGACCAATGGGAAGGGTCGTGCCCATCCCTGGCCTTGAGCCCCTGAGACTTAGCTGGGGCGGGTGTCTGGAGCACCTTCCTTAAACTCCTGGTCCTGACACCCTGACAAACCTCAGGACTGTTGAGAGGGGGTCTCCAGATGAATGACTTTGGATGATGGTTGCTCAGCTCTCCTGGTATGAGCTTTGGGGTAGAGGCCTCCACGCCGTCTCCTTCACACAGAAAGTAAGTTTTATAAAGAGATGTGGGAAATTACAGCCGCTTAATGGAAAAGAACATGTTGAAGGCCATGGGGGAAATGGTGTCACATTTTAGGCAGGATGGGTGAGGTCTGCGTTGATTCTAGAAACAATCGCCATTTCAGTCTGAGGTACACAAAGCATTTCAAGTTGATGGTATCTAGCAAGATCTGGAAACTTCTGGGGAGATTACATTTTCTCTGGGCTCTGTGAACCCAACTGGGTTAATTTTAGTGTCGGAATGGAATTTTAGACTGTTAGCAAGAAAAGAGGGATGCTGGGCTTCCCTGGTGGCGCAGTGGTTGAGAATCTTCCTGCTAATGCTGGGGACGTGGGTTCGAGCCCTGGTCTGGGAAGACCCCACATGCCGCGGAGCAACTAGGCCCGTGAGCCACAACTACGGAGCCTGCGCATCTGGAGCCTGTGCTCCACAACAAGAGAGGCCGCCACAGTGAGAGGCCCGCGCACCGCGATGAAGAGCGGCCCCCGCTTGCCACAACTAGAGAAAGCCCTCGCACAGAAATGAAGACCCAACACAGCCAAAAAAATAAATAAATAAACAAATGTAGGGTTTTAAAAAAAAAAAGAAAAAAGAAAAGAGGGTTGCTTCTAGGTAACATCCTTTGTGGGCGCCCCCCAAAATGTCTCCACATATGTGTTCATTGTTATTCAACCGTGCTCTGTGCTTTTGTTGCACTGGAGGTTTTTTTAGGTAGCTCCTTAACCTGAGTATAGATAGCAATTGAATATGAGGTTTCTGCTTTAAATAAAAGAAAAAAATTGTGATGGTTTAGCTTCGAACAAATACAAAATGACCTAAGACATCTGGAAAAAGAAACTGAGATTTAAGATTTTTTTTTTTTTAAAAAACAAGAAACATGTAGGAAGTGAAATGATAAAACCTGCAAACCTCCTTGAGATCTACTTGTCTCTTTTTTCAAATCTGACATCCCAGCAAGTATCTGCCCTCGAGTATTATCAGACAACGTCAACTAGGAATGCTCTGCCCTTGACTGTAACATCTGTGTACCATTTTTTCCTGCCTACTACGTGTTAGACACAGATGAAAATCCCTGCTCCCATAGCACGTATCCTATCCAGACAGGCAATAAAAAAACAAGGGAAGAAAGACAGTGTGTCAGCTGGAGAGAGCGCTATGGATAAACATCCAGCAGGGGACAGGTGGAAGGGGAGGGAGGGCCGAGGGCTTGCTGTTTTTTTGTGGGTAACCGGCAAGGCCCTTCTTCCCAGGGCAGAGCCCTGGGGGCTGTGAGTGAACTGAGTCACCAGGGACAAGCTGAGCCAATCAGAAGGAAGGAGTAAGAATGCAGAGGCCCCGGGAGGGAGCAGGCAGAGGGCTGGAGTTACTTTAGTTTGTGGTTGTGCTCTGTTGTGTGAGTGCATCTCAGTTTTGTGTTCAGGTGTGTGAGAGCTGTAGGATCTATGCTGGGAATATGCCAGTGCCTGCTTTATTTAGCCCTTCCTCCCTCCCTTCCCTTCTTCCTTCTTTCCTTTATGCATTGCTTGCTTTTTAAGAACTCTCCTGTAGTTACTCTTTTTTTAAAAAAATTTATTTATTTATTTATTTATTTATTTATGGCTGTGTTGGGTCTTCGGTGCTGTGCGCGGGCTTTCTCTAGTTGCGGCGAGAGGGGGCTACTCTTCGTTGCGGTGCGTGGGCTTCTCACTGCGGTGGCTTCCCTTGTTGTGGAGCATGGGCTCTAGGTGCATGGGCTTCAGTAGTTGTGGCATGCGGGCTCAGTAGTTGTGGCTTGTGGGCTTCGTTGCTCCGTGGCATGTGGGATCTTCCCGGACCAGGGCTCGAACCTGTGTCCCCTGCGTTGGCAGGCAGATTCTTAACCACTGCGCCACCAGGGAGGTCCCCAGTTACTCTTTATCACCCCCTTTATTACTTATAAACCCAGGAATCTGTCTGGCGCTCTGTTGCCCTCTGACTTTTACGTAAATACATGATGACTCATGGCTGTCTCTCTCCCTCTAGGTGTGTATGAGTGAAAGACTCTGCAGTGCCCTGAGGAAGAAAGTTAACGATATTGAAACCCAACTGCCGGCGTTGCTTGAAGCCAAAGTGCTTGCCATCTCAGGTACCTGGGGACAGAGGGACCATGGAGGCAGTTGGAGTGAGTGATGACAACCGCCGCATCCGTATCTTGTCTTGGATTAACATTCTACCTGTAACTGATGTCATGCTCAACAGCTCAAAGCCTTTCTGGGGAGTTTCACTACAACCCATGGGATAGATGGGCAGCGTGCTTTTCCCTATAAGGGATGGATAAGACTCTTAAAAATACACATGCACACATCATATAAGATAGTTATTCATGTAGGTGCCATAGTCTGGACTTGCAGTTCCTGTTTCTTTAAGAGTTTAGAGACCAGATACTCCGGATGCCATACAATTCTAGCCGACGTTTCTACAGCTTTATGTGTATCTGGAGAAGCTCAATGAGGGTTATCGGGTGTGATCAGCCCCTTCCTCTGCAGAAGGAGTGATAAGAGGAGATAAGCTGAGGTACTCAGAGTAACAATCTAGTCATAGATTATAGATTTTTGGAGGGTACTCAGTAGATTATTCTCCTTCCTTAAGCCGGGGATATCTTTTCCCATGAATCGGTAGGTTGAAGACACAAGCCTCTGAAAATAGCATCTTACTCCATCACCTGAACAGTATTTTTGAACATTCCTCTGCATTGGTTATTTTATTTTATTTTCACATCAGCTCTATCAAGTAGGAGGGAGAGATCCTGCAATGCTGAGGAACAGAGGGGCAGATTGAGGCCCTGGGGTGTGTCCTCTGGTGAAGTTCACTCCATCAGCTAAGCGGTGATAGATTGGAGGCTAGAGTCCAGGTGTGATAGATGGATTCTTAGCCCAGTTATATGTAATGACAGCCTCCAAGGATTCTGAGTTGTACAGGTTGAATGAATCCACAGCTCATCAGCGTCGGAAGAATCATAAAAAGTTAATGAAAAGGTATAATAATTACATGTATGGGTTTTAAATGGCATTTTAAGAAGGAATACAATAATCGGAAGCTTCTGCTTTTTAGATCATTAAACAACTAATGTCGGCAGCTAACGAGCAGTTTGGCGCCCGGCGCAGTCACACGTGTTATTTACAACCCACAGCACACGCGCATGTGAATGTGGGACTTGACTCTTCACAGCTTCACATGCCATGTACTTGGAATTACAGCCCCACCTGATACGAGGGAAAAAGAAGACTGAATACAGTCTTGCTTCTGAGTTAGGGTTTTTGCCTTTCTTAATCAATGTATCTTTCCTGGGAATACAGGTGGACGTGTCTGTGTTAAGCCCCAGGGAGGAGATGCATCATTTGAGCAGAAGGGGAACCCGCTCTCAAATGTGAATAATTTCCTGTTAGGATCCCAGGGAAAATTCTTTTTTTTTTATTTTTTAAATTTTTTATACATTTATTTATTTTTGGCTGCGTTGGGTCTTCATTGCTGCGTGCAGGCTTTCTCTAGTTGTGGCGAGCAGGAGCTACTCTTCGTTGTGGTGCATGGGCTTCTCATTGCGGTGGCTTCTCTTGTTGTGGAGCATGGGCTCTAGGCGTGTGGGCTTCAGTAGTTGTGGCACAGGGCTTAGTTCCTCCGTGGCATGTGGGATCTTCCCGGACCAGGTCTTGAACCCGTGTCCCCTGCATTGGCAGGCAGATTCTTAACCACTGCGCCACCAGGGAAGCCCCAACAGGGAAAATTCTTAACATGGTATCTTGCATACGGGGCCTGGGTTTTCTGTGTAGTTCTTAGATCAGCTGGGAAATTGGTGAGGCCTAATCGGATGAGGGAGTTAACTGGGGTGGGAACTCACCTCCCGACCCCCCTATTTCCTGGTCACTCTTGAGCCCCTTGGGGAACAGGGCTTTCAGTCAACGGGCTGCCCCATGGGTTGGGCTAGTGGCAGGCGGGTCATCATTAACTTCTGCACGTGATGCAATTTCTGTTTCCTTTTGAGCTATGCTGCACAGCAGGGAAGGCCCGAGGAGGGAAAAGGTACTTCCCTTAGGGTGCTGAGGGTGCTGATGTTTTGGTACCTTCAGAATGGCAGACCCTCACTCTGCTAGACAAAAGCCACAACCACAAACCTCTCCAAGTGAGGCCTATTTTGGGTTCTCTGTGTAGATGCTGGGACAATGCTGTTGAGATTCTCAGAAGCCCTATTGAATGGAGAGGATCTTATGGGATACCCTTAGGTTCTTAGAGGGCCTTTCGTCTGTCTGAAAGTTTCTAGATCTCCCATCCTGGATTTGATCGATGGACTGAGGTCTTTTCTTCATTTGAGAATCATCTGCTCTCTGCAGAGACGGGCAATAAGAAACAGTTTTATTTTAAAACTTTATTTTTATTTTAAATATAAAGTCCTGGCTCCTCTATATTTAAATGTATGTGCTTTAACTCATCTCTCTTTTCTTGCGCTTGATCACAGGCAGCGACCAGAAGCCAGTGGGCACTTCTGTATCCTGCCTGGAAATCTCTTTGGCTGTATGGTTAACTTCACTAGGAATTGTTTTCTATATTGTCTGGCTGATAATGCTACCAGACTTTCTGTCACTATATTATAGGGGTCCCTTTTCCTCTGGCTTCCAATAATACTTTTCTTGCTTTCCTTTCAGCCTTCACTGAGGCCTGCCACCTGGTCCCAAAGTCAGCACCTCAGGTTGTAGGGTTTGTAGCAGCAGCATTCTATTTTCAGATGCCAACATCTGTCCTCGTTAGTGATTGCTGCATAATGAACTACTTCAAGACTTAGCGGCTTAAAACATCACCAATCACTTATTTTGCTCGTGAACCTGCTATTTGGGCAGGGGATGGGATGGTCAGCTAGGGCGGGGCAGCTGGGGCTGGAGAGTCCCCTTCCAGGACTCCTGTGACTAGCAGGTTGGTCTGTCTATCTGTCTGTTGGTTCTTCCACGTTGGTTCTACCATGTCTGTTGGTAACGTCACTATCGCCAGCTTGGCTTCATCACAGCGTGGCTGCTGGGTTCTAACAGTGAGTGTCCCAAGAGATAAGACATGGAAGTTTCTTATTTCTTAAGGCCTGGACTCAGAAACTGGCATGCGTCTCTATTAATAGGTGATAAATTACCCCCAAACTTTGTAGCTTGAACAACAACCATTTATTGTATCCCACGGTTTCTGAGGGTTAGGAATCCAGAAGCAGTTTAGCTGGGTGATCCTAGCTCAGGATCTCTCCCGAGGTTGCTGTCCAGATACAGGGCGGGGCTGGAGTTATCTGAAGGCTTGATGGGGCCTGAAAGATCTGCTTCCAAGCTCATTCACTTGGCTGTCGGCAGACGGTCTTGGTTCGTTGCCACGTGGGCCATGCCGTAGGGTGCTCATGACACGGTCACTGATTTCCCCCAGAGCAAGTGATCTGAGAGTGAAAGCAAGCAGGACAGAAGACACAGTGCCTGTTGGACCTTAGTTTCCAAACTCGCACAATCATCTCTGCTTTAGTGACTAGAAGGGAATTGCTAAGTCCAGCCCACACTCAAGGGGAGGGGAGACAGATGCCACCCCAAGGGAGGAGCATTGAAGAATCTGAAGGGCACATTTTAAAATCATCACAGCTGCCATTTTATTTTATTGCTGGAGCAGTCCTGGGGCCCTGGTTCAAGAGAAAGGGACACAGGGGACAGCTGTCAGTGGGAGGGTTGCAGAGAGTTTGGGGGCCATGTTTTACAGTGTGCCACAGTGACTTAAGAGCCCGTAGGAGCCTGTGAACTAAAGATGTGGACAGGTTTTCAGCCACAGGTAATGGCATCAAGCACCTGAGTGCCAGGCCTGGCTCTAGGTACTGAGGGTGCAGCAGTGGACAGGACAAGAACCCTTCCTTTATAATAATTATGCAGTAGAGTGGAACGAGATATGCCTGGACTGGCTGTGGTGGAAAAACATGGCTGTGTTTTGAGGGGGAAGTGCAGTTGAGATTGACTCCGGTGTAGGGTCAGTACTGTGGTAGGAATTAACTAGTCATCATTGGTTAGGACCTGGTTGTCCAGGGCTCTATACAGCAGGCTAAGGGTAAACGTATCTAGGAGCAGCGATAATTTATTTTCAAGCAAGGCAAGGACATGATCAAAGCCAGACTTTAGGAAGCCCGGTCTGCAATGGGGTACACAGTGGGATAGAGGTGGGAATGTCTGGGGCTGGAACTCACTGACTTAACTAAGATGCTATCAGTGAAAAAGAGAGAGAAGAAGGCTAGTGTATGAAATCTTATACGGATGCTTAGAAGAGCTATGGTGGCATTAATATAGCCTGTTGAATGTGGTATAATAAACATTAAGAAAACCTAGAAAGCTCATCATTTCTTTTTAAGTGTAGGTCATATGAGACAAGAACACAGACAATGGTAATACATCAAACGCAACAATCCTCTAGATTTTATTTCACGATATACAGTGGATTCTCCATGGAACTCTCAGTCCACTTCTTCGCCGCCGCTCCTGTGGCTTTCAAAAACTCCAAGGAGCCTAGATTTCTCCCCGGTCTTCATTCACCTACACAACTCTTGACTAAACTGTATCTTATTCATCTCTTTTCTCTCCCTTCTCTGTTTCTGCCTTAACTCGTGTGATGTTTGGCAGAGAATAGCTTGGTTGAAAGCACACACCCATCTTTCATCACTGTGGACAGGTAGGTACTGTTGTCATTGTCCATCCTAGAGAAGGTCATCCCCCCATGTCTGTGCATAGTGGCTTAGAATGGGGAGCTGACCGGGGCTGACAGATCTCTTGGTTCTTGAGAGCAGAGACCACACTGCGTAGCAGACAGAAGCTTTGGCTTTGGAATCTGAGAGGTCTGTGTTCAAGCCCAGCTTAATCAGCACTTGGCTGGGTGACCTTGGGCAAATTATTTCATCTTTTAAAATCTTGCTTCTTCATCTATAAAAGGAGGATAACAGTCACACTCTTACCTTAGCGTGCTGTCAGAATTAAATGAGGTGGTGAATTAGACTAATATGGCGCACCAGTACACTGATACCTGGATAATAAATGTGTGTGAGCTCCGTGTGCAGAGGCAATAGATGCTTAACTAGCGTCCAAGTGGGAGGAGGTTTTGTCAGGAGGTGACTGGCTCATGTACCTGCAGCGAAAGGGCTTGTGGTGGCATCTGCATCCCTTCTTACAAAGTGGCTTGGGCCCCAAATGCCTGCACAGTCTCCTGCCTGCTGAGCTAGGCGGGGCCGCTCATTGATGGCGAGCCTTCGTTTGTCCCTTTGGTTTTCAGCACTGAGTTCAGAAGCCCAGAGCCCTGCTGGTCCCCTCCCCAGGCCAGGAAATTAACCTTAGCCCTGGAGGACTGGTCAGTGTCATGGCTGGATGCCGCCCAGGAAGCTGAGCCAAGCTCCTGGGCTCAGAGCATCTCCCTGAGGCCCGGAGCAGGTCTGGTCTGACTGCCCACTTCAGGCCCCGTGCCCCTGGGCCTCACTGAGGCTTTTCTGGGTGGAGCTTGAGAGGCCTCTCTCCGCAAGAGGCAACCTCAGGCCCACCTTGCCGACTGGCGGGCTGGACAGCACGTGAGAGAGATCTCAGGAGGGTGCTCCACCAAAGGGAACCCGCCCAGACCAGGGCTCCGTGAGTCTGTGCTGCCCAAACTGCCCGCTTCACGTGAAACTCGACTGCGTTGGCCTCTCCCTAGGCTGGGCAGAGGCTGCTGCGGGGAGAGTGAGGGGATGGTCTCGGTGCCCCGAGGGTGTGATGGGTGTGCCTACCTCAGGCTCTGTGGTCAGGATGTCAGTGGCAGAAGTAGGGGCCTATCTCCTTTTCTAGAACCAGGCCGGGCCTTGCCCAGCCTTTGACCTCTGGTGATGAGCACTCCTGTCTTGAGCTTAGCCTGCCGTGCCTTCCTTTCACAGCTGTGGCTTCCTTACCCTCCTCCTGTTCCCAGAAACAGAAGATGTTTCAGTGGTGGGAACCCATGTCCGTGTCTCCGCGACTGGCATCCTTCCCGGCTGTCCCTGGCCTTCTGTCTTGGGCTCCGTGTCCTCTAACTGGGCTCTGCTTCCGTCATGCTCTGTAACCTGACTAGTGTCCCATGGTCATCTTGCATGGGGCCGGCTGTGCTCTGACCGTTTCCCCGCCCCCAGGATCAAGGCCCAGCTCTCTGATGCCTGGGCTCTGAAGCTTGCTCATATTGACATCCTGCGTGAGTTTCTGGCTCCATCCTTTCCCTGCTTGAAGCAGCCCCGCTTATTGTTCTGGTCCACGTGTTGAGTCACTTTGCTGTTTTTTTTCCTGGGCTTTGCCTAATGTCTGGCACTCAGGAGACAGTCGATGAGAGTAATTGTTTGAAAAAAATGAACCCTCATTTGTTGATTTCTGATCCCCAGAATCTGTTGTTTCCATACCTCATTTGGATCTCCCCTCAGTTTGTGGTGTATTTTCTTTCTCATCTGCCTCCGATTGTCTGTTTCCAAGGAACAAACAGTTCAAATAATCATTTATTCTTAAATAGCATATCAAGATGTCTCTGGTACTCCAAGCCATTTGTTTTTTAAAGATGGTTCTATCTGATTTGACTTTTCCTTTATAGAGAATAAAAACTATCTATACTTAAAACTAACTCATTAGTTAGAGACAAATGTGTCTAAATGGCAGCCTGAAATCTTCTTTCTCTCTCTCTCTTTTTTTTTTTTTTTTTTGGTTGTGCCCTGCAGCTTGCAGGGTCTTAGTTCCCCGACCAGGGATGGAACCCGTGCCCCCTGTAATGGAAGCATGGAGTCCTAACCACTGGACCACTAGGGAATTACCTGAATTCTTCTTTCTTTATGATTTGGAGGAAAATAGGAACATTCTTAGAATAACACTAGATTTTCTAGATAAGTGCAAAATGTTTCCTTCTCTCTAAAAAAGTTCATGGTTTAGATCAATGGCTGGGGGAGCTGATAGGCTCAGTAAAGATTTTTCAAAGATGATGTTTATCCAGGGTAGAAATAAAGACCCACCAAGTGAGAAGAAGGAAAGGGTATTGTTCAGAGCTTACCATAGCGAGGCAGGCAACCACCATCGCTTGTGTTTCAGCAGCGACTCTAAGGCAGGCAGAGGAGAGGGAAAGCTTCGTGGTGGAACAAAGGAAGGTTCTACGTGTGATTGGAGGCTGTTGGCCTGGAGAAGCTGGGGGTGGGTTAACTAGAGCATCCAATGTGACTGGTAAGGGGAGCACATTTGACTTACTCTGGTTGGTCCTAAGCTGGAAGCAGGGACAAAAATTAGGGAAGTTGTTATTAATCAAGTCCTGGCCATTTGGGACGAATTGGTACAGAAGTTATTGTTCAGCTTCCTGGATTGTGACTAGAGATGGCATCTGACTTCCTACAAGCTGGCCTCCTAGCTGGTCACTGTACACAGGGGTGGGTTTCCCGGGCAGGCTGCTGCAGGCTGGGCTTCTGTTCTATTTATGATCTGGCCATCGTCTGTATATTTTGTCTCTCGCCAGGCACCGCACTTTCTCAAGCTATTTGAAGCAGTCTATGTTTTATGTAAAATCCTGTGTTCCAGTGTTCTCTTCCCCTTGTCTTCTCTATCAAATGTGACCATTTCTAAAATGTTTGATGTGCAAAACCAGTCACGGGGCTCTGCTCACACAGAATGCTATTCGGTGTATCAGGAAATCATGGTAACTGGAAGAAAGAAACAAAATGAGTGGAAAATGGCAAATTCCAGCCAAAGGAGCTTCCGTGCAGAGGGGGTTTGTGGAGCAGTTGGTTGGTGATTGTGGCCTTGACATCGCTGAGCGTGAGGCTTGGAAGGCAGAGGGTGTGGTCTTGAGCTTGGAATTCCTCGAAAGATCTGGTGTCATGCCAGAGAAGAGATGCAGCACTCTATTATTTTGGGGTTTGATTATGTTTCAACACTGGCTTTATTTCTTTTTCCTTCGAAAAGAAGTATAGCTCAAATTTGGGTAGGTAGAAGCGGAAAACTTTAGGAGGATCGTCACAAATGGAAATGTCTGTGGCCCAGCAAGTACTGTGCGTGTGCACGTCCCCCGGTGAAGGTAATACTGAGGCCTGTGGACTGACTGGGTGAAACAGCCCATCTGAGCACAGGATTTAACCTCAGCCACCTTGGTGCTCCCTCCCTTTATGGATCATTTGTGGCCATGTTTTGACCAAGTCCCTTACTGAGCTGTATTTGATGGAATAAGCCCCTAACATGAGGTTGGAAGAACCAAGTTCAAGTTCAGTAATCTTATGTGCGATCTTAGAACTCCAAAACATTGTGACCTTGAGAAGGTCACTCTCTGGGTCTCAGTTTCTTCAACTGGAAACCAAGGACAATCATTACAAGACCTCCTTCCTGGATTGTTGGAAAGACTAAATGAGAATTCATACAACAAGAGCCCTGTAATCTATAAAATGAGACTCAAATAATGACTTCAAAAAATAACCCCCAGATACCGTGAAGTAGAGGAAGGTAACTATTTAAATTCAGAGACACAGAGGATGTAGTTAGAAACAACAGGTTGAGTAAAATCAGTTTCAGCTTTGGCATGCACCCAGAGGGTTTTAATTGTGTTACTTGTAGAATAAAATATTTTGACAGGTGCTTTAAAAAACCTACATGAGGGCCCAAGTGCAGTTCGCTTGCTGCACAGCAGGCAGGCATATGCGCAGCTCGATGCAAAGGCGGATATGCATCCATACACAGATTCCCCCTTGGCTTTAGGGAAGGCCCATCGTGGTGATGGAGATTGGGGTCCCCGGGTCACCGATGGGACTTCCTTCAGGGATCAGCATTTCTTTTTCTCAGTTTTCCTCACGGAGCTCTGGTCAGTTTCAGCAATGGGGGAGGGCTGCATCAAGCAAGATTCACCTCATGGGCTTGGATCTGAGGCCAAAATGCTTATGAAATATTAACCGAGGAGAGTGTAGCATTTTATCATGGCATGGGTTTTGATATTATCTGTCTCTTTGGGAATGCATACTCATTCTGTGTATGTAAAACATCCACATCACGCTGCATTTTCCCAAGCCACACCCCTTCGGATCAAGGATCCTAACTAGTGATCTCTCTCATGCTTTATTAAGGCCCTGGCCTCTAGAGCCGGTGAAGAGGTGCAGGAGGGCCTGAGGATGTATTTCCAGGAAACCTTCCATGCTGGCACTCACTCTGTCTCTGTAGTGTCTTCCTGTTTGTTTTGGGAGGCTTTTTCTCTCTGAATTGTTCTCAGGAGGAAGTTGCACACTTGGCACCTTCTGCCTGGTGTCTCTGGGGCACTGTTGGTACTCACCCTGCCATTTTGCTAACTCTCTGGCTTGAAAATATGGCCCAGCAGAAAGGTGGGAGCTCCCTCAGCCCAGGCTGAGAAGGGAACTTGAAGGCACCGTGGGTGCTCATGCTGTTCTGCCCAGAGGCCATCACACTTCTGGGGCTGCGGGCTCCTCCCGCAGTCTCCCCACGGCGTGGCAGGTCCCTTGGCTTCTCCGTGGCCCTTCATAGGGGGCTCCACTCGCAACAGCCCTCACCGGTCATTGTTCACGTAGAAATCACGGATCCAGAAACGTTTCCCTTGTGTTTCCATTTACAGCTCAAAGCTTGTGGCATCCAGTCTGCTCTCCTTATCAGGACTTTGTTTCTCCTAAATGGGTCCAAACCCATCGGCTTGGCGTTTGGGGCCCTCTGTCAATGTCTTGGCCAGTCTTTGGTCACACGTCTCTCTTCTGCTAGCGCCATCCCCCGCGAGACAATGCCCTTTGCTTAACAAGTTTCCCATTTCGCCTTTTGGGGACCTTCTGTTCTTTGCTGGTGAACCTGCCTCTGTCTCCCCTTCTGGAATGATCACTCTTCTCTGAGCCCTCCTAGAGCATATTTGCCTATTTTTTTTTTTTACTGTACATCTTATCCCCTTTATTCAGTGTAACTTCCTGGAGAGCAGGGCCAGTGTCTTGTCCCTTTCTGTATGTGCCCACATAGTGATAGACAATAAATAGTCTCAAAAGACATCTATGCAATCATGGAATCTGAAACTATGGATTTCAGTAACAGAAATGGCATGGGCTGGGTGTGCAGAATGCACTTAAAGTGGGGAAAAATTGTGTAACCTTTCCCACACTGATATCATATTGAAATCTGCCTATTAAATAATAAGAAAAAAGAAATAAACAGCACAGTTTAATACTTAAGAGTAGGGATTTTTGAGCTATGTTTGAGTTGGAAAGTTGCCCTGCATTTTATTGCTATGGAAGCTTCAGCAAGATGTGTAATTCTCTAGATTTCAGTTTTCTCCACTGTAAAGTAGAGATAACAATGTGTATTTTAGTGACCATAAAATGAGCCATTATTTTATATACTACTAAGAAGGAAAAATTGCTGTCAATTAAACAATGATACAGTGCTTTCTGTGGCTTAGAGTTTTTATTTTATACTTATTGAAATAGCTCTTTTAGATGTAGTTAAGCTTTTGAAAAATCACATATCACTCTTTTAAAAAGGAAAATATAAGGAAAATGAATGGATTAAGGTTTCCCTAAAATGTTTCATACTTAGTCTGTCCTAAAACACAGTTCGACTCAAGTCAAGGCTCCTGTTTCTCCACACGGTATCATCCTCTGCATCAGTGAGGTGACTGGTGATGCAACTTTTTTTCTTTTTCTCCAAGAATGAACTACTGTTTTCTGTAGGATTTTCTGCCAAGCTGCTAACACCATTCTTCAAGTTTTAAATGCTGGTGCTTTCCTAATCTTACAAATCCATCTCAACAGAAGGTTTTCAGGGAACAGGACTCAAAGGGTCCTTAAATGGTTTGTACATTGAAACAGCAGGGGGATACAGATGCTTAGTCAGGCCACCAAGAATAACAATCACGTAATAGCAACTTCATCCAGACTACTTCCTAGATAATAGTAATTGTAAGACACATCCCTGTTTCAGAGATGTTAAAATGTAAAAAAAAAGTGCATCTTAGAATAGATAACATAGAGTGTATTATCACCAAGGGTTTTGGTGAGATTTGAAGGAGAGAAAGTTAATAGCTGTTATCATGATTATGGTGATAATAAACTCTTAGGAAATACAATGGAGCCCTCTAATAACAATAACTATTGTTTATGGAGTGCTTATTAATGTGATATGTTTATTAATTATGGTATAATTTTCATACTTAAATATTCCCTAATATATTTTTCCTTTTTTATTGAGGTATGATTTACATTCAGTGAAATGCACAGATGTTAAGTGTACAGTTCTATGAATTTTGACACCTGTGTTATCAGCATCCCTATCAAGATATTTTCATCACCCCAGAAACATTACCCTTGTGCCTGTTCCCAGTCATCATCCCCCTTTCCCCAGATGGCCTCTGTTCTGACATCTTCTACCATGGATTCGTTTTGCCTGTTCTAGAAGTTAATATCAACGGAATCCTGTAGTATGCATTCTTTTGTGTCTTTTTTTTTTGAGATACTTCCATGTCACTGCGTGTATGTAGAGTTTGTGCCTTTTTCTTGCTGGGTAGTTCCGATGTACCACTGTTTCTACCTTCTCCTCTAGATGGACATTTAGGTTGTTTCCAGTTTGGAACAATGAGTAAAGCAACTATGAACATTTGAGTCAAGTATTTTTTGATTGCATGTTTCATTTTATTAGGGAACTGTTGACGAAACTGCCTGTCTCGGCCAGGCACGATAATATCCGCTTCATGAGTTGTCTCACAGCAGGAGTTCCCGATAAGGGACTGCTGTTGAAAACTAACCAGGAGAATTCGGGAGGGGCCAAAAGGAGGGAGGAGACACCAGCCCATATGTCCTGCCAGCCTCCCAGAGCCCTCTGTGCTGGTATCCATCTTGGCTGAGAGATGCCCGCGTCACGAGGAAGGACCCCGAGTCAGACCAAATGTGGGCCAATCAAGAGGATGGACCAGAGGCAACCCGGAAACTAACCCCATCACCATAAAGCCCAAGACTGCGAGCTACGTGGCAGAGCAGTCCTCCTGGGGTCCTTGACCCTCCTGCTCTGCGCCCGGGCGCCCCTTCCCAGTAAAGTCTCTTGCTTTGTCAGCACGTGTGTCTCCTCGGACAATTCATTTCTGAGTGTTAGACAAGGGCCCACTCTCGGGCCCTGGAAGGGGTCCCCCTTCCTGCAACAATTTCTCTTGGGTAAATACCTAGCAGTGGAATTGTTGAATCAAAGGACAGGTGTATGTTAACTTTATGAGAAATTGACAGAACCTTTCTCAAAGTGCTTGTACATTTCATGCTCCTGTCACACAGGAGAGTTCTGGTAACTCCTCGTCCTTGTCCACCAGGCAGTTTCAGTCCAGTTAATCTGAGCCACTTGAATGGTTTTGTAGTGCAATCTCTCCGGCTTTAATGTGCATTTTTCTGGCAACTAATGATCATCAACATTTTTCATACGCTTTTCGGCCCCAGTTATATATCTTTGTAATGTGCCTGTGGTGTCATTTGCCTACTTTTCAATAGGGTTATTTGTGTTTTAACTATTGAGTTGCAGGACTCAAGTCCTTCATCAGATGTATGCATTGTAAATATTTTCTCCCAGTTTGTGGCTTGCCTATTCGTTTTCTTAATGGTATTTTTTGAGGAGTAGACGTTTTTAATTTTGATGAAGCCCATTTTTCATTTTTTCTCTTATAATTCGTATATTGTGTGTCTTATCTAAAGTTTTTCTGACTCCAAAGTTAGAAAGATATTCTTCTATATGTTCTTCTAGAAGCTTTATAGTTTTCACTTCTACGTTTAGATCTGTGATCCATCTCTAATTAAATTCTGTGTATGATTTGAGGTATGTATCAAGGTTAATGTTTCCCCCATATAGGTAGCTAGTTGTTCCAGTACCATCTGTTGAAAGTATTTTGTTTTCCTCATTGACTTGCTTGGGCACTTTGGTTGAAAATTACTTAACTGTGTGAGGGTGGGTCTACTTCTGAACTGTCTGTTCTCTTCCATTGATCTGTTTGTCTGTCTGTACACCAGTGCCATTCTGTCTGCATTTACTGTAGCTTCAGTGTTAGTTTGAAATCAAGTAGCAAATGTCCTCTAACTCTGTTCTACCTTTTAAGGATTGTTTTGCTTTAGCTAGGCCTTTGCATTTTCTTTTACCACTTTAGAATAAGCTTGTCAATTTCTACAAAAGACCCACATGAGGTTTTGATTAGAATTGTATTGAATCAATAGGTCATTTTGAGGAAAATGAAAACCTTAACAGTATTCAGTTTTCCAATGTATGTATATACAGTATATCTTTCTAATTATTTAAGTCTCCTTTAGTTTCTCTCAGAAGTTTTAAAATGGTTTTCTGTGTAGAGGTTTTGCACGTATTTCTTTAAATTTACCCCTAAGTATTTTGAGTGTTAAAATATCTTATACATGATATTAAAAAAATTCATCTTTCAATTATTAGCTGCTGATATTTAGAAATACAATTGATTTCTGTATATTGACCTTGATTCTTGCAACCCTTCTAAATTCAATGCTCAGAGCTTTATAGAATTTCACATTTATTCTTGTAGCCACCTGTAATGCACAATCATATTTTATAAGAAGTTTGCCCTGAAATCCCATATGCTGATTTCTTTGCTCAAGGTCATGCAGTTTGTGTAACTGGGATTCGAATTTGGGATTTGAATTTAGGTCTAGTTTGACTCCAAGGCCCGGTCCCTTTCCATCCTACTGTAATATTTCACCTCTTTGACATTTGAATGTTTGTATGGAATGATGCCACGTGGCTTCCCTGGGTTTCACTGGGATATTTTTGTGCCATCATGTTTCAGAAGGACGTGAATTAGCCAATGCAACCCCTAAAACAGAATATAATGAGAATAAGTTGCTAAAGGGATTGGTGGTTTTTTCAGCTTAAGGAGGACAGTCAGTGTGTTTCCAGATTCCTCCACAGAAGACTGTTAATGGAGTTGGATGTAGCTGCAAAGTTCATCCCCCTTTCCCCACACTGTTAGTGCATGCTAGCTGCACCTTCCATAGGTAAGGATGCGGCAACACTTGTTTTCCCTCCTTTTCTGCAGGAAACCATTTCTGTACAGCCAAGGAGCTCACAGAGGAGATTAGATCATTAACATCAGAGAGGGAAAGGTTGGAGGGACTTCTCCACAAACTGTTGGTGCTGAGTTCCAGGAACGTCCAGAAATTGGGAAGTGTTAAAGAAGATTACAGCAGCCTCAGGAGAGAACTGGATCAGGGGAAAACTGCCTATGGTGAGTGGTCACACGGTTGTCTCATGTATGTGTGATATTTATTGTACTGCTTCACGTGAACGTCACTGTGAAGGGTGTCCTGGAGACACACAGCACTTTTCCTGGAGGATATTTTTGGCAGGAGCCTCAGCAAATGCGGCAGAATTTCTTGTCAGCTTTTGTTTGGCTATCGCATGAGATGCCTTTTCATTTTCTGTCTTTCCCCCACTCCTCTACCCTGGACTTGCTAATGGCCTTGTGATTGTTTAGAGCAATCTCCCCCTTGGCACAGTTCTTGAGAATTTTCACTGTTTGACAATTATCTCCCTTTTGTTCCTTGGCTCGGCCTCTGGTTTGCACAATCGCAGATGAAAGCAGGCTGGCTCTGGGAAAACTGAGAAAAGACCATTAAGTGCCTCTTCTCTTTGTGGGCTTTTCTGAGAGCTGCTTTCCCCAGGAAGAATGATGTCGAAGATGCCAGTGCTGCCTTGGCCAAAGTATCTGTGTGTTGGAGGAGTTAAAGTATTCGTGTGGTCTTTTCCTGTCCAGTTGTTAACTGTAAATGAGGTCACCTTGAGGCTTCACTCTGAGGAATGCTTTCAGAAGATGGTGGTTCAGTCCAAATTGATAAAGCCAAACCTATTTCTTGAAAAAAAAAAACAAAAACAAAAACACATACACAGTGAAGAATTTCTGATGATTCAATTTCTAATATACAGAATGAAATCATAGGAAGAAAATTTAGATTTAAAATATATTAGGTGCTGGAACTTGTTTCTTCGTCAGTAAAATGAGAAGAGTATTATCCATCTCATAGGCTGGTTAAGTAGTACAAATTAAGGGAGGTAATTTATTAAGATCCTAAGATTGTGTGTGTGTGTGTGTGTGTGTGTGTGTGCGCACCCTTGCACATCCCCTGGGAACTAGAGGTTGTTGGAAGGCAAAGTTCATGCATAGTAAATCATTGTCCCTAAATAAATATTTACTAGGAAAATGAAAAGCATATATACAAATAAAAGACTGTATTTACAAAGTATGCTTGTTTAAAAAGAAATAAGAAAAGAATGGAGATATTAGTTAGCCAGATTTGAAATAGGGCTATTTGAAAATATTCCACAAATTGAAGTAAATGAAGATTAGTATTTAAAACCAAATAAATAAATATGAAATCAGCTAGCAGAAATAGGTGTGTCATTTCACTATGAATACATTTAGTTTTAAAGACTTACTAAATTTTGTAGAGAGAGGTTTCTTCACAGTTATTTGAATGACAGATGGGATGGTCAAGCATTATCGTGTCTTCTTAGCCGTGGACACCCTCAAGTTGGTTCAACAACTCAGAACGCCTTATCTTTTTTTCACTTTTGTAGGTCAAAGCTTTGTTTTTGCCAAATATGTAACTAGAGACTGCATTTGAGCCTTAATATATAACTATAGTCCTGAGAAATATATAACTATAACAACACGTTCCTCCAAGATGTGATGGTGCAGTTTATTACATTATTATAGGACTAACCTTGTATATTTTAAATGAATTTTTGCTATAAAGTTTTAAAATAATAAAAAACGAAAACTATGAAATGTCTCACGTTGTCATCCCAAGTCTTTTGGTGCAAAATGGAAAATTTATATCTAAGAATAAAGATGTGAACCAGTTTGGACAAATTTAGTTCAGCAATATTTTCTTTTTTTAAAAAATTTTATTGAAGTATAGTTGACTTACAATGTTGTGTTAATTTTTGCTGTACAGCAAAGTGACTCAGTTATACACACACACACACACACACATACACACACACACATATATACATACATTCTTTTCATATTCTTTTCCATTATGGTTTGTCACAGGATATTTAATATAGTTCCCTGTGCTATACAGTAGGACCTTTTTTTATCCATCCTATATATAATAGGATGCAGCAATATTTTCATTTGAACAGTTGAGCTCTTGAAAGCCATTAATATCTCTTTTTTTAAAAAAAAGAGCTGTAAAGTATTTTTTGAATCTCATCATTGTCACTTCACTGAGTATTTCCAAAATGATGAATAAAACATAAACAAATGGAACGAGAGATTGTTACCATGGATGATTCTAAATTGCAGATGGCTCATTACTGTTGTGAAGGCGTTCTTTATGTTTTATACTTGGATTTTGCTGGATCAGCTACCCTTTTCCCTCTGCGTTAGGCCGACGCTAATTTTTAAGCAATCTGAGGTGACTTGGCTTTGGGTGAACCAAATTAATAATCTTGGGTTGGAGATAGTGTGAGAGACAAAGAAAGAAAGAGAGAAAGAATTCCTTAGTAAAATGAAGCTTTTACCCATTGATAGTAATAAAACTAGACCAAGAGACCATATTCTCTCATTTGTTGCATTTTGAGAGTTAAAAATCTGGAGGGAGCTCTGTGCTCAAGTTTAAACATAGAGCAAATACAAAGACGTAGTACGCTTCTGCATGTATTACCATGAGCTGACTCTTTTTAATCTTAGATAAAACGTTTTAAAATAAGACTATTCAAAAAATGAGCACTGTGTAGTGTTCTCAGAAACAGATTTTGATTTCCAGCAGTGATTGCAGAATGCAGCATTTGGGAATAAAAGGCAATTCACGGATGAACAAGTCACTCCATGACGGTCAGGGGCCCAGGCTCTGTGACATTGGCTCCAAGTTGGCTGACCCAGCCATGTTTGTGTACAAGGGTTCTGTTTCTATAGCGGGAGGGGAGATTTGCAGTCTTAGGGTGCAGTCTGTCTCATTCAGAGGATCCTTTTTTTTTTTTTTTTTTGCGGTTCGCGGGCCTCTCACTGTTGTGGCCTCTCGCGTTGCGGAGCACAGGCTCCGGATGCGCAGGCTCAGCGGCCATGGCTCACGGGCCCAGCCGCTCCGCGGCGTGTGGGGTCTTCCCGGACCGGGGCACAAACCCGCGTCCCCTACATCGGCAGGCAGACTCTCAACCACTGCGCCACCAGGGAAGCTCGAGAGGATTGTTAATGATGGGAAGAATATGTGTAATGACTCATCACAGATGAACTTGCTCTGCTGATCACTTACCATGTCATTACATCCTGTGTCTCTGGCCCGACTGTAAGTCCATCGAGGTGAAAACACTGTCTTTAGGTTTCATTTGTGTCGTGGGCAGTACCCAGCACGATGTCATTAAAAATAGTAAATAGACCACAAATACTTGTTCATTTACTGGGGCCAGATGTTAAAATGAAACATTAGTCCTTTCTTCCCTTAGTTTGAATCACAGACCCAGACCTTGGATCTTCTTTAAAAAAAAAAAAAAGTTTAAAATTCATTTTCCAGTTTAATGAGAGCAATGATAAGTTTGATTGTCTTTCATGGAAGATGCTTGAGTTGGATATTCAGATTGGGGTGGCAGCACACAGAACAATATGATGAGAAGGACTGAAATATGCCAGTGGATTAAAGGGAGACAGAAATCATCACTGAGTCTATCGACTTTTGTCTCAGTGTCACACAGTCTCTGTGAAGAGGGGAGGAAAGGGGGGTGCTTATACCCCTATCAGCAGTTCTTAAGACTTCATGTTTGAAGTCTGAGCAGTTTTAGATGCAGTATAATAGAATGAAAAACTAAATCTTTCAACCGCTGAATACTTGTGGAAATTAACTATAAACCTTTACTTATTGTGGATTTCAGTGTTTTCTTTTTTTAAGGGATAGTGGGATGAAAAAAAATCAGTAACTTTTTTACAGTTTGCTACATCTGCTCTTCAGAAAAAAAAAAGACAACCCTGAGATTTACATAACTGTTTTTCCATCCCTTGTGGATAAGTTGGTAATCTGTATTGTACTTTATTAATATTGTTGATTTCGTACAATAACTCAGATATAAAGGAAGCAGACGTCAAGGGGAGAGATTTAATCACAGAATAATCAGGGCTGGAATTTTAAATAGGGCATCATTAGCATGTTAATGAATTTTCCTACTTTACACGAGCTGCCCAAGTAGAAAAGATACTGCAGATGTAGCTCAAAAATCTGGCGGGGCCTGTGGCCCAGTGAGCTGTCAGGAATCTGTGTAGGGTCTGTGAAATGCGTAAAGAGATTCTCAGTGTGGGGTGTCAAATGCTGGTTTTTTCTGGGAGTGATGGCTGGCTGTGTCCAGCTTAAACTCATTTATTTGCCTTTCAGTGAGTAAGGAGGAAGTGGAAGGCAGATAAGGGGCAGTTTTTTTTTTTTAAATTTAAGTCTTTATTGAATTTGTTCCAATACTGCTTCTGTTTTATGTTTTGGTTTTTTGGCCAAGAGGCATGTGGGATCTTAGCTCCCGGACCAGGGATCGAACCCGAACCCCCTGCGTTGGAAGGCTAAGTCCCAACCACTGGACCCAGGGAAGTCCCAAGGGACCGTTTTTAAGGGTGATAAAGCTGAAGTGGCATCAACTTTTCAGTTATGGTTTGGAGCTAGTACCTACCTTTTGCTTTAGGTTAGAAAGGCCACACCCATACAGTCCTGCCCTTATTTTTGGACTACCTCCTGATAGCTAATAAAAGGAAGTATGATGCCCTTTAGTGAGATATTAGTTTTTTTAACTCTTAAGTCCACTGGTGAAACATCTTTCATAAGTCACTTTAAGGAAAAGCTTTTGGTTTAGAGATTGTGTGCCTTACAGGTTCTGCATATATAGGCAGTCACTCCCTTTCCACATTTATTAGCTATATTTAGATAAAATTTTCAAGAAAAATTAGAACAGGGGAATGAAATCTGTCTTTTTTTGGGGGGGTAGGGAAGAAATGGAGGACTGGAATATATATAAGTATATATCAAAAATGGAAACAACAAAATTAACAAATAAAATGGAAAAACTGAGACAAAATGCTAATGATGAATGTTAATTATTTTGGTTGAGAATATGATGTGATCATGAACTTCCTAGAAGCCAGAGCAAAAACGATAGGTGAAGCATCGCCCGTTTTCCTCAAAAGTAGCTTAAAGCCCGAAGTTTTCAGGAATGTGGAGTGGTGTTAAATTCTTAAAGATGATTTTTTTGAGAGTGTAATGGAAAGTCCTCATGAATAGATTTATAGCAAATGCAAAAGCACACATGACTGTTACCAACCACCTCTGAGAAAAAAAATTAGCGGATGAAAGCAGGAGTTCATGGGTAGACTATGAAACTGTACACAGGTTTCATACCTGTGATTTTGTACATTTTTTCCACACAAAGATCCAGTTACTCAGCAGATTTTAGAAGGAGTCTTTCTAAGTTCTTCCAAATGTTAAGAAACCTTATGTTAACGTATAATGCCATGGAAGTGAATTAGGAAGGGCTTGGGCTAATTGAGTTTAAATATGGAATCTTCCAGTGACCTGACATCACCAGTCCTAGGTCCCTAGAACCTAAAGGGATGGTTAGAGATCCCATTCTGTAGACACACCAAACGTCTCTTCTTCCCCTGAGCTTTGACTAAAATTTGCTTGGTGGAGAACTTGGCTGTCTTTGGGCCAGAATCGTGATAGAGTTTTTGGTAAATGAGACCCGAGCTATTTGTTTGGGAACCAGATGACTCTTGCAGGTTCTGTACGTGGAGGAACTTAGATTGTTATATGGTAAATATCTTAATTGTGTCTGCCTCTCTGACTGGAAATTTTTGTTTGTCTAGATTGAATATATGTAAAATATGAACCTTTTGAAGGGAAACTTTTTAAAATTTCAAAATCTTTTTTTCTCAGGTTTTTCTGTGAGCTGAGCCTTCACATCTCTAATCATTTATCTTTGATTCATCTTATTAATTATGTTATCAGGATCCCAGTTAAATATGCATTTGCATTTTTGTTTCTCTCCATGGTTTTCTTCTTTCCAGTTTATTCTTGTCTCTCTCTGAGTATGGTTATTTCTCTTCAGCCACTTTTGCCTGTGAATTTCTAAGCTTGAAATTTGTAATTAACTTCCTTCCTCTTTTATTAAACAATTGTGATAATTCCTTTGGGAGGCATCCCCACAACAGTGCAAAAAAGCCTGTATTAGTTCATAGGAGGCCTCAGTTTAGTTTCTGTTTTGTTCGTTCCCATCACCTGTGTCACACCTGGCATGTATAGCATCACGATGTGAGGTTTGATGGATGAAATTCTTTCTGCTTCCCAGGTGCTTGATGTATGACACAGGAGAACCAGATCTCTAAGTTTCATTGCCATCCATGCATTCATCATTTTAATTTTTTTATTGAAGTATAGTTGGTTTACAATGTTGTGTTAATTTCTGCTGTACAGTAGGTGATTCAGTTATATATATATGTATATTCTTTTTTTATGTTCTTTTCCATTATGGTTTATCATAGATATTGAATATAATTCCCTGAGCTATACAGTAGGACCTTGTTGTTTATCCATCCTATATATAAAAGCTTACATCTGCTAATCCCAATCTCCCACTCCGACCCTCCCCCAACCCCTCCCCCCTGGCAACCACAGCTCTGTTCTCTATGTCTGTGAGTCTGTTTCTGTTTTGTAAATAGGTTCATTTGTGTCATATTTTAGATTCCACGTACAAGCGATACCATATATTTGTCTTTCTCTTTCTGACTTACTTCACTCCGTATGGTAATCTCTAGGTCCATCCATGTTGCTGCAAATGGCATTATTTCATTCTTTTTTATGGCTGAGTAGTATTCCTTCATATACGTGTACCACATCTTCTTTATCCATTCATCTGTTGCGTGCATCCATCATTTTAATAAGCATTTATTGAGCACTTACAATATGCCAGGCACCGTGCTCACCTTTGTGTTCCAGAATGAATCAGAATGAATCAGACAGTCACTGCCAGAGATGAAGTCACCAGTTACTCTAGTCCCTACCGGTCTTGAATTCCCATGATTCTATCCAACATTGTTCCCTTTTTATCTTGCTTTCAACTATTTCTGATTTCCTTCTCCTATTTTTATCCATGCAATTATTTTTTAGAAATCCTTACTGATGCTACTTCTTTTTCTACGTGTCTCTCCATTTGCTTTTTATACTCCCATAACAATACTCCCTTAACAGAGCCCCTAGGTGGGAATACAATGACAACGTCAATGGTATTTCATACCCAATTGCAACAGGCAGTTTTTTGACATGCTGATTTGTTTGGAGCAGGAATTGATTCTGTGTTATAAGGTGGGTACATGTGAATCTTAAGTATTTCACAGGTGTTCTGCTTTGTGGGTCATTCTTGGCAACCAGTGCCTGTCCTAGTCTCTTGGTACATTTCATCATCTGGACTCGGGCCTTTTTTTTTTTTTTTTTTGTGATACGCGGGCCTCTCACTGTTGTGGCCTCTCCTGTTGCGGAGCACAGGCTCCAGATGCACAGGCTGAGCGGCCATGGCTCACGGGCCCATCCGCTCCGCGGCATGTGGAATCTTCCCGGACCGGGGCACAAACCCGTGTCCCCTGCATCGGCAGGCGGACTCTCAACCACTGCGCCACCAGGGAAGCCCTGGACTCGGGGCTTTTGAAGACCTTGGTGTGTGCACACCCGTGCACACTCGTACACTCTCTCCTAAAGATTAAGCTAAACGTAGTGGTAAGTGGGATGCCGAGATTCCTGGAGGAGTGCTCTTGGCCGTGGAGGGTGAGGGGGTTGTTTGTGGTGTGGGCCTGTATCCTGTATTGTAGAATGTTTCACATCCATCAGCATTGTCTTTTGTGCACCTGTACCTCCCACACCTGTTTTTTTTCATTTTTAAGAAAATTTCCGCTTTATTGAGGTATAATTGTCAAACAAAATTGTAAGGTATTTAAAGTATACATCTTAGTGATTGAAGTTTTGTATTTTTGCATCTTGTTTAAGAAACCTTCCCCCATCCTAAGTCACAAAGATATTCTCCTGCTTCTGCTTCCATTAGCCTCATTGTTTTATTTTTCCATTTATATCTTTCCACACCTGTGTTTAAACGTCCCTGGGTGGGAGGTGTACTACCCTCAGTTACCTGAACAACTTCAGCATTCTGTTATGATCTGAAAATAGTGTGTTATTGTTATGATTATTAAAACTTAATTGGCATTAGTGGAACTTAATTCTCTTATTCATATTATCCTCATATAAATCCTTATGGGTTTAAAAGTGAGTGCTTTTGGGACTTCTTCTTCCTTTGATCTTTATTGTATATATTTAGCATATATTTATTAGATCCCTTGACCATGTGCACAGATTAGCTCTAGCTTTTATGGATTTGATATGTTCTTTGAAAGGAAGGAATGATCCCCTGTATGTTGTCACTTTCTCTTCAGTAACAAGTGTTGCTTTCTCTCCTTTTTACGCTAAGGCTGCACATGCATTTAGTCTGATCATCTGGACACTTTGTGTGACTAGCCCAGCATCATCTCTGTTTCACAGATGAAGACGCTGAGGCTTAGGGAGAATGGGCGCCTTGTCCGAAGCCACACAGACATGAGGGGTTGGGGCCAGGATTTGAATCCCTTTTTCCTGCGATTTCACCTTTTATGTGGCTTTATGTTCTTTGTGAACCTGATTCCCAAACATGAGGTTTTTCCGCCCTCCCTCACCCTCACCACCCCCTACCTCAGTACTACACTCAGAATCATGACTATGAAACAAAAGTCTACTAACAGGATCTCTTGATGATGTTGAGTGTCCTGAAAAGAGAGGCTGTTTTCATTTTTGAAATTTCTGAGTACACGCTCTATATTTCATGCCTGAAATGATGATATGCTGCCTGCAATTTTCCTACACCTGATGGATCATTTAAATTGACAGGAGGTTCTATAGGTTATCACCCATATGATACTCACATATTTTGTATTAAAACCCAGGTTCTTTATTTTGGAAGGTTGACTAACAGGGACTTAGCATTCTACCACAAATGAGAAAATAGTTGAACTATAGCAATTCAGCTGGATACATATTTGGTAACTTCAAATCACTTTTTGATATTTTTTTCAAAGAACTATGTATAGTTCAGCTTCCTATTCAAAAACGCTTAAATGTCAGTGTTCTCCTTTGTATTCCTATAAGTTCAGGCATTAATAGTATATTGATACCCCAGAGTTTCTGGCGGAGAACCACGATAAGCCCTGTTTGCCTGTAAGTATTTACTAATATGCCATCCTATTAATTACAAGGAATTAACTTGCAAAATGTGATGGCCATTGTTCTAAGCTTCTCTTGAGTGAGTTTTTGAACTTTAAATAAACAACATTTATTATATTCTATAATTCAGGGTTTTGCAAGATTAAGACTGATTCTTTTTTTGTTTTTCTGAGTCCAATTTTGTGAGGTTTTGCAGAATTCAATTTTATTGGTGCTATGACCTATTTTATACTGTCACAGTCTTTTCAATGCTTAATTTTATAAGAAATGTCTTGTTTTCCTCTTTGGCTTTGCCATGAGTTATGGCCTCCTGCCATTTTGCTGTGTACTTCCTCTTCTTTGAAGCTGCCATATGTTTTGCAACCCAAGAGAGACAATTCTTTTTGAGAGATCATTTGTTGCTAATTTGGTTTTTCAGGTTTTCCTAGCTCTTGTAAAGGAGAGAGAGTATGCTCATAAGTGTTTTCTGCCCTCATGATTTTGTTGCACCAAATTTTGCTGCCCAGGTCCCACCATAATTCTGGGGAGGGCCATCCTGCCTCATCCACTTACCTTCCAGATTTTTATGTAATTGGGGAGGGTTGGATCCCTGTTGGGATGGACAATTCTAAGCCAATACACTGCAATTTAATATTTATAGCATGGCAGAAACAATCAAGAATTGCTTAAAGATCTACTGACTTGACATCAAAAATGTGTAAACCAGATATGCTGATAGCTCACATGCTCACATAGTTATAGAAGGTAATTTTATTTGTCTTTTGACATTAAACTATCCAAAGTTTTTATAACTCATTAACAACTGATTGCATACTTTGCTTTTAAATTTAATGATAACCAGACCTCTTTTCTTTTCATTTGCCAAATGATGTTAAATTTTTGGTTATTTTACCCTGGTTTGAGCAGCTCTCTTTTCATCTGTGTTACTAAAGCTGCTTTACACTTTATGTATTTCTAAATATTATATTGCCTTTCCCAAGAAAGAGTCTAATGCAAATATATTATGACTTCAGGGTATAATTAATGAAAGGAAGCCTGGTCCTGCTGGGACAAGGTGACTGAGTCCCAGAGTCTTGAGTCTCTTTTTTTCTTTTTTTAAAAATAAATTTATTTATTTATTTATGGCTGCATTGTGTCTTCGTTGCGGTCCACGGGCTTCTCACTGTGGTGGCCTCTCTTGTTGCGGAGCATGGGCTCTAGGTGCGTGGGCTTCAGTAGTTGTAGCACGTGGGCTCAGTAGTTGTGGCTCTTGGGCTCTAAAGCGCAGGCTCAGTAGTTGTGGAGCATGGGTTTAGTTGCTCCGTGGCATGTGGAATCTTCCCAGACCAGGGATCGAACCCGTGTCCCCTGCATTGGCAGGCCACCAGGGAAGTCCTTGAGCCTCTTTTTAACTTTGCATCTGATCCAGCATTTGACTTTGGTCCATATGTCCCAATTGTATCATCAAGACAGATAAATTAGAATTTGGCGAATGTCTGTTTGCCCTTCACCCAACCCTGTATTATTTTCAGAGATTGAGGAACAGTAGGGGCTGAATACCAAACTCCAGGTCTTCCCTGAGAAGGTCACCCAACACTGAAATTCCCCAGTGTCTGGAATCCTGAGAATGCAGCAACCTTCAGAGGTGAAGTAATTTTCCTGATGGATTACACAAGAATCCTCTGATGTTGAAGCTTATGAAATTCCTGGAGTTGCTCTAGCGGGTTTTTTTTTCTTTTCAATTTTTAATTTATTTCACAAAATATCATAAGAATAAAACACATTTGAAAAATCGAACAACAAATGTCCATCATCCAACTTTTGTAGCAGAGCCCCTGGGTGCATTTTTGCTGTCCCCTCCAGTGCCTGGACCACATGTAGACATTTTTCACACTTGTACTCAGAGTATGGGCACAACTGTACCTTCTTAGCCTTATGTGACAATAATGAAAGCATTACATCATTCAATCCTTATTGCTGTACGTTCAGAAAAATGTATCATTCTATTCTACTGATGCTGAAACTGAGGCTCAGTGAGCTGAGAGGGTTGTGGGTGGGAGTGAAGAGCTGGAACATGACTCAGACCTGTCTGGTTCCAGAGCTGGACTCCTCATCACGTATTTCCATTTCCTTGTTGTAACACAGCATTCCAGTTTAGTATTTAGGATCTGCATAACATTCTAAGAATCAATATACCATGACCTACTTAACTCTCTCCTTATTTTGATTTGTTTAATGATCAGTTTATGAATTCCTTTCTGAAGATAAAGTGAGAATGGGATTTCTGGGCCAAAAAGCACAATCATTTTATGACTTGATACATTCTGCAAAGACTTTCAACAAGATTATACCAGTTTAATTGATACCCCCAATCCATCCTTTCCAACACTAAATGTTATTTCTTTAAAAAATTATGTCATATCATAACAGTAATGAAATGGTATTTAATTCATGATTTGTTTTGGCATATATTTGACTAATAATGAGGTTGAACTTGCTTTTTTGGTGCCTTTATGATTTTTTCCATTGTGTATTGTCCATATCCCTTGTCCTTTTTTGGGGGGAGGGGTGGGGGCAACTTGATGGTTTCCTAATCTTTACCTAATATGGTTATTATTATTTTTTCCTGTTTGTATGTTGTGTTTATATGTGTGAAATTAACCCATTATCATGATTAATAAAGGACCAAGAGGAGAAATCTTTATAAACAATGATAACATGTTGAGGTAACAGAGTGAATTCTGAAACTTCTTAAGGCTTAGGGTGCAAAGCATTTAACAAACAACGTAGGTTTTCCCGAGTAAAGGCATTGTTTCCACTCGGTGCATTAATATTTACTGGGCCTGGCCTTTAAAACAACTGTGTTGTAGAGGGAACAGCTGCAATTGGGACCATAATAAACCAATCTCACTTTTTACAAGAAATCTGTGGAAGGGAGCGTTCTACATTTTCACGACCATTAAAATAAAGAAGCTGAGAGAAATGTGCAGTGTCATGTCCATTGCCTTACTTTTTCTGTACGATGCATCTTACATTGAGTACTTCACTGTATTTGGCCTTTTAAAAAAATTTCCCACTTACTTAAATAGATCCATTAGAAAAAACGCTCCTGCCGATAGGAATTTGTTTCTTCCCAAGCATGCTGTTATCTCACGGACTAAAGGAGTGTGTCAACTGATGGTGTGTAGGGCCGCTGAGGCTGCAGGTTGTGGGAGAGTCACAGGACTTGGTGATGGAGGCTGGCCTGGCGTGAAGAGGGCCAGATGGATGGGGTGACCTTTTAAACTGTCACTGGCTTTTCATGGAGAGCAGCTGGGTCTGTGGCATGTCTCTCCCCTTCTCTCCACAGACAATAAGCAGTGCTGGGTGTTAAGTCAAAGATCCCTTTCCATGGGCGCTGTGTCATCACCGTAAATGACTATGACTGGGATTTAGGAAGGCACCGCCTTGCCTACTGCCGCTGTTGGGTGTCAGGTTCTCCCACCGCCCCAATCACATGTTCCTATGCCTTTTGGCTGTGGGTTTCTTTCCTCTACCTTTGGAATATCCCGCCCCCTCATCCACCCAAGTGCCCACTCCCTACATCCCTTCTGGGCGTTACCCTGACCGCTTCCTCCGACCCGCTAAACTTCACTCGGTCTCTGCGAGCTCTGGATGCAGCATGTGAAGTGCTCCCTGCTCCCTCATCTCTCCAGGAGCAGCTCCCCTGAGATTTCTGTGAAGACGCTCTCTAGCAGCAGAGCTCACCGACTTGCCTCTCTGTATACTCTTTTTTTCTTTTTAATTTATTTTTGGCTGCGTTGGGTCTTCATTGCTGTGCACAGGCTTTCTGTAGTTGCGGCGAGCGGGGGCTACTCTTTGTTGCTGTGCGCGGGCTTCTCATTGTGGTCGCTTCTCTCGTTGCAGAGCACAGGCTCCAGGCACGTGGGCTCAGTAGTTGTGGCACGCAGGCTCAGTAGTTGTGGCACACGGGCTTAGTTGTTCCGTGGCATGTGGGATCTTCCCAGACCACGGCTCGAACCCGTGTCTCCTGCATTGGCGGCTGGATTCTTAACCACTGTGCCACCAGGGAGGCCCCTCTCTGTATACTCTGTGTCCTCCTTGAACCTGTATTTCTAGTCCAAGACATTTTGTTCTTGCCTTGCCTGGAGCTTGGCTTGATCCTGTTAAGGGGATCATTATCCCCACCCTCTCCAATGATCCATGATTATTCATTCCATTTTGCCATGTTTAATGGAATATTTAACGGCATCTGTGAAGAAGCCTGAAGACGATAAATAAATGCTCTCTTTGGTATTGAAGGGGTTTTATACAATATAACATTTAGGGCACATTTTCCTCAGGAGCCCTGACATTAATATTTCATCATGAGCCCCAAAGAAGAAGCTATTATATTTTAGCATAATGGAGTTTACCATACATTTCAAAGTCACTTGCAATGGTGCTTCTCATCATGACAATTAGAAAGGTCATCTTGTCTTGCCAGGCTGTGTTAGATACATCAACCAGCTCATGGCTGTCATTGTGAAATGCACCAGGGTGCTGGTGTGCACATACATACAGGGAAGACATGATACTTCTTATTCCAAAGTAGAGCTGTTTACATCTAACTACAAACATGAAACATGCCTATCGTTTGGCCTTAGATACTATGTGGGCACAGAGCTGGAAACTTCTAAAGTAAATCCTCCTCTGTGTTCTTTGTGACTGAATTATATGAGGTTATTTTTCCTTTCTTGAAGCATGATGGTGATGGGGTCTCTAAAACCTTGTGTAGAGAAATTGGACTTCAAGACACTAGTTTGTTATCTTTTTTTCTGCCTTACTTTAAAAAACAGATGATCTGCATTTAAGTACGGGAACAATATTGTATTTAATTCTCCACGTATGAACTTTGATGACAGGATGAGGTGAGGAGATGGCCCTGAGTCAGGGTGATGGGGCTTTTGTGGAGCTTGTGGAGGGACAAACCTACTGTAGAACTAAAGCAGGTAATTCTTGGGAACCTGATAATGCAGTTGGAGGAGCGGGTCACGGGAGCTTAGGCTGGAGGAAAATGCTTCTTCATGGGCCTTGGGAACAGCAAATTAGGTTTGCCATGGTGGGAATGTTAATAAATTTCTGCGGACGAACAGCCCCTCATTTTCCTTCTTTCTGTTCCCTAAGCTGCTTTGCTCTGAATTGTGAGAGGCTAAACTTCTGTATTCAAGCCTTTAGAATTTACAAACATTTATGAATAGATAGGAAAGATGGATAGAAAGCCTTGGATTCATTAGTTTGTACATATGTCTCCATAGTTTCCAGATTCCTTATGTGGGAGAACAGTGGAGAAGATTCTGTGGCCCCTGAAACATCTGATTATTGCCATTTGATACAATTAATGCCTCAATTTACAAAATTAACCTGTTCGTTCAACTTTATTCATGGCATCCAGACAGTGTGGAGAGTTGCCTCTTCCAGACCTTTCTTGGGTGTGAGCTGTGCTCCAGTGGCAGAATCACCATCTTTCTGGAATGGTTTGCAGTCAGATTTTCCAGAGGCAAAGAGTTAGTCCACATCCCTCAAGGTGCTTTCTGGGCTAATGAATTGCTTTTTAATTAATTCACTCTCAAAAATGATCCTTCTAAATTGAGAGTGATAGAAAGAGAGGAATAAAACATTGTAATAGCCCTGCTACACATAAATGGAGAAAAAAAAAGCCAAACTGCTTATGTAAACAAGAGGGAAAACCATTAGAGCATGAATGTGAGAAAGGGCTCCTTCCTTCTTTCTTCCACTCTTTTTTGCCCTTTGTCCTAAAGCTGTTAACCTTGGGTGAATATCTCTGTTGTCCTCTTGTATTATATCCCAAATTCTGTCTGATGCTGACAGGGATGGAGCTCTGAGTCTATCTCAAGAGTTATATGTAAGGTTGTGTAATGTCCTTTCTCTGACTGTAAGTTTTTACTCAGTATGTAATGGTCTTAGATGGATGTATGTCGAAGGACTGTCTGCTTATGTTTAAAATTTCCGAGCAACAGGGTTTCTTGTAGGACCTGCCTGGTTCCTCATTCGGCTTGACAGCTACAGTGGGGGTTGAGGACCTCATAGGTGCCAGGCGCCGGGGAAGGAAGAGTGAAAAGATCTTATTCCTACTTTGAGATACTTGTGCCCATTGGTGGTAGAAGCCAACAGGACACCGAGTGGAGAGGGATGAAGTAAAGAAACAGAGGCTGACAAGAGAGCTGAGATGAGGACCACTACGCGTGCCTTGCAAGAGCCAGAGAGAGTTTCCCAGAGAAGGCAAAGCACGAGCTTCTCAGCAAGAGGAGAGCACAGACTCAGGGGTCAGGGGAACACGTCGTGTTTGGGGCTTGATGGGGTCGAATCCCAGCCCTGCCACATAGCAGCTGTGCATCTTTGGACAAGTTTCCCAATCTCTCTGAGTATCAGTGCTCTCCTCTGTAATACAGAAATAAGATTCCTGCTAATACGGGCCTTACAGGGCAGTGAGAGGTGGAAATGAAATCATACATGTGACAGATGTGGCTTAGTGCCCTGGCACATAGAAAGGACTCAATCCATCTTTCTTAATATTATTATTGATCTGGCTGGTTGAAGGGTTCAAGAATGAGAACAACAGGAGATGAGGCTGAAGAAGTGGGGAAGAGCCAGACCATGAAATGCCTTTTTGCCATGCTGGAAATTTCTAGATTTTTCCAAGGTGGTGGTTAGCCATTAAAGAAACTTGATTTCTGTGACCTCAGCTGCTTCTGAGCATTGTTGTCTTATAAAGTAGGTGATTAGATACAGTCACATATAAATGTTTCCATCTTAAATAACTAACATTACACACCTATTATGGCTAAAGTGAAAAGGACTGACAATGCCAAGTGCTGACGATAACATGGAGTGACTCGATGTCTCATATGTTGCTGGTGGGATGTAAAAGGGTAGAGCCATTCTGGACAATGGCTTTGCAGCTTCTTATAAAGTTAAATATTGCACTTGCCAGGTGACCCAACAACTCAATTTCTAGATAGTTATTTATCCTATAGGAATAAGTAGTTATGTCCGTGCAAAACCGTGTAACAAATGTTTATAGCAGCATTATTTACAATTGCCTGTAATTGGAAACCAGCAAGATGTCCTTGAGTGGATGAATGGAATAACAGACTATGGTCCGTCCACACAGTAGAATACTACTCAGCAAGTGAAGGGAGCAACTATTAATATGACAACACTTGGATGCATCTAAAATGCATTATGCCAAATCAGAGAAGCTGACTCAAAAGCCTTTATCCTGCACGACTCTATTTATATGACACTCTGGACAACCCAGACCTCCAGGGACAAGGTCAGGGGTTGAGGAAGGTCTGACTGAAAAGAGGCAAAACAAGGGAATCTTTGGGGATGTTGGGATTGCCCTGTACCTGTTTATAGTGATGGTTACAGGAATCCATTCATGGGCTAAAACCCACAGAACTGTACACACACACACAAAGAAGTAAATCTTACTGTACATAAATAAAAAATCTTTAAAAACTCTAAAATTAATAGCTCATTAACTGCATGCATTACCTGTTTTATCTCATTTAATCTTCCAACAGGCTGATGCTGTTATCTTTATTATCATATTATCTAGTACTATTATTGTTATTGACTAGGCTGAGGCTTCGTGAGGTTTGGCCCAAGGCCACATCTCTTCCAGAAGGCGAAGCCTGGCACCAGCCAGGTCTGTGTCCCTCTTTAGGCCTGAGGGATTGCATGCCGGCCCTCAGGGAGGTGGAGAGGGGCAGTAGCCACTTTTCTTGGCCTCACGGCCAGGCTGCACACTAGTTATCCAGCTGACGGTCAGTGTCTGTTGCTCCGTATACCCTGCTGGTTCAAATTTTACAAATGGGATAAGTTTGAAATGGCTTTTGTAAGTGCTTAGTCTCAGAGAGGAAATTGGCTATTCCCTATTTCATCCCTAACTTCTTAACTTATACTGTTGGCTAAGTTCAGTTTGGCTTCTTTTCAAGGAAATACTACTTCCCTAGAGGGTGTTTACGGTGACACCGTGAAAATCTCATGCAATTGTTGTTCAGTTCACAGCTTTCACTTGGGCCCCGTAAATATCATTCAGGTTGTAACCCAGGCAGCTCCGTGGCTGAGTAGAGCTGGTAATTCATCAACATAGACAACCTTAGAGCAGAGGGTGGGAGATACCTCCTTAGAGAAAAAAAGAGCAAAATATTAAACAAAGAGGAACAGTGAAAAAAAAAGATGAAAAAATTGAAATCTTTTTGCAGATTTCATAGTTATTTGTTTAAACATCTATTTTCCCAATCTCTGTGACAGCTTTTTGAGATCATTAGTCTCCCCACACACAACCCCCGGGTCTGTGCTCTGCATATAGAATAGGGGCTTGGTAAAGCCTGGATGAACTAGATGGATGCTGAATTTGAGAACTGAATGGAATTTGTGATGTGAGGTATTTCAAAGTATTATTCACCCAGCAGTCGTATATTCAGAATCATTCATGTCCCAACCCCTGTGTAGGTACTTGTAGAGATTTTTAGGAATACTTCCTTATAAAATCCTATGAAGCATGTATTCTCTTTCTTGAGGCCAGCATGATGAGCTGACTTTCTGAGTATGGGCACCAGCAGAGCAGAGGCTGTAGGGTCAGATATATGCAAATTCAGATGCTGATTGTGCTGTGTTATGAAGTGGGACCTGAGATGGGGTAGCTGTTTAATTTCTGTGAGCCTCAGTTTCTGCCTCATTTACTCATGTAACCAGAAGGGGATCCCTGAAACATGTACAATTTGGAGGTAGGTCTTATTTAAGAAAAACTACATAAAATTATTAATCAAAATTAGTTACAGGGCTTGGAGGGGACCCATGAAGGTGAGGGGCCCTGGGGTGTATGTATCATTACATTTATGGAAAATCTGCCCTAGTTTTCAATTAATTTTTGTAGCAGTCACTCTGTGCCCAGGCTTCAGAGATGGGAGAACTCTGGGAGAAACAGCAGAAAAGAGACAATTGCAGTACAGCCTGAGAAGTGCTGTGATGGGGAAGCATGGGTACCAGGGAAAGATTTCTGGAATAAATGATACTTAAGCTGTGACTTAGGACATGGAAAAGTTGAAACAGAAAAGTATGGGAAGCACATTTGGGACAGGAGAAAGCAGGGCTTGGAGGTGAGAAGAAGACAGAGTTCTGGGTGAAGTAGAAAAGAAAAGCTTTGTTGCTTTGCCAAGGGCAAAGCGGGGACACAGTGGGCTCATGCCTCTCAAAACTGTGTGTCCCAACCCAGGAGGATTTGGTGAGGAGTTTTATAGCAGCGGTTCGAGGAAGGGTTTGCTGATAAGGATTAGGGTGTGTGCAGGGCCTGCACTCCTTTAATCTGGCCTCAGGTGGCCTGATGAGTCTCTGTGGTTCCTTTAATCTGGCCTCAGGTGGTCTCCTGAAGAGCTTCTCTGGTTCTTGTTGACTTTGCAGTTGTTGTGTGAGGCTGGAAGTCCAAGGTCAAGGTGTCTGCAGGGCTGGTTCCCCCTGAGGCCTCTCTCCTTGGCTTGTAGACGGCCATCCCCTCCCTGTGTCTTCGCATTGTCCCGTGTGTGTGTGTGTGTGTGTGTGTGTGTGTGTGTGTGCGCGCGCCAAATTTCCTCTTCTCATAAGGACACCAGTCATTTTGGAATAGGGCCCATCCCAGTGACCTCATTTTACCCTAATTACCTCTCTAAAGAGCCTATGTCTAACTGCAGTCACATTTTGAGGCACAAGGGTTGGGACTTCAATGTATGAATTTGGGGGGAGCACAGTTCAGGCCATACCAGGTCACTCAATGCTACATTTCTTTTTTTAAAATAAAATTTATTTATTTATTTATTTATTTTTGTGTGTGTTGGGTCTTCGTTGCTGCGCGCAGGCTTTCTCCAGTTGTGGCGAGTGTGGGCTACTCTCCGTTGCGGTGCGTGGGCCTCTCACTGCAGTGGCTTCTCCCGTTGCGGAGCACCAGCTCTAGGCACGTGGGCTCAGTAGTTGCGGCGCGTGGGCTCTAGAGCACAGGCTCAGTAGTTGTGGCGCATGGGCTTCGTTGCTCCGTGGCACGTGGGATCTTCCCGGACCAGGGCTGGAACCCTTGTCCCCTGTGTTGGCAGGCGGATTCTTAACCACTGCGCCACCAGGGGAGTCCCAATGCTACATTTTATAGCAAGGGAACTTAAAATCAGGTCATTGCCTAACACTCTCTGGGGCCTCTGCTCACATGCAGGGAATAACGCAGCCCCGTCCCTTGGCTGGGCAGGCTCCTGGGGCTGGGCCTCCCTTGCTGTCAGACCCCCTCTCTCCCACACGCCCCGAGCCCTCCTTCCATCTTACTCATCTAGCTGCGTGAGGCTGGGCGCCTTCAGAGTCTGTCCCCACATTCTGGATGCTTCTCTGCCGTTGTACACAGTGCTGTCAGTTTGCCCTTCCAGCCTCAAGTTGAGTCCTGCCCCCTACCAAGCCCCCTGACCATCCCACTGGAGCCCCGCTGCACCACCCTTCTCCACAGAGCACTTTGCACTGGCTTACAGGGCTTCCTTTCCCCCGTCACCAATGCATTTCCAGCACCACTGAAGTGGTCCCCAGGGGACAGTGCCACTCAAATATTTGCTGAATGAATGAATAAAGTTAGATAAGTCAGAAGAAGACAGAGTTCCCAAAGTCCAAGACTCTTTTTTTCAAATGGGACCCATTGCAGGGAGGCAACTCGCCCAAGGTCCCACGCTAGGGAGAGGCGGCAGCAGGCTGTTCTGACTTGGGCGCTTGGCCTTTCTGTGACCAGGACTATTTTAACAAGCAGGTGACATTTTTGTCCACAGTGTGACCTGGAGACGTGCACAGATGCCCTATTTCTCCCCTGTCCCTTGCATATCACACGTGATATCTTGGAGCAAGTTTTGGGCAGTGTTGAACTCCAGCCACTGGACTGTATTCTGTGATGCAGGGATTATGCTGGTCTCATCCCCTGCAGTTTGTTGCATGCAGCAGGCCTACCGTAAATGTTTGCAGAGTGAAACAGTGACTAAATGAGCAAATATTTAATAATGAGAGCTGGCAGTCTTTTGAAGTTTCCTAAGGCAGCACTTCTCAAACTTTAATGTGTCTCTGAATCAGCTGGTGAGCTTGTTAAAATGCTGACTCTTTTTTTTTTAATTGAGACTTTTTTTTTAATTGAAGTACAGTTGATTTACAATGTTGTGTTAGTTCCTGGTGTACAGCAAAGTGATTCAGTGATAATACATATATATATATATATATATATATATATTCTTTCTCATTATAGGTTATTACAGGATATTGAATATAGTTCCCTGTGATATACAGTATGACCTTGTTGTTTATCTATTTTATATATAGTAGTGTGTATCTGTTAATCCCAAACTCCAAATTTATCCTTCCCCCACCCCCCTTTTCCTTTTGGTAACCATAAGTTTATTTTCTATGTCTGTGAGTCTGTTTCTGTTTTGTAGATAAGTTCATTCGTGTCCTATTTTAGATTGCACATATGTGTGATATCATATGGTATTTGTCTTTCTCTGTCCGACGGACTTCACTCAGTATGATCATCTCTAGGTCCATCCATGTTGCTGCAAATGGCAAGATTTCATTCTTTTTTATGCCTGAGTGGTTAAAATGCCAATTCTGATTCAGGAGGGCTTAGGGGCCTGAAAGTCTACGTTTCTACCAGCCTCTAGGCTTTGCTGCTACTGGTCCCCGGGCCTTCCTCTGCCCAGCTGGGCTCTGGTGTATGTGCTGGGCTGTCTGCCTGCAGGATCAGGGGCAGTCTTGTGAGCTGATTTGTTGTTGGAAGGCCTGGGTTCCTCTTCTCGTTTGTCCAAAAATGAGATATGCGACTTTCAACAGGTTACTTAACCTTTCTTGACCTAGGCATCAACAGATACTACTTGTTGCGCAGATACTGCTTGCGGGCCTATTGATACATGTTACTTATCACAACAATCCTGCAGTGTTTCCAGAATTATCCTGATTTTACAGAAGAGGAAACTGACGCTCAGAGAGGTTAAACGACACGCCCACGATGCCCAAGGTGCCCAGGTCAGCAACCTGCAGGGCTATGAGGATGCGTGTCTGTGTGTGTGTGTGTGTGTGTGTGTGTGTGTGTGTGTGTGTGTATCTCATATCACTTTGCTTGTCAAATAACCATTTGGGTTCTATGCAGCTATGTACCTTTAAGTGAAAGACAAAGATTGTAGGTAGCTATGAGCTTGCAAAGGAGTCCAGATGCTTTTTTGATCTCCAGTATGATCTTTATCTTTTAACCACCATAGCCCTTTGATCTTGTCCTCGGGTACTAATTTCGTGCTCTCGTGGGCACATGCACAGTTTTCTTCTGTAGGTTGGAGACTGTTAAGAGCAGGGACTGTGTCTTGCTTCCCACTTTATTCCCTCCAGTTCTCAATCATTATATTTTTGGTGTGGTTTGAGCTGAATAGGATTTGGGAAGCACGGGGCCGGCTCCATCCCTAAAAGACCTCTCCCAGCACTCACTATGGTATAAAAAAGGTCAGCAAACCTGGGGATGCTTGAGGTTTCTCTGTCTTGATTAATTTTGGCTTATGGTATTTTCTTTCTTTTTTTTTTAACATCTTTATTGGAGTATAATTGCTTTACAATGGTGTGTTAGTTTCTGCTTTATAACAAAGTGAATCAGTTATACATATACATCTGTTCCCATATCTCCTCACTCTTGCATCTCCCTCCCTCCCACCCTCCCTATCCCACCCCTCTAGGTGGTCACAAAGCACCGAGCTGATCTCCCTGTGCTATGCGGCTGCTTCCCACTAGCTATCTATTTTACATTTGGCAGTGGAAGAGGAAATGCCCGCGGGTGGGAGAAGGCTTGGGCGGCTTGCTAAGAGCAGGAGTCAGCTAGGACTGGGTTGGCGTGTGCTCTGTGCTCCAGGCGGGGCACAGAGGGAGGCGGGGGTGGGGGGGCAGGATCCAGGAATATAACCGTCAGATGTGTTTGTTCCGTCCCTGCTGGCATCATCGATGGCTAAATCAGGGGACAGACGGAGGCATAAGGTATGATCCTAAGACAGACAGCCCTTAGGGAGGGAGGAATGACGGCAGAGTTTGCCATCAAGCAAAGCTGGTGTCTTTTGAAAGACTTGCCTGTCTGTGAAATGATGTCTCAAGCAAGCTCAGGCTTGAGTTGTTTAAAATTCCAGCAAACCAGAAATGTCCCTCATATGTCTCTGGGATGATGAAAATCTTCCAGAGTTGTACAGAGCACAGAATAGGACCTCTCCTTTGACCCTGATGGGGTGTATTCTGAAATAACTGTGTGGATACTGACAGGTTAAGAAAAAACAAATGCTACAGATATTGGTACTAGATGAATGCAAAGGACATTGTCACTCTATTAAGGAATGCACTAAAAAAAGGAAAAAAGTTTTCTCTGTCTTTTATGAAGTTGCACAAGAGTAATATATCAGAATTGTTTGAAATATGGTAAAGTAGGGAAACTTCTATTAAAAGGGAGCATGTTTAGTTTATTTTTTATCTTTTTTTTTTTTTTTTTTTTTTTTTTGCGGTACACGGGCGTCTCACTGCTGTGGCCTCTCCCGTTGCGGAGCACAGGCTCCGGACGCGCAGGCTCAGCGGCCATGGCTCACGGGCCCAGCCGCTCCGCGGCATGTGGGATCTTCCTGGACCGGGGCACGTACCCGCGTCCCCTGCATCGGCAGGCGGGCCCTCAACCACTGCACCACCAGGGAAGCCCCTATTTTTTATCTTGAATTGTCCTGATATCTTTTCCTTTTGGGAAGATTTGAGGCTCTGGCTTTTTGCTCTATTTCAGCCAGTCATCAGCAGGAGTGGGGACCACAAATAGCTTATTATTTTAATTTTAGATTTCCCCAGGCTGTCACTGCCACCTAGTCATCTCAGACACCCTTACAGGGAGACCGGCCTCAGGAGTATGTGAATGTCAGAGCAAGGGCAACAGTGTGCCCAGGAGCACGTGTCGGGTGAGGTCTGCGTCTGGTGAGGCCCCTGACTTTCCAAGGGGCCCTGCATTCCATAGGGTGAGACTTGCTTCTTCTGCACCTTCCATACATTTCAATACATACACTGAGTAGTCGTTACTGTAAGTATCCTTACATGTTGATGGTATTTTGGATTACAAGAACCTCTGAGTGTATTTTTGAGCCGTATTTGTCTGTGACAACTTTCAGTGCCTAAGAACCCACTGGGATCTCCCTTTAGACCCAGAAGTCTTCTGAGTGGATAATTCACTTCTTTTCCTCAACTCTGTGCTTTTGAGAAACTGTGAGCACAGAGATGACACCCCTGGGCAACTGAGCCTCCTCTCACAGGAGGTGGAGCTGGGAAGAAAACTCGGCTGGTTCAAAGTGGGTGGAAACGTGACCATTGTATGCCTCCGGTGGAACTGCAAACCTGAAAGGAGAGGAGGGTCTCCCCCAGCACGGTTATGCCCATCTTATAGGATTTAAAGGACATGGGGGGCTTCCCTGGTGGCGCAGTGGTTGGGAGTCCACCTGCCGATGCAGGGGACACGGGTTCGTGCCCCAGTCCGGGAGGATCCCACATGCTGCGGAGCGGCTGGGCCCGTGAGCCATGGCCACTGAGCCTGCGCGTCTGGAGCCTGTGGACGAGGGAGATGATGGAAGAACAGAGCGATAAAGCCAGGTGGAGTGGGAAAGCAGGCTGGGGGCAGGAGGGGGAACACGTGCACCTTCAGACCATCGTTTGAGGAAAGCGGAGCCCCCTAGTCTTCTGAGCCCCTATTTTACAAAAGGCTTAGAATATAAAATCGGGACATTGAATTTGAAGAGGGAGGAGCAAACGGTCAACCTGGAGAAGAATGAATAAGGGCAGCTTTGGAGGATAAGGGCAAGGGATCACCAGGCCAACATGTTCTCCTTTATGGAAAAGGGTGCTTAGCAGGAGATCTCTCCTCTAAGGTGTGTGCCTGCCCGGAACATTCTGTGGGTGTGGTAGTAGCAGCACGGTGAGGAGGATGATTGCTGATCCTGTTTTACAGTAGTGAAAACTGAGGCTTAGAAAGATTCAGTGACTGGCTCAAGATCAGACAGCTAGTGAGTGGTGGAACCTCCAAAACAGGACTGACCTAAAAATTCAAAAATTTTCTTACCTTTCTTCTGCAATGGACTAGGGCTGTCTCATGTCACGATATCTGAAGGTTGCATTTGGAACTGATCATTTCTTCAATTGTTCTGAATCTTTATCTCTGAGCTTTATTTATCTCAGGTTTTGGATTTGGAAGGCTCTAGAAAGCTATGGATTGATGTCCTAAAGGAAAGTAGGAGAACTATGCACAGGGATGAATACAGCAAGGGTTCCAAGTATAGAAACACACATGCGGCTGTTATATGCGTCTTCCTTATACACATCAGCTTTAACCAAAAAAAGACAGTCAGTATCATGACTAGTTTTTCTAGTATTTTGTAAGCATTCAAATGCTGACATTGGGGAAAAGATATCCTCCTGATCTTGCTTAAATCAGGGGTCAGTTTGGCAAGAGGGGCTGCTGCTTCTGCGTCCTCAGCTTCCGGGTTTAACAGTCATATTTGTTTTTCAGTTTAGGCTTCCTCTTGGCCTAATCCGGCATTGGCATCACGGGCTGCGTTAGCCCGTCAACTTGGTCACAGTGAGGACGGCCACCAATTCCGTCCCCATGTGGGATGAGTCAGGAGTGAAGATTATCCGGGAGAAGGCACTTCTCTGACTCTCAATGATACTGAATAGAGAGAAGTCGGAGCCTTCTTTTCCCCCAGCATGAAGGGGAAATAGAATTGTAACTAAGTATCAGTTTCTCTGCAGTGCGAATCCCATTTTAAAGGACAAGGGATTATGCCAGATAGTTTTGGATTTGGGCTCAGTATTTGACCATAGAGCAACTCTCCAAGATTAGATGGCAGTTTGCTGGAGAATGCCCTCTGGATTTGATTTTTCAGCAGAACCAGATGAATTCCACTCTTTTAGGAGTGATGCTGTTTATGTATGCCCGGAAGCTGTGCTAGACAACGTTGCTGATATTTGCCTTTAGTATTCTTTCTGGAGGTGTTTAGACTTCTTTAATCAAATGCTGCTGTCCTTGGAAAAAGGACTGGAGAGAGAAACGTTTGTCAGAGACAAAATAATCAAACCCTAGTCTTGAAATGCTTGGGAACTGACAGGGCGGAGAGGGAACAGGTATGGCCTCTTTTCTCAAAGGTGGCTGCATGGTGAGGGATGCTCACAGAGCTGGTGGGTGGAACGTGGGCTGCAGATGGGCTCCAGGCTGCATCCAGGGCCAAGATACAGCCCGGGGCTGGCCCTGCGTCTTCCTTGCCTGCATCTCTGAGTTTGTGGTTGACCTTGAAGCTTGTGGAGCCTAGTGGCCCTGATGGGTCTCCTTTAACCTCCTTTACAGCTAAATTGACAGCTAAATAGACAGGCTGTCTGCAAAGGATTGGGATGAATGTAGCAACATTGCAGATAAAGAGCAGGCCTAGGGCGGCAGAGCCTGGCACAAAGGCACAGGAGGTCATGGGAGATCGTTACCCTGGGGCTGAAACCAACCCAGAAACTAACAAATGAACACACAAAATGAGACCACCTTTTGCATGGGCTTTGTTGCTTGGGTTTCACCCTGATTAATCTCTCACTGGTTGTTTGATTGTGTTACAGCCATCGTGAGGGACAACTGAGGTAACGTATGATAATATAAAATATAATTGATGGGACAGTACAGAATGTGTAAAACTTTTAGTAAAATGCCTAAGTTGTAAAATGTGTGTACAACTCCTAGCAGATACACCTGCTAATATCTGTATTACATATACTACTCCTATATGTAGCGTACATGTAATATGTAAATTACATATGCATATTACATATGCTACTACATTTAATTCTCTTACGTAACATATAGAGGAATCTGTATAAAACCTCTAATCAAATACCTGGCTGCAACTACAAATTATCATGTGCCCTTGCTGCTCCTTTTAGCTTTTCATCCTTTTGTAAATAAATATTTGCAGGCGTGCCTTGTATTTGTTACGTACTGAAAATGTTCATCTTTGCATCTGAGACTGCAAAGCTGTTCCTATAATTCCATGTTCTGCCTGGTATATTACCATGTACTTGGTGGGAGGTGGTATAAGAATCTAAGGAGGGCTTCCCTGGTGGTGCAGTGGTTGAGAGTCCGCTTGCCGATGCAGGGGACATGGGTTTGTGCCCCAGTCCGGGAAGATCCCACATGCCACGGAGCGGCTGGGCCTGTGAGCCATGGCCCCTGAGCCTGCGCGTCCGGAGCCTGTGCTCCGCAATGGGAGAGGCCACAACAGTGAGAGGCCCGTGTACCGCAAAAAAAAAAAAAGAATCTAAGGAAACTTTCTAGATAAGGAAAGAGGCTTATTGGGTAGGTTTTTAAAATGGAGGCGCTTGTGGTTTTCAATGTCCATGCAGTTTCCTCCACAAATTATTAAATTTGTAAATGACACTTCTGAAAATTTACACCTTATTCTAGGCTTCTGCATTAATTGTATACTATAGAATAAAGAATCAGATAAGAATGTCTTATGTTTAAATAATACCTTTCTATAAATGGTCTAGTCACCTCACCCACAGTGATGAAAATTCCCCATATGATACAAGCAATTAAACTTGATTTTCATCCAAACAGTCTTCCCTCCAAAACTTGAAATTCCACTTTTTTTTTGCCTTCTCTTCATAAGGCAGTCACTCTTCTGGTATTTATAATGTACAACTCCAATCACACATACAACAGGGCAGGGACTAGGGAGAGGAATAAAATTGGGACATTACTTATATCCTTAAACCAAAACTCTGGCCTGCTCTCTGTTTCCTAAGTGTGATTTGTTTTGCTAACTGTGAGATTATTTTATGGATGCTTATTTTCAAAGGGAAGGGCCCCTCCTCCTTCTTTTTCTTCAGTTGACCCATTTCACAATCCACAACAGTGAGCCTCCAGTTTGGAACTTGATTCAAAGCCTGAAAAGCCTGGACACCTCTGTCTTCATGGGACATATTCACATGCATAGTCTAAAAGAGCTTGTCATCATGAGGTCCGTTTGATGAAATATGCAAATCAAACAGCCACCCTACTGTTTAAATTCAAATCCTAAAATTGCCCTGAGAATGTGAGGGCTGGGAAACTTAGGCTGTCACTCTCCTTGTGATTCAGGGCCCTGTACTCACAGCTTTGTTTTTGGCTTGGTGCTCATCCTGATGGCTTCAGAGAACATAAATTCCTACTAATGTTTGTCAAGCTGTGGGAGCTGAACAGTTCATTAGCTGCTAGAGTTATTGGGTGGAAGATGGGCTGCCCGATTTGGATGGTGACCTTTATGAGCTCTTAGCTGGATTGTATATTTATGTGTCACAGTGTATTGAAATTTACTGTATCCTGTGACCTGTGGGATGGTAAAGGGCAGAAACCCAGGGTGATGAAGAGGAAGATGGTGACAAGTCTGGGATTCTAGGACAGTAAACATCCCTTTCCCCTACGCTGTGTTTCTCTCCGCTTCTCGGGGTTACCGATTAAAATGTGGTTGAGGATGCAAAAGCTCTTTCAAAATCAAAGTTGTTCAAACAATTAATTGTTTTACAAATGAATTTGCTTATATGACTTTTTAGCTGCTGCAGGCCCGTGCGTTGCTTTCCTCCCCGGCTCCTGGCCAGGTGAATTGTGCTGTGCTCAGAAGCATGACTTCTGGTTGAAGCCCTCGCCCCACGCAGGCTGCGGGTTCTCGTGTAGCCGGGGCACAGGGAGCCAGTCCAGCATGGATAGCATAGCCAATGGAGCAGGGGAAAGCTTTGATCTATTTAACCGATTAAAAATTTTTATATTCAACTTACGTGGATTACTGTCACTGAACCCACTTGCGGGAAAGGGGAACACGAGGTGTCAGCTCCCCTGGTGTGTGGGAAAGCCACCAGCCTGGGAATCATGGTCTCTCATCAGCTGATGGCACTGGCCATGGGCCATAGGCACCCAGGGCCTCAGTTTCCTGGCGGCAAAAGTATGGGTTTATACTAGATACTCTGCAAGGGCCTTGCAGTATTTTTTTTGTGATGCTGTGAATTTAAAACCAACACAGGCAAACAGTAACCTAGCGCTGTTGGCTAGAATCTTGAAGTTAGCTGCAGTCGGTTTACTTTCTTCTGGCCCCAGTGCAGCTGTGGTTTCCCATAGTCAGAACTGGGTGTGCCACTCGGACATCACTGGCACAGGGCTGCGGGGAGGGGAGGTCGCTTCCCACATCCAGTGTCACTTGCTTTCTGTGGCTGTATTTTCCGAGCACCTTCTAAACCTGCCTGAAGAGACACCGCCTACCCTGCACGTGCTGCCACCCGGCCCTGAAGTCACACGAATCCCACGTTGAGCAGAGAGAGGATGTCCTTGCTCAGCTGTCCGCCCAGGTCCCATCCCAGGGGGAGTTCATCCCTGGGCCTGCAGTGCTCAGGGCAGTTTTAGGTTGAGCCCGCAGGACGTCAAAACAAGCTACCATCTATGCTAATTCAGTTGTTTCAACAAAAAAGTAAAACCGATTTTACTAACTCAGTCAGTGATTCAGTTGCCCATGAAATAGAGCCTAGCTGACTTTACGGCCGTGTTTTCAGAGGCAGTAGGTTGGTGCCCCTTTGTAGCCAGGTTTTCCTCCCTGGCTGCTCTCAGAATGGCAGGGGTGGGGGTGGATGGTATTTATGTCCGATCTCCAGGTGACTCTAATGTTCACTCAGTTTATAATTAACTTATAACTGATCACCAGACTTCAGATGGGTAATACTGGCTGACTTCCTGTGGACTCTTTGAAAGAGGGCAGAGCCCTCTTTTGCATGGAAGCCTCGTGCTGTGCTGGCCTCTGGCTGAGACAGTCCTGTCTGCGCCCTGCCTTCCTGCCTGTCTCTGCTACTGTCCCCCCCACTCACCATTCTAGATGACTTTTGTTGTTGTTCAACTGCAGGTTATAATTTGGAGTTGATTCCTGTAGTTTCCCTTTTCTGTTGGCTTTCAGAAAGGTGTCCTGAGGTCCAAGTTTCCCCCTCATGTTCTCTTTCTCCAGGGCGCTGTAGGGTCCCCTTGGTCTCATGCTTCTGGCCTCGTTGGTATTTTGATATCTCTGCTTGGCTGCTCAGATGTCCTCATGCTGGGTGTCTGGGAAAGTGGAAATGTCAGAGAATGGGCCCTGGATGTAAGTCATTGATGAGTTGCCTGTGACCTTGATAAATGGTATTGATCGGTCAATGGTTTCCAGGAAAAGCCTTCAAAATGCAAAAGATGCCACCTATTTGGAAGCATCTCCTTATTATAACCTTTGAGTCCTGACTCAGCATCCAGTGGCCTGGGGGAATGGGGCCTGAGCTCACTGTCTCATCTATGGGAGCTGAGTCTCGTTCCCTGGGACATTTTGGAAACCAGCGTACTTCTGATAATCCAGCTTAAAAAGAAGCTTCTGTTTCCTCTACAGCTTTTTTCCTCCAAGATTTTTGCAAAGTGCCCTGTGTCTACCTGGCACATTTTCGCCCCTTTCTTCATCCGTTATCCAAGTCTGTCTACCCTGCTGTATTTCTTTTCTGTTTATCTCCATTTTATGCAGACTTCAAAATTTTTGTTGCATCAAAATCTCTTTGGCTCCTTTTGAGTGCACATTTCTATGCAGCTCTCACTTTTCTCTCCTTTTGCATTTTGACTGAATTCTTTTCTTCTTAAAGAAATAAGATGCTCCATCAGAAGATGGGGTGCTCTGAGCACTGGGAAGTCAGGAAGCCGGGGCTCTCCCGCCAGTTCTGAGTTAGTCAAAGACTGAGCATCCAGAGGGGGCCCGGCCGAGCTCCTTATGGGGGGGTCCTCCCTCCTTCTGCCCATCTGCTGCCTCAGCAATACATAGCATGTGTGGGGTTACACGGCAAAGCGACTGCCTGCTTTCACGACCTGTAAAGGGCTTGGTGAGGACCGAGGCTAAATCTAGCGCTTCAACCCACCTTTGGGTGGAGGTCTTACATCTAAACCAGAGACATCTGGAAATCAAGGGCAAAATGTAGTGGTGTCTTTAAGAAATTGTCAAAAACGATGATAGGAAAGATCCTTAAAGAACCTCAAAATGTAAGCACTTACGTTAAGATAGGTAGTGGTGTCTCTTATTTTCAGACTATTTCCTACTTACAAGCTAACTTAATTTTAAATAGTTGAAGGCTTATGATAAATTAATCTAGAAAGCTACTAAGACTTTAAGGAATCTGGGCTCTGATTGATTTTTCTAGGTTATGAAAAATTGAGTAAGCTAAAGACACATTCAGCATAATAATATATCAGTAATGTCTCTGTGGGTTGTGTGTGTGTGTGTGTGTACGTGAGATGGAGAGAGAGAGAGGTAGGGGCATCTTTGGAATCTCCTCAGTCAAGTGGATGTGAAAAGTCCGCATTCTCAGGAAAAAAATTGAAGAAAGCAAGGGCCGACTTCCTTCCCGCCCTTGGTCCAAGTCACAAGGAGCTTGCCCACTGAAGACAGTCTACTTGAGACCTACCACTACCAGGCATACCTCTCATTCCTCATTTTTGCTATCTTTATGTGCCTTAGTAAACTTATAAGGACCTATAAAAACTGAAATTTCGCTTGAATGAGACTCATTTCTCTACTCATCGCTCCCAAGGAATTCAAGTCCATTCCTTGACTCTGAGCAGATCTTTGCATTTGAAGCCAGTTTCCCACCCTGGGCCACGGACGGGGGGCTCACCTGTACCAGGCGAGGACCCGAGGATGCTGTGTCCGCAGCATTTGGGGGAGTCTGGCAGAATTCCAGATGGCATTCTCGGACAAAGCATCTGAAAATGGTTCTGGCCTCATCAGCCGTTTTAAAACAGCATTTCGGCCTTTGAACGAGATTAGTAAGAACCATCTTTTTCCTGTTTTCTGTATCCGAGGAAGGTCTTCACCTCTGTTTCTCTTTGTTCCTGCCCATGTGGGCACATGTGAGCCCTGAGCTGCAACAGCAGCAGGAATAGGGCTTTTCTCTGGGCTCCCTGGTGAAGCCCCGTATGAATGGGGATCCTTTCGGGGGGAGACCGGTTATGTGTCCAGCAAAGATCCCATGATACAGGATGAGATTTCCTTCAGGTGGTGTGTTCCTTCCATTTTTGGGTCCTTTTGAGAATCTTTCCTGTCTTTGTTTCCACAAGTTTTTTTCGGTTGTTGTTGCTTTGGAAGCGTCTTTCCCAGAAAGGACATACCTATTGAATTTTGCTCAGAACCTAAGTGTTATTTACTTCTTTGTATTTATTTTTCTTGGTTTCACTACAATAGCCTCTATATCTTGTGTAACTTTTGCCTATCTTTTAACTTGTTTTTACATTTTGATGGATCTTTAAAAAATTTTTTTTATTGATTTACAATGTTATATTAGCTTCAGGTGTATAGCGAAGTGATTCAATTATACATATGTCTATTCTTTTCAGATTCTTTTCCGTTATAGATTATTACAAGATATTGAGTAGAGTTCCCCGTGCTATACAGTACGTCCTTGTTGGTTCTCTATTTTATATTATATATAGTAGTGTGTATCTGTTAATCCCAAACTCCTAATTTATCCCTCCCCTCCACCCTTGGTAGCTCTTTAATGACTATGCATCTTGATGATGTCACTCAAGATCAAATTCAGGTCACAAGATGTACAAAAGATTTCAGCAACTCGTGCTATCTCTCCATTTTCATCTCCTAGGACACTCTCGTGTTACTTGCATTATTAATAAGACAAATACTGTTCTATTATCTTTTTTTTTTTTTTTTTTTGCGGTACGCGGGCCTCTCACTGTTGTGACCTCTCCCGCTGCGGAGCACAGGCTCTGGACGCGCAGGCTCAGTGGCCATGGCTCACGGGCCCGGCCGCTCCACGGCACGTGGGATCTTCCCGGACTGGGGCACGAACCCGTGTCCGCTGCATCGGCAGACGGACTCTCAACCACAGCGCCACCAGGGAAGCCCTGTTCCTCTTTTCTTATAGAGGATTTAATAAATGTCTCTAAGCCATTTCAAGTGATCCGGGAAAGTTTTGGCCATCTTTGTTGCATTTGGAAAAACATTTTGTTTAGCAATATTTTCACATCATGAGTGTGGTCATCTCGAAACGACTTGCAGTGCAGAAGGATGACGGTAGCAACTGCCGTTTGCTGGGGTGCCTGGCACAGCTGGGAGGACTGGATAGATTTTACTTAGTTTGTCACCTTGAAGGTAAACACTAATGTTTTCAGTTTGCTGTGTAGGTAAAACCTACCCATACTCACATAGCAAATAAGTGACAGAGCTGGTATTTGAACCAGTTTTTCCTGACTCCAGAAGGCTTGCTCTGGTTTTCATATGATCAATGGTCACCCCATTTTGATAAGGGGTAATAAACAACAAACATGCCTTCGTCAGCTTCTGGATCAGCCCCAAGGGCAGCACGAACAAAGTTCAAAACGATGCCCCCTCGGGGCCTGCAGCCTTCATTGCCAGAAAAATATTGGATTAATAAAAATCCAGTTATGATTGACATCGTTTATAAAATGTTCTTTTAATGAAAGTATAGTTTCATGTCAAATTCAGATAAATTTGAACGATTACTTTTAATAAGACGGTGAAGTTTCTTTCAGATCCTTTGTGTAGATTAAAGTCATAAAACTGTCAAGAGACAGATCACAACTTTTTTCCAACACCAGAATCTTTAGACTAGGTCATTTGTTTCTTTGTCCTGAACTTTTGAGAAAGTAGGGCAATGAGCCCCTTGTCTCTACTCTCTGTAAGAAGAAAAGGAAGCTCTGCCAATGTCTAGTTTATTCCCAGTCCCCCGGGGCATGATGGGGAGGGATAGAACCAGCTAGATCAGAAGGCCACGAGAGGAAACTCAGAATAAAGAGGGTATTGGGTTCTTCCCTTACTTGGGGAAATCTCTGCCCCTAAAGAGAAAAATGCCCCCTGCAAGTCTTGCACAGGGGAATTCTGTTTTAGTGCCTCTTCAGATGAAATGACTGTAATGGCTGACACCATAGATACTTTTTTTGAAGATCTTTTTCATACATCCTTTTGCAGAGTACAGCCAGCTAGCAATATATAAGCATCTGAGCTTAAACATAGTTTTAGCCATGCAAGGTTAACAATATAAAACATGCGAGACTCATCCTACTTATACAGTGATATTCCTAAGTTTTCATTACTCTCGTTTCTGAGGGGGAATTTTCAGATGAAAGCAGGAAGAAAGTTTAGAAGTTTTCATCCCCTGCCCCATGTCATGCTCGCATGTATCTTGTCTGGATTTCAAGAAAGGCTTGGTCTTCCATTTATATGACTCATCAGAGAGAGTTGCCTCTATTTTCTACCTATTGGGATTGTCATCAGAAAATCTGAGGAAGGGATATGACATCATTTTTTTCAGCACTGCACTGCATGCATGCGTGTTTAAAAAGAATGGGTGGTAAGAAGAATATCTTACACAAAATTCTTGTACCTTGTTCTCCCAAGTTTCTTTTTGTTCGGACATGTTCAGTTTTTCATTCTGCATTGGCAGATTATTCCACAAAGGGAAGAGAGAATTTTAAAAATTTGGCAGATAATATTGTAACCTTAGTACAGTTGAATCTTTTCTTGGAAGTTTTTCAGTTCTGTAGCTGGGGCTAGTACCTTACTCCATGACCAGTTTTCGGCTCAGATCACAGAATGATGATTGACAGCCTTTAGAGATCTGCTAGTGAGTTTGCTGTATAAAGGCTCAAGCTGAAGCCCCAAGCAGTCATGCCCCTGGCCAGGGTCCTACCGCTCGTGAGCGGTTGAGCTGTGATGAGAACCCATCTTCCCGGTTCTGTGCTGGAGCTGGTGTCATACAAGCATGCTGACTTGGTGAGTCTGGTAGATTGCCACGTGCTGATATTTCATATTTGAAGTCCACATGTCTGTGTCTGCTTTGGAAGGGAGTTTTCTTGTACCATTCATTCATGGCCACTCTTCAAGTGTGCCCAAGACCACCAGATACATTGGCCAGTAATTGGCCAGTAATGTGTTTACACCTGTTTATTGATAGGTCCATATTCGGTGCTGTCAGGAAATCACAGGAGGTTAAGAAATCCCAGAGGTTGATTCAAGAGGTTCACATAACGTGTTGCCTCATTAAGTCTTGGTTGCATTGTGAGTCTTAATCCACGATAAAATACTCTTTAGCCCAATAAAATAAACATTAGGTTGAGATTTAAAAGCGTAAGAACTAATTAATATATTTCCTTGGCGATATAGGCCAGATCCACAAAACAATAACGCCCCATTCCCCTGCCCCAGCCTCTGGTAACCTCTGTTCTACTTCCTGCCTCTACGAATTGGCCTAGTTTAGGGACCCCGCCCTATAACTGGGATCCTACCACATTTGTCCTTTTGCGGTACAGTATCTTCTTTGAAAGCAAAATGAACGGAACCTTTCCGTGGGAGAAGGCAGCTCCGTAGACAACGTGCCCACTGGAATCAGCTCATCTCAGAAGATGTGGAGGATTGGGAGTGTAGTCTGCAAGCACATTTATTTACAAGTCTTAGATGTTACTTGTTTGTGTGTGGTCATCTTAGACTTCCTGAAAGTGTGTGAGGCCAGTCCTTCTAGGTCACCTGTGGTTCACAGCGTCCTGTTCTCAGTCTTGGGTTATAGGTGTCATCGCCCTGACACTATGCTAATAAAAAACGGACAGGGATGACCATTACTCCGGCGCCCAGACCTCTGATTATGAGGCTCGGCACTCATACATCCCTCACGGCATCCCTCGCGGCCTGCCCCAGCTGTCCATACCCCATGCACTCCGAGCATCAAGACTGGAGGACTTGGAGCTTGTCCAGCCAGAAGAATTGAATTCTCGTGTCAGCTCTGCTGTGGAATAGCTGGGTGACTGTCACTTTGCTCCTTCCAGCTGGAGATTTCTCACCCATAATACGAGGAGGTTGGACATCTCCGAAGTCACTTCGAGCACAAATGTAACAATTCTCTGATTTATTAAAACAACAGTTACAATAATGACGAGCGTTTTAACATGTGTTACAAGCTTCAGGCACTTTCGAAGTCCTTTGCCTTTACTGTCACAGCTACCTTAGGAAATAGGTACTGGACACAGAGAATTACTAAGTTGCCCAAGGGCAGCCTGCAAGCCAGGGAACCGTGCCTGGAACGCACTGTCTGACTCCAGAGCCCAGTTTTCAACGACAGTAGCACTACATAGAAAAAGCATTGAAAAGAAATCACGTCACATCTTATTGTGACGGCACAATAAGAAGCAAAAAGCAAAAAGCACATCTTCTACTCTCTAGCCATCATGCTTTGTATGGATTCTTCTAACCTTGATGAAAGGGTGTACTAAATCTGTCATTAAAGTAATAATAGCGTTTCATTGACAGGGAGGGGAATTAGGGAATAGCATCCTTGTGGCTCTCTGGACACTAGAGGGCTCCCTGGCAAAGCTTACTGTCCGCACATCCTCTACCTCAGGAGGGCACAAGTTCCCGGGACCAACTTCCAAAGAAGTACATGGCATTTCTAGGACTCCGCGTATCAACGTGGGTCAACCAGTCGTGATTCCTGTAAAATTCAGAATAAAACTAACAGATAAATCCACACAATCACACTCTTCCTTGATAATATCACAGCCTTCTTCCCTGGCTCTGTGTGTTTTCCTACAGCCCACCTTGCTGCAGTGCTCCAGATGGCTGTCTTTTTAGCAGCAGAGAGACTTAAGCCTGATAATGAGGGATATTTTATTTAAATCCACTCTTTATCTTTCATTACTTATTCACATGTACGTTTCGTGATCACACTGCCATTCCATGTGATGGGAAATGAGACAGATTTGAAGAAAGTAATTGTTTAATATTCAACGGATATACCTATTTTGCTTCAGACAAGGATAGGCAGCACGAAAGAGCTGGGGCTGGCTCGTGGAAGGCTCCCTGTGCCTGGATCCTGGAGCCATTTGGAACTGTGTTTAAAAGTAATAGTAGAGGGGGGCTTCCCTGGTGGCACAGTGGTTGAGAGTCCGCCTGCTGATGCAGGGGACACGGGTTCGAGCCCCGGTCCGGGAAGATCCCACGTGCCGCGGAGCGGCTGGGCCCGTGAGCCATGGCCGCTGAGCCTGCGCGTCCGGAGCCTGTGCTCCGCAACGCGAGAGGCCACAGCAGTGAGAGGCTCACGTACCGCAAAAAAAAAAAAAAAAATAATAATAATAATAGTAGAGGGAATCACAAGGTACCTGGGAGAAACGGCAGTGCCTGTTAAGCCACGGGAGAGTGCAGTGAGGTATAGAGTTGTTTTTCATTAGTTGGGATGCTGATAAACCCTCCTGAGCGTGCAGGGCAAGAGGAGTTCATTGTCCAGCCCCATGGCCCGGGGTCATCATCCTGCTACCTCTCCTACTGTGTCTGTACGTGAGACAGGTCTTCCCATACAGTTATATTTGCTTAGGAAAAGATGTTAAGTCCTTGTAAATGATTCTAGACGGAAGCACTGCAAAGCCTGGTTAGGAGGCAATCACAGCTCTGTGTTTGGTTTAATACAAGGACCGTCTTTTTAATCCACTGAGCCCTTGAATCATTCGTTTGGTTCAGATCATCTCTAGAAAGTGAACAGAACACTTGAAACCCCACTCCTGGGAAGGGAGAGAAAAGTCCACCCCCGCCACCGTTAGCATTCCTCTGCTAATACCCCGTTTGTTTTGCAAGGAGTGCGTCTTGGTGCTGAGTGAACGTGAGCTGACACGGCAAAACCCCAAACCCAAACAAAACACACACATAAAAAACAAACCTCAGAGGACACTCATCTCTGGGGGAATAAAAATAAATAGTTATTTCTGCTTTTGAACAAGCCACGTGCATGTGGCTGGAATTCGTACCTGGCCCCAAACCCTTCTCGCTTCCCTGTGTGGATCTGCCTTCTGTGTCTCCCTCTCTTTTCTGTCTCATTTTTACCTGTTTCCTCCCTCTCCTTTCCCACTCCTTCCTTTGTTCCTCTTCTCCCCTTCCGGCCCTTTTCTCCTCCTTTTATTTCTTTTTCGTCTCTCTCTTTACTCCTTCTTCTGGCTGTGGTTGCCTGGTGGGCAGGATCCGGTCCACGGCCTGCACTGGCTCCTGGGCCGGCTTTAGGCCCTTCCAGCCGTGCATCCTCAAAGCAGCCGTTCGAATAAACAAACTTTAATTTTGTTGTCGTCTTTGCGAGAGAGGTGAAGAAGATACTAACATGAAGTCCAATCCAGGGCCTTTAGAGAGGGTCAGTGGTTGTATGTTTTTTGGAGCTAGTGATGGGAAGTGCTGAGCTGGTACACAGCACCGCTCTACACCCCCGGAGGTCATCTGCCTGTTACCACGGAGCTCGTAATAATTAGGACGAGGGCCTCCCTGGTGGCGCAGTGGTTGAGAGTCCGCCTGCCGATGCAGGGGATACGGGTTCGTGCCCCGGTCTGGGAGGATCCCATATGCCGCGGAGCGGCTGGGCCCGTGAGCCATGGCCACTGAGCCTGCGCATCCGGAGCCTGTGCTCCGCAACGGGGGAGGCCACAACAGTGAGAGGCCCGCATACCGCAAAAAAAAAAAAAAAAAAAAAAAAAAAAAAAAAATAATAATAATAATAATAATTAGGACGAGAACTGGGGTAGGTAGCGCCTTCCCCCCCCCACTGCCCCCCGCTTCCGTGAATGGAAAGGGGTACTGTTGGGCCCGTAATGGGAGGTTCTTCAGCTTAGTAGAGAGAGTGCTGACCTTGACGAGATGCAGTCTAGGGGGAAAATACTCAGAAACATCAGGCTGCTGGAGGTGGGGAGGGAGGAGGGGGGATGACAGACAGCGAAATAAGCAGATGGCTGGCCCTGAGAGAAGTGTGTCTAGTTTTCACAGCCACGCTTCACTCAGAAGCACAACAGTGATCGCTGGCCCTGGCAAGGATTATGTAACCCGCGGCCTGGAAGTTTTCAGGGTTACAGGCTCCTCGTGAAGACCTTGAGATGAAACGGTTTGGGCCTGGGTTCCTGGGAGGAGTCTTGCCTTACTCAGTCGTCACCAGTGTTTTCTGGATGAAAGCTCCTACTGTCCCTCGTTCCTGGAGGAGAGCTGACACCTGAGGAACCTAACCCAAGGCTGAACTTCAAGAAGGAAGACGTTAGAAAAGGAAGCATCTCTAGGGGGTGCTCCTGGAGTCCACAAGGCCTGGGGGTACGGGGCCCGAGGTCCTGAGAGCTCGGGCACTGAGGTGAGGTGTGAACGCCTGGTACACCCGGGAGGGCTCTTGCTGTGGGAGCCTCCTTCCCAGGGCGGGACAAAGGTAGCAGAGACATCCACTCCATTCGCTCGGGGCAGGACTGGCCCTCATCCTCCCGGGGGCCGGAGCCAGCCTGGCGAGTGCATGGGGCTCCTTTGGGCATCCCGTGTAATGCTCAGAATAAAACATGGATAGACTGTTACGATTTTAATGTTCTTTCTTAGACCAGAGCAGCAGAAGGTTCTAATTATTGATGCCCGTCTTCGCTCCTTTCCCGTGAGCGCATCAGACAATCTCCGGGGGTGGGGGTGGTGGAGCGGTGCTGTGTCTCACCCGCATGTGCTCAGTAGCTGGCCAGCCTGTGCAGGCCTCGTGGGACTTGCCCACAGGGCCTGCGCTGTCTGCTATGTCGCCCTGAGCCTGTGCCATGAAGGCCACTGGACCAGGGGGCGTGGCTGGCTATAGCTCCTTCTGTCCCTGCCTGGGGCCGGCTTGATGAGGAGTGGCCGTTGGCCACAGCCTATACAGGCCACAAAAACCTGTTCATGAAGACAAGCAAGAATGATGGGCACGGGGGATATATGTATACGTGTGGCTGAGTCACTTTGGTGTACAGCAGAAACGAACGCACCATTGTAAAGCAATTCTACTCCAATAAAAATTAATTAAAAAAAAGAATGGTGGACACACTCTCACTATGGCTAGCCTCCTAATTTATTACAACTCTGCTTTTAGAGATTAGAAGTTAACCTGTTTTTTCCCTTATTGTGCCTTGTCCTGCCTTCCTAAACTGAGATATGCCTGGTGGTCTTTGTGAGCGGTGAAGTGGCTTATTTTAAACATGGATTCGGATATTTGAAAGAATAAATATTTTTCTTAAAGTGATCTTCTATATGGAATATCGTGACTTTAATTTGGCTCCAGGAATCCAGTTTCTGAGAATGAACCCACATCTCGCATTTCGTGGTGCGCATCCAGCGTTTTTCTTCTCGCTGCTGTTGAGGATGGGCTGAGGCCAGGTGGGTGTGGACCAGGCTCACCGAGACCTTCCGGGGCCTTCGGCGCAGGCCTCCCCCACTGCTGCAGCAGCCCAGGGCCCTGCCATCTTCCCGTTCTTGCTGGGTTGGTGCCTGGAGCCTGGAGTGACAGGTTCCCCCTGGACTGAGCTCTATACGCTGTGCAACCTTTAGTTGGCATTGTCTCCTCAGGGTTTTGGTGGGTTCTGAGGGCAGGGGTAAGAGAAGAATAGAAAGTTCTGGGCCTTTGCGGGGAGAGGAGACCCCGCTGGGCAGAGGGAAGGGTGTGGGAGCAGTTGCTGGCTGGGCACAAACCCCCGCATTCCCCTTGGTGCATTTGGTCAGGATGCCGCCAGTGGTGATTCAGCCTCCTGCCCACGGGTGTGAAGCAGCTCTCTGACCAGGACCACGCCATTGGTGAAGGAGAACAGTTGCGTTCAGACCATCTGTGGCTGGTGGTACCTTCCCGTTGGTGGGTTCTACCACGATGGGCCGACTCTGTTTTCATCGCCACCTCTTTGCCTGGTGAACTGCCCCATTACTGTCTTAAAACAGAAACTGTGGCCTTTGCAGGGCACACCTGTCTGCTGGGGGAGGTTAATTCCAGCAGCCTCTGGCTCTGCTGTCAGGTTTGGACTTGCTTTCGGGTGTCCTCTGTGTCTTTCTCGTGTCCAGTATAATCCTTCACCTCCAGCCCTTGTTTTGATTCCTGACTGCTAACGGTTTCTTCCGCTGGACTGGCTTTTGCTTTGGGTTGTAGGGCTGTGTGTATTGTAGGAGCCACGTGATCAAGGTTGCATCTTACACGTTTTTCTTCCTTTTAATGATCAAGTTTGCTTTTAGGTCACCCAGACAGAGCATTCTGAGTCCAGGCTGAACATCTGCACACCAAGGTTCGTACACCAGTGTGACACCAAGATGCCTCATCGACACTTCCCCAGGGCCACCCCCTTCTCCTCCTGCCTGTCTCCGCACAGGTGCCCTGATTTCCTGGTTGCACTTCTGAGTCCTTTGTTCTTGGGGTTGAACACTAACTTGCTAACTGATGAAAATGTTTGTGTGGCGTGTCCTGCCTGAAGTGCGGAGCACGTGACGTCAGCTTTCTGCAGGCGCATTGGAAGGCAATATTACTCTGATCTGGTAAAACAGCCCGTAGTAGTCTTCAGATTCAGTGACATGCTGGGAGAGCGTGCCCTGCAAGATCATTCCATCATAGGTGGCCCGCAGCTACTGCAGGTTCCTTCTGGCCTGGCCCCGAGGCAGTGAGATGAGCCTGGCCATTTCCTCTGCTTTTGGGGTAGGATTGGAAATAGTCTTATCTCTGGGGTCATGTACTTGGGGAACTAAGATGCCTAACTCAGCACTGACTGACAGCCTCTCACCATGGTGGAATGATTTTCCATCCGTTTCCCCTGTTTCGGGGGCCCAACCATGTGCCCCCCGGGAGTGGGCAAGCCCTCTGCTGAGGCTGCATCTCCTGAACTAGGAAAGCCACACCCGTGGTGCTGGGCGGTCACTGTCAAGGGAGAGGGAGAGGAGTAAAGTCAGCCCGTGGCCTGGCTCGCGGCTGCCGTCGGGTCCCTAATCTGACGGGGGCAGGGCGCTGATTCTTAATCTGCCTGCCTGGAACCCCATGTGCTTCTCCAGGATCGACCCCCCGCCCCAGCCTCTGCTGTAGCACTCGCTCTGACCTATGTGACCTCTGACCCCAGTACCCTGAGCCACGTCGGTGCTGCACTGCCAGCCCTGCCCTTGTAAGAACAGACATCCAGGTTGATGCTGGCGTTGAACGATAGAGTACATTCAGGGTGTGTGTGGTGTGTGTGTGGTGTGTGTGTTGTGTGTCGTGGGTGTGTGGGGTGTGGAGTCGGGGCAGTGAGGTCACTCGGGAATTACTCCCAGAGCCTCGTGGTGGCACAGCGTGGCTGCCACTGCTCCTGGCGTCTCCCTTCTCTCCACACCTGACATGACCCACAAAGGGAGCCCCTGTCTGTGGGCACTGGATTCACTTTCGGAGGTTCCAGATGCCCCATCTCACCCCCACAGGCGAGCCCTGGGCGTCCTCCGGTCTTTCTGCGGTTGTGTGGCGCCCAGACCCTCGCCCGTATGGCAGGCAGTTCTGTGGGTGGTATGTGGGGAGCCTTCTCCACACCCCTGCTCTGCAGCACGCAGGCAGCCTGATTGATGCGGTCTATGCAGACGTAATTGTCCGGGCAGATCAATCCCCATGTCTCAAACGTGAGAATTTTGCCTTGGTACTTGATCATCTACTCTGTTCAATTATGTAGGCATTTTACATTGGCTTTCTTTCATTCTTTTAAAAAATTCCTCATCTTAGTAATGAAAAACAATATATGTGTCATACAGGTTCTTGTTGTAAGCTTAATTTCTCTCCATTCGCTTGAAAACTCTTTCTTCTTACTCCCAGCCCCTTTGATTGATTTAGCTATTGGAAAAGCTCCTCCAATCCGACTCTGGTCTCCTGGTCCCCCTGTGTCTAGGTCCCTAACAGACCCACGGTCTGACGTGTTGGCTGAAGACAGAGCAACAGAGATTCTTTATCTTGAAAGTGCCTGCAGAATAGGTTGGAGAATGTCTTTCTAGGACTGAAGTTGTAGCTATTTCCTAGACTTATGTTTATGTTCCATTCCTTTACCCACTGCTGTTTGAAATTCGGCTGTTGTTTGCCTACTGTTCGCCTTTGTGTCCCTCTTTCCATCTGTTCTTAAAAAAAAGAAAAACAACAAACCAAGTGAGTTTTATTTTAAACCAATCCAGGTAACAGGAACACAATCTTGACAATGCTTTGGGAACCAGTAGAAGAATATTGTCATTAAGTTATTCACCTACTTAACTCATTTTCCATATACAATCTATTATTGGGGTTACTGCATATTTCAAGGTAAGTGCATGTGTCTGAGACAGGTTCCTTTACCCCAGAGAAGCAACTGTCTAAGAAATTGGTTTTGACATATGCTTTCAGTTTTAATACTTCCTTTTACATTCTAAAATAATCTCCTGTTGCATGTAATTTCCCGCCACCACGTATAAAGATGTATTCCAGGCATCCTCTCGTGAGCTTCAGTTTATTTCCCACAGAGACGCTTGTGGACGATCACAAGAGGGGCCCTGACACCCTTCCTGTGCAGCTGTGGAAGGGACTCCACACCTGAGCCCAGCCCCACAAGGGTCCTCTCTTCGCCCAGACCCTGACAAGATCTGCATACGTCACCATTTTAAGGAGCCCTGAGGAGGAAAACCTCATGATCTAATATGGAGTCACCACGAAAGATCTGGGCATCCTTCTTCATCAGGACCTGTTGAGAGACGACGAAGAGAGAGCAGGCAGAATGATCAGCAGGGGCTCCTGGTTATTCTAAAGCGGAGAACAGGTTAGGGATTTCTAGTCGGGCGACACATCAGAAGCAAAGCTGAAGTCAGCCTGGTGAGCAGTCCCAGGGCTGTGTCTCAGCACCTTTGGCCAAGCGCCCACCCTGCATCCCTGTCCAGCGCCCCATTGTGGCAGGACTTATGCAACAACCCATGAATGATGTAAAAACTGGAGTGAAGGCAGTTATCCTAGAATGTAACAGAGCCATCAGGTAAGGAACTGAATAGAAAGGGTTTAGGATCACAAGCACGGGTTTTACTAACGATAAAGCATCTTCGGAAACCCATAAAGGAACAGTGACATAATAGATTTCAAGCTGTTAAAGGAAAAATCTACCTCACAATCAGATCTTTCCAGTAGAGCAGGGGTCCCCAACCCCTGGGCCATGGACCGGTACACTTCCACGGCCTGTTAGGAATCGGGCCGCACAGCAGGAGGTGAACGTGGCCGGCGAGCGAGTGAAGCTTCATCTGCTGCTCCCCATCGCTGGTGTTACCGCCTGAACACTCCCCCGCCACCCCCGTTCGTGGAGAAACTGTCTTCCACGAAACTGGTCCCTGGTGTCATAAAGGTTGGGGACCACTGCTATAGAGGTCCTCTCTATACGGGAGACGGACTCCCAGAACAGAAAGTCAGAAGAGGGGTTCTGGGGGAAATGTAATTGAAATGCCCGAATTCCAGTTTCACAACTAGAGGGAGGGAGGGCGTCCTGAATAACCTTAAACAGTGGTGCTCAAATGTAGGGCCTGGTCAGAGACTTCAGAGCTAACTCACTTCCATTAGTTTTGTCTTTCCCACTTGAAAACTTCTTTTTTCGTTCATAAGCCCTCCACTTCGAGAAAATAAAACACAAGGCATCCTTTTAGTAACCATTATTCAGAATATGATAGTTTTAACTGAGATACTAATGAAGGCACTAAAGCTGTTTCCATCAGAATCTAAGGTGCAGACTTTAGAAACCCACAGGGTCCATTCAAAGCATCCTCTGGATGTGACCGTAGGAGACCAGCTCTCTCTGACTCCAGTCTTACCTCAAACTTGGGGTTTCTCCCTCAGTATATTTCTCTATCAGGGTATCATATAAACACTGATAGAAATCAATCTGCCCTGCCTGGTGGCAAAGGGAATTTTCATTAAGCCTTTGACAGACACTTAGAGCTGTAGTATTTGGAGGAGGTGACCCGGGACACTGTTAGAGGCAAGGAGAACTGTCTCCACAGCTGAATCTGTGGGGAAACCAGCCTCCAGCCAGCTGTGGGCCTTGAGGCCCCCTGTCGTTGGGTGTCGGCTGCCTTGGGACTCCCCGTACTGGAGCCTGGGTGTGCTGGCTGAGTGTCGCTTGCCATGGGGACACCAACTGTTCTACCAAGGCTGCAGTTTTGACACTGTCATCAGAATCGACCACTCGAGGGGTCTTGGGCAGTTCGCTTTCCGGGTTTTGACCTCATGTTTCCTCTTTCGTAAATGAGCAGGATGGCTGAGATGATCCGTTAATTCCCCTCTAGCTTCTCTGGCTCTGTTGTTATCTAAACATACTGGCTTGAGGTCACTAAATTGTTCTCGCTCTAAATGGCAAAGGGGAAGACCCCACAGTCACCCCTCTTTGCAGTAGCGAGTGCTGCTCGGCTCTGCTCTCCTTCCTTCCACCTTTCTCCTCAGGTCCAACGTGGAGAATTTACAGAGCTCACGGGTCCCCAGTAAATAGAACCAAAGGGGAAAAGATAATAGAGCAGACTGTACCAGAAGGCATGTGAATGGTAGGTCACGTTGGGACCATTTTGCAGCCCCTTAACTACATTTCCCAAGCATGCTTCTGGACGGGTTCCTTGTTGGAAATGATGTGGAATGCAGGCTGAAAAAGGTCTGAGGGCCCTGGCACATAGTGGCGTGCCCTGAAGACCTTCTCCCATCTCATATTTCTTTTAGTATCTTAAGTTTCTAATTCTGCATAGCAACAGTGGCAGCACGTGTCCTGGCAGTCACAAAGGGCAGCCACGTCTTTTGCAGAAATGGCCTGGGTGTCACTGACCCACAGCAGCTGCATTCTGGGTTTTAAAGCTTTGGGTCTGAACATCCCCACTGATTTCCAGAATTTTTCCAGAATCCAGAATTCTGTGCAGTAAATGAGCATCTAGAGGGCTTGCAGTTTTCTGGAGCCCTAGCAGAGGCACTCAGGGAGCTGTGGTGAGTCAGGGCTCTGTGGTGCTTGTCTGCCTGATGCTACCTCAGGGACACGTGTGTGGACCTCTCTTGTCCCCCCCCCCACGTCCCTTTGTTCCCCCCATTGCTAATGGTGAAGTGAGGAGCCTTCGGGGATTGTGGGGTGTGTACAGCATGCCCACAGCTTAGGAGAGACGGTTCTATCTGGATGGAGAACAGTCCCAGTGGGAGGCATAGAACAGGTGCTGATTTTATACCCAGCTAAAGGGCCACTCTGGAGGGAGAGTAGACGGGGGGTTCCATGATCAAAGGGCCAAGTCAGCAGTCACAGGGAAATCTCCCCTACAGGTGATGGGCTGAAAATGAGAAGGGAGACATTTAGTATAATACGAGGATGCCTTTCTCCATCAAGAGGTCTATAAGGTGTTATGACACCCACAATTCTGGCTATGGCTAAAAAGAGTCTGTCTACAGAGCCCAAACCCGTACAGCTAGAAGGATGAATTGGATGGTCCCATATGTCATTTTTATTTATAATATTCCTGATCTGATCTAGACAATGGACAAGTTATGCTCTATAACTCTGAACACTAAAGGGATAAGATCATGTTCTACTTAGTTACTCATCATGAATTTAGTAGCTAAATTCAGTGTACATTGGGACTAAAACTTATCTCCATTACTGTTTTTGTTTTTGTTTTTAATTTTTGGCTGCATTGGGTCTTCGTTGCTGCACGGGCTTTCTCTAGTTGCGGCGAGCGGGGGCTACTCATCGTTGCGGTGTACGGGCTTCTCTTGTTGTGGAGCACGGGCTCTAGGCATGTGGGCTTCAGTAGTTGTGGCACGTAGGCTTCAGTAGTTGTGGCTCGTGGGCTCAGTAGTTGTGGCTCGCGGGCTATAGAGCACAGGCTCAGTAGTTGTGGCGCACAGGCTTAGTTGTTCTGTGGCATGTGGGATCTTCCCGGATCAGGGCTCGAACCCATGTCTTCTGCACTGGCAGGCAGATTCTTAACTACTGTGCCACCAGGAAAGTCCCATCCGTTACTGTTTGAAGAAAAGTCAAGACATAGGCATCCAAAGTTTTGTATTTTTACTTTTTTTTTTTTGGTAACACAGGGACACAATTTAGTGATTCTATTTTTTTTGTAGTTTTTTTTACAAGGTAGGTGTCATAAACATTCAAATAATCCATCTTTTAAAAAGTACATTTACAACATCAAAGGAATTAAGATGAAATATAAATACAAAGTTTTGTTATTTTTGTAGCTCATTTACTGGCAGAGGGAAAGTAAGAAATATTTCTGTGTTCTCTCTGGGTAAAGGTCTGGATGCTGACTCAAGGCTGCCGTTCCCTCGTCCTGTCTCGGATTCTTAGGAGCTGGATTACTCGACACATACTGGAGTGCTCCGAGTTCATGGTTCCTTGTCTGGGTGGGGTTCAGTGGAGGTCGGGTGTCAGTATTATTTTAGGTACCCTCCACGAGGCTGTGTGATGTGGCTGTCCACAATCCCTGGTGAAACATAGATGTTCAGATCCATTTTTTTCCTCCACATAACTTTGCATGTCTGAGTTTACATTTAAACAAAACACAATTAGAGAATAGGCATGAATGACTGATCTGCATGGATCAGCTTATTTCTACTGAACAGATGAAAATCAAAAGTGACTTAATAGCTAACTTCAAAGCTGTAAAGAGTGTATGGAAAATGGAAATTCCATGCTAAGTACCTCAATTCATATTCACTGAGGGCAAGATGAGGATAAATGAACTCAAATTGCAGCAGAAAGGAATTAGATCTTAAGAAGGAAACTTCATAACTTTAGAGGGGGGTCTTTTGAGATGCCTGATGCAAAGAAACGGTGCTGCTGTCTTATGATGGCTCACTCTTTCAGCCCATACATTTTTCTGGAGTGAATATATACTACAAGGCAGGTGCTGGGCTGGGTGCTACAGATCCAGTGATGAACAGACAGATATGCACCCTGACTACATGGCTTTGAAATCTAGTGGGGAAGACAGATATTAGGCAAAGACACAAACAGGTAATTATAAACTGAAAAAGTGCCATGAAGGACAGTCCGAGAGTGTAAAATGGGCACCCAGTCTGGGGCCAGGGGTTAGAGGAAGATCTCTCCAAGGTTGAGTTGAGATCTGAAGGATGAATAGAAAGTAACAGGTGAAGGGAGCAGAATGTGTAGCCCAGGCCAGCTGAGGAGGCAGCCTTTGCGAGGACCCCAGGCCAAGGGAGCTGTGACTTCAGGGCACGGAGAGAACAGTGAGGCCAGTGCACCTGGAGCCCAGAGAAGGGGAGAGGAGAGCGGGGAGCCCTGGGTTCAAATATAGCCAAGGACCCAACCAGGAAGGTTCTTTCCTGAAGCAAGTTTTAAGGACTTGGATCTTTATATAAAGAGCAATGGAAAGTCATCAATGTTGTTTATTTTGTCTTTTTTTTTTTTTTTTAACTGAAGTATAACAAGCTGTCTTAGTCTATTCGGCCTACTATGAAGAATGGCACAGACTGGGTGCCTTATAAGCAACATCAATTCATTTCTCACAGTTCTTGAGGCTGAAAGGCCAAGCCCAGGGGGCCAGCACGGTAGAGTTTCGGTGAGGACATGCTTCCGGGTTGCAGACGTGAACCTCCTCCTCGTGTCCTCCCCTGGTGGGGAGCAGAGAGCAGTGAGTGCTCCCTCGACTCTTACAGGGGCACTAATTCCCCCTGTGATGCAGGGACCTCGTCTAATCCTGATCACCCTGCAAAGGCCCCACCTCCTAATGCCATCACATTCGGGGGTAGAGTTTCAACATATGAACTTGGGAGGGACACAGACATTTAGACCACAGTCACCCTACAGAAAAGTGCATGTACAGGTCAGCTCATGAACTTTCACAGTGCACACATCATGTGACCAGCACCCAGGCCAATAAATAGAACATTATTAACACCCCAGAACCTACCTGGTTACTAGCACGCTCCCAAGGTAACCCTTTCCTAGCTCGTAACGCCATAGACTGATTTTGACCATTTCTGAACTTTACGTAAATGGAGGCATACCCTGTATTCTTTTTTTTTTTTTTTTTGGCAGTACGCGGGCCTCTCACTGTTGTGGCCTCTCCCATTGCAGAGCACAGGCTCCGGACGCACAGGCTCAGCGGCCATGGCTCACAGGCCCAGCCACTCGGCGGCATGTGGGATCCTCCTGGACTGGGGCACGAACCCGTGTCCCCTGCATCGGCAGGTGGACTCTCAACCACTGCACCACCAGGGAAGCCCTACCCTGTATTCTTGGTTCAGCTTCTCTCACTCAACAGTATGAGACACATCCATTTGCTGCTTGTAACAATGGATTACTATGTGAATATAACATAATTTTTCAGTTCTACCGTTGATGGACATTTGGGTCATTTCCTGGGTTTGGATATTTGGAATAGTGCTCCCATGAACTACTTGGTGATTCAATTTCACTTTTCTATTGGCTGTTTTTCTAACACTGGAATTTCTGGAATTTAAGGTGTACAACTCTTCCTTGACTTACGATGGGGTTACTTCCCTACAAGCCCATTGTAAGTTGAAAATATTGTAAACTGAAAACCCATTGAATACACCTGACCTCCCCAGCATCACGGCTCAGCCCAGCCCACCTTAACCGTGCTCAGAGCACTTCCATTTAGCCTGCAGTTGGGCAAAGTCATCTAACACAAGCCTATCTCATAATAAAGTATTGAATGTCTATATAATTGATTAAATACCATACTGAAAGTGGAAAACAATGGTTATCTGGGTCTAGCATGGTTGTAAGTGTATCAGTTTTTTACCTTCGTGATCTCAGGTCTGACTGGGAGCTGCTGTTCACTGCCCAGCCTCACGAGAGAGGATCTTGGCACACATCACAAGCCTGGGAAAAGAGCACAATTCAAAAATCAAAGTAAGGTTTCTACTGAATGCACATCGCTTTTGCACCATTGTAGAGCTGAAAAATCCAACCATCCTAAGTTCTGGGGCCGTCTGAACATGTGTTAAACTGTAATGCATCCTGACGAGCAGTTTTCTAAGGTGGCTGTTCTGATTTGCTCCCCGATCAGCCGTGTGTGAAAGTTTTTCATAGATTTTTCTGCAAACAGTGCCGTGATGAGATCTGTGCTTTTCCAAGACCACATGGGCCTCTAGGAGGAGAGTGGATTGTAGAGGGTGGCGTGCCTGGAGGGACCTAGGTGGGCTGTCCCGGTGGGTCAGGGAGGGCGGGTGGGGATGGGGTGGGTGAAGCCAGCTGGGGTGGAGAGAAGTGCACAGATGCAGGAGAGACTGGTGGGGACCATGCTGATGGTCCCAGGGGATGGTCTGGGTTGGGGAGCGGGAGAGGTGACAAGAAGACCTCGTCACCTCTACTGCCGTGCGTGACTGGTTAGATGGTGGTGTTTGTCTGAATTCTGGTGACGGACCAGGTGTGGGGAGGTGTGGATCCTGATTCTAGTTTTGGACACCTTGATTTGAGGGTCTTCAGAGACGTTCAAGTGGCAATCAAGAAGGCAGTTAGACAGAGGGCCCTGACCCAGGGGAGGGCTAGTGGACATTGAGAATCCAGGAGCATTGGTGAATAGAGATCACCAGGGCTGGGGGAGGGAGAGCAGGGCCAATCCAGTCCCAAAATTTCTTAGTTTCAGAGCAGTTTTCCTAATGAAACTTATTTTTTTCTTTTTTTTTTTTTTTTTGCGGTACGCGGGCCTCTCACCATTGCGGCCTCTCCCGTTGCGGAGCACAAGCTCCAGACGCGCAGGCTCAGCAGCCATGGCTCATGGGCCCAGCCGCTCCGCGGCATGTGGGATCTTCCCGGACTGGGGCACGAACCCATGTCCCCTGCATCAGCAGGCGGACTCTCAACCACTGCGCCACCAGGGAAGCCCTCTAATGAAACCTTTGAACACATTTTAAAGGAAAATTTTCTCTCCATTTTATTTCAGGTTGAAGATCATTAGGCCATTGTTTAAGTGGTAGGGACAGTGATGCCGTGTTGTGGGCAAGAAAATGGGAGATGTGTTTGTATTTGCTGCAGGACATCACGGGGCCAGGGCAAAGTGTCTCTGTATTAATTTCCCAGGGCTGCCTTAACAAAGTACCAGACACCGGGGGCATCAACAACTGTTTATGTCCTCACAGTTCTAGAGGCTGGAAGTCCAAGATCAAGGTGTCGGCAGGGCTGGTTCCTTCTGAAGCCTCTCTCGTTGGCTTGTTGATGACCATCTTCTTCCTGTGTCCTCACATGGTCCTCCCTCTGTGTGTGTCTGTGTCCTAATCTCCTCTTCTAAGGACACCAGTGAGATTGGATCAGGGCCTGGCCTGATGACTTGATTACCTCTTTCAAGACCCTGTCTCCTACTAACGTCATTCTGAGGTCCTGGGGGTTAAGGACTCCAACGTTTCTTTCCCAGGGGGACATAGTTTATCCTGTGATACCCTCTCAGCCAAGGTCCTGCTTCCAGGCCAGAGCTTACCTGTCCTTCACCCCCCGCATTCAGAGAACTCTACCTGGTACCCACTTTGTATCTCCTTGGCAACCAAGCTAGTCAGTTAAAATTTCTGGAGTCAGTGAAAATTTTCTTACATACGAGGCCTCCAAACAACCAGAAATGTTGAAGCAAAACCATAATAATCACGATCACGGGCCTTTCGTGTGTACCGGGTTCTTTAACTTGTATCTTTGCAAATTCACATGTAGCCCTCCCGGCAGCCCCGTGAAGGAGGTGTTATTTCCCACCTCATTGAATTGATGAGCAACCTGGGACTCGGGTCATACGCTTGGTCAGTAGAGATGTGGTGTCTGCACCCAGGCCCACTGGCCAGCCCCTCTCTGTCCTGCTGTGGGCTCAGGCCACGAGGGACACACGGGGACCTGGCTCCTCTCTTAGGTTTCACAAACACGACTTAGCCAGACAGAGCAAATATTGGCACAGTGATTTTTAGTAGTTACCTTTTGGGTGAATGTACTGTTCTCCCCAACTCAGGCTGATTTATTTGCAGGGCTCTTAGGGCTCCTACAGCTGGGGAAAGAGATCATCTTTAAATACTTCCCAGAGCCATGAGAAACACCAGATAAAGAAGCATCTTTCAGGGTGGCACACACTCCCTGTCATCTCAAACGGAGTGATCTCCAGAATTCCCCACATCCTGTCTCATCCATTCATGAAAAAGAGAGAAAGGGACCTGACTGGAATTAGATTTGGAAATCTTTGGGAGGAAAAGTGTTTGAGTTTTCTGTTCCATACCTCAGAACAGTTTATTTCCTACTCTTCTCATCTGTCTGGCTCACTTTCTCCTTACACAAAGCCTCAGGCATTGCTTGAATAAACAAAGCGTATTAAATAGGAAATGTCATGTTTATCTTGTCCTGTCTCACTGTGGTACCCACGCATTGTTGTTTGTACATCATCCATTGTCTGTACAATGAGGTGGTGTTACATTCCTGGTGAGAAAGCTCCAATCACTGTCGCTCATCAGATTTGCATCATGGAACTGAATGGTTGATGTGTATTTGAACGTGTCCTTGATAACATTAGGCCCATGAATTAGCTTGGAAAAGAGTTTCCTTATCCAGGTGTGAATGTGGAATGGCCTAAAATGTGTGAGTAGCCCATGATGTATTCATCACTGTGCTTAACGATGGGCCCGCAGAGATGCTTACGGCACGCAGGGTGCGCGGCTGAGTACCTACTTGTTTGTATCAGATACGAGGAGAAGAGGGAATGGGGTGAGAGAGAGAGAGGCAGAGGTAGCGCACAAGAGCAGAAATAAGACAGCTTCCGCTCCCAGAGGCCCGCAGCGTAGCGCTGAAGACACGTGGGAAACTCAGCAGTCAGAACACAGAGCAACAGATGCTATACGACAGGTACCTGCAGGCGGATGTGGGCAGAAAGAGGCACACAAGTGGAGGATGACAAATGTCGTTGTTGAGATTAAGCCTACGAACCAAGAAATGTTCCCAAGAGAAAATGATGCTTACTCTGAATCCGGAAGAACATTCCTTTCGTCTTTCAACTGTATTCATTAGATGCCTGCTCATACGTACCACGCATTGTTCTAGGTACAGGAAGTAGAGCAATGAACAACAAAGCCATGCCCGTCCTGCCCTCGGGGAGCTCGCGTCCTTGCAGGTACGGGGTAGCCAGGCAGCCAGGTGGGAAGGGTGGGCCTGGCGCTAGGAACAGCACAGGCTTCAGAGTGAGGTTTGCACAGCCCAGGGGATTTTGGGCTGGTCAGAGGGAGGCAGGCAGGGCCACTGCCAGGCCCCCAGTGAGTCGTCTGTATGCCAAGACAGGGAACAGGAACTGTCTTCCAAAGCCCACCAGGAGCCCTGCTGGTTTCTGCGGGGGTCCTGCCTTTGGACTTGGAGCGCTTGGTGGCAGCGTGCGGGGTAGAAGGAGCAGGGCTTGGGCAGAGGCCTGACCCTAGGAGGGGAAGGCACATGTGGACACATGTGACGGACGCCGGGGAGGGAGGGCATCCAGCTCTTACGAGCAATTCCATGGTGGGGAGGCGCAGGGAAGGGTAGGAGTGAGGATTCCAGGATGACCCTAGAGTTCTAGCTTTCCACTAGGTGACGGTGCCATCCACTGAGGGGTGGGACAGATGAAAAGGGTCAGGTCTTGGGAGTTGTGACCAGTGCAGATCTGGCCATCTTGCTTGTGAATTCTGAAATTCTGCAGGCTTCACCTAAGAGCACGTCAGAAGTACAAGGTCTTCTTACTAGTGTTTGTGGAAACTTGGTCCCCAAACATAGTCTTCAAAGACATCAGTGCCCTCGGCATATGAGGGACTATTTACACCTCCACTGTGGGGAAAGGAAACCAAGGCTGACGTTGGTTACAAGCAGAGCATGGGGCTTCCTTGGTGGCGCAGTGGTTGAGAGTCCGCCTGCCGATGCAGGGGACGCGGGTTCGTGCCCCGGTCCGGGAAGATCCCACATGCCGCGGAGTGGCTGGGCCCATGAGCCATGGCCACTGAGCCTGCGCGTCCGGAGCCTGTGCTCCATGATGGGAGAGGCCACAACAGTGAGAGGCCCACGTACCGCAAAAAAAAAAAAAAAAAAAAAAAATAGAGCATGGGGAACCAGAGCGTGAGCCTGGGGTGAGTGACTCCAGACTAGTGATCTTCCGCTAAGAGCCCCCCGGGTTTGTTAACAGGGTTTGCCTGAGCCCCAGGAGGGAAAGGTAGGTGATATCAGCTCCTGCCCTTCTGCAGCTTCGCAGTGCCCACGGCAGAGCGTCAGCCAGGTGGTTGGCAACTCCTATTGTCCTAACGTGAGGTTCTCAAGATCCCATGTTTAGGGATCTAGGGAGGGTAGCAGCAGAGGGGCACGTCTGGATTCCTTATCGGAGTTCGGCAGGTGAGAAATGCTCTCTCCGCATCTCTGCCATCCCGGCCGCTCAGCCAGTGCCCGCCCATGCCTAGTGGGTAAGTTCTCTGGGCTGTGATGGACCTGCTTGTGAAAATACCCTCCCCGTGGGTGAGGACCTTTTCTGAGTCTTTTCTGGGGCGTTTTGTGTCTGACACGTATGTTGTTGGTATGTGATATCATATGTTATGCTAATACAACATATATGGTAACAGGAAACTCGGGATGTGAATCTGTGATGTGTCTTTGTGTGATCCGGTTTTTCAGAAGGAATCAGTCCAAGATGGGAGAAAGAATGAATTTAAGACAGGAGTATGTGACCTGAAGGGGGTGTAAAGGGAGATGCCCCTCTCCTCCATCCTCCTCTCTCTGCCAAAATCTCCCACCTTCTGTGGTCCCCCTGGCTCAGGGCAGACCTGCTTCAGAAGTTGTCATTTATAGTTTGTGGTGCTCATCTTCATGAAACAGAGAATTATGGACTCTTCAGTTGATGCCTAGTTAGCAAACCAACAGTTTGACACCAGCTGGCTGTAACCGGCATTTTTAATAAAACTTACCTCTGACTTAAAATAAAAATGCTGCCTCAGAGATTTTTGGACTGCAACATATGAAAAACTGACAGGTGGGATCTTTCATGCAAAACTTCTGCCGGGGCTAAAGGAAAATATTTGATAAGGTTGTTTGCCCAGGGGGGACGGAGTAATTGGATTTTCTTTCTTGCCCACTGGCATCTAGCTGCTGTTATTATGACAGGACCACAGAAGTTTTAAAAGCTGAATCATAGTTTATATTTTTAGCATTTTTGAACTGTTGAGATAAGATGGAGGGAAGGAGTGCAGTGGGGGAGTAATTTCCCCACTCCTCTGATAATTATTGTCTGTCTGAAAGTGTGCAGCTGGCTAGTCAAGCCTGGTTTAGCCTGTCCACAGCAACCCAGCGGGGAAGCGAAGCCTCAGCTGAAGACCACGGGCTGAAGTCTAGGTGCCCCTCTTTCAAAATCTTAAAACAGTGCCTTCTCATGCTTCTGTGTGCGGCTGGCCTGGGATTGTGTGTGTGTGGACAGTGTCACCATTTTCTGGATCTTTCCAGATAACATTAGTTTATGTGTCAATCCTGTGGATATGCATTCTATGAATGAATGAGGTTCTGAGGAATTTTCTCCCTGATCCTGTCTGTGGTGGCAGTAGAAGAGGAGGGGGAGGGAAGGAGGAGGGGGAGGGGAGGGGGAGGAGGAGGGAAGGGGAGGGGAGGGGAGGAGGAGGGGAGGGGACGGGAGGGGAGGGGGAGGGGAGGGGAGGGGAGGGGGAGGGGAGGGGGAGGGAAGAGGGAAGGGGAGGGGGAGGGGAGGGGGAGGAGGATGGGAAGGGGAGGGGGAGGGGGGAGGAGGAGGAGGAATGGGGACAGAGCAAGGGAAAGAGCTGTGGGGAGCTTGCACCTAAAATCAAAGAACTGAGATTATGAAGTCAAATTATTCTCCCTCAGCTGTCACACTCCTTATAGCAATGAGAAATAACCTCATGGTGATTTTACTTATTAAACAATATTGGCAAGGCTCCTTCTTTGTGGTTTGCTTATGATATGTCTGCAAAACCCTCAGGTAGTTTCTGTGGTTTAAAAGTTCCAAGTGAGGTTGGTTACTGAGGAAAGAATTTTCATGAAGGAAGGGTGTGTCTGAGTTTTTAAGGAAAGAACACAAGCTTGAGGACAACCGAAGTGTCCTTGTCTCCCCCTTCCTTCCCCTGGGGGCTGAATGCTGTAGCTGGGTCAGTCCAGTTGGCATGTGCATTTCCAGATATGTGTCTGATGGAATACAAGTAATATGGCTTTCTCAAGTTTTCTGGCAATTTATTCCCCTTAGCTAAATTTTGCAAAATGATTTAAAATACCCAGTGCTTAGCTCCAAAAGCCGGTAAACTGGGATGAAGACATTGGGTGTGATTTGGAAACAAGTAAGACAGAACAGATCCGTCTGCTTTCTAATATAATTTTATTTTAAATGCAAGTTATTACTCCACTTTCCCCAATATCAGACAGCTGGTTCCTTCTTGAAACAACTCGTGAAGACAGATGGACCAACCATTTCTTCAGAGTGTTGGCTGCTTCTGTGGCCGCCATTTTCCCAACCCTCTCACTGCCCCGACTTCTTCCCATGCCAACCTCGGTTCTCCTGGCACCAAGCAGTTGTCTAGAGTTGACTTTTTATTTTTCATTTGATGTTCGGAAGATGAACATAAGGTGCCAGACTGGATTATTGTATTCATTGGCAGATGGATTTGCTCCATTTCTGTAAGAGTTCACTCCCTTTGTGGAATATCTGAGCCCCGGTGCATCCTTTAAATGGATGTGTAATCCTTCTCCCCATGGCTTTTCTCTCAAACTTGTATGTTGCGAGTTACACCATTAGATCTACAGGACCAGGTAGTTATTACCTGGCCATTAGTCCAGTTTTTCTGTGTTCTACTACAAGTACCTATTTCTGTTCTTTAAAACATGGAATTATTTGTAAGTAATCACTCTAGAAACAAACCTAGCATTTAAATTAATTACGGATATCAAATCAATGTGAGGAAGTAAGAAAAATAAACCAGGGATTGACAACTACTATCTGTTTCTTTCAAATTTTAGGACCCTTTACATTATTTCCTCACATCGATTTGCTGTCCAGAATCCTTGCATTATAGTTGGAGTATTTCTTTTATGAACAAGTAAACAAAATACTGTACAGTTATAAAAGTGAATGGACTACAGCTACACATATTAACATGGATAAATTCTATATACGTAATCTCAGTGAGAAAAGCAAGTTCCAGAAAAATACATGCAGTACAATTATTTTGTTCAAAAATACACAAAACAACATTTTATATGTTTAAGGATACATACTTTTGAAGGTAGAGCATAAGTCCATGTGTGGGAATGATAAACACCTAAAAACCGTCACCTCTGGGGCAGGCAGTGTGGCACAGAGCAGCCTGGGGGGGTCTTCATAGTTTTCAGTAAAATCTTCTTTTATGAACTGGACTGTTGGCCCATGGTGCTTATTTTATAGTCTTCATCGCTTGTGTATTTTCAGTATCCCATAACACATATAAAGAAAAGGAGAAAAACTGGGCAATGGGTGAGGTATGAGAAGGAACAGGGTGGATTTAAGAGTCAAGAAGAGCAAGTGTAGGTACCTGGAAGGCATGCCAGCCCCAGGCTCCCAGGCAGGCGGGGGGGGGGGAGGGGCAGGTTCCTGGTGGAGGAAGGAGACCAGAGATGCCAGCGAGTCCCTCTGTCGTGGGGAGGTGACGATCCACACAGAGGCAGCCTTGCCTTGGTCTAGGAGGCCTGGAGAAGTGTGTCTTCCTCAGGGTCCCAACCTCTGAGCTGCCGTGTGCTCTGGCCCTGGGCTGCCGTCGCAGGGGCCTCCCCGTCCCCTCCTCCTCCCCTCCCCTCCTGTGCCACTACTGTGGCATGCAGACTCAGTAGTTGTGGCTCGCGGGCTTTAGAGCGCAGGCTCAGTAGTTGTGGTGCATGGGCTTAGTTGCTCTGCGACATGTGGGATCTTCCCGGACCAGGGCTCGAACCCGTGTCCCCTGCACTGGCAGGCGGATTCTTAACCACTGCGCCCCCTCCCCCTCCCTCCCTCCCCTCCCCTCCCCCTCCCCTCCCCTCCCCCTCCCCCTCCCCCTCCCCTCCCCCTCCCCCCTCCCCTCCCCTCCCCCTCCCCTCCCCTCTTCTTCTTTTTCTTCTTTTTGGTTCTTTCTAGTTTATCATTTGGTAGAAAGACAAGCTCTTTAACATTTGTATAAACATCTCACATGCTTCTCCTAGCTTATGAAAAGTCAAAACCAATTTTCTTTGAGGCGGGGCCCTTGAATCTGACATTCAAATCACCACAATAGACATAGGAGCTGCTGTTCCTAACTTTCTGGAAGGTGCCCAACAGAGGCATGCTAAGGCCTGTTTAAAACCTCTAGCATCTAGAAAGATCCGTCTTCCCTTCTAATGCATCTGTATGGTAACAAAGGGGAATCCCAGAGATCTGCTGCTAATGGTGTGTTCGAGAAGTTTAGTTTCACGATTCCCAACTCCAGCCTTAAATCTTTTCTCTGGAGGCTCAGGGGAATGACTGCCCCAACCCTCTTCTCTCCAGCTGCTTCCTCAAGCACAGAGGCATGTGTTTGTGGGATGCAGGCACTGACTGGGTGATGAGCTTTGGATTAGAAAACAGAATTCCGGTTGGGACCACCTTGCTGCCGCTCTGCAGCCCTGTGTGGGATCCTCTGGGGAGGCTGAAGGTGAGGAGTGTCTCCACCCTATCTCAGGGCCCCAGTGCCATGATCCTTGTGGCCTGACCACTCTCCCTGCAGCAAGAGGCACCGTCAGATGGCAGACTTTGTGGCCTTCAGCAGGTAGAGGCCTCCAGGCTCCAGCCGGAAAGCACCTGAATTGCTGTCAGGGGCTCCGAGTTCTGGGTCTACCTCTCCCAGACTCAGTGTCCTCATCTGCGAGGTGGGATGGCCTGGAGACACAGCAGGACAAGCCATCCTTGTGTGGAATGTGAGACTGAGGCCGAGGCCTGGGTGACACTGAGAGCATTTAGGAATGAGGAGAAGCATATCCAGTGGAGGGGAAGAAAGAGAGATGGGAAACTGAAGCCAGAGAACAAGCATTTTGTATGTAGGGCATTATTTTCTAATCATCGTCAGTGTGGTAAAACCTCAAAACTCAATGCTTATTAAAGAGGGCCAGGCACTGTGTTTGGCGAGTGAATGGTGAGTCTTCCTTTTCGATACGGAGCATTTCACCCTGTTTCTGGGATCCGCAGGAGCGCCCTACCCTGGGAGGTGACGGTAGCTGAGCCAGCAGAGGAGGGGACAGCACTACACCTAAAACATGGGCTTCCTGATGCCCCGCTTAGGGTTCCTCTCACCAGACGCACACGTGCTTCTGTGCAGTTTTTCCTCTTTTCCATGTAGACAATAGATTTTTCTTTTTCTTTCTTTTTTTTTTTTTTTCTTTTGCGGTACGCGGGCCTCTCACTGTTGTGGCCTCTCCCGTTGCGGAGCACAGGCTCTGGACGTGCAAGCTCAGCGGCCATGGCTCACAGGCCCAGCCGCTCCGCAGCATGTGGGCTCTTCTCGGACCGGGGCACGAACCCGCGTCCCCTGCATCGGCAGACGGACTCTCAACCACTGCGCCACCAGGGAAGCCCTCTTTTTCTTTTTTTATTAAATTGAAGTACAGTTGATTTACAGTTGTGTGTTCATTTCTGGTGTACAGCAAAGTGATTCAGTTACATGTGTGTCTCTGTGTGTGTGTGTATAATCTTTTTCACATTCTTTTCTGTGCTGGTTTATTACAAGATATTGAATATAGTTCCCTGTGCTGTATCTATTTTATTTTCTGTGTAGTGGTTTCTATCTGCTATTCACAAACTCCTAATCTACCCCTCCCCCCTTTCCCCTTTGGTAACCATGAGTTTGTTTTCTATGTTTATGAATCTATTTCTGTTTTGTAAATTTGTATCATATTTAGATTCCATATATAAGTGATATCATATAGTATTTGTCTTTCTCTGTCCGACTTACTTCACTTCATGTGATAATCTCTAGTTGCATCCATGTTGCTGTAAATGGCATTATTTCATTCTTTTTCATGGCTGAGTAGTATTCCATTGTATATATGTACCACATCTTCCTTATCCATTCATCTGTCTATGGACATTTAGGTTGCTTCCATGACCTGGCTATCATAAATTGTGCTTCTATGAACACTGGGGTGCATGTATCTTTTTGAATTATAGTTTTGTCCTCAAATATGCCCAGGAATGGGATTGCAGGATCACACGGCAACTCTATTTTTAGTTTTTTAAGGAACCTTCATACTGTTCTTCATAGTGGCTGAATCAATTTACATTCCCACCAACAGTGTAGGAGGGTTCCCTTTTCTCCACACCCTCTCCAGCATTCATTGTTTGTAGACTTTTTAATGATGGCTGTTGTGACTGGTGTGAGGTGATACCTCACTGGCTTTGATTATGAGAAATAGAAGCTGCTCCCTTTGAGAATTGCCTTTCCAAAAGCTTTTAGAAGAACAGTGTTGCTTATCACATGCGGTCGGTAATTCATGTTGGGCTCAAAAAACTGAAATCGGTTAACACTAAAGGGAGCTGTGGTTTGTTCCACATTTGTTGTTCTAGTACTTTTTGAGTTTTGGAACTGTTGTTATGAGAAACTGTTTCTCCTAGCCTCCAGAATTTGCTTAGTGAGTGTTCTTCTCTTTGATTTACTAAACATTTGATTTCCTCTCATGGATTTTTCAAGGTGTGCCATAAGTTGTATAGTTGCTCTTCAATTGTACAGGGCTTTAATATAAACTGTGCATATTTTAACTCTGTACATGGGCGTGATCTGTGTCTTTGATGGCTCTGATCTTGTGTAAGCAAAAAACATAGTGACTGCTGAGATATAGGTAAGGGAATTTCTTTTTCAATAAGGTCCCTATGAAATTATGTGCTGTGCATACGCAAAATATGGAATTGTCTATACAGCATTCATCAAGCACAAATTTACCTTCACAAAGCAAAAATGAAAGTCAAAGAGAGAAGGCTCATCTGCTATATTTTTTTATTTTAAAAATAATATCACAGAGTGCTTGGAATTCCTTTAAAATGATGCTCTATGTAATTCCACTTATATAAGATACCTAGAGTTGTCAAATTTATACAGACAGAAAGTAGAAGGGTGGTTGTCAGGGGATGGGGGAGGGGGAATGGGGAGTTAGTGTTTAATGGGCACAGAGTTTCAGTCTGGGAAGATGAAAAAATGTTCTGGGGATGGATGGTGGTGATGGTTGCCCAACAGTGTGAGTATACTTAGTGCTACTGAATCATACACTTAAAAGTGGATATGATGGTATATTTTATGTTACGTATATTTTACCACAATAAAAAAATTAAAAAGACACTATATCCTGATAATTTCAGACACATCTCCCATTTACTGGTAATTCCATCTGAGAATGTATTCTCTCTCCATACTGAATGCATTTTTTATTCTTTTCCTTTGGGTGCCCTGTTCAGCATTTTAGATTATTTTAATAGCTAAAGCCATGCTCTCATTTTCCCCCCCTGACAAAGAGTGGGAATCGGGGCATTCGTCTCTCACCATCTGTTTGAGAGCCGCACAGAAGTCTTACGGGATTGGAAGGGCGGGGTCACTCACATGGAGTTATCTTCCCCGCTGCTTCCTTGCCCACTGGCTCGAGGGAAACCTGCCCTCCACTGTGTTAAAGTGTAGTGTATTAAATAGAAAATTTGAGGTAAATTTAGAGCAACAGATCAGTAGACAACTGCCATTGAAAAGGTAGTTTGTTACTCACAGATCCCAAGAGGAGGAGTGCGCCATACCATGGGAGGGCCACGTGGGGAAGCTCCAGGGTCGGTCAGGAGGCAGAGGGAGGGGGGAAACGTGGGTGAGAGCCTTTACTGTGGTTTCCATGAGAAGGAACAGGCAAGGCAGGGTCAGCAGGTTCAGGACTTGCTGGTTTGGATCACTTCAGGGCTCTGGGTGTAGGGGCTTCCCTAGGTGTCTGGCTCCTGGCCCTGGGTGACTAGGGTGGGGGGAGAGTGAGCACCCCATAGAGGAGGTGGTGGCAGGTATGGACTTACTTGGCTGCTCAGAGGGGAACTGACCACCTCTAGCCAGGACCTCAAAACTGGGTCAAGAGAATGTTTTGAAAAACTGTTATGTCTACCAGGCCATCTCTTCCCAGCAGAGAGGCAGCATCTCTGGGTGTTACGGCACCACAGATCCATGTGGACTCGAGTGTCTGTGTTTGAGAAGTGGCTGTAAACTACGGCCTCCCCTTTGTCAAGGCAGACTCCAGCCTCAGCTCAACAGAGACATGTTGCCCTGAGTCGACTGACCCAGGTGGGTTGTTTGGCCTAATGCCACAAAGGTTTCAGGCTAGGGGTTCCACATACATCACAAGAGGGGGTCCCTCACCTCGGAGCCTCTTCTGGGCTTAGTTGCCCTACATAGAAAAAAACGCTGACACTTGAGAGCATGTTTACACACCTGGGAATGACCACCCAAATGTGGAGCATGTGAATGCCTCGGATGGAGGAGGTGGATGTCAGAAACAAGAAGTGGGTTCCACAGAAGGGATGCCTTGTCCCCCATAATGATGCCTCAATAGGATTGATTCCGTCAGCACAAAACAAGGAGTTCTTGGTCCAATTTTTCATTTGGGAATGTTTCCACAAGCAGGAGGTAAGGTTAGAATGAAAACTTGAACCCAGATTGAAAAGGGCTTGGGTCATGTGTATGTGTGTGTGTCTAGTAAAAGTCAACAGTCTTGAAAGCTTTAAATGCTAGAAACCCTGATAAATGGAATCAGATAGTATGCATTCTTTTCTGCCTGTCATCTTTTATTCAGTGTAATATTTTTGAAAAACATTTCATCCATGTTTTTGTGGGTATCAATAGTTTATTCCTTTTTTAATGCTGAGTTGAATTCCATTATATGAATGTAATTTGTTTTTTCATTTCCCTCTTAATGGACATTGGGGGTGTTTCTGGTTTTTGTCTAATATGCCTAAAGCTTCTGTGGACATTCTTGTATACTTCTTTCTTGTTTTCATTTGCTTGAGTAAATATCTAAAAGTGTAATTACTGGGTCACAGTGCAGGCACACGTTTAATTTTATGAGAAACTTCCAAAATTGTGCCATTTTATACTTCTATAAACAATGTTGGACAATTATAATTGGTCTATATTATTACCGACATTAGATGTTATTTGTCCTTTTCATTTTAGCCATTTTAGTGGCTATGTACTGATGACTGATGATATTGAGCAATTTTTCATGTGTTTATTAATCATTTATATATATATATAGTGTGTGTGTGTGTGTGTGTGTGTGTGTGTGTGTGTGTGAAGTGCCTATTCATATCTTTTGCCCAGAGTTTTGTTGGGTTTTCTGTGAATTATTAACTTGGAAGGGAGCTATTTATATATTTTGGTATCAAGTCTTTTGTCATGTATATTTATTACAGCTATTTTCTCCTAATCTGGGGACTTTCCTGTCTATTTCCTTTTTTTTTTTTAAAGCATTTTTGGATGTGGACCATTTTTAAAGTCTTTATTGAATTTGTTTCACTATTGCTTCTGTTTTATGTTTTGGTTTTTTTTTTTGGCCGCAAGGCACGTGGGATCTTAGCTCCCTGACCAGGGATCGAACCCTCACCCCCTGAATTGGAAGGCGAAGTCTTAACCACTGGACCACCAGGGAAGTCTATCCTGTCTATTCCTTAATGATATCTTTTGATGACTAAAAATTTCTAATTTTCATGAAGTCTGTTTTATCTGTTTTCTACCTCTATTATGTTAATGTGACTAATTACATTGATTGATTTTCACATGCTAAATAATGGATTTCCTGCACAAACCCTACTTGGTTATGAAATATTATGCTTTTTACATATCATTGGATTTGATTTGCTACTATTTGATTAAGGATTCTTATGCTTGTGCTTATGAGGGTGATTCGTCTGTATTTTAGATCAGTGTTATGCTGCCCTTATAAAATTGAGAAGTATTCCCTTCTGAAAGTTTGTATAAAATTAGTGTCTTTTTTTTCCCCTTAAATGTTTGATAATATCTAACAGTAAAACTACTTGACTTTGGAATTACTTAAATAAGGTTTCAGATTACAAATGCAGCTTCTTTAAATAGATATAAGGTTTTCAGATGATCTATTTCTTGTCTCTTTTTTTTTTTGGTGATTTGTACTCTTGAGAAACTTTTCTATTTCATCTAATTATATTTACAGTATATATGGTATAACATTGTTAGAAAATAGATTGCCTAATTTCCAAACATTTGGAGACTTCCCAGGTATCTTTTTGTTACTGCTTTCTAATTAAATTATGTTGTGTTCAAAAAAACATTCTTGGTATGATTTTAATCTTTTTTGAAATTTTTGAGACTTGTTTTATGGGTTAACATATAGTTTATCTTGGGTGATGTTCTACGTGCACATGAAAAGAATGTAAATTCTGCAGTGATTGGGTGTATGTTCTGTAATGTCGATTAAGTTATGTTGATTGATAGCGTTCCAGCGTTCTTTGTTCTTACTCACTTAATGTCTACTTGACCTATCAACTATTGGGAGGAGTATGTTGGAATCTCCACCTATAATTCTGTCTGTTCTCCTTTTAATTCTATCAGATAATGTATTTCAACCCTGTATTATTTAAGCATTTTATGCTTCAAGTATTTTGATGCTCTATTAAAAGCATACACATTTAGGAATTTTAAGTATTCTTGATAAAGTGCCCACTTTATCATTATGAAATGTTCTTCTTTATCTATGTCAATACTCCTTTTTCCTGAAGTCTACTTTGTCTGGTACGAATATAGTTATTTCAGCTTTCTGATGATTAGCATGAACATGATGTATCTTTTTCCATTCATTTACTTTTTTTTTTTTTACTTCAAATATAGACTTTACTGTAAAGTTTACGTATGGGCTTCGATTGAGGGTTTTACATAAAAATGCACACATAGGTAGTGTGTTCTCACTATAGGACCCTTTCTCCATCTTGTGGACTCTTTGCTTTAACATCCATCTCTCTTCTACTCCTTCAGTTGTTTGACAGAAGTAAAACAGCAACATCCTCCACCCTTCCCACTTTCTTCTTTTTTTTTTTTTTATTGGAGTAGAGTTGCCTTACAATGTTATGTTAGTTTCTACTGTACAGCAAAGTGAATCAGCTATACGTATACATATATCCCCTCCTTTTTGGATTTCCCTCCCATTTAGGTCACCGGAGAGCACTGAGTAGAGTTTCCTGTGCTATACAGTAGGTTCTCATTAGTTATCTATTTTGTACTCCATTCATTTAAATTTTTTAAAATAAATTTTTTTAAAATAAATTTTTATTTATTTTATTTATTTGTTTTTGGCTGCATTGGGTCTTTGTTGCTGCACACGGGCTTTCTCTAGTTGCAGTAAGCGGGGCTACTCTTAGTTGCAGTGTGCGGGCTTCTCATTGTGGTGGCTTCTTTTGTTGCAGAGCACGGGCTCTAGGTGCGCAGGCTTCACTAGTTGTGGCACGAAGGCTCAGTAGTTGTGGCTCGCGGGCTCTAGAGCGCAGGCTCAGGAGTTGTGGTGCATGGGCTTAGTTGCTCTGTGGCATGTGGGATCTTCCCAGAGCAGGGTTCGAACCCGTGTCCCCTGCCTTGGCAGGTGGATTCTTAACCACTGTGCCACCAGGGAAGCCCCATTCATTTACTTTTAACCTATCTGTGTCTTTATATTTAAAGTGGGTTTCTTGGAAACATACTATAGTTTGATGTTGCTTTTCTGTCCGGACTGGCAAGTTTCTCCTTTAACTGCTGTCTTTAATCCATTTATATTTAATGCGATTACTATGTTTGAGTGTAAGTCTACTGCTTTGCTATTAGCTTTCTATTTTTCCTATGTGTATTTTTTCTTTTTTCTTCTTTTTCTGCCTTCATTTACAATTGAGTATTTTTCACTGTTATACCTTATCACTTCTCTTGGATTATTACTATCCCACTTTGTTTTATTTTCTTCAGTGCTTGCTCTACGGTTTATGTTATGCACCTTCAATTTATCACAATCTGTATTCAGGCAATGTTATACCATATATACTATAAACATAATTAATTTAAATAAAGTAATACATATTTTTATAAAATGTAGTAAGAAGTTTACAACTGTATACTTATATTTTCCCCTCCTCTTCTTTGTTGTCATTCGTTTACTTCTATATATTATAAATACGAATCAATAAGACTTTCAAAATTATATTATTGTTCCTTTTCCTGGGATAAATTCTGTTATTTTTAATACTGTGCTGGATTTTTACTAATTTAAAATATTTTTGCATTCATATTAATAAATTAAATTCAGTATAATTTTGTTTTTTTACACAACCTTTTTCCAGTCTTGGCATTGAGGTTATACCAGTCTCGTAAAATGACTGGGAAAGTGTCCATCATTTTATACTCCCTGGCCGCCATCGTCCTCCACCTGGGCTGCTGCAGCAGCCTGGAATCTGGTCTTTACCCGTTCAATCTTGTCTTGTCACACACTTCTGCCCCCAAGACTATTTCCCACAATGCGGTGATTCCTCTAACACTATTTACAATAGCCAGGACATGGAAGCAACCTAAATGTCCATCAACAGATGAATGGATAAAGAAGATGTGGTACATATATACAATGGAATATTACTCAGCCATAAAAGGAATGAAGCTGGGTCATTTGTAGAGACGTGGATGGACCTAGAGACTGTCATACAGAGTGAAGTAAGTCAGACAGAGGAAAACAAATATCGTATATTAACGCATATATGTGGAATCTAGAAAAATGGTACAGATGAACCTATTTGCAAAGCAGAAATAGACACAGATATAGAGAACAAACATATGGACACCAAAGGGGGAAAGGGGGGGTGGGATGAATTGGGAGATTGGGATTATATATATACGCTTCTATGTATAAAATAGATAACTGATGAGAACCTGCTGTATAGCACAGGGAACTCTTCTCAGTGCTCCATGATGACCTAAATGGGAAGGAAATCCCAAAAAGAGGGGATATAAGTATACGTATAGCTGATTCACTTTGCTGTACAGCGGAAACTAACACAACACTGTAAAGCGACTATACCCCAATTAAAAATAAATAAATAAATAGGGCTTCCCTGGTGGCTCAGTGGTTGAGAATCTGCCTGCCAATGCAGGGGACACGGGTTCGAGCCCTGGTCTGGGAAGATCCCACGTGCCGCGGAGCAACTGGGCCTGCGAGACACAACTACTGAGCCTGTGCGTCTGGAGCCTGTGCTCCGCAACAAGAGAGGCCACGATAATGAGAGGCCCGTGCACCGAGATGAAGAGTGGCCCCTGCTCGCCGCAACTAGAGAAAGCCCTTGCACAGAAACGAAGGCCCAACACAGCCAAAAATAAATAAATAAATTTATTTTAAAAAAATTAGGAATCTGAGCTAATGTTTAAAAAATAAATAAGTAAATAAAATACACATCCCTTGACTTGAACAGTTCAGAGCTCATCTTAGTAACTCAGTAACTATTTTTTTTTCTGGGGTTTCTCTACCACCGTATCAGCTGCAATGATGTCACGTGACCAGAAGACCAGTATTGGGTCACAACAGCTTTTCTATCCACATTCCCACTTTATGTGGAGTTTCAGTTGTACCAATGGTGGTATTAACAGCTACTGCCCCACCATCATTTTCATGCAATTACTTGTGTGGTGTGATCCGGAGTCTGAATAGATGGGGAACTTTTAGTGAATGGTCATGGGTATGGCATTGCAAATGCAGTGACCTGACATTCTCTGTATTTTACCTGAATTTGGGGTCCAAGGCAGACTTTTACAGCAGAATATAGTGTTGAGATAATTGGTATAGGGCTTCCCTGGTGGCGCAGTGGTTGAGAGTCCGCCTGCCGATGCAGGGGACACGGGTTCGTGCCCTGGTCCGGGAAGATCCCACATGCCATGGAGCGGTTGGGCCCGTGAGCCATGGCCGCTGAGCCTGTGCATCCGGAGCCTGTGCTCCGCAACGGGAGAGGCCACAACAGTGAGAGGCTCGTGTACTGCAAAAAAAAAAAAAAAGAAAAAGTAAAAATAATTGGTATAAAAATCTGTCCAAAAAATTTTTCCTCTTCATAGAGGTGGAGACAACCCTCTAAGGTATAATTTCTACTTAGAGCTATTCCTTCCAGAGATGCAGGCGAGGTGCCATTTCTGAAACTTTTCCAACAGAAATATGTCAAGTGCCACATTTTTTCCATTTTAGTTTATGCTTTTTCACTGTTGTCCCTTCATCAATAAATGGTGGGGTTTCCTTTACCTTCCTGATGCCCTTGTGGAAAGTGGCTAATGCACTAAAAGATAATCATTCCAGTTTTCTTGAGGAGAACGTTGAGGCTAACAGAAGTTGTGTAAGTGGCCCCGGGACACATGTGACCATGCGGCAGAGCAGGGACGCAAAATACACCCTATGGTCAGACTTGGTTTTGATCTCAGGGCTGTGGTTTCTTCACTTCTTTCAGCACCAGTGTGCTCATAGGATTGACATGAGGAATTAAAGAAGGTGGTACGTAAAGTATACATCCAATAAAGTTCCCACCACTGGGGACTGAAGCACTGTCTATAATTCAGTTTAACAATTTAGTAGAAGATTTTTTTGAGCGCTTACTGGTACCAGACCTTTTGTCAGGTTCCGTGGGCAAATAAAAAGGTGATTGAGAAATGGTCCCCCACCCTTCCGGCATCACCGACTGGCATGGGATGAGAATCACACATGAGCAGGCATGTGAAGTCACAGGGCCAAGTCTATATCAGCAGAGCAGTGGCAGCTGGGAGCAGGAAAGGGCAGGTGATTCATTTTGCCTGGCAGGGTTTTGCAGGACTTCAGAGAGGAAGTGGCACTGGAGGTAAAGCTTGACGGAAGAGTGAAATTTCATCAGACAGAGGATGTGGGTAGGGCACTTGGAACAGAGCTAGGGCGGATTGCAGACAGACCTTGGTGAATCGCCTTGGGCGCGCTGCTGCGGAATCATAGGGGGTCTCGGATTAATAGTCAACCTTGCTGTGGTTTCTTTCTCACTGTGTCTTTTCTTTGAAATGAATGGAGATTTTTCATCTTTTATCCTTGTTTTTCTCCTCTCTGGGTTACAGTGGCAGGTTGCTTTGTTTTCCCTTGATAAACTGACTGGTCCAGATAGCATTTCCGTTACCATTTATGGAACAAGGCCAAGATATTTCTTTCACACACAGGGCCGACTAAATCGTCCATTCCTTTCCTTTTCCTTCTTCAGCCTATTTGTACCATCTGAAACACGTCTTTGCAGTAACCTTTTGCAGGCATTGATTGTCGAGTCTCCTGCCTTGGGCTGCTGTCAGTGCTGGAAAGCAACGTGACGTGGCTGATGTTGAGCTGGTCCGCCCGTGCTGGTGTAACAACCAGGCCCCTTGGTGCATTGCAACACTCTGTTGATTCCACACCCAATCACTGGCATATGATGAACAGACAATGCTTTCTCTGTCAGTTTTTCCTTTAAGGATTAGCTTAAGCCAGGGGTGTCTTTTTTTTTTTTTTTTTTTTTAATTAATTAATTTATTTATTTTTTAACTTTTTGCTTTATAACAAATTTAATCAGTTATACATATACATATGTTTCCATATCCCCTCCCTTTTGCGTCTCCCTCCCACCCTCCCTATCCCACCCCTCCAGGCGGTCACAAAGCACCAAGCTGATCTCCCTGTGCTATGCGGCTGCTTCCCACTAGCTATCTACCTTACGTTTGGTAGTGTATATATGTCCATGCCGCTCTTTCACTTTGTCACAGCTTACCCTTCCCCCTCCCCATATCCTCAAGTCCATTCTCTAGTAGGTCTGTGTCTTTATTCCTGTCTTACCCCTATGTTCTTCATGACATTTTTTTTTCTTAAATTCCATATATGTGCGTTAGCATACAGTATTTGTCTTTCTCTTTCTGACTTACTTCACTCTGTATGACAGACTCTAGGTCTATCCACCTCATTACAAATAGCTCAATTTCATTTCTTTTTATGGCTGAGTAATATTCCATTGTATATATGTGCCACATCTTCTTTACCCATTCATCCGATGATGGACACTTAGGTTGCTTCCATCTCCTGACTATTGTAAACAGAGTTGCAATGAACATTTTGGTACATGACTCTTTCTGAATTATGGTTTTCTCAGGGTATATGCCCAGTAGTGGGATTGCTGGGTCATATAGTAGTTCTATTTGTAGTTTTTTAAGGAACCTCCATACCGTTCTCCATAGCGGCTGTACCAATTCACATTCCCACCAGCAGTGCAAGAGTGTTCCCTTTTTTCCACACCCTCTCCAGCATTTATTGTTTCTAGATTTTTTGATGATGGCCATTCTGACTGGTGTGAGATGATATCTCATTGTAGTTTTGATTTGCATTTCTCTAATGAGTAAAGATGTTGAGCATCCTTTCATGTGTTTGTTGGCAGTCTGTATATCTTCTGTGGAGAAATGTCTATTTAGGTCTTCTGCCCATTTTTGGATTGGGTTGTTTGTTTTTTTGTTATTGAGCTGCATGAGCTGCTTATAAATTTTGGAGATTAATCCTTTGTCAGTTGCTTCATTTGCAAATATTTTCTCCCATTCTGAGGGTTGTCTTTTGGTCTTGTTTATGGTTTCCTTTGCTGTGCAAAAGCTTTGAAGTTTCATTAGGTCCCATGTGTTTATTTTTGTCTTTATTTCCATTTCTCTAGGAGGTGGGTCAAAAAGGATCTTGCTGTGATTTATGTCATAGAGTGTTCTGCCTATGTTTTCCTCTAAGAGTTTGATAGTGTCTGGCCTTACATTTAGGTCTTTAATCCATTTTGAGCTTATTTTTGTGTATGGTGTTAGGGAGTGATCTAATCTCATACTTTTACATGTCCCTATCCAGTTTTCCCAGCACCACTTATTGAAGAGACTGTCCTTTCTCCATTGTACATTCCTGCCTCCTTTATCAAAGATAAGGTGACCATATGTCCGTGGGTTTAACTCTGGGCTTTCTATCCTGTTCCATTGATCTATCTTTCTGTTTTTGTGCCAGTACCATACTGTCTTGATTACTGTAGCTTTGTAGTATAGTCTGAAGTCAGGGAGCCTGATTCCTCTAGCTCCATTTTTCGTTCTCAAGATTGCTTTGGCTATTCGGGGTCTTTTGTGTTTCCATACAAATTGTGCAATTTTTTGTTCTAGTTCCATGAAAAATGCCAGTGGTAGTTTGATAGGGATTGCATTGAATCTGTAGATTGCTTTGGGTAGTAGAGTCATTTTCACAATGTTGATTCTTCCAATCCAAGAACATGGTACATCTCTCCATCTATTTGTATCATCTTTAATTTCTTTCATCAGTGTCTTATAATTTTCTGCACACAGGTCTTTTGTCTCCTTAGGTAGGTTTATTCCTAGATATTTTATTCTTTTTGTTGCAATGGTAAATGGGAGTGTTTCCTTGATTTCACTTTCAGATTTTTCATCATTAGTATATAGGAATGCCAGAGATTTCTGTGCATTAATTTTGTATCCTGCAACTTTACCAAATTCATTGATTAGCTCTATTAGTTTTCTGGTAGCATCTTTAGGATTCTCTATGTATAGTATCATGTCATCTGCAAACAGTGACAGCTTTACTTCTTCTTTTCCGATTTGGATTCCTTTTATTTCCTTTTCTTCTCTGATTGCTGTGGCTAAAACTTCCAAAACTATGTTGAATAAGAGTGGTGAGAGTGGGCAACCTTGTCTTGTTCCTGATCTTACTGGAAATGGTTTCAGTTTTTCACCATTGAGGACGATGCTGGCTGTGGGTTTGTCATATATGGCCTTTATTATGTTGAGGAAAGTTCCCTCTATGCCTACTTTCTGCAGGGTTTTTATCATAAATGGGTGTTGAATTTTGTCGAAAGCTTTCTCTGCATCGATTGAGATGATCATATGGTTTTTCTCCTTCAATTTGTTAATATGGTGTATCACGTTGATTGATTTGCGTATATTGAAGAATCCTTGCATTCCTGGAATAAACCCCACTTGATCATGGTGTATGATCCTTTTAATGTGCTGTTGGATTCTGTTTGCTAGTATTTTGTTGAGAATTTTTGCATCTATGTTCATCAGTGATATTGGCCTGTAGTTTTCTTTCTTTGTGACATCCTTGTCTGGTTTTGGTATCAAGGTGATGGTGGCCTCGTAGAATGAGTTTGGGAGTGTTCCTCCCTCTGCTATATTTTGGAAGAGTTTGAGAAGGATAGGTGTTAGCTCTTCTCTAAATGCTTGATAGAATTTGCCTGTGAAGCCATCTGGTCCTGGGCTTTTGTTTGTTGGAAGATTTTTTATCACAGTTTCAATTTCAGTGCTTGTGATTGGTCTGTTCATATTTTCTATTTCTTCCTGATTCAGTCTTGGCAGGTTGTGCATTTCTAAGAATTTGTCCATTTCTTCCAGGTTGTCCATTTTATTGGCATAGAGTTGCTTATAGTAATCTCTCATGATCTTTTGTATTTCTGCAGTGTCAGTTGTTACTTCTCCTTTTTCATTTCTAATTCTATTGATTTGAGTCTTCTCCCTTTTTTTCTTGATGAGTCTGGCTAATGGGTTATCAATTTTGTTTATCTTCTCAAAGAACCAGCTTTTAGTTTTATTGATCTTTGCTATCGTTTCCTTCATTTCTTTTTCATTTATTTCTGATCTGATTTTTATGATTTCTTTCCTTCTGCTAACTTTGGGATGTTTTTGTTCTTCTTTCTCTAATTGCTTTAGGTGCAAGGTTAGGTTGTTTATTCGAGATGTTTCCTGTTTCTTAAGGTGGGATTGTATTGCTATAAACTTCCCTCTTAGAACTGCTTTGGCTGCATCCCATAGGTTTTGGGTCGTCGTGTCTCCATTGTCATTTGTTTCTAGGTATTTTTTAATTTCCTCTTTGATTTCTTCAGTGATCACTTTGTTATTAAGTAGTGTATTGTTTAGCCTCCATGTGTTTGTATTTTTTACAGCTCTTTTCCTGTAATTGATATCTAGTCTCATAGCATTGTGGTCGGAAAAGATACTTGATACAATTTCAATTTTCTTAAATTTACCAAGGCTTGATTTGTGACCCAAGATATGATCTATCCTGGAGAATGTTCCATGAGCACTTGAGAAAAATGTGTATTCTGTTGTTTTTGGATGGAATGTCCTATAAATATCAATTAAGTCCATCTTGTTTAATGTATCATTTAAAGCTTGTGTTTCCTTATTTATTTTCATTTTGGATGATCTGTCCATTGGTGAAAGTGGGGTGTTAAAGTCCCCTACTATGAGTGTGTTACTGTCGATTTCTCCTTTTATGGCTGTTAGTATTTGCCTTATGTATTGAGGTGCTCCTATGTTGGGTGCATAAATATTTACAATTGTTATATCTTCTTCTTGGATCGATCCCTTGATCATTATGTAGTGTCCTTCTTTGTCTCTTCTAGTAGTCTTTATTTTAAAGTCTATTTTGTCTGATATGAGAATTGCTACTCCAGCTTTCTTTTGGTTTCCATTTGCGTGGAATATCTTTTTCCATCCCCTTACTTTCAGTCTGTATGTGTCTCTAGGTCTGAAGTGGGTCTCTTGTAGACAGCATATATATGGGTCTTGTTTTTGTATCCATTCAGCCAATCTGTGTCTTTTGGTGGGAGCATTTAGTCCATTTACATTTAAGGTAATTATCGATATGTATGTTCCTATTCCCATTTTCTTAATTGTTTTGGGTTCGTTATTGTAGGTCTTTTCCTTCTGTTGTGTTTCTTGCCTAGAGAAGTTCCTTTAGCATTTGTTGTAAAGCTGGTTTGGTTTGGTGGTGCTGAACTCTCTCAGCTTTTGCTTGTCTGTAAACGTTTTAATTTCTCCATCAAATCTGAATTTGATCTGAATGAGATCCTTGCTGGGTAGAGTAATCTTGGTTGCAGGTTTTTCTCCTTCATCACTTTAATTATGTCCTGCCACTCCCTTCTGGCTTGTAGAGTTTCTGCTGAGAGATCAGCTGTTATCCTGATGGGGATTCCCTTGTGTGTTATTTGTTGCTTTTGCCTTGCTGCTTTTAATATGATTTCTTTGTGTTTAATTTTTGACAGTTTGATTAATATGTGTCTTGGCGTATTTCTCCTTGGATTTATTCTGTATGGGACTCTCTGTGCCTCCTGGACTTGACTGACCATTTCCTTTCCCATATTAGGGAAGTTTTCAACTATAATCTCTTCAAATATTTTCTCAGTCCCTTTCTTTTTCTCTTCTTCTTCTGGAACCCCTATAATTCGAATGTTGGTGTGTTTAATGTTGTCCCAGAGGTCTCTGAGACTGTCCTCAGTTCTTTTCATTCTTCATGTATTGTGTTTTTAATCGATGCTTGATTCATCTTTAGTTCTTCTAGGTCCTTGTTAACTGTTTCTTGCATTTTGTCTATTCTATTTCCAAGATTTTGGATCTGGGAAATAGAATCTTGGATCATCTTTACCATCATTATTCTGAATTCTTTTTCAGGTAGACTGCCTATTACCTCTTCATTTGTTAGATCTGGTGGGTTTTTATCTTGCTCCTCCTCCTGCTATGTGTTTTTCTGTCTTCTCATTTTGCTTATCTTACTGTGTTTGGGGTCTCCTTTTTGCAGGCTGCAGGTTCGTAGTTCCCGTTGTTTTTGGTGTCTGTCCCCAGTGGCTAAGGTTGGTTTAGTGGGTTGTGTAGGCTTCCTGGTGGAGGGGACTAGTGCCTGTGTTCTGGTGGATGAGGCTGGATCTTGTCTTTCTGGTGGGCAGGTCCACGTCTGGTGGTGTGTTTTGGGGTGTCTGCAGACTTTTTATGAGTTTAGGCCACCTCTCTGCTAATGGGTGGCGTTGTGTTCCTGTCTTGCTAGTTGTTTGGCATAGGGTGTCCAGCACTGTAGCTTGCTGGTCGTTGAGTGAAGCTGGGTGCTGGTGTTGAGATGGAGATCTCTGGAAGATTTTTGCCGTTTGATATTATGTGGAGCTGGGAGGTCTCTTGTGGACCAGTGTCCTGAAGTTGGCTCTCCCACCTCAGAGGCACAGCACTGACTCCGGGCTCCTCAATTTGGAATGATGTGTTGTCTATTCATGTATTCCACAGATGCAGGGTACATCAAGTTGATTGTGGAGCTTTAATCCGCTGCTTCTGAGGCTGCTGGGAGAGGTTTCCCTTTCTCTTCTTTGTTCTCACAGCTCCTGGGTCTCAGCTTTGGATTTGGCCCCGCCTCTGTGTGTAGGTCGCCGGAGGGCGTCTGTTCTTTACTCAGGCAGGACAGGGTTAAAGGAGCAGCCTCTTCGGGGACTCTGGCTCACTCAGGCCGGGCGGGAGGGAGGGGCACGGAGTGCGGGGCGAGCCTGCAGCGGCAAAGGTCGGCGTGACGTTGCACCAGCCCGAGGCGCGCTGTGCGTTCTCCCAGGGAAGCCGCCCCTGGATCCCGGGACCCCGGCAGTGGCGGGCTGCACAGGCTCCCGGAAGGGCGGCGTGGGCAGTGACCTGCGCTCGCACACAGGCCCCTTGGCGGCGGCAGCAGCAGCCCCAGCGTCCCACGCCCGTCTCTGGGCTCCGCGCTTTCAGTCGTGACTCGCGCCCGTCTGTGGAGCCCCTTTAAGCAGCGCTCTTAATCCCCTCTCCTCGCGCACCAGGAAACCAAGAGGGAAGAAAAAGTCTCCTGCCTCCTCGGCAGCTCCAGAGTCCTCCCGGACTCCCTCCCGGCTAGCTGTGGCACACCAGCCCCCTCCAGGCTGAGTTCTCACCGCCAGCCCCAGTCCTCTCCCCGCGCTCCGACCGAAGCCCGAGCCCCAGCTTCCAGCGCTGCGCGCCCCGGCGGGCGAGCAGACAAGCCTCTCGGGCTGGTGAGTGCCGCTCGGCACTGATCCTCTGTGTGGGGATCTCTCCGCTTTGCCCTACCCAGGTATGTGGGGAGTTTCTTGCCTTTTGGGAGGTCTGGGGTCTTCTGCCAGCGTTCAGTAGGTGTTCTGTAGGAGTTGTTCCACGTGTAGCTGTATTTCTGGTGTATCCGTGGGGAGGAAGGTGATCTCCGCGTCTTACTCTTCCGCCATCTTACCCGGAAGTCCAGGGGTGTCTTAATGTTTGTTTTTTTTCTTAAAATCGGAGGAAATCTAGTTTCAAGTGGTAAATCACCAAAGGAGGATTTTAGAGGCACATTTCTGGGTCAGGGGGGAGGAGGCACTTGATTAAATATATGCAAGCAAATACTGATTGAATCTCATTATGAGAGCATTTCTACTTCATGAGACGTAGGAGATTTGGTTGTGGCCATCAAGGAACTTAGAATCATGGAGAATTATATTAAGTATTAGATATTAATATTAGATAAAATAGCAAGACGTAATCAAGTGAATTAAAGCAGTATAAAATGTACACAGGAGTGTGAGCAGAGGAAGGGCTAAAGCTAAATATACTTGATTTAGTTCCATCATGACCTTGACCTCCAGCAAATGTTAAATAATGGTGATAAGATTTCATACAACCACACATCATTACCTAACCGTGTGCTTGTCTGTGTACTTAGGATCTTAAAAAAGTAACATACTGACTCTAGAAAGAAAGAATTACATATTCTTGTTTTTCCACGTTTTCGTGTTGAGGGGAACTGCAGGCCGCTCAAGTGGACAGACATCGAGAAGACAAGGGGTGCTCGCCAGGAGGGGCTGAGATCTGTGCTGGGCAGGGGAGTGGAGGGAAGGATATTTTGGCTGAACAAAGGTTTCCTTTAACTGAATTGCAAGGGAGGCAAAGAGGAGAAAAACCTGGACTTCCATTCCTTCACTGTGGAAAGTTCTAGAGTCAATAGAAAACCGTAAAACACAACGTAATTTGGGAATTGATGTTGAAAGTCAACAAGTAGTTGAAAATAGTTGCTGCCTATTTCCATCAATAAATTTCCATCAGTAACTAGACCAGACGGGAGAACTAGGCAACAAATAATACCAGAAAATTCCCATAACACAGTGAGGTTTTCCCCAGTCAGTCAGCCACAAACTGATTGTCTGTCCTGAGGGTTTTCAGATTAGTTTCCAAGGAGTCAGGAAAAGGATAGAATTCTACCTTACGCTCCCTACCTAAATCTCTTAGGCAGTGGTTCTCAAACTATATAGTGTGCATCAAATCCACCTGGTGGGCGTGTTTAAAACACAGTTTCTGATTCCACAGGTAGGGCCTGAGAATGTGCATTTCTAAGAAATTCTCAGGAGATACTGATGCTGCTAGCCCAGGGACCACACTTGGAGAACCACTCCTTTGGGGCCAGTGGGACCCATGACCAAGTCCTTGTGTTGGCCCCTGGGCTCTGATCAACACTGAGATCACTTTGGGAAAAATCAAACTATGGAAGAGGATCTTGGTCTACCACTGAATCCAGTCCTTTCCTTTTGTTATTTAAAGTGGCTCTAAGTTTCATGTACTTAAAATGCTGAATCTGGGGCTTCCCTGGTGGCGCAGTGGTTGAGAGTCTGCCTGCCGATGCAGGGGACACGGGTTCGTGCTCCGGTCAGGGAAGATCCCACATGCCACGGAGCGGCTGGGCCCGTAAGCCATGGCCGCTGAGCCTGCGCGTCCGGAGCCTCCTCAACGGGAGAGGCCACAGCAGTGAGAGGCCCGCATACAGCAAAAAAAAAAAAAAAAAAAAAAAAAAGCTGCATCTGGTTTTGAATGGTCTGATTAATTTGTGGATGAAATTACTCCTACGGCAATAAGTATTTATTTAGAGTGTTCTCCTTTCCCTATCAAAGCCTGAGATTTGATTTCTTTATACATATATTTGGATCATCATCATCATTCATGCTGAAATGAGAGAGCAAAGATCTCAGTCACCCCAGTGTATTTTTTTTTTTTTTTTTGCGGTACGCGGACCTCTCACTGTTGTGGCCTCTCCCGTCGCGGAGCACAGGCTCCGGATGCGCAGGCTCAGCGGCCATGGCTCACGGGCCCAGCCTCTCCGTGGCATGTGGGATCTTCCTGGACTGGGGCACAAACCCGTGTCCCCTGCATCGGCAGGCAGACTCTCAACCACTGCGCCACCAGGGAAGCCCACCCCAGTGTATTTTTAGTATCCAAGCACACGCACTTGATTATTATTTTCTGTTGAGGTTGTCATATGTTCCAGTAATTGCCAATAAAAGAGAAAAGCACTTTTTGTACATATAGTACCAAATAGGTTTGTCTACAGTGACCAAAAATAGAGTTTTCATTCCATGTTATTTTATACATCCTACTCCTCCCCTGCTTCCCAAAATAGACATATAAGACTAGATTTATTGGATTTTCGTGACTTATACAGAAGTACATACGTCATTGTAGTGTATCTAGGATAAAGGTTTTCTTCCTAGAGTAAAAGCTTCTGAAACTATGCAAATAAAGTTATGTTATTTATTATAGCATTAACTTAAGATACATTCTTCTGAATAGTTCAGCCTGTGTTTGGGATTTAACTTTCTTTTGCCCCCATGTGTATACAAATAAATACGCTGAAAGTTTCTTGAGGAATGGGATATTTACATAGTTTTAATTTACCTTCCCTCTGAATATTTTTTTTTTTTTTTTTTTTTTTTTTTTTTGCTGTACGCGGGCCTCTCACTGCTGTGGCCTCTCCCGTTGCGGAGCACAGGCTCCGGACACACAGGCTCCGCGGCCATGGCTCGCGGGCCCAGCCGCTCCGCGGCATGTGGGATCTTCCGGGATCGGGGCACGAACCCGTGTCCCCTGCATCGGCAGGCGGACTCTCAACCACTGCGCCACCAGGGAAGCCCCCCTCTGAATATTTCTTAAATACAATGATGAAAAGAGTAGCTTTACAGTGAGAAGTCCAGCAGATCCCATCTTAATCAAGTGATCAAAGTTAACATGAGTAACTCCCAGATCGAAGTCCTGTGCCACTTGATGGGAAGCAGTGAGAAGAACACGCCATCAGTCTGGGATGTTCTGGAACCCTCCTACACTGTTGGTGGGAATGTAAGTTGGTGCAGCCACTATGGAAAACAGTATGGAGGTTCCTCAGAAAACTAAAAATAGAGCTACCATATGATCCAGCAATCCCACTCATGGGCATATATGCAGAGAAAACTCCAATTTGAAAAGATACATGCACCCCAATGTTCATAGCAGCACTATTTACAATAGCCAAGACATGGAAGCAACCTAAATGTCCATTGACAGATGAATGGATAAAGAAGATGTGGTACATATATACAATGGAATGCTACTCAGCCATATAAAAGAATGAAATAATGCCATTTTCAGCATCATGGATGGACCTAGAGTTTACCATACTAAGTGAAGTAAGTCCGACAGAGAAAAACAAATATCATATGACATCACTTATATGTGGAATCTAACATATGATACAGATGAACTTTACAAAACAGAGACAGACTCACAAACATAGAGAACAGACTTATGGTTACCAAAGGGGAAAGAGGGTAGGGGAGGCATAAATTAGGAGTTTAGGATTAGCAGATACAAACTACTATGTATAAAATAGGTAAACAAAAAGGACCTACCATATAGCACAAGGGAACTATATTTAATATCTTGCAATAAACTATATAAAATCTGAAAAAGACGTTATATATAATCATGTTTAACTGAGTCACTTTGATGTACACTGAAACTAACACAACATTGTGAATCAACTATACATCAATAAAAAATTAAAATCTAGGATATTCCTATCCAAAATGAAAACCTGAATCTGATCATGAGGAAATACCAAACAAACTCAGATGGGAGGATATTCTACTAAATAACTGACCTGTAATCTTCAAAAGTGCCAAAGTCATGAAGATGAAGGGAAGACTAGAGGGCCATTCCATACTGAAGGATGCTGAAGAGACAGGAGAACCACATGCAGTGTGGATTCTGAAGGGAATGGGGAATCCTTTTGTTATAAAAATATTATTGGGACATTTGAAACAATTTAAATGAAACCTGAAAATTTGATGATAGTCATCTGTTAGTATTAATTTCCGGATTTTGGTGGTTTCTTGTGCTTATGTAGGTTATGTGTTTGTTTGTAGGAAATGCGCACTGAAGTATTCAGGAACGAAGGGGCGTAGGGTCAACTCTCAAAAGGTTCAGGAAAAAAAAGTTTCTCATATTGTATTCACAACTTTTCTGAAACTTGTGATTGTTTACAATAAATTCACTGAGGGCGTGCATTTTAATCCACGAATCAGTGGAGACAGAGGTACAATGCCTGATTGTTTGGCCTATTTTCAAGGTTGGCAATCTACAACCACAAAATTCTCTCCCATGTGTTTAGAGATCATAAAGTATTCCTGGTGCTTCCTGCAAGTGGGAGGTAGGGTGAGTCCAGGGTGAATACAGGCCCTTCCTCGGGATAGCACAGTGGTGTGTGAAAATGAGAACAAAAGAAAGCAAAATAAGCACTGACTTGTCCGCCTGATGGCCAGGCTGAGCTCTGCATGGAGCTGGCTGTGCCTCACCATGCTTTGTTTTTGTTTTTTTTGCGGTACGCGGGCCCCTCACCGCTGTGGCCTCTCCCGTTGCGGAGCGCAGGCTCAGCGGCCATGGCTCACAGGCCCAGCCACTCTGTGGCATGTGGGATCTTCCCGGACCGGGGCACGAACCCGTGTCCCCTGCATTGGCAGGCGGACTCCCAACCACTGCACCACCAGGGAAGCCCTCACCATGCTTTGTAATTGATGATGTAGGTTCTCCAAGGCCACTCAATTTACATGGTGCCTTGACTGTGCTTTTGGGCAGATATCGTGGTCATGTTTCTTGACTATATCTGAAGGCAAAACATGAGTGGCATATGTACTGGAGAAGAAACACAAAGAGAAGGAAGTACAACAAGAAAAAAAATGAGTGGATTCTATTTTGTTTCCTTCCAGTCAGTCTCATGAGTGAATAACGGCGTTCAAACATTTTGTCGGGATGTAGTTTTGAAGCTGAAGAGTCCCGTCTGTCTTTTACTTCTGTGCTTTGTCCCTCCCCCAGGGGGATATCCGTAATCCCATTTTTGGCAGCAAGCTTGCCCTCATGGCTGGTGGGACACCAGTTTTATCTTGTGTTAAGGCTGTCATTTTATGGCGAATGCTTAGTAATGCTTCACTCTGAGGTAGAAAAGAAATTGGCCTTTTCAGCCACGAAAGTCTTCAAACGATGGGACTCTCAGTCAGCTTGATTCGGAAGCTTCTGTCAGAGGCCTCTTCTAGAAAGGCTGCATTTCCTTTGTTTCCTCTGTGCTCACAGCAGGACAGGGCTGGGACTCGGGGGTGGCAGGGTGGACCCGGAGGCCCCAGGACGTAGAATTCAACTCTTAGGGTTGTTCAAGGGCAGGGTAGGTGCCTTCTTTTTTTTTGCGGTACGTGGGCCTCTCACTGTTGTGGCCTCTCCCGTTGTGGAGCACAGGTTCCGGACGCGCAGGCTCAGCGTCCATGGCTCACGGGCCCAGCCGCTCCATGGCATGTGGGATCTTCCTGGACCGGGGCACAAACCCATGTCCCCTGCATTGGCAGGCGGACTCTCAACCACTGCCCCACCAGGGAAGCCCTGGGTGCCTTCTTAAATGTGTCGTAGGCACCTCACTGCCTCGTCCTGGTCCTGGTCCTGGTCCTGCAGTCTGGCCCATGGCCATCTGGGTTCATCTCTCTTTTGTGTGTCAAGAAGCAGCCAGGAGATACCAATGCTTGGAATTTTTCCCACCATGCTCCCTGATATCATAACCTCTTTTGACAAGTAACATTTCCAGGGTACAGTAGGTGACAGTTTCATCACATTTTTGCCATCACACGAGATACCAAGTTTCCAGCCACATATCCAAAGCTCTGTTTTCTCTACTTGGCCAAGGTCTCATTTTGGTTCTGTTTCTTGTAGCATCCTACTTCCAGGTAAGAAATTCTGTATCAGTGAGGAATTTTATACAGCTGTCAGTGACAGAAGCCTTCACACAGTGCCTCAACTGAATTTGCTTTTCTCTTGCAATGAGAAACCTGGAGGTAGGCAGCCCAGGGCTGGCATGGTGACTTCCTGAGACTCAGGATCCTTCTGTCTTTCCACTGAACCATCCTTAGCATTGCTTGTCTCCTTGTGTTCACAAGATGGCTGCCTCTTCTCCAGCATTGCATCTGTATTCCAGTCAGAGAGAAGACAATGGTGCATGCCAGAGGAGTCTACCTCTGTAGTAAGTAGGTTTCTCACAAGCACAGCCAGGAGCTCATGCTTCTGTCCCCTTGGTCACTGTTGTGTCCTCCAGCAACCCTGACTGCAAGGGAAGCTGAAATCTCATTGTTACTGTTTTTTTAATTTTGTTCTCTTTTACTTTTATTTTATTTAGTTTTAGCTAAGCACATTGCCATCCCCAACAAGAGTTTGCTTATTATGGGGACAATAGCTAATGGGCAGGTAGTCTTGTCACAGCTCTGCTTGGCTTCTTTTGCAAACATGTCACTTCACATGACAGGGAAATAGCCATCTAGGTGGCCTTTAGCAGGCTCCAACTTGCACCACTGCCTCGTCATCCCCACTACAGAAAGGAACATTTTTGCTTTCACTCCCTGTATGTCAGCCTCAGGGAGGACTCTGGGTCCTCGGGAGTGGCACGTCCATCCCTGTGGTCACAGGGACATGAGCCACGCTTCTCATCTCTGCCTTACACAGCGGGAGGGGCGGTTTCCCCGAGGATGGGACAATGAAAACAGGTGACAATATTGCTGCCCTTAATTGAGAGAGATCTGATCAGTTAATATATATTGACAAAGACAGAAGAGGACTGTAGTTGGAAAGGAAACCATATTTGAAGCAGGAACATGAGTAGGGTGTACATTGTTCTATAAGGATCAGGAGCCTTGCTTGGCTACAGAGACCAGGAACCAAGGAGGACACAGGGAAGGGCCGAGGGGCTGGGAGCTGAGAAGCATTTCCGTCCCCTCCAGTGACGTTGTTTAGGCTCTTCTGCCTACAGAGGTGACGTGATCCATTGACAAAACATCCCTCCAGCTTACTCCCCTGTCCCTCTCGGGGTTTTTTGTTTCTTTTTTTGTTTTTTTTAATATCTTTTTTTTAACATCTTTATTGGAGTATAATTGCTTTACAGTGGTGTGTTAGTTTCTGCTGTATAACAAAGTGAATCAGCTATACATATACATATATCCCCATATCTCCTCCCTCTTGGGTCTCCCTCCCACCCTCCCTATCCCACCCCTCTAGGTGGTCACAAAGCACCGAGCTGATCTCCCTGTGCTATGCGGCTGCTTCCCACTAGCTATCTGTTTTACATTTGGTAGTGTATATATGTCCATGCCACTCTCTCACTTCGACCCAGCTTACGCTTCCCCCTCCCCGTGTCCTCAAGTTCATTCTCTACATCTGCGTCTTTATTCCTGTCCTGCCCCTAGGTTCATCAGTACCATTTTTTTAGATTCCATATATGTGCATTAGCATATGGTGTTTGTTTTTCTCTTTTTTTTTTTTTAAATTTATTTATTTTATTTATCTATTTTTGGCTGCGTTGGGTCTTCGTTGCTGTGTGCGGGGGCTACTCTTCATTGTGGTGTGCAGGCTTCTCATTGCAGCGGCTTGTCTTGTTGTGGAGCATGGGCTCTAGGCACGCAGGCTTCAGTAGTTGTGGCCTGTGGGCTCAGTAGTTGTGGCTCACGGGCTCTACAGCGCAGGCTCAGTAGTTGTGGCACACGGGCTTAGTTGCTCCGTGGCATGTGAGATCTTCCCAGACCAGGGCTCCCCTGCATTAGCAAGTGGATTCGCAACCACTGCGCCACCAGGGAAGCCCGTGTTTTTCTCTCTCTGACTTACTTCACTCTGTATGACAGACTCTAGGTCCATCCACCTCCCCACTCATTTTTGACATATATTAGTTAGCATTAGGTTCAGCTGAGACAGAAAATCTCAAGTGATCGTTACTTATAGTTGCTTAAAATAGACATGATTTTTTCTCTCACATAAAAGCCCAGGTGGGCAGCCCAGGGCTGGCATGATGCCTCATGGTTTCAGGGACCTGAGCTGCTGCTACCTTGCTTCTTTACATGTGGTTTCAACCTCCTGGTCTGTGGAAACTTGATCCAGGCAGCAGGATGGAGGCAAGGATGAAGTGTAAGGTGCTGTGCATGCTGTCCCTTAAGGAGGGGTCCCAGAAGCTGCCCAATGACACTTCCGCTTAAGGCCCTTTGTCCAGGTCTGTCACGTGACCACATCTAGCTTCAAGGAGGCCAAGAAATGTATTCTGAGGGGCCCAGCTGCAAGCTCTATTCTGAGGGTGGACAGGAGATTGGATATTGGGAGGCACAGCCTCTTGTTAGCCGCTCTGTCTGAAGGTCAGTGTAGGCATCCCCCAGCCGTGGCTCCCAGGGGACCTGGGTGGCATGAATCTGTACTTGTTCCTCCCAGCAGCCCATGGGCATTTCCTACAAGGGTGGATCATACCTCTGAAAACAGTCTGGGGAGTGTCAGCAGCAGCCTTTACAGGATTATAAAGAATAGCTCTTCTCCACAGAACAACTTAGAATCCTGGCAGCATAGGAAGTTTCGCATCCCACTCCTGGGCATATATCCAGACAAAACCATAGTTTGAAAAGATACATGCACCCCTATGTTCATAGCAGCAATATTCATAATAGCCAAGACATGGAAACAACCTAAATGTCCAGATGAATGGATAAAGAAGATGTGGTACATATATATAATGGAATATTACTCAGCCATAAAAAAGAATGAAATAATGCCATTTGCAGCAACGTGGATGGACCTAGGGATTATCATACTAAGTGAAGTAAGTCAGATAGGGAAAGACAAATACCATATGATATCATTTATATGTGGAATCTAAAATATGACACAAATGAACATATCTGCAAAACAGAAACAGACTCACAGACATAGAGAACAGACTTGTGGTTGCCAGGGGGGAGGGGGCATGGGGGAGGGATGGACTGGGAGTTTGGGGTTAGCAGATGCAAACTATTATATATAGGATGGATGAACAGCAAGGTCCTACTGTAGAACACAGGGAACTATATTTTGTGATAAACCATAATGGAAAAGAATATGAAAAAGAATGTAGGGCTTCCCTGGTGGCACAGTGGTTGAGAGTCCGCCTGCTGATGCAGGGAACACGGGTTCGTGCCCCGGTCTGGGAGGATCCCACATGCCGCGGAGCGGCTGGGCCCGTGATCCATGGCCGCGGAGCCTGCGCGTCCGGAGACTGTGCTCCGTGGCGGGAGAGGCCACAGCGGTGAGAGGCCCGCGTACCGCAAAAAAAAAAAAAAAAAAAAAAAAAAAAAAGAAAAAGAATGTATATATGTGTGTGTGTATATATATGCAAATCGTTTAGCTGTACAGCAGAAATTAACACACATTGTAAATCACCTATACTTCAATAAAATAAGAAAAGAAGTTTCACTAATTTTTAGCTGAGACAGAAAAGAGTAGTAGAAAGTTTTCACATGGAAGTCACCTAACTGAATTCTCCAAGGAGGCAACATAGCATCAAACTGCATAGGTTGAAATTTTTTAGAAGGATTCAGAGTTCTTGGAACTCAAATGTCTGACCTTTCTCCTGCATAGGATTTGCACAGCACAGCGTTGCCTCCTGTGACCCACAGAGGTACATTTCATTTGACCTGAAACCTCTTATTTGATGCTACATCTTTCTTTTCTTTGGACATTTCTATTTGGTCTAGAAAAGCTGCTAGAGCTGTATTTAATCCACTACTCTTGTTGATGATGCAGATACTGTAGACAAAGAATTTATTCTCCCTGAGAAGGTGAATTCAGTTTGGCTCTAGTGGCTGAACATTGCTGGATGAGTTGATTACCAGGGGATGCCTAGCTGGCAAGAACTTGGACCGGTGGGTGTGGGTTTCTGTGCACCTGCTCTCCACAAGGGTCATAAACCCCACTGACATCTTCTCAGGATTTTTTTTTTTTTTTTTTTTTTTTTTTGCGGTACGTGGGCCTCTCATTGCCATGGCCTCTCCCGTTGTGGAGCACAGGCTCCGGACGCGCAGGCTCAGTGGCCATGGCTCACGGGCCCAGCCGCTCCGCGGCATGTGGGATCTTCCCGGACAGGAGCACAAAACCACGTCCCCTGCATCGGCAGGCGGACTCTCAACCACTGCGCCACCAGGGAAGCCCAGGATTTGCTTTTTATATGGATTCCATTGTGCCAGAAATGCCTCTTCTCAGTGACTAGTTGGGTCACCCACACCTTCTTTTGGGGTGTGACATAGAAATGGAAATGGAAAAGCTGGAGGGAATCATCATAATATTAAAACGCAAATACTTCGTCATTTAATCCTTACGAACAAAGATTAAGAAAACTCCAAGAGTTGGAAATATAAGGGTTCACATGATCCTTTCACATAATGAAAGCTACCTCTCTCGAATATGCTCGATAAAGGATCATTCCATCTTTTTCCTGCGGCTTTATTGGACAGGGCTAATTGTTTGAAAGGCTTCTGTTCTACTGAGGAGAAATCAGACTTGAGGAGGAGTGTATTTCATTCTCACTGAACGAATACATCTCACTTTCCGTAAAGAAAATACAGGTGTGTGTTACTGCCTGATGTGTCAGGTAATATGAATCACAGTGATCTCTTGCATGTGGGGGAGTGTGTTAGGGCTTCCAAGATGCTTTATGTAATACTGTGGGCTCCAAATAGGATAATGTACAGTTAAGAATCACATAGGCAGGCATTTTTATAATGAGGAAAATTCAGGTTAAGAGCTCTGTTTGCTTTCCTGAGGTTACGCAGGTATGAGCATGTCTCCTCCTCTTCCTGTGTCTTTCTCCTCTGGATGCTGCAAGCCAGGGGAAGCCAGGATGGGTCAGGAGTAGGGCTGGGAGACGGCGGGGTGGGGCTTGGGGAGCACAGTGGCTGACCTCAGAGAGACGAGCCATTTGGGAGGGACAATTTTCCTCTACCTTTCTAGGTTCTTCTGGCTGGCTTAATAATTAAATTGACTAGAAACAGATAAACAGGAGGAAAAAAGAATTATTTACATACAGGGGCTCCATGAGAATATGAGGACAGTCAGGCAATTGAGGCTATGCTATTCTGAGCTAAGGGGACGGGGGGATGTCGGGGAAGACAGTTAACAGGAAGACGGAAAACATGTGTTTGTTAAACAGATGTTTGCTGGGCCGAAAGAAACAATGGGATACAGAGAGGAACTTTAACAAACAGGCTCGGAGTCAGAGACGCAAGAGGGAAGCGATACGGAAACATATGCATATGTATAACTGATTCACTTTGTTATAAAGCGGAAACTAGCACACCATTGTATAGCAATTATACTCCAATAAAGATGTTAAAAACGAACAAACAAACAGGCTTTGCTAGATTCCTCCCTGTCTCCGCACCTAATTCATACTATACTGATGGATGTGAACGCTCGCTTCCTGGGACAGGTCCTCTATCCAAATTCTTTTAGTCAGTGAGGGGGAGGTTAAAATTTCTGCCTTAGTCTTTTGGGCCTTGATTGTTTTCAGTTCCAAGTAATCCGCATACCAGAGTGACACATTTTGGGATGGCCAGTTTTGCTCCCCTACAGAGCCTACCCTTCACCCTTCTTGCATGGTTATAAAAAAATAGGGTATTTGCTTTCCAGACACAGACTTTAACCTCTTCTTGATGAATTAGGGTTAATATTATGAATACTAATTATTAGTTAAGTAGTATTCTTTGACTGTTTATATGATCACACTTTATTTCTAAGACCGTTTTCATGCTAAACATGACAACCAGGAGAGGCAATGTGATTATCTTCATTTTATGATTGAAAGAAGCTGAGATTCCAAGAAGCTAAATTACTTGTGCTTGTAACAGCAGAAATTAGAACTGGAACTGGAACATCTGACTCCAAGTTCATGACTTTGTCTGCAGCGTGATATCCTCAGGGTCTGTGGAGCAGTGTGTGGCCTGGGCCCCTTCACATAAGGCCGCGGGGCTGCTGTGTTTCAAGTTGTGGTCACCTTCGTCATTTTACATTTTCTTCCCTTTCCCCCCATCCAGGCTATGACCTATATTTGTGCGAGTGATGTTCCTGTCTATTTCAGCTTTCCTATTTAATTTGTTTGTTTTCATCTGATAGCTCCTCAGAAATGAGAGAACCAAGACCGTTTAGAACTCTAAGTGTTAATTGAATTGACTAGAAACAGAGCCTGAACTGAGTGGCTGCCAATCCACAAGCTTCACAAACCCTGTGACCTCCCTGTAGGCTCCTGGGTGACTGTTCAGATTTGATGCCTCGTTCTGGTTGTGTTCCAGGCACGGAGCCTGTGATGGTTGCATTCCAATCAAGTCAGGTCATAGCCCTCACCCTGCCTCTGCACTCTCGTGTGTTACACGTGTGACTGTAGGTAACTGGTACAGAGCTGGTGTTATTTGGAAATAGAACATTTGTAAAATCTCAGGATGGTTTTAAAGTTTGCATTTCACCTGCAATTATCCTGTAGGGCCCCCGTTTAGGAGAAATATATCTCTCTTGCTCTGAGGGTTCCTTGAGATTTTTTAATGGCTCTTTGAATGCTTACAGGGGCTGTGAGACCCTAGGCCAGCAGGAAGGAGGGGACAGTTGGGGAAGGAAGGAAAGAGATGGGAGCAGGCAGAGGAAACAGACAAAGCTCCACACCTGTGAGGTAGCGTGCACTTGTACACCTGCACCTGCCTCTGAAACCTCAGTAGCAGCTGTCCCATTGTGACCTAATTTTGGCTATAGATTTCCTTTCTTATTTATATGTTGTCTACATTCCCTTCTCCATAGAGTTTTTTCCTGGTATAACATTCTATAAAGCCCCACAATTTAAAAAAAAAAAGTGATTTTCCAGCCTTTAGCGCTTAACTTGTCCAATGTCTATTTTCTTTCAGACTTTACCCTTCTGGTTGCACTAAAAAGTCTTTGTTGATGAATGAATCTTGATGGTTTTGAAGAAGCAGGAAATACTATTTTCTCTCCTCACTGATTGATTTTCTTGATGGATCATCTGCGTAGTTTATACACAGTTCAGTGACACTAATCTTGTTTTGTTGTTGTTAAGACAGCTTTGACAATAAGCTGCTCCTTTGTCTTTGATTCTTAATTCAGCATTAATAAAATATCCATTTCTGTTATCATCCGTAACAGTGAGAAATGTGTTTCAGACTTTGCTGTGCTGCTGTTCTCAAGTTCTTGGTGGATTTTCTTTTCTTTTTATGCTTAAAAGGTTTAGCGAGTGAATGGAAGGTCACATGGGGACAGCTAAGCTTCATCCTGGCTTGCCACTGGGGTGTTTTTGTCACAGTGGCCGAAGTGCATGTCTACTGCATGGAACTTTGCTGTGGGGATTAGCTAATCCATCCTTAGCTAATGTCCTATTTTTTGTTTTTGTGGTTGAAGTGCCTTACCAGGCATATTGCTGCTGAGACTGGATATAAAGACCTTTTCTGATTAGTTCTTAATCTTGATTGGAATGAGTCAAAATGAGTCCTGTTAGGACATCTATTTTTGGCTATGAGTAATAGCTATTGCGGTCTCTCTCACAAACAGAATGTTGCGTATAAAAATAACATGAGAAGATTTAAAAACAATTATTAGGTGTCCTTTGATACAACTAGGATTTGTGTACTTTTATTTTCCTGTGGGAACCCATTGTGGGTGATCAGTGGCTGAAGTTTAGATTTCCAGGCCCCAGGCAACATCTTGTGAGGGTTTCCCTGCGTCCCTCTAGAGCAGGGATTCTCAACCTTGGTACTGTCGACGTTTTGGACCATATAACTCTTGTTATAGAGGCTGTCCAGTGAGTGCATTGCAGGATGTGTAGCAGCATCTCTGGCCTCTGCCTATTAGATGCCAATAGTGCCCCCTCCCCAGTCGTGACAATCAAAAATGTCTGCAGACTTTGCCAAATGTCCCTTGGGCTTAGGGCTGCCGGAATTAGCAAATAAAAACACAGGACACCCAGTTAAATTTGGATTTCAGATAAACTGTAAACATTTTTTTATTGTGGTTAAATATACACAGCATAAAAATGACCATTTAAACCATTTTTAAGTATAAAGTTCAGTGGCATTAAGTACATTCCTTTGTTGTGCAGCCTTTACCACCATCCATCTCCAGAACTCTTTTCATCGTCCCAAACTGAAATTCTATCCCTACTAAACACTAACTCCCTCTGCCCTCCTCTTACAGCCCCTCCCCCAACCAGCCCCTGGCAACCACCGTTCTACTTTCTGTCTCTATGGATTTGACTAGTTTAGGTACCTCATGTAAGTGGAATCGTATGGTATTTGTCCTTTAGCATTTGGCTTACTTCCCTTAGCAGAATGTCCTCAAGCTTCATTCATACTGTAGCATGCATCAGAATTTCCTTTCTTTTTAAGCCTGAATAATATTCCAATGTAGAACTGTACCACAGTTTATTTATCCATTCATCTGTTGATGGACATTTGGGTTGCTTCCACATTTCAGCTAGTGTGAATAGTCTGCTATGAACATTAGTGCTTATGAAAGATTTCTTAGTAAAGTATGTCCCACACAATTTCAGAATATACTTATATGTTAAAAATATGCATTGTTTATCTGATACTCAAATTAACTGGGCATCTGGGCATCATCAAGCTGTTGTATTTGATTTCATCCGGTCAGTAATCCTACTGAGTGGAGAAGCATGGCCCTAGCCGCTGCCCTCCTTCCTTGGGCCCTGGCTCGGGGCTGCAAGGACAGCTGTCATCCCTGGGGTTGTCATATATGACTTGCAGGTAAAATCTGGGAGATTCCAAGACCCCCAGCACAGAGAAGTTCATGCAAAACAAGGTGGGCGCCATTAACATCTACTTTCCTTAAACTTCGTGAAGCAATAGCCATTTGCTCTCAATTTGGGAAAAGTGATGGAGGTATTGACCTACTGTTTTTGCTCTGTTTTGCACCCACAGTGGTTCTGGTAAATTAATGTGTATTAAGGTGACTGTAGAGAAATAGTATCATGATCAGATTCTTCAAAAAGTCAACTTAAAGAAACAAGGTGGGGTCCTCACTGGCTACTTTTCTCCATTTCGAATTGTTTCTCTTTTCCCATTTTGCTTTTTCTACCACCCAGAGAAGCCACTTAATAGATTATTTCTACCTGGTTGAGGACAGTCACGTGGCCATCTAAAACATTGCCTCCGAGGCACAGGGACTTGGGTGAATCCTGGCTCTGCACCGCCAGCCTTGGTTTCCTCATCAGGTTAAAAAAATGACATGAATGCCTTCCTCAGTGGGGTCCCCAGGAGGGTAAAGGAGGTCATTCGGATACAGCTCGGGCTGTGGGAATATCCGATACATGTAGGTGCTCAACTCGACTCAGCTTTGAGCTGGGGTGAGGTTTTGGTGGCAGAAAGGTAGCAGTAATTGCTAACATTTATTAAGTGCTTACTGTGTACCAGCCTAAAGTCTTTGCATGTTGCTTTTGATCCTCACATTGAGCCCGTGAGGTTTGGACCATTTAAATCCCCTTTCACAGATAGAGAACTGGGGCACGGAGAAGTTTACTGGAAGTGAGTGGTGGAGCTGGGGTTGGCCTTGGGGCATCCTGATTCCAGACTGAATAGTCATCCTAACCACTCAGCTACGCTGCTGTCTACACAGGGGGTGGAAATGACGCATGTGGGGAGCACTAAGGCGGGAGGTCCCTCCCTTCAGGCTCCAGGAGAGATGCCTTTGCAGCCCCTCAAGCCCAGCCCCAGGAAGGATGCTCCTTCTAGAACACCTTTTGTTTTGTTTGTTTCCAACCTACTCAGAAACTCTCGCCCTCCTCCCCCCTGCCCCAACCTGGCAAAATATCATGGCAGTCAGGACTCAAGTCACCAATCCCCAGCTTGAGAAAATGCGATACTGATTTTTCATAAAAACCAAAATGGTTTTGATTTTCCTACACTGACTCAAATAGGAAGTCAGGCAGTTACCACTTAGCTCTCCTGCAGGTGGGAAACCATGGCCTTGGGCTCCCGGGGCTCAGCACACTTGCTCTCCTAAGGCCCTGCTTCCCAACCCACCCACTCACCAGGTGTTCCAAGGTGTTGACAGTTTAAACTTTTGATGGGAAATGTAGCCTTTCTTTCTTCTGCGATGTTTTGGGGCCTGGGAAGGAACCTTCCCTCACTGACTGCTGCGGGCAGACCTCACCTCATCTGGGCTGGTTTTCTTCACTGGAAAACTTCACACTCACCTGCACACTTTCAGACGCACCTGTGGGGTGCGCGTACAGGCTACTTCTTAGGGTTTCTGCCCAAGAAAGCATGGCTGCTGGGTGTGGATTTGGTCCACGTGTGTTACATCATGCAGGAAGGGTGTCGGCAGTTAGCTCTGTGGCTTTCGAGATCCTCCTATGACGACTTTACGTAGGGCGTCAGATGGTGAGAACCAGAGCCTCCTGAGACCTAGAAGCAAGAATTCCACTCTGAACAGCTTCGTCTTCTGGCTGGAGCACTGTTTTCACAAGAGGCGGTCTGGCGGGGGCTTAGGGGTATGTGTTTGGTTTCTGAAGTCATAAAACCGAGCATTCATTTGGGTTCATTGGACAAGTCCTGCTGTGTCCCTTTATTTGTTCTTTCCTGTATTACGGGCTTAAGGGTGGCTTGTTTCAATGTCTCTTTATTTTCCCTGAAAGCTCAGTAACGATTTAATGACAGAATTTAAGGAGCTTGTTATATAAATACATGTAAAGGGAAAAAGATGAACGTTTTCCCCCAGTGAGTAAGGGCGACCGTCAATCCAAGGAAAGCAGCAGAAGAAAGGGCCAAGGAAAGGCCTGTCCCCCTCACTGTCCCTCTGTCCCTGGGGGGGACAGCCCACGCCTGTGCCCCTGGAGCCTTCAGGCTGAGCACGCACAGCTGCACCTACAAGGGAGGCTGTGAGTCTGTTCACGTGTTGGAACCGGGAAGGAAGGAGCATTCTTGTCAAAGGAGACCACCTTTGAGCACCAGAGTTACCTACAGGGCAAAACTATTCTCCTGGAAAATCTAATGAAACACTTTCAATGTTATGTTCAGCAGAGAGTGTGTGGGGCGGGTGTGAATACATCTGCGTGTGTGACATGAGGAAAACTGTCCACATGAATGATGCAGAAGAGGAAGAGGGGAGATACTGGGAACCCTAATTCTCCTTAAAGAGATGCATGGTATTCCCCGGCCAAGCAGAAGAGGGAAGCAACTGCTCTGTTGAGACAATGGAAGGACGCTTGCAACTTTTTTTTTTTTTAATGATTCTCTTGCTGCCTTGTGTCAGTCAGCTCAGCATTTGTCTGTCTTACGGTCAAGGTGACGTTGGGATGGCCTTACATATGGCAAGATAATTCTGGTGGCAGCTTGAGGTTCATCTTGATGGTGCTACGGAGGGACTTGAGAACTTGTCTGGAAACTTTGCCCGTTCCCCTGCATTCTTCCTACAGGATACTGCTCTGGCCTCTGTTCTTTATCTGAAAAGTTGGTGATAATAGGATTAGCAACTCCATGGTGAAGTCGTGCACCCAGGAAAATCTTTAGAAACAGCAGAGCTGTGTGAAGCGGGCAAGGCTTCCGTCATAGTCGAGAATTCCCTGGTACTGGGCTGTTCAAGCTGCAGCTGATTGGCTTCTGTCAGGGATCATAGCAGAGAATGTTCACAGTTATGGAGGAGGGGACAAGATGACCTCAGAGATTTCCTCCACCAGTGAGATAACACATACAAAGTCCCCCTTATTATACCTGTAATGGGGTGAATTGTGTCCCCCTGCAAAAAAGATATGTTCAAGTTCTAACCTTTGGTACCTGTGAATGTGAATTTACTTGGAAATAGGGTCTTTGAAGAGATAATTAATTTTAGCTTCTTGAGATGGAATTATCCTGGAGTTAGGGTGGGCCCTGAATCCAACGACTGGTCCTCTTTCAAGAGAAAGGAGAGGGAGGTTTGAGGCACAGAGACCACAGAGGGGAAAGCCATGTGGAGGTGAAGGCATCTGCAACCAAGGATGCCGAGGGTTGGTGGCCACCACCAGGGTCTGGGACAGAGACCTGGGACTGATTCTCCCCAGAGACTCTGGAAGGAACCAACCCCATCACACCATGATCTTGGACCTCTGCTTGGTGGAACTGTGAGACAATAAATTTCTGTTATTTTCAGCCACCCAGTTTGTGGTACGTTGTTACAGCAGCTTCAGGAAACAAATTCAGTATCTGACTCATAATAAGCACCCTATGAACGCTAGCTACGAAGATTGCCGCTATGGTGACTGCTAGCCCCAGGAGGACAAGGTGTTCTCGCAGAGAATTAGTTATTCCACTTCCAAGAACCTTCCAGGGGCTTCCCTGGTGGCACAGTGGTTGAGAATCTGCCTGCTAATGCAGGGGACATGGGTTCGATCCCTGGTCTGGGAGGATCCCACATGCCGCGGAGCAACTAGGTCCATGAGCCACAACTACTGAGCCTGCGCGTCTGGAGCCTGTGCTCCGCAACAAGAGAGGCCGCGATAGTGAGAGGCCCGCGCACGGCAATGAAGAGTGGCCCCCGCTTGCCACAACTAGAGAAAGCCCTCGCACAGAAATGAAGACCCAACACAGCCAAAAATAAATAAATTAATTAATAAACTCCTACTCCCAACGTCTTCTAAAAAAAAAAAAAAAAAAGAATGTTCCAGGACCCAGAACGTTGCTGTCAGCTGACCTACTGGAAGTAAAAGCTCTTCGACTTTTATTTCTTCTTTGTGCACAGACTTCAGAGAACAGGGTGCTTATTTAGGAATAATCAATAGAATTATTATTGGTATTAATCAATAGAATGTTGCTACAATCCAAACCCATATCAAAAGTAGGTTTATATAAAAAGCACTAGTGTGTTATCTCATGAAGTATAGAATATAAAGTTCAGGGTAGTAAAAGTCCGAATGCCAGATCCAGTGTTACAGCGTCAGTTATGGCGGGGAGAGAGCTCTTTCTGGATGACCATCTTACCTACACATTCCAACAGCTGTCTATCCTCCTGGCCCAGGACAGTTGGATCTGGGGATTTAGCTGTTGCGACTTTTATAAACTTGGTGATTGGTCTCAGGCTTTCATATCTGTACCTGACCCAGTTTCAGTGGCTGCCTTTGAGGCTGAATGTCAAGAGATCAGGCTGAAGGAGAGCTGGGGGAGGGCAGGTAATAACACTTTTACACACAGTAGGAGGAAAGCCAAGGGGAACAAAGAGAGAGGAAGCTCCTTGGATTGAAAGACAGGGGCAGAGATTTATCTTCCACCAAATCTAAAGACTGAGAGCCTGGATGGAGAGAGGGTTCAAATGTGAATTCAACTCTCATGCTCCCTTCGTGACCTCCTTTAAGAAAAGCTGGCTTTGAAAAATGAGACTTTCCCAAGGGGTATGATGCATTGTCTTTATCACTTCATGTACGTTTCTCAGAAATCCATTGGTTTCCTGGAATTTTTACTTAGAATTCCAGATAGTCCAACAATAGTGTTTTAAGTACCATGGTTTTCACCCACACTGTGGATGGCACATGTGTTTGCTGCAGTGTGTTTCTGTAGCCCAATCATAAAGCCTTTGGGAACAGTGATAGCACCAGGGATTGTCCTTCCAACTCAACACTGTCTAACTGCAAAGAGAATCCCCTTTTCTCTGAGACAAAGGATGGGAAGCCTCAGCATTCTCATTCCCTGTCTGGATTTCCACCCTATTGCAGCTGGGTCACAGGATCTCCACTGATAGCTCATTATTGGCCTATAATTCCAAGACCAATGCTGCTCCAAAGCATGAGGCATATATGCACACTTCAAGATTAGCAACATTGAGACATGATCATCGGGTTATTGATTTATTTTTTACTTATTTATTTTTATTGAAGTAGAGTTGATTTACAATGTTGCATTAGTTTCAGGTGTACCACACAGATTCCATATTTGTATAGATTATACTCCACCTACAGTTATTACAAAATGATGCCTGTGTTTCTCTGTGCTGTATCCTTGTTGCTTACCTATTTTATACATAGTAGTTTGTATCTCTTAATCCCCTCTCCCTATCTTGTCCCTCCCCACTTCCCTCTCCCCGCTGGTAACCAGTGGAGAGTTTGTTCTCCACATCTGAGTCTGTTTTGTTATATACATTTGTTTGTTTTGTTTTTTAGATTTCACATATAAGTGATAACACAGAGTATTTGTCTTTCTCTGTCTGACTTATTTCACTCAGCATAAAACTCTCTAGGTCCATTCAAGTCGTTGCATTCTTTGTTATGGCTGAGCAGTATTCCATTTTATATATACATATATATGGACTCTCTATATAGACTATGTATATATATATGCATAACTCATCTTCTTTACCGTTTCTCTATTGATGGACCCTTAAGTTGCTTCCATATCCTGGCTGTTGTAAATAATGCTGCTATGAACATCGGAGTGGCATGTGGAGATGCCCTCTGCTTGCTTTCTGCCTGGGTGTCCTCGGTGGGAAGGCCGTGCCCTCCTTTGCTTGCACCGTGCGAGCCGTCCACAGAGCCACGCTATTGTTCTCGCCATCCTTCCTCTCCTGCTCGCCTCCCCAACTCCTGACAAAATATGGAAATCCTGTCCCCAAGTAGTCGTGATCACAATACACCATCACACAGCCAAAAGAATGTATTTTTAACCCGGAGACTTCAAAAATGGCTTAAATCATTCCTGCTGTCGTCTATTAGTCTGCTGCCGGCTTGTTATTTTTCCCAGGAGTAATAAGCCTTGCAGCCCCGCTGCCCAGAGCACATGGCCGGCTCCGGGCACAGACGTGATGGCTCGTCCAAGGGCAAGTCATCAGCCTACTCGGAACAGCCAAGGGAAGGTGCTCAGGACCGCCAAACTCAGGACCCGCCAGCAGATGCGTTTTGCAGACTGTTTACAGTGGATCTGGGTCGGGAAGCCCAGTGTGGCTCAGGAGTTCAGGGGGGCAGAAGAGGGGCTTTTGGTGGCTTTAAAAATCAGATGGGAAGAAAGAAACAAATGCAGGGAAAGCCTGGTTCTCTCTGGAGGCTGTGAGAGGAAGGTGCTTTGAAAGGGGGCATTCCAGATTTTCTTTTTCCTTGAGGGGCAACTACTCCTGACTTTCCCCAGGTCTTGTATTTCAGGGGCATTTGATGGGGGCGTGGCAGGGGCAGTGGCTGCTCAAACCTGACTGCAATATGGGTCTCAGTGGCAGAGGGGTCCGTAGAGCCAGCCACAGGCTGTGGACCTCCAGCCTGGAGTGAGAGGTCACCCAAAACCTCTGGGACCCGTTACAAGGCGGGGGATTGGAGATCAAGCAGGCACTCACTATCAACATCACTGGAAAAGAAAAGCAAAAAGTTAAATGGGGAATTTCAGAAAACAAATTGAGAAAATGTTCCCATTAACATTTTCCTTTGGACTTTGAACTGGAAGGACCTCAGAGAGCAGGTATTTTAACCCTTGCAACTTACAAATCAGGCACGTGAGGTCACACAAGTTTAGTGGCAGCTTCAGAGACTCAAGTTCACAGGGACCCCATGGCCACGTGTGGATCTTGCGGCTGCTGGTCCAGTGTTCTTTTCACCCAGCATCCCTCTAAGTGATTTGCACATTAAACAGGTTGAGTCTTCACCGTAATGGTGTGAAGTTGCTGCTGTTCTGTTGATCCACTTTTACACAATGAGCCTGAGGCATAACAGGGTTCAGTCTGTCGACCAGAGTCCCGTGGCTGGGAAGTGACAGTGGGATTCCAGCTGGGTGGTGGGCCCTGGGAGCTGTGCCCTGGTCACTACGCCACGCGGCCTGCTCAGCCTTTTGGTGGCTGGTCTGAGATCCTAACCACCACTTATAACATCCCATCCCTGGGGAAACATGTGTTCTGGGTCCTAAGAGAGAAAGGACCCATCAGCACAGATGGGCACCAGGGGACCTGGGAACTCAGGGCTGTTGCTTGCTGCAGCTGTTGGGCAGAAAGAAAGCAGAATGATGTCGTAGGAAGCACTGATGGCTTGGGGACTGAGTGGAGATTGCCAGCCTGATGCAAGTCTAGTTTCAGGAGCCCACAGATGAGCAGAGGTCTGGATGGAGGCCCAGAAACCACTCAGATTTACTGTCACTTCCCCACATGCTGCTTGAGTAGCCAGCATCGCGCTTCCTGTATCTCACCCGACAAACTCAAGGTGGGGCAAGTTGCTTCCCTTTGGGTCCTTCTGCTTTTGGTCTACTTCTGAATATCGATTCCCAAACTAGACTATGCTTCAGAGACCCACTTTGGCTGAGTCCTGGGGTCATGTTCTATCCTGGGAGGAATCCCAGGAGATTGAGTTCACTCTCAGTTGCCCAGAGTGGAGCCAGAGCACCCCTCCCCTCTTCAAGGTGGTCCTGATTTCCTGGTGGTCCCTTGCATGAAAGAAGCCAGAAGCAGCCTGGACTCAAGATGTTCAGAGCCCCTGTTAGGAATCACGCTAATCTCAGACAGAGGAGTGTTCAACTCTGCACAGCTCCTCCTGTTATTATGCATTTGTAGGCATGTGGATCTACAGAAGATGCCTTAGGGACTTGCTTATGACGTAGTGACCAGGAGAGGGTTCACTTACAAACCTTTGACCTGACTCAGCAGTTCCCAGCAGGGCCCATAAATGTTTGTTGATTCATTGAGTGACTGAGTGAACCAAAGTAGGCTGAGAAGTGTTTCCAGAGCAATAGGAAGTCTGCACTGTTCTGACACACAATTAATCTACTTGCTATATAGCTCAGTTTCAGCATTGACCTGTGTATTGCTGCTGCCTGTGGGGAACCAGACTATTTGTACCATGTGGTTATCGCTCGGCACTGACACCTAGTGGCAGTGTCCTTAATTGCAAGCAAAGTGCCTATTAAATCAGTGGCAGTGTCAAAGCATGGTATTCCTGAGAATGGTGCCCTTGGAGTTATGCAGAGTGGTAGCCCTACCTAGGAAGATTTAACCTTGCAAAATAATCTACCAAAATGACCATGAGTCTCTTGTCTTCTCTTAGGGGTGCATAATTAGGACCATCTGATTAAATGGTCTGAATTAAATTTCTGATTCTGACAGTAACCTAACACATAGGAATAATTTTTCTCATTTTACATGTTAGGAAGTGAATGTAAGGTTTGGTAACATGCCTGAGCCCATGGCAGGGGCTGGGTTTGGATCACATTTTGCCTATGCTCTTTCTTTGAGCCTCAGTGGCACCACCCGACTCCAGGGGCATCATCCACATTAGAGGTCATGTGCACAGTACTTCTGGAGTTGTGCAAATTGCAGCTGTCCTCTTTCTACCTTACCCCTCTGCCCCTTCAGGAGCTGATTTTTTAAGTCTGTTCAGTATTCTAGGTTCAATGAGTGACTGAGGCTATGAAATAATCCTAAATTCATAATAATATATATCTTATACTAGATGTATTTAATATTTATCTAGTATTAATATACTATAATTAAAAACTTATATATTTCTTGCAACCTGTGAAAAATCATATCATGCCTCTGATTCTCAACCCTGGAGAGCTCCAATCAAGTTGTGAAGCTCCTTTACAAATTAAGCCCAGTTAATACTCATGTTAGAAAAACCCAGTGTAATGATATGTGAAATGGAGGCTATCTAATGTCCCTGGGCCACCTGCTGATGGCCACTGTCATGATGACGACAGTGAAATTGATGATAATGACAATAGCAGGAGATGATAAAAGTTAACAGTTACTGAGTACCCATTATTTCCTTGACTCCTTACAGCCACTTTATGAGGGAAGTACAAGTATTGACCTGATTTTCAGAGGAAATAACATGCTTGCCCAAATTGACTGAGCTGATAAGTGTCAGAGCTAACCCAGGTTAGCCTGAGTGCAAGGCCTTACTCTTAACAACTTATACTGTACAGTCTCTCAATTATAAGAAGAGCTTCAGACTCTTGCTTTGAAAGCAAAAACAAATAAGTACTGTAATAATGAGCCCCAAAATGACCCTGCACAAAATAAATTATCCAGCCATCTATTGCCACCTCTAAAGCAATTCTGGGTAAAGCTTCTGTCCTTTTGATTATGAAGCATCAGCTACGTCTTCTTAAAGCATTTATTCTTATCCCTAGTTTTGTGATATTTCATTGTATCTGAATTTGTGAATTTCTGGAAAAAAATACTCCAAGCTCATTTTAACCTGGCTTCTTTCAAAATGAAATATATTTCATTAAGCATATCTATGGGTGCTGTAGACCGACTGTTGTGTCCCCCCCCCAAATTCACATGTTAAATCTTTTTTTTGAATTTTATTTTATTTATTTTTTTATACAGCAGGTTCTTATTAGTTATCCATTTTATACATATTAGTGTATATATGTCAATCCCAATCTCCCAATTCGTCCCCCCACCGCTGCTTTCCCCCCTTGGTGTCCATACGTTTGTTCTCTACATCTGTGTCTCTATTTCTGCCCTGCAAACTCGTTCATCTGTACCTTTTTTCAGGTTCCACATACATGCGTTAATATACGATATTTGTTTTTCTCTTTCTGACTTACTTCATTCTGTATGACAGTCTCTAGATTCATCCATGTCTCTACAAATGACCCAATTTCGTTCCTTGGGTAGTAGAGTCATTTTCACAATATTGATTCTGCCAATCCAAGAACATAGTATATCTCTCCATCTGTTTGTATCATCTTTAATTTCTTTCAGCAGCGTCTCATAGTTTTCTGCATACAGGTCTTTTTGTCTCCCTAAGTAGGTTTATTCCTAGGTATTTTATTCTTTTTGTTGCAATGGTAAATGGGAGTGTTTCTGTAATTTCTCTTTCAAATTTTTCATCATTAGTGTATAGGAATGCAAGATTTTCTGTGCATTAATTTTGTATCCTGCAACTTTACCAAATTCATTGATTAGCTCTAGTAGTTTTCTGGTGGAATCTTTAGGATTCTCTATGTATAGTATCATGTCGTCTGCAAACAGTGACAGTTTTACGTCTTCTTTTTCAATTTAGATTCCTTTTATTCTCTGACTGCCGTGGCTAGGACTTCCAAAACTATGTTGAATAATAGTGGTAAGAGTGGACATCCTTGTCTTGTTCCTGATCTTAGAGAAAATTCTTTCAGTTTTTCACCATTGAGAATGATGTTTGCTGTGGGTTTGTTGTATATGGCCATTATTATGTTGAGGTAGGTTCCCTCTATGCCCACTTTCTGGAGAGTTTTTATCATAAATGGGTGTTGAATTTTGTCAAAAGTTTTTCTGCATCTATTGAGATGATCATATGGTTTTTCTTCTTCAATTTGTTAATATGGTGTATCACATTGATTGATTTGCATATATTGAAGAATCCTTGCCTCCCTGGGATAAATCCCACATGATCATGGTGTATGATCCTTTTAATGTGTTGTTGGATTCTGTTTGCTAGGATTTTGTTGAGGATTTTTGCATCTATGTTCAGCAGTGATATTGGTCTGTAATTTTCTTTTTTTGTAGTATCTTTGTCTGGTTTTGGTATCAGGGTGATGGTGGCCTCATAGAATGAGTTTGGGAGTGTTCCTTCCTCTGCAATTTTTTGGAAGAGTTTGAGAACTATGGGTGTTAGGTCTTCTCTAAATGTTTGTGAAGCCATCTGGTCCTGGGCTTTTGTTTGTTGGAAGATTTTTAATCACAGTTTCAATTTTATTACTTGTGATTGGTCTGTTCATATTTTCCATTTCTTCCTGGTTCAGCCTTGGAAGGTTATACCTTTCTAAGAATTTGTCCATTTCTTCCAGGTTGTCCATTTTATTGGCATAGAGCTGCTTGTAGTAGTCTCTTAGGATGCTCTGTATTTCTGCGGTGTCTATTGTAACTTGTCCTTTTTCATTTCTAATTTTATTGATTTGAGTCCTCTCCCTCATTTTCTTGACGAGTCTGGCTAATGGTTTATCAATTTTATTTATCTTCTCAAAGAACCAGCTTTTAGTTTTATTGATCTTTGCTATTGTTTTCTTTGTTTCTATTTCATTTATTTCTGCTCTGATCTTTATGATTTCTTTTCTTCTACTAACTTTGGGTTTTGTTTGTTCTTCTTTCTCTAGTTCCTTTAGATGTAAGGTTAGATTGTTTATTTGAGATTTTTCTTGTTTCTTGAGGTAGGCTTGTATTGCTATAAACTTCTCTCTTAGAACTGCTTTTGCTGCATCCTATAGGTTTTGGATTGTCGTGTTTTCATTGTCATTTGTCTCTAGGTATTTTTTGATTTCCTCTTTGATTTCTTCAGTGATCTCTCTGTTATTTAGTAATGTATTGTTTAGCTTCCATGTGTTTTTGTTTTTTACGGTTTTTTCCTTGTAATTGATTTCTAATCTAAAAGTGTTGTGGTCTGAAAAGATTCTTGATATGATTTCAATTTTCTTAAATTTCCTGAGGCTTGATTTGTGACCCTAGATGTGATCTATCCTGGAGAATGTTCCATGTGCACTTGAGAAAAAAGTGTAATCTGCTGTTTTTGGATGGAATGTCCTATAAATATCAATTAAATCTATCTGGTCTATTGTGTCATTTAAAGCTTGTCTTTCCTTACTAATTTTGTGTTTGGATGATCTGTCCATTGGTGTAAGTGAGGTGTTAAAGTTCCCCACTATTATTGTGTTACTGTCGATTTCCTCTTTTATAGCTGTTAGCAGTTGCCTTATGTATTGAGGTGCTCCTATGTTGGGAGCATACATGTTTATAATTGTCGTATCTTCTTCTTGGATTGATCCCTTCATCATTATGTAGTGTCCTTCCTTGTCTCTTGTAACATTCTTCACTTTAAATTCTATTTTATCTGATATGAATATTGCTACCCAGCTTTCTTTTGATTTCCCTTTGCATGGAATATCTTTTCCCATCCCCTCACTTTCAGTCTGTTTGTGTCCCTAGGTCTGAAGTGGGTCTCTTGTAGACAGCATATATATGGGTCTTGTTTTTGTATCCATTCAGCGAGCCTGTGTCTTTTGGTTAGAGCATTTAATCCATTCACGTTTAAGGTAATTATTGATATGTATGTTCCTATTACCATTTTCTGAATTGTTTTGCATTTGTTTTTGTAGGTCCTTTTCTTCTCTTGTGTTTCCCACTTAGAGAATTTCCTTTTGCATTTGTTGTAGAGCTGGTTTGGTGGTGCTGAATTCTCTTAGCTTTTGCTTGTCTGTAAAGCTTTTGATTTCTCTGTCGAACCTGAACGAGATCCTTGCTGGGTAGAGTAATCTTGGTCGTAGGTTCTTCCCTTTCATCACTTTAAATATATCATGCCACTCCCTTCTGGCTTGTAGAGTTTCTGCTGAGAAATCAGCTGTTAACCTTATGGGAGTTCCCTTGTATGTTATTTGTCCTTTTTCCCTTGCTGCTTTCAATAATTTTTCTTTGTCTTTAATTTTTGCCAGTTTGATTACTATGTGTCTTGGCGTGTTTCTCCCTGGGTTTATCCTGTATGGGACTCTCTGCACTTCCTGGACTTGAGTGGCTATTTCCTTTCCCATGTTAGGGAAGTTTTCGACTATAATCTCTTCAAATATTTTCTCGGGTCCTTTCTCTCTCTATTCTCCTTCTGGGACCCCTATAATGTGAATACTGTTACGTTTAATGTTGTCCCAGAGGTCTCTTAGGCTGTCTTAATTTCTTTTCAGTCTTTCTTCTTTATTCTGTTCCACAGTGGTGAATTCTACCATTCTGTCTTCCAGGTCACTTATCCGTCCTTCTGCCTCAGGTATTCTGCTGTTGATTCCTTCTAGTGTAGTTTTCATTTCAGTTATTGTATTGTTCATCTCTGTTTGTTTGTTCTTTAATTCTTCTAGGTCTTTGTTAAACGTTTCTTGCATCTTCTTGATCTTTGCCTCCATTCTTTTTCCAAGGTCCTGGATCATCTTCACTATCATCATTCTGAATTCTTTTTCTGGAAGGTTGCCTATCTCCACTTCATTTAGTTTTTTTTTTCCTGGGGTTTTATCTTGTTCCTTCATCTGGTACATAGTCCTCTGCCTTTTCATCTTGTCTGTCTTTCTGTGAACGTGGCTTTTGTTCCACAGGCTGCAGGATTGTAGTTCTTCTTGTTCTGCTGTCTGCCCTTTGGTGGATGAGGCTACCTAAGAGTCTTTAGCAAGTTTCCATATGTTAAATCTTAATGCCCAATGTGATGGTATGTGGAGGGGGCGTCTTCGAGATGTGATTAAGTCATGAGGGAGAATCCCTCAAGAACGGGATTAGTGCCCTCATAAAAGAGACCCCAGAGAAGTCGCTTGCCCCTCGTAACATGTGAGGACTCAGTGAAATGACCAGAAAAGTATCACACTAATCAGACACCAAACCTGGCATTATCTTGATCTTGGACTTCCCAGCCTCCAGACCATGAAAAATATATTTTTGTTGTTTATAAGCTACCTAGTCTATGTTATTTTTGTTATTGCAGCCTGAATGGACCAAGACAGTGGGGAAGGCTTGGTGTCCTAAATTCAGTAGGGATATACTTACAACCCAAAAGTTTGGGACAAGATCAAGCAGTTCCTTCACTGGCCAGAGTCCTCTCCTTGGCTGGGCCTCCCACCCTCCCCAAATCCGTGTGTGTGTGGGTCACCGAGAACCTTCCCTGGCACATGGAAGAGCCACTCTTCACTCCTTCTACAGGCTTTCCTTCTTGGAGCCCCCAAAATTCTAGTTGTGAAAGTGAGACTCATAGAGGAGGCAGAAGGCAGGAAGCCAATGTTAACTTATGTTTACAACCTTCAGCACAGCTGAGACTTATCCCATTATGTCTTTGGAGGAAGGATGGAGGAAAGAGACAGCAAAGGGAGTGGGAGAGGGAGAAGAAGGAGGAGCAAAGGTGGAGAAACCCTGTGTAGCAGTTGTTGTAAGTGCCATCCAGTCGCAGGTAGGCACACCCTCTGGTCGATGGACACCGCTTCCATCCCCATCTTCTTCTTCTTCTTCTTTTGGTTTTATGGGAGTAGTTTTCAGCCTCAACGTAGATCCACCGCCTGACAGCCATGCTCAGGGAAACAGTACCTGTGGTCAAGGATGGGGACTCTTAGAGTATATGTGCTGGGTGTGCATGGACACCACGCTGTACAGATAAATGAAAGAAAAAGGGAATAATTTTTTTTAAGCAACAAAAATCCCAGTAGAAATCTTTTTTGTGATAGTTTTTCTTAAATATACAGTCCTTTGAAGTTGAAAGATGTGTATTTTATATATTGCCACTTAATTGGATGAAAAACAGTTAAATCAATTATTCTTAGGTGTCTTATGTGAATGATTTGATGAAATGATAGAAAATGTGTAGTTCCTTATTTTTTAAATTTCTGAAATATTTAATTGAAGTATATTTGATTTACAATGTTGTGTTAATTTCTGCTATACAGCAAAGCGACTCCATTAGAAATATATATATTCTTATTTTCATTGGATAGGAAATAGTTAAATTTCACAATCAGAGCTTGAGTTCCATTTCCGAGGAGGTGATCTGAAGCTTTCAGGCAGTGAAGGGGGTGTCCACGCTCCCCCCGCTGGAGGACAGAGCTTACTCTGGACATGTAACTTCCACTGGAGTTGATTTAGAGAGAGGTTTGGTGGACCGAGGAAAGGGTTTATCTCTGAGCCTCCTGCTCTTGTTTGCGCAGCCTGCAGGGATTAACTCCTGGTTGGGTCTGAGCCAGAGAGATAAATGACACAGGCCTTGTGTGCTCACATTCAGAGAGCTCTTGCCAAAATGGGACAAGGCAGGATTGTGGTAAAGAGAGTTCAGGACATCTTAATACAGCAGGATGATCCCATCTGTTCTCTGAGCTTTATGGGGAGCACTGAGCTGAGCCTCCAGGGACTGGAGCACATCCCCACAGTATAATATGCAAGTGACAGAAGACTAGGGAAGTCAAGCCACTTGGGAACAATGGTGGGTGGGTCCTTCCTTTTTCTTTAAACACAGATTTTTTTTTCAGCAATCTTATGAATACAAGGGAAATAAATCCACAAAAGGGTGGGGAGAAAGTGCTACAGTTTATTAAAGTGGTTCTCCAACTTCAGATCCTGAATTTTCCAAAGCAGGAAGAGTTTAGATTGAAGGTCGGGAACATCGTCCGAATTGCACATGTTGTCCTTCACAGTATTGCTCAACGATAGAGAGCTGACTTCAGGGAACACACCTGCGTAAAGCCTTTTACCAGGAAAGCCAGGACAACACCTTTCAACTACTTTGCATCCCTGTCTAATCCTGGTGTTAACTGGTCAGCCTTATAAAGCCAGGTCAGTTGGTAGAGGGACATTCACCTTGTGCAGGGGTTGGGTTCTAAAGGTAACACTTAAGGCAAAAATTAAGCACATTTAGGGAGTTCCCTGGCAGTCCAGTGGTTAGGACTTGGTGCTTTCACTGCCGTGGCTGGGGTTCAATCCCTGGTCAGGGAATTAAGATCCCATGAGACATGGGGGGAAAAAAATTAAACACATTTAAAATTGCCCTTGAAAATCTCTTAAGCTGCCCATGAAATAAAATAGATAATGTTATAAAGTTATATATATGTGTGTGTGTGTCTGTGTGTGTATATATATATACTGCCTGATTTGAGTATATCTAAATATACAATGCACAACATTTAATGGAAAATACATGCAAAATATGATTTTCCCATATTTTTGGTGCATGACTGAAAACTCACCTAGTTGTATGTATGGAACTTACCCGTAGCACCTTGTACCCAGCTCAGCCGCCCTCTGCTATCTCCCACACAGACCGGCTGTTTTCATCCTGCCTGTGCTCTCCCAGTATCCAGCCCCTCCTGGCCCCAGTTCATAGTTCTGCAACCCCTCAGGGTAGACACTTGGGCACTGTTGTCACTCTCCAGCCAAGCAGGGATAGAGGTGGGCATGTCACAGAGGACAAAGCAATATGCTCTGTCCAGGAGTCAGTGATGCGTTTCTGAGCACCAGGCGGCCACGTGCAATTATACGGGGTAGATCTTGTCCCTCTGCAGGCCCTCCACCCACACCAGGGAAAGCAGTGACAACATTATAGTCTTTGTTTTAAGTGAGTTTTTAAAGGTTTTTATTGGTGGAAGGTAGATGACAAAAAGAATCACATAATTAAAATGGTATAGGTGTGAAACTGGCAGGGCTGGGTTTACGAAAAGTCAGACAAACCTGTCTCAAAATATTCAACCGTCAAAATGGCCACTGTCACACCAGAGGCCGAGGCCGCTGTCCTTAATGTCCCTGGATCCCAACACCTGTAATTAAGAACAAACCCAGGGCTTCCCTGGTGGCACAGTGATTAAGAATCCACCTGCCAATGCAGAGGACACGGGTTTGAGCCCTGGTCTGGGAAGATCCCACAATTAAGCCCGTGCACCATAACTACTGAGCCTGCGCTCTAGAGCCAGCGAGCCACAACTACTGAGCCCACATGCCACAACTGCTGAAGCCCTCGTACCTAGAGCCTGTGCTCCGCAACAAGAGACGCCACTTCAATGAGAAGCCCGCGCGCCTCAACGAAGAGTAGCCCACGCTCGCTGCAACTAGAGAAAGCCCGCGTGCAGCAACGAAGACCCATTGCAGCCAAAAATAAATAAATTTATTTTTTTTAAAAAAAGAGCAAACCCAACAGGGAACTATATTCAATACCTTGTAATAAGCTATAACAGAAAAGAATCAGAAAAAAAAGAATATAGGTAGATACATGTATACATATAACCAAATCACTGTGCTGTACACCTGAAACTAACACAATATATGAAAGCAACTATACTTCAATAAATTTAAAAAGAAAAGAATAAGTCCATAGGAGTTTCACCCATGTTATTTCCTGATATTTAAAAAAATTAATTTATTTAATTTATTTATTTTTGGCTGCGTTGGGTCTTCGTTGCTGCGCGCGGGCTTTCTCTAGTTGTGGCGAGCAGGGGCTACTCTTGGTTGCAGTGCGTGGGCTTCTCATTGCGGTGGCTTCTCTTGTTGTGGAGCACGGGCTCTAGGTGCGTGGGCTTCAGTAGTTGTGGCATGCAGGCTTTGTTGCTCCATGGCATGTGGGATCTTCCCAGACCAGGGCTTGAACCCATGTCCCCTGCATTGGAAGGTGGATTCTTAACCACTGCGCCACTAGGGAAACCCTATTTCCTGGTATTTAAGCAAAACAGATCTACTTTCATAACCCTTAAAACTTAACTCCCTGTTAAAACCTTAATGGGATCCTGGGATGGTAACAGGGCCTTTCTGGTATTGTCTGTAAAATCAAAAACATGGCTGAGACTTCCTATCTTTTCTTTTTCATTTTGGTCAAAGCAGTCACCATCCAACTCACATATTTATAACGTGGCCCTGTGATAAGGAGAAACTGCTCACTTATCTCTGGGTCCGCTGACAGAAAGAGTATCAGAAAAAAGACACTGCAATCCCTCAACCACAAGGCGACGCAGGAGGAAAATTGCACTTTAATCTGTGGTGGAACAGGTTCTGTCTTCCGTTAAACCTGCAGCCCCGCTTTATTACAGAGTTGAGCCAGTTATGTATGGCGGCTCACTGGGAAAGTGCATTTTATGATCTTGTCAGAAGAAATGGTTTCACTGGGATCATTTTAAGCCAATGATTTTATACCTACCTCTTCCTTAATATCTAGGACATTAACTTATTAACCATCCTAGAGTCAAAGCAAATGCATTTTAAATACCTAAAACAAATGCCAGGAAACTATGGGGACTGGAGAATAGATTTTCCACCGACATTTAGTGTCTTCCGTATCAGGGGGGATCAACCTCAGCAGATTTAGTAGCCAGGGGCTCCATCCTTTCCTACTTCTCACACAGAGATTTCATTTTGTTCCCCAGAAAGGAGAGTGAGCATGTGGGATGCAAGTCAGGCTGATTATTTCAAAACCAGGCTCATGTCTATTGGGTGAGGTTCTGGCACCCCGCCTGTGTGATGCCATCGAAGCCCTGTCCCCTCCACGCAGCTCTGCTGGCCAGTGCTGGGTGGGGCTTGGTGGGCAGCAGCCTGGTAGGAAGCCACGTGAAAGAGGGGTTTCTGAGAGAGAGAGAGAGAGAGACAGAGACAGAGACAGAGAGTGTGTGTGTGTGTGTGTGTGTGTGTGTGTGTGTGTGTGTGTGTGAAGGCAGTTGTAGATCCCCAGTAATCCTTTTATTGTGCCAGGTGATCCTTTCCAGCATTCTTGGCAGTGTCTAGTCCTGGTGACACTTAGGGACACTTCATCCTTCACTTGCTTCCGTGGACCCTGCCCTGCCGGGTGTCCTGCTGCTTCTCTGGCCACTCCATCTTTGTCATATTTCCCAGTTCCTCCTTCTCTGCCCATCGTTTTAAGGTTTTGTTCCTTTTGGGATTCTGTCCCCAGCTACCTTTTCTTGTCATGCTACATGGCTGGCCTACTAGGTAGAATAATGGCCCCAAAGATATCCACGCCCTGGTCCCCAGAATCTATGAATATGTGATGTTACAAAGGGCTTTGCAGACATGACTGAGGTTAAGGATCTTGAGGAAGGGAGAGTGTCCTGGATTATAAAGAGGGGCCCAGTCTAATCACAAGCGCCTTTGAAAGCAGAGGGCTCTCTCGGCTGGAAGCAGAGGAGAGATGAGGCCGAAGGGGAGGTGGAGAAACCTGAGGCAGGAAATGACCTGACACGGGCTTGCTGGCTTTGAGGCTGGAAGGAGGGGGCCGTGAGCTGGGGAACGTGGGCAGCCTCTAGAAGCTGAGACCCACTCCTGGCTGGATCTCTATCCTCCGCCTCGTGAATTCCTGCCCCTCACGACCACCTTCTGTTGGGCAACTCCCCTTGGATATCTTAAAGACAAATCCAGCTCTACATGTTGGAAAGTGAACTTAATTTTCTGTCCTCCCAAATCTTTTTTTTCTGGTGTTGTCCATTGCCAGTTGACCAAGCCAGAGCCCTGGCATCAGGCTGGTGGTCCTTTTCTCTCGTTTTACTTTTCGTGTAGTCTCACCTCTGCCGGGTCTTTGTGGTACTGTCACCGTCTCAAGGAGGTCTCCCCTGACCACCCTGTTTACAATGGCAGCCCTCGCCTGATACACGTGTGGTCCCTTTTCCCTTAGCAGCAGCTGCCGTATCATACTTAACTTCTTTGCTTCTCTCCCCACTTGGAATGTAAGCTCCATGTCTGTTCTATTTTTTTCATTCTATTTAAGCAATAACCCAATAGTTCCCAAATAGCAGGCACTGCTTTAAGCATTTTTACAAATACCCACTGATTTCACGCTCCTTTTTCACTGTGGTGTTTCTAGCTTTGATGGTAGTACCTAGCGCCGAGTGCCTGCTTGGTGTGCAGTAGCTGAGTGAGTGAATGAATGAGTGGATTCAGCCTAACACTAAATCCTGTCAATTCTATTTTCTTAATATTTTTTATATCAGCCCGCCTTTATCCATCCCACAAGCACTTTCTGGTTCCAAGCCTCTTGCATCTCAGCAGCACTATTCCATTGGTCCACTTACATCTAATCCCACCCACCTACAATCCACTCTGTACATTGCAGGCAGTGTAAGGGACTGCAAGCCCGGGCCCATGATGCTTCTTGGTAGATGCTTGAACAGACCTTCTTTTTTTTTTTTTTTTTTTTTCCTTTTTTTTCCCTTTTTTGTGGTACGCGGGCCTCTCACTGCTGCGGCCTCTCCCGTTGTGGAGCACAGGCTCCGGACGCGCAGGCTCAGCGGCCATGGCTCACGGGCCCAGCTGCTCTGCGGCATGTGGGATCTTCCCGGACCGGGGCACGAACCCGCATCCCCTGCATCGGCAGGCGGACTCTCAACCACTGTGCCACCAGGGAAGCCCGAACGGCCCTTCTTGACGTGCTTCCTCCATCTTTATTTCTCAACCTCCTCTCCTTCGTTACACTTCAATCTTCAGTGGCCCCAACATCCAGTTTCCCAACTGTGCCCTTTCTCTGCTTACTTCCAAGCCTTGGCATCTGGCTCCTTGCCCAGCTCACTCCTGGCTACCTGCCCTGCTCCCTGCCCATCCCCCCTGTTTCTACTTGTCTACGCCCCCCCCCCACCCGTGACACCTCCGTGGTCTCCATCCATCTCCACCACGTGAAGTGCCTGCCTTTTGCTCACCAGCTAGTCTGTCCTGGCTTCTCCCCATGTGCTGTAAAGACCCCTTTACCTGTGCGACCCTCTTGCTGCTTCACAAGGTTATTGAGGCACTGGGCTGGAGAGTGGGGTCTCCTTCAGCACCTAGCACAGCAGCTGGCACCTAGCAGGGGCTCAGTAGGTACCCACGAGCCCGTGAATTGGCTTCTTGAGGCTGGGTGAGCCCAGGCCAGGCGCCCTTGCCAGCCACAGGGCCACTCGCTCAGCCGGGATTGATTTGCGGGCACAATTATATGTCTAAATGCATTTTCACTGTTCTGCCTTAGGACCCAGTTTTTGAAAATTAGATTTTGAATGTCCCATCCTCCTCACTCGCATTGTTTGCTTCTAGACAGCGCATAATTTAAAATGAAAGGCATAGAAAATTGGACTCATTTAGTTTACTCTATTTGAAACCCATGTTAGGCTATTTTTAAATTCTCATGGATCTTGTGCCCTTCAGGGTGCATGTGAGAGGGAGGGCCCTCAGAAGCTGTTCGAGGTGTTATTGCACTTTGTTTTAGTACCTTCAGTTTTCACACTTAGCCTTGCCCCAAATACAAAGACTGAACATCAGAGTCAGCCTCAACATTTGCTGCATTACGTTCTCAACTGTGACAAGGGGCCGTGGCCAGCTTGCACCCTGAGTCCTGGAAGGAGTTTTGACCTTCTGTCTTCTGCTTCCCAGTCAACACGCTCCCGTTTCCACTGTGCCCACTGCAGACAGCGGGTGGGAGCAGATGAAGATGAGAGCCTTAGCAGGGGGCCTGAGGCCCCAGTTTACAAACACTGCTCTCTTAGGCATCCTTCTGAACAGCTTGGTGGTTGGGGGCTCTCCTTCACCCACAGTCCCGAACCCCTGCTCTCGGGTTAGGAGTCGGTACCGAACCTTCCGATTTCACATAGATTTCTACCTGCAGCCACTCTGCACAGCTGGGGTGGGAGTTAGAGATTCCTTGCAGCCAGGAGGTGCTGCATGTTGACAACTGAAGTCCAGTGTGTAAGGCACCAGTGTCTCCTAACGCCCGGCACACAGCCGGCTTTCCAGCTTTCCCCAGAGATGCCAAACGCCCAGCGCCTGTGCTCATAACCAGGATGTTTCCCCACGTGCCCTTCTCGGCTTTACAGAGCAAGAGTGGGACTCAGCAGCAAGGCCAGGAACATGAAATCAGACACACTTTGTAATAGAGTGAATACATAATCGAACTAACAAACACATAGCGGACTTCCCTGGTGGCACAGTGGTTAAGAATCCGCCTGCCAGTGCAGGGGACACGGGCTCGAGCCCTCATCTGGGAAGATCCCACATGCCACGGAGCAAGTAAGCCCATGTGCCACAGCTGCTGAGCCTGCACTCTAGAGCCCGCGTGCTGCAACTACTGAGCCCGTGTGCCACAACTACTGAAGCCTGGGTGCCTAGAACCCGTGCTCTGCAACAAGAGAAGGAACCTCAGTGAGAAGCCTGCGCACCGCGACGAAGAGTAGCCCCTGCGTGCAGCAACTAGAGAAAAGCCCGCGCGCAACAACGAAGACCCAACACAGCCAAAAAAACCAAAAACCACAAAACAAACACATAGCGGGAACCCACTGTGGGGTGCTGTCCTCCTGAACTTGAATTCTAACGGGAGGGACAGAAAAATGAAAACCAAAAACAACGTGTGAATGAACCCATAAATCAAATAATTACAAGAGAGAAGCTCTAAGGCCTACAGAGGCAACAATCTGGGATCAGAAGGAAAATAACCGAGTGGCAAATAGCCAATGGCTGTAGGGGGAGCGCCCTCTAAGGCAGTGACATTTAGGCTGAGGCTTAAAGGAAAAGAAAACCACCCCTTCAGGGAGTGCAGGGGAGGAGCATGCCAGGCAAGGATGAGGAAAGAGTCCAGTGTGTTGGTGAGGCCAGACGTGGGTGGAGGGGGTGAGTGGACAAGATGCAGATAGGGCACTATCTGGAGGGTTTGCAGGCGCTGCGGAGGGTTTGTGTTTTGTTCCAAGGGCAAAGAGAAGCCAACACAGCGTGTTAAGCTGCTTTTTGTGGGCTCTCTCTCCAGTGAGAAGGGCCCGTGTGAAGAGGGGGAGTTGGGGCCCCGAGTAGTGGCCTGGAGGAGGGAGAACTCGTGGTCTCCATCTGAGTTCTGCATTCAGCCTCCTCTGCCTTCCAGCTCTACTGCGTGGAAATGGAAAATGCAGTAGCCAGATGTGCCAAACCTTGGTTCAGGGCACCATGTTGGGGCCACAGAGGCACAGCCAGGGTGGGCATTCCCAGCCCCCAACTCACTAGCCCTGTGCTGAGCCCCCTACACTGTCTCTGTGCCAGATGCTGCCCCCAGGAAGGTGCCGGCTGGGTGTCTCATAACACATTCTTGCCCAGGCTCTGGGAGATCAAGGATTACGTTCCTGTCGGCTGTCTTGATAAGGCTGAAATCCAGCTCTTTCACGATGTTGTGTTTGTAGCTGATAAAGCCTGTCTCTTTCTTTCCCCTTGTCCGTTATAGAATTAACTGCAAACGTTGGTGAGAGCAGGCTCATCACTAATACATGCGGGGCTGGGGCAGAGACACAGCACGAGGCGCAGCTGCTGTAGATCTGGATATTTAAAGTTGTGAATCAGTCTAGTGAATGGCTAAATACAGCGTGTTCTGTTGTCTTAACTTGAGGTTTAAAATGTAGGTTTTATTATTTTTCAGGTATGGTGAGGCCAACAGATCAGGAGACCACTGCTGTTGAGAAGACAGTTTGTTACTCACAGCTCCCAAGAGAAGGGGGCACACCATGTCATGGGAGGGCCACAGGGGGAAGCACCAGGGTCTGTTGGGAGGCAGGGGGGAGGGGGAAACGTGGACAATAGCCTTTACTGTGGTTTCCCTGAGAAGGAAGGGATGGGTAGGATCAGTCAGACTGGCTGGTTTGAATCATTTCAGGGCTCTGGGGCATAGGGACTGTTCCTAGCTGTCTGGTACTGGCCCTGGGTGATTAGGGCAGGGGGAGAGTAGCCTGGAGAGTGACAGAAGAGATAGTTGGACATGTGTACTCTGGGATGTCTGGTTTGCATATAAGAGGCTTGCTCTCAGGTGAGTTGTTTTCTCTCTCTAGGAACTGGCCAGCCCTGGGAGGGGCAGTCCCTTCAGGGTCAGCAAGGCTCAGGTGTCAAAGCATCTTAAAATGCAGAAAATAAAAAATATGATTAATACATTTGACAAATATGACTCTAATGGCTAGGAGACCAGGTGGGAGTTTAGAATTCTCAGATCCCTTGGATCCCGTGCTGGAAAGCAGAGGGGAGGGAGAGTTGGCCACAGCCCCCAGCCTCCCCGTCTTTGCCCACCTCTGTCATCTGCCCCCATGAGCTCCTTGCATACAAGCGTGTGGAGAGTCCAGCTCGCATGTCCTAGCTCTGGCCACTCCTCTGTGGTGAGGCTCGCCCGCACTACCCTGACCCCCCTCCTGGAAGGAGAGGCGGCCTCCTCCAGACGCTAGGCATGTTGTGGGAACATGCAGGTGATGCTCTGGCATGCATCATAATACAATCATGGATTCAAGAGTTTGGGAGGATGAGTTGCTTCAGGCAGAAGCCAGAGGCTCCATACAGGCTGTTTTCCTGTAAGATTTTATATTGCCTGGTCCTTCCTCACCTGGCATGTGTTTGTCCTGATGAAGCAGGTGTGCAAAGATTCATATTTTTTTCTCTGTTAAATTTTAAAACTTATTTGTTTGTCGCCTATGCATCGTCTGAGTGTGGAAGGAGAGGACAGGCCCGTGGGTTTGGCGTTTGGCCTCTGACAAAACTTGGCCTGTAAGCAAGAGGTGCCCAGCCACGTGTGGCCCCACTGTGCGGCCGTGTGGGAGTGATGCACGGTCCTGGACGTGGGCACCCTGTGCACGTGTGTTGGGGGTGGAATCTCAGAGCCAACTGAAAACCCACTTCTTCTGCAAAAGGCTTGAGAAAATAGGGCAATAAAAAAACTGTAGGTAGTCTTTCCAAAGCACATGTAGAAGTCTTATCAGAATAATCATTACATTTCACTGCATCTTAGAGTTTAAATTCACAGGTACCTGGTCTTCTTGGGGTGTCTTATTGATATGCCTGAGTCCACCTGCCCTCACGGGGAGAGGCTGGGAGGCTGTGAGCTGGACCCTGGGGCTGAGTTAGCTGTGCTCATGCCTGGGGGGTGAGTGGCATGCTCTGATTGGATGGGCACACTCCGTGCTCGGAGCCTCACGTGGAACCACTTTCCAAGTTTTCCACCGCAGGTGTAGTGCTGGCCCCTGTCTGGCCCTTATCTAGGGAAAAAAAAAAAAAAAACAGTTCACTTTTGGACTTTGTCCCAGCCTGTAAGAGGTTGGGAACGTCTGTGTAGTCAACGTGTAAATGGATTTCATCTGGATTTGCACTGTTTGGGTGCCCAGCAGATCAGTGCCTGCAGCAGGGATGGGCAGGATGCCGATGGTCTGTGATGCTGGTGGCCTTGTGAATGACTTAGTGCCAAAGATGGGAGTTCGGGAATCTTCCCTCTTTATTTCATCCCTATCACGCCTCCCCTCTCCTCTTCCACATGCGTTGCTTTGTTTGTACTAGAGACTGAAGTATAGCCCTGTATTCACATCCTTCTCAGCTCCAGGGAGCGCAGGCGGCCCCCTCTCTCCTTCTCAGGCTGGGGTGCATTCGTGGAGGACTCCACTCTCCAGTAATTCACTGTTTGATGACCTCAGTTCCTCAGCATCCTGAGAATCTGTTCTGATTTCTGTCTCATCAGGCTGTCGATTCCTTGAGAACATACACGTGTCTTCCTCACTGTGGCTTCCATCGAGGCTGGCACGGCACTGGCCCCTGGGACCTGGTGCCTGAGGCGCTGGGCACCTTCTCTGGGCCCATGATTGTGCTGGGTGCTAAGGGTTCAAAGGACATAGCGTCCAGGTTCCCGGCAGAGAGGATAGCCGCGCCCGAAATGAGCTTGGAGGCTATAGGAAGGTGGGAAATGTGTGTAGGAGTCCAGAAAGGGAGAGAACACATGGGAAGCAGGGAGCATCTCGGTGGGCAGAAAGGCAGAAACATGTGAGGAGGATCTTCCAGGCAGAGGGAACAGTAGGAGGGTCTGTACTGGCCCAGGTCACCCTCCTGGAGGTGGAGGGGGCCTCCAGAGCTGTCAGGACTCCCTCCCCTTCGTCCCTCCTCTGCTGACCTCTGAGTGTTACCTTCATCCTTGACGGAAGCCTGGCTGCGGCGGCTGCAGCCCTCATTCTGGGCCCTGGAAAGGGAAGGGCCTCTTCACTCAGTGCAGCGTTGGAAACTCCGGGGCAGGGAGCTTGACTGTTCCCATCCGTGTGCCCTCAGTGGAGGGCAGACTGCTGAGAAGCAGGTGAGGGCTAGGACCTGCTAGCAGGGGGCTGGGTTGAGGATGATCAGCCCCCAAAGGGAAGGGTGTCGGGCAGGGAGCCCCTGTGCCGGAGGAGGGAGACGTGGGTGTGATTCACGTAAGCAGAGAGGTTGATGTTAAAATCTTCCCCTCTCCCTCCCCGGCGCCACCCTGCCAAAATCTGCTGGGTGCAAGTTATGTCCCAAGATGGTGCAGCAGGGCATCTTCAACATGGGATACACCACGTTGTCGGGGATCTGATCAGTTTAACACGGGCCAGTCCTTGCCCTGGAGCACAATCTGAGTGTCCGCACCCACGTTCCGGGATCTCTCTTCCAAGGGCAATAGATCAGACAGACCATCAGACTAGGATAGTTTTGTGTCAAATAGAGAGATTCCAGTTTCAAGCCTTTAATGGATGTAAAGCCTCTGCTTTAGAGGGAAAAGTAAATTCTTTCCTTCTGTGAAATGTGGATTTCCTTCAGTGAAATTCATAAGTTATGTTCCCTAACAATTGGGCAGCAGTATTGCGCATTTGAAAAAACATAGACTCTGGAATAAAACCGAATGAACCTTTATTTTTTATTTACTCCTGGCATGAACTTCCTTCAGCCTGTCTCCTTATCCTCAAAAGGGATTTAGGGAGTTACCATGAGAATTAGAGATAATTCTCATAATAACGTACACAAGTGAAAGCATCACACCGGCAGCTAGTGTGAGCTCACTGTCCTTAGCTTTAGGAGATCAAGGTCGGGGGGAGGGATAAATTGGGAGTTTGGGATTGGCGTATACACACAACTATATATAAAATAGATAATCAACAAGGACCTACCATATAGCACAGGGAACTCTACTCAGTATTCTGTAATAACCTAAATGGGAAAAGAATCTGAGAAAGTATAACTGAAATCACTTTGCTGTGCACCTGAAACTAACACAACATCGTACATCAACCATACTCCAATATAAAATAAAAATTAAAAAATAAAAGATCAAGTGTGGATTTGGGCTTAAAATGTTTTAATACTAGTTGTTTAAGAAGATAGTGTTCCACTTTAAAAATAAAGTCCCCAATTCTATTCCTTGTCTGCCTTTTGAAAAGAACGAAGAGAAGTAAGTCATGTGGGCATGTGTGAGGTGTGCGTGTCTTTGAGGGAAGGGAGGAGAAAGAATCACAGAACGCAAGTGTATAGTCTCAAATGGACCCTCCCAGGCAAAACTAGTAAATTGACATTTTAAGCCACTTACAAAATATTGTAAATGGGTCTCCAGGTCACAGCTCCTTCAAGGCTACGTGCTAGGAAGCAAGAAAGCAAACCGAAGGCCTGCTGTTAGCAGGGAAAGCTGGGGAGTCAGTGGGAGCGCGTGGCTGGTGAGGGTGTGTGAGTGAGGGGAGCTGTGGAGGGAGGCTGCATGGAACTGACAGTGTTAGCTTTTTTCCGCCTAGCTTTCCATACCGTGTGCCCTTGGTTTTCTTTTTGTCATTGAATAGTGCTGATTTATAGGCTGTGTGCTTCAAGGGCACGGGGAGATTGCATGTAGGCGCAGGTCTGAACAGGGAAAGTGAGAATTACTGTATCAGATGACACCCAATTAACTGGTGACAAGCGCAGCAGGTCAAATTGGAAGTGGGGCTGTATCTGTTACGTAGAGCAAGCGCTCACTATCTAGTTAATGTTTTTAAACCTCGGGGAGCTTCCTTCCTCACTCTCCTCCCTTTCCTCCTGCCCACGCTCTCTTCCCATCTAAGCAGGGGTGGTTTCTACTGACATGAGTGTCAGGGCTAAGTCCCTCTGGGTTCAAGGGCAACAGGGCAGGGCTTCTCACTGGGCAGCTGCAGCCAGACACCGTCACACAGCACAAAACGGTAGAAGCAGTAGCATAAACATCAACACAGCTAGGAATAATTGCTTTTACTTTCTTCACAGACAACTGAATCATGTTAGGATGCTCCACTTCTGAAAAGGCTTTTTCCACTCTCTGCCTTTGAAGTTAGCATAACGGGACAGCCCCACTCACCTTGCCCAAAGGAGAAAATCTGGACGAATTGTTAATCTCTACTTCCACTTCCGAGAGTGGCCGTGACAGTGGTGATGGAGGCTTAGGGCCCGTGCTTTGGGACATTTGGACCTGCCCATCTCCTGTAGCCACCTCATCTTCCCTTGGTGTGGGATCATGCGCTACACCAAGTAATCTACGTGGAAGCTTAGGGAAAAATGATTCAGAAATTATGGGGAAGGTAAAATGATATGGCATTAAATGCCTGATATTCTGAAACGCAAATCTTATTTTATGTGCAACTGCTGTTTTGGATTATGCACGTCTCTTCCGGCTTCAGCCAGCGTGGAAAATCCTTTAGGATCTCTGCTCAGTCACTTCCGCTGGGACTCACGTTTTATCCCCTCAAGCTAGGCTGAATCTCCTTCTGCGATGCTCCCAGAGTGACCGCTGCTTTACGTTTCTATCATTGGACCAAACTCATTGCTTTTATTAGCTATCTATTTGTGTGACTGTCACCAAACCTGGTTTCCTCCAGGCTAAGGGCAGCATCATGTTCATGTCTGAAGCCACAGTGCCTAATGCAGAACCTGGCACGTGGTGGGCATTTCAGAAACATTGAAACATTAGATAGATGTAAGAATGAGAGTCAGATACGACCCCAAAGAGAGGCCCGCTCTTTGTTAGTGTTTATTAATTCTGTAGGACCCATATCTGATAATTCTTCTTCTCTCTGCAAATCTCTTACCAACATCAGAGAGAATTAACAACACCACACAGGATGCTGTCCTGCCGATGAGAAGTGAGTCCATTGCTAATCTAGTGATGCTGTGTTCATTTGGTTCCAACCCTAGCGGATATGCAGTGACAAGTCTAAAGCCTAGGAAGGATTATATCCTGTTTAATTCAGAATCTCCCTCTTGAGAGTTTTATGTAAATGACCACTACACATAGTGATGGCAGAAAAATGCTGTAAACAACTCTACAGAGGCAAACAAAAATCTTGTAAAACCACATGAATTTGACATCTTATTATAGCGAGGAATGACCCTACCTGAATATAAGCCTGGGAAAATTAGTAATCATTTTCTCATTGCAAACTACTTTGAAATCACCTTGGCCTATACAATATATATAGATACACACACACAGGTATACGTATATGTACACACGTATATATGTGATATATGATATAAATATATTACACCATGGTAATGTATTTTATGCTGATATGTTAGCAGATATATGATATATTACACCATGGTAATGTATTTTATGCTGATATGTTAGCAGATATAGGATATAAATATATTACACCATGGTAATGTATTTTATGCTGATATGTTAGCAGATATATGATATATTACACAATGGTAATGTATTTTATGCTGATATGTTAGCAGATATAGGATATAAATATATTACACAATGGTAATGTATTTTATGCTGATATGTTAGCAGATATAGGATATATTACACAATGGTAATGTATTTTATGCTGATATGTTAGCAGATATAGGATATAAATATATTACACCATGGTAATGTATTTTATGCTGATATGTTAGCAGATATAGGATATATTACACAATGGTAATGTATTTTATGCTGATATGTTAGCAGATATAAATATATTACACAATGGTAATGTATTTTATGCTGATATGTTAGCAGTATTCTCCCCCACAGTTTACATGCTATTAGGTTTCCATTTGTTGGTGGCTGTTCTGTAATTGCCAGTGCTCTTTGTAACTCTGACTTTTTGCAGCAGTCTTTGGCCTCTCCTGAATTTATTATCTTTGAACACCTGCTTCATTTTGCTGGCGGCTGAAATTTCACATGCATTTATTCAGTGTGCATTTCCTCGCTCCTATTATTTAAAATTGAGGTTGTGTTCTTTAACAGTGGGTTCTGGGACTGTCCCTCACTAGCTGTGTGAGCTAATGATCCTCACTGCCCCTTTGTTTTTCTAACTGCAAAATGGGGATGATACTAACTGCTTCATAGGTACTATTATTGTGAGACATTTAGAGCAGATGTTTTGAACGGTACCTGACACGTAGGAAGTGCTCAATAAAATCTTAACTAGATTGATGTCATTAACTTGATATCAAGTATTTCTGCATATTGGGTTTCCAGTGTGACAGTCAAGATCACTTTGGTACCAGCAAGGGTTCAGGCTGGTATTTCCATCTTCAGTGTAAAATTTGAGTTGTGTAGCACCTCCTATAACAGATTCTGCCAGATTTCAAGGTCTTACAATCTTGTTCCATCCCACCTACCAAGATAATCCAACTGCAAGTCCATTGTTTCCATGTTGTTGCCCTACCTGGCTCTTTGTTAGTGCTGCTTTACTACTTCATCTCCTTGTGCGGTTTAATTACCCAGGTAAACAGAAGTCCTTCCATTAACTCAAGCGGGAGAATAATACTTCAGATGTTCAAAAGTTTCTCGGGGCTTCCCTGGTGGCGCAGTGGTTGAGAGTCCGCCTGCCGATGCAGGGGACACGGGTTCATGCCGCAGTCCGGGAAGATCCCACATGCCGCGGAGCGGCTGGGCCCGTGAACCATGGCCGCTGAGCCTGCGCGTCTGGAGCTTGGGCTCCGCAACGGGAGAGGCCACAACAGTGAGAGGCCCGTGTACCGCAAAAAAAAAAAAAAAAAAAAAAAAAAGTTTCTCAGAATTCTAAAATTTCTCCCTTGTCTTTCACATCTTCCTTCTGGAAGATTTCACTAATGGGTGTTCATCTTGGCTAAATCTACCTTTGAAATCTGCTGACTTATTTTCATAAAATGAGGTCAGACCTCACTTGGTACTTAGGTTATTTTAGAAACACGTCAATAAAATGGCTGATGTTAGACAACATTTGTGATTGATGCTAAACAACATTTGTGATTGATGCTAAACTGAGGAGGTCCCTTCGGCTTCCATTTTCAAATTTGAGATCATATTGTACCGACCTCATGATGCTGCCTTATTAATTGAGGGTGGTGGGGCTGAAGTTCTTTGGAACCACTGCTTTATTCAATCTGAAGGCAAGGCTGCCTGCGTGTTACTCATTCCCTGTACTGTTATCGTGACAAAAACTGCTGTCCTTTTATTATGCAAACAAAGGATCTAATGCAATGAAACCTAGTTAGACCTGCTTCTACTTAACATTCTTCTACCTTCCTAGTTTATCCTGAAAAGGATATTTATTGCTGGGTAGCTTGGTAATTTTTTTTTTCATTAGACTCATAAGGATATTTTTGGATTATCACTTATGATGAAGACATACGGAAAATGTTGCTCTGCACTCCCAGGAGAAATCAATGTTAGCATCTGGCCCTACAGCACTCTCCGGGCTCCTTGAGGCCGTATCTCTATTATACTTAAATAGTGCCTACATAGTGTCTTGCATGAAGTAGGACCCAGGTTCCATTTCTGTAACATTGATTTGTGTCTGTGCCATGCACTCCCATAAATGTTTTCTCTGCGTTTAGTGATCAATCAGTTCTTGTTTAATTGGATTCATAAAACTATATGAACTCCATTCTGATATTTTGGCCCGATTCTGGATATCAGATTCTCTTAGCATGTGGGGAGGAGGGGAAGTGTTCCTGCCTTTTCCGCATCAGGATGCCTGGTGACCCCTGGTCTCCTTTTCCCTTTAGTACTCAGCTTCCCTCGGTACCATCCTTGGTTCTTGGAATCTTGCCTCACCACCACTGCCATTCTCTGGGTCCCTGCTCTAAGACGCTGGAGAAAGGAGGGAAGAGGAGGGCTGGTGATAAGGGAAGAAAGGATGAGCTCTGTTCTCAGTCAGTGTCTCTGTGGGCATATCTCTTAGGAAGTTGCATATCTCTTAGGAAGTTAAAAACCTAAACTCCCCGTCTATGGTTTGGGCCTCTCTGGAAGGTTGTGAGTCAACCCAGGAATATGTGAGCAAGGCAGGCCTGGGAGATGAGTCAGGATCCAGCGAAGGCAATCAACACAGCATCCTCTGCAGATGGCAGCCTCCGGGCCAGTGGACAAGATGTTCCTGTGTGGGTCTAGCAGCTTACTAACTGGAGCATCAAGTGCTTAGATGACTCAAATATTTAGTGTCCGATTTCTTAACAAAATCATTCATAGCGTGTACCTCTGGATTATTTTAAACACGAGAATATGGCTGTCTTGTCCTCAAGGGAGGTGCTATGAATTTTTGTCCCTTGCATGAAAGGTGCTATCACAATATAATCATAGTTATATGGGATCACCAAGAGCTTCTTAAGTTACTCTCACTCCCTGCGTGATGACATCTCGTCTCCTTGCTTCAGTCGCCAGGGTCTTCTGAGTGTCCATCTGCAGTCCAGACCTTCTCTAGACTCATATATCCAACTCTACACTTGCCCGTCCTGCTGGATGTCTAATAAACCTAAATTTATCGTATCCAAAATTGGGCTCTTTTTAAAAGTTTTTTGATTGCTTTTATTTTCTCCAGCTTTATTGAGGTATAATTGACAAATAGCGTTGTGAGATAAAGTGTACAATGTGATCGTGGTGTTTGATATACATGGTGAAAGAGTTTCCCCTCATCAGGTTCATTAACACATCCATCACTTCACGTATTTATCTTTTTTGGGGTGGGGGGGGACGGACCTTAGAGTTCTACTTTCTTAGCAAATTTCAATCCAAAATTGAAGTCCTGCTTGTCTCCCCAAATGGGTTTCACCGCCATCTTCACCCCCATCTTCCCTTCTCAGTTGATGGCGACTCTGTTTTTATTTCAGTGGCTCAGGGCAAAAACCTTGTAGTCATTCTTGACATGGCTTGTTTTCACACATGCAAATCCAATCTGTCAGGGACTCCTGTTGTTTCTATTGTTTAAAGTATACCTAAAATCTGCCTCTTATTGACGCCCCCTGCTGACGCCCCGGTCTCAGTCCCCATCACCTCACCTCCTCCTACAGTCTGGTCTCAACACGGCAGCCACGAGCCAATTTCTTGCCATTCTTATGCAGTGCTTTCCCATTTCACTCAGAACACCCCAAATCCTGAGATAGCTTTCCAGTTACTATAGCTGTAGAACTACTTATCCCCCCAACTTAATGACTTACAACCATTTATTATGTGCACAAATTCTGTGAGTCAGGGGTTTCGACAGGGAGCAGCAGGGATGGCTTGTCTCCCTTCCATGATGTCCGGGTCCCTCAGAGTGAAAGGCCCAAATCATCTGAAAGCTTGGTCACTCACACGTCTGCACACACACACACACACACACACACACACACTCTGCATATGTGAGCACGCCCCTAGCACCGGGTCTTACCTTGCACCTTCTTCAGGATTTTATATGTGAAGAAATTTTTATATAGATTTTTTCCTTTTTTTTTTTTTTCCAAAACACTTTATACTTTTTAAAAAGCAATTCCTGGTGGCCTGTGCTCCCAACACTAGCTCCCCCCGTCCCCAGCCACGTGCTGGGGCTTCTGGGTCCACAGCCCCGCCCGGGGTCTAGCGGAGGCCCAGCAGCAGCCATGGCAGGGATGACTCTGCTGGGAGCGGCAGGGAGCCAGCCACCCTCTTCCTACCCTACCTCCCAGTAACTACTCCCTGCCCAGGGGCACCCACTCCCTGGGACTCTGGACGGAGGGACAGATGGACGGAGGGAGCTGTCCCCAGGACCTCACCTCCTTCTCTGAGGGGATGCAGGGATGGATCTGCAGGACCTGCCCCCTGCAGCTGGCGTTTCTCTCCTGCTCCGAGAGCCTGCTTAACTGAATAAAATGTTGCGGCCAAAAAAAAAAAAAAAATGCGGGCTGTAGGCTGAGCCCTTTGCCCCGGCGGCCATGAGCCAGACCAGCTCCGCATGGCCTCTTGTGTGGCTTGGGCTTCCTCACAGCATGGCAGCTGGGTTCCCGGGAGGAGGAGCCAGGCAGGAGCTGGACCCTAGCCTCAGAAGTTAAACAGCATCCTTCCTGCCACACGCAGCTGGGGGAACAGTCCTAGCCTGTTCAGATTCAAGGGGAGGGAAATAGGTTTCCCTGTTTGATGGACAGTGGCCAAGTTCTGGAAGAGCGTGTGGGGCCAGCAATATTACCGTGGCCGTGTTTGGAAATAGAGTCTGCTGCAGTGGCCGGCATGATTGGACCTGAGCTGTTTCTCTGCCCTCATCGCTTCTCCCCAGGGAACATTCTGCTCTGGCCACATGTTGGTGAGACACTCAGGCAGACTCCTGCCCTGGCCGGCCCTTCTGCGTCTCTGCCCTTCCCAGCGTGCTGCTTACGCGCTCTCCCCGCCGTCTCCATGCTTTTACTCAATGTCACCTTCTCAACGAAGCCTACCCTGACCACTCTGCAGCCCCACTCTGCAGCCCCACTCTGATCCCCTTCTCTTGATTTATAATACTTATCACCCCCCTAGTAGTCTATGGAACTTTCTACTTCCTCTTTATTACCTGCCCCTCCAGAACGAAGCACTACGTAGGCAGGAATCTTTATTGATCCTGCTCACTGGTTTATACCCAGGGCTTAGGACAGTGTGTGCCACATAAATGCATATAGGATGTGAAGCAGAGCATGTCTGGTTGGGATATTCTGAATTTGCAGTACTTATTCCAGGTGAACCAGTGAGATCTCTGCTCTGAAGAAACACATCACCATGGTTCTCTAAATCCCCATGCTGGCACACGACCTGACTCATAGTAGGAACTGACAACACATACTTAACTGATTTATTTGGAGAAAAAACTTAGCACACCGGGCTTCCCTGGTGGCACAGTGGTTGAGAGTCCACCTGCCAATGCAGGGGACATGGGTTTGTGCCCCAGTCCGGGAGGATCCCACATGCCGCGGAGTGGCTGGGCCCGTGAGCCATGGCTGCTGGGCCTGCGCGTCCAGAGCCTGTGCTCCGCAGCGGGAGGGGCCGTGACAGTGAGAGGCCCACATATCGCAAAAACAAAACAAAACAAAACAAAACTTAGCACGCCTAAACTTGCTTAGGCAAGTTAACTAGCTTAGGCAAGCACAAATCAATAAGAGATCAACTTAAACAGTTCCTTTCACTGTATGCATCTCTGTTTTAACTATCATCAATGAATTAACCAGAAATTTTGTTGTCATTTCCATCTAAATATTTGGTTTCTTTTCTTTTCTTTTTTTTTTAACAAAGAGAAAAGTACTAGATTTATTCAAGTATTCTGTCAACATTTGCTGAGAAACTAGTACAAACAAATGCGATTCAACATACTGGAGATACAGCATTGAGTAAGGCAGACAGCATCCCAATTCTTACAGAGCTTACCTTGTACTGGGAATAAATAGACAATAACAAGCATATGAACAGACAAAAAAAACAGGTAGTGGTAAATGTTCTGATGAAAACAAAACAGAGTGGCCTGAGAGTATGGATTAAGAGTAGCTTAATTAGTCTTGAAAATTCATTGCAATGCCTTATTAAATAACTTCATGTGACTCCAACTGAAGCAGAATAATCAGTTTAATCATAGCCTTTTAATAATAGTCTTACTGATTCATTGATAAGGTGTGTTTTCCCCCATCGGAAAGGTCATCAGTTTGGCTTTTCTATTCTTAGAGCAGTATTTCCCAAAATGGGATCAATGAAGTACTATAGTTCCTGGGAATATTTGGTTTCTTGATGAGGAATTTCAAGGTACTTTTTCCAGTTTCCAATACAGCCCCTGTCCCTCACTCCACACATACATGTTGACCAAAGTGGGGTCCTGAGTGTCCCCCAGGCGGACACTCAGGGCTGAGAGTCAGGCAGCATGCTTTCCATGTACCCCAACTTTTGAGTGTTCATGAGCCCGTCAGCACAAATTACCTTTGAGAATGAAGGTTGGAATAAAAAGAATGGTAAATATCACAATGGCCGTAATACCGGTGAGGACAGAAAGGGAATGACATCAATAGGTTACTGCCACCATCCTCCAGAGGCATCTCTGCCGGCCGCTCTTCTGGGGCTGGAAGTCACATCTCGTTCGGGGGTCACCTGGAGACCAAGGCACTTTCACCCCTCAGAGGAGGAGGAAACAGAGGGTGTCAGAGCTTGCCCCAAAGGTACCAAACCTCTTCTACATTAGCAAAGTGCCTCTTTGACCCATTGGACCATCTATTTGATGGTCATCTATTTGCCCAAGGACCATCTATTCCTTCAGTGTTTGGTGGTTATGAGGCACTGAGTTTACCTCTAGGAGAAGCTGATCTCACAGCTTTGGGAGCTGAGTAGTTGATGTCAGCTCACTGGCTGCATCAGGCTCCTGTTTGTTTTTCAACGGAAGGGTCTGTCATCCTCAACTACCATTGGTGAGGTTCTCTGGTTAAACCACAGGATGGGGTCTTCTTCTCTCTCGCACTCTTTCCCAAACTCTACAACCAAGCCTTTGGCTACCAGGTGGGAAAGGTGAGGGGCACAGGGCACAAAGGGATCCACGCCAGACACCGGATAAGGTGCCTTTGAAAGCACGTAGTGAAAGGCATCATGCCCTCGATCCCCGGCTCCGACTCCGGCAGTGCCTGGGGGCCTCAGACCCCTTCCAACGCATCCCTCCAGGCAAGCCGTCCAATGGATTCGAGTGTTTTCCAAACATAGGATGTTATCATTACTAGCGGCTCAACTGTGATCCTTTGGGTTTTGGCTTTTCGTTGAGCATTTCTGGGTTTTGTTCAATCTCTGACTCCAGTTGCATCAATTTTGGATTTTTGTTTTGCAGAAACCAGCGTGAAGGCGAATACTATGAAGTACATGGAAATGCTTGAGGATAAACTGCACAGGTAGGGATGGTAACTTCTTCATTATAGACTCTGTGACATGTCTGGATTCTTTATTATAACAGAACTTGGTGAAAGCAAAGAAAAAGGCTAGCCCATTTCTGCAATAAATTAACAAAGAAAAACACAAAAAAAGGAGTCCTTTGAATCCTGTAACAGAAGAAGCAGGTGCCATACAAATATATCCCAGAGCTTTTCTCTTTTTATAAAAAGTAAGTAGATTAAGATGTTGAAAAGTGTCCGGGGAGATGACAAGATTGTTTTCATGTTTCCTAAGAAGAAGAAGAATCATCCTTGGTATGTTAAGTTCAGAATTCATGCCTTGGTCTGTCTTTCTCTTCTTTTAAATGTCTGAAGTGGATGTTATGGATTTTGATCCAGCTTATCTACGTTTTAGAACAATATAAAAATGCACATCTTAGATTCTGTTTTGAATCCTGAATCAAAACAAGTGTGAAAAATTCTCGTGCCTTTTTTTAAAAAAACCCAGTTAGGAATTCAGATTTGAGAGACGTTAGGGATGCTGCATCGTGTCAAGATGTTTCTGGTTTTGGTGGATGTGTACTCATGAAAATAAATCCCAGCCACCAGGATCTGTTCCTAATTAAGGAAACAAGTAGGAAAATGTAATATGTGCTTTCCTCCCTGAGACTCATTTAGTTCTATGGAAAATGTTTTGCTACTATTTTGGAAATTGTTAAATAATTCTTTAAACAGGCTATGCCTTAAACCTTTGTCTGCCAGGGTAATGCCATCGGCTAAAATACTGCTTCCCCCTTAAGAGATGTTAAGGGGGGCTGCCTAGCTGAGCTCTGCTCTCCAGGGCAAGTGAGGTGCTGCAGGGTTGATTCTAATGCTTGGAAAGCAAGTTCTTCCAACCACTGACTGGTATTGCCCTGACCCCTGTGCCCTAGATGTGGGGAGAAACCTCAACGAAGGTGGCCTGTAGCAGGTATGGGGTGAGAGGGCTTGCAGGTAAGAGGCATCCTCTAAGGAAATGTCTCTCCTCCTTAGAAAGTAGGGCACTCAGCTGGGTCAGGTACACTGCCCTGAGTCTGGTGTCCTCCCCTACCGTGTGTTCTGCCGGGACAGGTTTCTGCACATCCCTCTTGATCTTAACTCTGCTTACTGTTTTTTAGCCGTAAGCATCCCACACGCCCTGCATTCTGTTAGGTGAGAGGGTGGCAGGTTGGAGCTGTGAGATGTGGGTATAGGTAGAGAAGTGCCCCTTTAAATAGCAGCTCTATCACTTATCAGCTACCTAAACTCGGGTAAGCATTCACCTTCAATTCTTTACCTGTAAAACAGAAGGGTGGGTACCTACCTTCCAGGTGTGTGCCATTAATTACCCACTGTATATAAAGCACCCTCATAGTCAGCGGTCAGCAAACCTTCATTCCCTTCACCTCCTGGTGCTTCTGATGTTTGCTGTCCTGATCGTCAGAACTGGCTGAACAGTCATGCCCAGAGCTCATCCTTTTCCCTCCAAGCCAGGTCCCTGGGCTGTGTATGCAGTCCAGGGAACGGCCCCTCCCCTACCTGTTGAGGCCCTCCCACCTGGTGCCTGTGTGGAACCAGGACTCAGGTTCACTGCCCTTTCCCTCATCTCCCCCTTGGAGTCAGTCTGTGGTCCTGCCACTTAGGCCCCTGTAAGCATCCTCCAGCCCACCTCCGTTCACCACGCTAGGGTAGGTCTGTCTTCTCTCACTGAATGACTGTGAGGGCTGCTTTTTACATTTTTCTGTGTCCATCGTTGCCCTTTCCATTCCATTCTCCAGGTGATCTCCAGTGAGCATCTTAAAATGCAAATCTGGTCGTTGTGCATCCCCATCATCTGAAGGGGAAAGCCTAAATGTCCCACTGCAGCTCATGCGTTCTTCCACGTGGCCTCTGTGGGTCCTTCGGAATGAACCATCACCACCCGTCACTGCCCTACTCCAGTCCTACTGATTCTCGTATGTTTTTCAATGCCACTGTGGTTTTTTTCTAGAGAGAAACTCATTTAGAAGGGAAAATGGTCAAGGGATTATTGTTCTGGGAAGTATTAGGTTGAACCACGTGAAATTACTGATATCAGACCATTTCGACCTAGAAAAATGGCACTCTCTTATGGTACAACCCACTATTTAGCGATCTGGAGTAATCAGGTCCAATGCTACGGCCTGAGACGCGCCAGTGTCCTTCCCCACGGCGCGCTGGCCCGTGCATGGATGTGCGGGCTTTCACCTCTCCCTTGGCATGTGCCCCTGGGGGCCTCTCCCAGCTCAGCCCCGACCAGCCCTCCATGTGTCTAAGCCTCGTGCATCCTTCAAGTTTTAGACGTCTCCTCTTTGAAGCCTTCCATGACTCCCCAGGACTGAGTCATGTGCTTGCACTGAATTATTCTTCTTGCTTTCAAAGTGCTTCACGTCAGGTGTGGAAGATTATGTCTGTCTTGTTCAGGATGTGTCCTCGGTGATTTGATAGGTCTGAACAGTGTAGGTGACAAACAATATTTGCTGAATGAATGATTGAATAGATGACTGAATGAATGCAGCCAATCTGTAGACAGCCCGGTCTCATTTCCATCACCTCTCCAGCCATGTGGATGCATGACTCATGTACGTTCCTTACTTGGGATCCGTCAACAGTCTCCAGGGACCAGGATGGTGGCTGGCCCATCCTCCAGCCTACTTCTTGAGGGCTTTTTCCATTGCTGTTTCAAGCTGTGAGGAGGTCTGGCTCAGATTTGTTTGAACTGCTGTGCTGGAACCACCCAAAGAGAGAGGAGATAAGGCAGCAGGTTCTGTAACCCCTGGGTCGTGGGCAGAGGGCCAGACAGAGGCTGGGAACTGCTGCGCCCTGAGGTGCGTGCAGGGGGGTTATTGCTGCCTGGGAGCGGGAGGCCAGCCTGAAGGTGGCGGAAGTGTGGTAAGTGTCAGGCTCTCCTTCCTGGGACAAAACTGCCCACCCCAGCAGGCCTGAGGCGTGATGGCGGCGCGATCCTGCCTCAGTCATGTTTCTTTTCAAGAGGATCAACATTTTAAAACACAAAACCAGTCTTTAGCCCTCGGTGGTTGGCATCATGGTGGCTGCTCAATTAATATTGCAAGATGTTGACGAAAGCAAGGTGATAGATGCCAATGAAAATCTTTGTTATTTATTTGCACTGTCTGGAGCATCTCTGGGCCTTACGGGGGTTTAGAAGGAGAGTTGCTGAGAACTGAATAAAATGCTTATTTCCCGTTAGAAAGTGGTTGAGGACACACTTGATCATCAGTACCACGGCAAGGTTTGGATCTGGCCAGTCATGATTTTGGAGACAAATCTAAATGACCACAATATCTTTGTTGAGACCTGGAGACTCAAGTACTGAGACAAACTGGGGTGGGTTCAATGTCTCCCTCTCTATCAAAAAAGTCAAATGAATTAGAAATTAGGAAGTAACTGATGCTATCAGCAGCTCAGAAGGATCTCCTGCACAGTACAGAACAAAAAAGTGGGCAAATATTAAATAAGGGCTTCTAGTATATAGTAAACAAAGATTTGCCTTTTAATAATCTGAGTTATATAAAAAAGGAAATTTCCCTCTAAGTTTGAATGTTCATAAAAACGTTAAAAAGGTTTTTTTAAAACCTGATTTTTAAAACCATGATTTTATTTGCTATCCAACAATGTTAAGGCTGCCAAATATTTGATGTACTTAAAAGTATCTCAATTATGTTATTTTATATACTCAGGGTATCTATTCAGTCAAGTATAATTGTAAATAGATCAATAGTAAAATCGTTATTTGTAAATTACACCCATAAACTCTTTATTTCTTATACAGGAGAATAAATATAGACATATATACACATATGCATGTATACATCCACATCCACATATATAAACACACAAACTTGCAATTGAAAAATAAACATTTCACAGTTACTCTATTTATTTTGAAAATTCCCCTTTTTAAAATTAATTTTTATTGGAGCATAGTTGCTTTACCATGTTGTGTTAGTTTCTACTGTACAGCAAAGTGAATCAGCTATACATATACATATATCCCCTCTTTTTCAGATTTCCTTCCCATTTAGGTCACCACAGAGCACTGAGTAGAGTTCCCTGTGCTATACAGTATGTTTCATTAGTTGTCTATTTTATACATACTATCAATAGTGTATATGTGTTGATCCCAAATGAAAATTCCCCTTCAGCAACAAGGCATTGAATGGAAGTTCATGGATCAGAAGGAGGTGACATTCTCTCCTTTACATCCAGCCTTATGATCAGGGAGTGACTTAGAGGCTGGGGAGAGAAGCTGGCTTATTATCTCTCTATCAGTGAGGGGCAGAGAAGCAACAGACCTCTGGCAAATACACCTTGTTCTCAAGAAGAAAATGAACCGATGGAAAAAATAATCCAGGTTATAAGTTAGATGCATATACATTGCTGCTCCTTGTTTCTAAAAAGGAGTTAGGATTTGTGGATTTTTTTCCCACCTGTTTCAGGGATGTCCTGCCTTCCCCTTATCTACAGCCAGAGAGCCAGGAGGGTGGCTGCAGTCAGCTACAGGGTCGTGATCATTCCACAGACCCACCCCCTCGCTGCTTTCCTTTCCATTCCCACTGCTGCTACCTTTGACTTGAGTCAGTAAAGCATCTTACAGCCTCCCTCCTTCTGGGCTCACACCGTTTCAGTGCACTGTTCCCCCGCAGCCAGGACGACTTTGTTACCGTCCTGCTGACAATCCTTCTAGGCTCCTCTGCATCCACCATAAACCCCACGGTCCTCATCAGGCCCCCAGGCTCCCCATGAAGGGGCTCCAGCCTACTGCCACCTCGTCCCTGTGATCCCCACCCTCACTGGGTGCCCGGTGCTCCAGACTAGCCTGTGCTTTCAGTTCCTTAATTCATGCCCCCAGCAACTTCTTTGGGGAGCCCTCCCCTTCCCAGCTCCTGGGTGCACGCTCACCTCACGGCTCAGCACAGTATCTTCTCTACAAAGCCTCTCTGGCCTCCTCCTGCTTCCTTCTTGGTTCTCACAGTAGCAGCCACTTACAACAGTCTGTTGCACTGACTTCTGTCTGCTTCTGTTGGACTGCGAGCTCCTTGAGGATGCTCACTTGCTCTGTGTTCCAAGTGGCCTGCATGCTGTCTGGCACAATTTCAATAAAATTATATTTAATGCAAGAATGAATGGATAAATAGCCATTGTATCTTGAAATGTTATTTTCAACTGTTCGATTCAAAAAGTCAAGGCAGTCTAGGAAGATGTAATGCTCCAGAAATCCATTTGTCTTGACATCAAATCTTAGTGGGATATAATAGAAAAGGGAAAAAAAATCTACTCTTAAAGAGCTTTCTCCACTTCTTCTTACCCCCGAGGTTTATTGTTTCTGGAAGTAGTACTTAAGCATGATATTTTGGCCTTGCTTATTTTTCCTTACTGATTAACCTTGCTTGAATTTCTGTTTTTTCAATTATTATTATTTTTTGGTTATATTTGTTTATTTGTTTTATTTTTTAGATTCCAGTGAAAACATATGGTATTTGTCTTTCTCTGTCTATCTTAAATCACTAAGCATAATACCCCCCAGGTCTATACATTTTGCAAACGGCAGAATTTCATTCTTTTTTATGGCTGAGTAATATTCCATTGTATATAGAAGATGTGGTATTTATTTTCTCAAGTATTCGTATTCTCTGGTAGCCATTTTTCTCAAAGAGGCAAAAGGAATATTCAAAAGTCTTGTAGATGGGTCACACTTTTTACTGATCCTATGTTATATCTTGTATCTAACCATTGTACAGGAGAAATTTATTACTCTCTAATGACCAGCTCACATCTCTGGCTCGTGGGCACCAAGCCCTCCACCCTAAGGCTCCATTTAAACTCACAGAGTCTCTTATATGCATGAGTGATGGGAAAATTTCTCTTTTTTTTTCTAGCATTTTTTCTAAAGTTAAACATAAAAACTGCTACAAACGATAGGCACAGTTTAGTGGATTATAGGGGATTTTTGTTTCTTTGTGCTCTTCTGTATTTCTCAAGTGAGTTTTTTTTTGAATGTGCATCATACTTTCATAATCAGAAAAGAAAACAGAAAAATCATTAAAGTCTGTTTTGACTATAGAAATAGTTAGAGACTTTCTCAGAGGTCTTCTTAGCTTTAGAGGGAACTATTAAAAACTCATTGGTCTTACCTGAAATTTACTTAGAGACATATATTTTTCTAAAGGTGATTTTGTCCTTTTTTTTTTTTAATTAGTGTTTAGTTTCTCATTATCTTGCAGTTTCAATATGGACAGCCTGCCAGGAAATGGTAGCTCAGGGAACTCACTGCTCAGTGGCCAGCGGGGTGTGAGCAGGGAGGGAGAACCGTGGTGGCTGCTGCCTGGGCACCATCACCTTCCCAGCTGGTCTGTCTGGACGGCTTTGCCTTCAGCCCAGAAGCCAGCGAGGCCTGAGAGGCACAGAGCTTCCTGGAGTTGAGAGTACTTGTTGGGCAATGCTGTCCTGACCTTCTCTCTAAGTCGGCACAGTGTACCGTATGGACAACATCAAGAGACTAAGGCACCGTTTCTCTGCCCAGAGGACATGCCGTCTAGAGTGGGAGCAGTGCTGCCCACACTGTGCCTCAGAGGTCAAGGTCTGTCCCCTCACCCAAGGCTCCTGGAGCCGGTCAGTCACGGCTAAAAGCAAGTGTTGATGACCAACTGCCCACGATCTCAGGAAGATGGGAATTAGGGCTGAAGATGGGGTCCCTGGAACGCTTGTTTCCAAGGCAGCTGCCTACGAGATGGTCCACTAGGATGTGGGAAGATCATTTTAGAATTTCCGTTTTACTTTTTCATTTCACTCATTTAAGGTTTGTCCTTGAACCTGTTGCACATGTGTATAGTAGTACATGCATACAATTTGTGAAACAGAAATCAGAGTGCACAGTTGTAATTTTCTCACTGATGAGACAGTGCTGACATTAACACTCGCTTATTTTCCGATTACTGAATCAGATGTCACATTCAGCGTATGACCAGCCTATGCAGCAGCCGTCTTTGTCTTCACGTCCACAACGGAAAAAAAAGAGTTAATTGTCTAACAGAAGAGTTGGCCCTCATACACAAAGAAGATGAAAGAGGCAGAGACATGAAGAGGGAACAGGCAGAGTTACAAAAGGCACGGGGGAGAGGGAATTTACAGTGTGGAGCTATTGGTAACTTCAGGCCAGAATTCATGAGCCTTGTTCAGGTGTGTGGCCCTTAAAAGCATAATAGCTGAAAGCCCTGGAGGCTGCTTCTCCCAGGAGTACATTCCAACCTTGACCGAGCTGTGCTTCCCGGCGGGCTGGAGGCTGCTCACCAGCTTCCCAACAGGAGTTGAACAATGACTAGAATTCTTTGGGATCCCATATAGAATGTTCTTTATTCCGAGTTATGCAAGGCGATTTCGACGTTTCGGTGCACCTGGAACAATCCATTTTCAACCCACATTGACCTTATTTCGAAAGCTGCTGGGGGAAGTGACTATAAGAAATGGCAGCCAGGGGATAAGCGACCAGGCACGGGCGGACACCTGCTTCTGTTTTTCACACTTTTATTGTATTGTTTTGCTGCTGACCCAGGCGTCCCTTCTCCCCTCTTAGGAGGCACGAGTCAGACACGTTAGTACCTCCCCAGACCCCACTGCTTCTCTGGGAGCCCAGGGCCTCGCTCACCCCGTCTTCACAGCCTCAGCCCCGTTTTTTCTTCCTCTGCGTCTCAGAAAGGCAGATTCTCAGCTTCTTTCTCTTTTTTTTCTTTTTTTTTTTACAACTTTATTGGAGTCTAATTGCTTCACAATGGTGTATTAGTTTCTGCTGTATAACAAAGTGAATCAGTTATACATATACACCTGTTCCCATATCCCTTCCCTCTTGCGTCTCCCTCCCTCCCACCCTCCCTATCCCACCCCTCCAGGCAGTCACAAAGCACCGAGCTGATCTCCCTGTGCTATATGCTGCTTCCCACTAGCTATCTGTTTTACATTTGGTAGTGTATATATGTCCATGCCACTCTCTCACTTCGTCCCAGCTTACCCTTCCCCCTCCCCATATCCTCAAGTCCATTCTCAAGTAGGTCTGTGTCTTTATTCCTGTTTTAACCCTAGGTTCTTCATGACATTTTTTTTCTTAAATTCCATATATATGTGTTAGCATACGGTATTTGTCTTTCTCTTTCTGACTTACTTCACTCTGTATGACAGACTCTAGGTCTATCCACCTCATTACAAATAGCTCAATTTTGTTTCTTTTTATGGCTGAGTAATATTCCATTGTATATATGTGCCACATCTTCTTTATCCCTTCATCGGATGATGGACACTTAGGTTGTTTCCATCTCCGGGCTATTTCTTTTCCCTCCTCTGTTTGGCGTGACCCTCCTGTGTTCACCTCTGTTCTCAGCTGGGAGCTATTTGTGCGAGCTCTCTGTCTCTCTCCCTGTCTCTCTATCTCTCTGTGTCCTCTGTCTCTCTATCTCTGTCTGTCTCTCTGTCTGTCTCTGTCACTCTCTCTCTCTGTCTCTATCTCTTTCTGTCTATCTCTGTCTTTCTGTCTCTCTGTCTTTCTGTCTCTATCTCTGTCTTTCTGTCTCTCTATCTCTCTCTGTCTCTGTCTCTCTCATTAGCAGAAGGAGACGTTTAGGATGCAGAGGCTGGAAGTACATCACCCCTTTTCATCCCCTCCCGGTAAGCCGTCTCTCTCCTGGGTTGACTCCTGTCTGTCCTTTCAGACTCTCTTGAGGAGGTGTAGCCCACAGGGACTTCTCTGTCCTCTGGCTCCTGTCCTGTCTCCCGTCTACTTCTCGCCTGCCCTTTGATCGCACTGTCCTGGGACATGAATTTTCCTTTTATGTCCCTGTTCTGCCTTCTCACCTCAATTGCCCACTCAGGGCTCAGTCCTTCCACCCAGGAGATACTGTGCCTTCACCCATTGCTGATCTTTTGTAGCAAGCCCCCATTTCCTTCTAAAACTGGATAGATTGATCCTACACATCATATACATGAAAGACTTTGTGAAAATATTCGTTGTTAGGTTTGCCCACTTTTGAATATTGGAGCAATTTGGCTATACAGTCTAATTTTCCAGGGGAAAAAAGGATCTAAAATACCATACTATTTTGAAATTCAAACTGATAAGAAATCTTAAAGCAGTTAATTTTACAAAGGTCTACATAATCATTAATTTAATATGTAACCATTGATTGTTCACATTTAATTTTTAATCTTATTTCATCTTATAATAGAAAATCCTTCAGTATACTTAAAATAATAGTGGTTAAACATATAAAAATACATACTTACAGAAAACTAATACATAAAATACAAGAAGATGGCATGAATTTAAAAAGTAGGAAAAAAAGAAGGAAAAACAAAGGTAGGGAAAATATTGGTAACATTTGTATGGGGATTAGAGTCACCACCACAGCCGTTTACTATTCTAGACATTAAGTATGACTGATATGTATATAAAACTAAGTGATGTTTGAAAAAGTTTATGTGAATGGTAGAATTTATAATAAACTTTGGAGGTCTGCATTTGTGCTACAGTTCACTACAATACTTTCCATTCTCTAAGAACTCTAGTAATGAATTTTTACTCAGAAATAACTTTTTCCCCTGAAATGTTCGGGAAATGATGAGTATAGTTTCCAGAACACTTCAGTCCATTTCGAGAAGCCTACATGTAGTTTTTCAGAAAGAGAGAGTCGAGCTCTTGCCTCTAGAACCCCTGCAGCTGCCCCAACTAGGCAAGTCTTTCCTTCAGGGCAAGAAAAGAAGCCGTCGCCTGCTGAATCCCACCTGGCCTTTATGTCCAGTCCACAAAGAGGGCATGGAGTCCACTCTTCCTTTCTAGGGATGCTGGGCAGCGGGGCCCAGACAGGGGAATTAAGATGAAGGATCTCCCTCCTACTAGGTTTTTACCATTATTAAAAAAAAACCCTCAAACAAACAAATAATCTCTTTCCTGATGAATGTGGAGAACCTGAGACATTTAGATAAAGTGCAGGCTCTGGAATCAAATTGTCTGGATCCATGTGTGGCCAATTAAAATAGACCAATAATAGAGCAAATATAAAGAATGTTTCCCATATACAAAAAGAACTTAATAAATGCTAGCTATTATTACCTTAGTAGCAGCTATGGCACCATGAAAATTATGAAATCAAAATATCTACATTTCAAAAAATCCTTATTTTATAAAACCAGAAGAGAATCTCTTATCCTCCTGGTGATAGTATGGGGAGAGAAGAGATGTTTGCTTGGAGCTTATAGCCTCCACTGAAGGGCTGTGAAACCTGGTTGATTATTTAAACTCTTAGCTTTTTCCTCTGCCTGCCCTTTGGCCAGCTGTTGGCACCTCCTGCAGAGGCTGGAAAGGGAGAGAGGTGAGGAAATTGAGTTCTTGTTAATGGCTGAGGGTTAAAGCCTCCCACGGTTTCTGTGACCAAAGGGCTAGGATCCTTCCAACACTCTTCTGCTTTTAGAAGCAACCTGGCTGGTTTGGGGGTGTTTGAGACCAAGAAAGTTCTGGGCTCCAGGCTCCAGAGCTCAGGTGCTGGGAGGAATTTACCATCTCTTCTGCGATTCACGGAGCTTCAAAGCCCTTCATCTTGACCGTCACTGGAGCTCAGAGAGAGAGAACATTTTGGGGAGAAATTAACTCCAATATATTTGCTTCTCTCTCTCTGATATCTTCCTTTGAGAGAGTAAAAATATTGCTCTAGAGAAGAGGGTGGCAGAAGGAAAGAAGAGGAAGGATTAGTCAGAAACCCTTTGGGTTTGTCTGGTGAGGGGCTTCAGAGAGGGGAGAGGTCTTCTTCCCGATGTGTGATGGGAAGAATTCAGGTAGCATGAGCCACGTGGTTGGCACAGGAGAAGACAGACTTTTTAGAAAAAATGTAAATTTAAAGTATTTATTTATTTATTTTAAAATTGAAACAGTTGATTTACAATGTGTTAATTTCAGGTGTATAGCAAATTGATTCAGTTATATATATATACGGCTATATATATTAATATATATATATTCATTTTCAGATTCTTTTCCATTATAGATTATTACAAGATATTGACTATAGTTCCCTGTGCTATACAGTAGGTCCTTGTTGGTTATCTATTTTATATATAGTAGTGTGTGTCTGTTAATTCCAAATTCCTGATTTATCCCTCTCCCACTTTCCCCTTTGGTAACTATATGTTTGTTTTCTATGTCTGTTAGTCTATTTCTGTTTTGTAAATAAGTTCATTTGTATCCTTTTTTAAAATTTATTATTTATTTATTTTTTTGCGGTATGCAGGCCTCTCCCGTTGCGGAGCACAGGCTCCAGACGTGCAGGCACAGCGGCCATGGCTCATGGGCCCAGCCGCTCCGCGGCATGTGGGATCTTCCCAGACTGGGGCACGAACCCACGTCCCCTGCATCGGCAGGCGGACTCCCAACCACTGCGCCACCAGGGAAGCCCTGTGTCCTTTTTTTTTAGATTCCACATATAAGTGATATCATATGATATTTTTCTTTCTCTGTCTGACTTACTTCACTTAATATGATCATCTCTAGGTCCATCCATGTTGCTGCAAATAGCATGATTTCATTGTTTTTTATGGCTGAGTAGAATTCCATTGCATATCCGTACCACATCTTTTTTATCCATTCATCTGTCGAAGGACATTTAGGTTGCTTCCATGTCTTGGCTATTGTAAATAGTGCTGCTATGAACATAGGGGTGTAGGTACCTTTTTGAATTATAATTTTGTCCAGATATATGCCCAGGAGTGGGATTGCTGGGTCATACGGTAACTCTGTTTTGCTGGGTCATATGGTAACTCTAGTAAGGAACCTCCATACTGTTCTCCATAGTGACTGTACCAATTTACATTCCCACCAACAGTGTAGGAGGGCTCCCTTTTCTTCACACCCTCTCCAGCATTTATTATATGTAGACTTTCTGACCAGTATGAGGTGACACCTCATTGCAGTTTTGATTTGCATTTCTCCAGTAATTTGTGATATTGAGCATCTCTTTATGTGCCTGTTGGCCATCTGTATGTGAGAAGACAGATTTTTGACTGCAGCATCAGAGCTAAAAGTGTGGACCAAAGGTCTTGGTCATCTGGCATCATTTTCTGTCACTGATATTTCAACCCTTCATCGGACGTGGGGCTGTTCTGAAAAGATGGCCTGAAAAATAAAAAAGATGGCCGTGATTTTGTCTAATAGCAAATAGGAGATTGACTTTTAAAACAGAAGGCTCTGCTAACAGACTCCCCTGTGGTTTGTCCAGTTCATCCCAAAGTGTGTGTTTTAAAGCAATGATATGATCATTCTGCCCACTGACATCAATTAAGAAATCAACCAATATTTAAGGAGGCCTGAGGCTTGGCAAGATGCCCAGTGATTCCTCTTTCTTTACTCCGTTTGGTTTAGGTGGTGGAAAGCCATTCCATTGCAATTACTATGTAAACCTGAACTTGGGGAGGCCGTCGAGTGGACGTTCTGTCCACTGTGCTCTGGGGGCCCGTGTGCACTTGTCCCCCAGATATGCCAGTGTGCTTCACGGTGTGCCTGTTTCAAGGGGCCTGTCACATTCTTAAAAAGGCGATTATGACTAATCAATACGGAATGTCCAAACTAAGATGATTTTTTACAAGCTCAAGAGAAACCATATAGCTTGAGTGTTTTTGATGCATTTTGGCAGGGAGTTGAGAAATCTTAAAGAAAAATTAACTGCTGTATCAATGGAAACCCCAGTAGGTAGATATCCAATTTGTCATTAAGTAAAATGAGAAGACGTTTAATGATTCAAGGAAGCATTGTCCAGATTGTGTGATAGTTTAATTTGCTAACATGGACGAACCTGTTAGCTTCAGACGCATGATTAATAGAAGTAGAGCTCCTCCTGGAATTTCTCCAGTGCTCACTTTCAGTGTGCAGTCATTTTTAAGACTCTGCTGAGTGCTCTTAGCTCACGTAAAGTGAGGTGACAGGTCTGCAGCAGCCTTGGCAAACGTAGGTTCGACGAAATATTACACACAACATTGTCTGTGACTCATTTTTGCTCCTTTTCTCCTCCTCGCTCCCCGACCCCGCATCCCTCCCTCCCAGCCACCCTGAGTCATACAACAGCTGTGCAAACATTAGCTGCAAAGCAGCAAGCAATGAGCCACAGACACTCTCTGTGCTGTGCTGTGTCCCCTTCTATCATGGAGCTCACCCCAGGGTGGGTTCTAAATCCCTGGTCACAAACACCTCAGGGAGGAAAGCAGTTTTTTCCTTCTGTGGCTGCTACTGTAAAGGTGCCATTTCTTGAGCTGGAAGAATTTTCTGTGATTGCATTCTATGCTAAGCCTCAAAAGATAACTTTGTAGCTCTCATTCATCACCCAACAGGGCCTTTTAGGGGTGCTGCTTTTTTGTTTTTTAAATTTCGTTGAAGTACAGGTGATTTACAGTGTTGTGTTAATTTCTGCTGTACAACAAAGGGACTCAGTTATACATACATATATATATATATATATATATATATATATATATATATATTCTTTTTTCATATTCTTTTCCACTATGGTTTATCACAGAATATTGAATATAGTTCCCTGTGCTCTACAGTAGGACCCAGTTGTTTATCCATCTTATATATAATAGTTTGCATCTGCTAATCCCAAGCTCCCCATCCTTCCCTCCCCCAGCCTCTCCTCCCCCTTGGCAACCACAAGTCTGTTCTCAATGTCTGTGAGTCTGTTTCTGTTTCATAGATACATTCATTTGTGTCATATTTTAGATTCCACATATAACTGATATCGTATGATATTTGTCTTTCTCTTTCTGATTTACTTTGCTTAGTAGGATCGTCTCTAGGTCCATCCATGTTGCTGCAAATGGCATTCGTTCATTCTTTTTAATGGCTGAGTAATATTCCATTGTGTATGTATACCACATCTTCTTTATCCGTTCATCTGTCGATGGACATTTAGGTTGCTTCCATGTCTTGGCTATTGTTAATAGTGCTGCAATGAATATTGGGTTGCATGTGTCTTTTCTCACAGATACTTTTTTTTTTTTTGCGGTATGTGGGCCTCTCACTGCTGTGGCCTCTCCCGCTGTGGAGCACAGGCTCACAGGCTCTGGACACGCAGGCCCAGCGGCCACGGCTCACGGGCCCAGCTGCTCCGCGGCATGTGGGATCTTCCCGGACCGGGGCACGAACCCGTGTCCCCTGCATCGGCAGGTGGACTCTCAACCACTGCGCCACCAGAGAAGCCCTCACAGATACACTTTAGAGGATTGTGATAATTAGGATTGAGACTGACTGGAGACGTTCTTCAAATGTTTGTAGGAATGACACGCAGTGATGATATATATCAGTAGCTGACCATTATTAAGAGATATTGTATGCAGGTAATCCATGAAACACTTTAAAGGGATTATTTCACTGAAGCCTCCCAACCACCCAGTGAGCTTCAGGCTCTGTTATTATCTGAATATATAAGGGGGCTGAGGCTGGCAGAGATCAAGCACCTTCCCTCAGGCGCTCCAGGGACTACTCTGTGGGTGTGTAATCTGTCTGCCTCCAATTCCCTCGGCGCCTCGTTCTCCAAGACTAACATTGCCACAACGTTCTGGAGTTGGGTGTGGGACAGAGGTATGAAACTTGAAAACTGTGTCTTAAGAATGAACTTTTTGATTTAAATTCCCTTAGTAAGACGTTATTTTAAAAAATCCAAATTATTGTGGAAATTTTCAAACACGTGCAAAATTAGAGAACTTATAACGAACCCCCACGTGCACGTCTCACCAATTCAACAATTTTCAGTACATGGCTGAACTGATTTCAGCTGTACTCCCCTCCACTTCCCCACTGTACTAGTTTCCTATCACTGCTGAAACAGAGCCGTGAACAACTTGAAACAACACAGATCTACTGTCTTCCAGTTCTGGAGTCGAGAGTCTGATGTGGGTCTCACTGGGCTACAGTCAAGGTGTTGGCAGGGCTGCTTCCTTCTGGAGGCTCCAGGGCAGGATCTGCTTCATTACCTTCTTCAGCTGCTAGTGGCCAGCTGTAATCCTTGGCTCGTGGCCTCTTTCTCCATCTTCAGAGCACATCATTCCAGTCTCTGCTTCTGCATCACCTTTTCCTCTGATTCTGACCCTTCTCCCTCCCTCTCACAAGGACCATTGGATGACGTCATTGGGCTGAGCAGAAAATTCAGGGTAATCTCCCCATCCCCAAATCCTTAACTTAATTATATCTGTAAAGTCCCCTTTGCCATATAAGGTAACATTCATGGGTCCTGAAGATTAGGACATGGACATCTTTGGGGAGCCGTTATTCAGCCTACCACATCCACCCTGCCCCCAACAGGAATATTTTGAAGTGAATCTCATTTTATTTAACCTATGAATATGTCAACACATATCTTCAAAAAGATAAAGACTTAAAAAAAATAACCATAATACCATTATCACACCTAAACACATTAACAAGACTTTCTTAATATCATCAGATATCCAATTTTCCCAAATTGTCTCATAATTTTATGTTGACAGGTGGCTTATTCACATCAAGAAATGTGTCAGGGCTCTTTAACCTACAGGTTCCTAAACCTTTTACTTCACTTTCTTGTTGTTGAATTAACCAATATTTTTGTCCTACAGAGTTTGGCTACTTGTGTCCTTGTGGTCATCAACATGTTTCTTTTTCCCATGTATTTCCTATAAACTGGTAGTTAGATCTATAGGTTTGATTATACTGAGGTTTGATTTTATTGTCACAGTGCTTCATTGATAGTGTTGTTACTTTCTACATACGGAAGCCAATATTATCTGTTCTTTCTCTTCTGTGGTGTTGAGATTGGTTGTTGGGTTCAAGACTGGGAGCTCTGCCCTCTTTGTATCAGATTTTCCATCAACTTTTTATACCTAAATTGGTAATCATTGACTAGACTTATTATTAGTGGATTGTGAAATAGTAATATTCTAATTCCATCACAGTCATCATTTTTTTACATAAAATTCTTCTATAAGAAAAGAAATTTCTTCAGGTTATTTCAAAGAGGGTCTGTGGGTTTGTGAAACCGGGAGCTCTTAATGCTATGACCAAAGATTAAAATTCTCCATAGGATGTCATAGGCACTCAGTAGTGCTGCTTTCCTGAAGAGATGAAAGATACAGACACTCATTTTCACTCATAATAATCCATGATTGGTGATGTGAGAAAGTAAGTAAATGTCTCAAAGTTTAAAAACAAAGTTTCCTTCAACATCTATTTAATTGTCCTGAGTTATGATTTACAAAAGAAAGAAATGTTTGATTCCTTCTCTTTATGCACCTGTTACAGAATAATAATTGGTTTTCTAGAATCCTCTAAAGGCGAACAAAAAGAGTGTGTGTGTGTGCATGTAGTATTATGAAGAAATGGATTTTTAACATATTTGCTGTTTCAATTCTTTGCAGAAAGTGTTCTTTTTCAAATTTTCCCATCTTTGGCGGAGATCCCTGAATCTTTTAACATCAACCTAAATGCTTCCTTGTTTACTGATGGAATGAGATGTTTCAGGCTCATCTTGCACATTTCATGGCCCAGATCTAGAATCAGCATTTTCTCCAAGGAGCTCTTATTATTTTTAGTAGGAAATGATACTTAGAGACCACAGACTGGGCGGCCCTGAGGGTGCTCACAGCTACTGGATTATCATTATTTTTGAACTTTTCAGTAGACAGAGCTAGGATATTTTTTCAGACAAATTATATCACAGATTCACACTGTTATTTCCAGTTCAAATTTAGGGTTACATGATTTTATATGGGTATTTCTTTTCTCTTATGCTGAAAAATTTTATTCCTTATATCATTAAAAGAATTCTATACCTATCTATATATTTATCTATCTTTATTATGAAATATATTTGATTACATGTATGTAGTATATCTGACTATATACACGTGTGTGTATATATTATATTATATTTGGTATATCCATTTTATGTATGGTTTCAGAATAATAATACTGACATTTTTATTAATAATATGATAACTGAAAACAACCTAAGACTTCTTTGCAGTTCTTTTTGTTCTTAGGATATATCCCACCAGGGATGCACAGTTAAATTACAGAGGTTTAAAGTCACTTTAATTAATTCCCTTTGGTGTAGTTCAACCATCAACTCAGTGCATAGTTAGCTCAATGCACAGTAGGCTAACCTCTATTATTTTGCCTTTTATTTTAGTGGTTGCTTCTTTTAGCAACACAAACAAATATATAACACAAACTTTATGGTTCAAAGTTAAATGTACAAAACAAGGTGCAATCAGAAAAGTATAGCTGTCTTTCCCTCTCTTCAGCCTTTTCCTGACTTTCTCCTACAGGAAACCATTTTAATTCCATTTTGCTTTATCTTTCCACTGCTTTTTAATGACATAGCCATATATATTTATATCCTCTCTTAGACGAAAGGTGCAATACTACACACACTGTTCTACACCTGCCAAGATGACTTGTGAATGTAAAGCTTCCTGAGAATAGGAAATAGAACCCACATATTGTAGTGTAAGCCCAGCAGTCCATTTAATCAGAAAGGGGTCAAGTCCTAAAGAGCTGGGAGCCAGAATCCTCTTTAGATTTCAACTTTGCAGAGCTCTGTTTGTGACCCATTCTGTGCTGACATTTTTATTTTCTTCCTCATATTTAGCTTATACCACCCCCAAGATCTCCCAAGACTCACACAGTTATAATTAATTGCATATACTGATTCTGGAAATATCGTTTTTTTTTTCAACCAGGTGGTTTGTCAAAAATATTTTTCTATGTTACTACATGACAATTATAACCACGGTTTTACTAGTAATTAACATTCAATAAGTACACATATTACAATTTGCTTAACCATGTTTCATTGAAGGGCATTTTGTTGTTTTCCACCTCTTTTTGTTATATGGCAAATTTATTTATTTTATTTATTTATTTATTTATGTTTTTGTGGTACGCAGGCCTCTCACCGCCGTGGCCTCTCCCGCTGCGGAGCACAGGCTCTGGACGCGCAGGCTCAGCGGCCATGGCTCACAGGCCCAGCCGCTCTGCGGCATGTGGGATCCTCCTGGACCGGGGCACGAACCCATGTCCCCTGCATTGGCAGGCGGACTCTCAACCACTGCGCCACCAAGGAAGCCCTATATGGAAAATTTAAAAATTAATTTCTCTTTGCTCAAGAGCCTTGAATTATTGAACTGATGGGACTGACACCATTACCTAACAGGCACCTGTGTTGTTTCCTCGGGTCCTTGTTTCCAGGGGTGGAAGTGTGCGGAAAGATGTAGCTCTTCCCAGAGAAAGTATTTTTTCTTAACACTTTCAAAAGAAGGAAAATACAAAACATACACAGGATGAAAATCGACAGGAGGAGGACCTTTAAACAGAACAAAAACCTTTGTGAAAAATTCTCACTTCTGTTTTTTTTCCAAAGAAAACTTTTTATACGTGGTACATGCAAAGTGTGTCATGTTAGATTTAATATATGAATAATGAGAAAGACTGTGATTTGGGTCAGATGAGTCTCTTAGAGCCTGCTAGGGGAACAGGATCTTAGACTACCCCAAGGCAGGTTCTCCAGGTCCGAGAACTCACATCGATCTTCAACCAGGAGGCTATCAGTTGTTCATCATTCATCGTTCCCCACTACTTGTCCAATACCTTCCTTACCTGAAGCCTCAGAGAACTAAGGAGCTTACGCATTTCTTTTGATAAGGGGAGGAAAAGACAACATAGGTTTATATTAAAAAGTTTCAAATGTTTTCTGGAGTAGAGGAGGTAAGAGAAGGAGATTATCAACTGGTCCCATGGTTGCCCATGTAGCGTGGAGAGTTTGAGCTGCCCCCTTCCAGAATCTCAGTGGGGAGAGCCCCTGTGCGTGGGCTCTGGGACGGGGGTGGCCTGGCTCTTTCATGGGGCCAGGGAGAACCAGTGTGAACAGGCAGAAGGGTTGCTGTGCCTTGATGGGCAGGGTAGCTTGTCACGCAGCACAGAGCCAGCATAGGGGGGCCTTAGAAGGGAGACAAATACGTTTAGGTTGGATCAAACAAGTAACGACTGGTCTGTAAAGAAGAGGGGAAGGGCTCAATGAAAAACAGTGTTTTAGAAAAACTGGTTGTCAGCGCTATTCAGAATAGATTGAAAAAAGAAGGAACTTGGAATTAGAGAGGCCAGTAAAGAGGCGATGGAGCTAATAAAGTCCTGAGTTCATAGAGACAGGACTGATGTATGGAGAATGATGAAACTACAGGAGAAGAGAGAGTAGAAGGAAGGACAAATGTAAAGAAAATAAGCTATGAGTGTGGGAAGTAACAGACAGTGGTGCTTCCAGGATTTGAGGCAGCAGTGACTGGGAGAATGGGTAACGGAAGCAATTCATTAGATCAGGAGCATTATGGCTGCGAACCAGGTTCCTCCTTTTTTTTTTTTTTTTTTTTAACCTTTCTTATTCTTCCTTCTCATCTTTTTAATACAACTCTCTATCAAGTGCTTTCATATCTGACAACTGTTCCCTGGGGCTCTAGTAGTAAACAATACAAGCCCAGTCTTTGCTGTCACAGAACTTGCATTTAATTAGGGAAGGAGGCGGAAGAAAGAATAAGATAATTCATGCAGTGATAAGTGCTGTGAAGAAAGTGAAACAGACCCATGTGGTGGATGGTGACTGAGGTGTGTAGGCCCTGGGTTGGAAAACTGCAGGTTGCAAACTCTGGAAAGTGACTCAGAGGAACCAACCACGTGAAAGCTTGGTGGCATTTCAGGACATTCTAGAAAATGAAAAAAATATCTTAAGACAAGAACCGACTTGGAGAGCATGAATCAAAAAGAAGGCTGAGGGTACTGGATGGTTCCCAATAAGGGCAAGGAGATGAGGGCAGAGAGTGTTTCAGTCAGGATCTAATCAGGAGACAGAACCCAAACAAGTGACTTGAACACGGATAGCATAATACAAAGAATTATTCAGGGCTTCCCTGGTGGCGCAGTGGTTGAGAGTCCGCCTGCCGATGCAGGGGACACGGGTTCGTGCCCTGGTCTGGGAGGGTCCCACATGCCACAGAGCAGCTGGGCCCGTGAGCCATGGCCGCTGAGCCTGCGCGTCCGGAGCCTGTGCTCCTCAGTGGGAGAGGCCACAACAGTGAGAGGCCCGCATACCGCAAAAAAAAAAAAAAAAAAAAAAAAAGAATTATTCATTACAACAAAGGATTGGAGTAATGGAGGATCCAGCAGGAAGAAGTAAAGAGAACTTAGCCACCACCCACAGTGCTAGGATCGGGACCCCCCTGCCCCCAGGCTAAGATGCAGGCCTCCTTAAAGAGGAAATGACGATGCTGCCTGGAGTACTGAGTCCTGTACCAGTGCACCTGCCGGCAGGCGTCTACCTGGAACTTTCTGGGACCCACCTTCCAGGGTTCCAGAGAAGACTGTCCATGGGGAGTTGTCTCACCAGAGGCAGTCTGCTAACGAAGGGCTTGAAGGATTTTGCAGGGAAACTGTTGGCTCCTGGGAGCTGCTGTTATGCAGGTGCTGGAGCAGCCGTGCGTGCTGCAGAGGCTTGTGCAGGAGAAGCCGTCCACACAGCAGGAGCCAGACGCGGGGGAAGCTGTGTATGAAGCATCCTGGTTCAGCAGAAGCCATGGAAGCGGAGCACTGGGGAAACCAGCCCCACTGTAAGAGCTGGGAATTGGGAAACCACAGGTGCTCCGGGAGCTGGGCACTGCAGCAGCTGTATGTGCTCTGGGGGCAGGGTCTAGGGAAGCCATCCCCTTAGGAGCCTGCTGAGAGCACACGGGAACGAGGAAGGAAACTGCCTCCTCTTAGAAAGTCTCCCCACCTCCCTCTACCAACAAAGGAGAATTTTTTTAAAGGGCCCAGCTCAATGTTTGCAAAGCAGGCAGTGAGGCATAGATTTGGAGCTAAGAGGTGGGGAACTCACAACTGGCACATAGAGCCCTGATCCCGGAGGGCCTTGTAATGCAGGTGATGGTGGTGATGACAGTAGAAGTATTGGTAGTTGTACCCGTCACGTCCAGGCATTGTTCTTAGCGCTTTATGTATTTTAACTCATTTTATCTTCACAATCCAGTGAGGCAGATGCTGTCATTATCCCCGCTTTACAGACGAGGTGACTGAGGCATAGAGAGGTTAAGTCACTTGCCCACAGTCACATGCTCGTGAGGGGTGGAGCCAGGATTCAAACCTGAGCAGCGGGACCCCGAGTCTGCCTGACAGACTCAAGTCAAGTCATGACTGACCTTTGAACAAGCAGATAAATCTGTCAGGAAAGATAAGTACTTAAAAGAACTTTGCAGTCAACCCTTTTGTGATTAAACCAGCCATCTCTCTTTTATATATTTTATAAATGCTGTCATTTTAATTACTTTTAAAGTAAGTTACACAGGTACCAGGGCACATAGAACAGGACGTGCGGGGAAGGTGAGGAAATTGGGTGATGGGATTAAAATACTAGAAAATAGCATTTTGAGTGTGGTTTGATGGATTGGGGGCTCCTTTAGCATAACAAAACCAGAGAAAAGGGGGAAAGTGCAAAATTATTGTTATGGGTGTGAAGAAATATCACTCAGAAGATCTTGACAATGTTTCTCTCATCACTGTTGGGTGGGGAGGGGACAGAGCCATGGTCCCCGTGGATGGGCTTGTGGGATGGGAATGTGTAGCATTCACGGTGCACCCGACACCAGGCTGGATGGGCAGGGAGGGGAGACCTGCCCTTGGGGAGCTCGCTGTCTTGTGGCTGAGACACGGCTGCTTCTTGAGGTCTAAGGCAAGGTGGTAGTGCCCGCTGGTTCTGCATGTGGAGGGGGTCAAGGGAAGGTGGCAAGAAAAGGTAGCACGTGAGCTGGATGAAGAGCTGGAAGACGCTGTCGGTTCAGGGCCAGTGTCTGGCCAGGACCCGGACCGATGGGGGTTTGGGAAGAAGGATGATGCACGGCCAAGAAGATGGTTCTGGGTCAGATGATCTAATCCAGGCCTCCTCTATCCTTTCTACTTTAGTGACCTTGGGAAATTATTTAATCTAAGTTTCAGTTTTCTTGTTTATAAAAAGAAATATAATAGTAATGTTCCTCACAGAGCTGTTGCACAGATTAAAGGAGATACGTGAAGCCTGTTTTCACCGGCGATGGCACATGCTCAGTAAATGTTTGTTGCCATTATTATTATTTGCAATAATAATATTATTTATAACATAATAATAATTTTAATTATTATTGCTATTATTATTGAAAAAGGCTGAATATTAGAGTCCGGGAAAGAATAATAAGGATTAGATAAAAAAGTGTTTCATAACACATATGTGCATGTGTGTGTATGTATATAGAATTTTTAAATAGTTTTCAGTTGAAACCTTTGTTTTTGTGACAGGCAGCCTAGGGAAATGCTCAGTTTTACACATAATAATGAATGCCCATTTTGTCACCACTTACAACAACTACGATTATTCTTGTCATCTCAAGAGAAATGTTCCTAGATTTGCACAAAAAATGAGCAAGATCTACCACAAAAAAATTACCTAAGAGTAAGAGTGGCTTTATGGGTCTTATGCAGTGTATTTGAGAGTAGTCAAATGAGTCCCTGTGTGTTTTGTGTGGTTTCACTATAGGATAGGAAATCGCGTTTCCCAGGTAGAGAATGGAGACTAAATATTTCTCATAAAATGAATGAAAATCTGGTGCCATCAGGTCATGGGTTTTGCCATCGGGATGGCATTCAGCCTCAGCTCCTCCAACTAGCTAGCTGGGTAACTCTGAGCAAACAGCAGAATCTCGAGTCCCTGTGCTGATCTGTAAAGTTGAGAGCATCATTGTAGTAATACCCACCTCATGGTGAAATCGTACAACAGAATGAAATAATGCGTGAAAAGTGCCTAGAGCCCCACCAGGCACAGAGAGGGTGATACACACCGGTCTCCTCCTCACCCAGCATCCCTGTTCCCAGCCTTGCCCCCTGGGGATCTCCAGTTCTAATGGCCCACTTTGGATGAAGCTGCCATGTTTATATGGACCTTGAGCCAGATAGTAATTGGAAATTCGATGGATAGGTAAGTGGTATAGGGGAACGGGTTTTCAGGGTGCCATATAAAGTCAGAGAAATCTCACACTCTCCTCTCTACCTGCACCTCTCACCGTCCATTCTATTCTTTTATGACAAATGTACTTCCTGCGGCAGTAGTGTTCTCGCCAGGGGCTGAAGGAATTGACAGCATTATTTCTTTAGAATGAGCCCTAACATCCCTTTGTTCAGAGGTATTGTAAACCCAGCATCCTCCAGATTAGATAATGTATGTTCGATATCAGTAGGAAAGAAACAGAGAAGTAAATATTTGCTACAAAATGTCTTTCTGTTGTCTTGAAAGTTAGTTAATTTCCTGCACCTGACAAGTCAGTTCCCTGCCACACCCGCCTCCCCTTTAGAGGCAAAGAGAAAACAATCCCCTACAGCAAGGAACCTGTCACTTGGGAATCCAGGGGAGATAATGTGACCACAGTGCAGTGGCAGTGAATACTGATAAGGATGTGACAGGCCATGCTTAAAGTTTGGGGTCACATTCCAATGACTGGCTGAGAGATGAAAAGAAAACAAAAAATTAATCCCCCTCTTGGAATCTCATGCGGATTCACTTAGTGGTTGCTTTGCAGCTCAGCAGTCTGTCTCTTTTCTTTCCACATTAATACTCGTAATCACATATCCATTATGGGTTTTCAGCAACAATGTAATTGCTTCCCCTTCCTTATTTCCTGGGACGGTAGGTCTGATGGTGAGAAAGGGCGGTTGTGTAATCATTTTTTCCCTGTGAACTCGGAGAAGTCAGTTGTGCCCTGAGGATATTGATGCCAGCTGCTTTGCTCTCTGGTGGAGGGAAGGAAGGAAATATTTTCATTGTGCTAGTTTTAGACTTCAATTTGGATTTCAGCCTTTATGATACTTTGTGTACTGGGGATAGAGCTGCTGATGCGCAATTTGGCTGTCAGATCCTGGGCTTTCTGCTTTTCCCGGCAGACTTCCTGTCTCAGGACAGGGTCTCAGCACTGCTCAGCCCTCAGTGCCCTGCTTGGTGGCCGAAAGCCCAGCCAGGCCGAGAGGGCTAAGACTTGCTCTGTATGGCCAGTGTTTGCCAGTGGAACTTGCTGCCCGCCGGGCTTCAGTTTGCCCGGGAAGGTTTAATCTGATCTTTCATAGGCATAAATACTCAGCACCACACACGCTGTCTATAAACAAAATGAGGTCACTTGACCATCCTTGCTTTTCTTGTCAGCTTCCCAGAGGTGGTTGGTGAAAGCCAGAATGAGGGAAAACTCTCTCTTTGCTGGATTTCCTTCTGAACTAACAAGAAGGGCCTGGACACCGGGGACTCCAGGTTATCTTTTTTCAGCAGTGATGGAAGGCAGTCTTCTAGGTCTTCCATATTAACGATGCGCTGGTCCTAAACTCCAGAGGCATTTAGGAAGTGCCAGTAATACCTGTCTGTGCTGGTCTCGTGTCGGGTGTTTCTTGTCACATGTGCTAAAATCCAGATCAGTGTCCCACTGAATCCTGTGGGTGCCGGCGGCGTGGCCATCTGGAGGCTTTAGGTTTCAGCAGGTAGGGCCCCCAGTCAGGTGCCTGCTACTCAAGGTGTGGGCTGTGAACCGGCAACATCAGAGTCATCCAGATTTGGTTGGAGGGCAGAGTCTCAGGCCCACCCCGGCGTGCGAACCACAACTTCTTTTTAACAAGATCTCCAAGTGATTCATGTGCACATGAATCCTTTTTTTTCTTTTTTAAAATCACAAGGCTTTTTTAGAATCTCCTGAAATCTGTGGACCCTATTTCCATGCAAATGCACCCACACACAAGATTTTGCAGGGCATTTCAGTGAGTGCGGTTCCCTGAACTTCAGTAAGACCCCTCTCTGGGGATCTGGGGGTGTGCCTGGTGGATCCCTGAGGCCATGGGCCCCCCGCCTTGCTGACCCGTGTTGCTGCTTGGTCGTCCTATGGACTAGCCTTCACTCTGATGCCTGATCTCGTACATTTAAGGTAGACACTTGTCATCTCTCCAGCCCCTTCACTCCTGCAGCTCTCGTTTACCAGCCCTTGCTGTCATGCTGGGCTGACAGCTCTGCTCTCTGGCTTCCTCCTTCCTCAGTTTAGGGCCAGGGTGCCAGGCCTGCGGTGGGAGCGGCTGAGAGGTATCAGTACCAAGGCCCCTGCGCACGCGCGTGGGCTCCTGCGAGGAGAGGAAGGCTTCTTAGGTCTTCCTACTCTTTCTGCTGGCGGCGTCCATTCTGCAGGCCCCGCTGGGAGCTCTGGGCTTTGATTTCTTCCAGCCTTGATGGTGGCCTGAGGAAAGCACAAGGCAGATTGCAGCTCACCCTGGGAGAAGTCTATTCACTCACTGACTTATCAAGGGCACGCTCTGACCTTGAAGGCATCCTCACTTTGGGAGGAAGCAAATGTATGTGGATGATGACAATCTAGGATATACGTCAAAACAGAGGTATGGGCACAATGCTACGGGACCACGAACGGAGGACGAGCATGGTGTATACCGGCCGCGCCCAGTATTGTCGTCCCGTCCCCTCCGTGCATCACCTGCCCGGTGCCTGGTGCTGTCGGACCGCGCAGGTGTCTCCCTCTGCCCTTTCCTTCTCACCCGTGTGGCCTATCATTTGTGAAGAAGGCTCGTTTGAGCTCCTTTTGCTGGAGGTAGACACTGATCACGCCTTTTGTTTTGGGGACTGCGGCTCAGCCTGTGGCCACCCTGATGAGGCTGCAGCTGGCTGGCTGGGCTCCCTTTTCAAAGTTAGATACAAAGCCTCCGTCCCTGGCAGGTGTGCTGTTCACTGTCTCAGGAGCCGCGACCATTGTCTGTTTGGAGCTCATGTTACACCTCCTGTGGTTTGTGGACAGAGAATACCGACACCAGGGAAAGCACACCTAAGGCATTCACGATGACAGGGTGAGCTGACAGCTTCTGCGGCTCCAGCCTCACTGTGTCCCCACGGTTCTCACGCTGAGCCGACAGCATCACCAGGCTGGTACTTGCGGCATCACAGCGTCACTCGTTCCCAAGGAGCTTTCACTGTTCTTGATAGAACACAGTTTGGGAACATTTCTCCGTTTTCTTTTCTGCACGGCCAGTTGCACGTGTCTGCAGAGCTGCGTGGATGCTCCGCCTCCTTGACTGTCTGGCTGCACGTTTGTCCCATAAAACGTTCAGGTGGGAGCTCTATGGCAGGTCCTCTTCCATCCCCCCCCGAGCTGTCTTTGGAAAGGTGCCTCTTCTGAGAGGCGGGAAGAATAACAGCTTTCACCTACAGGGTGGGGTCTGGCTCCTTTTCTTTTCAAGTTGAGCTACTGGAAGTGCCCAGGAGATAAGCTGGGATGCGATTTACCAGGCACTCTCTCTTCCCGTCTTGCTCCTGTTTCCCTTTAAAATTCCTCGTCTGCCCTCGGGGTGGGCATGTGTTTACATTTATCCTGTGGCTCTCAGGACTCAGTGTAGCTCTCCGACTTCTGAAGAGCTCTGATTTAGAAGCCCTTTCCACAATTGCCACTGATCAAACATGTCCCCACAAACCATGACAGGGACTCTGCAAAGTGGGACGTTTAGCACCAAAGGTAAGGCTGCAAATTTTGGCAAAAAGGCCAAAGGAAAAGAAGTGGACAAATTCAAAAATAATTTAAATTTCCTTCTTGTTATAAAAGTAAAGTATGCATGTGGTTTATTTGAAAGGGAAAAAGAAAGAGAAGGAAAGAAAGAAAGAAGGAAGGAAGGAAGGAAAGAAAGAAAAGAAAGAAAGTGGTAAAATATAAAGAAAATCCCCTGTTCCTCCCCCAACTATGAGGAAACAGTTTCAAGTATATCCTTCCAGAAATATTTCACTCATGCATAGGCATATATGGATGTATATGCCTGCCCTTTTGTTATTTTTAAAAACTCAAATTAGATCTTAACAGAATACTGTTTGTTCTGTGCTTTACCTATTTTCGTTTAATTTTTCTTGGAAGCCTTTCCATTTTAAGAGGCTTAGCTTAGCCTTCTATTGTGAATGGTTGCACGGTGTGTAACAATAACTTCGGTTGATTTGTTTTCTCCCTTTGGTTGTTTCCAGTTGTTTCTTGTGATGCAATTACTGTACTTTTTCACACAGCTCTTTTTTCTTGTCTGAATATATCTGTAAGGTACATGCTTCAAAGTGGAATAGCAAGCTCAAAGACCATGTGCTTTTTTAATCTTAACAAACATTGCCAAATGACTTTCCTAAAAAAGGGTAATGATTTATTTGCACATCTTTACCTTGGATGTGGCTGATTATGTTTTTATATATTTTTTGGCCATTTGTATTTCTTCTGCTTATTCTGCCTATTTTCTCTTGGGTAGTTTGTTTTTCTTCTTATTGATTTTCCTTGAAGGTTAAGGAATTTGATTCTTGGACTATGCTATATATTAGAAATATTTTTTCCTAATAGGTCATTTGTATTCTGATTTTCATTTATGGCATTTTTTACTGTGTAGAAGTTGAAATTTATATGTATCCAGATTTGTCACTTTTTTTCCTTTTTGACTTCCAGGTTTTTGTGTCTTCCCCACTTTAAAATTGTAGTCAAATGATTTAAAATTTCCATTTAGTCACTGAACAGCTTAGAAAACAATGCAGCGCTGGCACAGTTGAGTGGCATATTGAGATTTTACCCTGACTTTAATTTTTAATGTACTCAGTCTACTGGGATCACTTATCAGGAAAGCTTTTCCCCTATTAACCTTTATTAGGATGGCTATTTTTTAACTTAATTGTTTTATGTGCTTCAAATTGGAGGAGTCCTTTAAGTGTAACTTCCCTGAAAGTTCATTCAGTTAATTAAGTACTTACTGAGTTCTATCATGGTTATTACCTTGCTAGACCATATGATTCATAGGATTAAAAAAATGAGTATGACCTATTCTCAAACCTCATTAAGTACCTACAGTAGAAGGTATATGTACATAAAACCCCAGACATCAAGGAGGAGTATAATAACTGTCTTAAAAGTACTATAAAATGCCATAGGAGTTCAGAGAATGGAGACTATATATGGTGTGGGGATCAGGGAAGAGTTCTTTACTAAAAGGACATTTGAGATGGGCCTTGATGAATTAGTTGGCTTTTTAATGGGTGGGGATTTTGGAAAAGAAAAGTCAGGGAAGTAGTAGTCTGAAATTAGAAACTTGTCCGTTTGTCCTGGGAAGAGCAAGTGGTCCACTTGGGTGTCATCTAGGGACACACAGGAGAGCCGTGGGGAAGCATCTGGAACGGAGCTGAGGTCGACTGGTGAAAGGCCTTGAGGGACTTGGCTTTCCATCTGGCAAGCAGTGAAAGCCACTAATGTTTTTAGAGCAATAATAGACGGGATAGATTGGAAGAGTGAAATATCTGAAGGAAGAAAGCCTCATCATTAACTGCAGGGGTAAAGAAATGAATTGCTTAATTTGGGGTAGAGTCAACAAGGGGAAGAATAGACCTGAACAATGTTCTCCATTTATGATCTACAGTTCGATGGAGGGAAAGAAAAATGTTGAAAATGACCATGATTTCTGGACTTCATTCAATTCACTCTTTTTTTTAAAAAAAAAATTGAAGCATAATTGATTTACAATGTTGTATTAATCAATTTACTTTTTTTAAAAACTTTTTATTTTATATTGGAGTATAGTTGATTAACAATGTTGTGTCAGTTTCAGGTGCACAGCAAAGTGGTTCAGTTATACATATACATGAATCTATTCTTTTTCAAATTCTTTTCCCATTTAAGTTGTTACATAACATTGAACAGAGTTCCCTGTGCTATACAGTAGGTCCTTGTTGGTTATCCATTTTAAATACAGCACTGTGTACATGTCAATCTCAATTGACATGTACACAGTCAACTTACTCTTAGCACGTGTTGAGTCCTAGTACCTGTCAATGTGCTGGGTGCTGGGAACAGAGCAGTCAGCACGGTAGACAGGCCTGCTGCTCTCAAAGGATTGAATTCTAATGGTGCAACACATAAGAGCAACACATAAGCCAAGATAAGGCAGGAATAAGAGACCATGAATATAAATAGAGAAATTAAGAGGAGGAGCTGGGTTGATGGAGATACCTGATGACTTTGACTTCATGTTCTAAAACTGAGTGTTCAATTGTTCCAGATAATTATATACCTAGTTGTTTCTGATAGTATTCTGTTTCCTTCTTTATCTGGGTGTTTACAACTGAGTGATGTAGGGGGGGAAAAGGTAACTTGTTGCTTAGGGTTTGAAACAGGCTGCAAAGTTGGAAAAGCCTTCTAAAATTCGTGGCTGATTGGCTTATCCACAAAGGAAAGGGAACTGAGCAGACTCATGGTCAGAATATATCTTTGGCTTTTGAGGATGCCTTAATTTTCTCCCCTGTAAAATGGAGGTCTGTCCCAGCACAATCATTTTACTTTGCTTACAATTTTGTAGGTCATAACTTGGGAAGGGCATGGCTGGGCAGTTCTCACTAAGGGTTGTGGTCATGAAACTGAGGTTGCAGTCATGTCAGCTCAGCTGGACAGGAAGATGCCTCACTCACATGACTGGCAGCTGAGAGTGGCCATCAGCTGAGATTGTAGCTGGTGCCAATGACCAAGCAGTTGCATGTAGTCTCCTCAGCATGGATCTCAGGATAGATGGAATTGTTGACTGGCTTCCCTCAGGGCAGGTGTCCCAGAAGAGTTGGTGGAAGCTGCATGACCTTTTCTAGAATCAGTTGCTTACAAGAAAGTCACTAAGGGCAGCTCAGAATCAAAAGGAGAGGACTAAGACTCCACCTCTCAATTGTAGGAATGTCAAAGAATTTGAATTGTGATTTTAAGCTGCCACAATGTTGCAATACTATCTACTTCATAAGGTTATTTTGAGGATTAACAACTTTAAGAACAGCTCCTGACCAATCACTGTTAATTAACAGTAGTGATGATGATGGTAGTGATGGGGATGATGAGGATGATGGGGATGTTGAAGATGGTGGGGATGATGGGGTTGATGGGGATGATGGGGATGGTGAGGATGGTGGAGATGATGGGGATGATGAGGATGGTGGAGATGATGGGGGTGATGGGGATAATGGGGGTGATGGGGATGAGTGACTGCACTACCCTTCTGCAAAATATATTTTATTATTGTTGGAACATTTACTCTTGGATGGAATTAATTGCTGGTCTCACCCAATCTATATTTCTTACATAATAATAGAATAATAAATAAATATGGACCACAGTGGTCAAACCTTGGCCACCATACATGCACATTTAAGACTGATTTTCATGTTATTAGTGCCTACTACTATTCAAGATTTGAGAACTTATATACTTTTTCTACTACTGTTGCTCTTTTATATATTGTATATATCATTTCATATCTTCCTTTTTATACTCCATCCTCCGAGATAGACATGAGATATTATTTTACAAATATAGAAACTCAAATGGAGAGAAAGTACTTCTCAAAGGTCACCAACTTTGTAGCAGAGGCTAAACTCCCATCAAAGTCATCTGATTTTGGCTGAATCAGCTCTGTTCAGCCACAACTAATAGGCACACCAGCTCTAAATGGCTTAAACAAAAGTAGGAATGGACACCTGCATTGTTTGCTTCAGCAACTAAGACTTGTCCTCAAAAACCCAGATTCTTTCCATTTCTTTTTTTCAGCCATTTCCATTCACAGTGCATCAGCTTTGCTTGTAGGCTGCTTCCATTAGGGTCACAAGATAGATACAGTGGTTTCTTTGTTCATTGCTGTTTGGGGAGAGAAAGTAAAAACTATTCCCCACCCACCAGCACCCCAGCATGGGCCACAGAACGTGGTCTGATTGAGCTAAGTTCAGCTATCTGGGATTGCCAACCCCTGGACCATAAAGGCTTGTCCAGTAGAATATCATAGGTCAACTATTTTCATCAAATCACAGTCTAGCTGAGGAGCTAGGGTGGAGTTACTATCCAATAAGTCTCAAGGAGGGAGGGTTGGTTACCTGACTACTCCCCGAGTTCTGTTAGGAAGGGTAAAAAGAAGAAGGGGCATTGGCTCAGAAAACAACAGTGTCCACTACAGTTTCCTAGACAAACACTTTTTCATATACTACATTTCCTCTTGTCATATTATCAGATGGCATTCTGGGAAGCGGGCTAAAATACCCAAAAGTCTTTGTTCAGGGGAGAATTGTGTTAATCTTCTTTCTTGGAAAATAAAAGACAAAGGAATAAAATTTAAATATTTCTAAGAAAAACAGTTTTTAAAAATTGGAGATTAAATCTTTGTTGCCCAAGGAATGGAAAGATTTTAGACACATGAGAACTAGTAGTGTTTAAGCAATTTGCAGTTGAAAGCTTTGTACCATTGGGCATTCACATATCGGTTTGATAGTTTCCTCCATCGTAGTTATAGAAGAAGACCTGGTTATTTTCAAAGTTTCTAAAGAATGAGGTAAAATGCTAATACTCCTTTTTAATTAATTAATTAATTAATTAATTAGGCTGCATTGGGTCTTCGTTGCTGCGCATGGGCTTTCTCTAGCTATGGCGAGTGGGGGCTACTCTTCGTTGCAGTGCGCAGGCTTCTTATTGCAGTGGCTTCTCTTGTTACGGAGCACGGGCTCTAGGTGCACAGGCTTCAGTATTTGTGGCACGAGGGCTCAGTAGTTGTGGCTCGCGGGTTCTAGAGCGCAGGCACAGTAGTTGTGGCACACGGGCTTAGTTGCTCCGCAGCATGTGGGATCTTCCCAGACCAGGGCTCGAACCCGTGTCCCCTGCATTGGCAGGCGGATTCTTAACCACTGCACCACCAGGGAAGTCCCAAAATGCTAATACTCTTTAAGTGAAAATATTAATAAATCAGGAAAGAGAGTTTGGTAAGAAGAACTGAAATTGTAGGTGTCTGTGTTAGAATTCAGTATTTCCATTTCTAAAATGGATTGAAGCTTGCCCACAAATTTCCTGCCTACCCCCTCTATTAACATCATTCTCTGTAAATAACAGGTTCATGCCTCAGTTCCATGATGATTCAAGCCACAGTCAGATGATCTCTATTGGACCTCATTTAACTTTTAACTGGGAGGAATAACAGAAATGATGAATCTCAATTATCTATTCAAGAACTTTCTCCCAAGCACTGAAATTGTACCTTCAAATTGCCTCATTAGTAGTTGTGAAAACATCACCAAAGATCTCACATAGCTCAAATAGCTGTAAGTCATTCATTTAAGGGATTATTACTAAAGACCTAATTATTCTTCTGTACAGGAATAGCAAAACATTGCAAGACTCCGAAATTAGCCACTACTCTCTTTATTACAAGTGGATTCAGTAAGAAGATATTTTAAAAATCTAAAGTTTCATGAAATTATTACATGAGCTATAATGAAGCACTGCAATTTTATATCTACAGTGATTTACTCACCACTCAGTATGTGTCTCTAAAATTGGTTTCCAAACTTTGACATATGCATTCTAAGAGATATTTCAGGATAAATATCTTTCACTTTCACTCAAAGACCACACATACTGTATCTCATCAAAAAGAAAATGAACACAAAGTTACAGTATTCAAATCACTATAATGTAGAAAATTATTTACAAAATGAGCAAACTCTTTTCCCTTAGGAAATTTATGAGAGGTTGGCTGCTGGCTCTTTCCCTTCAATCCAGCCCTGCACACACCATGAGAAATCAGAGAGATGCTGATGGATCTGACAAGTTAATAATAAAAAACATCCAAGAACCCCCTGGGCAACTGAAAATGATTTGGTCTCCATGTGGGGAAGAAACAGATGATAAAGTGGAGGAGAGGTTTTCAGGCATGCCCCTTTCTTTCTCCCACATTGCCTGGGAAGGCCAGTGCCCACTGCGTTGCTTCTGGAAAGACACAAGCACCTGCTGGCCAGTGAATCAGGGGAGGTAGGACTAGAAGACCAGCCTCAGAGGAGCCACCATGGGAGGGCTTGGATCTTGAGCATTCCTCCAGCCCTCCCAGTTCCATGAGGGGTAGATAATTGCAACTGAGGGAATCTATGTTTTTCTTCAAGCACAGACGTACAGATTATCCCATCAGAGGTTCTTTTCCCTGAGACGATGTCCCACCCTCCCACCACATAAACCTACTAGGTTGGGCACAAGTTAGGGCCTTGGCATTATCCCCTTCTCCAAAGACCCATCACCAGCCAAAGTGGTTAATATGCCTAAGGAAACATGAACTCATATGGAAAATACACAAGACTTCTTAGGAGGGCAACTGCTATAAAGGAACAACAACAATAGAAGGACTCTTACCTGATGAAGTGTAATTAGACACAAGATGTTCAATAGATGTATCACGTATTTCCTAAAGATAAGGGAAGATATTGGAGACAGGAAGTAAGACAGGAAGTCACAAAGAAACCCAAATGGAAATTCAGATAAGGCAGACTTTAAAAATTGAAAAAAGTCTCAGTAAATGGGTTGAACAGCCAGGTGGATTTTGTTGAAGAACCAACTAGTGAGCCAGATGACCATTCAAAAACTCTGAGGGCCTGAGAAACAGAGAGAAGGGAAAAAAAACAAAAGTTAAGCAACGTACAGAATAGGGTTATTTGATCAAAGTTCATATGAAAAAAAATGCCAGAAGAAAAGAAAACAATTAATAGAGGCAAGAGAGGAAATATTTGAGGGACTAATGACTGAAAGTTGCCCAGAAAAAAGTAAAAGCTGTAAGACCTTTTACCAATGGGCTTAATGACTCTAACAGAATAGAAAAGGGTGGGGTGGTCAATAGGTTGTAATTAAACTTTATATATAACAAAGATAAAAGAAATTTCTAAGGGCAGATCATCTAGAAAGGGATAAGAATTAGATCTCAGACTTTTCAATAACAACATAGAAGACAAGAAGGCAGAATATTAAGCCAAACCATTATTTAGAGTTTGAGTGTGAAATAAAGATGTTTCCAGACCTGTAAGTTCTTAAAAGATTTACAGGGCTTCCCTAGTGGTACAGTGGTTAAGCATCCGCCTGCCAGTGCAGGGGACACGGGTTCGAGCCCTGGTCAGGGAAGATCCCACATGCCGCAGAGCAGCTAAGCCCATGCGCCACAACTTCTGAGCCCGCATGCCACAACTACTGAAGCCCACGCACCTAGAGACCGTGCTCCACAAGAAGAGAAGCCACCTCAAGGAGAAGCCTGTGCATTGCAACGAAGAGTAGCCCCCGCTCGCTGCAACTAGAGAAAGCCTGTGCACAGCAACGAAGACCCAACCTGGCCATAAATAAATAAATAAATAGGCCGTCTGTCAAACCACTAAAAAAAAGAAGTTTTAAATGAAAAATAAGTTCAGGGGCCTCCCTGGTGGCGCAGTGGTTGAGAGTCCGCCTGCCGATGCAGGGGATACGGGTTCGTGCCCCGGTCTGGGAGGATCCCATGTGCCGCGGAGCGGCTGGGCCCGTGGGCCATGGCCGCTGGGCCTGCGCGTCCGGAGCCTGTGCTCCGCAACGGGAGAGGCCACAACAGTGAGAGGCCCGCATACCGCAAAAAGAAAAAAAAAAAAAATAAGTTCAGGAGGGCAGTGTGAGTTATGTGAGAGAGTACATGAAAAAAACTTGAGTAAATTTTACTGTTGAGGAAATAGAGAGCTTACAAATAAAACAAAAATGTATCTTAGTAAACATTTAGAACTAAAATATGGCCTCGAGATACATACAAATGTATCACCTTGCAGATGGGATGGGGATAGAATGAGGGGGTGGTGAACATTTGCTAAGGTGCAGCCCAGGTAGCCTCAGTCCTCCCCTGAACTACTGCAAGTCCCTCAGACGACAAATGAAAATTTAATTTCACGCAAAAACCCGTACACAAATGTTCATAGCAACTTTATGTATAACATTCCCAAGCTGGGAACATCACAGATTGTCCTTCAGTGGGTGAATGGTTGAATAAACTGTGGTCCAGACAGAGCATGGCACACTACTCAGCAATAGAAGTGAATAAACTATTGGTTTGTGAATCTCCAGGGAACTGTGTTGAATGAAAAAAGCCAATTCCAAAAGGTGCATTATTTATGATTCTATTTATATAACATTTTTGAAATGGCAAAATTTTAGAAATGGAGAACAGATGTAGTGGTTTCCAGACACTAGGGATGGGGGTCAGGGTGGGAAGTAGTGATGTGGTTATAACACGGCATATAGGGATGCTCGTGGTGGTGGAGTTGTTCTGTACCTTGAATGTGGTGGTGGATACATGAGCTTACACAAGGGATAAAATTATACAGAACTATAGACATACACATGCACACACACACGAGAGGACATCTGAATAAGATCAGTGGATTGCACCAATGCCAATTCCCTGGTTGTGATATTGTACTATATTTTTGCAAGATGTTACCATTGTGGGAAACTGGGTAAAGGATACATGGATCTCTCTGTATTCTTTCTCACAATTTTATGTGAATTAATAAAAAGAAAAAGGAAGGTAGGAAAAAGAAACAAAGACATACAACTTTTTAAGATTAGACATCTTAGTTGTAATATATCACAAAAACAGCAACAATTAAACAGTAATTACAACACCTGGGTTAAAGCCAGTAATCCCAAAGATTAAATTCCAGAATGGATTTTTATAAAATTCAGCCGAATGTTTTGTATTACAATCATTTCTGAAAAAAAAAAAGTAAAAATAAAGTTGAACATAAAGTGTGGTAAAAATATAAGCCAGGAAAAGTGGAACTAAAAGAATATTGGGGTAACAATTATAATATCAGACAAAGCACTATATGTAAAATTTTGGGGACAATAATGTTGCCAATTCTGGAATTCAGTTACAGAAAAATATGAAAATGAATAAGTTTGATGGTAGGTATACAAGTGTTTGTTAAATTGTTTTCCATATTTTTCTGTATATTTAAAATATTTTAATAATTTTAAAACTAAAAAAATTTTTGTAATAAAAGACAAAAATATTGGAGATGATTAAAGTATTACTCAGATGAAAATTTAGAGCTTTAAATACATTAGCTAAAAATTAAGTAGTAAGAGGGGAAAATCAAAGAAAGAAAACTAACAAGCATTTAACAGCAGAAGCTAATAAAAAGATAATAAATCTAAAGAATGACAAAAAAGTTAATATAAAGATAAGATCAGAAATCAAGGAAATAGAGAACAAAAATTAATAACTAAGATTAACAAAGCAAAAGTTGTTCTTTGAAAAGATTAATAAGCTAGCAAGCCTCTGATAAGACTGAACAAGATAAATCAGAAAAGAGGTAAATAACTATTTAAATAAAGTACAGAATGAAAAGGAGAAATGTCTATGGAGACAAGTGATTTTAAGAATAATTTTTAGGGCTTCCCTGGTGGTGCAGTGGTTAAGAATCCGCCTGCCAGTGCAGGGGACACGGGTTCGAGCCCTGGTCCGGGAAGATCCTGCATGCCATGTAGCAGCTAAGCCCGTGCACCAAAACTACTGAGCCTGTGTTCTAGAGCCCACGAGCCACAACTATTGAGCCCACGTGCCACAACTACTGAAGCCTGTGCACCTAGAGCCCGTGCTCTGCAACAAGAGAAGCCACCGCAATGAGAAGTCCGTGCACCGCAACGAAGAGTAGCCCCCGCTCACTGCAACTAGAGAAAGCCTGCACGCAGCAACGAAGACCCAACACAGCCCAAAAGTAATTAATTAATTAATTTTAAAAATTCTTTTAATTTATGAACAAACATTACAATACATCTGAAACCCATAAGAAAATGGATTGATTTCTATAAAAGATATAAATTGTTAAACTGGATACAAGAAGAAACAGAAAATCAGTAGACTAAAAATTAAAGATATTGAACTGGCAATAAAATGCTTTCTTCAACAAAAGCCTTAGGAAAAGGATGGGGAACCCAAGGCAGGAATAAACTGGCAATGGATAGGTAAAGACAATTCACAGGAGGAGATCTGAGTGGCTGTGAAGCGACTGCGGTGGAGAAACACAACTTCAAAGAAGATGCCACTTGTCACGTATCAGATTGGCTACCATTAGGAAACTGGACAATAGAGTCCAGTTTTTCTAATAAGGATGGTCTCTTCTCATGTGTACCAGACCCCATTTCTGCTCTCTTGCTCCAGGACATGGCTCAGATATCTGTGTTCTCTTTCTCTCTTTTTATTACTTTAGGAGTTTTTTTGCTGTTATTGTTGTTGGGTTTTTTTGTTTGTTTGTTTTTGGCTGTGCTGCGCAGCATGTGGGATCTTAGTTCCCTGACCAGGGATTGAACCCGTGCCCCCTAAGTGGAAGTGCAGATCCCTAACCACTGGACCTCCAGGGAATTCCCCTCTTTTTTTTTTTTTTTTTTTTTTTTGCGTTATGCGGGCCTCTCACTGTTGTGGCCTCTCCCATTGCGGAGCACAGGCTCCGGATGCGCAGGCTCAGCAGCCATGGCTCACGGACCCAGCCGCTCCGCGGCATGTGGGATCTTCCCGGACCGGGGCACGAACCCGCGTCCCCTGCATCGGCAGGCGAACTCTCAACCACTGCGCCACCAGGGAAGCCCTCCCCTCTTTTTTAAATTTTAGATTGGCATATAACACAATCAGAAAGTGCATACATTGTGAATACACTGCTTGATGAGTTTTCACAAAATGACCATACTCATCACTGCCACCACAGAAAAACAAAGCACTTCTGGTTACGCCAGCAGCCCCCTCTTCCTGTCACTACCCCTCTTCTCCCCAGAGAAGCCACTATCCTGATGTCGAACACCATGAATTAGTTTTGCATATTTAAAAACACAAAATAAATGGAATCATAGTGCCTCCTCTTTGCCTTTTTGTCTAACCTTATGTTTTTGAGATCCAGCCATATTGTTGCAGATTGTACTAATTTGTTCATCTTCTTTGCAAAAATTCCAATGAATGGACATTCCACAATTTATCCTCTCTTCTATTTATGGCCATATGTTTTCCCTCCCAGGTTTTGGCTGTTACAAATAATGTTGTCCAATCATACATGTATACAGTTGATCTTCATTATTTGTGGATTTTGTGTTTGCGAGTTTGTCTACTTACTAAAATTTATTTGTAACTCCCAAATCAGTACCCGCGGAGCTTTCCCCGTCATTCATGGACGTGCCCAGAGTGGCCAAAAATTTGAGTCACCTGATGTGCGTGATCCCAGCTGAGGTCGAACAAGGCAGTGCTCCGTTTCCTCGTTACAGTTTTCATACTGTAGACAAGTGCCCTTTTTGCTGTCTACTTAATGCCGTTTTTCACATCTTTGTGCTTTTGTCTTGGTGATTTTGCTGTTCAAATGGCCCCCTCCCCAGCACAGTGCTGAAGTGCTGTCTGGTGTTCCTGAGGGCAGGAAGGCTGTGATGTGTCGTATGGAGAACCTATGTGTTTTGTAAGCTTTGTTCAGGCCGGAGTTACAGTGCTCTGACCATGAGTCCAGTGTTAGTGAATCAACAATATATATTAAATAAGGTGTTTTTAAACAGGAACACACATAAAACAAGGTTATATATTGATCAGTTAATGATAATGTTGTAACCAAAGGCTCACGGGAAGCTAACCCTCCATTTCCCCTGAGAGCAGTGGTTCAGTATCTGCTCATTCAGTGCTCATGGTGACTACAGAACATGACTACTGCGAACAATGAGAATATGTGCGTTTCATGAGTATAAACCTAGGAGTCGTGGTGCTGGGTCATGTGATCGACATATTTTCAACATTAGTACATCTGTCAAAGAGATTTCAAAGACACTGTGTTCATGTATAGTCCCATCAGCATTATAGGAGAGGACTAATCATTCTTTACCTTCTCTGACACTTGGTATTGTCAGGCTTTTAGATTTTAGCCATCTTGATGATGTGCAATACATCACACTGTAGTTTAATGTGCATTTTCCTGATGGTTGATGGCATGGTGCATCTTTTCATAAGGTATTTATTGGCCATTTAGATGCCCTCTTTTGTGAAGTGTGTGTTCAAGTCTTTGCCCTTTAAAAAAATTGGGTTGTCTGTCTCTTTCTTATTGTTCTGTAGGATTCCTGTTTATATTCCAGAAGCAGTCCTTTGCTGGTTATACGTATTACAAATAACTTCTCCCACTTTGTGGCTTACCATTTCATTTTCTCAATGATTTTTTTTGATGAATATAAGTTCTTCATATTAATAGTCAAATTTATCATTTGTTTTCTTTATAGTTAGTACTTTTTATATCCTGTTTGAGAGATCTTTGTTTACTATAAATTCATAAAGATATTATCCTACACAGGAATACCTCAGAGATATTGCAGGTTTGGTTCCAGACCATGGCAATAAAGCAAATATTGCAATAGGCAAGTCACACGAATATTTTGGTTTCTCAGTGTTTACACTATACTGTAGTCTATTAAGTGTGCAATAGCATTATGTCTAAAAAACAATGCATATACATACCTTCATTTAAAAATACTTTATTGCTAAAAATGCTAACCATCATCTGAGACTTCAGTGAGTTTGCTGAAACTCTTTTTGCTGGTGGAGGGTTTGAAATATTGCAAGAATTACTAAAATGTGACACAGAGACATGGAATAAGAAAATGCTGTTAAAATAATGGTGCTGATAGACTTACTTGATGCAGAGTTGCCACAAACCTTCAAACTGCAAAGAAAAAAAATTCACTATTTGTGAAGTGCAATAAAATGAAGCAAGGTATGCCTGAATTATTTTCTAGAAGTTTTATTCCTTTATTTTTCACACTTTGATCTACAATCCACCTGAAATTGATGTTTGCATGGTATGAGCCAGTAATCATGACTTTGATTTTTTTTCCTATAGTGATATCCAGCTGACATAGTGCATATGTTTAGAAGACTGTCCTTTCCCCACTACACTTTGTCACTAATGCTTTCATGGCATATTTCCATCCTTTTGTCTGCAACCTGTTTGTATCCTTATATTTATGTATGTCTCTTGTAAGCAACATGTAATTAGATTTTGAATTTTTTATTCTAGTCTAAAATCTTTGACTTTTAAATACAGTATTTATCTATTTATATTTAATGTAATTCCTAATATATTAGGGAATAAATAGTTCTATTTTGCCATTTTCCCTATCTGTACCACATTCATTCCTGTCTTCTTTATTGCTTTCACTAAACCAATACTTAAGTATTTTTTTAATTTAAAAACATTTCTCCCAAGCTTGTTAGTTATACATTCTTTTAATTTCTCTGTTTTATGACTACCATAAGGGGTTCAATATGAATCCATGACTTCTTAAAGTTTAATACAAATGAGCACTTTACTACTTTCTGGACAACACAAGGAATTGAAACTATTTTAATTCCTTTCACTCCCTCCTTCTCTTTGTGCTGGCTATCATGTATTTTAATTCTTCATATATTTTAGATCACAAAAGAAATTATTATTACTGTTTTTTATATCAACAGCCACTTAAATTTACCCACACATTTACTCTTCCCATTGTTTTTCATTCCTTTATGCATGTCCTTGCTTCCAGCTGGGATCATTTCCTTTATTATGGATATACTGCCAAGGAATTCTTTCAGTTTTATTTATTTGAAGATATCTTTCTTTTACTTTTATTTTTGAAGGAAATTAAAAATAATTGTGTAGGGCCTCCCTGGTGGCGCAGTGGTTGAGAGTCCGCCTGCCGATGCAGGGGATACGGGTTCGTGCCCCAGTCTGGGAGGATCCCATATGCCGCGGAGCGGCTGGGCCCGTGAGCCATGGCCGCTGAGCCTGTGCGTCCGGAGCCTGTGCTCCGCAACGGGAGAGGCCACAACAGTGAGAGGCCCGCGTACAGCAAAAAAAAAAAAAAAAAAAAAAAAAAAAAATTGTGTAACTTATAGATTGTTAGGTTTTTTTCCACGATTTTTAAGATGTTGCTTTATTACCTCCTGGCATCCACCATTTCTGTCACCGATATACTTCCTTAAAGTGAATGTCTTTTTCCACTAGCTGTTTTTAAGAGTTTTGATCTGTCTCTGTTGTCCAGCAGTTTCACTAAGATGAACCTAGGTGTGTGTTTTAGTTTGATTTTCCCTTCTTTGAGATTGTAGCGCTACCTGAATGTGTAGTTTGATGTCTCTTGTCAATTATTTGAAAATTCTCAACACTAGCTCTTTTAATATTGCTTCTGTCTCATTCTTTCTTTTTTACTTCTGGATTCATCATTTATAGATACAGCCTTTAAAATAATGATGATTCATATGTTGAGGAAGATAGAGGACATGATGGATAATTTCAGCAGAGAACTGAAATATATTTTAAAAATCAATTAGAAATTCTAGAACTGAAAAATAAATTAACTAAAATTTAGAACACAGAGATAAATTGAATAGCAGATTAGACACAGTAGAAGGAAGGATTATTAAATGGAAGATAGGTGTATAGAAAATATCCAGCCTGAAGCTGAATGAATGGATGAAAAATACATACTTTCATTTAAAATTTCAGGTTTTTGGCTTTCCATGAAAGTCAGAATTTTTTGTGAACATTGAGTCTACATTCCTCATAGCTTTAGTTGCCCTGAGCTGAGGAAGGGCTCTCTGTGCAGGGATATGTCCTTTCTACTAGCAAGAGTTCACTTCTCTCTATTGTTTTCTGCCACTGAGGCTGAATATCAGTTGTTATGGTTTATATTACCCCTGCACTGCTTCACTCATTTGTGTTACCTGGGTGAGTGTGGTTTAGTAAGGGAAAATGGTGGGGGAGGGACAATCTAGACAGATGAAATAGCACATGAAAAAGTACTTACCCTGGGGGAGTTGGGCAGGTCTGGGGACTCAGATTAAGGCAGCAGAACTAGAGCACAGACATGAGTGGGGGTGTTGTATTGGGCCACTGAGTCTGAAAAAATATTTAGGATCTTGGATAGCCTTACAGACCAAGTAGCTAAGAAGGACTATACTTATTTCATGGTAAACAGATTTGGCCCCTCTGAATCTTCTGGTTGAAATAATCCATCACTATGTAAACTTAACTTGTTAACTCTAACTTTTAGCCAGGAAGACAAGTTATTGGTGTGGTATGATGAAACATCACTTAATTAATTGTTATGCCTTTGTTTCTTCTCTGCCTTAGCTGCAAGTGTCCACTGCTTGGAAAAGTGTGGGAAGCTGACTTGGAAGCTTGTCGGTTGCTTATCCAGAGCCTGCAGCTCCAGGAGGCCAGGGGCAGCCTGTTGGCAGATGAGAGACAGATGGATGACTTAGGGGGAGGTGCTTGTACAACAGCTCTGGCCATCCCCCCGAGGCCCCACTCTGAAGATGAGAGGAAGACCCCTTTGCAAGCATTTGAAGAGTGGAAGGTGCACCTGACCCCTTCTCCTCACTGTGCTGGCAGTGAACAGAAAGAGGTTTGTCCATCCGCATAGCCTCAATAGGGGCCTTACTCTGAGGGATGATTTGGGACCACACTTCAAGTGAGAGCAGTAAATACTGGGCAGGCTTCCCACTGAACCACCCAGACTCTTTAAAGATTTAACAACTCCTGAATATGATTACAAAATGATGTCGAATTTTTATAGAAGTTGTTTAAAATATAGGAGAATGGAAAGAATTAGTTCTATTTTCTAATTTCATGGCTATCGTTAGAATATACAATCTAATATATAATTACTACATATATAGCCCACACTATATATGTCATATATAAGATATAGCTACCGTATGTACTACATATTATATATGTCATATATGATATTTCATTTTGTATTTAGAATCCATATCTTACAATATTGATTCATTAGAATCAAACACATATATGTATATATTCCAGTAACTGTTTTTGCCAAAGCAAGGTCATAATGAATGTTAGAGTTTGCTCTTGTCATTTAAAACAACCTAATACTTGGTCTGTGATATATGCATTAAAAATTAAAGTGTAGATTTATTCAACATTTTACCCCAAGGCTGACCTAGATCAACAGAGAAGAGTTCCCCACCCCTCCTCTCCCTGGTTCATCTCTCTCCCCTCCCCTCTCACACTTTCCCCTCTAACCCTAATAAGAGTCTTTCAACAAAAGGGCTCCAGGAATTTTTTTCCAGTTTTAGTGCTATGACAGGAGGCTTTAGAGCACTTTTCTGGCCAGATTCCCGGGTGTTCTGAATATTAAAAGAAAGTAAAACCTTGGTGAAACTGGAGGAACGTGTCATTTCACGTTCACATCTCACGTTTGCCATTAGTTGTGCCCCCTCCCTGGGTCGCTGCCATGACTCACCAGGGAACGCACCCCATTTGGGTGCCTCCCCACCGTCCTGTCTGCCGGACCATGGTCTTTACAGAGCACACACTCGCTGACCATGTGTGCCTACCGTCACCGTCTTCTGGACCGCTGGGAAAATTGATACTTGATCATATACTTGAATTGAACAACCTGATGAGAAAGCAGGCTGTTGTCACTCTCTGGAATCCTGCTGGCCTCATAAAATTAGGCTCTACACTGAGCTGTCAATGATCTCAACTCCTTTGTTAGCTGAGGCCCCGCAGGTGGAATCCTCCACAAAGCCTGGTTGCCCGAGCTCATGCTTACAGTTGTTGAAAACTTGTGGCCAGTTTCAGTTGTCCAGCTTCAAAGAATATTCTGGTGTGAGGGACACACTGCCTGAGTGAGGGGAAGGGAGCCCTGGGTGGAAGAAACTGCAGGCCCTGGGGCTGAGTCTTTGAAGGTAGGGCTGGCTCTCCAAAGGGGCTTCCTGGGAGCTCAGTGCCAGGACAGGAGCCAAGCCAGGTACATGGTGGGGTTTGCTGGGACAGTGAACACCTCTGGAGGTCATGCCTGCTTCAGAAGATCTGACCTTGTAGGGGGAGTCTCCTCCCTCCCTCCCTCCCTCCCTCTCTCTCTCCCTCCCTCCCTCTCTCTCTCCCTCCCTCCCTCCTCTTCCTTCTTCCTTCCTTCCTTCTTCCCTGCCTCCCTCCTTCTTCCTTCTTTCCTTCCTTCCTTCCTGCCTTCTTTCTTTCCCTCCCTCCTTCCCTCCCTCCTTCCTTCCTTGTTTCTTTCCCTCCCTCCCTTCCTTCCTTTCTTCCTTCCTTCCCTCCTTCCCTCTTTGCTGTGCCCATGTGTCCCTCCAGGCTCTCTGGGGGATGACTCTCCTACGTATAGGAGTCTTATTCCACCTCTATAAGATCGTAAGCACCTGACAATCTGGCTATAGGAAAACAGCTTGTTTGCTTAAAAGTAGGAAAATCAGAGTCAAGGATGAATGGAGCAGAGCTTTATCACAGAATGATTCTCCAAGTTTCCGTGGGGAGGAGGTGCGGGCGGTGACTGAGACAGCAGAAGGGCACAGTGGCTGCCTCTTCAAGCTCCAGGACTGAGCCCCCAGCTCTGCCCCACCAGCTGAAGCGCTGAGGATGTTCTGTCGTTTTTGGGGGTGGGAGAGAGACGAGGGGCCTTGAAACCCCCTGCTAGCTCAGTGCCATCTCCCATCCTGTGTCTTTTCCGTCCCATGTGCTGTCCCTGCATTGCTTTTCTGGGTTTATATTCACAGAGGGAGGCGGGCATCTTTTGAACTCGGGAGTGGCGGGAATGTTAAGATGGTAGGTATTTTCTGGAAAGGGCAAAATTGTGGAAACAGAAAACAGATCTGTTGTTGCCAGGAATTGGGATTGGGGGAAGGGACCCATCACAAAGGGCAACAGGAAGGAACTGGGGTGGGGGGCTGTATGTGACAGCACTCTTCTGTGTCTTGATTGTGGTAATGGCTGCATAACTGTGTGCGTATGTCTAAATCTATAACTTTACACCCAAAACTCTACTGCATGTAATGTTACAGAAGTGACTGTAATTAAAAAAAATAACATCTCCCTATTTAGAAGTGAGGCTACAGATGTTTGAATTGGTTGCACTTGTCTTAGGGCTATAGGAAGACGGTACAGCAGAATGAGCAGAGCTGAGGCTGCCGGGCTGTATACAAGCCGCATTCCTTTATCTGCTAAAAAAACCAAACAAAACAAAAAAATGAGGATAATGAAAACTATCTCATGAGGTTACTGGGAAGATTTAAATAGAATAGCATCTAAAGTGATATTAACGCATATATGTAGAATCTAGAAACATGGTACAGATGAGCCTATTGGCAGGGCAGGAATAGAGACGTGGACGTTGAGAATGGACATGTGGACACAGCGGGGAAGGGGATGGTGGGACGAACTGGGAGATTGAGATTGACATAAACACACTACCATGTGTAAAACAGACAGCTAGTGGGAACCTGCTGTATAGCTTGGGGAGCTCAGCTCGGTGCTCTGTGATGACCTAGATGGTGGGTGTGGGGTGGGAGGGAGGGAGGTCCAAGAGGGAGGGGATATATGTATTAGTACAGCTGATTCATTTCATTGTACAGCAGAAATTAACACAACATTGTAAAGCAACTATATCCCAATTTGAAAAAAAAGTGAGTGATACATACATAGTAGAGGCTTAAATAATGTTTTGTATGTGTGTGTATTTATCACTCTTTCCAGCAGTCACAAGAATCTCCTAAGACCTTTTAAAAATAATATACCTTGCTTCCTTTATTAAGAAGCAGAACTGAGCAATGAATCAGTGGAAGATATTCAAGAGAAGAAAGACTTAATAAAGGAAAAGTCTTGTTTGTATTTGAGTGGAGGATCTTAGGCTACTGAAGGCACAAACTATAACCAAGGGTCTCATTCGGAAGGTGTTTTTGTTTTCCTGCCCCGGTTTCTAGGGAGTCATTGAAGGCTGGGTCCTTGTGTATTTATCCTGTGGCCACAATGTCTGTTTGCTTTGCAGCTGTGAGTTGGTTTGGCTGTGGAACTCCCTGCTGGGTCTGGCCACCCTGCCCGGGTTTCTCTACTGAAGCATGATGCCCTGAAGGCAGTCAATTTCTTTTTAACCCAAATCTTCCATGAAAAATTGCTGACTTCTTATGAAGGTCCACAGGGAGATGGATTTTCAAAGCCTTCCCTGTGCTTATCTGCCCCACGTGGGTGCGTGCATTTTGATTGCACTGGTTATAACAAGTGCTTTGTCATTAATTAAAGATTTTGCTGTGTTTAGGGTCCCACCGGGCTTCTCAGCACCATTTTCCCCATTTTACAGCTGGGCCCATTAAGGCATAGTAATTTGCTGTGAGCTTTGTTACCGAGGAAGTCAGCCACAGGGTGAAGGGCCCATTTTCTCTTGCGCTTCCTCAATGGTGAGAGCCCTCTTCTTTTTCAGTTTCATTACAGCTCTCCTGCAAGCCTTTTCTAGGACCCTGGAAACAATCAGGTGCCGTTGGCTCTGCTTTGTAGACATTACAGAAATTGCATGGGGGCCAGACAGGAGCTGGGTAAATCAGTGAGCTAGCTTCCTCTGCTCTGAAGTTGCTCTTTTGTACTCGCTGTACTGGCCATTATACCTGTGTAATTGTCTCTTTCCTGTCTGCAGCCTGCGCTGCTGGGGTGCTTTCTGTTTTTACTACAGAGTGGGCTCCCCTCCCGCAGAGTTCCCCCGGACAGCGTCACCCTCCCAGCCTCCAGCTGCTTCCTTTCCCAGCCAGTAGCTGCCACCAAAGAGGCTCAAAGAGGCCAAAAAATGGTCCAGCAGCCTTGAGCCATCTCATGCAGGGTTTGAGTAGTCAGGGTTAAGATGTCTGCAGTGAACGGAATTAGCAATAAGACACAGGGTAGCTTTATTTTTTTAATTTTTATTTTTTTATGGAAGTCTAGTTGATTTCCAGTTTTATTTATTACATGGGTCTCCAGAAATGATTGTTGATGTCTCCCGATTCCTTTTTACTCCATTTCACAAGAAAAGAAAGCTGGAAAAGTGGATCTGTGGTGAAGACGTGTGTCCTCACCATCTGAAACTGGTTTCTAATTCTAGAAACATCTGAAGTGGTCAAAGGGCTTCTTCTTTGGTCCTGACAGATGCAGACCTCACTTCCCGGCTCCCTTGAGCTCTCAGAGGGGCAGCAGCCTCACCAGCGAAGCGGGGTTGGAAGAGCAGGTCCTGAACTACACGTCTCGATAGTTCTTACACCTTGGAACTTATGAGACAACCCCCGGGGGTGGGTAGGACTGCTCACTCGCTCATCAGCTGCTTTTACTCTTTTTGTCTAAGACCTTTGGGGAGAAAGCAAAAAGCTTGGGTGTGAAGAGAAATTCCACCTTCTCTACAATTTAGTATTTCGTGTTGCAAACCCATCCTCCTTAGCCCAAGAGTAGAGAAGTAGAAGCAATCAGGCTGCCATCAGGATTGGTAATTGGTTGATTGATTAAAAAGCCAGAGAATCATAAAAAATTATGTGCATTTTAAACTTTTTTTTTTTAAGTTTGCTATAAGACCAAGGCTTTTTGTTTGTATAGGTCTTCCTGACTGGCTTTTCCCATGGCCATTCTTGCAGAACCCTCACCAATAATGCATCATCTACAACTACCAGTTTGCATTTCTTTAAAGAGGACTGGAAATTTCAAGAGCACTTGCAAAACAGTCCTCAGTTTCCCCCTCTCTCTCCCTCTCTTAAATATTGTTGAGTTTTCCCAAGGTTTTCAACTTGGTTTATAGAGACAAGAACTCCCCTTCTTTTCCCACTAACATTTCATTGCTTTACATAGTATTTATTTTAATTATGTAATTAATTTAAGTGCAGCTGGCATCAGTAGGTTTAGAAACAGCTCCACCAATAGGATCAGAAGTTGGCAGGCTCACAGGCTACGTCCTGGCCCTGGCCCTGGCCTTGGCCCCTGCCTTTGAGGGGTGGGGAGCAGAGCCCAGGACACCTGGCAGGTGGGAAGAAGAGGCTTCTGGGCCTTCAGTTAACTGGTTCATGCCGGTTCTCTCAGTTAATTAATGTTAGCTTCCAGCCTCCTGCCCAAGGAGACTAAATGGACGCCTTGGATCTGCTGCTTTCCCTGCTTTTGGAAAATTACAAAACCACTTTCTTTGCTCCAGGGCCTAACTGTGGCAATTCTTCCACTAATTAAAAATAGTTCTGTGCTTCTGAGGAAAACAGCCTCGGGGCCCTCGGAGCCTCCTTCACCTTGGAAATTCCTTGTCACTCATTGATGAACACTGAGGGGTGGATAGAGGCTGGTCACTGGCTGGCTGGTGAGGATTGAGTTATGGCACTTAGAGCACAGGCGGCTGGTCTAACAAATATGCAGTATTTTCCTTTGAGTAGCTGAAAGATTTTTAATCCAGGCTTTCACATTTCTGGAAAGTGAACTAACACTCTGTTAAAAGCAGTAATTCTAGTCATCTCATAGTTGCATAGGTCACAAAAAACATTTAGAAATTCAAAAAAAATTTAAGATGAACACAGATGAAAGTTGGTATTTGATTCTGTCCTTCTTGTAGTTCAGTATTTCTGAGCAACAGGCAGTTGGCAGGGCACATCCCTGAAATGCAATGCCCCCAAAGGTGTTCTGTCTTCATTTTCTCATACAAAAAGGTCTTAGTGTTTGATGTCACTATCCCCAGAATCTGAACCCTTGTGTTAAATAGAGACTATTTAGGTATTTGCTGATGCTATGAATCTCATTTACAAATAGATTTTTTCCTCCGAAGATTCTAATAGAGTTTGGCCTTACACAACATTGGTGTAAAACGGAAGCAGACCAAATTCTCTCACATGATCATGGAATAGGAAATACAGCTTTCTGAAGCTTGCCCTTCATGTGAACTAGAAACCACAGGCCAATGAGCAGACATGAATTATCAGGCCATTTCTTCTTTCATCCATATCCTTGGTTCTGTTAATGCTTCTATTTAGAACTTTTCTTTGTAATAAGCGTGCAGATACTTGAAGACAATTCATTGCTCGTTCTGATCTAAAGACATCTAAATATTTCAGATGCTTTCCTTACCACTGACGACATCTGGATGCCTTTAAAAAAAAAACCCACTTACTGAGGGTGTAACCATATAATTTGAATAGTTGGATGAATACTTGTATTATATAGAGTAGTAATGATGTACCGTTAGTGTCTTAATGTGTGTCTCTCACTTATTGGCATTACATAATGGCTGCAGAACTCAGCATTTATGTGAAAACACGCATACTTACAAAAGCTATTTCAAATAGATGTGAAAGATATTCTTTGTGGTACTGGACAGGAGTTTGAGGTAAATATTCTTTATGTGGGCAATTAAAAAAAGGGAAAACCATATAACATTTCTGGAATGTATTTGCCAAGCAAATATTTTGGAAAACAGCCCAGAGAAACATATTTAAGGCTGTGATTTTAATACCGAACTAAGGAAATGCTTTAATGCATCAGCTAAGCTCACAGATGGTGGTAATCACATCTGGTTTACCTCAAGCTATAGGAGAGGGAATGAACCTTAACAACAGAACAAACATCATGAGGCTCAAGTCGCATCTTTGGTGTGTAAGGATGTATGTGATTTTTAAGCTTAAGTATTTCTGTGGCTCAGCAATCTGTAAATACAGACTGCTCTGTCACCTGTCCTTTCTTGATGATGTAGCCTGTGAATTTCATTGCAGGAATGAGACATTTTTATGGATAGGCAACTATTGCTGATTCCTTACTACATGACCAAGGAAAATAGGGATCTGAGTAGGGTAGTTGGACACAGAGTGGAATGTCCAAGGCAGGGACCTTCCCTTACACCACAGGTCCTGGCAAGCATGGGGACTATTGACAAGTTCTTTTTTTCTTTTTTTTAAATTGAAGAATAGGTGATTTACAATGTTTCAGGTGTACAGCACAGTGATTCAGTTATATATATATATTTTTTTCAGATTCTTTTCCATTACAGGTTATTATAAGATATTGAGTAGAGTTCCCTGTGCTATACAGTAGGTCCTTGTTGTTTATCTGTTTTGCATATTGTAGTGTATATATGTTAATCCCAAACTCTTAATTTATCCGTCCTCCCCTCCTTCCCCTTTGATAACTATAAGTTTTTTCTCTATGTCTGTGAGTCTGTTTCTGTTTTGTAAATAAGTTCATTTGTATCAATTTTTTAGATTCCACATATAAGTGATAGCACATGGTATTTGTCTTTCTCTATCTGACTTTACTTAGTATGACAGTCTCTAGGTCCATCCATGTTGCTGCAAATGGCATTATTTCATTATTTTTCATGGCTGAGTAATACTCCATTGTATGTATGTACCACATCTTGTTTATCCATTCGTCTGTACTGACAGTTTCCTTAAGCACAGCACCCAGCACAATGCATTTCCCACATGATATATAGACCTGAAAGGTACTTGCTGATTTCCTCAGATTAATTTTTTTTTTTTTTTTTTTTTTTGCGGTACACAGACCTCTCACTGTTGTGGCCTCTCTCATTGCGGAGCACAGGCTCCGGACGTGCAGGCTCAACAGCCATGGCTCACAGGCCCAGCCGCTCCACGGCATGTGGGATCTTCCCGGACTGGGGCACGAACCCGTGTCCCCTGCATTGGCAGGCGGACTCTCAACCACTGTGCCACCAGGGAAGCCCTCCTCAGATTAATTTTTAAATCATAGCAAGACTTCTTACTTCAGTTATCAGGCTTTTCTTGTTCTACTACTTGATGTCATTCCAGACATCACCCTCAGGAACTACTTTTGACAGCATTTTAAAACATCAGCTATTTCAATGTTCTTGATCCAGTGACTTAACCCAAGGTGAAGCCAGTCTGCTCAAATGTGTGGCAGATCACCGCTGACAAATAACATTTCTGAAGGTGTTGCTTTGTTAGGTGTGGTAGCCTTTCATAAGTAAAGTTGGCAGCTACAGCAGTACCTGCCTAACTAACAATTTAACCCAAACAGTTTCTATTCCAAATACATTTTCTATTTGGGAAAAAAATTATATATATCTAATTTCCTTATCACTCTGGATGTAGCTAGGTGAGATGTTTTCATCAGATACTCATTCTTATCAAAACAAATATTATTATAATATAATATATTCCCTACCCTTGGTAGGGAGTTTCAATATGTTCTCCAGTTTTAAAACTTTCAATGTTGATATTTTGCAAATTTCATAGGCAAGGGCATAGTCTTGTTTATGGGAAAATCACTAAGTAAAAAACTCCTTGCTGAGCCCGGCCCCAGGGTCTGTGACTGTGGTTTTCACCAGTGTGTGCAGGCGTCTGCTCAGGGTAGCAACTGAATGCATTTTTGGATCTGAGTATAGACTTTTCTAGATAAATGTTTTTAGAAAGTCATTTTAATGAGAAAATCCTGCCCAACAAAGGAAATCCTATTTTCTCTTTTAAATCACGCTTCCCGAGTTTGGTGAGCAGGACAGAAATTTGACATCAGGTCTAATTCAACACAGCTGAAAATTTCTGCCCAAATACTCAAAAGTCTATGGGTTTTGATCATGGGGTGAGTTAAGCAAATTCTCTTTGAAATATTGCCTGATCGAGTTAGGGCTACCAAATCAGACATGTGTGGAGGGACAGTATGGAAGGTTTAGGGCTCTTCCTGAGGCCAATAAAAGGCATGTTTGTGTGGAAGGGCTGGGGCAGGCCCACGGGACCTGCCAGCTGCCCTAGAGGCAAGGAATTATCCCAGGCAAGACTGCTCTTGGCTGCATCCAGAGAAAGGAAGAGAGGTTCTTTCAGAGAGGTCTTAGTGTCTCTGCCTGGCTCTTCACACTTGGTGAGAGACGACCTTGGCTAAGGCAGGCTGAGAAACAGCATCGCTTCCTCGAGACCTGGCGAAAAAGAAGTCTCCATTCCTTGCTTTGACAGATGTGTCCTGAGCATCTTTTGAGAACTAGGCAGGTGGCACTGGAGCTCCAGGGATGGCAGGACCCCATTCTGCTACCGTGTAGCTGGGGAGACAGGCAGGTATATGCGTGTGGAAGAAGTTCTGTTCGTGGTGCTGGAGAAACACTCCTAGCCCAGAGTTGAGGTCATAGGAGATTCAGGGATCCAGAAGCCTGCCTGGAGGATGCGCTGCCTGCAGGGCTTCGAAGAGAGAGGGAGCATTAGCCAGGCAGAGGAGGGAAGAAAGGCTCATTAAGAGGCCTTTTTCCTGGTACTGCTTCTTTCATTCTGGCCCATGGGGAAAATAGTTACTCCTAGGGCTAAACGAGGGAATGGATGTATAGAAAGAAAAAATAATAATTTGAATGGCTGAAAAGACTGCCTGATGGGACAAATTACTGGAGGGTTTTCAAAGCCACTTTGAAATGCCGAACAACCTGTACTTTGTCCATTCAGTATTGCAAATCCTACAAAACTCCATTTCAGCTAGGAATACCAATGACTTTGTAGTGGGTGATATTTTAATTTTCGAGTATCAGTCATGTAGTGATGTAGGTTTTTTTTTTTGCCACATTTAATTAAATAATAAAGTGGAAGCAAACGTTACCAATTTCACGCTGAGAAGAGCCCTGTGCGTGAAGAGCTACTGGATGTGGTTCAGAGAATGTTCATTGGGAATCTAGCAAGGCAGTGCGAGCGATGGGCAGTCCAGGCTGTCATATTCTTATTCAGAAAGAAGAAACTCACGGTCCTTCCCAAGTGACTCCCCTGCTGTCTTCTGCTTCCAGCCTTGTGTTTCATGGACATGGGGACCAAAGGTCCCTCGCTCATCACTGCATCCCACGTTGTCCTGGTTACCATAATCGCCAGTTCTAGGTGATGTGTATCCAAGTCGTGGAGGGACCACCTACCTAACTGGGTGAGGGTGAGCCTTCCAGGAATCAGAGCAGACTTTGCAGAGTTCTGAGGGAGGAAGGGGGAGGAGAAGAGACATCTTCAGGCGCCGTCTGCTTCTCTGATTTCTTTCTGTCATCACTTTGTAGCCCCCTCACTCCCACCCTGGGCCAGCCCAGCACAGATCCCTTTCTGTGTTTCCCCCACTAAGTCAGATCCAGAGGAAAGAGCTGGCTAGATGTGGGGAGACCTGCATCTTGGACCCCAACCCACCACTGTCTCCTTGTGTGACCTTCAGCAAGTCACAGGACTCTTGGAGACGCCTTCAATGTGTGTGTAAAGAGGAACTCAGCTAGATGGGGCTGAGGTTCCTAGCCTCCCGCCAGCTCCAATTCTCTCTGCTTCTAGGTGTGAAGGTGCTCAGGGGAGGGCTCGTGACATTCTTAGCAGCCCTGACTGAGGTGGCCCTTTGTAAATGCTGGCATTTGATGTCCTGGGAAACAGGTGGGAGCGAAAATGAGGGGCTCCACATTCTTGCTTGCAGTTACATCCCAAGCTGGGGCCTCCAGAGCAGTGCACCTGACTTACAGGTCACTATTTTGGCTTAAAGAGAAATGCCGCTGTTTCTGAAGATCTATTGAAGGACAAGTTTTTTGAAAAGAAGTTTCCTTTCTGTTAAACAAGCAAACAAAAGCCCTTCAATAGCTCCTATTTCCCTTTTTATATTTAACTTTCCACTCTGGCTTAGACAAATAATACGGATAAAATTAGAGACTGGGGTAGAATTAACAGTAAAGCTCCCTGCTTTCCTGCCAGGGGGTTCTCTGCAGAAACCCACTGGCTTAAAAGGACACACTTGAGAAAAGTGTTCTCCCAGCAAGAGAGAAACCAGTGGTAACAGGCTTTATGCTTTAGAGTAACGTGCTTTAGTCCTGAAGAGACCTGCCATCCCGGGTGACTGTAGCACACACACACACACTCATGTTCCCAGGAGGATGCCATCATTTAAATAGGGTGGCAATTTTGTCCTTCATCCCAGGCAGTGAGTGTGCCCCCAAGGGGGGTGTGAGATCCCGAGACGGGAATTCACTCGTGTCTTACCCTTCTGCCTCTTGTGATGGAAGCATTTTGCTGTGCTGTGTCCACTATAGAGTCATTTTCCCCAAAGCTAGAAGGAAGCAAGGTCCCGTTGGTTACATGGTAAGCAAATATGGTGTTCAGAATCTGTGCCTGCACATTCGACCAGGAGCCAGGGATCTGGGGACCAGTGACCAACAGTGGTGGCCACTCATTGAAATCTCTTTCTTGCACTTCTCGGCCTCAGAGCCACAGTTCTCAGCCGGCTCCCCACCCTGAGACAAGTCTGAGCATTAGCACTTTAGTGAAATTCAAGATCCGGTTGGTCTAGGGACTGGTGAGGGAGTACTTCCTGCTAGCGTTTTGCAAAGGTCCTGTCTATCCAGTCAGGCTCCTGTGTGGGGTATACCCATGTATCCTGCTGTCTTAGCTACTATGGCTGCATAACAAATCACCCCCAACTTAGTGACTTAAAAAAAACATTTATTATAGGCATGAATCCGTGGGGAGGGCTGTCTGCCCCATAATGTCTGGGTGTTCGCTGGATAACTTGAAGGTGGAACCTGGAATTGTCTGAAGGCTCAGTTCCTCCCGTACGTGGCTGTTGGCTGGGTCCTTAGTTGGGGCTCTCAACCAGATGCTTCCAGATGGCTTGGGCTTCCTCACAACATGGAGACTGGCTTCCAGGGCAAGTGATCTGAGAGACATATCACCTATTATGATCTAGCTTTGGAAGTCAGGCATGTCACCTCTGCCGTGTTCTTTTCATCGGAGGATCCTTAAAGGCCCAGCCAGGTTCAAGGGGGAGAAGTAATAAACTGTCTCTTTTTTTTTCTTTTTTTTTTTTTACATCTTTATTGGAGTATAATTGCTTTACAGTGGTGTGTTAGTTTCTCAACATCATTAATCATTAGAGAAATGCAGATCAAAACTACAATGAGATATCATCTCACACCAGTCAGAATGGCCATCATAAACTGTCTCTTGACAGCAGAGAGGAAAGTTCTGAAGGCCATACTGCTGTGGCTGCACACACACTGCCATGCCTGGGCACAGCATGGAAATGACAAGGAAGTTCTGCCCGGCCCTTCCAGGGCAGGGTTCACAGGCAGGACCTCTACAGCTTTGTCCACCTGATGCTCGTGACTCTGGTCCAGTCCTGCCCTCTGTGGACAGATGGGATTTCTTTGGATGGAGCAGAATTTTTCATCAGATTGATAAAATATGTAAATCTGCCCTCTCATCAGCTGTCACTTCTCAGTTTAGGTCTTAAACTAATTTCATTCCCAAGATTCCCTGTGAGAGCATTATGGTAAAGCCATAAACCACTCAAATAATACTCACCCAGGTCACATTCAGTATCCTTTCAATACAGGATCAGGATCTGTCAGTAGTGGTTTGTGCAGGAACTTGGAGATTCTGTAACTTGGAGGAACAGCCCTACGAGAGAATGCCAATCAGATCTTCTGTGACTGTCAGAGAATCTCGATCTCACTGAGTTTGTTTCCTTATGCCTCTTTGTGCTTTTTGGTCTTTTTTATTTTTTTATTGAGGTATAGTTGATTTACAGTGTTGTGTTAGTTTCAGGTATACAGCAAAATGATTCACTTATATATAAAACATTTTCCATTATAGGTTATTATAAGATATTGAACATAGTTCCCTGTGCTATATAGTAGGTCCTTGTTGGTTATCTGTTTTATGTAGAGTAGTTTGTATCTGTTAATTGCATGCTCCTAATTTATCCCCCCCTTCTCCTTTGGTAACCATAGGTTTGTTTTCTACGTCTTGTGCTTTTTAATCTTTAAAATTGTTTCTTAAAAATATTCAGTTGTATTTCTTCCATACTTTTCCGTTATGGCTTGAGTTAGTGTTCTTAGTAACTTTTTTCTTTATTATTTTTCAGAGATGTGGAAAATACAACAAAGTATAGAAAAGAAAAGAAAAATGTGCTATAATGCTGCCCCTTCAAATAATTGTTAATATTTTAGTGCTTTGCCTGTTTGAGTATTTCCTCATCATTAAATATTCTTATATTAAAATGGTTTTAATGGCTAAATACAAATTGAATATACCAGGACTTATTTTAACTGTCCCCTTTATTGTTGGACATTTATGTTATTTCCTCTTCCTTGTACTCAATGCAATTACTTTTGCATTACTAAAATAATAATAAATTATTATTTAACATATATGATAGACATTTTTCTATATTTATTTAAAATGATTAATAAAAATTATTTAAATTTAAATATATAAATTTTCTTTTTGATAGATTCCAGAAAGGGGAATATTGGATCATAGAATATAAACAGTTTAAAGTTTTGCTACATGGTCTTAAATTACTTTCCCAAATTCATACAATCACTATCAATTTGTACATAATTTTAAAAGGAAAATAGGCAGGGATTAAGTGTTTGGGGGAAGATGTAAAGACATATTTTAAATGGATTTAATTCAGCTTTGATTTCTATTTGTTTTAACCTTAAGATAAGGATTGAATCATTTGATTCCATCGAAGAGTGTTTTACATTCCTTGGTTCCATGTTCTGATTCTATGCTTTTTTGTCTCTTTTAAGTGTATTCTCAGTCATATATATTTTCCCATTAACACTGTATTTTTTTCCTTCATGTATGACTCGTGCTTTCACTGCTGTCAATCATTTTTCTCCAGATGTTCTTTTTCTTCATGTCTCATTTAGTTCATGCGTGACTATGGTGTTACTCATTGCCCATTGTCTTAACTTCCATGTAATTTGTCTACTCCATAATTCTACATTTTTGAATGATAATGTTACTACTTTTAGGATCAGTAAAATATATATGTATATGTGATTTTTATGTATTTGCTGTTTTCTCATGATCACTGCTATGGTCAGTTCTGAACAAACCTTCATGTGTGCTTCACATGCCTTCTTGTGTAATTGTGTCCATTTGTCTGCAAAATCGTATGTTGTTGTCACTAGAATTCTTTTGTACATACATTTATTTGTAGCTTATTAGACTTCTTCAATATTTACGGTAGTTATGGGTAGTTCCAATCAGCACTGTTTTCTTCTGCTGTAGTTGACCATTTGGGATATAAACTTTAGGGCATTCTGGAGTTGATATAGTGAATGTTAAATCACGTATCTGGGTTAAATGGTTATTCTTGGACTCCAATTATAATATTATATAACTCATGGCCTCTAAGAACTTTTTAAATATCACCACACCTGGGGATTTTGTTGTTTTTGCTGGGCATTCATTGTAGTTTTTGTAGTAGCTCTGCAGTTTAATCTGAATATCTATCTTAATTGTTTTTCCTATGCAAAATTCTTTTTAGTGTGCCTTCTAAGACTTTCACCATTAGATGGGAAAATATTACTTTTACATTTGGTTACTTTTAAATTCTGAGCTCACTTTTTGCTGCTTATTTATTTATTATATTTTTATTGAGATATAACTGACATATAACACTGTGTAAGTTAAGGTGTACATCGTGTGGATTTGATACATTTATATATTGCAATTGATGACCACTGTAGCTTTAGCTAACACCTCTGTCACGACACATACTTATCATTTCTTTTTTGTGGTGAGAACATTAGGTTTGACATAAATACACTACCATGTGGAAAATAGATAGCTAGTAGGAACCTGCTGTATAGCACAGGGAGCTCAGCTTGGTGCTCTGTGATGACCTAGTTGGGTTGGATGGTGAGGGGGAAGGAGGTCCAAGAGGGAGGGGATATGTGTATGCGTATGGCTGATTCACTTCACTGTGTGGCAGAAACTAACAACACTGTAAAGCAATTATACTCCAATTAAAAAAAATCTAGTCTCTTAGCATTTTTTAAGTATGTAATTCAGTATTGTTGACTATAATCACTGTGCTGTGCATTAGATCTCCAGAATTTATTCATCTTCTAACTGCAAGTTCATACTCTTAACATCCTTTCTCCAACTCCCCTACCCCCAGGCCCTGGCAACCACCGTTCTACTCTCTGTTTCTGCAAGTTCAGTTTTTTTTAGATTCCACATATAAGTGACATCATACAATATTTGTCTTTCTCTGTCTGGCTTATGTCACCAAGCATAGTGCTGCTTTTTGCCTTTGCCTTTATTCTAAGATTCTCTCTTTTCTTTCCTTATTTTCTTGACATTGTTTATTCTTTTCTTTTAAAAATCCATGGCCCTCTAGATGCCAGGCATTACCCTGAGGCCCTGCCCACGGGGAGTTTACAATCACTTGTGAGAAACTAACGCATGTCAGAATCTGCGCTGGTGGAAGTACTATTTGGGGCCTTGAAGGAACCACTGGGGTTCAGGCACGGATGGAGGGGGGGCACAGGCAGGAAGACTCACGTGACGGAAGGCAGTGGGATGAGTTCCAGGTGGCACAGGTTTGGTGGTACATAAGAGAGCAGAGGGCACCGAATGAAGTATGGGCCTAGTGCCAGGTTGTGGGAGGACAGGGTTCCGACACTGCTCTGCAGTGGCTTTTCTAAATGGAAATATAGTTAATTTACAATGTTGTGTTAGTTTCAGGTGTACAGCAAAGTGATTCAGATATATATATATATATATATATATAATATATACACATACATGTATTCTTTTTCAGATTCTTTTCCATTATAGGTTATTATAAGACATTGAATATATTTCCCTGTGCTATACAGTAGGTCCTTGTTGTGTATCTATTTTATACATAGTAGTGTGTATATGTTAATCCCACACTCCTAATTTATCTCCCCCTCCCTTTCCCCTTTGATAACCAGAAGTCTGTTTTCTATGTCTGTGAGTCTGTTTCTGTTTTGTAAATAAGTTCATTTGTGTCATTTCTTTAGATTCCACACATAAGTGATATCATATGATATTTGTCTTTCTCTATCTGACTTACTTCACTTTGTGTGATCATCTCTAGGTCCATCCATGCTGCTGCAAAGAGCATTATTTCGTTCTTTTTTATGGCTGAGTAAGATTCCATTGTATGTATGTACCACATCTTCTTTATCCATTCCTCTGTGGATGGACATTTAGGTTGCTTCCATGTCTTGGCTATTGTGAATAGTGCTGCTATGAACATTGGGGTGTGTGTTTCTTTTCAAATTAGAGTTTTCTCCGGATATATGTCCAGGAATGGGATTGCTGGATCATACAGTAACTCTATTTTTAGTTTTTAAAGGAACCTCTATACTGTTCTCCATGTGGTGGTTTTGTACAGGAAAGTGACATAAAGAGGGCTCTCTGCTGGTTCATGTGTAGAATACAAGTATGAAGGGGAAACATCTGAGAAGGAGGGAACTCCCAGACTTGGCTATTCATTCATGGAACAAATGAATGCCATGTGCCTACCATGTGTCTGACACTGTGCCAGGAGCTCTGGACCCAGCAGCAAGCAAGACATCATTGTCTGGGCTCTTACGGGGCTTGACATTCATTGTCCCTGCTTTGACGGGGCTTACGCTCTGGTGAGGGAGAGGGAAAATCAATACCTATGCTGGCAGTGGCAGCAGCTGTACATAAAATACACACCTCTTGGCATTTAAAGTCTCCTCAATATTCTAGCTTTCAGGGACTGTGACCAACATGCAAACAACGTCCAGTGCCCTATTAGATTCCTGTACCCCTAGAGGAACATCTCTTTGTTCTCACAGGTCAGCTCAGTTGCTCTTGTGACTTGCCCAGTCCCTCTTTGGTTAGGATTCCTATTGTAGTGTGAGTTTGCCCATGGATGCAGCTTGAAGACCCAGGCTTCCCCTTTGATAAATCCACTTTAGGGGTTGATGTACTGGAAATAGGTCTTTGAAATGACCGGATGAGAGAGGTCAACTGTGGAGCTATGTAGACACAGCTTATCATTCTGTAATAACCTGAAATTGTCATTCTCAAGAATGACCTCCAGGGAAGACAAAGGTTCTGGCATGATTCTAATGGGGTTTGCAGGAGCTGGTGCAGCTCTGTAGGGGAGTCTTCCCTTGTGGACCATTGGATAAATCACAGATGTGTTCACAGCCCTGAAAAAATCTATAGTTTATGAGTGATCTTTTTTCTTTTTCTCTGGCCAGGAATCTTACGTCCTTTCGGCAGAACTTGGAGAAAAATGTGAAGCCATTGGCAAGAAATTAATATACTTAGAAGATCAACTTCACACTGCGATCCATAGTCACGATGAAGATCTCATTCATATCCTTTTTTTCCTGCAGACTAAGCACCTGTTAGGTTATTTTGTAAAAGAAAGTCTGAAAAAATTATACTGTTTCCCCATGCCTCAGCAGATGCAAACAAATAGATACTCCTGGTATTTAGAGTTCAACACACCTCAGATCCCTGAGATTATTCAGTGTGCGATGTTTCTCTCTAGTTTTTGGTAAGTCAGCATTTTTGATGATTAAACCTGAGTGCTAAAAATTAGCAGTGAAGTTCAGACATGCACACAATGAGGCCAAAGAAAAATGTAGTTTCAGGGGTTGTGAAGCTGGGTTTGTGGGGCTCAGATGGTTGTGGGTCTGACTGTCTCAGTTTTCCAGGGGCGTTCTGAATATTGAGAAACCCAAATCCATCTTTGGTTTTCTTTGCCATACAATTCTGCCATATAATGGGCAGGAGAGTGTCAGAACTAACAGGACTTTGGATCACTCCTTTGTACAAGATTCAGTACATTTCCTGTCACATCTTCAAATAACCTTTATCAAAACCAGTTACCAGTGAGCAAGATGGCACAAGAATCTACTGGCTTAGGTGTGCATCCCGGTGAAGCACGGAATCACATGTAGATATGTGCTGCGTTCAGTTTGTCCCTGGTTGGTTCCTTCGAGGGCAGATGGGTGGGTGCAAGACGGATGAAGGCATATATAGCCCCATTCTGTATTTTTTTGGTTACTTAATCATAAGCTGACACTTCTCTAGATGAAAGTACTTCTCTATTCATTCATCCTTTCTGTTCAGTAGTGTGACTTTTATTAGATGTATTTGTGAGAAATGTAGCTATTTTGGACTTTGCTTCTCATTGCTGTCTTACTTTTCAGAATTCTAGTTCTTGCCATGCTTTATCGGGAGTCTCTGTGTGTGTGTGAATGTATGCGTATGTTTAAAGAGCTTTGAATGGTCAAGGATTAATCTTAATCACAAGTATTCAGATCCACAGTTTAATGACAGATTCAATGTTGCGTTTCCTTCCTCCTTACAAACTTAAATCTTTTGCCTTGCTTGTTAAACTTAGCAGGAGATTTTTTCAACTTAATCAGTGATTATTCTCACATGGCTCAAGGTGGATTTTTAAAAGCAGACATTCTGTTTTTCGTAACTCCCTGCCCCTTACAAACTGGTGTTTAAGCTCTTATTAAAAAGTTGGCCAAAGAAACAGTAGAAGCATTTTTGTTCTGCACTTTTGTTTATTCCATGTTCATGGATCACGCAGAATTGAGCAGCTGTAAGGTGGCACGGCCTCCAGCAGATGGGCAAGTCACCGGCTGTGAGTACCTGGGAGCAGAACCCTGCAGAGGGTCAGTGCATACAGAGGGGTTCCTGGCTGCAGTCCAGCAGGTGGGCTTGTTCCTCAGTGGGAAATCCCTCCAGCTTGTGGTGGGCTCAGGTAGCAGTTCTGAGAGCTGCAGTCAGGGTCTGTGTTAGTCTCTTGTTTAGAAATTTTCCAGAAGGTTACTTTGATTCTAGGGAATGGGGTTTTCTCCTGAACAGGGCTGGGTGGTAGGGAAGAGGCTGAGAAGAGACAGAGCTGTGCATAAATAAGATGCTTTTAGCTCAGGGAGATCAGCTCGGTGCTTTGTGACCACCTAAGGGGTGGGATAGGGAGGGTGGGAGGGAGGGAGATGCAAGAGGGAAGAGCTATGGGGACATATGTATATGTATAATGGATTCACTTTGTTATAAAGCAGAAACTAACACACCATTGTAAAGCAATTATACTCCAATAAAGATGTTTAAAAAAAAAAGATGCTTTTAGTTTTCCCACAGCCAATCCAAGCCAGATTCAGGAGCGGTGGGAATCACAGGGAGTGGATAAAGCCTCTTGAAGCATCTGTAAAGTCAGATAATAACGTGTACCTCTAAGGTTTTCATGTGGGCTAAATGAGGTTATATGCAGAAAATATGTTTAATATAGTTCTTATACATGGTAAAGTGCTTGGTTTTAGGTAGAAAACCATTCTCAGTGTCTGTCACAAGCTCAAACATCCCGTTTATAGATGAGATTTCAAGGTAGGTTGATTCAATCATTTTGTAATAAATCCTTGAAAGAATTGATTGGTAGCTACACAGTGACTTATATGAAAAGTCATTTAATTTTAATAAAACTGCTGTAGACAGATAGGGATTATTCTTCGTACTTGATAGTTGAGAAAACTGAGGCTTAGAAATTACGTGGCTGGTCCAAGGTCATTTCTGATGAGAGGCAGAAGCATCCAACCACCAGCCCCATGGTTCTTCACGGCCAATCAGGAGGCAGCTATGCCTATAAGTAGCTGGACAGGCCTGTTCTGTGGAACATACAGTTCCTATAAAAATATTAAGCTATAACAAAAGTTGTTCAGTGAAGTTATGTTTATTGAGAATTTTGCTGATCCTTGCTGAGATAAGTGAGGACATAGAGGGGACATGTCAAACCAGGGTTGGAAAGCACTGGTTTAGGTACTGAAACCACTCCCCCGCCAAAAAAATCTCTACACCACAAAATGGATTTCGACCCAGACTTTCCTCTGAAACCGTGGCTTCGTTCTGTGTCACTGATTGACAGTAAATACATAGAAGGTATCTTTGAATTCTAACAAAGCAGCACTTAGTTTCAAGTGGAACTCGGTGCCCTAAGTTAGAAAGACATATTTACAAGGCTCTGCGGAGGCTTCTTACACAAACCAAAGCCCTTGTTTCAAATGAGAACTTATCTAGAGATTCCAAGAGGCTGCTGAAATCCTCTGGCCAAACTCCGACTGGTTTGTTTCCATTCTTGATCAAAGAGACAAAGCTGAATGCAGTTGAAAGAAACAGCTTGCCATCAGCAACAGGAAAGAATTTCCCAGCAAGTGTAATATTTTTGTTTGATTCCATTAAGGACTCTGCCAGAGCCTCCTGTTCAAAAGCTGCGGAGTGAACGTGATTCATGTGCGTCCACATCAGTGTCCGTGTCCAAAAGATTCAAGCCTTGGACACTCCAGATGTTTATTCTCCGTGTGGAAGGCACGGAGCTTTGCAGAAACCGTTTTGTGTGAGAAGGCCCTGGTAGTGTGGCATCAGCAGAGGGTGGGCCAGTCACCAGCAGTGGGGTTGAGTTTCCCAACAGATCCTCTGGGTATCCTGACTTAACATCAAGGCCATGGGCAACTGGCTGGGAGTCTCTCGCTTTTATGAAGAAGACACTGGATTGACAGATCGGAGGAGGGGGAGAAGACAGGCCGTGTCTCTTCATCATCCTGACAGGCTCACTAAATTACATGTAGCCAGATAACACCCCCAGCCCGTCAGCCACCTGGGGGCGAGCATCTGAGAAGAATCTGCACCATTAATTGGAAGAGCTGGCGTAGCAGAGGTGACTCACGCCTGGTGTCTGAGGCGAGGATGGGAGGTGTGACTTCACTGCCACTCAAGCCAGGATTTTCAGGGGCATTAGTCTGACTCTCTAGTATAATTTCACAGTCATTTGGGATCCTAATTAGCAGTTGGGTGTTGAAAAACATTTTGAGTGTATGGAATGGTTCCTCTCTGTTTATAATGCTTTAACTGAAAACCATCTAGGTTAAGTGGATTTTTTTAGCAGGGAGTTTTTCCTTTCTCTTTCAACTTCTACAACATACTTTCAAAAGGAAAGAAGGACACCTAGGATCAGGACGCTGGGCATCTTTCGGAGCCCCCAGGGCAGCCCTGCTCGCCTCTGAGTCGTAGATAAGACAGGGACAGACTTATTCTGCTTGTGGTTCTATTTGCATTCATGTCCAGGAAACTCTCCTGGAATTCTGTTCTTTCTGTTTATTTGGAACACGTGGTGCCTAATCGATTAGTTTTGGTGGTGCTTGATGGCATGCAAATACTCTAAATACATCCAGGCACTTGCACAAACACCACATCCCCTTAGGAGCCCTTGCTTGGTTCAGCTTTCAAATGCGCAGCTGTAACAGACAAAGGGAAGGGGAGTTTGAGGGGCTTTGCTCGGCCTCCTTGGAAATGCTTTCTGCTTCTAGGGCTAAAGAGCTGCAAGAGGGATTGTGACCATGATGAAGCTCCACAGTTTCACAGATGAGAAAACTGAGACCCTAAGAGGCTGCTGTTTGAACACTGTGTACCCTGGGCTGATATGCATATGGTGGCTGGTGCTCTCTTCCCTTGGGCTCCCAGCAAAGGGAGTGGGATGGGAAGGGCAGGACTTGGAGCCTCATAGTGGGGAGAGGAGGGAACCTAGGAGAGGGTGTGGGCACCAGGCTTGTGCTGCTGGCTTAGCCCTAGGTGGGCACCACAGGGAGGTCCCCTGTGCAAGCATCACATCCATTGAAGCAGGTCGCGTGTAGGCGGGGCTTTCCTCTTTGCTCTTCAACGACTGTGTCCCTCACCTTTGGCTTTGGGAATGAAAGAAAATTCCCAGGACTGTGGCCGTCGGAGCTGCAGAGGAATCACTGCTGATATGAAGAAATAATTCAGCAAATGAGTAGCTGTTTCAAAGGACATACTGTTGTTCAGGGCAGATGAACTGAAGACCTACTTTTGACCCAGCTACTAAAATGATCGCTTGGCATCTCAGCTGGCAATAAAGCACTCAGTTGTTTCTATATATAAACAAAAGACCCCTTTGAGAGAATCTGAGGATCTTTGCACATGGCTGCCCTAAAAGACTAACCACTGTCTGACCACTGCAAGACATCTGGGAAACATGCCTTGCTGTCTTATTCCTTGCTCATTGCAAACACGGTGTGCACAATTTTACTATCAAGAGTATGATCTTGGGCCTCCCTGGTGGCGCAGTGGTTGAGAGTCCGCCTGCCGATGCAGGGGACATGGGTTCGTGCCCCGGTCCGGGAAGATCCCACATGCCGCGGAGCGTCTGGGCCCGTGAGCCATGGCCGCTGAGCCTGTACGTCCGGAGCCTGTGCTCCACAACGGGAGAGGCCACAGCAGTGAGAGGCCCGTGTACCGCAAAAAAAAAAAAAAAAAAAAAAAAAAGATTGTGGTTAGATGTATCCAGTGCATTAGTTTATCTTTCTATAAATCAGTGAGAAAATGTTGCAAAAATGTTTGTAAAGATATCTTTTTCAGTATAACCTCCAACTGCACATCTGCAGCTTGGACCTCTCTCTGAACCTCAGACTCACGTCTGCTTCCTCCTCAGCATCTCCACTTGGCTGACAAATAGGCTTTTCCAACTTCACATGTCCAAACTCCAGTTCCTCCCCACTCCCACCCCCCAAAACCCTGACTCATTCCCAGTCTTCTCCTTCTTGATCAATTGCAAGTCTATTTTTCCAGTTCGTTGCTTAGATAAAAAATCTGGGAGTCATTCTTGCTGCCTTTTCCTTCCTTCACATCTCACCTCCAGTCCGTCACATATGCCGTTGGCTCCATCTTCAAAACATCCAGAATCTGAGCATCTCTTACCACCTCCACTGCCACCGCCCGGGACCAAGCCATAAACTTTTATGGCCTGAATTATTGCAAAATCCTCCTCTTATCTCCAGGCTTCTGCCCTCGCATCCTTTAATCTACTAACGATTAAAGCAGCCAGGGAGGTCACGTCTCTCCCCGGCTCCAAGCCCTGCCATGGCTCCATCTCACGATCTATCCACATTTCCTTGTGTGTTTATTTTCTTCTCACTCAGTGGCACATAAGCCCCATGATGGCAGTGACTTTGTTCACTCCCCTACTTCCCATGTCTAGAACATTTCTTAGCACACAGTAGGAGCTGTGAAATGTTTGAGTATTTGATTGAATGAAGGAAAGAGTGAGGATCTCTATCTACATGATTATTTTCCCAACTGCTAGATGGGAAAATGTTTCTAGTGTTTTTTCTTTCTTTTTTTTTTAAGCTTTTTAAAATTGCTGAATGAGAATAATAGATTAAATTAAGCCTATCCTAATATTTAAGAGTTGTGATAAAAAGATACTTCTCTTATGATATTTCTAAATTATTTTCACTAAATGCTTAATCTGTTTTTTTATTTTTTAAATTTTAATTAATTTATCTTTTTTATGAAGTATAGTTTATTTACAATGTGTTAGTTGCAGGTGTACAGCAAAGTGATTCATATATATAGTCAGATATATATTCGTATATATATATTCATATATATATATATATATATATATATATATATATTCTTTTTCAGATTCTTTTCCCATATAGGTTATTACAAGATATTGAGTATAGTTCCCTGTGCTATACAGTAGGTCCTTACTGATAATCTATTTTATATATAGTAGTGTGTATATGTTACTCCCAAATTCCTAATTTATCTCTCCCCCCACCTTTCCCCTTTGGTAACCATAAGTTTGTTTTCTATGTCTGTGAGTCTGTTTCTGGTTTGTAAATAAGTTCATCTGTATCAATTTTTTTAGATTCAACATGTAAGTGATATCATATGATATTTGTGTTTCTCTGTCTGACTTACTTCACTTAGTATGATAATCTCTAGGTCCATCCACATTGCTGCAAATGGCATTACTTTGTTCTCTTTTTGTGGCTGAGTAGCATTCCATTGTATATATGTACCACATCTTCTTTATCCATTCCTCTGTGGATGGACATTTAGGTTGCTTTCATGTCTTGGCTATTGTGAAAGGTGCTGCTATGAACATTGGGATGCATGTATCTTTTTGAACAAACACGTTGATTGAACTATGAGAGGATGTATGTACATTGTGAATATTACAGAAGTATGAAAAAAAAAAAGGCTCCATCTCCCTCCCAGTACCAATGTCTAGGAGAAGTCCACCCCTGTGTCCTCCTAAGGTGCTTTTCCAGCTAGAAATGGCTTATCTCTATTGTCCTTTTTGTTTTTGCAAAATTAGGATCATTCCATACTCATTGTTCTACAACTTGCTTTCCCCGCCTCACTCCAGTTTATCCTGGACTCTCTTTCATATAAGCACATTCAAAATGTTTTGGAACTCACATGTAGTATGGAATCATACTAGCAGGTTGGTTAGAGGGAAGTATTTTGTAAATAAAACATGATTTTATCATTTTGATGATTATTACCCCATAGGTTCTAAAGGAGGTTTCCAGGATTTCTGAGGTCTGGCCCTACTTAGACAGAACAACCTCTGCTATTTTAGTAAATAAACCTTAACTCTCGTCTCACAAAAGGCACTATACTCTCACAAGAAAAAATATTTCTTTTAACCCTAGCCCTGTGAAGACGGTATGGGAATCTGCATTTTACGAGTGAGACAGTGAAAGCATTCTATGGTTTGCCAGGTTCCAGAGCTCGTGGTCACATCCTCAAATCCCTGTGCTTCTCACTCCTCCCTGTGTCCCTGGAGATTGTTGTCTGTTGTCTGAGGGGCTGATGTGTTATATAACTTAGTCTTTTTCTTTTGTGGCTTCTCTCTCACTCTCTTTTTAAAAACCTTTTCAGTGTGTTCTGCCAGTGCTAGAAATTTTACAAGTTCTTTAAGAAGCAGTTCAGTCTGGCTCAGTTTCTCTCTCTAAAAACCTTGGTCGTCATTCAGCATATTACAAAGTGAGGCCTGTAGTCCCAGGCTGCATATCAAAGGTAATGAAGTCTCGGGAGTTTGTCAAGATTCATAAACTGCTTAAGCTCTACGCTTATTCTTTATAAATGTAGCATAACTTTGTGATTAATTTGCAGCTTGGCGTTCTGTCTGGGACCACTTATGCTCTTGCTTGTATAAAGTCATATGTGTTTTCACTAAAGATTAGCAGAGCTGTTCAGAGAAATGCAGGAAAATGAAGTCTTTTAAAAAAGAAAAAAGAAAAAACAAGTATTGGGTACTTTCTTCTCTTGCCCCACCTCTTGCCCATCTCCTCAACCCCATTCTCATTCCCCTCAAGTTCAAGTGCAAGGAGTGAATCATCATAGTAGGTGTATGTAAATTACATAAATGATGAAGTCTGGTGAGGATTCAAGAGGATGAAAATCTGCTAGAGGCTTGTCAAGGTGGCTCAGCATTTTTGCTTAGGTGAGGTTCATTTGCATAATTCCCAGGATCCTTTGGAGTTCCTTATTTAAAAAAGAAGAAAGAAAGCTTTCCATAATCATAACCTAAAGGTGTCTCTTTCTCTTGACATTGCATTGACATTGTACTTAAATAAAACCACATTGTAGTAGGTGTGGACAGTCTGTGAGTGGGAAGATTTCTGCAAACTACTTTTCCCAAAGCTTTCTGTTTTCTCCACATCTGATCTAGTAATATTTAAGTGGTCTGACCTCTTGTGATGATTTAACAGCATCTAAGTGGTGTCAACATATTTCTGTGTTTCCTCTTCGTTCCTGTTAGATGAAGTTAAATTAGTTTGCTTATTAAGTTAAAAGAATTCAATCCATCACTCATCCTATATTTATCTTAGGATTGTTCTGAGTACAGGTACAAAAGGGAAAGAACAGAGGGGCCTGACTATGGACAGACAGGAAAATCACTGGTGGTTAAATGTTCCAGCTTAAACTCCTAGAAGAGAGCTCATCTTTTAAGAGAATGACAGGCATATTATTTATTCCATATAATTATTCACTGAGTTCTCTATGATTGTTTTATTTATATGAGAAATAACTTTACAGGTTATGAAACTAAAAACCCAACCATTTAAAGAAAAACCAACCAACCAACCCAGAAAAGGCAAGCTCCCTGCACTCCGTCAAATCTCCAAGACCTCGAATGGCTATTTTACAAGCACCTGGGAGTATAATAACACGTGACAGCAGACTAGACCCTAACGGGGTTTAGAAGTCACTGTTTCATGTGAAAACTGAGGTTCAAAGTGATTTGCACAAGGTGACAAGGCTGGCGGATGACCAATAGGGACTGTACCTCATTGCTCGGAGTCTGGTTGTGTGGTGGCCCCCAATGCTGGAGCTCTGATTTCCAGCCTTCTGCCCTTTCCACTGTCAGAGCATTTGGATATGACAGTTGCCCTTCCCCAGCCTGGGGCTGAGCAGGAATACAGTCACACTGACCATATTCCGTGGAGCATCCCAGTTTGCCATCTGTCTCGGTGTAAGAGCTGACTCTTCCTTTTCCTTTTGGAAACCTTACGTGAGATGGTGAATGACCTCAGGCCTCGTAGAAATTGCAATTGCTCTTAAAAGAAGCGTAGCATTGGTATTAATATTTAATTCCTACACTTTGGAGGAACTTGAAACTGCAGTTAGAGGGGAGTGCCCATCTGCTTCCAGCAGGCATGCGGCTCTTACCAGATCCCCGAGAGGCTGCAGAGGACCGCCTGGCACCTTCGCCTGTGTTCCTTAACAATGTGTGCACAGTCTCTCAAGAGGGAGCTCCAGATGGTGAAGGAAACTCTGCAGGCCATGATCCTGCAGCTCCAACCAGCAAAGGAGGCGGGAGAGAGGGAGGCCGCAGCTTCCTGTGGGACAGCTGGTGTCCGGGAAGCACTGGCCTGAGGCGTCGCAGGATGGGGGAAGGAGGGTGAGTGACTGCGGCATCACCGTGGGTGCTGCGGGGCTTTTCCCACCTCCTCTGCATAACCAGTGTGCCCGAAACAATTACAGAGATGGATGTCACCCAGCAGAAGAGTGGTCCGCTCTCCCAAGGCTGAGATCAGGGGGTCTGCAGATTGGAAAAGGCAGGGGGAGTGAACTGCCGATTTCCTTATAAATGTCGGTCCGAGGCACCTTTACTGTCATTAACAGGAGCATCTTGCACAGGATGTGAAAAATCTTTCCATTTCAGCCCCCATTAGACAGAAGGGGTGATTTCTGCTAGAAAGATGTCTCTTTTCCTGTACCATCTTGCTTTCTGATGCAATTAAAATATCTCCTGATTTAAGAACTTATAAAAAAGAAACCATACATGTCTCTCTTATCACACCCATTACACCTTCCTACAGGCACATGATATAAGGGAGCTAATTAACCCCAGAATCTGGAATTAACAGCTTTTCACCTTAATTTCCCCTGTGATTCTCTATAATCTCAGAAGAATTAAGATGAAAAATTCCAAAAGATATATATTTTTTAAAGAGACAGACTATCACATGTAGCCCTCTGGTTGTCCTGTTCTGGCACTGCCTGTCTCTCCAGGATGTGTCCCTGATGTTTCATCAGGAAATTCTGAAATTCACCCACAATGAGAGCAGGAAGGGAGTGAGGGGCATGAATTGGTCAGGGGACGTGTTTAAACGTTTAATCCTCTCCTATTTTCCCTTGAACCTGTTTCACTTAGTGTCAGGCAGGACGTGGATGTAGAAACCTTCAATGCAGAAGAGTATTCAGTGAGGCAGTGCAATACTCAGTTCATCAGTGCAGTACTCAGTGAGGCAGTGCTGAACTCAGTTCATCAGTGCTGTACTCAGTGAGGCAGTGCTGTACTCAGTGAATCAGTACTGTACTCAGTGAGGCAGTGCTGTACTCAGTTAATCAGTGCTGTACTCAGTGAGTCAGTGTAGTACTCAGTTGATCAGTGCTGTACTCAGTGAGGCAGTGCTGTACTCAGTGAATCAGTGTTGTACTTAGTGAATCAGTACTGTACTCATTGAGGCAGTGCTGTACTCAGTTAATCAGTGCTGTACTCAGTGAGTCAGTGTAGTACTCAGTTAACCAGTGCTGTACTCAGTGAGGCAGTGTAGTACTCAGTGAATCAGTGTTGTACTTAGTGAATCAGTACTGTACTCATTGAGGCAGTGCTGTACTCAGTTAATCAGTGCTGTACTCAGTGAATCAGTGTTGTACTCAGGGAATCAGTGCTGTACTCAGTGAATCAGTGCTGTACTCAGTTCATCAGTGCTGTACTCAGTGAATCATTGCTGTACTCAGTGAATCAGTGCTGTACTCAGTGAATCAGTACTGTACTCAGTGAATCAGTGCTGTACTCAGTGAGGCAGTGCTATACGCAGTTCATCAGTGCTGTACTCAGCAACGTGGGGCACCGCAGGCCCTTCCCTGCTGAGGCAGCTATAAAACAGGCTGAGCTCACCAGGCAGCGCTCCTCACGGTGCACTGAGGAAGGCAGCCTTGAGAGATGCTCCACAGTCGCACGGCTCTCCTTTGGCGTGAGTCCATTTGGGAAGTGTGCCATGCCATCACCCACTTGGAGACCACAGTGCAATGAGCATATCAGCCTGTGATAATGCTTGGAATGAGGAAACCCTCTTGTTTTTGTCTAACCCCGAACTCCCCACGTTTAATGGATCATAGGGTTTTTAAAATTTAAATTCTATTAATATTCCATCAGTCTCATGCTGTGCAGCACTGCATTCTCCAGGAGCGTCGTGATTCAAATGCTGATTTACATCACTTATGTATGCATTGGAGATGAAACTCAAAACTTTTGCAGTGTTGAGTTAATAATGACTTGCTGCAGTTTGTAAGTGTAATTGACTAACTGGTCTTTTTGTGCTTCTGTCTCATTGATACTCACAGGAGTAGTGATGCTCCTGCCTTCATCAGGATCCATGGACACTAGACAACCTTTGTCATTTCCTGAAGTCATACTGCCGTTTCCGGAAGGCAGCTGGTGCTTTGCTCAGTCTTCCGTGCTGTGCTGTGCTTCTGTCAGGAGATGGCCCTGCTTAAGCCAGCAAGTGGCCATAGTCCAGAGAACAAAGCAAAAGCACAACATTGTGAATTTTCTGATTGTATTTCCTACAATTTTCTGTTGAGCATTAAAAAATATATACTATACATATTTTAATAATAAGTATAATTAGTTTGTTCCAGGAATGCTTGGTTTTGCAATGATGGAGCAAATTCCTGAATTATTTATCATGTCTAAAAAATAATTATGTACTAGTCATATGGCACATGGAATTCTTGAATCCTTGAATTAATTCCAGTGAAGCAAAACTTGGAAAGAGTCAGGATTGTCTCTAATGAATCCCTACTTTGAGAAGTGTCATTTTAAAAAGCCCCACAAGGCATCTTAACAGTCACTAACCCAAGTGTTTTGTATTACTCAGACACCATCATGAATAATTCTGTGAGGTTATGATGTATTTGAAAATTCTGGAAGCTAATGACTGTCTGAGTGTACCCCAAACAAGGGTTCTCCGGTGGCCCCAGTGGACAGCATGTCCATCTCCTTGTTGAGATGCCAGATCAAGGCAGGTGAATGATGCTACAGCTCATCTGTGGTCTGTGCTGGAGTCAGAGGCAACCAGGAAGCCTGTACAAGGCCAGGGTGATTCCTCTGGCCACATGACCTTCTCAGGACAAGCCCCTCTTCTGCCACTGTGACCCCAGAAGACCCAGGACTGTGTATCCCAAATCATTATATAGGGCAGTTTCTATCAGGGCAACATAAGAAGAGATCAGGGCTTGAACTTAAAAGCCACAAAACAATAGCAATAAAAATCCAAGCTCTTATGGAGACAGTCAAGACCACAAGCACAAGTGCAGGTGGAAAATGCTGCCTTTGGGTCTGATTTCATTGTGGCACCATGTGAGAGAATCAATGATAGATTACATGGTCCTCCATGCTGAGATGCCAGCATCCAAATGCCACCCGGTTATCTTCCACCAGCCCGAGCATGTTCTCAGTCAGTGACACTCCCGGTTCCTTCCAACTTCCTGAAATTTCAACATCAAAATGATCTTTCTCAAATCAGATAAGCATGTGTATCAGCGGTCCCCAGCCTTTTGGGCACCAGGGACCAGTTTTGTGGAAGACAATTTTTCCTCAGCCTGGAGGTGGGGGATGGTTCAGGTGGCGATGTGAGCGATGGGGAGCGATGGGGAGCGGCAGATGAAGCTTCACTCACTCACCTGCAGCTCCCCTCCTGCTGTGCAGCCTGGTTCCTAACAGGCCGTGGACCAGTCCCAGTCCACTGCCCAGGGGTTGGGGACCTCTGATGGATATCATATTGGAAACTTTTCTTCCTGTGCAGTAAGGCTGGTTTCCCCATCCCAGGAGCACAGAAGGGCTCACACGTGTGCACTGGGACTGTCCCAAGACCTTTATAATCATTATCATCTGACTTCTTATTCCGACCTTATGGGGTAGGTGTTTCCACATGATGAACTTGAGCCTTAGGAGACCAATGAACTTACCCCATGGCACAGAGATACTGAGCGGGGGACCAGCAGCAGCCGTTCGAGATAGGTAGACTGCTCTTAACTGTGCTCTTCCTAAAGTGCCTTTAATGTCTTTCTGGGACTGTGAGCCAAGGAGCTTATTTGTTCCCTTAAGAACTCATGGTCACTGTGGGAGTCCTGACTGGAGAATCAGAGAAACTGAGCCTGGGGAAACCTTGGCTTCCCACACCCCCAGGTGAGCCCCGCTTCTCTGTGGCCATGAAGTCTAGGCTCAGACAGCCTTCAACAGACCTACCACCCACCACTGTCCTAACCAACCATTCATTCCCCATCCACCTCAAAAGCCATGCCAGGAACGACCACTTACAGATTTACGACCACAGGCAGATTTTCTTGAAAACTCCCATCTAATTGGTATTTTTCAGAAAACAATCAAGAAAGCAACTTTGCACTCATTGTTTAATGCCTTCTTGAGAAATGATTCGGTGCTCTTATTTTGAGTACCCTCACCTTACCTAATCTTTGAATTTTGTCATGTAATTTATTACTTCATGAAACTTACTTGTCATATGTGAAATTAAAACTGTTATCCAAGCCATGGTGCACCTTTAACATTTTTTATCTTCTGGAGTGTGGATGACAGAAAAATGTATCAGCTTTCCTCATCTCATCTTTCTGTTACAGGATGATTCATTGTATGTTTACTTACATTGCACCAAATGTTTCTAATAAATCAATGCTTTGAAGTTGTGTATGAGTTTACTTTCAGATATTAACCAGTCAGAAAATGATGGAATTTTCCATTCCAGACCCTTTGAGGAAATTGAAAATAACATTACCATTAAGTGGGGAACAGGACAAGGTGCCCACTAACACTAGTGGAAATATTTTACTGAAGATACTGGCTAATTCAGTTAGGCAAGACAAATAAATGAGGGTTACAATCTGGAAAGGAGGAGATACATTAATAATGACAGATGATGTCGCTGTAAGCCAGACACACTAAGAGAATTAACAACAACACAAACACACAATTTATTTACACACATAACGGCACAATCAACTGACCAAACTCAATAGGCTTTACATGTCCAAACAACAATCAGAAGATAAAGTATAAGGAAAGACCCGACGTTCAATAGCAGCAAAAAAGAAAAAACAGCGAGGAACAAATTTAAATAAGAAATGTCTAAGTCTTAGATGAAGGAAATTTTAAGTTGAAGAACACAAGAGAAGAATAAAGAGGAAGACACGTGAAACTTTTGGGTAGGAAGTCATCATAAATTGTCAAATCTCTGTAAATTAATTCATAAATATTACCTGATCCTGAGTCACAAATGTCTAGCTATTCCCAGTATCCATTCTCTGCTTCATCCTTTCAAGCAATTCTTCATCCAGGTACTTGAACTACAGATGTACTTACACACTTGCAGAGTTGCCACGTGCATTTATACTGTTAAAGCAATTAAACAAGGAGGCCATTAGCCCGAGGGGGCTCTAAAGCCCTGGAGCCTACATCAGCAAACCCACAGCTAAGCCTGTAAATGCTTCAAGGTTATGAAATTGAAACCTGAGGATGACCGATCATAAACAGACAATTAGGCCTTGAACTCTAGCCAATCAATACTCCCCTTTCTTTGCTTCCAGCTTTTCTCTAAAAGTTTTTCCTGCTCCTGTCAGTGGTGCCTCCCAACCACTTCCGGTTTGGCACTTCCTGATTCAGACGGATTTTTGCTCAGAAAAACTCTTAAAAAGCATAACGTGCCTCAGTATATTTTTTAACAGCACCATTGTTGGTAAGAGCAAAAATGGGAAACAATCTAAATTTTCATCAATGGTAAACTATTTTTAAATAAATCATGGTACAGTCACACTATGGAATGCTTTGGAGTTGCTAAAAGATCTTTCTACACACGTCTGCTTGCATTTGCAGAAATATCACTCCAAAGGGACCCGCGTGACTTAGGGAAGACGGATGGAAGGAGACTTACTTTTCCTGTATCCTGTTCTTTTAAAAATTTGTACCAAGTGCTTATGTTTACTTCCTCAAAAAATAAAGTAAGTTCTTTAAGAAAAAAACTGTGAAGAAGAAGTACAATTCTGCAGCCTGTGGAATGAAAACCACAGTCACATAAAGATAGACAAAATGAAAAGACAGAGGACTGCGTACCAGATGAAGGAACAAGATAAAACTCCAGAAAAACAATGAAATGAAGTGGAGATAGGCAACCTTCCAGAAAAAGAATTCAGAATAAAGATAGTGAAGATGATCCAGGAACTCGGAAAAAGAATGGAGGTAAAGATCGAGAAAATGCAAGAAATGTTTCATAAAGACCTAGAAGAATTAAAGAAAAACACCTAGAAGAATGAAAGAACAAACAGATATGAACAATACAATAAGTGAAATGAAAAATACACTAGAAGGAATCAATAGCAGAAGAACGGATAAGTGACCTGGAAGACAGAATGGTAGAATCCCCTGCCACAGAACAGAATAAAGAGAAAGAATGAAAAGAAATGAAGACAGCCTAAGAGACCTCTGGGACAACATTAAACACAACAACATTCGCATTATGGGGTCCCAGAATGAGAAGAGAGAGAGAAAGGACCCAAGAAAATATTTGAAGAGATTATAGTCAAAAACTTCCCTAACATGGGAAAGGAAATAGCCACCCAAGTCCAGGAAGTGCAGAGAGTCCCATAGAGGATAAACCCAAGGGGAAACACGCCGAGACACATAGTACTCAAACGGACAAAAATTAAAGACAAAGAAAAATCATTGAAAGCAACAAGGGAAAAAGGACAAATAACATACAAGGGAACTCCCATAAGGTTAACAGCTGATTTCTCAGCAGAAACTCTACAAGCCAGAAGGGAGTGACACGATATATTTAAAGTGAAGAAAGGGAAGAACCTACAGCCAAGATTACTCTACCCGGCAAGGATCTCATTCAGGTTCAACAGAGAAATCAAAAGCTTTATAGACAAGCAAAAGCTAAGAGAATTCAGCACCACCAAACCAGCTCTACAACAAATGCTGAAGGAACTTCTCTAAGTGGGAAACACAAGAGAAGAAAAGGACCTACACAAACCCCCCAAATTAAGAAAATGATAGTAGGTACATACATATCGATAATTACCTTAAATGTGAATGGATTAAATGCTCCAACCAAAAGACACAGGCTCGCTGAATGGATACAAAAACAAGACCCATATATATGCTGTCTACAAGAGACCCACTTCAGACCTAGGGACACATAAAGACTGAAAGTGAGTGGATGGAAAAAGATACTCCATGCAAATGTAAATCAAAAGAAAGCTGGAATAGCAATACTCATATCAGATAAAATAGACTTTAAAATAAAGGATGTTATAAGAGACAAGGAAGGACACTACATAATGATCGAGGGATCAATCCAAGAAGAAGATATAACAATTATAAATATATATGCACCCAACATAGGAACACCTCAATACATAATGCAAATGCTAACAGCTATAAAAGAGGCAATCGACAGTAACACAATAATGGTGGGGGACTTTAACACCTCACTTACACCAATGGACAGATCATCCAGACAGAAAATTAATAAGGAAACACAAGCTTTAAATGACACAACAGAGCAGATATATTTAATTGATATTTATAGAACATTCCATCCGAAAACAACAGATTACACTTTCTTCTCAAGTGCACACTGAACATTCTCCAGGATAGATCACATCTAGGGTCACAAATCAAGCCTCAGGAAATTTAAGAAAATTGAAATCATATCAAGCATCTTTTCTGAGCACAATGTTATGAGATTAGAAATAAATTACAGGGGAAAAAATCCATAATAAACACAAACACATGGAAGCTAAATAATATGTTGCTAAATAACTAAGAGATCACTGAGGAAATCAAAAAATACCTAGAGACAAATGACAACGAAAACACTATGATCCAAAACCTATGGGATGCAGTAAAAGCAGTTCTCAGAGGGAAGTTTATAGCAATACAAGCCTACCTCAAGAAACAAGAAAAATCTCAAATAAACAATCTAACCTTACACCTAAAGGAACTAGAGAAAGAACAAACAAAACCCAAAGTTAGTAGAAGGGAAGAAATCATAAAGATCAGAGCAGAAATAAATGAAATAGAAACAAAGAAAACAATAGCAAAGATCAATAAAACTAAAAGCTGGTTCTTTGAGAAGATAAACAAAATTGATAAACCTCTAGCCAGACTCATCAAGAAAAAGAGGGAGAGGACTCAAATCAATAAAATTAGAAATGAAAAAGGAGAAGTTACAACAGACACTACAGAAATACAAAGCATCCTAAGAGACTACTATAAGCAACACTATGCTAATAAAATGGACAACCTGGAAGAAATGGACAAATTCTTAGAAAGGTATAGCCTTCCAAGACTGAACCAGGAAGAAATAGAAAATAGGAACAGACCAATCACAAGTAATGAAATTGAAACTGTGATTAAAAGTCTTCCAAGAAACAAAAGTCCAGGACCAGATGGCTTCACAGGTGAATTCTATCAAACATTTAGAGAAGAGCTAACACCCATCCTTCTCAAACTCTTCCAAAAATCTACAGAGGGAGGAACACTCCAAAACTCATTCTACAAGGCCACCATCACCCTGATACCAAAACCAGACAGAGATACTACATAAAAGGAAATTACAGACCAATATCACTGATGAATATAGATGCAAAAATCCTCAACAAGCTACTAGCAAACAGAATCCAACAACACATTAAAAGGATCATACACCATGATCAAGTGGGATTTATCCCAGGGAGGCAAGGATTCTTCAAAATACGCCAATCAATCAATGTGATACACCATATTAACAAATTAAAGAATAAAAACCATATGATCATCTCAATAGATGCAGAAAAAGCTTTTGACAAAACTCAACCCCCACTTATGATAAAAACTCTCCAGAAAGTGGGCATAAAGGTAACCAGCCTCAACATAATAAAGGCCATATATGACAGACCCACAGCAAACATCATTCTCAATGGTGAAAAACTGAAAGCATTTCCTCTAAGATCAGGAAAAAGACAAGGATGTCCACTCTCACCACTATTATTCAAAATAGTTTTAGAAGTCTTATCCATGGCAATCAGAGAAGAAAAAGAAGTAAAAGGAATACCAATTGGAAAGAAGTAAAACTGTCACTGTTTGCAAATGACATGATACTATACATAGAGAATCCTAAAGATTCCACCAGAAAACGACTAGAGCTAATCAATGAATTTGGTAAAGTTGCAGGATACAAAATTAATGCACAGAAATCTCTTGCATTCCTATACACTAACAACAAAAGATCAGAAAGAGAAATTAAGGAAACATTCACCACTGCAACAAAAAGAATAAAATACCTAGGAATAAACCTACCTCAGGAGGTAAAAGACCTGTACTCAGAAAACTATAAGACATTGATGAAAGAAATCAAAGATGACACAAATAGATGGAGAGATATACCATGTTCTCAGATTGGAAGAATCAATATTGTGAAAATGACTATACTACCCAAAGCAATCTACAGATTCAATGCAATCCCTATCAAATTACCAATGGCATTTTTTACAGAACTAGAACAAAAAATCTTAAAGTTTGTATGGAGACACAAAGGACCCTGAATAGCCAAAGCAGTCTTGAGGGAAAAAAACGGAGCTGGAGGAATCAGACTCCCTGACTTCAGATTATACTACAAAGCTACAGTAATCAAGACAATATGGTACTGGCACAAAAACAGATATACATCAATGGAACAGAATAGAAAACACCAAAGATAAACCCACGCACCTATGACAAAGGAGGCAAGGATACACAATGGAGAAAAGACAGTCTCTTCAATAAGTGGTGCTGGGAAAACTGGACAGCTACATGTAAAAGAATGAAATTAGAACACTCCCTAACACCATACACAAAAATAAACTCAAAATGGATTAAAGACCTATATGTAAGACTGGACACTATAAAACTCTTAGCAGAAAACATAGGAAGAACACATTTTGACATAAATCACAGCAAGATAATTTTTGACCCACCACCTAGAGTAATGGAAATAAAAACAAAAATAGGGCTTCCCTGGTGGCACACTGGTTGAGAGTCCGCCTGCCGATTCAGGGGACACGGGTTTGTGCCGCAGTCCAGGAAGATCCCACATGCCACGGAGAGGCTAGGCCCATGAGCCATGGCTGCTGAGCCTGCGTGTCCGGAGCCTGTGCTCCGCAGTGGGAGAGGCCACAACAGTGAGAGGCCCGAATACCGCAAAAACAAACAAACAAACAAAAAAACCCAAAAATAAATAGGACCTAATGAAACTTAAAAGCTTTTGCACAACAAAGGAAACTATAAACAAAATGAAAAGATAACCCTCAGAATAGGAGAAAATATTTGCAAACAAATCAATGGAGAAAGGATTAATCTCCAAAATATATAAACAGCTCATGCAGCTCAATATTAAAAAAACAAACAACCCAATCAAAAAATGGGCAGAAGACCTAAATAGACATCTCTCCAAAGAAGACATACAGATGGCCAAGAGGCACATTAAAAGCTGCTCCACATCACTAATTATTAGAGAAATGCAAATCAAAACTAAAATGAGGTATCACCCACCGGTTAGAATGGGCATCAGCAGAAAATCTACAAACATAAAATGCTGGAGAGGGTGTGGAGAAAAGGGAGCCCTCTTGCACTGTTGGTGGGAATGTAAATTGATACAGCCACTATGGAGAACAGTATGGAGGTTCCTTAGAAAACTAAAAATAGAACTACCATATGACCCAGCAATCCCACTGCTAGGCATATACCCAGAGAAAACCATAATTCAAAAAGACACATGCACCCCAATGTTCATTGCAGTACTATTTACAATAGCCAGGACATGGAAGCAACCTAAATGCCCATCGACAGACAAATGGATAAAGAAGATGTGGTACATATATACAATGGAATATTAGTCAGGCATAAAAAGGAACAAAACTGGGTCATCTGTAGGGACGTGGATGGATCTAGAGACTGTCATACAGAGTGAAGTAAGTCAGAAAGAGAAAAACAAATACCGTATATTAATGCATGTATGTGGAATCTAGAAAAATCGTACAGATGAACTGGTTTGCAATGCAGAAATAGAGACACCGATGTAAAGAACAAACGTATGGACACACCAAGGGGGGGAAGTGCATGGGGCAGGGGGTGGTGGTGGGATGAATTGGGAGATTGGGATTGACATATATACACTAATATGTATAAAGTGGATAACTAATAAGAACCTGCTGTATAAAAAATAAACTAAAAAAAAAAGAGTGGGTGGGAATTGGGACTACTATTTCACAACTGTTAATCCAGTAAAGAGATAAATACATTAGTAACAGTCATCACCAAATTCGTATTTGCTTAATAAAGAATAAAACTTAAAAAAAAAAAAAAACATGATCATGGAGACTGGGAGTGGGCCCTTGGGTAGGGCAGGGCACACCAGCCCAGGCACCCCCCCACCATGCTGCTGCAGGATTCACCACCTGGTCAGCACCCCCTATGTGCCCAGCACCACACTGGGGTGTGTGCCACGTACTGGTGATAAAAAGACAACTGTGACATATTATGATCAAATAATCTAAAGGAAGTAATTAATATTATAAACATTACCATTTTAAAGACAAGGAATGAATTTTGTTTTGACACTTGAACAATGATGTCCAGTGGTAAAGTACCAAAAATTCAGTCCCTTCTGTAATCTCGGTTCTGGTGCTGGCTTGGGGAGTTGGGCAAAGCCTCATTCCTTCAAACACAAGACCAGAGAGAGCTGTGGGTTGGTAGTGAGGGCAGAGTGAGGGCTGGGGGAATGGAGTTGCATCTGTCCCCCATCGTTCCTTAGGGGCTACTTGTGCAGTCAGTGGTTTATTCAAATAGGTCTGCTTGTAAACATACCTAGCATACACACTCTCACACTAGAGGAAGGAGGTTATGACAGACACTAGTGTGAAGGACAGTCTAGAAAATATATTTACCTCTCCTCATCATTACAATAGCACAAAAGAACTTCTTGATTTTGCCCTTTCCTTCTCAAGAGTTGGAAAAGCATCTACTAGAAACTAAGCTCAGTTGCATCAGAGGAATTTGATCTCTTCCCATTGTCCGTTCATTTGCTCCAGAAACATTTATTGAACTCTTGTTTATAAAAATCGTTCTTCCTATGATGAATGAATTTATGACTACAGAGGTTAAAAGCTTAGTGAAAATCATCCAGCCAGTAACGAAAATGTTGTGTGTTGTTTCTCAGGACTCTTCATTTTATTGATTGATTGATTGATTGATTTTATTATTACTATTATTTTTGGCGGTACGTGGGCCTCTCACTGTTGTGCCCTCTCCCGTTGCAGAACACAGGCTCCGGATGCGCAGGCTCAGCGGCCATGGCTCACGGGCCCAGCCGCTCCGCGGCATGTGGGATCCTCCCGGACCGGGGCAAGAACCCGTGTCCCCTGCATCGGCAGGCAGACTCTCAACCACTGCGCCACCAGGGAAGCCCTTCATTTTAAATCTACGTGATAAATTTAATTAGATTATGCCCACACACAGAAACACACACACACAGATGCCCAATAGCAGTTCGTTAGTATTAAGCAACAGTTACTCATTATTTTATGTTTCCTATATTATTTTTATTTGTAGAAACAGCATTTAAAAGAAATTGTTTAAAAAGGTTCATGTATAAACCAATATCTTCATTTTCCCAGTCTTTGTCTACACAAAAACATATTTTCACCGAACTGTAGCTGATCTGTTTTTTATTCTACTTTTTATGTTTAAGATGATGGTATTTTCCATTTTGCTACATAATCGTTATAATCATTGTATTTGTTGGTGCATAATATTCTATCAAATTGATCTACTATAACTTAGATATTCCTATGTCATTGGGCATTAAATCTCTCCAGTATTTTGCTGTTATAGATAAAGCTGCAAGGACATCTTCATGCATATAGCTTTTTCTTTCCTTTGAATTATGTCCCTAGGAGAAATTCCCAGGAGTGAGAATACTGGAATAAAAGGTAAGAAAAAGTGCCACCTTTAAAATGAAACTTACATCAGTGAACAAATTGAAGATAACAGCCAGCCCTGCAAGCAACCCCTCCTCTGCTGGGGGGGATCCCCAACCAGGTATTGATTGGTTTCATTGATTTCATGGTGTTTCCTCTTGTCGTGAATATATCCACAATCACCACATCAGGCAAATCACAATTGGGCAATTTCTACCATGAAAATGAGCAGCATCGACTCTGCAGCTGCCTTTCGCTGATCTCGGATGCTGCTCTCGATGGTCTGTGCCCACGCTCTTCTGTCTCCAGATAAAATGTGTGGGGTCCTGCAAAAACCCAGGATTTAAAGATCAAAGGTCTGAACTGAAGTCCTTTCCTACTTGCCAGTTGTCTTCTTGATCCTTTGTTTGAACATCTGCAAAATGAAGTTGATAATAATAAATTCTGCCATTCAGGGTTGTGGGAAAAAAGCGCAAAGAAGTCAGTATATATGAAGGACTTTAAAAATAAAGCAACAGGGCTTCCCCGGTGGTGCAGTGGCACAGGCATTTTAAAATGAGGAAAATTTCTAGTGTAGGGAGTGAACAAAATCAATCTAAGTGGGAAGGCAACCTAGTCAAGATTACTGTGTCCCCTGCAAAAGGAATAACTCCTGAGATGTACGTGGCCATTCAGGTGGCTCTTGTTGTTGTTAGTATAAAAAGGAGTGTTTCAGGTTGGTGGTTTTGTGTGCCACTTCCTGCTCCAACTCCCAAGGTGGTCTCAGACACTCAGGAGAACATGAAAGGTTGAAATAGAAAGTGCTTTGGAGAACTTCTATTTAATCTACTCGGCCCAGCCTAGCTGAGGGGTAAATACTCATAAACACCCAAGGGTCTTTCTGAAGCATCCTCCCCAGTGCAGACTTGTACACGAACCTGACCTTGGCTTTGGATGACCAGAGCCAGAGCACTCTCCCTGCCTGACCCCCACCCATTTCACATCCTTAGCCCCAGAGCAAGGTGGGAATGCAGATTCCAGGCACCTGTGAGATATCCCAGCTCTTGGTCTCCTTCCAAAGATGCATTTCAATACCTGTCCCCTTGATTGGCCATGCTTTTTATCTCCACCCCACTTCAACCACATATTTTCCTAACTTTTACTAATACTTCTCCCTTGGGGCCAAAGATGCATTTCAATACCTGTCCCCTTGATTGGCCATGCTTTTTATCTCCACCCCACTTCAACCACATATTTTCCTAACTTTTACTAATACTTCCCCCTTGGGGCTTTGATGATTTAGATGTCTTTTTCTTAACTACTTTATTTGCATTTCCTCTTTAGAGGGGAAAGGAAAAGTGGCAGTTCCTGATGACTTGAGAGCTCCAGGGTGAACTCAGTGATTCGGAAGCACCCTCCTCATTTACTAACCTTGAAGGGACTCTGGCTGGGGCTCTGGTATTTATCTCGCCTTCAGAGGGCACTCCTGCTCTCGGCAGGACAAGAACATCTGTAACAACCACACAGCTGGAGACGCTGGGAATGGAGACTCTGCTGCCCCAGGAGCCTCTGTAAATACAAACCCCGCGCCAAGTCTTACTTCACCGGGATGGAAGTGTCTGATGCTTTGTGTTTGCCCTGAGTTCCTTTCTTTACAAGTAGAATGAGTAAGTCCTCCTTGACAGGAACACGAGGGGACCCGGAGAGACCTTGATAATACACGCTGTGGGCAAAGACACTGCTGGAGGTTGTTTTAAAAAATGAAGATGCCCAGTAGTGGGATTGCTGGGTCGTATGGCTAGTGGGAAGCAGCCGCATAGCACAGGGAGACCAGCTCCTGCTTTGTGACCGCCTAGAGGGGTGGGATAGGGAGGGTGGGAGGGAGGCTCCAGAGGGAGGGGATATGGGGATGCATGTATACGTTTAGCTGATTCACTTTGTTATACAGCAGAAACTAACACACCATTGTAAAGCAATTATACTCCAATAAAGATGTTAAAAAAAAATGGTCCTGAGGCACCTAGGGGCAGGACAGGAATAAAGATGCAGACGTAGAGAATGGACTTGAGGACACCGGCGGGGAGGGGGGGCGGGGAAGCTGGGACGATGTGAGAGAGTGGCATTGACATATATTCGTTACCAAATGTAAAATAGATAGCTAGTGGGAAGCAGCTGCATAGCACAGGGAGATCAGCTCGGTGCTTTGTGACCACCTAGAGGGGTGGGATAGGGAGGGAGGGAGGGAGAAGCAAGAGGGAGGGGATATGGGGATATATGTATACATATGGCTGATTCACTTTGTTATACAGCAGAAACTAACACATCAAAAAGCAATCATACTCCAATAAAGATGTTAAAAAAGAGTAGCCCCCGCTCACTGCAACTAGAGAAAGCCCATGCACAGCAACGAAGACCCAATGCAGACAATAATAATAATAATAATAAAAAGATCTTTATATAGGAATAAAGATCTATAATGTGGGGAAAAAATGAAGATGACAATAAAACAATGCACTCTGCCAAAGATGGGAGAAAATAAGAAAATAGTCATGAGGCCAGAGGGAGGAAAATGATGTGTCGTAACCTACAGGGGGAAAAAAAGTAAAAGACTTTTGGGCAATGGCAGATCCCACACAAAGCACAGAAAACAATCTCTGATTCATTACTTTTCCACACAAGGAAAATCAGACAGGCAGAAGGCACGGGCCAAGCAGAATCTTACTAAGTGGGGTTTTGACTTTTAAGGACAAGTGTAGAAAAGCATCTCTTCCAGGCTTGTCGAACTGGCAGTCACCAGGGAGATACTTAACCCTGAGCGGTTTGAAGTAAGTAAAAGCGTCTGAGTATTTTGTGCTGGGAAGATCCCGAGTCCTTTCCCATCGTGAGACAGATGCACCACGGTATGTCTCTGCTGTGAGGAAGATTCTCGGCCACAAAGTCACAGTGAAAGGGTTTCTTTGGTTCCATGTTTCTGTCCCATGAGCAAGCAGTACTTGAGGGGCAGCGTGGTGTATGGGCATCAGATCTGGTCCTTGCCCTGGGAGTCTGTGCTCTGTCAGGAGCCCAGGGTGGAATTTCAAAGGCAGTCAGGGCACAGGCCAGTGGAAGATTCACCCAAAGCAAGTGTCCTCGGGGGCGACACCAGGGCAGCCACGTGGGGAATTGAGAGTGACTCAGGTGGGGAGGTTGGGGACCAACACTGAATCTTTTCCTTGCTCTCCCCCCACAGCCTGCCCCCTTCTCCCTTTCTCTCTCTCGTTAAACCTCTTTCTCGTTAAATCATCTATTCATTTGTGGTAGTTACAGCAAATCTGAACTCATAGCGCTAAGAAGATTGCAAGAATCTCTCTCAAATTGCCTAGTTCTTATTTTCCCCTTTGTTATGCTATCAAGAGACTATGAACACCAAGAGGGGGAAAGCGGCGGGGGGAGGGGTGGTGGTGGGATGAATTGGGAGATTGGGATTGACACGTATACACTGATGTGGATAAAATGGATAACTAAGAAGAAAAAAAGAAAAAAAAAAGACTATGACTCACTCTGCTGTACTGTTATTACTAAATCATAAAGAGATGCCTCTCTCCAGTAGAGGAAGTGAAGGATTTTCTTGAACTACTGAAAGACTTCCCCAATTAGGAAGAAAACAGTTATAAAGGCACACAGAATGAAAGCTTTTATTCCCCAGATATTTCCGGGGGCAGACACGTGATTCCCACATGTCAGCCAAATGGTGTTGTTGCGGTCAGACTTGTACTTTGGTTTTGAACCATGATGGAAAGTTGAAAAGAACTGTCCAAATGGGCATATTTCCTATGCTCAAAGAAATGGTTACACGTATGGATGGAAGGGCTAAAAAATTCATTTATGCCCACACAACTACCAGAGAACTGTGAAACTTGACCATGGAAGCATCTGGGATAAAGATTCAGTCCTAGGAGTTATTTCTGCATCACTGTGCTCTCATAACACACATTCACTCTGTAGCCCCCGTGAGGTGGCTCCTGTTCCCCCACTTCAATAAAACTCTTCTTGCACGTGACCTGCCAAATCCCACAGCATTTTCTCTGCCCTCATTCTACTCTACATTTTGGTGGCAATGTCCAGTGTTGAAACAAACCTCTTCCTTCTTGAGTCTCCCTCCTCTAGGGGGTTCCAGGATACTACATTACCCGAGGTCTCATCCTACATCAGTGTTCCTGCAGGATTGCTCTTTCTTGTGCTTGAAAGGTGGATACCCCAAAGCTCTATCCTCAGATCTCCTTTCTTACTGGGCAATTTCATCTGCTTCAACAATTTCAACATCATCTTCATAGTGATTATTCCCAAAGGTATAAGATTCAATTGACAATATTTATGGAGTGCCCACCCTACGTTGGGTACTGGGTACCTAATTCAAAGTTGAGTATGGTTCAAGACCCTCCAATCATTCTCAGATTTTGTCCTCTTTTCTGAGCTTTAGATTCTGTTGGACATTCCCATCACGACATGATAGGAATCTCAAATTCAACGTGTCTAAGCCAACCTCATTTTGTTTTTCCTTCTAAAAATCTGCCTACCCTTCAGCTGTCCTTGACTGCAGTTCCTGACACGTCCATCTTCCCAGAAAAACTGACAGGAACCCTCACAATTACTTTATGCTCCTTCTTTTTCCTGTCCCATGTCCAAGCAGGCAAGTCTTAATGCTTTTGTCATTTCAAGTTTTTATATCTCTCACGTTCCCTCTATTTACTGTCTAGTCCAGATTCTCATCATACTTCCTTGAACTATTGCTATAGGTTTCTAATTTGTTTCTCTGTCTCTCATTTTTCATAATTTAAATTCTTGGTCAAAGTTATCTACCTAAACCAACGGTCAGGTCAAGCTCAGAATCTTTTTTCTTTTTTTTTTTTTTTTCTGCAGTATGCGGGCCTCTCACTGTTGTGGCCTCTCCCGTTGCGGAGCACAGGCTCCAGACGCTCAGGCTCAGTGGCCATGGCTCACGGGGACAGCGCATGTGGGATCCTCCCAGACGGGGGCATGAACCCGTGTCCCCTGCATCGGCAGGCAGACTCTCAACCACTGCGCCACCAGGGAAGCCCCAGGCTCAGAACCTTTTAATGATTTCCTGTTGCCCAAAGAACAAAGTTTTTATTCAAGGGCGATCATTGTCTGTAACCAAACTATCCTCCCAAACCCATCTTGAGCAACCTCCTCCCAATTGCTCTGGGTTACTCACTGTTCCTCAGCCTCTCATCTATCTCCACGTGGGCCTTTCTCATGGCTGTGCTCTTAGCCTTGAATCCTAGTCTTCACGTATCTCACGCTCGTTTGTTCAGGGCGTGAGGGAAGAAAAGCAATCAAATACATCCCCGGGTTTGGGGTCTGAGCAAGTGGGTAAATGGCAGTGTCATTTATGGAGGCAGAGAGGGCCTTGAGGCAGAGAGGATGTGTTGTGTGTGTGTGTGTGCGTAGGGGGAAGGGTGCAGGTAAGGGGAAAGGGTATCAGTAGTTTTGCCATGTTGAGTTGAAGTGTTTATTAGACTTGCCAGAAGGAATGTTGAATAGGCAGCATGTGTTTAATCTGGATGGGAGAGTCATGTCACATAGATGGTAGTTAAAGCCATAGATCCCTGTAAGAACAAGTAGGGATAGAGGAATATGTAAGAGAGAGAGAGAAGTCCAAGAGCAGAAAAGGAGACAAAGTCACAGGGGATTATAAGAATTAACAAAACGCTCGGGAGGAGTTTTGATGTGAAGAACAGCAGAGATGTGGTGCTGTAGACAGCAGGGAACTTCCAAGAGATTTGCATAAATAATCTTAATCCTAACAACAACCTTGCAAGGTAGTTGCTATTATCCCTCTTCTACGGATAAGGAAACGTAAACTTATGGATCACTACCTATAAGGAGGATGTATATTGGATTCCATCCGTCCAGATATCCAAAAAAAGCCATGTTACCAGGAAATAAAAACACCTTGCTTCCATTTTCATGTTATTTTATGATTAAAATAGAGGGTCTTTAGCTAATGCACACGCACATCTGTTTCTCTTCTTACTGCATATTATACAGTATTTAGGTAGACAGAGAACTAATCAACAGCTTGTGATGTAAGTGACCAGTTTATCTTAGGCAACGCTTGAAGCAGTGAGCTGATGAGCACCCACTGTTAACTGGTAAATTGTTTAATTGGTACTCAACAGCAGAGTCCATTTTCAATAAGATGACAACTTAAAGTTTATATTTAGGGTCCTCCTTCTTCTTTCTACATCATTTTCTCTCCTTTCAGGAACTTCAGTTCCTCAGCCCAGGTACTTGGTCCTTTGCTACAACAGAACTTCTCTGGTGTCCCAGATTTATAGATATATGACAGACTAATCTGCCCTTCATGAGGCCATCTCTGCCCCCCCTCCTTTCCTTGTTGTCTGGGAAGCCTGGACACCCACATCAAATGTGAAGAAGGTAAATCCCTTCCCAAGGTACAAGTGATGGTTGGATTTTTGTCTGGTATTCCTGAGTCTCAGGACAACAGTCATGGAAAATATAAGAAGATGCTGGTCAATTCAATTCTTCCCTATTCTTGGGGTTTGAGAAGGAGGAGAAAAAGTAGAAATGGTGGTGGTAGGAGATATCTTTTTCTTCCTCTGATTCACAGCCCTTATGTTTCCTAACATAGAAGAGAGATCTGAGCAGAATACTCCAAAGCACAATTAAAAATTAATGAAGGGCTTCCCTGGTGGCGCAGTGGTTGAGAGTCCGCCTGCCGATGCAGAGGATGCGGGTTCGTGCCCCGGTCTGGGAGGATCCCACATGCCGTGGAGCGGCTGGGCCCGTGAGCCATGGCCACTGAGCCTGCGCGTCTGGAGCCTGTGCTCCGCAACGGGAGAGGCCACAACAGTGAGAGGCCCGCGTACTGCAAAAAAAAAAAAAAAAAAAAAAAAATTAATGAAGTATTTAACAGCCAATAGATCAAAGTTTATCCATGCAAGTGACTATTGTTCAAAAGGTAAGTTTTCCAGGAGATGATAGTCTTACTTTAGTGAGTCTAATTCCTCTTCTGGGATTGTCTTCAGATCCAACTTCTACACCATTTGTGAATACCAATCTCACCTAGATAGTCACAGCTCTTTTTTGACTTAAGGGCATATTACCCATTTTGATCACCTTCCTAATAGTAATAACGCCTATGGCATATTTGGGGGCAACATCTTAAGCATTTTAAATACAGTTTCTTAGAAAAAAACCAGAACCTTGCTAAGTGTTCTAAGCAGTTTGGGATTTAAGGTAAGGAATCAGTCATTAGGAGAATTAAAGGAGAACAAGTTATGGAAGGTCATCACTAATGTTTGTTTATGGATATGGTTTTGGTTATGGTACACTACAAGAAACCTCCGCCAATGTCTTAGTCAACCTACAGCACAAAGGTGAGTGAATGCAGAGGGAACGTCTGGAGGCCACTGCAGAACCCCACCACACCTGGGTACACACGTCTGTGCACGATCACCCTTGGCCAGAGAAGTGATGTGTATTCGGCCTCCATGTCCCAATTCCACATGGGACTATCTCATTCCACTCAGGTGGTCAGAGGCAAGATAGCCTGGGAATCTTTCCTGGGACAGAGTGAAGAGATGAGAAGGGAGTGAGAATGGTTGCTGGTTACCAAAAACATCCAGCACGATTATTGCTCCCATTTGTAGATGGTTACCCTGAGTAAACTAAAGCGCAGGGCTATGATTTGAATATAGGTTTACCCCAATCTAAGCTCATGCTGTTAACCGTTACAATGTACTTGGCTGTGATTGACTTTAGGTTCTTTACAATGAATAAATATGCCTCCAAAAATGAAGATCTGACACCCTTAAAGATTTCCAAAAATGACTCTCAAGCCAATTCGAAAAGAGAAGTTTCAAAGATGTTTTGCATTATAACAGTAGCACAAGAAAAAATACAAAGCTTCCCAAAGAGTCAACACCATTTTGGTGGTTGTATAAATTATGAAACTTGCAAAGACTCTTAAAGTTTCTGCTCAAACATGGCATGTGTCACCTCTACTTACTTTCCATTGATCAAAGCACATTGCAGGGCCAAGTCCAACATCACAGTCCAAGCGGGGTGGGATGGAGATTCCTCTCACTGGAGGCATGCAAGTCCCATGGCTGTGGGCAATACAGCACAGGGGGAAGTAAGTATCGGGAAAAAGAGAATAATCTACCATAACAGCTTATGAAAAAGGAAGAAGAGGGGAAGGAAACAAACTAGCCAAAGAACCAACATAATAACAACAAAATTGAAAAGTAACATGCATTTTTCAAGAGCCATACGAGGAAATAGAAATATATTGGTCCATGTATGAGACTCATGACAAGCTTAAAAGGAAAGACTTCTCTTAACTAAAAAGGAAAGAAAGAATTTTGTGACTGAAAATACAGATGTTTCCAAAAACCTCCTGGAATATCATATAATTTGGACCTAATCTGTGTCAAAAACAACTGTGTTGCTACCATACACACTGAATAAGAGAAGAATATATTTTAAAATTACTCAGATTAATGGAATATGTCCAAATCTGAAAAACCCTATAATTTATATCCTAAGTTGCTCAGGGGCTGGCTGAAGTTATTTGACAGCCACTAGAAGTAATCTTTAGAAAATTATAAAGGACTATCACATAAAGAGAGAAAACTATTGTGCATTATCATTTAATTAATTTTTCCTTTTATTTATTTTAGTATTATGGATAAATTCACATAGCAAAACCTTACTTAATGTTTGTTCCCAGAAAACATATAAGGATAGAATAGTTCCAAGAATATGTAGTAGTACATTACGACCAAGTGGGATTTATTCCAGGAACACAAGGATAATTACACCCATTTATGAATAAAAACTGTGAAAAAATATATATTTCCTAAACATAAAAAGTATACAAGTATCTCACTATCTATCTCAGTCCCCAGCCTAGCATCTTATTTGATGAGGAAACACTGGCATTCCTGCTCAAGTCAGGAGCAGTAAAGTCACTAATATTTTGCATTGTTTTTGAAATATTAGCCAACAATTTAACATACATACATCTAATAGTCTCTACACAGAGAAATAGAATAGAACTGAAAAGAGTAGGACACCAATTAGAAGATGACAACAAAGATTTCATCTACAATAATGATGAGGCCTATAAAAGGCTTAGGTAGATCTTAAAATGTGAAGAAAACTTGGAAACACTCCTGAAAGACATGAAGGTAGAATTGAACAAATGGAAAAGCATCCCATGTTCTCGGATAGAAAGACTCAACATCACCGGAGTTCTGGGAGTGGAGATGTGGGTGGACACATTTTCCTTTACTGCCCTTCACCAGGTCCTGTGACTTCATCCGTGAAAGTCTGCACATGTGTAAGTGTAGGGTTAGGCATACGAATGGAGCTGATAGCTAAAAGTGATCCTGGATGCTAAATAACAGTTTTATGGGGTTGCCCCCTGTATTGAAATCTGCCCTCTCTCTTCTTGGAAGGAGATCCACTGACCTCTATCTTAAGTGATACAAGCTACATCCTTCTTTTGGAAAAATCCCACTACCTTCTCACAGGATTCGAATCCTACTGTCTTCTACCATCAGGGCAATAACAGACTCTATTCCCAAATTCTGAACTAGTCAGTGAAGCTACTACCCTGGAAAGTGAGGAGAGATGGTAAGGCTTTTGAGAAAACACTTGGGTTTTGTCACCTCAAGTCCAGCACTGCCTCCTGATGAGGTCTGTCATCTGCTGTGAGGTAGACACACACCACGTTCTTCCTGGGACCCTCCAGGGGCCATCTCCTGGATGAAACGTACAGGCTTGCATCTCAGAGTCCACGATTTAAATCCACAGAAAGGAAGAGACACGATTTCTTCAATGCAACATAATCTCCAAAAGTTGCCTTGCCCACACCGGAGGTAATGTTCCTCAGAGGAATGTAGTTCTACCTTGTTCAGCCTCCTGCACTCAGACTCTGCCGAAGCTCTCCTGGTGCACAAGCAGCAGGATCCAACGTGATGCCTTTTCTAACAACAGAGCCATCTACCTCCAGTGGTTAACGCCGGGGCCACACAAAGATAGGGCTAAACTTTGCAATGACCTTGGGCTGGATTAATGCTTGAATAACCAGCATAAAGATACAGAATCCCTTATTCCTGGTAAGGGAGATATCTATATATATCTATATCCATCTCATCTATAACTATATATCTCTCTAGATCTTTATCCCCTTTAGCCTGAGTCAGGGACTTTTTGATCCTCTAGTTACACATCACAAAAGATATAGAAGTAGATTCACCAAAATGTTTATACTGGTTATTGCTGGGTGGCAGGGAAAAGAACATTTTTTCTTTTCTTTTATTGTTGATATTTTTCACAGTAGATTCTGCTTCTCTTGCAATTAAACCTAAGTTTTCAAAGAGTAAAATGAGGACTAATTAAGCTACAGAAGTGAGAAATGCCTCACTGTGTGTGAGAATAGCTCCTGTGTAATCACAATCAAGGAATGTGTGCGGACCAGTAAATTAAACCACATTCAACCGTAAAGTCCTAAGGATAAAAAAGATTAGCTGCAATACCAGCCTTATCTTTTAGGTTTTTCAGTTTAACAACCATTTATTGAGCTCTTATGATGTGCTAAGTGCTAGAGATATAAAAAGTATTAAAAATATAACCTTGGGGCCCAGGGAATTGTGGCTTGATGGTCTATACTCTTTTCTCTAGGTGGCCTCGTGTGAAAAGAAACACATCTCCAACCATGAGACATTCTCTTCCTACTTCATTATATTCTGTAGTTATGAATTAACAATGTACAAGATGGTCAAGGCAGCAGGGGGCGTTGGCGGGTCTAGATTTCTGTGGACCCGGGCACTCCAACTTTGAAAGCTCCACCCCACATCATTAGGTAATTACACCCCACCCTGGGTGGTATTTCATGTTTGAAAGACTTTCTCCCCAGGGGCAAGGACTTTGTCTTTCACATTCACGGTTGGGTCTCCAGTACCTCAAACAGCATGAAGACGATGAATCAATCCTTGTAGAATAAAAGGATGACTGTAAGTAGGGCCTTTAGTTTATAGTTGTCTGTGTTTTATCCAGTAACCATGAGCTTGCGCAGAAACTTGTGAACTGGAAATTCTAATTAGAATTCAAATTCTAATTCTAACTCAAATCATTTTCAAATATGGTATATTTTTGTGAGTAGTGACTTAAATATGTAATGGGTGGACATATGAATAACGAACATATGAATAATCCTTTGTTAAGTCTGATATGATTGGGGGTGCTTTGTGTGTGACCTGGAGCCAATTTTTTCTAATGTTTCAGGTATTTTAATAAAGTACCAGTTTTGCGTGTGTGTACTCCCTCTGAAGAGTCTAAGGATACAGTGTGGGATGTGGAGAGACAAGGAAGGTAGGCTTCATGGAGGGTAAGGAAGGGAAGCAACCTCTTCTTGCTATTATGGTCCAGCCAGTCTGAGGGGCTCAGTCCTGAAGGGACGGATCCCGCTCCTAGGTGAGGACTGACACTGGTTTTGTTCAGGGCCCCGCACGAAACTTCTGTTCACGGCCCAGGTCAGTGTAGAAAGGAGGTCCCCTTCCAGCTCCAGGATCCCTGTGGGTGCCTTCCCTTTTCCATATGTTCCCCTGAAAGTGAGCTGCCAACGACTTGCCTTGAGGTTCCCTGCAAACGCGTCTCTGAAGTGCAGTGCCGGGAGGCTGGATGTGCTGTTTCCAGATGGCACCAAAGAGCCTCTTGAGATCGGCCTGGCAGGGGACATGCTTAGAAGGAGAGAAAACAAAGGAGGCCCTGGGGGTTTTAAACAGTCAAGGGCCTTGGATGGGAGGTAAGGAAGAAAGCTGGCAGAAGGGGCTGGAGACAGGCAGAGGAGCACATAGATCTTGGCCAATAGAGGTCATCCATCCTGGACAGTCATAAGGAAGCCAGTCTCGTCACCAGACTACACGACACTACTAATATCATTTAAATACGATGATCACACCTGGTTCTGACTGCCCATCATATGAAAACACTGCTCTGGTAGCATATTCAAGAGCCAGAAAGAGATGTCTTATTTTTCTTATATATAACTAGTGCTGATTTTGTGCTTACTTACTTTGGGTCATGCATTTATCACATTCAATTCACAAAGTCACCTGAAGATGTAGATGTTATTAATTCCTCTATCATGGATAGAGGTTTAGAGAAGTTTAAAAAAATTAAAAACCTTATCCAAGACCACACATCTAGTAGGTGGCAGATCTGACCTGTATACCAAGGATGGTGGAACCAAAGCCGGGGCTGAACTACCTCCATCTCATTGAAAATCCACCCTCTCTATTTTCCAGACACAATGCCCTTTTGGATCTGAGCCCTGCCTTGTTGCCTGAGAGCCACTGACCCCTTCACAGTCCTGCTCTCTGTCCTTAGGTTTATCCTGGTCTGACACTGATCTGGTGCTCAACACTCTACTGAGTCACCTGACTAGCTCTAGGGTGATTATTATTTCCTTTGTTCTGCTGGGATGGCAACTATGTAGCTGACTTAGGTCAGCCCCCCTCGGAAGCAGATCCTGAGAGAGGATTTGAGTACAAGTGGTTTACTGGGGAGCTGATTCCAGGAAGCCCCTGTAGGGTGTGTGGGAGTGAGACAGACAAGGAAGGAAGCCAGTCAAGGATACACTCTGGGCAGGTTATTGAGCCAGCTGGCCAATTCTGGGAGAGCATCAAGCACACTTCTGAATATTCCCCTCCAAGGGGTGCGGAAGTTAAGGGTACTTATCCTCCAGCTCTGGTCCGTCACAGGGATTTAATTCACGGGCTCCAGGTGCAGGCTGGCAGGAAGTGCCTGGGCAGAGACTGCAGGTGCTTGCAGCAGGACACGATGCAGTGCACACTGGAATGGTGAGCTCCATGGGGCTTGAGGGTAGGGGTGCAGTGCAGGGCACCATCAGTGTCTGCACCAGTTGCCCCGAGGCTCCCTCTCCAGACCATGGCAGAGTCACTCAACCATCACAGCCCTCCTTTCTGCTGAACGCAGGCAAGGAGTCAGCATCCTTCTCAAAATCAGTTCTCCAAGCAGTGACTCCCCATCCATTAGAGTTGGTACTGAAGATGGAACCCATCTCATGTCCCTTCTACCTACCAGTCTATGTAACGTCTAAAGACTTCATGTAATGAAAAAGGTTGGGTCAGATGACCTCTAATGTCACCTATGGTAATGCTTTTCTGTGGCTACGTCACAATATACACCCATGAACTTGACTGGTCGAATTAGTTTTCTTGGAAGTTCTTCTATAAACACTGGAGCCAACTAAACACTCAACGTCCTTTTTTAACTGAAATATAGTTGATTTACAATGTTGTGTTAATTTCTGCTCAAGGTCTTTGTCATAGAGATTGCTATCATTGGTGTCTTCTCTCATGTACCAGTGAGGTTGATATTCTGAACCTACGTTAAGAACTTCACATTGATTCCGTTTAAATTTTATAACGTTAGTTTTAGGGTCCATCGTTCCAGCTTAATAAAAAACACGTTTTCACAGTGCAATTCTGTCATCTAAGAAGTGAGCCCTCTCCCCAGGCTTTCGGCAGCTGCAAATTTGGTAATCAGGTTGGTTTTTTGTTTTACAAAAATTGTTAGAAATGTTTAGCAGGGTGGGGCTGAAGATAGAGCCCTTGACTAGAGACCTCCCTTCCTGTGGCATGTGATTCATTATAAATGGGAGAGAAAGGCCTACAATCTGCAGTCACCGGGGGTGTCCAGGGTAGGGACGCTTGGGGTTACCGTGCAGGCTGGACTCCCAGATGTTTGAACCAATCTAATGGAGAGGGCGCAAAGCAAGGACCCTGGGCACTTTCCCCATCAGAATGACTCATTGCCCTTGGTAAGGTGCATCTGGTTCTTTTCCCTTATGCATTTCCTCGGCCACAATGGAAGTGACAGCCCCTCTCCAGGGATGCTAGTAAAGCCCTCAGGTCTCTGGCTAGGAGCTGGTGTGTAACCCGGATTCAGGTACCACATCATGATTGCTACTGCAGTTTCTAAAGCCTCTTCGTCCTCCCTTTCCGGCTCGGCATGCCCTTCTGTGTTTCTCCTTCAGCGTTTTCCTGTGGCTAGCATCTGCTCGGTTCTATTCTGACTCTCCCTCCTGAGAGCTAGCCAGCTGTCCACACCAGGTGAATCTCTGGGTGGACACCGGGCCTGAAAGTGTTAGCATGTGTGTATCTGTGAGTGAGTCTGGGCATGTTTGTGGGAGGGGATGAGGTGAAGAGGAGGGTGTAAGTGGGCTCCAGCTGACCTGGTTTGTGTGAAGCATGTTTGTGCACAATTGGTACATTTCCAACCAGTGCCATTCACATCATTTCTTGCGGGAGGCCGGGGAGGGCCCTGCTGCCGGCACCGCCTGGGCACTTGTTCCATGCAGCCCTCTTTGTGCCTCTTCTGAGGTCAGCGGCTTCCTCCAGATGGCCCTGCTCCCACTGCACCCTCTGAAATGCTGTCCCGTCCCTAGCAGCCCTTCCCAGAGAGCGGGAAGGTATAGGCTGCAATGAATTGGTGGAAGATGCAGCATGAGGAGAACAGAGTCCTCAGGTCTGATGGCCACTTTAGGAGAGACTTGACTCCTTTTGTCAGGAGTTGTCACCTAGACCTCAGATACCTGTGTCCCCCAGTCCATTCTCACAGACTTTTTGCGGTACGCGGGCCTCTCACTCTTGTGACCTCTCCCGTTGCGGAGCACAGGCTCCAGACACGCAGGCTCAGCGGCCATGGCTCATGGACCCAGCTGCTCCGTGGCATGTGGGATCCTCCTGGACTGGGGCATGAACCCATGTCCCCTGCATCGGCAGGCAGACTCCCAACCACTGCGCCACCAGGGAAGCCCCCATTCTCACAGACTTTTGATGTTCATCAAGATGCATCATTTATGCAAGAACCCAGAAGAAAGTGCTTCGAAAATTTTAAAGCTTTGTAAAACATATAAAATATTCGTGGTGTGATTTGTGAAGCTTTTACAGACCCCCATTCATATTTCATGTACATTTACACACACACACACACTCACACACACATACCCAGTCACATTTTCCTCTTCTGTTGAGCCGGCCCTGAAAGACACAATCTAATTACGTGTATCATGAATAAATAACGCTAGCAGAGCAACAAGGAAGAATTGGAAAACACAAAGTGTTTGTGTTTATGATACTCAGAACCTCTTTTCCTAGTTGCTACAGTTCCATTCCATTTACCTGTCCAAGGACCAGAGGGTTAAGTGATGGATATGAGGTCACCCCTCTCCATGCCCTAGAATAGACACACCCTGGCTGGCTGACCTTCCCATAGTGAGACAAGGATATTAGCTATGATCATGTCCTCATCCGTAAAGAACGATGCTGCTGGGTATCGCTATTTTGTTCTTTCTGGGTAACGCAACCTGTGATCTATGTCCATTTATGTGCAATCCTTCGAAATTCTTTCAACTCTTCCAGAGCTACTTGACATGGTAGGGGGACTGTCCTTTTCCTGCCCAGTATGTGGGCTGGTGGTGTGCACTGTCACAAGCAGTTATTTTAAATATGAAGAAAATAAGAGGAACGCTGACCACGACAGCGCTTGCAGCCGGGCCAGGAAAGCACCCACCAGCTGTTTCCAGCCCCTGTCTGTTCTCTTCTTCCACCAGGCACTACCCCAACTTGTGCACTGTGTTTACGTATGGAGAGCTCTTTAGCATCTCTTAACTCATTTGATCTTCACAGCAGCCTTCTAAAGTCTGGAAGGCAAGGGCTTTATGAGTCCCATTTTAGAGATAATAATATTGGTGTTCCCTGGCACTTCAAACACACACGACCAGCTCCTACACTCCCTTTTATGGCAGGGTGAGTTACAGAAAAATTAATAGTAGGGCTGTCATGCTTTTTTAAAATATCTTTATGAGAGTATAATTGCTTTACAATGGTGTGTCAGTTTCTGCTTTATAACAAAGTGAATCAGTTACACATATACGTATGTCCCCATATCTCTTCCCTCTTGCATCTCCCTCCCTCCCAGTCTCCCTATCCCACCCCTCTAGGTGGTCACAGAGCACCAAGTTGATCTCCCTGTGCTATGTGGCTGCTTCCCAGTAGCTATCTATTTTACGTTTGCTAGTGTATATATGTCCATGCCACTCTCTCACTTTGTCCCAGCTTACCTTTCCCCCTCCCCGTGTCCTCAAGTCTATTCTCTAATAGGTCTTCATCTTTACTCCCATCTTGCCCCTTGGTTCTTCTGACATTTTCTTTTATTTATTTATTTATTTAGATTCCATATATATGTGTTAGCATACAGTATTTGTTTTTCTCTTTCTGACTTGCTTCACTGTGTATGACAGTCTCTAGGTCCATCCACCTCACTACAAATAACTCAGTTTCGTTCTTTTTTAGGGCTGTCATTTTTGATCTTTTGACTTACCAGCAAAAAAGAGAGAACATTGAATTGCTTACTACACCGTCATAGGATCACTAGGCCACTGGGATCTGGGTTCTGGCCAATCCACCCCTTGGGCAAGTGGACAGCTATAATGCACATAAAAAGTTTACTTTGTTGCCAACCTTAGAATATGGAGGAGATTTTCCCATAAATTTCCCATAGATTTCTGGCTTCTCTTGGAAACACTGGGAGATCTCCCAAGCTGGAGATCTTCCAGGTGAGTGGATGGTCGCTGTAGCTAGCAGGAGACAGCAAAGGACCCCATGGGAGGGTCTGATGGCAGGGAGAGGGGACTAACAGGCATCTCCCTTCCAGCCCCACGTTGCCCAGAAGCCAGAGTCCTGGGGTGCAGTCTCCAAAGACTGAAACCCAGAAGGCTTTCTCCAATGTCGTGGGCTGCATTAGCCATGAGGCTTTTATAAAACCCCAAGAAGGTGAAAGAAGGGAGGGTCCCTGAAAATGGCCGAGATTGAATTTTTTACCAAAGTTGACAAATTGAAGGCTTAGAACCAGATATAATCTGATTCCAAATGAAAAAAATTAAATGATGTGCTGACACGGGGCTCTTGGGACTTTGTGTTAGCCAAGCTTTTCCATGGAGAGACTTTTCCCTGTAGAGATCTCTTTTCCCCAGAGAGATCCCTCTGGGGTCTCTACCAACAAAGAGGAAGTCTCTTCACTCCTAACACAGTCTTCCTACTGGAAAATACAACACCCCCTGAGGATTTATTTTTCCATTCAATAGTTTTAAATTCAATTTATATATTCTTCTTATTAAAGTAATAGGTGTTAATTGTACATAATTTAGAAAATTAAGAAAAAAACCTCCATTCCTGAATTCCTATTATTCAGGGATATTGTTAATGTTTTGGTACACAGACTTATAAAGAAGCTATGGAGAAAAAAGAATGAAATAATGCCTTTTTGCGGCAACATGGATGGACCTAGAGATTATCATACTAGGTAAATCAGGCAAAGAAAGACAAATATCATATATGACTTACATGTGGGATCTAAAAAAATGATACAAAGGACCTTATTTACAAAATAGAAATAGAGTCACAGACATTGAAAACAAACTTATGATTACCAAAGGGGAAAGGGGGCAGAGGGATAAATTAGAAGTTTGAGATTAACACACACACATTACTATATGTAAAATAGATAAACAACAGGGACCTGCTGTATAGCACAGGGAACTATATCCATATCTTGTAATAACCTATAATGGGAAAGAATTTGAAAAAGAATATATATATATATACACATATACATATACATATACATATATAAAACTGAATCACTTTGTTGTAGACCTGAAACTAACACAGCATTGTAAATCAACTATACTTCAATTAAAAATAGAAAAGATGGTACCTTACAGGTACAATCTTACTATTATTTACATACTAGCAAGTATAGTCCAAAAAAAGAAGCTATGGAGAAACTAAATAGTTCCTCTTTCTCTCTCTTCATATATACACACACACGTAAACATATACACAAAATTTTATTCATATGTACATATATGTACATATATCTATGTACAACTATATAGACATGGTTTCCTAAAACCAAAATCTTCACAACTTTTAAATTAGAGCTAAAAGCCTCCTTCCTCCAGGGAACCTTAAAATCAGTTTACCAGCCCATCCTTTGCCCTACCTCTTCATCTCAAGATATTCCTTCCCACTGATTATTTCTTTTTTAACCTGGGCGTGATGTTTTGGCTTCCCATGTCTCTCCTATTTGTATGTACTCCAAATGAAGATGGAAATGTTTCAGGAGCAGCTGGTAATTATAAAGGGACTTCAAATATTGCACAGTCAACTTCTCACCAATCTCCCCCTCTGTCCCAGGTCACTTCGGCAGAAAATGGGACCTCTCCAGGTGTGGTGTTGTGAGCATTGTATCTGCCCATCCATGGCTCCATTTGGGCAACTTTGCCGTCTTTGTTCCTTGGTCTTGGCTCATGCAATTATTTAGTTATTTATTTATTTTGCATTTTTTATTTATAAAATGAGGAGGAAATGAACACAAAAAAGTAGTGGTGTTCCAATGATAAGAAGATTAATTGAATTGATAAAAAGAACATTTAGATGGGCCCGAAGTGTCAAATCTTCAGGCTTAGCAAGATAGTTATTGGAATTAAGCGAGTCAACGGCATGGTCAGTTGGGAAGGAAAGAAATAAAAGTGATCACGTTAGATGCTAAATAAGTACCAATGGCTGGATCTCATGTGTGTGGTATAAATAGGGATTTCAAAATACTTTTTAGCTCTCTGGGAATGAAACATTTATTGACCATATATAGCAGGCACAAAAAGTCACTTCCAATTCTAAATAACTTGAAAATTCAAAGTTACATTTTTATAAAGTTATTATTCTAACTGTATCTAGAGGTTTACAATTCTTAAATTCCAAATTATTCTCCTCTCCCCCACCCCTCATTTTATTACCCTCATCAACAAAAGTATTCCTTCTTTAGTGATTCTTTTTTCCAACCAGGTGATTAATTTACATTTCAGGGAAACAGAAATAATGGACAACACTAGGACTTTGGAACTTTCAACCTTTGACAAAATTTTCATTCAAATGTAAACATACATAGAACCTGAGCAAATGGCATCTAATAATAATCCACTAAACTCATTTAAATATTCTGGGTGAAACAAATCACTGATTTGCCTATGACCTTTTAGACAAGTTGTCGTTTTGTTAAAATACTGTACCTATTATTAATCTGAATTTGCAATGACTATGTTTTAGTGTATTTATAAATGGTGAACTCAGTTTCTGAAATTAAACTTTTTATTTGCAATTTTCTAAAAAATAAAAAACTACAACAACAAAAAAACCCCCAGCTCGTTGGTTAAATCTTCAACTCTAAACAGGTAGACTGAGTCAATCACAGCAATCCTGGACACTTGATTTATGACAAAGATGCACCTGCAATGTAAGCGGAAGGATGGTCTTTTCAATAAATGAGTATATGTGTGTGTGTGTCAGGGGGCATGTTAAATGAATATCTGCATTAAAAGAAACAAACAAATCCAACCTCACACAACACACAAAATTAAATTCCAGGTGGACTGTACATCTAAATGTGGAAGGTAAAACAGTACATTTCTAGAAGACAACATAGGAGAATAGCTTCATGACCCTGAAAAGCAAAGACTTTTTAAAAAGGACACACATACAAAAACAGCATGAAAGACTGATAACTTGGACCTCATTAAAATTTAGAACATTTGGGCTTCCCTGGTGGTGCAGTGGTTGAGAATCCACCTACCGATGCAGGGGACTTTTGATATGTGATATCTTTGTTAAGTTCAAAATATTTTCTAATTCCCTTGTAAATTTTTTCTTTGACATTAGTTATTTAGAAGTGTGTTGTTTAATTTTCAAACATCTGAGGATTTTCTGGGCTGCTTATTATTAATGACTTTTTATTTAATTTCCTTCTGTTGAAAAATATGTTCTGTCTAGTTTCAATCCTTTTAGGTTTGTTCAGACTGGTTTTATGGCCCAACTTATGGTCTGTCTTGGTGTTTAGTCCATGTGCACTTGAAAAGAATGTGTTTTCTCAGTTGCTGGATGTAGTGTTTCTTAAATATCAATCAGGTAAAGTTCGTTGTTCAGTAATTGTTCTGGATGGTTGTGAAAGGTCTGGTTTCCCATTTGGTCTCCTCTGACACTAGTCCAGGTAGGGTTGGTGAGGATGGAGCTACTAAATGAGGGTCCAAGATCCTCACGTGATCTCTACTGATACCATGCGATGTATCATTACTGCCAGGTAGGAGTGAAACTACCAGCTCCCCACTCAATGGCTCTGAGACCACACCAGCAGGGGTAGGAGACTAGTCTAAGGAGTTTTTTCTAAAAGTTTTCTTTCTTGCATGTTTCTCCCTTTCTTGGTCCTTTGACTAGAGAGAGAAATCTTTTCTTTGGGCTCTTTTTGTCTTTTCTTGTTTAGTGTTTTTTACTTCCTACTTCCCCATTATCTATTTCCCCAGCACCCAGACTGGGATATAAAAGGTTAAAAGAAAATCCAAGAACTCACCACATGTAATTCTTTGGATCTGTTTTCTTCTCTCCATCTTCCATAGTCTTTTTATATTTTTTTATGTATAATATTCAGGGTTTTTTTTTTTTTTACCATAACTTAGGAGGAGGAGTAGAAAGAAGTGCATCTATTACATTTTTGTCTAGTTACCTTCATTTTTAAACATATTTTGTCTATTTATTTATTTGGCTGCACCAGGTCTTAGTTGCAACATGTATGTGGGATCTAGTTCCCCGACCAGGAATCAAACCCAGGCCCCCTGCATTGGGAGCTCAGAGTCCCAGCCACTAGACCACCAGGGAAGTCCCGACCTTCATTTTTGAAGAATGTTTTTGGTGGACTTCTAGGTTGGCAATGGAAATACCTTTTCCTACAATGGAAATATCTCATTCCATTGTCTTCTGACTTGTCCTGTTTCTGATGAAAAGTCAGGAAACATTCTTACTGTTTCTCAAATATGTGCAATGTGTCTTTTTGTCCTCTGGTTGCTTTTAATACTTTATTTTTATTATTGGTTTTCAGTAGTTTGGTTATGATGTACTTTAGTGTGGTTTTATTTAAGCTTATTTTACTTGAGTTTTTTTGATCTTGAATCTTTCGTCAAAATTGGAAAATATGTGATTATTATGTTTTCAAATAGTTTTTCTCTCCCACATCTCTCTCCTCTACTTCTGTACTGTAATTATGTATATTTTAACCTGATTGCCATTATCTTACAGATTAGTGAGGCACTCATTTTTTTTCTCCAGCATTTTTTTCCCACTCTGTGCTTTAGTTTGGATAATTTCCCTAGCCCTGAATTCAAATTCACTCTTCCTTTCTGTGTCCACTCAGCTGTTAGGCCCATGAAGTAAATTTTTTATTTTAAATAACATATTATTTACTCCTAAAATTTCCAGTTTTATAGGTCCTATTTCTCTATTGAAAGTCCTTATTTGTTTCTTCACTATATTCATGTTTTTATCTAAATTCCTTACCATATTTTTGATAACGTTTTTAAAGTGTGTGTCTATTAATTCTATCATCTCTGTCATTTCAAGATAATTTTCATTATCAGATTTTTTTCCTGCTTATTTTGAACATTTATCTGTATTTTGTTGTTGTTGTTATGTTCTGGGCATCATAAATGCTGTGTTGCTTGGGATTTACTTGTTTGGTTTTTTTTCTTCCCTAATTGCATGTCAATTTTTGTTCTGAAAGGTTAATTTATTCTCAAACAATCTTCATGCTATTAAGGAGTATTTTTAAAGTTTTGTTTGGATGGGCCTAAAATAATTTTTCTCTGGGGCTAGATTATCCTACTCTTATGGCATGGTCTTGCTTGCCATGGGAATCTCTGTTGAAAGTTCAGAGTATTCAATGAAGTCTTGAGTGTCTTCCAACTTGTGCAAATTCTAATAGCTTCCAGGAAATGTGGATGGCAAGTTTGTTAGCACTGGCTAAGTTTCCCATTAACCTGTGATCTGTCCAAGGTGGTGTGGAGGGAAGACTTCAACCCAGATTCTCGGGCTATAGCTCTTGTCCAGAACCTTCATCTATGAAATGGGGAATCCTAATCCCCACCATGCGGAGCTGTTAAAGGGATTAAACATCAACAATAACCGGTATTAACCAGAAGTCATAGTGTTCCTGGCTCCTGCTTTGTACTTTACATACATACATGACCTCATTAAAATTTGCTACAACCCTACATGCAGCAGGTACAACATCCAAGCCCTTGAACAAAAGAGAAAACTGGGCCCAGAGAAGCCACAGCAGGTAAGAGGGGCAGATGGGGTTTCCCCCCAGGCTGCTTGCCTCCCAAGTCCATGCTCTCAAGTAGATAAGACACCTCACACAGGGCAAGGTATGAGGGACCAACAGACTGAGCACCCCTTTCCCTTCCAGTGCACTCACTGTTCAAATCCAGGCTCTGGCTTCTGACATCAGGACCATGCTTTGGAATGGATTGTCTGCTGATTGAGATGCTGGAGGGACAGGAAACAGAAGAAGGAAGTTTCATGGGACTACTGGCTTTTCCTCTCCCATCCTGTCACCCTTCACAAATGACTTGCCCTGCTTTGGTTAGTGATTAAGGGGTTAGTTTTCTATCAAGTTGAAAAGACAAACTCCCCCATGTTTGAATTTCCTTATAGACCAGGGTTCTTCTCCTGCTTAGGAAATTCCATAGCTCTGTACTGGCACTTCTCTGCTTGCATTTGGAAGTTCCTTTCACTTAGACGCCACTGAAGTTATCCAAACTCACCTCTTTTCCCACTGGAACACCCACCTGTCCTCTAGTGGTCCCTGCATCCTGCATTCTTGTCTCATCTCTAGGCCAGCACTGCTGATAGAACAGGCAGCAAGCTGTAATTTAAAAATTTTCAAGAGCCACATTTAAAGAAAGTAAAAAAAAGGATGACATATATAAGTCAAATCGTTACGCTGTACACCTTAAATGTATACAATATTGTACGTCAATTGTATCTCGATGAAACCGGACAAAAAAGATATGGATGAAAGTATTTGTAAGAATCTATTTTATTTAGCCTTTATATCCAATATATTATCTTTTCAAGATGTAATCATATAAAATTATTAGATTTTTCACATTCTTCTTGCTTTGAAACTCAGTGTGTATTTTGCACTTTGGGTGCATCTCAGTTTGAACTAGGCACATATCAAGAGCCCAGCAGCCTTCTGTAACTGCCGTATGGCTTGTAGCTACCATATTGTGCAGTGTAGGTCTGGGCCTTTGCTCAGGCTCATTCCTCATGGGAAAAATCTCTCCCCCTCCTCCAGCTGGTTTAATCCTAGCTATCGCTCAAGGCCCAGCTCTGGCTGTGCTTCTTAGAGGGAAGCTTATCCAATGCCTCGGCTAACACTTTTTTCTCCTTGACTGTGTGCAGGTGTGCAGGTGACACTTCTCACCTCCACCCCCGGCGGGCCCCGTCTCTGCCCTTTCATAGCCAACGCCCTTTCCAAGTGGCCTTGACCTACCCTCCCCATGCAGCCCAGCTTCCCCGCCATATTTCTCTGAAGCTGCTCTCATCAAGTTCATCATCACTCCTCTGGGCTTACCCTGCTTACCTCTTCCCGACGTCCTCACACCCGATCATTTCTCCTTCTCAACTCTCTCCTGCCTTGCCCACAGGATTCCCTATTCTCTTGATTTTCTTCCTCCTACTCTGGCCTCTGCTTAGCATCACATGGGGTCTTCTATTCTTCTGCCATCCTTTATATGTTTCCCTTACTATTCTGATCAACTCTCCCCACCCCATCAATTCTTTTCTCACTCCTCAGCCTCTGTTTGGACAACTTCATCAATTCCTTAGGTTTCAGCTATGAAAAATCAGCTGCAGGTACCCTCATCTTTGGCTCTAGTCCAAATTTCTCCCTTAGCTTCAGGTCAGAAAATACAGTTCGGACTTGACATCTCCTTGGATTTGTCAATCCAACCCCAATACACATGCGCATATGTATGCAGAGCAAGCCTATTCTTCCCTCTGTCTTCCCGTCGTAATAAATGGCCTGACAGCCACATTGATGCTTTGTCAAGACCCCAGTGCTACCTCTGATTCTTTTTTCCCTTCACTTCCCATATCTGGTCCATCAGCTGCTCATAAATGCTCATCTCAAATCCAGCCTCTTCTCTCCATCTCCTGGTGGCCATGCTGGTCCAAGCCAATCATAACCCCCTGGACTTTTACCTGATGACCCTCTTTGTTATATATATATATATATATATATATATATATATATATATATATATTTATTTATTTATTTATTTATTTATACACACACACACACACACACACACATATGTATCTATATCTATATCTATATATATATCTCTTTTTCGGATTCTTTTCCCATATAGGTTATTACAAAATATTGTGCATAGTTCCCTGTGCTATACGGTAGGTCTTTGTTGTTTATCTATTTTATATACAGTAGTATTTATATGTTACTCCCAAATTCCTAATTTACCCCTCCCCCCTTCCCCTCTGGTAACCATAAGTCTGTTCTCTAAGTCTGTGATTCTGTTTCTATTTTGTAAATAAGTTCATTTGTATCATATTTTAGATTCCACATATAAACGATATCATATGGTGTTTGTCTTTCTGACTGAGTTCACTTAGTATGATAATCTCTAGGCCCATCCATTTGCTGCAAATGGCATTATTTCATTTTTTTTATGGCTGAGTAATATCCATGGTATATATGTGCCACATCTTCTTTATCCATTCATCTGTCGGTGGACATTAAGGTTGCTTCCATGTCTTGGCTATTGTAAATAGTGCTGCAGTGAACATTGGGGGTGCATGTACCTTTTCAAATTAGGGTTATCTCCAGATATATGCCCAGGAGTGGGATTGCTGGATCATATGGTAGCTCTGTTTTTAGCTTTTTAAGGAACCTCCATACTGTTCTCTATAATGGCTACACCAATTTACATTCCCACCAATGGTGCAGGAAGATTCCCTTTACTCCAGAACTTTTAATGTCTTTTCACCTTTTCAACCAGGAAGCTCTTTTTAATTCCTAACTCAAATCCTTCAGCTTCAGCTGACCCATCTTTAGGCAAGCTCTGGTGAGCATGCCCAGCCCCAAGGGGAATCCTGCAGGAAGGCAAGTACTGTGCCAAAGCAGTAGGGCCACAGTGGCACTGGGTGACCAGAGCTTCTTCATTTCTTCCTGAACCCGAATGCTGGACAAGAGGCGGTCAGCAGGCTGTGGCTTCCGAGAGGGCCTATCCTGCTTTGCTTAGCTGGGCACCAAAGACTCTCAGTGTCACCAACTCTCCCACCCAAGCAAGCCCTGCAGTGCCCACATGGGACACGTTCTGAGAGCAAAGGAATGGGGCTTCCTGCCACCTCCCTGGTGTGGGCACACATTTCCCTCTCTCCCCAGGGCAAGTGGCTCCATGGCTGTTTCCTAAGAGAGACCACTTTCAGATCTCTGGATCTCTGACATCTACATGCTGTTGTTAAGGATCTGATCCTCCCTGTTTTTTCCCATAAAAAAAGAATAATAGAAGAGAATGGATGTGTGTGTGTATGTGAGTGTGTGCAGGGGAAGTGGGGTACATCAGTCCATCTGCATGGATTTAATTTCCATACCGCCTTTCATGTTGTGTATAAAAATAATCAGCAAATTCATATACATTTGCAAGACTTTTTTCTCAGTAAATAAGAAAATGCTTGTAATATTTCTTGGAAAAACAGGAACTTTTTGGCCTGGCAAATAATAGAGGTTCAATAGATATTACTGAGTGAGTGAACATTATAAAATAAAAATAAAAGCAATTCCTTCCTCCTGTTTTCCTGCAGTGAGGAGTATGCCTCACCCCTGAGACCTGTATGTCTGGGGTTCAGAGTGAGAGTTTGCCAGGATGAGTCTGGACCCACTGCCATTCTTGGAAATATTTATAAACTCTGCAGAGTCTCATGTAACCCTCTTAAGGAATGTCTATTTACCTGAATTTTACAGAAAATTCAGAGAAATTTTGATTGTTAAGGATGTTGGTCTAGTTCTTTTTTAGCAGCACTTTTCAAACTGTACTATATGGAGACTTGAGGGTGTGTCTGGGTAAATCAAATTAGCAGGTTGGATACAGTTAACATCCTTCTGGGGGTTCCATTTTGCTTAAAGAATGAGGGGATGGTTTTAATTTTGTGCAAACACAAAACATAGCAAAGATGTGGCAGGTGCCTTTTCAGGCCACCACCAGTGAGGAGGTTTATGGTATAAAAGTTGAGGAGAAGGCTTAAAGAGAACCTCCAGGTTTTTGGTGTTGTGGGGAGGTTGTGGGGAGGACTTCCCTGTGGGGAGGAGAGAGGTTGTGGTGAGGACTTCCCTGGTGGCTCAGTGGTTAAGCATCTGCCTGCCAATGCAGGGGACACAGGTTTGAGCCCTGGTCCGGGAAGATCCCACATGCCGCGGAGCAACTAAGCCTGTGCGCCACAACTACTGAGCCCACGAGCCACAACTACTGAGCCTGCATGTCACAACTACTGAAGTCCACGTGCCTGGAGCCCATGCTCCGCAGCAAGAGAAGCCACAGCAATGAGAAGCCCGCGCACCACAACAAAGAGTAGACCCTGCTTGTCGCAACTAGAGAAAAGCCCGCATGCAGCAACGAAGACCCAATGCAGCCAAAAATAAATAAATAAAATAAATTTTAAAAAGGAAAAAAGAACTATGTTTAAAAGAAAAAAAAAAGAGAGGTTGTGGGGTTGGTGGTGGTGGTGAGTGTTAGGGTTAGGGTTTAAATGACAGACAATATAGTTTGAGGTTTTTTTCTTTGAAGTCTGAGATTTGCAGATTTTGTGGCTTGAATTGTAGGCTCTTTCTAAGTACATTTAGGAAAGTAAGCACTATTTAAGAAGGGGAAACATATAAGAATTACCTGTAGGATCTCACAGAACACACTGATTCATGAGTAGATCTAGAAAGACCAAATAATGTACACTGCCCTGTTCCATTTTCCCTATCCAGCCCCAAATGTATGTCAGGAGGTGGAATCACAGAAGGGTGGGCATTCATGTTTTGTATCCATAAACCAGCACCCCCTGCCCCCCCACATCATGTGACCTCCCCAGAGGTAAGTACCAGGAAGCCGCCTCTGTCTGGTTCCTGAGCTTCCATTTTTGCCATCTGCAAAATGGTGCCTATTCTTCCTAGGGGTGACATTGTATGATTGTAAATTTCCATTAATCAACAAAGTCAGTTGGAGTTTTACACTTCCCCACTCCAGGGTAGAAGCTTCATGCTGAAGACAAAATTTAAAAGACCATTTTGATGTCTTATTCCTTCCACTATTTTTCAAAAATAACAATTGCCAGAAATGTACTGGTTTCCAGCTGTTTTCTTTCAGTCTGGTTCACAGGCCACACTGCATTAAAAATTCAAGTTCCATAAAGAGGGCTTCACAGCATTGTCCTGTCTCGTATTTTAACAGGATAAAATATGAAATTTGATCTGGGAGCAATATTACAATTTTGATATCAGCAACTCTGCACATGTGGTTTTACCTCCTACGTCTTCCCTTTCCTCAGAGGAAGTTTTCTTAAAGATTTTTCAGCGGGCAGATTTATTACTTGTCATGATTCGGGGATTATCTGTTGGACAGTCTTGCTATTTTTTCTGATACCAGCAACTAGAAAGAGCAGATCATTTAGCTTTAAGGGATGTAAACTGCATTGTAATCACTTCCATCCTGTGAACACGACCCGCAATAACACACATATAATTCCTGTCACTAATTGAAAGACTCTCTTTTCATGGAGCTAATATAGAAATATCAGATGTTGACTGTCTTTTGAGGCTATTTTTCACCAGATGCTTTGTGGATGTGAGGGGATTAGTGGAATTCTCTAGTCCAATAAACTGTTATCTCCAAAGAATATTTTTGATGGGACATCACAACGACATGTGTCATGTTTTAATTTTAATACAAAAGGTATTCTGTAAAGTGAATTTTGTCACATGGAGACAGATCAAGGCCCTAACGCCAGAGACAGTTTGACACCTTTATCATAATTTTTCAATAATCTCCTTCTCCTTCCCTCTTTCTCCTCTCCTCTCACCATTCTTTCCTTTTATTCTATTTCTCCTCTCTAATTCTCTTTTCCTCCATTCTTGCATTTAATCCTATTTCCAATTCCCTTCATATTTTCCATTTCCTCCTTTTGTTTTCAACCTCTATACAAACCTTAGACTTCCAGTAAGAATCTAGCATTGCTTGATCTCAGAGCAAGTAGATTTGAAATAATGGAATAGTGTCACATTTTAATAATCAACTTTATTTCTATTGTAGGACATTGCACTGCAGTGGTTCTACACTAGTTATTATGTCTAGAAAGGAAATAATTCTAGCAAAATCCTGGTTATAACTTTAAGGATAACAAAAGCAAGGCTTTATTAAGCCCATAATATTTATAAGTTTAAGAAAAATACCTACCCATTAGGAGATCAAAATTTTGAAAAACCCTATACGAACCAGCGATGGGCTAATTATCTTATATTCTTATTTTCATTAAAGCAAAGTTCTCAAAGGTCTTACAGCAATTTATAGCTGAGTTATAATTATTATTGAAAAAAGATATGTTAAACTATGCAAAATTCTTTACAATTTATTGTTTTAACTATGTAATATTCCCTTAAAGTAGTACATATTTTTGGATTTTTGCTGTGTTAGTTTGCTTCTTTGCCATCTAATCCTTCAAAGTAATGACTAGTAAGATCTTTTTTTTTTTTTGCGGTACGCGGGCCTCTCACTGTTGTGGCCTCTCCCTTTGCAGAGCACAGGCTCCGGACGTGCAGGCTCAGCGACCATGGCTCACGGGCCCAGCGGCTCCGTGGCATGTGGGATCTTCCCGGACCGGGGCACGAACCCGTGTCCCCTGCATCGGCAGGCAGACTCTCAACCACTGCGCCACCAGGGAAGCCCCTATGAAGCTTTTTAACGTCAATAAATTTAAGCTCCTTAAAGTAATCAAATATCTTCTAAAATTTTGATTTAAGAAACATTTCCCTACTCAGAAGTGACAAAAACGTTCCCCTATGTTTTCCTCAAAAGTTTAAAGTTATATGTTTCATACTTTGTCTTCAATATATTTAGAATTGCATGTTGTGAGATAGGAAATCTACATTTATTTTAGTCCACATGGATAATCAATTGTCACAGCACCTTTCCTGAAAAACTCATTTTTTACCTGTAGATTATAATGTTACTTTGATCTTACAACATGTTTCAACATATGTTTAGATCAGTGTCTGGGTCCCCTACCGTGTAACGCTGGAGTATCTTTATCTCACTACGTTACTGGACTCTCATTAGGTTATGTATGTGGACATTGTACCTGGAAATAAAAACGGTATGTTTGTTTTTCTTTCCAATGATTGCTTCCTATTTCTTTTATTTTTCTAATTGTATCCATCAGAACTCCAAGGAGAGTTAGAAGTGGTGAGAAAGCGGTCTTTGTCTTCTTGGCCTCTAAAGCCCAACAGTCCACATGATGTTTCTACAGGTTTCTGATAGAAATAATTTATCATAGTAAGACAGGTCTCTTCCACTTTTAGCTTGCAAAGAAATTTTATGATGAATGAATTTTGAATTTTATCTCATATTCTTGAGATAATGATGTTGTTTGTCTCCTTTAATCCACTAGAGTAGGGATTCTGTCTTGTTCACCATCCGGCACTTATTAACAGTGCTGGCACATGGTAGCTACTCAATAAATGTTGGTTAGGTAAATGAATTAAAAACCGTGAAAACCTATACTCTCATGATTGACAGTGGAGAGAGAATGTCCGTGTGGGGAGGGGCAGGTGGATTATGCTGCTCTTTCTAGCCTGAGATGCACTTTCCCCTTCTGACCTCTCACTTATTACCCCTTCCACCATCCTGATGGCCTCAGGGAGGACAGGGCCCCAACTTTAACATCTTCCCAAGTAGCTGAACCCCGAGGAGAAGAAAGCTGCCCTTTGTGTTAGCACTTAGCACTAAGGGTGAGGTACATACGACCCTCAATTCCGTCTAGTACAGCTACCAGTAGAGTTTACCCTTACCTGGTGCCTGTGGGAGGGAACTGTAGTGTAAGGAGTGACTTGCAGTGACAGCCCCCAACTCTCCCTCCTCCTTGAGTCCTCTTGTGACAGAAGACTTTCCCCTGGAACCTTGGTCTGGGCTGCTGAATGGCACTTGCTTTGTGAAATAGTTTGCACAGTTTTACGTGCACATCTCCTACTTTCCAATGTCAACATCCAGTGTCAACAAAGCTCAAAGAGAGCTTCTTTCGCTACTATTCACGATTTGCTGAAAATTATGCTGTGTTCGGGCCATATCTTTCTTATACAGTTGGTTATCATTGTTTTCCTGTAGTTTTTGATGCCAAGCTGATTCTGTCCAATCTCTTTTAGCAAATGTCAACTTGATCCTCGTTTCTCTGTAAGTGCAGATCTATTTTTTTTTCTCCTCTCTCTTTCTCAAGGCTTTTATGATCTTATCTTTATTCTTTGTGTCCTGGGATTTCACAGTGATGTTTCTAGATGTGGGTCTTTTTTGCTTATATGACTTTCATTTGGGAAATATTTGTCTCTCTTCTGCTTAGGGACTTTTCTTGTGTTATTTTCCTGATAATGTATTTGTTTTCTTTGTTATCTCCTTCTGGAACTGTTATTAGTAGTGGAATGTTGGACCATCTCCAAATCTCTTAATCTTTTCTCTTATTTGTCTTATCTCTTGATATTTAGGTCTGCATTCTGGGAGATTACTTTGACTTTATCTTCCAAACTTTGTACTGAATTTCTCTTATTTTAGCAATCAATTTTTGTTAAATGTTAAGACCACTTTCTAATTCTCTGGTTCCTTTTTTTCCCCTCATTTTATGGATGCAGTAACTTATTGAATCTCCAGGAATTACATTTATTTTGAAGTTATTTTTTGTACTCTACATTAGCTCATTTCTTCCAAAGTCAGGTTTTTCCTGTTATTGTTTGTTTATTTGGTTCTTTTGATCCTCTTATTATCCAGACTTTCCTTGACTACCTTGTGATGCTAAATCATCTGGTATTTCTGTCCTTCTCAAGACTTCAGGGTTAGGGTTAGTAAGAGACATGATAACTAGGGGCTCTGCGAATGTGGCAGCCCGGTCAATGTGCCAAAAGCTCAGAGACCGAATGCCTGAATGCCCATGGCTGCTCCCTCGGCAGGGCCTTGGAGAGGGGACCACAGTCAGTCCTTCCTTCTTTTCCTTCCATCTTAGACTGGATCCTTCCTGGATGCAGACTCAAGGGAAGAATTTGTGATGATGCAACACTTTATAAAGAAAGTACTCCCAGGGGGAACCTGCAGGGGATGGGTGGGGAGCAGGGTATGGAGAGGAGGAAAAGGCCAAGCAGAGGTGGTTTTCAGGTGAAGCCCCAAGCTCTGTATGAGCCCCTGGGGAGCCCCAGTGGGAAGATGACACCTGAGTTTGTCCCTCATCAAGGTGCTCCCCATACCGTCACCATGGATGGAGTTCCCTGGGGAAGGGAGGGGAGATATGAAACTCCCAGGCACTTCCAGGCCTCTGAAGGGCAAGGCTGCCCCCGTGCCTGACAGGATGCTATGAAGTTACAGGCAGAAGTTGGGGTTTGGGGGCACACAGCTGTGAAAAGGGTCCGAGGGCATCTGGTAGAGAGAGCACCCAGAGTGTCCCTGCCCAGCCTCCGTGGTGCAGCAATCCACCGTTTTTGAGGATGCTGTGATGGTCTCTTCTCAAGCTCCCTGAGTGTCCGTTCAATCGTGGCTAAGTCAGGCATGAGGATGATATTATAAAGATTAGTTTAATTCACTTGTGTATCATAGTGAGACAAGAGAATTATCTGAACATTTGGCTTTAGCATCCACTTTGGGGGAGAGCATGTTTGAGAGCACTCGCTGAGGAGTCCAAGTGGGAGGGGAGGGATTAGACCCTGAGGACGGCTGGGCTCCGAACCACCAGAGGGCTCTGTGTGGGAAAGGGGAATTACTGGATATTTTTCTACTACAGAGGAACAGAATAGCAAGGGTGTTTATAGCAGCTCTTATTCATAATCGCTGGAAGCTGGAAGCAACCAAGATGTCCGTTAGCAGGTGAATGGGTAAATAAATTGTGGTACATCCAGACCATGGGATTTTATTCAGTGCTAAAAAGACATGAACTATCAAGCCATGAAAAGTCATGGAGGAAGCTTAAATACATATTGCTAAGTGAAAGCAGCCTATCTGAAAAGGCTGCATACTGTGATGATTGCAACTTTATAATATTCTGGAAAAGGCAAGACAGTGGAGACTGTCTTGAGATCAGTGGTTTCCAGGGGTTAGAGGGGAAGGAGGGATGAATAAGCGAGCACAGAGCATTTCTAGGGCAGTGAAACTACTCTGTTGGAGACTATAATGTTAGATACATGTCATTATACATTTGTCCAAACCCATAGGATGTACAACACCAAGAGTGACCCCTAAGATAAACTATGCACTTTGGGTGATAATAATGTGGATGCATCAGTGAAGATTCATCAGTTGTAAAAGATGTACCTCTGCAGTGGGGGGGTGTTGAACCAGGGGGAGGCTCTGCGTGTGTCAGGGCAGAAGGTATGTGGGAAATCTCAGTACTTGCTGCTCAATTTTTCTGAGAACCTAAAACTACTTAAAAAAAAAACCTCCCTCCATTTAAAATAAATAACTAAACAAACAAACAAACAAACTGAATGGAGGAGAGAAGCGGGGATGGGAAGAGAGAAGCTTGCAAGACAGGTAGAGATGGAGACTGCAGGAGAAGGGGGTGAAGCTGCCCAGTGATGGGTGGTCCATGGCGCAGAGAACTATTTCCCCCAAAAGGTTATTGCTGGGCTGTCAACCTCTCTTCCTCCCAAACCTCAGTGTCTCTACCCACACCTGGGCGTGTTGGAGAGAAGCCTTGCTTGTGGAAATGGCGCAGGAGCTTAGGTTCCAAGTCTGAGTTGAAAAGATGCTTAGTGGACGTGAGGTAGGAGGTAAGCCCCAGGCTGAGCGGCTGCACCTGGTCTCCTGCTGATACTTCGAGATAAGATACCAGCAGGAGCACTGGGCCCCGATTAGGTGAAAGTGAGATGACTGGCCAGAGACAACCTGGAAAACTGCCCCCATATGAGCAGCTTAAGCCCCCCTATTGCTCGCAATTTACTCCAAGTTCTCCCGTGTGCTCTCCACACATACTTGGCTTCTAATAAACACTGTGTCTATTGCACAATCTTGGTCTCTTTGCTAAATTCTTTCTTCAAAGAAGACAAGGACCAAGGTCCTTCTTGCAGCCATTCCACCTCCAGAATCAGAGGCAGTGTGCGGGGCAGCAGAGTCCAGCATGGCCACGAGAACAAAAGCCATGGGGGCTCATGCAGAATGTTTGGTGAGGGCTTGGGAGCTTCAAGCCAGCACCATCCAGCTGCTCAAGGGCCCCCCGTTGACTTTTATGTTGAAGACCCGAGAACACACTGTAAACCTGAAGGGGCATCAAGAAGCAAACTATGGATTAGGAGCTTGGCAGTGTGGCAGCGATCTTGAAAGCTCAGTGCCCTCCATCCCTCTTCTACATCCCGGAGGAGTGGCTGCAAGGGAACCAACCCCCCCTCGTCTATCCCGCCAAACTTCAACAGAACAAGGTCGATAAGGGTCCCTAGCAGAGGTGTCTCCTGCCTTCCTTGAGGTGACTGCTCAGGCCACCTGGCAGCATTCTCGGTGGTGTTGGCCTTTCCAGAATCTGTACCACCACACCTGGAAAAGAACAAAATATCTCCCTTTTGTAATCCAATCTCTTTTCTTCAAAAGTTTCAAGTTTCATGTTTCATATTTGGTCTTTAATATATCTAGAATTGCATGGTGTGAGATAGGAAATCTAAATTTATTTTAGTCCACGTGGATAATCAATTGACACAGCACCTTTACTGAAAATTTTGTTCCTCACCTATAAATTACAACACTGCCGTTATCCTAAGTCGTGTGTTGCTGGGTGTTTAAGTCAGTGTCTGGGTTCCCTACTGTGTGATACTGGATTGTACATTGGGCTGTGCCTCCTTCTACCTCCCTTTATAAAGCTCCCTGGTGGATGCCTGATCAGTGAGAGAGGGTAACCCAGAAGCAGGCAGAAAGGATTTTGGAAAGAACACTGGAAGTGCAGAGACAAAGTTTCCTCCACATACAAGCCCTGTGCCCTTGAGCAAGTTAGGCAGCATCCTACACTTCCGTGTGAACTAGAGAATGGACAAATAATACCTACTTTGTGGAACATGAAACAATCAAAACACACTGCTTAAGAATGGACTAGCACAGTAGTAAGTACTCTGGAAATGCAGGGACACCAACTCTTCTACACAGTATGGTCCAGGCAGGGGAGAGTCCCATCGTGGACTTCAGCCTCTTGCCTGGGACCCGGGAATGAAGGTTTCACTGTAGAAGAGAATTGGTCCCCTGGTCTTCTGTTCAGACTGTAGCTATAAAGCCAAGCGCATTGTAAAGAGGACAGTGACATGTGTTTACATCCTCAAATTCTGATTTCTCTCACTTATCACTTCCTTCACTGGATCTGTGCCATGGCACACCCACAATTATTCCAAACAGAGCTGTGACTAAAGTAGGGCCCAAAGGGAAACGCAGCTATCGGGGTACAGAGATGCCGAGTGGAGATGGGTTAGTGGCAGACTTTTGATCTGTATTTGAAAGAAGAGGCCAATTGCATTTTCAATGAGCTGGTAAATTCACAGAGCTCTTTTCTAAGTTACCAGGACATAATTTACCATTTCCATGGTAAGTCTAGGATATTGGGATAAAGGACTTTCTTCTTAAGTATTTATTATGTACTTATGTATATGTAGAATAGACCTAGAAAGGTAGACCTAAAACAGTAGGGAGACTGTCTACCGCCATGGAACTTACAAACCAGTAAGGAAGATGAGATCAAATACATGACATGATTTTTAAATAATGTGGTACAGGGGCTTCCCTGGTGGTGCAGTGGTTGAGAGTCCGCCTGCCGATTCAAGGGACACGGGTTCGTGCCCCGGTCCGGGAAGATCCCACATGCCGCAGAGCGGCTGGGCCCGTGAGCCATGGCTGCTGAGCCTGCGTGTCCGGAGCCTGTGCTCCACAACGGGAGAGGCCACAGCAGTGAGAGGCCCGCGTATCACACACACACACACACACAAAAATAATAATAATGTGGTACAGCATCTAAGTGCTAATTAGCTTTGGTGGTATTTGCCAGAATTATTCACCATGAGCTCCGTTAAGAATCACTTTGCTGTACACCTGAAACTAACACAACATTGTAAATCAACTATAGTCCAATAAAAAAAAAAAGACTATTTTATCACCAGCTCTAAATGATGTCTTCATCTCAGCTGGTATTTGTTATGTGCCAAGCATCCTACATGTTTTTTTGAGGCAATCTAAACAAGCACAAGACATACTTCGTACAGTCGAGAAAGTAATCATGCCTTTGGGACTTTGACATTTACTCTTATGAAATAGGTAAACAAATGGTTCAAGATGGAGCATTCAATTTGGAGAAAGACAGTAAGTAAAGACAGGAGGTCTAGAAAGGCATGGTGTGAGTTCAGTAAAGGGTATTTTATGTCATGTGGTGGCAACTGTTATCACTTTACTTGATTTCAGTTAGCTTTTTAAATATTAATAAAAGGAAAGCCAACATTTACCACCACGTCTTTGGTGGGTTCTTGACTGTTGTTGGCTAGTTTGACAGATGTGGGTAGGCGAGGTGACTTTTCCCCAAGGTTAAATATCCCGGCAGAAATGGGTTGGCATAAACTTCTTTCTCTTGTGTGTAAAATACTGGAAATTATATATTAAAGGAATGCAGAGTTAAGTCTTCAACATAAGTTATATGAGGAGGAGAGCGCTCTTCTGGGACGTGGCTGCGGACACGGTTGTCCGATGTGTAACTGGGAGGCCCTCCTGTCTGGTGGTTGAAGCAGGAGGAGAGCCGGCCCCTCTGAGTCATTGCTTGTCCAAGACAGCGATGCTTGAGAAAATCAACCGTGGGTCTGTGTTTTCTTTTCAAGTGTTCTTTTGTTTTCTAGACCTGAAATTACAATGAAGTCGCCACTGGAAATATTTAAGTATCATTCTCACATCTCTAACACAAGTTAAGAGATTTCTGGGAGTTAGAGCCACTCTGCCCCCTTTTGATGCTTTGGTAGACTCCAAATTCCAACAGAGCCCTTTGTCCAAGGCTATGATGGTTCACTGCTTTCAGAAGAAAACGTTTTCAATCAGCAGGTCCCCTGGAATGTGGCTCTTCTTTCAACCAGTCTATAGTTGGTATCAACAATCTTTCTTTAAAAAAAATGTTACAAATGAACTTATATACAAAACAGAAACAGACTCACAGACTTTGAAAGCAAATTTATAGTTACCAAAGGGGGAGAGGGGGAGATAAATTAGGAGTTTGGGATTAACATATACACACGGCTATCTATAACATAGATAAACAAGAAGGACCTGCTTTATAGCACATGGAACTCTACTCACTCTTCTGTAATAACCTATATGGGAAAGAATCTGAAAAAGAATGGATATCTGAATATGTATAACTGAATCACTTTGCTGTACACCTGAAACTAACACAACATTGTAAAGCAACCATACTCCAATATGAAATTAAAAAACTAAGTAAAAAGAAACTTTTTTTCTTGGAGGAAGCAGATAGCATCAACATTAATTGGAATCCCAGACATTTTAAGTTTCAAGCTCATCCGCCCTTACCTCATCCCCCTGACCCCAGCAAACCTTGCGCAACAACAAAGAAGAAAACCCAGACTCAAAGAGATTGATGGACTTGCCCAGAGTCACACAGATGGTGGCAGATACCAGGAGAAAGTCTGAGAAAGACTGACCTTTAGATGTCCCGGGCATCAAAAAGTTTGAGTGTCACTTTCCAGCACTCTATTCCCCAGAACACAGATAAATGTCAATGCAATGCACAGCCATAAAATGAGTATGAAGAAGTGCAATGCGATTTTTATATTTTTTCCCTGGTGTTAATTTTTTTTTTTTTTTTTTGCGGTACGCGGGCCTCTCATTGTTGTGGTCTCTCCCGTTGCGGAGCACAGGCTCCGGACGCTCAGGCTCAGAGGCCATGGCTCACGGGCCCAGCCGCTCTGCGGCATGTGAGATCTTTCCGGACCAGGGCACGAACCTGCGTCCCCTGCATCGGCAGGTGGACTCTCAACCACTGAGCCACCAGGGAAGCCCTAACTTTCTTTTATTTTTTGAGATTTCAGCTGTCAGACTCTTCACATCCTTTGAGTGATCAACTCTGTAGATGCATTTAGCCAACCCAGGGAATGCTGAAGTCATTCAAATCCAGTTCTTTTGTCTTTTGGTCCTATTGCAATCAACCACCTCCCGCCCTCCACGACTGGCATACCCTTGATTATTTTTTTTTAAGGCATACCTCATTTTATTTTGCTTAGCTTTACTGCAGTTCACAAATACTGTGTTTTATACAAACTGAAGTTTTGTGGCAACCCAGCGTCAAACAAATCTATCAGCACTGTTTTCCAACTGCATTTGCTCACTTTGTGTCTCTGTGTCTAACAGAACATTGTAAAGCAACTATACTCCAATAAAAATTAATTAAAAAATGTTTCAAAAAAGAAAATATTTTATAGCTAAAAAATGTCAAAACAATCACAATAGTAACATCCAAGGTCATTGATCACAGATTACCATAGCAAATATAATAATAATAATACCCTTCAGTATTTATGGTCGAGGTTCTTTGTAACCCATTGTGAAGTTTCCTGCAAAGATGGCTGGGTTGCCTTTCCTTCCTCCATCATGATAATGCAAAGCAGCCTTCCTCCAGGCAGTCCCCCAGGCTTTAGATAACTCTCCTTTTGCAAAATGTTGTGGGCCTCTGTCACTGAACTTCCTAATCAGCAGAAAGAGCATTAGAACTCCCTTTTTATTGGAAAAATTTTTTCTTTTTGCTTGTTCCCTCTCTCTCCTCCTGAAATATAACTTTGTGGAGTATGGAAGAGAGACGAGTATCGTGGGGGCATCAGAAACTCTGAGGAACCTGCTTCTTGACAGTATTATTATATCTCTGCCAGTTGAAATAAAAACAATGAACAAAAAAAGGGGTAAACACAAGTTTTTAAATGGCTTGAAATTTTGAGCACCGTTTTTCTTTCCTTCTGCTGAAGTCCACCAGCCACAGGGACAGTTTGGCCTGGGGCAGGTGCTGAATACTAAGTCTCTCTGGGGCTGCAAGAACAGTTAGGCCACAATCAGGGAGAGAAAAGATAATCCACCTAAACCCTCTGTGATCTTAAACAACCACAGAAAAAGCAGGCGAAAAGAGGCTTGAAGTCCAGACATCTGAGAGGATGTCGCCCTTTGAAGATCCTTTCAAGTACAAAGCACAGGGGCTCAAATGATGCTGACACAGGCAGGGAAATAAATATCTACAAACACACACGTTGGGCAGAGCTGGGCACGAGAGGTGCCCAGCAGAGTGAGTTTTCTGAGGCTTAAGCTTTTCTATTCCTCACCTCCAACCTCAAGGCATTGAACCATGAAAACCCAAATAAATAAACTCACTCTAGCTTTGTGTGTGACTTCCAGAGCACACTTTTGTCACTAGGTAACAGAGGAAAGCACTGTGATGGTACCGCAGAGGCGGTCTAAGGAACGATGTGCTGACTGTTGACGGGGACCCGGGGAAGTGTTCTGGCCCCTTCTCCGCCCTTCACCTGGAGGGCAGGTAGGGCGATGGAGCCATGAGCCTCCACCAAGAGCTAAGTGCTGCAGCATTTGTCAAGCAATTCGCAATAGAAGTAGGTAAAGCGGTCACACACTAGGCTCAAATTCTGGCCCTGTCACCACCTGGATGATCTCGGGCAAGCTCAGTTTCCTCACGTGTAAGATGGGGATAATCAGAGTGCTGACCTCACAGGGTTAGGATGAGGACTGAAGGGATCTGATGGCACATGAGGACCCCAGGACACACAATAGGCACCCAGATGCTCTCTGCTTAAATGTTGGCTGCAAAGATATGCCTTCTTCCCTCCAAATCAAACTGCATTGATTTGTTCAATGTCAACGTGTTGACTGAACAACCTACTGATCTGGTCAAGTCACTAAAAATGATCAGTCAAGCTGGTTGCTTGACATTTAGTAGATGAAATTTGTCCTTTTCCCTTCCCTATTTCAAGTGATGATGTCATTTACCTACAGTTTTCAAATCCATGACTTTGGTTAAGATCAGATGGAATAACTCGTCTGAAAGCACGTTCTGGGTGGTAAGGGAGGTGGGACAAGCAGAGCGTATAGTCCTGTATACCAGGCGCCATGGAGAAGATGCTCTGAGGAAATGGTCCAGCTGAGCAAGTGTGCTTGCTAAGATCCCACCCTGTACACATCATCTAAGACCAGAGGATCATGGTCTCAGAGGTCCAGCTGCTAACAAAGCATGTTTCCTTCTAAATATAGCTTCCAGTTCTTGGTTTCTGCTCCAGACAGCTAGTCTGAACTACTTTTAGGCACATATCTGTGTAGCAGGCAAAACCGTGGAAAAAACTCTGGAGGGAATTTGTGAGGTTTACAAAGCCTTTGCAGGTTGGAGCTCCAACTGATAGAGGAGAGGCTGGGCTCTAGGCTGGTCACCAGCTGACTAATTTAGGGTAAAATTGCTCTAAAAGGAGGGCAAGATACAAGAAGTTTGAATCCTTACTTATAAAGAGCCTTGCCCACCTGATAGAACTTTGGGGTGAGAATGAATTATATGACTGTAAATTATTTTCCAGCTATAGGATTCCATGAGTATTTATGCAAATTATTAATGCAATGGGCTGAGTATGAATGGTCATACATATATTGGATTGGAATCTGTTTGGTCATATGTAGCTCTATGGCTTTAAGCAAGGGGATTATTCCACGAAACCTTAGTCTCCACATCTATTAAATAAAATAAGGGTACCTACCACCAGGAGTTATTGTCAAGTTGCTATATGTTGAAATTAGTTAAGGCTATCTCAGACTGCGATCTAATACAATTATAGTCAAAATGATAAATATAGGTATAAATGCTTTAAAAAATCATGATACCTTGGGACTTCCCTGGTGGTGCAGTGGTTAAGAATCTGCCTGCCAATGCAGGGGACACAGTTTCGATCCCTGGTCTGGGAAGATCCCACATGCCACAGAGTAACTGAGCCCATGCGCCACAACTACTGAGCCTGTGCTCTAGAGCCCACATGCCACAACTACTGAGCCTGCGTGCCACAACTACTGAAGCCCGCGTGCCTAGAGCCCGTGCTCTGCAACAAGAGAAGCCACCACAATGAGAAGCCCACGCACTGCAACGAAGAGTAGCTCCCGCTCGCCACAACTAGAGAAAGCCCATGTGCAGCAACAAAGACCCAACACAGCCAAAAATAAATAAATTTATTAAAAAGAATCATGATATCTTAATATGATTTAGGAGACCTGTTAAATATATTAGGTACCCCAGAGAATGGAATAGTGCAGTCATTAAGGGTGAGAATGGGGTTTATCTATACTGATCGACAAAAAAATGTTTATAATATACTAACTGAAATAAAAGCAGGTTACAAAATAATGCATTTGGATGTGACCTCTACGAAGCATTTGATTCTTCACCACTAGGTTCTCGACCCTTACATACAAGGCAATACCATGGCAATAGCTTCCATCTTCATTCTCCACCTCCAACTTCTCTTGACATAGCAGTCTATTGGAAGTTTAAGTATGATCACATTACAGCACAGCTTAAAAATCAGATCGGGGCTCCCATGAGTGGCCTTAGCTCCTTCTCTGCCTCGTGCCTGTCCTTTCCCCTCCCCCAATCCCTCACTCCTCCACTGAGTTCTATGCCTTTGCCTGGAATGTCATCCTTCTTTGTCAACTTATGGATTTGTACCCATCTTTCCAATCTGAGCTGGCAAATTTCCTCCATGAAGTCTTCTCAGATTGATCTTCTCTCTACACCCATTCCCAACCTTCCAGCTCCCTCACCTCACTCCAAAAGAGTTAAGGATTCATTTCTCTGAATCCATATACACCTCTCTCTATAACACCCACCCCAGTGTCCTTCACTTATTGGTTTACAAGTGTGCTTCATTCATTCAACTAGGAATTTCTTGAAATTAGAGAATCTATTTCACTTACATATTTTTTGCATTCCCAGCATTTAGTAAATGCTCAATAAATGTTTCTTTAACAAATGAATGAATGAATGGATGCATGAATGAATTTTAATTGACTTCCAGAGCTAAAAGACATTTTTAAGGCCATCTATTTTATCCCTACAGCCAATCACATTTGTAAAAAAGGAGAATTACAAACTCTGAAAGGTTGAGACTTTCAAAAGATGACCACTTATCAATTTATCCAGTAGGTATTTATTGAGTCCCTACAGTGTGGTGACACCATTTTAGTTGCTTAGGATATAGTGGTGAACACAACAGACAGCAAAAGTCTCTGCTCTCATACAGTCGACATTTTATCGAGGGAGACAGACTACATGAATCAATAAGTCACTTACATAGTAAGTTAGTGGTGAACAAAGCAGGGAAAGGGGAGTAGGGTAATAAGGGCAGTCAGGAGAGCTACAAGCTGGGGCTGGTCCAAGTATATAGAAGGTGTCCTGGTAGGTCTCCTGACAAAGTGATATTTGAACAAGGGTGTGAAAGAGGTATGGAAGTGAGTCATGCAGATACGGTGGGAGGTGATCCAGGGAGAGGGACCAGCCAGTGCTGAGTCTTGCTGTGGGACAGGCCTGGGGAACAGCCAGGAATCCCAGGGTCCCTGGCAGAGTAAGTAGAGAGAGGGTAGTGAGAGGTGCAGTCAGAGATCAGAGAGGTAGGGAGGGTGGGGAAGGAAGGTAAGGGGTGGGGGAGGAAGGGGAGGACAGGAGGTGGATTAGGCTGGACCTCTTAGACCATTTTAAGGATATTTACTTTTCCTCTGAGTGAAGTTGGCAGTCTTTGGAGTGCTCTAGGCAGAGGCATGGCATGGTTTGAATTAAGTGTTATGCTGGCTGCTATGTTACGTATAGACAGTAGGAGGTCAGGGAACAAACAGGAAGCCTGGTTAGGAGGCTATGGTCAGTAATCCAGGCTAGAGATGGTGCATCTCAGATCAGTCAGTAGCAGTGGAGGTGGTGAGAAGGAGTTAGTGCATGTATGTGTGTGTGTGTGTGTGTGTGTGTGTGTGTGTGTGTGTGTATTAGAGCCAACAGGATTTCTATCCAACTGAGTGTGGAGCAAGAAGGAAAGAACACTTAGAGCCTGTGTATTTGATGTGGTAGACACGGTGTTTAGTACTTTATGTGAATTCTCTCAATTCTTTAAACACTTGAAGAGCTAGGACAAACCAGGGTCTCTTCATTCCATGCCATCATGCATTCTATTATATTTCAATGTTTCTTTGAGCACATTTTGTTTTAATTTACAGGCTTGGGGACCACAGATCTCAATAAACAAGGTCAGCTTGGAGTACAGGGTTGTAAGTGATGTTAGATAAACGTCCTTGTGCATAAAATAGGGTTAGAAACTAATAGGTACCATTGGTTTAGTGTTAACGCATGCCTCTTTTAAGCCCTCAAGCAAAAATGTGGGGTGCATATCGTTTGCCCCCATTTCACAGATGAGATGACTGAGGATAGTCAGGATTAAGCAATCTGCCCTAAATCACATGGGTAGCAAGTGACAAACTGGAGATCTGGACCAAGGTCTGTCTGATTCTCAGCCCTTGCCTTCTGTGCCTTTTCTATGAGCCCAAGGATATTTCTGAGCCCTGGGGTGGAATGGAGGACTGAAGATGGTAAATGAGATAGTGTATATGAAAGTCTATAGACTCAAGGAGAAAAGGCCTTGAAAGTAGGAGTTCTAAGAAAATTAAAGTTTTTACTGTAACTCTTAGGTTACTGTGTTGCCATTGCCCAAAGAGGGGAAGAAGATGGCTGATTTGATGGTCATGTGTACAGAGGGATTGATTTCTCTCAAGTCAATTAAAATTATTTTTCTTCCCAACTTCTTATTGAGTTGATCATACAAGCAATTGACCAACCCAAGGATCTTAGCACATCCAGCCCTTAGTTCTTCCCTACTTCTCTTTGTCTACCCTGTGTCAAGCCCTTGGAATTTCCTTCAGCCGTTTTCTTTTTTCTTCACTCTTTGACTTGAGTAACCTCAACACCTTTATGAACTCTATTCCCAACTCCCAGAGCACCTTTCACATGAGCATGGAGTGCTACAGAATGCATGTAAATAACACACTGGAATCTGAAGGCATTTTTCTATCTACCCAAAGTCTCTAGAAAAAAAGAAATTCCCTTCTGCCATATACATCTGGACCCCATATGGGATGAAATAATGGCGCCCACAGTGCAGGTCTAGCAGCATGAAATGCAACTAAAAAGGAAAGAACTTGGCCCCAGGACTGAATAAACCCCAAAACCATCAACTTCGCTTGGGCAGTGGAATCGGACCCACAGCTGTGATATCTTCCCTCGGGTGTCAAGGCCATCCCCTCTCCCCTCCAAAGGTGAGAATGCTAATATGCTTTACCACCACCAACTAGCCGCCCTCTTACAACTGCACCTCCGACCAGGTGGTCAGTGTGGTCACCCATCTGCAGTGAGCATTAACTCTGGTCTCCCACAATCACCACGGGGGTCCAGTGTTGACACGAGACCCCAGAGGGGTGGAGCAGGGGGAGGGGCATGGGAAGTGGACCTCTGGGAACCCCGCCCAGACACTGCCATGACCTTTCACCTCCTGGCCAGCTGAGCAATTTGTAACCGCAGCCCCCAGCTGTGAATCACTCCCGTCTGCTCTGGAGTGTTGTGGATACAAAGCCAGAAACCTGGCAGAGGGGTGAAAAAGGAAAGATACTGTCATCAACTGCACACCACTCTGTGTCTGTGTTTATAAAAGGGGGTGAAATAAGCAACAGTACCCAGGGTGACCTAATGATTTGAGCTGTAGGGCTTTCGAAGGGGATGAAATTCTGTCCCACGCCTTTTGTTGACCCAGTGCAAGAAATTTGACCAAGGAGAAACACTTCGGATAAGTTCAGCTGGCAATCGTGAGGTGAAGATGATCAAATAAGTAAACTCAACTGTCCTACTAGGTCAGGCCAGATTGAGTGATAATTATGGAGGCAAAGGAATCGGGGGGGTGGGTCTTAAGGCCTGACTTGCTTGTTGTCACGTTTCTAGGGGGATGTTTAACCAAGTAGGCTATCCAGAGGTAGTAAGGATCATCAGACTCTGGGTGGTGATTAGAAAAGGTGGACTTCACTTCCAAGGGGAACATGATAAAAGGCTGGCCCTCTTCCTGTCTTAACTTTGATTTAAATTCACACAATTCAAACTCAAACTCCTCTTCCAGGCAGACTGGAGGGAAAGAACTCTAAAAAATATATATATTTTTATAATAGTTTGTTTACAGGGCTTCCCTGGTGGCGCAGTGGTTGAGAGTCCGCCTGCCGATGCAGGGGACGCGAGTTCGTGCCCCGGTCCGGGAAGATCCCACATGCCGCGGAGCGGCTGGGCCCGTGAGCCATGGCCGCTGAGCCTGTGCGTCCGGAGCCTGTGCTCCGCAAGGGGAGAGGCCACAGCAGTGAGAGGCCCGCGTAACAACAACAACAACAAAATAATAATAATAATAATAATAGTTTGTTTACAATATTGTGTTAGTTTCAGGTATACAGCAAAGCGATTCTGTTATGTATATGTATGTGTATCTATATTTTATATACAGTACATCTAAATGAAGTCAGACAGAAAAAGGCAAATATCATATGATATCTCTTATATCTAAAAAATAGTACAAATGGTCTTATTTACACAACAGAAACAGACTCTCAGACATAGAAGACAAACTTATAGTTGCTGAAGGGGAAAGTTGGGAGAGGGATAAATTAGGAGTATGGGATTAACAGATACAAACCACTATATTTAAAATAGATAAACAAAAAGGACCTACTGTATAGCACAGGGAACTATATTCAGTATCTTGTAATAACCTATAATGGAAAAGAATCAGAAAGGACCTTTAATTGTTAACAAAATAAGGAGGCTGACAGAGGCTGCCGTATACAAACACTTGAGTCTGAAGACTGATGATCATAAAAGATGCTTCTGAATTTTTCCTGGGCATTTTTTTGGGGGGTTGAATTTGTTTCTCGTTACCTTAAGAAAGATATCTTGAAACCATGCAGGATGTTAATCTCAGACATCCTCAGTTGCTAATTTAACTTACCAAGTCAGAGACTTTTTATCGCAGTAAAATCTTTGGAGTCTCTATTATATTAATTCTAATTGTCAATATAAAACTGGTTAAATGGTAATGATCCAGGAAGCTGTGATGGCTGTGACTTCCCAGGAGGGTATCACCCTCTCTGCCAAATATTTGGATTAACAACCAGCCATCAGCTGCAGTGTGATGTAATTATGCTGGAAGAGCTTTGTACAGATGGCTGAGATATTTCTGTTTACAGTGTAATTCTTTCCCTTACCCCAAATTATGTATATGAGGCTAAACATATTGAAAGAATATCCTATTCATTTTTTTTTCCTCTCTATGATTCCTGCCTTCTTCAACCTCCTCTTTGTTCTGAGTTTCTGTTACAAGAACATGGGAAGATGAAAAGTCCCGAAAGTTGACTTTAAACCAGCCAGTAAACCCTATAAGTCAACCCATATAAAGCAAGAGGGCACCAGAGCACTTTCAGCTGTGACAAGATAATCTCAGAAACAGATCCTGCTCAAGTTCAAATTCAATACAGACGGTGATTTTAAAAATAAAGTGGGCTGGGAAGTAGAATGATCTCAGTTGACCTAACTCCGAAGCGATAGGCATCATCTGGCCCAAATTTCAAAAATAGAGAACTATCCAAGAATAATCATAGTATCTTGCTGGGAAAGACTTTTTATCTTAGCTTAGTCAGAAAAAATAGAACGTAAAGCTTTTCCCAGTCTCTCCAGCCCCACGTTGGGAGCCCTGGGTGTTTACTAGTCTACTCCTAAACCATGAGTGGGTACGACTGGCCGTGGTTAACTTGCCAAGGAGGGACAGTGGATAGGCTGAGACACAGATGCGGCAGAGGGTAGATGAAAATCGATGGGTGAGGACCATGTGGATAGGACCCTTGCCAAAACTACTTAGAGTCTCCTGAACAGCCCTGCTCTGTCTTCGCACTATGCCCTTCCATTCCCTCTGATGACCGTTGTTTCCTTGTCCATCCATGAAGTCTGATTTATTCCACAAAACTCAGTTCATTGAGGGTCTTCTCTGAGAATCCCTCTTTTTGTCCTGGTTGAATCAACAGCCTCAGACTGTCTCCCAGAGTGGAATTGACTCCCTGTCTTGGACACTCGCCTATGAGTTCTTTGGGTGCAGGGACCTTTTCCTTATGTCTGTGTCCCACGTGATGTCAAAGGCACACAGTGAATGTTTACTGAATTGGATTGGATTAGAATGGAGTTGAATTGAATTGAGGATTAGAGCCCCCTTTTCAGTGGCTTCCATGAAAGAAATGCTAGTGTAATATGTTGATGATGAAGTTGTTCTTTACCTGGCCTGAGTTAGGCCAGGGAGTGAGATTCCTTCAGGCTCTACCTGAAACCTCAAACTCAAGTGAATCTCTCTCTCCTCTCGACCAGCATAAGGCCATAGATCCCAAACTGGCAGGTGGTGGTTCAAAAGTGACTGCAAATAAAGCCCGTGGACATTTCAAATCCAAACCCTTGATAAATGTGAGGCTCAATCAATAGTATATGTTAAAGACTTTGTTTTTCCCTTTATACACACCTTGTCAGGATCTTGGTGAGGAATCTTAGAGATATTTTTAAAGTTCTACCCAGTTGCACAAAGTACCCTTTGAGTTCCTAACAATCTTTCATTAAATCAAATTGAAATTGGCCAAGGAGAAAATCTCACATGATTTTGTGCGTGTCTCCTCCAGGGTTAACAGAAACATCATGGTGTGAAAGGCTCTATAAAATGGTGATAGTTAAGCAGTCAGACTATGGAGTCACACCAACCTGGGTTTAGATCCTGGATCTGCCACATAAAAGTAAAATACTTAACTGTTCTATTTTTTTCTTTGTAAGATGGAATTATGTAGAATAAATCACTTAGCCCAGGGCCTAGCACATAGTAAGATTTTAATACATAGTCATTATTGTTATTATTATCTACCACTAGATATTCCAACCCAAGGTGATGAGATCAGGCAATTTGCTAAGCATTTTTATTCATCACCATCTTCTGAGTAATCTCTTTTGACTCTTTTTTTTTTTTTTTTTGCAGTACACGGACCTCTCACTGTTGTGGCCTCTCCCATTGCGGAGCACAGGCTCCGGACGCACAGGCTCAGTGGCCATGGCTCATGGGCCCAGCCGCTCTGCGGCATGTGGGATCTTCCCGGACCGGGGCACAAACCCGCATCCCCTGCATCGGCAGGCGGACTCTCAACCACTGCGCCACCAGGGAAGACCATGAACTAACTATTGATAGATATACTGCAGAACATAGGGTTAGAAACTAATAGGTACCATTGTTTTAGTGTTAACGCATGCTTCTTTTAAGCCCTCAAACAAAAATGTGGGGTGCACATTGTTTGCCCCCATTTCACAGATGAGATGACTGAGGATAGTCAGGATTAAGCAATCTGCCCTAAATCACATGGGTAGCAAGTGACAAACTGGAGATCTGGACCAAGGTCTGTCTGATTCTCAGCCCTTGCCTTCTGTACCTTTTCTATGAGCCCAAGGATATTTCTGAGCCCTGGGGTGGAATGGAGGACTGAAGATGGTAAATGAGATAGTGTATATGAAAGTCTATAGAATCAAAGAGAAAAGGCCTTGAAAGGGCCTTTTCATTTTTTGAAACGTAGTTTTGCTGCATGTAAAATTCTTAATTGGCAGATTTTTTTTTTCCTTTCAGCACTTTAAGTAAGTTATTCCACTGCCTTCTGGTCTCTTGGACTACTGATAAGAAATCACTTGTCAATCTTACTGATGATCCTTGTACACGATGAATCATTTCTCTCTTGCTTCAAAATTCTCTCTTGTGTTTAGATTCAATTCTGATTATAATGTATCTTGGTGAAGTTCTCATTAAGTTTTTATTATTTAGAATTTCTTGTGTTTCTTGTATCTGTAGGTAAATCCATGTGTTTCATCGAATTGGGCAACATTTCAATCATTTTTTTCTCAAGTGTTCTTTCTGCCCTTTTCTTTCTTTTTCTCTTTCTAGGACTCCCATAATGCATAGTTGATTCACTTGATGGTGTCTCACAGGTCTTATGTTCTGCCCTCTTTTCTTAACTCTTTATTCTTTCTGCCACTGCACTGGATAATTTTGATTGCCCCATCTTCAAGTTTGCTGAGTCTTTCTTCTGCCTGCTCTAATTTGCTCTTGAAATCTGAGATGGTTAATTTCATATCTCAACTTGACTGGGCCAAGATATGCCCAGATATTCAGTCAGACATTATTTCTGGGTATATCTGTGAGAGTGTGTCTGGAAGAGATTAGCATTTGAATTGGTGAACTGAATAAAGCAGATGGTTCTCCTCAATGTGGATGGGCATCAACCAATCTATTAAAAGCCTGAGTAGAACAAGAAGGAGAAAAAGGTTGATTTCCTCTCTATCTTACTGTTGAGCTGAGACATCAGTCTTCTCCTGTCCATTGTTCTCCTAATTCTTAGGCCTTCAGACTGGAATCTACGCCATTTCAGGATTTCAGGATTTCAAACTATATCACCAATTTTTCTTAAGTCTCCAGCTTGCATACAGCAGGTTGTGGGACTTCTCAGTTTTCCTTGTCTCCTTTAGTTCTCAGTCCATGATTTCCTATAGCTCTTTGAAAATAATCAAGACACATAAACTTAAAGTCTTTGTGTACTAAGTCCAATGACTGAGCTTCCTCTTCCTCAGAGATTGTTTCTGTCCATATTTTTTTTCTAAATGGGCCAGACTTTCCTGTTTCTTTGTATGCTTTGTAATTTTTTGTTGAAAACCTGAACATTTGAATATTATAATATTGTAACCCTTAAAATCAGATTCTTCCTCTTCTCCAAGACTTGCTCTTTTTGATTATTGGAGGCTACAGACAATTGTTTCCTTAGTGACTCATGCAAGCTGTTTTTACCAAAACTATATTCTATGTTGTGTGTGGTCCCTGAAATTTCTGTTCCTTTAGCTTGAGTTCAGCTAAGGTTTTTTGTTTTGTTTTGTTTTGTTTTTTTTGCGGTACGCGGGCCTCTCACTGTTGTGGCCTCTCCCGTTGCGGAGCACAGGCTCCGGACGCGCAGGCTCGGCGGCCATGGCTCACGGGCCCAGCTGCTCCGCGGCGTGTGGGATCTTCCCGGACCAGGGCACGAACCCGTGTCCCCTGCATCGGCAGGCAGACTCTCAACCACTGCGCCACCAGGGAAGCCCTCAGCTAAGGTTTTGACAACAATTTTCTTGAATACTAAGAGATAAAAATAAAAAACAACTAAACAAAACAAAAACCAAGACAAAACCCTCAAGCCCACCTCTCCTGGTCTTGTGGATGGCTCTGTGCTGATCCACTTCTTCAACACTTAGCCAGGCTCTTACAACTCTGCCTCAGCCTTCATTTCCTGGCTCCACTGAGCCTAAAAATAAACTGAAGTTGAAAGTTTAGGATCGTCTCAAGTCTTTTCTAAACATATGTCCTTCCTTGGGCATGCATATGGCTTTCTAGATTTCTCAGTGTACATAGGTGTTTTTGAATGGCCTATATCCTAAAAGAAACTCTATCCCCAGCTTTTCCTTCCAAAATTTAGGTGTTCTATTTTTTGTCTCAATTATAATCTTTTGCAGCTACAAGTTTTTCATTCACTTTACAATATTTTTGAGCAATGCCTGCTGCTTTTCAGCCCTGAGTGAGTTCTAAAACAGAGACAGGCAAAAAGGACATGTACAGCTTGTATCAGTTCTTCAGGTAGCCTCCAGACAGAGTAGAAGAGACAAACACAATAATAAAAAAAAAAAAGTCTGCTCTGCTATCTCCAGAACCAGAAACTAGGTTCCCACACTGGGAATGCAGGCTTCCATTCTCAAGACCTCTATTGAACTGGTGGAGCAAGGGCAAATAAAAATACCACAAAGCTTTCCTACCATTTTTAACTTGACTTTTCTTGAGTCAGCATTTACTTGATTCTATAAATCTTTGACTGTCTTCCAGAGTTCTGTCAGTGTTGGTTCTGGCAGTTCAGCTTGTTTTTTAATGTTTCTGTGGAGGGATGCAAGTTTGGAGATAATTACTCTCCATGTTGCTGATGTCAGGGATGCAAGCTTGGAGCTCCCTACTCTCCCATTTTGCTGATATCACTGTAATTTTTTCTTGATAATTTTTTTCTCTGGTCTATGTGTTGACACTGACAGGCTGAGATTGCCAAGTATAATATTTTGTATTGTCTATGGTAACTTACCCATGTGATTGCTTAAATGCTTGAAAAAAATTCTACTACATTAAAAACAAACTAAAGGAGTCAAGTGTGAAGCAATTTGCTTATTTACAATTTCAACTTTGCTCTACAAATAAATAAATAAATAAATAAGCAATCACAAATGAAGTCATGAGAGTAAAAGAATTTAAACAAGAACACAGCTTATGATAGTGGCTTAGATGTGGAAAACTATGAAAAACTCAAGCAATGATGAATAGTTTTGAATTTGGGCTCTCTCTGGCTTGTCCTCTCCTGGCAAATGAATGGGATGGACCTCACTATTTGTTTCCAAACTGAGTTCCAAGGAGTTTGGAAGAAGTTCACAGAGAAAAAAGGGGGAATTGGAGGGATTTCCAGGCTCCTTATGCCAATCTGAGATGCTCCACTTATATTTTATTTATTTGAGTTCCATGTAAGATTTTATCTGACAATATGATTCTTCAACATTAAAAGTTTGAAACCACTGAATTAGATAATCTCTAGGATTTTTTCAGATAAAAAACCTTTTCTGTACTCTATCAAGTGCATAGACTAATTTAAGAGAGGATTAGAAATTCAAATACATAGATTCTAGGCTGACTCTTCTGTTTATAGCCCTGGAATTTTAATTTTCTTCACTTACATAAAGGAGGTAATAATAATTCTCTATGTACTTCCTGGAGCTATAGAACAAATAATAAAAGAAAAGAGATGTAAAGTACCTTGAGAAGTTAAAAGTATTAAGCAAAGGTAAGATATTACCAACTTTTGTGAAAACCCTTGACTATCCCAACCACAATAAGTCTGAGATCTTGAAAGACTGGGCAGAGTCTTATAAAAAACAACAAGAAATAAGTTCTCATTTTCCAAGAATGAATCTATATAATGTACCATATCAACCTAGTTCTAGTACATAATGGCCCAGCAACCTTCATTTGCCATGTAAGCCCACCTGGCTTACCCATTCAGGCTGTTTGATAGCATGTCCATAAGCAAGGGAAGAAAGAAAGAAGGAAAAGCAAATGAGAAGCCTTGATGTGGAAGTGTTTAATGCTGTCTTTGACTGCTGGGACTCTGACATCTTGGGCACACCTGGCTCATGTCTGATCTTGACTCTCATTCCCTCTCCATCTTGACTAATCATGTCCCAAACTTTCTGATCTTGCTTTAGACCTTACAGCCAGACTACTGACATCACTCATCAGCTAAGTGTACCCATAAGATCCCCCAAACCAACTACTCTCTTCCACCTTCACCTGTTTGAGCTTTCTCTGATCTTGGCAGCAGTCAAACTAATTCTATTTGTAATCATAAATATAGAGTAAGCAACTCATTCTGATTTCCCTGGAAGTTTCACAGTTTTAAAACTGGAAATTCTGTGTCCTGGGGACCTCTTCAGTTCCAGGCAAGCCAGGAAAGTTGGTCATCCTGCTTGTCAAGATATTAAAAGAAAAATATTAAAAAGAGAGATAGAGATCTATAGATCAAAGACTTCTGATCCTGCTTATGACGTTCCTGCTTTTTAATAAAAGCTTTCTGGCTGGATCTAATTAATGTAGACATATCAATTGGAGTCTGAGTCACTCCAAATATTATACTTATTTTCTTGAGTGGCCAGGAACTAAAATAACCAATACTATTGCCTTGGGGATGCCCTTTCTCGGTCATGGTGTATTATAACTGCAGCATTTTTCAACACACATTTGAGCCTGCTGTGCAAAGTATACATGTTAGAATGCTTAGTGGATTTTCTATATAATACATGTAAGGACTGGAAGAATTTCAAATCAGTTCGTTGTTTCTCGGGCTTTCTTTTTTTCTAAGATCCTCATTGATGGTTTAATGAAAAAACTACAAATTAAACTTAAAATTGTGTCAATTATGATGTGCTAAGAAAAACCTTAAAAACTTTTTTTAAAGATCAATTTATTTATTTACTTATTTTTAATAAATTTATTTATTTTTGGCTGTGTTGGATCTTTGTTGCTGCACGTGGGATTTCTCTAGTTGTGGCTTGTGGGCTCTAGAGCACAGGCTCTGTAATTGTGGCTCACGGGTTTAGTTGCTCCGCGGCATGTGGGATCTTCCCAGAATAGGGATCAAACCCGTGTCCCCTGCATTGGCAGGTGATTCTTAATCATTGCACTACCAGGGAAGTCCCTAAAAACTGTTTTTAAAATGTATATATTTTAATTCAAATAAATTAAAAAAATTTCAACTATAATGAGGAACATCCAACTTAAGAGTGAGAAAAACTATGTAAAAAAAGCAGTTAAAATTTTTAAATGTTTACATGTATATTTACCATGTATATGGTGAATACATGTAAAAAAAAGTAAGCTGTGCATATTTATTATTTTCTAATATCCTTACCTTCTTGTTACAGTTAGAGGTGAGTGAGTGATCAGCAGTTAAGAGTCCCATTAAGTGTTTTGTTTGTTTGTTTTTCTGATTGGAGAGAGAGTATCTTAGGGATTAATATAATTTTTTTTTAAAAAAAGCTAAAGATACTTTTCCTTCAAATTAGCCTTAACCATGAGGATAAGAATAAACTAGAATGTCTCAAAGGGCAATTTAGGGGCAAGGATGAGGAATGAAAGAAGCCATGCAAGTTTGAGAGCTTGTGAAGATGCAGTGTCTCAAACCCCAGGGGACAGCATGGCTGCAGCTATGGAATGAGGCGTTGACAGAAGCTCCAGAAGTGATTCTCTGAAGAACTGTGCATAGTTATAAGACCTAGGTCCTGCAAGTGCTCAATGTGACAGAGAGGATGGAAAGGTAAGGATTTTTCCTTAAAGCAGAGAGAATGGAAAGACAAGCATTAATGACATAGTTGTGGGTAAGAGTTAGAGGGAACAGCATGGGCACCAAGTGTTTATTCACTTTCAAATGTATGGGTATGCATCTTGACATAAGTTTACATAATAAAAGGTAGTAGTAATAGCTTGTTCATGTTTCCTGTCATTATTTAGTAGAACTTTGGAGTTTCACAAACTCATTTGCATTTCTCTCTTACTTTTCCAAATATTTTGGAGGCCTAGCATTGACCTTGCAGCAATTTCATAGAGAAAGAAATGACCAGCACCACTCCTTTGGAGAGAAATTTAACAGTACCTACCTAAATTTTTTTTTTTTTTTTTGGCCACACTCTGCAGCTTGTGGGATCTTAGTTCCCTGACCAGGGATCGAACCCATGCCCCTTGAACTGGAAGTGTTGAGTCTTAACCATTGGACCGCCAGGGAAGTCCCTGTAAATTTTAAGTGTGCATAATTCCAGACCCAGCAAGCTCTTGTTTTATGACTCTACCAAGAGAAGCCTGGCATGTCTGCCTGAGAGACACACAGAAGAATTTTCATTGCAGTATCAGTTGGGGATTGTCTGAATAAATGCGGCAATTCATATGATGGAATACAATATAATCATTAAAAAACTACTGAAAGAGATGATATAGACAGGTAAGGCTTTAAAAACTCAACAAGCTGCAGAATACTGCTTACAGCATGAAATCACTTATGCAAAAGTTTAAAGCACAATGCTTTTCTTGCTCAGGGACTCATGTGTATGCAAGTAAAGTTATAAAAAGCAGGTAGAAAAACATACATCAAATTGATAACAGTAGTTAGTTTTAGGAAGAAGGGAGGTGACAGGCCTGGAATAGAAGACAAAGGAATCTGTAGTTTTACTTGTAAATGTTTCATTTCATTTATTTTAAAAAAAGACAAGGGCCTCCCTGGTGGCGCAGTGGTTGAGAGTCCGCCTGCCGATGCAGGGGATACGGGTTCGTGCCCCGGTCTGGGAGGATCCCATATGCCGCGGAGCGGCTGGGCCCGTGAGCCATGGCTGCTGAGCCTGTGCGTCCGGAGCCTGTGCTCCGCAACGGGAGAGGCCACAACAGTGAGAGGCCCGCGTACAGCAAAAAAAAAAAAAAAAAGACAAAACAAACATTATAAATAATGATTGCTAGTCTGGGAAGGAGACACACATATGTTTATTTCAGGATTTTCACTACTTTTCTAAAAATTTTTAAAGTTTTCAAAATTAAAAAACATTAGAAAGAAGAAAAGGTAAAGGAAGGAGGGAGGAAAGAAGATAACCTCTATAGAGCTGGTTTTGTAAATCTGAAGGTCAAATGAAGGAGGCCATGGCAAACATCTCAGGGGTGACCAACTTTACTTAGAAACACTAAAATCAACAGTAATAGACCAAACAAGAAATTCACATAAATAAATTTAAAAATAAAAATAACAAGCCTTTTTATTAATAACAGTAAAAGCCTTTTAGAATATTTCACTTGGAAGCCTGGGGCCATTTTGCTTGGAAGCTCAGGGCCATCAAGAACAGGCTGGGTCCCACAAATAAAACAAGGCTTCTGCCACAGAGGCCACACCCCCCTCCCAGGCTGGACACTGATGTGCAGACTAGCCAGCTCTGGGCCCCCCGGGAGCTGGGCCCTGATGACTGGACCTGGTTTCCTTGCCCCAGAGCTGGCCCTCTGGAAGTACAGATTTTAAACCTGAGGTACAATGGCACTAGACTCAGCTCTTGTGGAAACACCACCATGGTCCTCAGGGACACACTTGGGTGGATATGTGTTCTAAAATAGAGTTTATTGATAAAAAAATTTGAGGTATGGTGAGGCCAACAGATCAAGAGATGACTGCCATTGAAAAGAGAGTCTGTTACTCACAGCTTCCAAGGCGGGGGGCACCATGCTACGCAGAGCCACAGGGGGAAGTACCAGGGTCTGTCAGGAGGCATAGGGAGGGGGAAATATGGACTAGGGCCTTTACTGTGCTTTCCATGAGAAGGAACTGGTGAGGCAGGGTCAGCAGGCTCAGGATTGGCCAGTTTGAATCATTTTGGTGGGCTCTGGGTGTAAGGGCTGTCCTTGGTTGTCTGGTACTGGCCCTGGGGTGACTAGGGTGCGGGGAAGAGTGGTCCAGAGTGTGAGAGGCCCCCCATGGAGGAGGTGGTCAGGGTATGGACTGTGGGATGGTGCACTCCCAAGCCAGTTGCTTACCTTCTCCAGGAACTGACTAACCCTGGGACGGGCAGTCCTGACAGGGTCAGTAAGGCCCCAGGTGTCAAATCATCAGAATGTAAAACATGGTGGGACTTCCCTGGTGGTCCAGTGGTTAAGGCTTCGCCTTCCAATGCAGGGGGTGCAGGTTCGATCCCTGGTCGGGGAGCTAAGATCCCACATGCCTCGTGGCCAAAAAACCAAAACATAAAAGAGAAGCAATATTGTAACAAATTCAATAAAGACTTTTAAAATGGTACCCCCAAAAAAATCTTTAAAAAAAATTAAAAATGGCTAATACAATATTTTTCCAAGATGCAAATAAAATCCTGAAAGGACAGCTTAAGGAGAAACAAGCACCATCAAGAAGGTCTCTGTTACCTGGCTTGGCGTCTGTGGATCCATGTGGAGCCACGTTCTGGGACCTGGGGTCCCATCACCCACAGTGTCTGTCACCCCAGGAGGGCCTGCAGGCTGCAGTCCTGCAGTGGGAGGTGACCTCTCAGGAGATAAAATGCCCACCAGGGCCAAGTCTTCATTCTTCCTGCTCAGCCAAACCCGAGTCCCAGTGGCTGGCAAGCGTCTGTGAGGATGTGGAGGCACAGCGCAGGCTATGTTACCAGCATGGAACGAAGTCACTTTCCATTATCTTGGGAGAAAGGGGAGGATGGGGAGGCCGGCAGATGGCTTGCTGTGCCCGTAACCTACATTAGTCACACCCTCCCTCCAAGGACCCTCTCCGTAATTACTGTCCCTGGGGGGCCGTGCGGCACACTCAGGCCCACCTCTCTCCCTCTCGTTGGGCTCTTGCCTCCCAAACCTGCTATTTTCAGCTATTGCCATTGAGAGCAAAGTATAATCATTGTGCTTGGATCGCGGGCTGCACAGAAGTGCCACCATGTTTATTTTTCCTCATGCCGGCCTGAAGTGGAGAGGCCTTTTGTTTGGTTCTGTTGTCCCTCCGTCTCCTGGTGGGTATAAATCCTAAGCAAAGTCTAGTGATGAAAAGAGGGAAGCAAAACCCACGTCCAAGCATAAGCAGGCACAGGACGCAGGAGGGTCTGAGAAAACAAACATTTCTTCCTCCTTGCTGCGATGTAGCTGAAGTCCTCCCACTGGAAGAGCGGGAGAGAGAGTGTAAAGTTAAAACTACGACAGTGAAGGGTCCATAAAGTGAGACAAGAGCTTTCACACACATTGTTTGATCTGCAGTGGACACGGCTGACCACTCACAGCCCTTCTGCCCAAGCTTTCAGTAGGATATTACATATTTCTTTGTGGATTATGGTTTCCCAAAATTGTCTCTATAGAGATGAAAGAAGACCTGCTGTTTCATTTCATTTAATTGCATTAATTAAATTGCATTATTTCTTTAAATTAATTTCATTAATTTCTTTTTCATTACATTTCATTTAATTTCTTCTTCTTTTTTGTCTTAAATAATGCTGTGATCTGTCTGTGATGTACTAAAGAAATAACCTACAAGTCAACTTTTCCTAATTGCCTTTAACTGTTTACTTGGGAAAAAGTTAGTTGCTCTAAAATGGAGCAAAGAGAGATGGGTACAGAAGTTGCCAGCACCTTTCATATTTCTCTTTCATGTTATTGCTGTGGGGACGAGCTGGCTGCCATCCAAAGTCAGCTGGTGGACAGTCTACGGAGTGGGTTGCCCTCCAAGTTCTGTTTACGGCACCCTGCTTGCAGGTGCAATTCCACAGAATCCTGGGCGCCACTCCTTGCATCCTGTCCTGCTCCCTCTCCTGCCTCTGTTCGGTGATGCAAGGGCCACTGTCTTGACTATTTTGCGAGATCTCCCCCAGTATCCAAGTCACAGAGGGAGTGCGTGCACCTGCACAGACCTGGCTGGGGAGGTGGGGGTGTCTGCTGACGCCTTTTTATGTGTGGCATTTGGCCTATTCACAGCCAGCAGTTTGGTCTACTTTTTGCCTAACACAAGTTTGGCAACCTCAGAATGCTCATGGACCTTGAAAACCACTTTCTTCATATTTCCTAGATGTTTTTTCTGTCGATGTTCTAAATAAAAACTTCTAGGACTTCCCTGGTGGCAAAGCAGTTAAGAATCTGCCTGCCAATGCAGGGGACACGGGTTCAAGCCCTGGTCTGGGAAGATCCCACATGGCGCGGAGCAACTAAGCCTGTGAGCCACAACTACTGAGCCTGCACTCTAGAGCCCGCGAGCCACAACTACTGAGCCTCCATGCCACAGCTACTGAAGCCCGCGCGCCTAGAGCCTGTGCTCCCCAGCAGAGAAGCCACTGCAATGAAAAGCCTGCACACTGCAATGAAGAGTAGCCCCGGGCTTCCCTGGTGGCGCAGTGGTTGAGAGTCCGCCTGCCGATGCAGGGGACACGGGTTCGTGCCCCTATCCCGGAGGATCCCACATGCCGCGCAGCGGCTGGGCCCGCGAGCCATGGCCGCGGAGCCTGTGTGTCTGGAGCCTGTGCTCCGCAACGGGAGAGGCCACAGCAGTGAGAGGCCCACGTACAGCAAAAAAAAAAAAAAAAAAAAAAAAAAAAAAAAAGAGTAGCCCCTGCTCGCCGCAACTAGAGAAAGCCTGCGCAGCAATGAAGACCCAACGCAGCCAAAAATAAATAAATAAATAAAATAAATTTTTTAAAAAATCATCTTTCTAAGAAAAAAGAAAACCTTCTAGTTTCACCCAGGACGTTCTTAATTTCCTTTAAACTATGCCCTTAAAAAAAGTTATAGTTTGTTCATTTCCCTGGAAGAATGGCCATCATCTCTTCTAAGAAAGCTTTATAATAAGAGATTAAAATAATAACTAGGAAAAAAATTTTTCTAAAGAACAGGAAACCATCTGTGAGGAAATGCAGTGTACTTGTATACGTGTTTGGCACTAGATATGTTTCTGAAAAAAATGTTGTATGTGAACTACAAGTAATGTGCTGGGAGGCTCTTTTCTCTAAACATCCTTTATAGATTGGTTTTAATAAAATAGTGTAACTCCTTCTAAGTGTTCTGTTTTGGCAAAAGGTGTATGCAGGGAAGCCAGTGGCTTTAAACGTGGAGATTCTCACCCAGTGTCAGAATAAATAACTTTGGGGTTTGTAACATGACTCGTTACGCTTTTCATCCTTTTCTTCAGCAAATGGCTATCTGGTGCACGCTCTACGCCAGGTACGGCTCAAAGCCTCAATTGTTCGCTCAGCCTAAGGTACCTTCTCTATTTCCGGGTGCCTTTAAAAAGACTTACAAGGCAATACCTGTAGAAAAGCTTGAGATTTAAGGACAACAATAATAACGTCAATAGTACCCTATTTCTATTCAGTTATTGCTAAAAATAATTTTCTTTGCTTTATTTGAAAATTAGATTTATTGCTTTCCATCAAGCAGCAGCTGGAGTGCATATGCAATTTGTTTTCCATCTCATTTTTGTCATTTATTAGTCTGACCATGAGGTGGAGTTGGGAGTTTGGGGGCAGTAAGTAGGAAGGAATCAAGATTTTGTGTTCTATAATGAGTTGGGAGGGAGACTTTTATTTTTTAAAAATCAATACAAGTTATTCAGATAAAAATCCTATTGGAATTCTGACAAAATTAGTTCCCAAAATCTAACCTGACAAACTCATGGGGTAGGTTAAGCCCACAGCATCTCTCTGAATACAGGCAATGGGCTTGAAATTCAATTGCAGATACTTTGACTACAGTTCTTAAATTTCTCTGCCAAGTTTCATGGAAAATAAGAAAGAAATGTACAAAAATACAATACCAGAAGAATCGTGCCATTCAGTGATCTCTTCTGAGTGCTAGCAATTCCCCCCAGGCATTCCTCTGACTGGGTGACAGGGGCTGTGCCCGCCACGGGGGCCCTGGTTGAAGGCAGAGTCCCCTGGTTCAGTGAGAAGGGTGGTGATGGCATCTCTCCTCTGAAGGAATTTTCCAAAGATGCTTGTATAGAAAAAGGGCAAAGCATAGCTACCCTCTCATCTATGAGGGGAGTCAGGGGGCTGTAGACTTATGATTACATTATATATGTTTTCTTAAATTTCTCCATTTGAAATTAGACTATTGAAATATCAGAAAATTTGCAATGGAGTGGGTATTAAAATACTTTAAACAAGTGTCCATGGATGGATGAATGGATACACAAAATGTGGCATAACCATACAGTGGAATATTACTCAGCCTTCAAAAGGAAGTAAACTCTGACACCTGCTCCAACATGGATGAACCCTGAGGACATGATGCTAAGTGAAATAAGCCAGTCGCAAAAGAACAAATACTGTATGATTCTACTCATATGATGTACCTAGAGGAATTAATTTCATAGAGACAGCAAGTCAAATGGTCGTTGCTAGGGGCTGTGGGAAGGGGGAATGAGGAGTTATTATTTAATAGGTATGGTTTGAGTTTTACAAGATGAAAAGAGTTCTGTGGATGGATGGTGGTGATGGTAGCTCAACAATATGAATGTACTTAATGCCACTGAACAGTACATATAAAAACGATTAAGATGGTAAAGTTTATGTTTATTTAACCACAGTTTAAAAAACTTTGAAGTACATTAAACATAATTTTCAGTGCTGACAGGGATGATGATTGGTGGGACTATTAAGGTGAAATTTTCTCCAAATGCATTTGGGTGATGTTTAGTCAATTTACAATTCGCATATTAATGATCCCATGGTTAGAAATTTACCAATCTGCTAAGATTGCTAAGTGTGTGGATGTTTACTTCAGCACATTGTCATAGTAAAAACCTGCAGCAACTCGAATTTCCATTAATACAAGGCAATTAAATAAATTATAGTGCTTCTATAAAAGAAATGTTGTGCAACCATTATAAGGGCAATTGTGTCAGTGTGGAAAGAAATGCAAAGTTAAATGGCAAAATAGAGAATACAGATCAGTGAACATTGTGTGATCCCATTAAAAACAGAAAAACAAAAATAAATATGTAAATATATGTGTAGGTATGTGTATGCTTGGAAAATCTCTCAAAGAATATCTAACAAAATGGTAATAGTGGTTACCTCATCTGTCTTAAACATGGCATAATAAACTCATATGTAAAAAGGGAAATAAGACAAACTCAAACAGTGATTAACTCTGAAAAATGTGAGTGAGGAAAGGGTTGGTTGGGAGACTTTTACTTTTCATTTTCCATGCTTTTGTCTTGCTTAAACTTTTTTATACCAAGTATGAAGAGCAAATAAAAATAATTGAAACATTCAAAAACCAAAATAAATTTACACATCCTTTTTTTATTTTCTGAAACATATTTACATAATAAAACTGAAAGCAAAAAGTAATACAAGCAAATGTGAGGACAAGTAACTGCCAGAAAACAACCCGTGAGGAAGTGATTCCTTCCAGGCACCCAGGGAACAGACTCAAAGACCTCAGTGGTTTCCTGTCGCTAGTGTCTGTGATTCCGACAGGATTCTGGGAAACACAAGAGTGTTTGAACAACAAACAACTGAATACTGGCTCTTGTTTGCCACTGTCATGGAATTTGCCGACTCTGGCTCTTGGCCTTACAGAGGGCTTTGTGAACTCTGAGCATGAAAAGTGACATTTACAACTCCCCCTGGAATTTCCATGCACCCAGGACCCTGCCAGGCCACAGAATTGTGGAAGCCATTTTGGGAACCGTTGCCAAGTAACTCATGCTATTAAAAATAACTCTCACTCCCTAAAAAATGAATTGCTTATTTTAAGAAGACAAGAGTGGCTTGAATCTGTCTTGCTTGCATTTTTCATCTCCTGGGCATAGTGCCAGTGAGTCCAAGAAAGCCCTGCTTGTCAGATGGGAATACCATGTGTGCCTGGGTTGCCAAGACCAGGAGAGAGCCTGGCATTTCTGGGCTGGAGTAACTGGGGGAAAGCCTGAGTCACCCCGTCCAGAATCCATCTCCTATGGGGTAAGGACTGTGGGGTGTGAACTTTAACTCGGCTTCCCTGCACAGAAGTTTGCTCCACAGATCAGGAGTCCTAAAACTATGGTGTGTGCATCGGGGTGTAGACAAGATGGCTCACTGGAATGCAGAAGGAAGATACGAGAAGGTCAACTGACATTTGCTTTTTGGTCTAATGAAAATAAGAAAAAATTTAAGCTTTATTGATATTTAATATGTAGATTGACACCGGCATCTTGATGAAGTCTGTATCAGGCAATTGCCCTTCCCTGGAAATTCCACATGGCCTTGGGGTTGATGGCAGCAATGTCCCGTGTTTATTTATTTTCTCTATGCTGTGATCTACTGCAGTTAACCTATTTTTGGCTTAAATCGTGTCAAATATAAACAAAGCTGGACACTAAAGTGGTAAGGACAGATTTTAATCAGTAATATACTATTGTAATAGGAAACGGAATTCAACTTTGATTTGTACAGATGTGACTGGGCATTCTAAAGGGAAAATGAGGGAACAGCTGTAGTCAGGGAAGGAAAAGTTACAAAATATCGGAAGGAGAGGGTAAGTCCGTATGAAATCTGGGTTTGCCAATTGGCACTTAGCAAGTTAAGCTCCTATCCTCCCAGAGAGCTGGAAGACAGGAGCCCTATCTTCAGGTTTGGGCTGGAACAAACAGTAAATTCTTTTGCAGCCTTGAGCTTTCTCAGACAGCCCTTTGAGGGGAGCAAGTGTCATCCTATGGATGTGGCCTGAGCTGTTAGAAAGTGTGTTAGTGTTTCTTCAAGTCCCTATAGGTCTGATTGAGAATCGAGCTCAGGAGAGCCTGGCTAGCGTTTAGGCAAGGAGGGAAGTTGTGTCAATAGTCCTACAGATGTTATCTTAGAAAAAGGAGTCATTGTAATATTTTGTAATAATATGAGGGAATGACCACGAAAATAATTTATACCTCTTAGAGGTTCATAAAGAATCTCAGGGCAAATAAATTGGAGTTGTAAAGTTTAAAGATGAATTAGGGCTTCCCTGGTGGCGCAGTGGTTGAGAGTCTGCCTGCCAATGCAGGGGACACGGATTTGTGCCCCAGTCCGGGAAGATCCCGCATGCCGCAGAGCGTCTGGGCCCGTGAGCCATGGCCGCTGAGCCTGCGCATCCGGAGCCTGTGCTCCGCAATGGGAGAGGACACAACAGTGAGAGGCCCGTGTACCGCAAAAAAAAAAAAGATGAAATAGATGTTTTTCATTTACAAAAAGACAAATGTTCCAAATTTGGAGACTACTTGGTGATGGCATCGTTGTGAGTAGGATATTTTTGAAGACAAGACAGAACGTGAATATCCACGCGGAGCACAAAACCACACACAACACAGAGGCGACAAGTTTACAATAAGGGAAGGCTTCTCAGGAGTGTCTCATGGTGTGGAGAGAGAAGTTTGCGAATATTTCCAATGATACTGTTATTTATTTTTCCAAAACTTATGTTTCTTTACCCCCAAAACCTCATTATCTGTGTTGACACCAGACCCAGTTCAATGCCTCAGCACTTCATCTTGGCCCAGCTCTGTGGAGGGCCCTGGCAGCTACCGGCCCTCGTTCCCAACCTGCCTGCTGTCCCTCCTACCCCAGGGGCCAAGTGCCAGCCTTCAGACAGCCTCACCCAGCACTTGGGAGCCCCAGCAGAGCCCAAGTCCAGCCCAATGGCTCTCCCCAAACCTACGGCCTCCGTAGTCTCTGCCTGCACCTGGGGAACATAACCTAGAAGGCAAGGAAGTTAAAATGGTTCGTTTTATCTTTTCCCATTCTATTTTCTATTTTTGAGCAAGTGTACATAATGTAATATATTTGTTTATATTCGTGATAATACATAGGAAGCCCATGGTCAAACAGTTTTCACTAATTGGTCTTCACAATCAGAAAAGTCAGGAGTCCATTGCTTTAGACTGTGTGCCTTGAAATACACTCACCCCTGGGTGAGGGCAGGGAAAGGGAGGAACAGCCCACTGTCATACACCTCTGGGTGGAAGAGCAGCTTCCTGGGGCCTACGAGGGAAGGATGGGGTGATCTTGTCTAGATATCAAGCCTTTAGAGGATCCAACTTGTAATATTACCCAGAAGTATTATCTGAGGGGATCTTCCCTTTAGATGTGATGCCCTAGTAACACAGAGCATGCACGGTGCCTTAGTAAATATTCTTCTGGAGTAACAATAGTCTCCTAAGTATTCACTCACAACTTGGCCATCATTTGCTCTGTCCGTCTTTTTGTTCTGGCATTCTTTTCATCCTCCTTAGGGCCAAGTTAAGTCTCCGTAAGTTCTACACACAGAAAATAAGGTGGAACCCACCCTATCCCCCAAGGTGTAATTAAAACACAGTGTAAGAACACAGTTCTGACTACTTGAAGACTTTGAGGTTTTTTTTCCCAATATCCTATATCAAATTTTATTCCAAAAATATTGACTCACTTTTTTTGGTGTCTCTGATTTGGTACAAACCTTGCTTAGTCTGCCTGCGGTGATTCTAACACAGGGTCTCCTTGGGGAGCCCCTGCTGGCCTCCCTGCTGTGGCCCACTTCCTGCTACCCTATGCTGGGCTCTATCCCTGTCTTACTCTCTCTCATTTGTCTTCCTACACTGATTCTTGGCCATCTTCAATCCATTCTTCACACTGCCATCAGAGATCTTGTTAAGTGTAGTTTTGAACATGTGTCTCCGCTTACCAAAACCACTCTGTGCTATCCATTGCTCCATGGATCCACCTTTAAAAAAGAGCCAAGGATCTGAATAAACATCTCTTCAAAGATGATATACAACAAGTGCATGAAAAGATGTTTAACATCATTAGCTATCAGGGAAATGCAAATAAAACCATGATGAAGTACCAATTCACATCCAGTAGGACAGCTATAATCAAAAAAACCATAACGAGTGTTAGCACAGATGTGGAAAAATTGGAAACCTTGCACATTGCTGGTGGAAATGTAAAATGATGCAGCCACTTTGAAAAACAGTTTAGCAGTTCTTAAAAATGTTAAGCATACAATGACCATGTGACCCAGCAAATCTGCTCCTAGGTATATTCCTAAGAGAAATGAAAATATACATCTACACAAAAACTTACACACAAATGTTCACAGCAGTATTATTCACAAGAGCTGAAAAGTGGAAACAACCTGAATGTCCACCAATGGATGAATGGATAAACAAAAAGGGTTTATCCACACAGTGGAATATTATTCAGCCATGAAAAGGAACGACACATGGATACAGGCTACAACATGGATGAACCTTGAAAACCCTATACTAAATGAATGAAATCAATCACAAAAACCACATATTGTATGATTCCATTTATATGAAATGTCCAGAATAAACAAATCTACAGAGACAGAAAGCAGCTGTCGTGGCTGTGTAGGACTGGGAGAGGAGGTTGGGAGAAATGGTGAGTAACAAGAAATGGGGTTACAAGATTTCCTTTCAGGTGATGAAAATGTTCTAAAATTGATTGCAGGAACCTCCCTGGTGGCGCAGTGGTTAAGAATCCACCTGCCAACGCAGGGGACAGGGGTTAGATCCCTGGTCTGGAAAGATCCCACATGCCGCGGAGCAACTAAGCCTGTGTGCCACAACTACTGAGCCTGAGCTCTGGAGCCCGTGAACCACAACTACTGAAGCCCACGCACCTAGAGCCCATGCTCCACAACAAGAGAAGCCACCCCAATGAGAAGCCCGTGCACCGCAACAAAGAGTAACCCCTGCTCGCTGCAGCTAGAGAAAGCCCTCATGCAGCAATGAAGACCCAATGCAGCCAAAAAATAAAATAAAATAAAATAAAATTGATTGTAGTGTTGGTTGCACAACTTTATGAATAAACTACAAACCATTAAATTGTACACTCTTTTTTTTTTTTTTTTTTGCGGTACGCGGGCCTCTCACTGTTGTGGCCTCTCCCGTTGCGGAGCACAGGCTCCGGACGCGCAGGCTCAGCGGCCATGGCTCACGGGCCCAGCCGCTCCGCGGCATGTGGGATCTTCCTGGACCGGGGCACGAACCCGTGTCCCCTGCATCGGCAGGCGGACTCTCAACCACTGTGCCACCAGGGAAGCCCTAAATTGTACACTCTTAAAAATTAAAAAAAAAACTCTTAGGACAGTGGCGATACTTTGTGTGATACTATAATGGTGCACACATGTCCTACATTTGTCAAAATTCATAGAATGTTCAAGCCCAAGAGTGAGCCCCAATGTAAACTCTGGACTCTGGGTGATGATGATGTATCACTGTAGGTCCATCCTTTGTAACAAATGGACCCCTCTGGTGGGAGATGTCAATAGTGGGAGAGTCTGAGCATGTATGTCATGGAGGGTATAGGAAACTCTGTACTTTCTGCTCAAATTTGCTGTGAACCTAAAACTGCCCTAAAAAATAAATCTATTAAGACAATGACAATGACAACAACTCTGGATGTCTTCCCACTGCATTGGGGATAAATGCATCTTCATTGTCATTACCAAGGAGGGTGAGGCTCTGGGCCTTGGACATGCTACTTCCTTTGCCTGGAATACTCTCTTCCCTCCTCCCACTTCCACCTTTAATTCCCACTCAGCTCAGCACCCACCCGCCCAAGAAAGCTTTCTCTGACTCCCCAGACCCGGTCAGTTTAAGTCCTCTTGTCAAAAGCTTATTATTATTGTTCATCTTCCACCAAAGGTATAGTCCATCAGGGCAGGATAACTTCTGCCTATTCATGGCTGAGTCCCTAGAATGTAATGCAGAGGCATTCAGTACTTATTTGAGGAATGCCTGAACAAAGCTGCTTAATATTTACAAAGAGTGACTACATTCATTTCCTATTTAAACCACTCAAACTTGGAAGATGGGCATATTTACATCATTTGATAAATAAAGAAAGCTGAGACTCAGACAAGTCAGATGATGCTTTAAAAAGCAGTAGAGTTAGGATTAGAATGTGTATATTTTAATTCAAGTCCAATATTACCTCCACTGTTCCACAGTGCTAATCTCCAACACTTAAAATTTATCAGTCACTTAAATATATTATACATATTTGTTCTAATTGAAGCTTTTGTGAGTGTTGGGGATTTTCCTACTCATATTATTATCCAAGACACTATGGTTTCAGCAAAGTGTCTGCTTCATCTATGCAAGCTTCAGCCACTTTATTCCTAGTTGCATGTGTATAAACACCCAGAATTGTGTACACAGTATACATATGCGTGAGTCAATGCATGTGGTGTATCAACTATATGGTTTATAATATACTAAAATATCTTAAACTTCCTGTGTATAGCCTACAGATTAACAGTTGGCTTGCAGACCTTGTTAAGTATACTCAGTGTGGTAGAGGGCTCCTTTTTACAAGGTAAAAAATGATAGTGTAAGGATGTTTAAACATACTGGAGAAAGAGGAGGGTCTACAGCACTGGCCCCACCAGGAAAGTTCAAGGAAAGGCCAGGGAGACAAGAGCTCCTCAGAGGTACCCACCCCACCCTGGAGGCTGTAGTAACTGAAAACTATCAAAAGAGAAAAACAAGACTGTTGGACTCTTAAATTCAAAAAGAAGCTAGTTTTCAAAGAAGACGAACTTCTACTGATGATCACACATTTGTTCCAATAGGGACAATACAAACCAGGGCAGATGGAAAACAAAACAAATTTTACAAGTCAATGTATAGGCAAACATTCCAAAACAAATGAGCTTTGAGGGTCAACAAATATTAAATCATTTAAAAATCTGTTTGAGAACCTATTTAGAGTTGAGTGCTATACAAGATAGCATGGGCAAAGTATGTCATTAAAGTCTCTTCCCTCAGGGATAGGATAAAAATATTACCATTTCACTAATTTTGCATTTTATTACATAGTGCTTGAACTCAGAAAACATTTTCTGATGCTGCAAAAAAAAGTGCTTATTCTTCATAATGTAAATCTAAGCTATGGCAGATTTCTAAATATCCCTTACTCTGGATATTACCAACTCTTCGGACCATAGTAGCCAAGTTGCAAAATATAAAAATGAACAACTGATAGCTCATCAAAATAGCTGCATTGATTGTGCATTTCAATATAACCTCAAAATATATAATGTCAAGAGTGGGCTTCTGGGAGCTGGAGATCATATTAAAATTTTTAAGTATGAAACTAAAAGATATATTTTAAACAAAAAAGTATTGTCTTTTCTCACATACACATCCCCTAGGGTACCCATGGGGTATGTAAGAATCTTCCCCTACCTGGTCTTCTGGAAGGACTGGTACCTAATCTACAGACCTTATTCAAATCTCACCAGTTTTCCTATGAGATTTTTCTAATTCAGGATCCAATTCAGGATCACATGTTGTCTTTAGTCATCATGTTTCCTGTCACCGTTACTCTGGAATCATCTTTTAGTCTTTTTTTTTTGTCCTTTATGATCTTGACACTTTTCAAGAATACTGGCCAATTAATTTGGATAACGTTCCTCAATTTGGGTTTGCCTGCTGTGTCCTCGTGATTAGATTCAGGTTATGAACCTTGAGCACGGAAGTCTTGTGCGCTTCTCAATGCCTCACACAAAGGATCACACAGTCTCAACTTGCCTGTCCCACTGCTGGTGATGGTAACTCTGATCTCTTGGCTGAGTTGTGTGTCTGCCAGTTTCCTTCACTGTAAATTGATTACTTTTCTCTTTGTAAGTAATAAGTGTCTTGTGGGGGGGGGTACCTCGAGATGATGTAAGTGTCCTGTTTCTCATCATACTTTTGTCCCTTAATTTTAGCTTCCATTGATGATCCTTGTTTGGGATAATTACATCTGTGGTATTTGCCAAATGGTGATTTTCTATTTCTTCATATCTCCTACTGAGAAAAGAGCTCCCCCTTCTCCCTTGATTTCTTTTTTCAATTACATATTTCTATCAGAATGGAATTGTGGATATGTTCCTAGTTCCATTCACTGAGAGGAGCTAGAAGCAATGGCATCTGATACCAATAAACTCACCTGGTGTCTAAAACTTCTATCCCATTCTGATTCCAGGTCAGGGCCAAGCAAAGTACCGGAGAACCCTGGAACGTCTTCCTTCCTGGAAAGTAAGATAGATCTCTCTAAGCCCGGTTCCCTGAAGGGCTGTCTGAGAAATTCTAGAGGAAAAGTAATATCTTTTAATAAACAATTTTATGCTAAAACTAGTTAGAATAGGTATTTTTCTGCAACTAAGAGCCCCATTACACTCAAACTGATCTACATAGAGATTCTATGAGGAAGATTCTATTATCGTTGATGCTATTTTACAGATGAAGAAACGGAAGCAAAGAGTGGCTCAAGAACCCTAAGCTAGTAAGCAGGAAGGCAGGATTTGAATTTAGGTAGTTTAATTCCAAAGCCCATACTATTGTCCTTTATATTATGTTACCCCCATGAACCTAGCAGACCAGGAGAAGAGGATGAAAGGGAAGAAGAGGGGGGTAGGAGAAACAGATGAAAAAACAGATGCTCGGAGAGTTTAAATAATTTATCCATAGCCAAACCTGTAAGTGATACTAGGTTCAAACACAGATGTGTGGATTCAAACCTTATGTACTTTTCACAACACCGCGTTTAAATTACTAGCTGTACTCATCTGAAATTAAGAGCTTATTGAAGGTAAGGCTGTGCTATAGGCCAGTTGCTGCTGTCATAGCAGCAACCTCATTTTCTTTTGATCATAAGGATCCATCAGCCTATCCTTTATTGCTCTTCATTCCACAGCATGAGAAAGGTCTAGGGATTCTCAAGCCCCAGACAAGCAGAACCAACATTATGACCCTAGAGGATGAGTCTTACTCTAATCCAGGAGCGCCTACAGTCTTGGGGGTAGGAAGTGAATATTTGGCAAGTGGGTCATTAATTGTAATAGTGCCAAAAGGCATCCCCGCTTCCATCTCTTGGTTTCCGGACTCTTGAATTCTGACTGTGAAAGAAATAGCAGCAAAGAGCATATACTACATCATGTAGGACACCACTCCAACTTCATGAGGTGTCTCTGAGGTAGTGTAATTCCTGAGTCTTTAATACATTAATTTTCATGTTCTCTATGACTTCCTGGGTGAAGGGATACATACTAGAGCAGAGGACCCTACCTGTATCAACCATACCTTTTTATTTTCTGTATGCTGGTGCTTGGATATCTGAGGCCTTGTTGACCCTAAGGTATCCTCCGGGAATAGCCAGTCCCTGGAGATAGTCAGAGACTGGCTTGTGAGTATACCTTTCATATGCAAACGAACCAATCCAAAGCCACACTCCCACCCTCTCTGCTCTCTGGCTTTTATACTCCAGGCCACTATCTCCCTGCCCTAATCACCACAGAACCAGGTTCCTGACAACTTGGGACAGGCCCTATGCCTCAGAGCCCTGCAATTACTTAGACTAGCCTGTTTACCCCGCTTTCTTATCCCCCTGCAGAAGCCACAGTAAAAGCCTCTCAACCATGTTTCCTCTCTCCCTTTGCTCCTTGACTGACTCTGGTGCTTCCTCATGTGCCCCCCACCGTGTGGCATACCCCTTCCTCCTTGGAGCTGTGAGTAATAAGCTGTCTTTTCAATGGCAATTGTCTCCTGATCTATTGGCCTCACCATACCTATATTTTAAAACACCTCCCATAGCAGCTCATTGCCTTAGTTTGCTCACTGTAAAGTCAGTTCCTTGAACAGAAGCAATATTGTGTAAGATACTGTCATGGTGAATGATAACTTCAGGGATTGTTTTCCTTGCAGAAGCATGGCAGACAGACAGCATGAATTTAAATCTAGAATGTTTGTCCTTTTCATGAGAACGAATCGCTTCTCCCTCAATGATAGGAGGGGCTAAAAATAAATACCTGCCTCTGGGTCAGCTAGGTTCCCATGAGGTATGGTGCTGTATTGGGGGCTCAATTTTGTTGCAGCTGGAAAGTAGCTAGCAAAGCCTTGGTGAAGCTAAGTTTAGTTTTAGAGCCTGTGTAGTCCCCTGCCCCTGCACCGTGGCTCCTTTGTTTGTGAACCCACGGAGCTAGCACGAGGGTGGCTGGGAAAAGAGACTCACAGCCACCCGTCTCATCCACCTGATTGTTGAGGGCTCCTCTGCACAGGACAACTTTTGTAATCCAACAGCCCTGCAAAATCAGATTCAGAACCTGCTTTTCAACTGTGTCTTCCCTGTAGCTAAAATAGGTAAGGGGTTCTTCTAGGACCATCAAAGAAACATCTTGGTCGTCAAAGAAATCCGCATTAGTCATCTACTGCTGTGTGACAGACTATGCAAAACGTAGTGGTGCAAAGCAACACACATTTATTATCATTACCTCACATTTTTTCCATGGGTCATGAATCCAAGTGTGGCTGAGCTGGGTGCCTCTGGCTCAAAGTCTTTCATGAGGTTCCAGTCAAGCTCCAGGCTGGGGCTCTGGTTTCATCTGCAGACTCGCTTGGAGATGGGGGAGGGGTTTTCTTCCAAGCTTACTCACGTGGTTGTTGGCAGACCTTGGCCCCTAAACATATGGGCCTCTCCACAGGGTTGCCTTGTGCCATGTCAGCTGGCTTCCTTTAGGTGAACCGTCCAAGGCAGAGAAATGCAAGCCACAGTCTTGTTATAACCTAATCTTGGGAGTGACACTCCTTCACTTTTCCATATTCCATTCATTAGCAATGAGTCAACAAACTCAGCCCACACTCAGGGGAGGGTCACACAAGGTATGAAGCCTAAGAGATGGGGCTCAGTGGGGTCATCCTGGAGGCAGCCTACCCCATACGCCTTGAGTTGAGAGTTTAAAACCTTGAGTTTTTTATTTTCTTTCATTCAGCTTTCCAGGAATCAGAAGTAGCCAATTTATCTCACAGTTTTGTTATTCTTAATGTCCTCCATGTTGGTCCAGAGCAGGAGCCTGTCCTTCATGGCTCTTCATCTTTGATGAACGCAGACTATAATTTAAGCAAATGTTTCACCACTGCATCCCATGGCCATCACTGCTCCACCTTCTAATATCAACTGGATCCAATGCTAGACCCTCGTTTCTCAAGGCTCTATTACCTACAACCACTTCTGATACTAATTTTCACACTAGTTTGGGTTTTTAACTGAAGACAACAGAGTAAACTTTAGCTACCGGAAATTAAAGTTATCTATTAGCTTTGAGAATTTCTGAGAGTGCCAGAGAACCAGGCTTGGCTGGGGAAAATGCCCAGTGTGGAACAGGACTCTTCTAGTAATAAACAACTACCATCAGGTCCTCCCACTCAGCAGAACTGACAGGGCAGGCTGCACACCAGAACTTCTGCCAGGCCAGCCTGGAGAGGTCTGCTTGCTCCAGCAGAAAATGCACTTTCCTTTCTCGTGTTGCTCATGGCCATCTCCCAGACTTACCAGGTGCATCTGCTAATTAGAACCCAGGTCACAGGTAGCACCCTACCTGCAAGGAATCTGGCAAATACAGAGTCTATCTCCCAGCCTCTATCATACAGAGCAAAGTTGGAAGGGATTGAGTATACATATTTTCAATATTTGCAGCAATATGCTCAGTACCTAGAAGGGTAGCTAGCATGTAGCAAGTCCTCTAGAAGTTCTAAGATATTTTTTCCTTTTTTTGTCTTCCTTTTTTTATTAAAAATTGTTTTTCTTTTTTCTAAGATTTTTTAATGTATTTTTTTTTCCTACTTGGCTGACCCGACCTGTTTCACTGCGACTCACTTTCTTATATCACCAAGGACACTAAGACAAAAGTTGCATTTTTCTGAAAAAACCAAAAACTATGTAAAGAGGCAGACAGAAAGGAAGGTAGGAAAGCTCCATTTAGAGGGTGACGGTTAGGGGCTATGCATCATGCTGGGTGTTTCACATATGCTGTCTCTTTTAGGACAGGGCAGATGAAGTCCCCAATACTTCACTGGCCTTCTTTTGGCTAGACTCAGCTATGAAAGTGCTTAAAGATATATCTCACCAAAGGAACCAGGAGAGCAATAGAGAGAGTTGGAGAGGAGCTACCGCCGAGAGGTAGCCCTTTGTCCAGCTCCACTCCAGCAGGGTTAATTTTTTGTGCTCCCACCTGGCTGTCATTTCGAGATACCCAAGGTCACTGTGAATAATAAAATATTTAGGTCCACTCAGCCTCAGAATGGCGTCCTGTACATGACCTCACAGGGTGTTCAGCTGCTTGTCTCTGGTTAAGTAAAGATTGCACTGAAGCCTGAATTCAATTTCTGATCGCTCAATATGAACGCAGAGGGACCAGGAAATCAGTTCCTACCACATAAGCCTCCAGGAGCTGGGGCTTGGTGACCCTTCAGAACTGGGCCTCAGGAGTTGGGATGCAGTTATTGGCTGGACCTCACATAGACCACAGCTCTCCAAATTGTGTTTCAGGAACGGGTGAGGGTGTGCTGAGGTATTGATCTCTGAGCCCTCGGGGATGCCAGGTGGACCCTGGGGCAGCTGGATCCCCAGAATCAGCTGCCCCAGCCAGGAGCATCCTCATCAGCGTCACAGAATGCGGTCTGCATGGCTCGAAAGAAGCCGGGAAGCACTCCCCCAGGGACCTGCTGATTTCCTCCCCTGATGAGCCCTCTCCTTGAAGTCTGCAAGCCCAGACTTAGTTCTCCACTCTTGGATGGTGTCAAAGATCTTGTAGCTTTGTGTGGAGAAGTGAGCCTGGGAGAGGCAAGAAAGAGAGAAGCACTGCTCATAGCACCATATTGAACGAGTTCATTTGGCTAAAGATTAATTAACCTGGAGAAAACATAGCTTTTATGATTGCCAAGACCTTTCACTGACATAAGCTTCAGTGGAGAAAATCTATTCTCCAAATATTTTTCCCTAAAATGTGCCATCATGCTGCTCTGCCATTGTTACCTATGAGACCACGGACAAGGTCATTAACGGATGGGGCTTCTGTTTCCCTGTCTGTAATAAATATTGGACTATGTGGCTTCCATGGTTAATTCTAGATCTAAACTTCCATGAATCCACGTGAAAGCTTAAAGATACTGTCTGTGTGCTAAAATTGGGTAGAGGAATGGCTTTTAAAATGGCACTAGGGCCTTTAATTGAATTCATTGTATTGAATTGGGACAAATGAGATCCCAGGAGAAAATAGTGGCTTTCTGCTTGCCCCTAGTAAAGTCATCATTATAAAAAGCATGAACACCTTCCTGCAATTTCCTTCTTGAACAATTGCAAGAAATGAAGGGTTCATTTTAATCAGTCAGCACTGTGTTTATCACATTACTCATTTTGTATTTAACATCTAAATTAACCGCATGCATTATCGCAGGTAAATGCATTTGTTTTATGAGGTGTATGACACACGGTGGCATTAGCATTATAAAGCACAAAAAGCAAGGATGTTAGTGGCATTTTCTTGAGCTTGGGAGGTAGAGACGGCGAGATGGGATTTCAGCACACAGGCTTGTCTGCCACAAGACCACCTGTCCAAGCTGGGAACCCTCCTTACTGTGAGGCTTGAGACTGACTTTGGTAAGCTTGGCAAGGGCAGAGCACAGGGTGATCAGCTTGGTGCTTTGTGACCACCTGGAGGTCTGGGATAGGGAGGGTGGGAGGGAGACGCAAGAGGGAGGGGACATGCATATATATGTATACATATAGCTGATTCACTTTGTTATACAGCAGAAACTAACACTCCATTGTAAAGCAATTATACTCCAATAAAGATGTTAAAAAAAAGATTGGCAAGGGCTTCTGAACTTGTGGGAGAATGCACCAACAGGTGTAAGCCAGACCCTCTCCTCTCTTCAGCTAACGTGAGGATACCCTGCCTGAGAGTGTGGGCTTCCCTTCCAGACACTAGGACTGGGGGGAGCTCCAGGTCAGCAGGGTGGATCCTCAGAATTCTTAAGTCCCTGCTCGCCATTCCAAGGACGGTGAACTTCCATGCCCTTTCCAAAAGCCACTGTGCACTGAATTTGAGATTACGGGGGGCTTCATTTCTCTTCCCAACAACCGTTTGCCTGGCATCTATTATATGCTGCAAAGATGAATAAGAGGACTTCCCTCCACTGGAGAGCATCATGGTCAAGTCAAATAGGAAAGTAACACCAGGGCAGGGTAAGGGGATGCTAAAAATGCAAATGAAGATCAAAATGTAACAATGCCTCAAGACCAAGCTCAGTCATTAAGACATTACCACCTATGAAAATCCGGAGTCAGTGAGCATTTTTCGCAACGGAGTGAAGTTTTAAAGGCAGGTAACCAGAAATGCCAGGTTTATAGGTCACCAGCTTCCATCTACCGCAAGATTCTCTCTCTGTTCCTGGAGCAGACAGAAGGCTGCTTGGGGGTGGGGAAGCGTGGCCCTGTAATTTATTGCAAAGGCATAAAATCATAACAATGACACAGAAGGCTGTAGGACAGAGTAGCTGCTTCTGCTTCTGGGTTTGTCTGTTTGTTAGTGTAGATCTGAAGTGATGGATTAGGCAGGTTGTCCGGTTTACATCCAGCTTTGAAGGTGTGCACAGCTCAGGCAGCTGCACATTCCAAAGGTCAATTTGAGTAAATCTGAAAAATAAACATCTGTGCGAGAAATCATAAACCAAGCTGTGTCCCTTCAGGATCGGGCTTGGGGTGGTCTGTGGGAAATCTCCTGGGTCCATCTTTTTTTTTTTTTTTTTTTTTTTGTGGTACGCGGGCCTCTCACTGTTGTGGCCTCTCCCATTGCAGAGCACAGGCTCCGGACGCGCAGGCTCAGCGGCCATGGCTCACGGGCCCAGCCGCTCCGTGGCATGTGGGATCTTCCCGGACCGGGGCACAAACCCATGTCCCCTGCATCAGCAGGCGGACTCTCAACTACTGCGCCACCAGGGAAGCCCTGCCTGGATGTAATGTTTTAAAACAGCCTTGGGTAATTGGATCATTGTCACCAGCCAATTCTCTGTTTGACTGAGAATGTTGACTAGATTTTCCAGTCTTATCTCTTATTACTTGGGGTCCAGAAGCAATTGACCTTCCTACCTTTAGGGTCTTTGATTTGTGGACTTTCTCATTCCTTTGATCTCTGCTGGAAAACCAGTCAATTATTGCTATAGGTCATCTCTTTCTTGTAACACCTTACTAAGGCATCCAGTGACAGATTTAGCAGGTCACCTTAACTCCTATCACTACTCTGCCCAGAGCTGTGGCTCGTTAGACCTGAGGTTGCCCTTCCAAGACATGATAGACAACAGATTTGCCAAATACTTGCCATATTTACATGACTTGCTAACCATCCAGCCTACTCCATCAATTTCCTTCTCCACCTGTCACTCAATCACTAAGCCATTGTCACATATTAAAGTTTTTCATTATAGCAGCTGACTTTGAGGCATCATTTTAAAAAAATCTCTGACAGCAATGCTCATTAGCTGATATTACAATGGGCCTCTATCCTCAGTGGTTTAACACAAAAGAATTTTACTCCTTGTCCATGAAGAACAAAATGGCAGCTGGTTGATGAGCAGGAGCTCGTTCTACTCAGGCTTTTCCTAACTGGTGGCTTCCTAGGGCCTTGGGGTCCTCTCCTAAGTCCTCTGTCTCTGGTCAGCAGACAGGGGAAGGCAGCAAAGAGGGTCACCTGCCTGGCATCTATGCAGGCCTGGAAGTTGTGCGCCTCACTGCTGCTCACATTCCTTTGGCCAAAATTTTGTCGTATGGCCTCACCTCTCTTCAAGGTAGGCTGGGAAATGTAGTCCAGCTGTAAGCCCAGAAGAAAGAAAAATGGGTTTGGCAAACAGTCGGCTAGTCCCCATGTCAGGGCACCAGTATAATCCACGTGAACTCAACCCAGGGGACCTGACACCCAGCAAGAAATCTGCAACCCATAGGGAGGGGGTTCACGCTTCCCTCAAATCTTCACTGACACTGAATACCAAAGTAAAATCTTTGATGGGCTAAACTGGTATTTCAAATGTCTGAATGTTCATTTTCTTTGACTTCTTTATGAGGTTGAACATGTTTTCATCAGTTTACTGGTCAATTTTGTGTCTCAATTTATGAGTTGACTTCTGTTTTTCATTTCTTTTTTTTCATTAGAAATTCTTCTTTTATTAATTTATTTATAAGCAGGATTTGTATATTAAAGATGTTAAACTTTGGGCTTCCCTGGTGGCGCAGTGGTTGAGAGTCCGCCTGCCGATGCAGGGGACACGGGTTCATGCCCCGGTCCGGGAGGATCCCACATGCCGTGGAGCGGCTGGGCCCGTGAGCCATGGCCGTTGAGCCTGCGCGTCCGGAGCCTGTGCTCCGCAATGCGAGAGGCCACAACAGTGAGAGGCCCGCGTACAGCAAAAAAAAAAAAAAAAAAAAAAAAAAAAGATGTTAAACTTTGCCTCCAGAAAAAACTCAAAAGTTTTTTTTCCAGTTTACCATTTTTTTCACTTAAGTATTTAATGTTTTTGGAATTTATTTTTGCATAGGATATAAAGTAGGGAATCTAATTTTTTATCTAAACGCTTGGCTTTTTCTCTCCCAAATCTTAACATCACTTAATGAATAATCCATCCTTCCCTCAAAACGCTAGCTGTTGTGTGTGTCCTTCAGCAAGGAGAACAGGGTGACATGAAGAGGCTGATTCCGTGAGCCACTGATGCTGAAATACCACTCTGAAAATAGTGCTCAAAAGCTCTGGTTGGCTTTGTCATTTGGATTTCAAAAAATAAGATATTACTGTACAGCATCTGCAATTCTAATAAAAAGCAATGCCCATGTCAAAATAACCAGCCTGGAATGGCTTAAAGGGGGGGCCCAGGAGACACCCTCCACCTGTGGTCTCGGTTCTGATCTGTACTCCTGGGTCATTTCTCAAGCCTGAAGTCATCTGCTTGGAGTCTCCCAGCTACTGACCGAAGGCCCTTGTTTGCCCTTGAACCACAAGTTTTTGTTCGCTGTTGAGTGCCAGTTTCCTCTTCAGAACCTTGGCTCCCCTTGACAATAATTCTAGTTTTCCCCTATTTGTGAGTCTTCCTGATTTAGCGTGTCCCCAAGATGCTCCCGCTGTGGCTAGATGGCTCTCTTACTTAGCTCTCCTGATCGCACACAAGGAACTCAGTGACATTGGCCACCACTGATTTCTCCATTTCCCCAACTATTAGAACTTCCACATCACAGGCACATAAAATGGTAGAGCTGTAAAGGGTCTTGGAGACCTAATAGGGTACTATCCCCTCATTTGCCAAACGAGGAAAATGAGATGACTTTGTCCAGAATCACACAGCAACTTAATGGTAGGGCCAAGATTTAAACCTGGGACTCTGGCACCTTAATTCAGTTTTCTTTCTGAGTCTCTGTTGTATTCCATATCCTGAGTTGTCTTTCTGGTACAAAAACCTAGCTGATCCAACAGAAGATGCTATGTTAACATCTGAGTGCCCCTGTTGTGACCCAGTGCCCGTACTTCATTAGAATCACCCATATTATAAAGGAGGCAACACGCATTAGAGTATAATCAATACATGTACCTAAAAAAGGAAGCTGCGATGGTGGTGTTAGGATTCTCCACTGTTATTACATCTTAGCTCTTTTAGATCGAGGAGAGACAGTTGGGAAGGAAGGACCTAATTCAATGCCTATGAAATATAGATGAGGTGATTTATAAATTGATGACATGCCATCCATTTTGAATACCGTTAACATTTTAACTCTATTCTACAAATAAAGGCACCAACTCAGCAATTTATGAACAAAAATCTGATTAGCTTTTCTACCCTCATATTCAGAACATTACAGTAGAAGCCCTCGGGGAATCTTTCTGGATGCGCGAGGGATAAGGTGAAATACGTCCCTTCCTGCTCTGGAGATTATGGAACCCCAGGCTTGTTCCTCGTATTGGTTTCAGAGGGCCAGTTGGAGCTGGCCATTGCCGACCCTTCTCTATCTTGCACAGATAAAGGTGCAGAGCAAGTCGACACCCTTCTACATCATTCTATGTAGCTACTTATCTCTTCCCTGGCTGGGCCTCTGCTTCTCCCATTCCCCTTGTAACTCTGAGCTTCTTAGCTGGTAAATACTGTGATTATATTTTCCAAATCTTGAATCAAGGTATACAGTACAAGAGCTTCCTGGGTTTTATACCATTGGCATAAGAAGCAGGCTGTTAGAACCTGTGATGACCAATGTGGGGGCATATATAGATGGGCGAGAAAGAGCTAGAAGACATTTGGGGAGATGGCTGACCATCGAGGATGACCTTTTGGGGTATTCACTGAGAAATAACATACAGAGAAGTTATTTAATTTAGTGGGAAGAGATTATCTTTCAACGGCCTGGAGACCCCCTGTTCGTGATGTTAATATTAAGTCAGAAAAGAAATAAAATGAAATGTCTAAGAAAGGAACCAGCCATTTCTCTCCTTTCCTCTGCTGACCGCTTCAGTGTCACATAGTATTTGCTGTGAATTAAACATCATAATTCTATGTTAAGCATGTTCCTAAAACATATTCTTATATGGCAGTTACAGCCAGCCCAGAAATCACAAATGTAATCGTTTCACATTTTTAAGACTGGAAGCTTTTGGACTCGTTCATTAAAACAGCAATAGAATAAAGTTAACAGTCAGTGACCTACAAAACCAGTAAGCCCAGATAATAAATAACAGGGCTAAAAGTCTCTGAAAGCCCCTGTTCAGGAAGCTGGGCAGGAAATTGCAGTCAAATCTATAAGGTTACGGTCTCCCTTTTCCTAACCAAGCTGAACCAGCAACATTTCCATCTGAAATGGTCCGCTCAGGTCTCCCTGGTCCCAGACAAAATCAGAAGCAAAATAAGAAAAACAGTTTGCAGGAAAGGAAATGCTATAACAAATCTTTTTGTTATATTGTTTGCTGAGTCTTTCTTGGAAAGAGAAGGTCCTATTTTTCTTTAATAATTACCCACCATGGGGAGCAATATTGATATGCTTGCATGGCTGGGCCCCCAGAGGGCATCTTTCCTATGGAAGTTGCAGGGACAACTACACTGGCCTTTAGTAGGATCTGGATTGTTCATGGCTTCAGATTAGGGCAGAAATCTAAAAAAAAATGCAAGACCTAGGCAAGAAATTTACCACTGGTTTAAATATATGCCCCTAATACATATTGCATATGCCCACATATGCACACATATGTACACAGTTATGGTATATAAGTGCATGTTCAAATAGAATGTACTATAAATAGCAGCCTAAAGATTCTAAATTTAGAGGTGATGAATCATTTTATAAAGGAGTTATTTTTAAATAGGTATCCTTACAGGCTTTCTTTAAATAGCAGGATCCCTTCCCTTAGTGCATTTAAAAATGGTACACATTTATATTTACATACGACTTTTCAAGACTACATCTGTTACATATAATAATTTTCATCAGTACGTAGCTCTAGGGTGTGTATAGATTTTACGTGCACACCTCATTATGTTTTAACACAATTAATTCCATAAGTACGGCCAAATAAATGTATTATCTAACATAATACTTTTTGGTGGTGATATGTAGGGATTCACACAAATGAGATTATTTCATTGCCACTTCTTTCTCTGAAAGATCAGTAGTGAGTTAATTGAGATACTAGGTAGGACTTAATAGACCTTGAGTTAGCCTCCTCTTTGTGTCCCCAGCATACCTATGTGTGGCCCCTGACTAAGGGGCCACATCCCTGGCCCTGGGTCCATCATAAGTAACACCTGTCATCAGAGTAGGATCAACCCTACTCAGGTGCACCTGTCTTGAAAATGAGTTAAAAGACTACTAACAACCTCACCACAGAGCCTGAATCACCACCATGAGTTATTTCTCTGGATGAACACTTTATCAATTAAAGGGCCTTGAAAACATTGGCACATTGACCCTCTCAGTATTTAGCGTAATTTAGTTTGTCACCCCATAGCAAGTGAGGCCCTAAGAGGATAAGGCTGAGGAAAGGCCCAGCCTGCAGTGCCAGGCAGCGGTGTGAAGAGAGCCCTGAGGATGTCAATGGTGTGGGAACCTGCAGGGGGCGCAGCGGGGAGCAATGATGTGCCCGCACATGGGGGAGAGGGAGGGAGGGTGACAAAAAGCTCTGTACAGCCCTGCCTTCCAGGAGTGGCCGTCACAATGGTAGGGCAGTCGAGGGGGGGCGGTCCTCTCCTGGATTTCCTGTGCACAGGCCCTTCTGGTATATTCTCCTACTTCTGGGTCCTGTGAACTGTGCCGATACAGAGACACTGAAAATATTGATCCAAATAGACCCAGTTAGCAGCCTTTTCTTCACCAGTTTGGCCTTTGGGCTGGGGAAGAGGGGCATGAAACCACTTTTTAAAACACAACTTGATTCAAATAAATGTTATGGTTATTTAGCCTTTTGAGCTTTTAGGTGATCCTCAACATGGTGTCACAATTTTCCCGGTAATTACCATCAGATTTGCCAAACAGGATCACAGTTCCTTTGGACTCCCTCCTTTCGATGTTTTTCCCCAGAATGTTGGACATCTTCTTTCAGAATCTCCTCTAACTTTATTTATTTTGAATAACAATATTATGACAAAGACTTTTTTTTTTTTTTTTTTTTGCGGTACGCAGGCCTCTCACTGCTGTGGCCTCTCCCATTGCGGAGCACAGGTTCCGTGGCCATGGCTCATGGGCCCAGCAGCTCCGTGGCATGTGGGATCTTCCCGGACCGGGGCACGAACCCGTGTCCCCTGCATCGGCAGGCGGACTCTCAACCACTGTGCCACCAGGGAAGCCCGACAAAGCCATTTTAAGGCATCGTTTTGCATGATCCAGTAGATACTAATCAATTTCCCATAATCCCCAAGAAGCATATTTACTCTTACTCAGTGTGGCCCTCAGATGTTCCAAGAATCCCATATCTGCTTCTGCCAGTAGTTATTTTCAAAATGTTTCTCTTACCCCATCACTGTCTGTATTTTCCTTTTTATTTCTATTGCTAAAGACAGTTTTGAAGAATGAGTGCAATATCTTGGCCATTTCAGACCCAACATTAATTTCATGCCCAGCCTGATTTATTAGCAGACCTATCTTAACTTCAGTATCTCTTTTCCCCTGATGCATTAGTAAAAAAGCCCTCCTATTCCTTTAACCCTTTTTACTATATCTTTACAACTTCCTTGCAAGTCATACATGATATTATTCTGTTCATCTTTCTTTTCTCTCCCTCTAATTCTCAGCATGGCTTTCCCTGACCAGGAAATCTGTACAGAATTATTCTCCAAGTCACAGCAGGTCTTTCAAGGTTCTTCATGTTTTCTCTCCTTGGTGGAATTGTGGTTTTTCTGACACTTAATTATTCTAATAGACAGTTTGGTCTTCTCTGACAGGCGTGGGTTGTTTCTTTGCTTGTTTGAAATGTGCTACATACATGCCTGCTTCGGATCGGTGTCTGTCGGGAGGGGACTGAGCCTGCAGGTCTGCCCTGGGCCCCCCGTGCTCAGGCAGCCAGCCCTGCTCAGTGCTGTGGAGGGGTCAACATTGACCTGAAGGTCATTACGGAACCTCTTCCTTCCAACTCTAGGATAGACAAGGCCTGGGAAGTGGGAAACTTGTCTGCTGTGTCCTCTGACCCACAGCTGGTTAAGAGGATCCAATTTCACTTTGAGTATCCCTAAGGCAAAACTGAGAGAGGGGTAGACAGACTCTACCGCCAGACTCTCTTTTCCTCTTGTAACATCTCCCGTTCACAGGTGTCCAGCATCTCAGTCTGGTCCCCTAGTGCCTTGCGACTTTCCATGAGCACATCACGCCCAGGTCTGCCCTGCCAGGAATGCATAGCCTCAGGGACCATCTCTGCTCTGTCACCATCACTGCTTGGAGGTGGCAGAGGGAGCTGAGCTGAGCTGCCTCAGAAGAGATTGACAAGCCCACGGTGATGCTCCTTAATGGCCCTCAGCCTCCTTAAGTGCTTCTTGGAGGAACCACGGTGTCCTGAGCCCCCCTCCCTGGAATACTGTAGTCAGATAGTGGACTCTTCATTTACTTAACAGAGCAAGTTCAAAAAAACAAACCAAGCATCAGCAACAGGACAGATTGGGTGGAAGAAAAGAAAGGAGAGTAATTATTCCTGCGGGACACATGCTGAGAACTCCAGACCCATCACCTGACTCAGTCCTCAAAAAACCCAGTGATGAAGACACACTCTTCTGGTTTGCCCAGATTGACCAGCTGGTAAGAGTAGTTAAGCCATTGCTTGCTTAGGACTCAGGAATGCATGTGTCCAAGGTTTGGGATGGTGATCATCTATGGTCTCTCTCCTTTGACGTGTTTGGTGTGATGTCACCGTGGGCAGGAGATGGGGGTCTGGCTGGTGGTGTGATGTCACCGTGGGCAGGAGATGGGGGTCTGGCTGGTGTACGCAGGATTGGGTCCCCATCAACAATTCCACACTGACTAGAAGCCATTTAGTACCAATTCCCCCTAAAGGGATCGAGACCTCAAAAGAGGAGATCAGAACTGATGTCTGGGTGGCCTTCTAATCATAGACATAAGTTACCAGCTTGAGATCTTTACATGAAAGCTGGGGAACTCTGATCTCACTTTCAAGCAAATCATGAAAGCTGGGGAACTCTGATCTCACTTTCAAGCAAATCAGCCTCCGAGCTAGTAACCCTAACAGGGGTATTATCCCTGTGCCGTGGGCCTCCCAGGGCTTCACTGTGCATATGCTAACTGGAATGCTCTGGATTATTTGGCTAGGTAGGGATCATCACCCCATACTACAGCTGACTAAGCCTAGGTTCAGAGAGGCTGAATTTCTTGCCAAAGCCACACAGCTAGTAAGGGGCTGGGCCTGGATTTGGACCAGGCAAGTCTGAACAGGTGAACAACATTTTCCCGCCTGCTTTAGCTATTAAAGTGGCAGGATTCAGCTCTTCAGAACTGACCATGGGAAACATGCGAAGACCACACAGTTGCCCAAGAACTGGAGGGAAGAAGCAGAGACCTAGGTGGAGGGTGGCCCGGGAGAGGGAGAGGTGGAGGTGCTCGTTGGAGCAGAGGTGGGGCATCCCTGTAAAGCATCCAGAGCAGAGATGCCCCCGCTGGGTAGCACCCGAAGGCACAAAACCATCTCCAGAATAAAACTGGCTGACCCTGGTCCCCACGCCTGCTGCCCCTAACCATGGGCATAAACGGTTCCCACTCTGACATAGTGGGTGAAGCTGGAGTGGACCTTGAAAATAAACAAGCCGACAAAGCAACAACCAGAAAAAGATGAAAGATTCAAGAAAGAGAAAGAAGGAAGTAAACACATTTCTCAGCCAGGCAGATGCCTGTCCTCTGTGGGTTCATCACATTCAAGTGTATTCATGGCAGCTAGAAGCTGACAGTCAGTTTGAATTGTGAGAATGAATAAAGCATGGTGTAGTGCTATGTATTAAGAATGAGTTCCATTCTGTTATTTAAATTTTAAGCTCTTGTTTATGCCTCCTAAGAAGCTACCTCCTTTCAGAAACTGCTGGAAAGACTGAAAAGAGGAGAATGAACAGAAAACAGTGAGACATGTTTTACCAGATATTTGGCTTTTTATTCTTTAGAACATCAATTCTTCGTCCAGGAGAAACAAATGATAAAGGAAATCTGTTTTTCTATAATCATCATCAGAAAATCGGTTTCTCCTTGGCCCTACTAAATTTTTATTGAACAAATATTTAAAGTGCTTTATCTTGAAAGTGGGCCAAGTTACGAGCCTGCCTAGGGTGTCCACATGCCTGTCTGGCCCTAGTTTCAGATAGGAACTGGAGCTAGCACGGCAGATCTGGCTGGGAGGACAGAGGGAAGGTCAGAAAAGGTCAGCCTAGGGCCAAGCTGGGGGCCGGGCAACAGCCAAGCCTATTCCAAAAGGGTCTGGATGCCAAGATGGAGTTTCATCAGCTCTGTCACTTTTCCAGGACAGCTCCAGGTGTTCCCAGGTAGCCCTGCCCCAGGGAGCTAATCTAAGCATGTCCTTTGTGAAGCCGAGTCCCCAGCAAGGGAGGGGCACACAGGGGAGGTGGGGATGGCAGAAGCGGAGACAGACGTTTCCGCAGCCAGGTGAGTATCTGCGTAGGCAGCAGATTTGCTAGGTGAGCAGGTGCAGAGGAGACGGGGCCCAGAGGGCAGGGCAGAGAGTGTGAGGGGCCCTTGGGCCCCGAGGCTGCAGAAGGTCACTGGTTTGGTCCACTCCCCAGGGTCCACAAGAGAGCCAGCACCTGCCCCCCCACCGCCCGAGAGGCAGCACTTGCCTGACAGCTAAGGGACTCTGGTCCTTCTCCCAGTCCTTCCTGAATGAATGAATTCTGCAGGGGAGACAGAGGAGGAAGGGCGAGCAGACCAGTTCCCTCCCCAGTCTCGGTCCCCAGCTGGAGTGTGGCTGTGGACTGGACAGGAGGAAGGAATTCATCGTTAAACTGTCTGTGAAATTGACATGTGAAACTGGGCCGCACTGTTTTGGTTACTGAAAGTGCCTGGAATGTTATGAAATCTGCCCCAAATGTCATTAAGGGATGGGAAAGGGTGTAGTTGCAGGGAGTGATTTAAAAAAAAACAACAACATAAAAATCTCTCCCTATTTGAATTCATACTGGATTCAGACAATTCAATAAATCAGCTACCCATGTCACGGAGGGTCTAGCCCTGGTGGGGGGGGTAATGCTCTCTCTGTCTGGGTGGAATTAGAGGTAAAGCTGGGAAGGCTGGGAGCCCAGAGCAGCAAACACACAGCCAGAAACCAGAGGGCAGACCTGCGGGCTGGAAAGACAGAGGGGAGGGGAGGCAAGGGGTTGCATGGAGGGGGGCAGCCACGGGGACAGTGGACATGGCAAACACACAAGGCACACGCGGGTGAAAAATGGCAGAGGCATAGGACAGCCAGGTGAAGGACCTACATTCAGATATAACTTCTCTGCATGGGGCTTTGTGCCTGAATAGCTTCTTAAACCCCCCGAGCTCAGACCTCACAGGTATCTGGATTCATTTTCAAGGTGCAGCCTTTCATCTTTGGTAAATGATAGCGAGGTCTAGTTCCTAGCAGTAACAAGAGCAACTGATGATTATTGCGTGATTACCATTTAACCTTCCCGCCAACCATACAAGCCAGGTACTACTATTATCATCCCCGTTCCCAGAGGAGGAAACGGTGGCCCAGAGCGTGTGGCACACAGGGAACTGCCCACCCAAGTTTTTCCCCACCTTCCATTGTCACCTTCTCAGTGGTTTCTGAGAAGTGTCTGCCCAGCCAGGGATGACATTTCCCAGCCCTCCTTGCATCAAAATGCACCTTCTCCACTCTCTCGTCCCATGTTTGCTAGACGCTGACAACTCTGAGGGGACCATGGGGCTGAAAGACAGAGTGACAAGAGGTCCCCAAATCAGGCTGTGGAGGGAAGCTGTGCTCCAGCCAAGATCACTCGCAGTGGGGTGCAGATATCAGTGAAGAGTGAACTTCTATCACACCAAGCTCCTACAGTTTTGAGGTTTGTAGGTTACGCGGCAGCTAGCATTATTCCAACTAGAACAGAGAAGGGGAGTAACTTAGCCAAGGTCACACAGCCAGGGAACGGGAAGACTGGTGATACAGGAATGCCTGGACCACTCAGGCGTACTTCCTTTTGACACAGGTCCCATCTATGGCTCTAGCTCCCTCTGCCCACCCAGGCTCTGCATCTGTCTCCACATCAAGTGCTTATATTCGTGACAGGGCAGATGTGGCTGAACCAAGGAATGGATGCAGGTTAACTCTTGAGTCTGTGCGGTCCCTTCTGGGGCTGGAGGCTCAGCTGTTCTTGAGCCATCTGGGGACTTCCGCTTTTGCCGTTTGCTGAGGACGGACATGAACAGTGAGTGATAACAATAAATGATGCTTATCCAGGGATCCCTGTGTTCCAGGCACAGTGCTTGCACTGCATGGTCTAATTTCATCCTCAGTCTTACGAGTCTTCTGTCAAGTTCATTCGGTAAATGAGGAAACGTGGGTGTTGAGAGGCTGAGCACCGCCCAGGGCCACACAAGCCAAAAGCGGCAGAGCCAGTACTCACAGTACCTCTCTGACCCAGGTCCCTGCTCTGAATCACTGGTCTCCAGATGTTTTGGATTGTGTACTCCATCAGAAAAAAAAAAAAAGTCAGTTTTTAAATACATTTTTTTAACATCTTTATTGGAGTATAATTGCTTTACAATGGTGTGTTAGTTTCTGCTTTATAACAAAGTGAATCAGCTATACATATACTCCCATATCTCTTCCCTCTTGCGTCTCCCTAACTCCCTATCCCACCCCTCTAGGTGGTCACAAAGCACCAAGCTGATCTCCCTGTGCTATGCGGCTGCTTCCCACTAGCTATCTATTTTACATTTGGTAGTGTATATATGTCCGCTATGGTCACTGTGTACATCAGTATCACTAAAGCATGATTTATTTTCTAGCTCTTGAGATAGGAAAAATGAATGATTTCTTTATTTCTTCCCTCCCTCGATGGACTGCCGGGTCCCGCCGAGGGTGGACACGCGCCTTGTGGAGATGTGGTCTGGATCACGCTGTAGATTGCCTGCAGATGCTGGGCCAGACGTGATTCAGTGACAGGGTCCTTTTCCCTGAAGGGCTCCAGGAGTGGCATCGGGTGCATAGGGGAAGGTGGGGAAGCTCTGATCCAGACTTTGTCCATCTTCATCACAAGGGACTGCAAGGTCTGTGGTTTCAAAAGCTCTGTGAGATTCAAACCACTAGAAGGCACGCTTTTTCTGCAGAAAGGTCCAGACCGGGCTGAGAGGTGAAGGGGGCGATAAAGGCCTGGGGACCCCAGGAGCTCTGGTGAGCGCTCTGTCATCTGGGTGTGCTACTGACCCAGCTGGGGGGCAGGTAAATATTCCACAGGGAGAAAAAATTCCCCCATCACCCCACTTCCGTGAGGTCAAGAACCTGCACTTGCCTAGCTTGGCAAGGAGCTGGTGCTGGTGGAGGACAGCCTGTGCCCTCTGGACCTTCTCGGCTGGCACGGCCTCTTCCCAAGGACATGTCAGGATGCCCGCGTGGCAGGCGTCCCAGCCTGGACCAGCCAATCTTGGCCAGTGTCATTCATAAAATATCGAGACACCGAGGGTGCAGGGCACATGCCAAATGGCGGTGGCAGGTTATGTGTAGGGGAGTGTGTGACGGACCTTGACGCCCATTCATTCCTGACTCGTGCCTGGCTCAGGCCCTGCGGCACCTCCTGGGGTCTCGTGGTGTGGACTCAGGCCAGGAGAGCCGGCCCGAAGGTTCTGGAATGAGCAGAAGCAAGCACTCATGGGTTGTGGATGGTCACTTTGTAAGGGTACCACATGCGTTTTTATTTTTATTTATTTATTTATTTATTTTTTTTGCGGTACACGGGCCTCTCACTGCCGTGGCCTCTCCCGTTGCAGAGCACAGGCTCCGGACGCGCAGGCTCAGCGGCCATGGCTCACGGGCCCAGCCGCTCCGCGGCCCGTGAGATCTTCCCGGACCGGGGCATGAACCCGTGTCCCCTGCATCGGCAGGCGGACTCTCAACCACTGCGCCACCAGGGAAGCCCCACATGCGTTTTTAAAATGCTGTTCCATTTTTTTGATTTAAAAAAAAGGAAACAGGGGCTACCCTAGTGGCGCAGTGGTTGAGAGTCCGCCTGCCGATGCGGGGGACACGGGTTCGTGCCCCGGTCCGGGAAGATCCCACATGCCACGGAGCGGCTGGGCCCGTGAGCCATGGCCGCTGAGCCTGCGTGTCCGGAGCCTGTGCTCCGCAACGGGAGAGGCCACGGCAGTGAGAGGCCTGCGTACCGCAAAAAAAAAAAAAAAGGCAACAGTATATATAGAACATGGAATCTCGGCCAAAGATAGGATTTCCTTTTCCTAGAGTTGTTCTTTGGCCTAGAGCTGTTTTCTATGAACTCTGAAAAAACACTGGGCACAAAAAAAAGGCTGCAGACCTTCCTTCTGACCACGCCCAGGACTTCAGGGTAGCAGATCAGTCCTATGGAGGAGGGGCAGGATGTAGGAAAGAGGGATGGGATAAGACCTTGGGTTGCACGGGCGACACATGTCCCAACATCTGTGAGGCCTGCAGAGAAGACCCCAGTCCCTCTCCGCTGTGGAGTGTGCGGGGACAGCCAGGGCCAGAGCAGGCTGCATCGAGAGTCACTTCCTTACGGGAGTGGTGGAGAGACAGTGCCCACTTTCTCAGGCAGGCGACTGCCTCTGACTGATGCGCCCCTTCTTACAGAAACCCCTGCAGCCCTGTTCAGGGAGCCTTTTTCACCCCAGCTGGTTGGACAGAGGAAAAAGGGAATCTGCCTCTAGCCCATTGGTCGGACCCGGGGTGGACGCTGCACTCCCTCACCCCTGCTAAGATCGGCCTATTGCATCTTCTTTTTTTTTCTTTTTAAATTAATTAATTTATTTGTTTTTATTTTTGCCTGCGTTGGGTCTTCGTTGCTGTGCACGGGCTTTCTCTAGTTGCAGCGAGCGGGGGCTACTCTTGGTTGTGGAGCATGGGCTCTAGGCGCACGGACTTCAGTAGTTGTGGCACACGGGCTCTAGAGCTCAGGCTCAGTAGTTGTGGTGCATGGGCTTAGTTGCTCCGCGGCATGTGGGATCTTCCTGGACCAGGGATTGAACCCGTGTCCCCTGCATTGGCAGGCGGATTCTTAACCACTGCGCCACCAGGGAAGCCCTGCATCTTCTTTCTTAGGATTTGGGATCAGGATCAGAGGACTTTCAGAATTCCCTCTGGGGTCTTGAAATATGAAGTGATTAAACACCAAGGCTGGGGCAGCCGTGTCTGATCCACACTCAGAGGAAGGAGGACACTCAGTTTTCAGACAGAGACACAGAGAGAAGATGGGGGTGGAGGTGTTCAGGTGGAGTGGCCCTGGAGAAAGTGGGACCCTGTAGCTGGGTGGTGGTGGGCAGGTAAGGATAGGCGGGGTGAGGGTGAGCTGGGAATACGATCCCACAATTATAATGAGGCCTCAGATTTGTGATCCAGGGTGTCACAGCCCTCGTCCAAAACTGCCTGGGCCCAAAGGGTCTGATATTCTGTTTCCTTTTGCATTAAACTACCAAGAAAATTCAGTGATTTTTGGCTTCACTGGTGGCACAGTGGTTGAGAGTCCTCCTGCTGATGCGGGGGACACGGGTTCGTGCCCCGGTCCGGGAAGATCCCACATGCCGCGGAATGACTGGGCCCGTGAGCCATGGCCACTGAGCCTGCGCGTCCGGAGCCTGTGCTCTGCAACGGGAGAGGCCACAACAGTGAGAGGTCCGCCTACCGCAAAAAAAAAAAAAAATTCAGTGATTTTAAAAGGGCAAAGGAGAGAGCTCATAAGAAGCCCTTTGACCATCCAGGTACCTCCTCGGATGGCCTGAGACGTGGCAGAAATAAACAGTATTATTCTTGGAGTCAATCCTGATATTACCAATAAAGAAGTTTTAAAGGCACAAAAGCCATGGGGCAAGCTGCCGAGGTAGCTAAAAGCAAACACTGCAGGTATGTTTTAAGCCAGCAAGACAAATGAATGGGCCCTGGTGCAATGCTTGCCCTGGCACCCCATGACCCTGGACCACCCACCCAGCTAGCTACAGGGTAGCTCCCTGCCCTGAAGGGATGTGCCCACATCTGGGCCCAGGTAAGGTTGTGGGTGTTTGAACCACGAGCAGGTGAGGTGCTCCTTTTTTCAATAAAAGTTCCCGAAAAGCCTTTTTGGAGGACGCCACACCAAGATACTGCCCAAAGGCGGTATCGGAACAAGCCTGTCCTAAGGCAGCTTAGGTTTCTCCACGTCTCCATCCTTCTGTGCCACCCACCTCTTCCCCCAGCAGTATAAGAAAGTAGCACGGTTTCTGGAGACAGAGAGACGGACCGACTGACAGACAGATTCTGCTATTTACTTACCTTGTAAACTTCAGTGAGTTTTTAACCTCTTTTTACCTCAATGCCCCCATCTGTAAAAGGGACTTAATCATGGTACCCTGCCTTGCAGCATATGTGAAGCTTGAAGCGGTAACACAGGTAAAGCCCTTAGAATTAGGATTGGCATTTAGAGCTCCTTACACTTTAGCCAATGTATTAACATCATTTCAAACCTTGGTCTCCTTGGGACTCTTCCTGTCCTGGTAAGCTTTGTCGTAACCACTCCTCCAGCTACTGGTCCCCGCATTAGTTAGAATCCCATAGAGAGAAAATTAGGAGAGATCCCAGTGGGATCTTCCACTGGGAAGCAGTGGAGCGAGCTGTCAGCTGCCAGCCCTGCTGACCCAAATCTCATTTCTTTCACCACCTTTCCTCTGTGCTTCCGAGTCAATGTTACACACAACTGACTTTCTTTCCTAGCATCTCAGCATTCCAGGTCATCCCAAAACACGATCTCAGCCCACACCCGCTATTCTCACTGGTGCCTCTACCATCAGGAGTGATTCCCCAGAATGCAGGCTTTCCCAGAAACCCGGTAAGAGGATCCAGTCCTGAAGGAATCGCACCTCCATCATGGTCCACGCCAGCGGCCCTGACACGGATGGAGCTGCTCTTTCTCACGATTGCAACACAACTGGCGTCTAAGTTCTTTTCCCAGGTGAAGGTTGGCTGTACTGTGAGAGGTCCTCTGATCACTGAAGCAGCCTTCTCTACCCTCCTACATTTCCCTGGAGTGGGATCTGCAGGGTGGGCTTTGGAAAATCTTTAGGTAAGTGTCACGCTGTCCTGGGCATTGTGCCATTTGCCCTGGCCCCACCCTCTCTAACCAGACCCCCGCCTCTTTCCTCCTTCTCCGTGGTCTACCCCTGGGAAGAGATCTTGGACAAGTATTGTATTTAGGCTAAAAGGACAGGTAAAAGTGGGGGAAGGTGATAGATAGACACTGAATGTAGTCAAGGTAAGATTTTGTTTTAAAATCATCTGAATGTAGAGTCACTGTGACCCTAGGCAGATACGTTTGGGATGCTTCTATTATTTATACCTGGCGGAGGGAATTGATGCCGTCCACTTGGAGATCTCTAATCTAGAAAGAATAAAAGAACGTCATCATCTGACCTGGGTGCAGCTGCAACTTTAATCCTCACTTCGACATAACCCAAGAAACTTTCAGTGACTCCTGTTGCTACTCAATTAAGTTCAAACTTGTCATTTGTTACACAAAACCCTCACCCTCCATCTTTCAACTAGTTTTCGATTATTTCTTTTATATTTGCCGTGTATAATGTTCTCAGGCCAAACAGGATTGTCACCGATTTTCTAGAGACCATGTTCCTAATCCCCCATCCCACCCAGGACCACCACCTGAAGACTTTTCCTTGTGCTGTTCTTTCCGCCTTGAATAACTTCACTCACCTTTGCGCCATGTTGAAATCCAACGTATTTTCTTAAATATACATTATTTTTAGAGCAGTTTTAGGTTCAAAGCAGAAATGAGTGGGAAGTACAGAATGTCCCTATATACCCACTCCCCACACACCGCCTCCCCCATGACAGTGGGACGTTTGTTACAACAGATGAACCTATGGACACATCTTTACCACCCAGAGGCCAGTTTACATTAGGGTTCACTCCTGCTGTTGTGTGTTCTATGGACTTTAATGCCATGTCTCCACCATTATAGTCTCATTCAGAATAATTTCACTGCCCTAAAACGGACACTTTTCGAGGTCAAAAACAAATGCTTCTTGCTTTAATTCAGCATGTATTCAATAAAGCTTTAGTGAGTGCTTACTCTGTTTTAAGTACTAGGAAGCCAAAGCTGAGTCATACCCAGACTTTGAGCTTAAGAGACAACAGTACCATGAGGACGATGGAGACACATCAATGGACAGCGGTGACACAACGTGTCTCAGAGAACGCTGGTTGAAACAAATATCCCTTCAGCAGCTTCCAAGTATGTTTATTCTTGCACACACGACAAATTTTGATCCACAATTTTATCTGTCTCTTGGGCATCCTACCTGGAAAGGCAACGTTGTCTCAGGTAAATGACCAGCGTCAGGTCCTAAGCTGATCTACCAATATAAGTCAAGAAGTTGGTCTTTTAATATCAAAAGTGTTGGGTCCTCTTGACTGCTAAGTTCTGTATCTTCTGGATTGAAACACTAGTCTTGGAACTTGGAGATCCTGCCAACAAGCCTGGATTCCCCTTGGGATACCTCAGTTAAGGTACAGCACTCACTGGTGGCAATTCCTCCACAAAGGCCTAAGGAAGCCTGTGCAGTTTACGGCCATTAAAAGTCCCTAAGGGGCATGTTCATATGCCATCACCCTGTGGATAAGTGGAAAAGGAAGGTTCTCCATCAACATGGAATATTCTAGACACAGTCATCACGGACACCTTCTGTGATGAGAGCTGGAAAAATTCTGACATCTCCAAAAAGGTGAAGAGGGCTTGTTAGCGCCTTAGCTTGGAGTTTAAAGGAAGGTAGTTTCATTAGTCTTTAGGCTTGCCCCTGCGACCTCTGCATGAATCACAGTTCTGACAGAGCAAATTCCTGTGACTTCATTTCAGAGTGAGTCTATGCCTTACTCAGGTGTCCTCTCAACCTGCTTAATGGCTGGCCCCTGGCACAAGTGCCACAGCCCGCCACCACTTTCCTCACTCTTTATGAAATCAAAGTTAAACTGATGGCCTGTTAACACTCTTGGTCCTGGCATGGGCTGCAGAAAAAATATACCTAAAAAAGAAAAGAACCGAGAGCCTGCCAAAAAATATTATCTCCCCAACTAAAGACCTAAATTATTGAAAGACTGTGGCCTAAAGGAGAAATTCTGCTGAACTGATGCAAATGCTGTACTTGGAGAATAATCACACCTGAGGCTGGGGCTTTATTAAATTTCCCTATTTAACTTTGATCCGTAAAGCCTTCTGGCAAAGGGTCTGGAATTTTGGATCCTAGTAACCAGCTTAAGCTGGGTTTGTTTCATTTACTTGGAAGGATACATTCTTCTAATGGGATTCCTCATGCAGACAGCGTTCCTCTCTTGTTTCACAATTCCATCACGCAGTCACAGCAGTCACGCCAGAGAGTCCCCTGTGTGACCCCTCCTAACTTTTGGCCAGACCATCTATGCTAGTATATAACAAAAGACTATTGGCCAGTGAGCTGTGAGGATAAGCAGTGCTTGTGAGTGCGTGCTGCCACCTGCCTCAGGACCACTGTGGGGCAGGAACTGAGAAGCATAGACAAACCTGGCTACTGCCTTTGCCTCCAAATCCGACAGGTCAGATATCAGAAGTCTGACCAACACCTTGGATAAATATCAAATATGATTAAGGCTCATAGCGAGAATGACTACTTCCTGTCTGCTATGAGTAGGATTCCTTCTTAGAGGAGGAAGACCTAGAATTGAGCTGAAATTGAGGGATGATATTGTGAGGTGAAAGAGGTGATGGAAACCTTAAGGAGAATGTATGCAGACCAGACTGGGCAGTAAAGATGGTGAGAAAATTAGCTAGGGTAGAGAGAGAGTAATAATAACTAACACTTACATAGTTAGGACTTACACATATTTAATTTATTGAATCCTTACAGCAGCCCTACAGGTATATGCTATTTATTTATGTATTTTTGGCTGCATTGGGTCTTCACTGCTGCTCACGGGCTTTCTCTAGTTGTGGTGAACAGGGGCTACTCTCCGTTGCGTTGCATGGGCTTCTCACTGCGGTGGCTTCTCTTGTTGTGGAGCACGGGCTCTAGGCATGCGGGCTTCAGTAGTTGTGGCACGTGGGCTCAGTAGTTGTGGCTCATGGGCTTCGTTGCTCCGTGGCACGTGGGATCTTCCTGGACCGGGGCACGAACCCCTGTCCCCTGCATCGGCAGGCGGACTCTCAACCACTGCGCCGTCAGAGAAGCCCTAAAGGATAATTTTTTAACATTCAGAGGAAAACATTTTTTCCTGCTGAGAGTAGTTATAATCTTATCTTAAACAAACCTGTTATATACAAATCTGATTGTCCTAAAAAAAGAAATTAGGTGGTGAGGATTCTTCCCAATAGAATTAAACAGTTTTTGTTGTAAAGAGTGTGGTCAAATGTGATTCACAAAGTGCTATTTACCCATAGATGGGTGTTATGGGAAGTTAAGTAGACCTGGGTTATATTAACAGAGGTATACTCCAGGGACCACTCTGTAAGGTCTCTACAACTGCAATGCTCTAATCTTTTTTAAAATTAATTAATTAATTAATTAATTAATGTATTTATTTATTTTTGGCTGCTCTGGGTCTTCATTGCTGCACACGGGCTTCTTCTAGTGCGGTGGGCGGGGGCTACTTTTCTTTGGGGTACGTGGGCTTCTCACTGCAGTGACTTCTCTTGCTGCAGAGCACGGGCTCTAGGCATGAGGGCTTCAGTAGTTGTGGCTCACAGGCTCAGTAGTTGTGGCGCACAGGCTTAGTTGTTCCGTGGCATGTGGGATCTTCCCAGGCCAGGGATCGAAACTGTGTCCCCTGCATTGGCAGGAGGATTCTTAACCACTGTGCCACCAGGGAAGTCCCTGCAGTGCTCTAATCTTTAGCAGAGCAGTAGCCTAACCAGTCCTTAAGACAACTAGCAACAAATAGAGAAATGTTCTAGGCCAGGGGTTGACAAACTTTTTCTGTAAAGAGTTAATTATTTTGGCTCTATGGGCTATATGATCTGTGTTACAGCTACTCAGCTCTGTCCTTTTAGCAGGAAAGCAGCCATAGATAATCTGTAAAGGAATGGTGTAACTGTGTCCAATAAAACTGTATGTATGGAAGCTGAAATTTGCATTTCATACAATTGTCACATGTCATGAGCTATTATTCTTCTTTGATTTTTCTTCAACCATTTCACAATGTTCATAAGCTATGCAAGAACAGGTGAGGGGCTGCAGGCTGTAAATGCTGACCCCTGTTCTAGCCCATGACACGAGCCTGGTAAATATTAGCTCAGCTTTTGGAAAGAAAAACTAAGATATTAAACTTGGTTATAAATATCTTAATGTGCATTTGGTAGCATGGAATCCACTTGGGTAGTTTTTCCAAAAATTAACAAGAAACATTTCATAGGTGAAGAAATATTTCACTAAGAGATTTTACATATATTTATAAAATTTATATAAATTTAATATATGTAATTTATATATATTATATGTATATTTTATTCATATACATTGAATAAATAGACAATATTGGAAATTATTTTAGTGTTCCTTTTCCATAAGTAAAGAGTTAACCTGTAGACCATTAATTCCTCCTGAAATCTACACTCCTTTCTGCTGCTGACCCCACAGAAATAGACTGTATTCATTTTCTAAGCTGACAAACCTTGAGAAATGCTGCTGATGGAAATTTGAGTAAATTTGCTTTCATCTGCAGATTCCTTTCACCGTGCAGCTCACAGGAATGTTGAGGGCTGTCAGTCACAGCAACTGATATTCTGGGTGAAAAAACTGAGGCACAGAAACATCAGATAATGGTTTTAGAAAGGATGCTGATGCTATCTCTTTACCTACCTGGGGGAGAACCTGTCCTTCTGAAAGGAGCTGTTTATTCAGTTCCTTACTCCAGGCTTGAAAGGAAAGTTTGGGCATCACTGGAGTCCCAGACATGACAAGTATTCATCTCCTTCAGTGATAGGTCCATATCCAATGAGAGTTCTCAAAAAATCCAGGTGATTCTAACCTGAAGGCAAACTTCAAACATTTTTCAGAGCCTGTTGTCATTTTGTCATCCTTAGTTTTGAGAGGCTCCTTATTAGTGGTTGGAATGCTCATTTCTAGCAGGAGGTAACTGCATTCTTTAACTTAAGGCTTTGTAAAAAAAAAAAAAAAAAGAAAAAAGAAAAGAAAAAAGGATGTAATTTTAAGCCAAATATAGTTGCTAGACATAAAAACTTCTGATAAGTAATTTTGACATCAGGCAGCCATTTTGTTCCCAAAGCTACTTCTCATCTGTTTTTTTCAACGTTTGTCCCCCTAAAACACTCCCTCAAGCTATTTTCTGCATATGTGAAACAGACAAGAATTTTGTGCAAAACCTTCGTATGGGAACAAAGCACAATATGCTTTTTTCAGACTACCTAAGCCTCATCTTTCCCCCATGATTCTGAGAAGTTTCCCCCTCCAGACCCCTCTTTGAGAAGCCATTTGCTTGAATGTCGAAGTTGGAATCATATCACTCAAGATCCTTTACAACTCTGACTATCAGATTTCTCTGTGGCACTCATAGTAATTTACTAGATTATGGACTCATTTTTTTCTTTCCAACAAGTCACTAACCCATATATGAGTTGATACAGGATGAGGAATCACATCATCTTCTTCCACTATGATTTCTCATTGGCCACTATCAGGAAAAAGACGAAAAATGTCTACCTCATGCAAAATCCTTTTCAGGATCCAACTATGTCAAAACCTAGTTGATCAATTTCTCAGTACCCCAGAGAGGCAACTAGATCTCTTTTGTACTTTTCCAGCAGAAATGTGGGAGATCCTGGGTGGGTTAGGTGGAGAGAATGCAGTGCAGCTGGACTTCCAGGCAGTCATAAGTATGGATTTCCTTCCGGCTGTAGTGCATTCAATTCTGACCCCATTCCCATGCTACCCTGGCACATCTGCCACTTGTCCAGTGTTTAAGTAGGAATACCCACTTGCCAATGAAGGATAAATAGGTTGAGGGAAGATAAACTCTGATCCAAGCAATGCAGTTAGCAGGAAGAGACCTCAGGGTGGAAATCAAATGGTCTGACCCCATGCTTTGTGTCGCATCCCACCTCCCTCAGGGGAGCCAGCACCGAGTCAGCACAATGGGCCAAACCACGTGGGGACTGGGCAGTGTCGTAAGTGCTATGGTGCCCAGCTCTCTCTTCAGGACTGAGGCAGCTGATACTGAGCAGGGCCCTATGGGGGCTCCTGGGCACAAAGACTTTCTGTGTCCCCTAGTTCTTTGAGTACAGGAAATAGGCTTCATTCAGCCTCCATGGCTTTCCTTGAGTTCCAACGGGCAGATTCAAGAAGCTGTTAATTAGGGAAGGGAGGGGATGCCAGACCAGGGAGAAACAGTCAAGAGAAACAATAGTGCAGCCTTGGGGCAGGGTCCTGGTTCCCCATCAAGGGATACACACAACAATACCTTTGAGCTGTTTTGCAGATGCTGAAACCCCCTCCAGGTGGGAGAAGTTAAGATTAATGAGGGTATGCGGCCCACAAGCACACAGACCCCAGACCAGTTGGAACCCAAGGTTGATGATGCCTACTCTCGATTACCTCACCACCAACCCGTCAGAAGAAGGTCCACGAGCTGATCACCGCTCCTCTTTGAACCATTGCTATAAAACTCCTCACTACCCCCTCCAAGGAGGGACACACGGTTTTGAGGGCATTAGCCCACTGTGGCCCCCTTTGCCTGGCAAAGGAATAAAGCTATTCTTTTCTACTTCACCTAAAACTCTGTGTGTACGATTTAACTTGGTGTCGGGGTACAGAGGCCAGATTCGGCTTCACACCCATTCATTTCCTGAGCTGCTGGACGGTTGGACGCTTATGGTCAGAACTGCTTTGTCGAGGTCATGCCTTCTCCCAAGGCACTGCTTGATCAGGAGGGGAAAAAGAACTGGACCCTAAGGCAGGACAACTCTGAAAGGTTCCCCAAGGATCGGCTGGGGCCTTTGTTGTGACTGCATTGGGGATCAACTCCCCACTCTCCAAAATTCTGTTTGCTTCATTCCCCCATATCCACTCAAATTAAGGACACTCCCTAGTAAACTTCTTCTATGCAAATACCTAGTCAGAATGTTTTTCCAAGGCACCCAGTTTAAAACAAGCAAAAATCTCTCAGGACAGGATTGATTCCTCTTAAAAAGTTCATTCTCTTTACTCCTTTATCCACTATGTACTGAGCTCCTACAATGTTCCAGATACTGTATAAACTTTTGCAATTACAAGGTGAAGAAGAACTGCAATGAAGATTGCTAGCTAGGATCAGCTAAGAAGGCATTTGGAAAATAGAAAAGATAATTAAATAGAAGTATTGACAGTAGGAAAGCAATGTTTGGTTGGTGGGGGAGAATTCAAAACTTGTGGGCCTGAGTGGCTATGTCAGTGTTCCTGAAATACCTGAGGTTTGAAGTTGGCCCTGGGAGGAAAGTGGCTGACGGGGTGGGGTGGGGGAGGAAGAGTTTAAATACCTTTTAATGTTGCACACAAGCCACTGCCTACTTCCTCAGCCTTTTTCCTTCCACTCTTTTGATGCAACTTTATGTTCCACTTGCAATCCCCCTGCAATGTGTCAACTGTTGCTCCCGTCTTTTTTCTTTGCCCAAGCTGTCATCTCTGCAATAATACCCGCCTCCTCTGTTCACTCTTACAAACTTAGTTTGGATATCAGTGAAAATGGCAGAGTAAGGTCCTCTGAAAATTCTCTTCTTCATGAAGGTAATGAGAAAACTTGCAAAAATGTTAAGAATGACCATGTTCAGAAGTCTTGAACTTACCCAAACACCTGCAACAATCCAAGGAGCATTTTTTCAGGGAAAACTGCTGGATCTCAGTAAGATCAGAGAGCTTTGTGACACTTTAACTTGCCCTAATCCCATCCCCCCTGCCCAGCTCCACAATAGTCTTGAAATTAAAAGCCACAACCAGGAGAAAACCAGCAAACTGACAGCCACTGGGGAGAGAAGTTTAGAGATTAAGCAGCTGGTTAGCGGTTGTGGCTGGAGATTTGGGCAGAGACCAAATTCTAAAAGAATTTACATACCCTGTTATTGAATTTGCATTTTATCCTGAAAGGAATGAAGAATCATGCAAAGCTTAAAACTTCATTCCCAGATAACTGTCATTATTTGACCTGTCTTGTAGTTCCCTGGAAGGCTGTTTTTATTTGACCTGACTCACGGTTTGCCTAGTGCAAACAGTTTTTCCCAGGGTGGGAGCATTTATTGAAAACCATCAGAGGCAATTTTTTAGTATCTTGGCTGCCTGAGGCAGCAAACAGTTGGGGCAAACAATTGGTTAACCAAAAAAGCTAAAAAGAAAATCTGGGGCATGGGATGTCCACAGGGGTTTTGGAGAGTTCAGGCAGAGTCCTTGGGATCTAGAAGGCCATGTACATGTGTAGGGCTGTGTGCATGCCCAGGAAAGACCTCTCTGCTAGCACAGCCCCGCTTTAAAGAATGAACTCCAGAATAGCACAGGGTATGGACCAAGCAGTGTTTCCAGGACAGGATGCTGACCAAGCGGGGCCTGGAGTCCCCGACTTTTCCCCTCTGGGTAGCAGGAGCTCATTTCATCAATGGTGGCAGGAGTCGGCAACAGGAGGGAACCTGTTGGGAGCCTCGAGCCAAAGGCTGAGGAGGACAGACTTCCAGGAAGACTGAATCACCGCAGCCTCACCGGAAGCCAATGCCCAGGACCTCGCAGCCAACCCTCTGCCACTCAGGTCCTGCCAGACAGGAGCAGCAGGCACAGTCACCCAGGCAGAAGAGAGGCTGGTGAGCAGGAAGGGCATCATGCCGGATGGCGGAGCTGGACGAAGGGCCCACCAGCTGGCTCCAGCCATGTGCCAACTCTTAGCAGAGCTCAAGGAGCACACACAGAGCAGGCAGGAAGGATGGTGACTGCCTCAACAACTCCGGATGCCCTGCCTGACCGCCTCAGACCTGCCCTGGTAAGCTTGGTGAGCACCACCAAAGGAGAGCCAGTCCTGGGGTCATAAGACAGGAGTTCAAACCAGCAACATCTTACTCATGGGACCCTGAGCAAATTACATTACCTCTCCTGCTCTAAGCAGGGGGCTGTCATGCTGACAAATTAACGTACACAGAGAGCATTTGCAGATGGCAAACTATAGATACATACTACAGTATGTAGTGATCACAGTAGCGTTGCGATCCTCCACTACATTCATCTTCAACTGCTCCTTGTTTGTAGTTCACCTCTGAATATGAAAAATGTGGACCCACTCAAGGGATTAAAGGCTAAAACAACACTGAAGCAATCAGTGGTGATCCCAGATCAATCACTACACAGCTGACAGCATCTCACGGTCTGTAAGGCATGAAGGGTCTGGCTGTTAGCTGGGTCAGCCTCCCCCTCCCTCTCTGAGTTTCACCTTTTGCCGCTCTGAGCATCCTCTCCTACAGTCTCGAGGCCATGCAGTCACTCACCGCAGCAGAAGTGTCATCTGGCCGTGTCCCTGGCTGACGTTGCTGACTCTTTACTTCTCTCTCGCTAGCTCACCTCCTGTCCAGTCCATCCCTGCACTCGACGACAGTTTCCTCAAAGCTCCCAGGACAGAATTTATAGAAATGGTGGGTGTACTGAGTTGTAGCAAAAACAAGTGCCCACATTGATCAAAACTGTTCAAATCCGGGAATGTGTGCAAGTCACCTGTGTGTGCCATGTGCTGGCTGAATTCCTCTGCTTCCACACCTGATGCACGGCAGGGGCCACCATCTCACCTTGGGGGGAAAACCAGGACGATGGATGCAGGCTGAATTCTGTTATTTCTAAACCTTGAAACTGTCTAGCAATTTGAGTCTCTTTCCAATGAGACAGTCCAGATCTTGTAAGTCTGGAAGGTTTTTATCCACCTCATTTTTGTCCATTTCATGTAAACAAATAGTCACGGTTTCCCCCACTATGAGTCACACGCTGTGCTAGAAACTGGACACACAAATGGAGATAAGACACAGCTGTGCCCCTGAGCTCTCACAACCCCTGCAGAAGGGCTTCAAGGGGAAGAGTCAGTTCCCTGGGGGTGTCCCAGGGGGCCCCACCAGGGAGGAGGTTTTTGAGCAGGGTCTTAAAGGATATATACTTTGCCAGGTATCTTAGTCCCTTCCAACAGTTATAACTAACTACTGTACCACGGACTGGGCGGCTTATAAACTACAGAAATTTATTCCTCACAGTTCTGGAGGCTGGAAGTCCAAGACCAAGGCCCCAGCATGGCTGGGTGAGGGCCCCCTTCCAGGGCCCAGCCACTTCATCCTCTCTGTGTCCTCATGTGGCAGAAGGGGCTGGGAGCTCTGGGGGCCTCTTTTATAAGACACTAATCCCATTCACGAGGGCTCCACCCTCAGGACCTCAGCACCAGCATTAAGATTTCAACATAGGAACTTGGGGCGTGGGGATGGGGGACACACAGTCAGACCACAGCACCGGGTGGGGAGCCCCAGGTGCATTCCACGAAGGCTGGGGCAGAGTTTGCAAAGACGCAAGACAGGAATGCACACACAGGACTGGGCGATGGTGTGTCTGGCAGGTGTGAGGGAGCGAAAAAGGCCAGAGAGGAAACTTCCAAGGAAAGGCCTCTGAGGAGGGGACAGCTAAGTGTCACCGTACAGGAAAGCAGGCCCCCAGTGAGCTCATCTCTGAGCTTCCGAAAGATGTCAGGGATGCAGATTTTTTACAAATTTCCTGAATTTTAATTGTTGGTAACCAGTTAAAAAACTATTCAGGCCAACTGTCGTGGATGCTGCGTGCCCGCCTAGAGCCTCACACCCCCCAGCTGCTCTCAATGTTGGCCAGCTCTCTCCGTCCCCAACCCGCCTCTCCCCCTCACCCCTGCATCCTGCCTTCCCCCCTTTGCAACCTGCCTTTCTTTCTCCATCACAAGTGTTTCCTGAAAGCATCCAAGCTGGGTCCCAGGCACTACATCTGTTGAACATGACCTGTCACCTGAGACGTCAGGCAGACAGGTCTGCAGTCCAGAGGTGGCCTTTGGTCCATCTATCTGAGAACTTTGAGCTAGAGCTTGGGGAGAGTTGGGGTCCAGGATGGAGCTGAGGTGGGAGGGAAGCGCCCAGGCTGTGATGCTGAACAGGAAGCTGGACCCCTCCCAGCAGGCTCCCCACTCAGGTCCTGTACCCCGCTTCCTGCTCTTCCCGTCCTCTCACTCCTTCAGGTCACCACGCAAGTGTCACCTGCCCACCTCACTGCACAGCATCACACAAGCCTGTGCACACACCCGTGCCCTCACGCACCCCCCATCTCGTAACTGCGCTGCCTATGGTGGAGAGGGAGGGGCAGGCAGGTTCTGAAACCCAGTCCCCACCCCCATTGCCAGGCCCCAGCCCCGTGGGTCGCATCCCCAGAGGGAGGGAGATGAGCTGGGCACACAGGCTGAGCTGCGTCCTCACACAAAGGACATCTGTCCAGGATCTAGACAGTGTACCTCTACTAATCTGCATAATTAATTTGATTTCATCCTGCACTATACCCCCCTTGTTTTTTTTTTTTACTTATCATCATCCTACATGGTCTATATCTTTTTTCTTTACCTTATTTGTAATCTCTCTCCCTGACTAAAATGTTGGCCCCATGAGTTTAAATCAAAGTTATTTCCCAGGACCTAGAATACTGCCTGATATACGGTAGATATAATGCCTGATGTTGAGTAGATGTAATGCCTGATGTGTAGTAGCTCAATAATGTGTGTTGAATGACTCATGAGTGAGTAGATGGAAGGAAGGACGGAGAAGGAGAGGAGGAAGTGAGGCAGATTAGAGGCAGGGAAATCCATCTATAGGCAATTTTAATAATTAATATGAGAGAGTGTTGAAAACGAAGGTGGCCACAGTGAAGTGAGAAAGAAAGGGCTACAGTTGCTCCGAGTGTCCTGTCCTTTTCTTTTGACTCTCTGCAGCCAATTCCATCAACCGGTAGAGTCCTATAAACCCCACGGTACTCCGTTCCCAGTCCTGCAATTCCACATTCCCACACGCTCAGCTGGAGGCGGCTTCTCCGTGAGCCTGGTGCCCATCATTTCAGTCGCTCGGTTCCTGTTAGCTTTTTCACATTAAAAAACGTTTTTAACATCCCTCCCTCCATTTCTCTCATTTGAATTTTCATTTAAGCCCAACTGATTTCCTAAGAGGTTGAATTCCTTATTGAGTCATTTGTCCCAGGGCTGAAGCAGGATGATGGCTCTGGGGTCCTTGAGCAGAGGCTTTACTGGGAGCCTGGGGTCTGAAGCCACTTAAAGAACCTGCCCTCCTGACCTGGCCGCCCTGACATTCTGAATGGCCCCAGCCAGTGACCTCCCTCTCCTCGGGATGGGGAAGGGGACAGGAGTATCCTTCCCTGGTTCCGCACCCTGCTCAAAGAAAACACTTGCGATCTGGGTGGTATTTGATGCAGTAAGGTTCACAGATGAAAAGCTGATCAGGCTTTGTCTTTTCAGTGAAAGGCCCGGTTCTGAAATGAAGCACAGCAGGTGGGCAGAAACCACTCTCCTTTGCAAAGCTGTCACACATCTGTGACTGATGCTGTTTTGTGCTTTTAAGCAGACACAGCAGCGGCAGCCTGGGAACCTCTGTGTACCTGCTGGTCAGGCTTAGCTTTGGTAGGGGGGTTGACGGGGGAGGAATCGGGGTGATGTTGGGTCCTCCTCCTTTAGGGGCCCACTTTGGAGAGGGAGGGACTGCTGTCTCTACCAGAAAACCCAAATGTGGGTTTTCTGCCTCTCAAAGGAAATCGCTGCCCATGAGAGCTAAAAACAGCTCCTCCCACTGACCAAATTTAAATATATATACATATTCAAATTTGTCATCTTATCCTCCAGTACTGTATACATTTTTAAGATAAACGATCAGAATTTGATGACTGTAACTGGCTTTTCTCTTTGAGGTGTCCTGGGTGGGATGGGGTAGGTGTGGGTTGGTGGACTCCATGGGTGAATTTCTTAATTTAGAATTGGGGGCCAAGGCAGCTGTCTGGGCAAACCCAGATTAATATATTAAAAAGAAATAAAACAAGAAGATTGCTGGAATTGTACCACAAGGAGTACGTTCTGTGTTTGCCATTTTGCTAAGAAAGGATATTTCCTGAGCTTTACCGGTATCCCAAGAGAAGTCTGCTCGCTTCTTTCAATCTCAGCTTTTCAATTCCTGGCCAACCTTCAGAAAGGTAGCACTGGAGAACTTGCCTTTTTCTCTTCTCCTATTGAGTTTACACCACAGGATCTTTCAGAGTGAAGGAAATGGACCTTAATGAGTTTTCAGTCAAAGGAGGCAGAACTCCGGCTTGGAATCTAAGCCCTTCCTGGGGAGGCGGAGACAGCTTTCAGGCTGGAGGCTGGGAGGCTAGGAGGCTGGAGGCTGGGAAGATGGGAGGCTGCTCACCTTGTGTGGAGGGGTGGTGGGCTGTGCAATTCTGCAGGAGGAAATCCTTGTCATCTGATACAGATTCCATGCAGGACTAATTGGCACTCCTGAGCTGACTCATTTTTGGATAAGTTTTCTTCTGATTTTTAAAAGCATCTCAAAAGCCTCTTCTATAAATGATTCTCAAGGACCCTTGCAGAGAGAAATTAGTCCCTTAACTGTAATAAGGGTAGGCTTTGAACCAGGTTTATAACAGTTCCGTGCTTTTAATAATGTCTCCCGATATGGAATACTAAAATCAAAGTTTAGTTTAATTTTGCCTAATTCCTTTTCAGTACAGTATTTTAGTTGTCTACAATTCTCACGTCTACAAGGGGCACATTTTATGAAAAAAGAGGGACATTTATTTTGGCAAATTTAAATATAGCAGAGGAGAGATTTTTTTTCTGTTTTTGATTTTGCTTTGCACACACACACATATATATACATACATATATATTGCTTTCCTGAAAGGCACCTCCTTCCATTCTGGAACATACAATCCAGACTGTGGCCAATTAGTTCTCAGTTTTTCTGAAAACAAGCTTTTATATATAGAGTGGATAAACAATAAGGTCCTACTCTATAGCACAGAAAACTATATTCAATATCCTATTATAAACCATAATGGAAAAGAATATTTAAAAAAAGAATGTATATATATATATATATGTGTGCGTATAACTGAATCACTTTGCTGTACAGCAGAAATTAATGTAACATTGTAAATCAACTATACTTCAATTAAAAACAAACAAACAAACAAAGAAAACAAAGCCTCTCAGAGATAATGTGCTTTTGTTAGCGTTGTTCTTTATTTTGTAGTCCAGGATAGTGTGTAAAAGTATGACCTCCAAAATATTATCAGAGAAACTCTGGCCCACATTCACTCGGGTAGATTATGGCTCCCCTTTGCAGGCAAGGCTTTTTCTGCCCCAGCCGGGTCACTTTGTTGGCTGCGTTCATCCCGCATCCGCTCTGACCGTTGCCTGCTAACAGCTCAAAACTGCCCCTTCTCCAAAGAATGGCCCTCGGACAAAAGGGAGCCCCAGCCCAGGAGATGACACCCTCCTCCCCACCCCACAGGTGATGATGGGCCAATGGAGGTGCAGGGCACAGAAGGCCAAGCCCCTTGCTCATGGTGGGACCAGTTTTATGGTGCAGTTCCTGCTCCAGAGTTCCTCATGGGATCAGGCTGGTGACAGACTCCAGCTGAGACCAAGTCCTTGCTTAGCATCGTCCTTTGCCTATGGTGTTTCCTCCATGGTCCCCAGACAGCACAGACTCAGTAAGTCACAGGCGCCTGAATCTCTGCTCAGGCTGAAGGGCCTGAATTATTTGCATGAACAAGAGGTTATATGCCAACACCTAGACTCAGGTGACCCTCCTTAGAAAAGTATACAAGGTATTTTCACCAAAAAGCTTTCAGAAACAGTGTTTTGTTTTTTCTTTCCTGTGGATAATTTATATCCAAGATATATTCCAAACATAAAAAGTGCTATGTGACATTGTTACCAAGGCTGTTGCTGCATAATCATACCGCTGCCCCTCCCTCAAATGGAAACCAATTACTTTTGTCTAAGTTTCAGGAAGAAGCTGTGAAGAAAAAAAACCAAAAACTGGTCAGAACCAACTAGGTCCAAGATGGCGGAAGAGAGACTTCCAGTAGACCTTTGAGCCTCATTATATACTCATTGTAATACATTAGCATGCTAAATAACACAGCCACCAGTGCCAGGACAGTTGACAGTTGCCATGACAACAACCAGGAAAACCCATACAAGGACTGAATAGGTGAACTGAATCCGTTCCGGGCCCAAACCACACCCCTGTTCTCAGATAAGTCATGAATATTCCTCCCACTCTTTCCAATTCCCTCCATTTTACCTTGACCTCCTATATATTTTATATCTCCGCCCGAATTGGCTTGAGAAGTTGATGTGCGAACTAGGTTCCCACTTCTCTATTCTTTGGCCATTGAATAAAGCTTGTGCCGCTCCTGTCTCAGCATTGGTTTCATTATTGGCTGCAGGAATCTGATCAGAAAAAGAACCTTTCTGGTGGAGACAAGGGGTCTCGGCCTGGGCTAGGACCTCGGCGTGGGTCCAGTCCATCAATTCAGTAACAATATCAGTGCAGCCTAGATCTGGAACACAAACCTAATTACAAAATAGAGGCTGTCCTTCCGCCGAGTTAGTCAGTCGAAATGGCAGTGGCCAAGGCAGTGAGCATCTATTTTGGCTACAATACAATTTAGAAATGTACATTTTTTATAAAGTGATTGTTTAAGATTTAAATTCACTAAGCGAAGAGGAAAAAGAGCATGATGGCGTAGAAGCGGTTTCAATATAAGGTTATGATAACAATAACGAAGCCTCATTTCTTAAGCATGCATACAAACATACACACATACATATAAATAAATGATGTTAGGTTAGGCCAGAAGAAAGGGGGTGTGTGTTGTTAGGGTTTTTTTTTTTTTTGTCCTGTATTAACCCTGGTCCCACTGAACTTAAACAAGGACAAAAGCACTCATTAAAATATGCAATAACTTTGTAGAAAACAGAGCATCAATTTACTCATTCGTAATGACAAATAAAACCATCAAGCAGATTGGAGACTCATGTTTGCTGTTTGGTTTATTCTATCCCTCTAGGCAAACTAACCGGGAAATCAAATTAAAATCAGAATTTTTCTTTGTGAGTGTAGACTCTGAAGAGCAGGGGGGGTTTGGACTACTTGAAATGCTGAGGTCACAGACCTGGGACTGCCAGACCCTCTCCCCCATGGGCATGCCTCCTGCAGAGGGCCCACCTGTGTTCCTGGATCAGGCTGCCCTCTCCTTGCCAGTGGGGACGTCTCATTCTTGTTTCCTTGCACTTCCTTGGCTGGCCAGCTCCCTTTATTCTAACTGCCATATTTTATGCATTCTTTTCTAGAACAATATTTTGATCCTGTGTAACTTTTTTTTCTATCAAAGACATATGGTCATTATGAGACCTTCGGACAAAGTAAAGGCTCTCCACTGCCTAGAGATCACCTCTGAGCAAAGGCAGCAGGGAGTACTTGCCTTGAAGCGAGGAAAAATGAGTGTGGGTAGAATTAAGGATGTTGCCCAGGGCATCGGAAGAGCTAGAGATTATCTTCCTCCTACCCTTAATTATTCTTTCCTTCAGGCTTCAGCAAACTTTTTCTTTAAATAACCTGATAGTAAATAATTTAGGCTTTGGGGGTTGCATGATCTGCATTACAATACTCAGTTCTATGGCTGCATCACAAAAGCAGCTGTAGACTCAGATGAATGGGGTGTGGCTGTGTTCCAATAAACTTTATTTACAAAGAAGCCAGCACATCGCATTGGGCTCAGGGGTCTTAGTTTGCCCTTCCCTACTTCATCATCTAACGTGGCTCCAGAGCAAAACATGGATTTTATGATTAAGAACAAGGTTTATTTTCTAGTCAAACCATTTTGAAATGCTTCTCCCCTTACTTCTGAAATAGACATTTTGTCTGGTATCCGGATCAATTTATAAATAATTGCTCAATGTCCTTGTTGGGAGTGATGGCTGCATGAGAAGTGGAGCATGTTTTCTGCCTGCAAATATTAACAGTGAATTTATCTTTATTTTATATTTTTTATTGAAGTACAGTTGATTTACAATGTTATGTTAGTTTCTGGTGTACAGCAAAGTGATTCAGTTTTATATATATATATATATATATATATATTATATATATATATATGGTTTATACATATATACATATTCCCTTCCATTTCATATTCCCTTCCATTATGGTTTATCACAGGATACTGAATATAGTTCCCTGTGCTACACAGCAGGACCTTGCTGTTATTTATTTTATATGTAGGAGTTTGTATCTGTTAACCCCAAACTCCCAATCCATCCCTCCCCCACCCTTTCCCCTTTGGTAGCCATAAATTTGTTTTCTGTGAGTCTGTTTCTGCTTTGTAAACAAGTTCATTTGTATCATTTTTTTAGATTCCACATATAAGTGATATCATATGGTATTTGTCTTTCTCTTTCTGACTTACTTCACTCAGTAAGATAATCTCTAGGTCCATCCATGTTGCTGCAAATGGCAATATGTCATTCCTTTTTATGGCTGAGTAATATTCCATTGTATATATGTACCACATCTTCTTTACCCATTCATCTGTCAATGGACATTTAGGTTGCTTCCATGTCTTAGCTATTGTGAATAGAGCTGCTATGAACATTGGGATGCATGTATCTTTTTGAATTATAGTTTTGTCTGGATGTATGCCCAGGAGTGGGTGGGATTGCTGGATCGTATGACAACTTTAGTTTTTTGAGGAACCTCCATACTGTCCTCCATAGTGGCTGTACCAATTTACATTCCCACCAACAGTGTAGGAGGGTTCCCTCTTCTCCACCCTCTCCAGCATTTGTTTTTTGTAGACTTCTTAATGATGACCATTCACAGCACGTTTAATGGCCCAGTGACCCAGGCATTCTTCCTCTCAGTACATGGTCTACACGTGTTCACTAAGATGCATGTACAAGAATATTCATGGCAGAACAAAGTAATATTCCAAAACTGAAAACAATCCATGTGTCCACAGAGTAGGAAGGATAAATAAATCATTGTAGATCATACCATAAAATAAAATATGGCAACAAGAATGAACAAACTACAACTGCATGTATCCATGTGGTTGGGTCTTACAAACAGTGCTGAGTAAAAAAAAGAGAACATATGGTTTGATTCCATTTTCATAAAGTTCAAAAATTAATCCATGATATTGAAGGGAAGAATAATGATTTCCCTTGGGAGAGGGGTAGGTAGTGACTGGGAAGGGAAGGGGGGGCCTGGGGTGTTAGTAATATTATGTTTCTTAATCTGGGCACTGACTTCATAGCTACACTCACTTTTCTGTGCGTATATTTAATTTTTTTAAAAATTACAGCAGTCATAATAACAACTGACTTTTATTAAAAGGCAACCATGGGGACTTCCCTGGTGGTCCAGTGGCTAAGACTCCATGCTCCCAGTGCAGGGGGTCTGGGTTCCATCCCTAGTCAGGGAACTAGATCCTGCATGCCACAAGTAAGAGTTTGCATGCCACACCTAATGATCCCGCAGGCTGCAGCTAAGACCCAGCACAGCCAAATAAATAAATAAATATTAAAATAAATAAATAAAAGACTCAAGATTTAAAAACAAACAAATAAAACACAGAAGCAAAACAAACCAAAAAAAGGCAACCATATACCAGGAACTGTGTTAAGCACTTTATACACATTGTCTCCTTTACTCCTCACAAAACTCCTCGAGGGTTTCCCTGGTGGCGCAGTGGTTGAGAGTCTGCCTGCCGATGCGGGGGACACGGGTTCGTGCCCCGGTCCGGGAAGATCCCACATGCCGCGGAGTGGCTGGGCCCGTGAGCCATGGCCGCTGAACCCGCGCGTCCGGATCCTGTGCTCCGCAACGGGAGAGGCCAGAACAGTGAGAGGTCCGTGTACCGAAAAAAAAAAAAATACTCCTTGAAGGTGGTTTCTGAGCCCCATTTTATAGTGAAAACAAGGCTCAGAGAGGTTAAGAAACTTGCTCAAAATCACACAGCTGGTGAGCAGCAGAGCTGCCACTAACAGACAGTGGAATGATACACAGCTTTGTGAAATCAGTCACTAGACAGGGCATCCTAGTGAGAGAGCCTTGTGGGGTTTCAGAGAGAGAGAAGTCTCAGAGATGAGTAGGAGGGGAGACCTGTGCTGTTTTGAAAGACGGGACTGGAGCTTCTATAATAAATACCTACCCTCCAGTTTGTATTGCCATGGGGCAAACAGATGGCCTGGAGATGGAAGGTTTCTCCTGCTCAGCTCACTGGTTCCAAATCAAAATATAATACAGCCCAAGCATGGCCACAATGGAAAGGGTGGTTTTCTTCTGGGAGTGACATATGGTTCCAGAATGAATCCATGCACAGACTCAGCTTCTGTGGGCTATGACCTTGACTGTCACATTGGAAATCAGATTGGATAGAAAAAGATCTTGGGGCTCAGACTCTGAGCGATAAGTAGAGGGGAAGCCGAGAACCCCAACAAGCCAGTCTTCTCTAGGGATCCCGTGGGTCCCACTGCCCCTCCTCCCTCCCTCCCCCGCCCCCTCCTGCAAACACTTATTGGAGAGTTGCTATTTGTAAGGCCAGTGCTAGGCACCGCCGCATCTCAGTTTTTTAAAATGATAGTGTCACTATAACCTGACTCGAATATAAGCTTGTGAAATTATTCATACGTCCCCAAATAGAAATAGAAGAACCTATGACCCAATAAACAAATACTGCAAACATTAGGAACTTTCAAATATAGCTGATTTCCAGCACAGACAGTGGAATGTGAGCTTTTGAAACATTTGTCTGACTCCCTGAAGGTACCAATAAACTTTTATATGGAGGAAACAATGTAGAAAGTAGAACATACACACTATAACATTTTATGTTTTATTTAGCAGCCTACATAAACTCCCCAAGGCTCCGCAGACGATTCTGGTGGGCTGTGCCTTCTGGCATTTAAAAGGGGTTCTCAGAATACTCATCTTCACCATCCTGATGCTTTTCCCTTCAGGGAATTTGTGATTGCTCCTTTCAAAATACTCTTTCCAAAATTTAGTGAAGTAAAAACTATACAAAAGATAATCATTTTTGAGAGAAGCGAGTCATCTATGTTTTGTATCATTAAGTGTGCATAGGAATCGGTTGCTTTAATTGTGTCTAAATACCTTCTCTTTTATGCTGGTTTTGTTTAAGGATGCATACAGAGGCAAAGAGATAGCTATTACGGCTGTAAATTGTGCCTGATACTGAGATTCATAGCTATACAAATAGTGCTCGAGGGAATTAGGGTCTGGTTTAACCATCTCCGTAATGTTCCTATTCCAAGAACAATATTTCATGGGTGTTGTAAAATTTATAAGCCTATATTCACGAGGTCTGCACGGTTCCAGCCAGGCAAGACTGAAAGTGTATTCCCAGCATCCAGTACCTATTAGAAGCTGCCTTCTATTCCAGGTGTCAGAATAAACACAGTATCAGTGGTTAGGGAAGCTGAACTCCACGCGGGGTCTTGGAGCCTGCCCTGGCGAAGGCAAAGTTCAGTGGAAAACTGCCCTCCCCTTTCTGTGACAACTCAGGAGTGTGGAGGGGGGGTGGGGGGGTGGTGGTCACCTCTCTGTCACTGCTACTTCATTAATCCCACCCCCATGGCTGGACAGGAAGAGGCGTGGACTGACTGTGTGCTTGTCACCGTGGGGATGGAGGCACACTGCTCACCCTGCTGCTGGGCTGGGGATGGCTTTCACCATCAGCTTTAAGGATCACGAGAGGTGATCCTTACATTTTCAGGGATTTTGTGAGCCTGTGGTCCAGCACGGCCATGATTAAAGGTGGAATCCCGCAAACTTACAATTAATCAAATATATTGAAAGGTAAAGTTAAATGCTCAAAATTCTTCCTTTCCTCATTTCGCTGTTGTCCCTGCCCTGTGGGTCGGTGGCATCTGGGCAGTGAGCTGTGTGACCTGTGCTCAGAATCAGAAAACCGGGATTTTGAGCCAATCGTTTGTCACTTTTTAGCCTGCAGCTCTTGAAAAGTCACAGACATTGTGTGAACCCTTATTTTTTTCATCAGAAGAATAAGGGTGAGAAGAGTGTCTTCCTTCCTTATGTTCCTTATGTAACAGAGAAGAGCCAAATCGGACTCCATGTTGGATCTGTTTCTTTTAATTTAACCTTTGCTTTGCGCTGCCTTGGTTCACTAAAAGGATACTGTCTATACATAATGGTCCGCCTCGGGGAACCCTGCCCCTCTGCCTAGATATTAAACCAAAGTGCCTTTGTTCAGGGCAACATCCGGCCCCTGTCCACCTGTGGCTGGCTGCAAGAAAGAAGAAATTAACACACCCCCTGCCCGAGGCTGGCCATTCCAGGGGATATTGGCAAAACTTATGGCCTTTTTACTTTACTTCCTCATCTCCTCCCCCTCTCTGTGCTATAAAAGAAACTGGCATCCAGACCCCGATAAAATAGTTATTTTGAGACTTTATTCTGCCATCTTCTTGGTCTGCCGGCCGTCCGACTAACGTCGTCGTATTCCCAGCCTCAACGCCTCATCTCCTATCTATTGGCCTGTCGTGCGGCGAGCAGAGTGAACTTGGACTCTGTAACACTTTGTAGAGTTGTTGAACCTCAGTTCAACGCAGTAAAACATATCTAAGAACAGAATTTGTAAACTATCAAGGGCTCTGTAATGGCCTTGTCACTCCTCACATTGCTCGATCTTCAAAATGTCCCTGGAAGAAGTCTTATTTTAGTATGTAACAGAGATAACACTAACAAAAGTTTGTTTAGTATCATAGAATGCAAAGCCTGGAAGAAATCTTTCAGATCATCTCTTCACCCTGTGCTCTAACTTATGAAAAGTTTTAAGGAACTTAAAAAATTCCCACAACCAGTAAGAGCAAGGACCTGAATGTGAAATCCAGATCTGCCTCCAATCCCACCTCAAAACTCCTTTAAACCCAAACCGAAGGGCTGCTTTGGGATCTCTGGGTCACGAGAAACAAAGACCCATTCAGTTCCCTCTGGAAGAGAACTAGGGGAGGTTATTACAAAGACACGAGTGGGATGATGGGAAAGCTCATGGAAATGACAGTGATGCTGGTAACAGCCCAGCATTGTGTTCTATGTGCCATATATTCCTTTGCTTAATCTTCACATGACCTGAGAATTCTCGCCTCCATTTTACAGATGAGAAGCCAGAGGCATAGACAAGTCAAGTACGTGCAAAATCACAGCCAGCACTGCGCCAGGCTAAGTTATGAACTTGGATCTGTCATGACCTGGGCTCATGACTTGCATGTCATGCTCTTGTAGGAATGCAAACAGCAGGATAGCTGGCCCCTTGGGAACAAAAGCCAGGGGGTGTTTGCTGGATTGCAGGGGGAAGCAGGTGTCTCTTGTAGCATCTGCTTCTCTCTCAGCCTCTGCCCTTTGCTCCAGGCTTCTAACTTCTACTGGCCCGCAGACCACAGTGGTGACTCCAGCTCCACCAGGCACACCCTCCTGTTAGCTCATCCCTGAGTTTCTGAGTTCCAAACTGCCAAGGTCACCTTCTCCCTGGCCCTGCTCCTCTTTTCTAGCCAGGCTGTAACTCACTCACGGCACTTGCAGTCTTTGGGTCCGGCCTCCACTCCTGGTCCAATCAGCTGTGGGCCTGCAGTCTAGACCAGCATGTCCAGGACAGTAGTCTTGTTACAATTTGACTTCCTGGCACCTTTCACGGTCTCCTCGTTGGTAGCTCTTTGTGTATTCTTCGTATCTTCTCCCCTGGACAGCAGGGGCCAGGAGCACAGCACCCACATCCGATCCAGCTTTTTGTCCCAGCATCTAGCACAGGAGCCGGTGGTCCAGGAGGGCTGACCGAAGAGGTGAATTATCATTTGGCTGATGGGGAGGTCAGACTACACTAGTAAAGAGAAGTGTCTAATTTAAATAGTAATCCAGGGAACTGAACGCTTACTACTTTGCCTCAATTCTCTGACTGTTTCAGAAAGTATAAAATCGTTGGTCTTGGGACTTCCCTGGTGGCGCAGTGGTAAGACTCTGCCTGCCAATGCAGGGGACATGGGTTCAAGCCCTGGTCCGAGAAGATCCCACATGCCACGGAGCAACTAAGCCCGTGCACCACAACGACTGAGCCTGCGCTCTAGAGCCAGCGAGCCACAACTACTGAAGCCCGCGCACCTAGAGCCTGGGCTCCACAACAAGAGAAGCCACCTCAATGAGAAGCCCGCACACTGCAACGAAAAGCAGCCCCCGCTCACCACAACTAGAGAAAGCCCACGTGCAGCAACGAAGACCCAACACAGCCAAAAATAAATAAATAAATTTATAAAAAACAAACAAACAAAATAAATAAAATCATTGGTCTTTATTATTTAGATTATTAGGTCAACTCCCAATTTCACTTGGCTGATATCCATCAGACGCAGAGAGCAAGCGTACTTTCTAGCAACAGTAACTGAGTGTAGCCGTGACCCAGAAAAGGGAAGAAAGGAAGCAGCCCCAGTGTCTCCCAGCCCACAGGTCACTCCGGGCTGAGCAGGAAGGGAGCAGCCTCACTAGTGCTTGCCCTACCCTGCTCTCCTCGCCTTCCTGGGCACATCGGAAGACTGTGTTGGGCCCATGTGATTAGTCAGGCCCGTGGGCTCTGAGAAGAAGTGAAGCAAGTCACTTCCAGTTGGAGAGAGTTGAGAGTAGATGTGAGTTTTCCATGTCCCTTCTCTTTCCCATCTCAGTGACATAGGAGGCTGCAGGCTGAGGGCACAGCTACCAGACAGATCACCACGGACGGATACCCTGGAGAGTCACCTGGCTTGCATCTAACTTTGCACAAACCAAAAATAAACCTTAGTTGTATTAAGCTCTTGAGACTTTGTTACCAAGGAATATCATAACCTATCCTGATTAATGCAAGCTTGCAGAACCCTCCAACCATAGCTCTGGCCTGGCTGTGGACTCCCTCAGAGGTCCCCTTCCTCTATTCAGACCCATCAGGTGTGTAGCTCAATGACTCAAAGGTAGCAGTGGTGATGAACTCGAGTGATGATCAGGTAGACCCAGGTTTGAATCACCTCTGATACATCATAGCCATGTGACCTTGGGAGGGTTAAACTCTCTGCTCCTGCTTTTCCTCATTTGTAGGAGGTTGAGGCAATGTTGCAGGCAATGCATGAGGATAAAATAAGGAAATACATACTCAGCATGCCTTCTATTATTTCATATCCCCTCCTGTCCCCTCCTATACCTACCATGTCCCAAACTCTCATAAAGTCACCTGATGCAGGGCTCTTCCCTGACTCTCTAACCAAGGAAGTGCCATGTACCTGCTACAACTTTGTTGGGTCAAATTAAAGGGAACTGAATTACATTGGAACATGAGTGTGATCTGTGAGTGTCTCTGGCAATGGCCAATCTCAACAAATGCCAGACGTGAACCAATGTGGTCACACTTTTGTCCTCCAGTGCCCAGGAGCAACAGATGCTCCAGGAAGATGCAGCGCTTACTTGCTTCCTCACTGTGGCTTTAGAGTAACATACTGGTCTAGACACAGGTCAGGAAGAGTTTGAAGAGTGCCTTCAGCCTTAGGGAGGGTTTTTAATCCAATGTTTACTCCCTGGGCTTAAATAATGGGGCATCATCCAATAATTCTGATTCTTCTTTCATTTGTACTCTAGAAGTGATCCTATAAAATTATAGAGACTGAAGTCCAGACTCTTATCCCCCATGACGTGTGTGTGTGTGTGGCAGGGTGTTCATGACAACAGATGTTACCTAAAAGTCACACATGAGGCATCTAGACAGTTCCCCTCTCAAAGCATCTCACAGTTTTTGGAGTGAATCTAGGTAGTCCCAAAAATGACCCCAATTAAGCAAATTTAACTTTAAGAAAAAATGAGACTTCTCATATATTATTCCCTAAATTGAGATGGTAAAATAACATACAGGAAATTATGTGTGTGAAACAAGTGAGAAAGAGTCTAAGATTAAAAAGCAAAAATAGTGTCCTCAGGGATATAATTAAACAAAATATTGAGCAAAAATCCTTCAGTAAATTATAACCTCCAAGTGTTCTTCAAAAGGAATCCAGGGGCTTCCCTGGTGGCACAGTGGTTGAGAGTCCGCCTGCCGATGCAGGGGACACGGGTTCGTGCCCGGGTCCGGGAGGATCCCACGTGCCGCAGAGCGGCTGGGCCCGTGAGCCGTGGCGTCCGGAGCCTGTGCTCCGCAACGGGAGAGGCCACAACAGTGAGAGGCCCGTGTACCGCAAAAAAAAAAAAAAAAAGAAAGAAAGAAAGAAATCCAGAGGTAGGAATAGAAATGGACAAACCTCCCAGGCACAGGTTCTGACAAACTTCCTGTACTCGGAGCTGGCCTGCATAATCTCTGGCACCAGTGATGGGTGATACAGGTGGCTTGTCTCCCAAAGTTCTAACCATTACTTAACTGGGTAAACTGGAGTGAATACCAGGCAAGTGGCTGGGACTGGATGCAACTATGTCCTTGGATTAGGAGCAAACTAGAAAACATTAATGTAGGATATGGGGTCGGGGTGTCTGCTCGCTCCTCGGAGATTCCCTGGGCAGGTGAGGGAACTTATCTTCCATAGGCCACCTCTTCATTTTTGTTCAAGGTACAGCTATTATCTTCTACTAGAAACTGGTGAAAACCCAAAGTATTTCTCCTGATTTCTCCCCTGAAACCTTCAGCTATTGGATTTAGAAGAAAGGCACTGAGAATGTCATTTCTACAGAATGCCCTGGACTCCACGTCCACTGAGATTTTAGGCAGAAGCCTGGAGCAGGGGCCTCGTTGTGCTGGAAGCTTCTCTCTGTCCTGACCAGATGGGGCTAAAACTAACTAGATGTTAGATCTTTGAGGATCCAACGACCAGGACAACCATGAAACAAAAGCACTTACCTTCACCGGTTCTGATAAAAAATGCAGCATCACCCACTCTGTCCTCTGTTTCATTCCTGCTTTGATGAGGATCTGTGTTTATAGGGAAGCTGTGTCTGCTTCTGCTCCAGGCACCTGCATATGTTTTCTCCTAGTGAGAAAGGGGCTGTTAGTAAAGGTAAATGGACATGGGGCTCAAGCAACTTTTGCAAGCCTGGCAGACTTTTTTTCTACGAGATGTTTTTTTTTAAAAAATTCCTATAGAAAGAGTGTGAATGGTCTTCTTGTCCACTTTCCTGATCTTTAACTTTTCCAGGCAGAGAGAGGGGGACAGAGGCATTGCCAGGATTACCCAGGAGAACCCCACATCCCTCTGGACTGTTTGTGGCAGACAGAGAACCTTAGCTCTTGGGAAGTTCTTCCCAATATTGAACCAGAATCTATCGTCTTCTTGTCTGAAATATTAAAAAAAAAAATCATCCATGGTGGATGTCAACAGGGGAAAAAGCAATTCATTTTTATCCTTCCTCCTTTATTCCTCTTCTACCTTTCTCTTTCATTCCCCAAAGGCAGAATTTAGATAGATGCCAATCACAAGGCACCACAGAGTCCACTGTGAGCTGGAAACAAGAAAATGAAATCAGAAAATGCTTAGCTCAACAAGCCCTCTCTTTGCTGGCTGGGGTCCTCTAATTAAACAGCTGACTGTGTTCACACGCATCTCCTACAGTGGGCATCACGAAAGCCAAGCACTAAACTTCAGGACTCTATTGGAAAGATTTTTCACACAGTATTAAGGGAGAAGCAGCCTTACCTTAACAAAGCTCTACCTCTTTCCTGATGTTAACAGCTGGGCTTAAATATGAAATATCACTTTTGTTTCCTCTTTCCTTGGAAGATGCAGTGTTCACTGACCTAGACAACCCCCAGTGAACTCCAAGCCAATTAGACTTAAGCAAGTGAAAATTACAAAACGAGAATTTCCCTTTCTGTTGGTCTATCAGAGTGAAGACCCGCTCTCTCCCTGCAGTGTTAATAACCAAATATGAAATATTTAAATGGCTGCAAATAGCACCAGTTAAAATTGTTTCCATTCCAAGTAAGCTCAGATGGCTTGCATGTTTTGACCCAATGTCTTTTTATGTTTGATATACTTTCTTAATTAAAAAGTGCACAATGATAAAAAAAAAAAGCATAGGTAATTGTAACATAAATGTTTCTTTCTTTTTTTTTTCTTTTTGCAGTTCGCGGGCCTCTCACTGTTGTGGCCTTTCCTGTTGCGGAGCACAGGCTCCGGTCGTGCAGACTCAGCGGCCATGGCTCACGGGCCCAGCCGCTCTGCGTCATGTGGGATCTTCCCGGACCGGGGCACGAACCCGTGTCCCCTGCATCGGCAGGTGGACTCTCAACCACTGCGCCACCAGGGAAGCCCCACATAAATGTTTCTTAAGTGTAAAATAAAGAAAACAAAGTTTAAAAAGAAAGGCTGAGGTAGGATTCTTTTGTAAGATACATATTTATGTATTGTTGCTTCATTATTTTGGCAACCTAACAAGCCATGGATAGAAGGGGCACTTTTTAATTCTGAAATTGACTTTGGTTTCTGTCTTTGGTTTCTAGGATGTGCTGACCACTTGGCATGGCCAGGAGTTAAGGAGCATAGGAAACATGTAAGGATGCCAAGAGAGGATGGTACTGAGTCCCGAGCACAGGTCACTTCCGGCATGCAATGGGGCCTTCTAGAAAAGTAAATCAGATCAGTCTTTCTCTTTCTTAATATTCTCCATTGTTTCCATTTAGAACAAATGCAAGCCATTGATGGTAGATGTCAGGGCCCTATAAGCAGACCCAATGACTTCTCTCTTTCCCTCACTTACCTCCCTTTAGCCACATTGACTGTCTTTATTTCCTGGGAAACTGAGATTATTCCCCCCTCAAAACCTTTGCCCTTTCTGCTCCCTCTGCTGAGAACATCTTCCTGATATAATTTTTGAGTTGCTGACTCTCTTCCTTCAGGCTCTGCTTAGAAAAAGCGTATCTTTAGAGTGATTTTCTCTGACCACCCAATCTCACCCCACCCCCCTACCTCCAGCTCTCTGTCACGACACTCTCTTTACCTCTTTCATTCCTTCATCATGCATAATGCCTTCAGAAATTATCTTTTTAAACAATCATTTACTGATTTAATACCTGTTTCTCTCAACTGAAATATAAGATCATGGAGGGTAAGGACTTCATTTGTTTTGCTCACCTTGAAGCCCCAGAACCTGAAACAGTGCCTACACAAAGCACATACTCAGTAGATACTTGTTGAACTGGCACATCTGCAAATAGCAACACAAGCATGGGGTTAAACCAGCCTTGCCCTCATGATGCCACAAAAGAGTGTGCTGGTCTTACTAAGTGTTTTTTGTCCAAGCCTCTGGAGAGTTAGGCCTTGCTAAGTCCACTCATTTGGCTAACTGTATCCCAGTACCATGTGATTTTAAATGATAATTCTTAGATAATAGAAGAATTATTAGAATTCTATTAGAATAATAGAATTAATAGAATTATTAGACAATAATAAAATTCCCCTTTGAGAGCCCCTGAGAAAATATTCTAAGAATGGTTCTTAAAGTGACTGAAAATAATAGAAATCAATGTTTAATATTCAGATATTTAAATGATGTTACTTACTCACCAACAATGCAGCATGTGCTTTGAATAGTTTCCTGCTGTGGTGACTAGTCTGAGTTTATCTTTACTAGTTCCCTCAGTCTCATTTCTCCTTCTGACCAGTGGCCAGTGACTGATTGGCAGGTGGGACCCTTACTAGTTATGGCATGATTGTGTGCTCCTTGACCCCTGGGAGGCAAGATAGTGCAGTGGGAAAGAGCAAAGTCTCCTGTTGCAGATGACCTGGGCTGAGTCATGACTCCTCCACTCACAAGCTGTGACTTTGGGCATGCTCCCAAGATGTCCTCTCCCTTAGTATCCTCATCTATAAGATGTAAACTAATAATAGCACCTAGCCTCTGAAGGGTGTTGTATATGATCCAGCAATCTCCCTATTGGGCGTGTACCCTGAGAAAACCATAATTCAAAAAGAGTCATGTACCACAATGTTCACTGCAGCTCTATTTACAATAGCCAGGAGATGGAAACAACCTAAGTGTCTATCGACAGATGAATGGGTAAAGAATATGTGGCACATACATACAATGGAATATTACTCAGGCATAAAAAGAAACAAAACTGAGTTATTTGTAGTGAGGTGGATGGACCTAGAGTCTTTCATACAGAGTGAAGTAAGTCAGAAAGAAAGAAATAAATACCTTATGCTAACACATATATATGGAATCTAAAAAAAAAAAGTTCTGATGAACCTATGGGCAGGACAGGAATAAAGAAACAGGCGTAGAGAATGGAATTGAGGACATGGGGAAGGGGAAGGGTAAGCTGGGACCAAGTGAGAGAGTGGTATGGACATATATACACTACCAAATGTAAAATAGCTAGTGGGAAGCAGCCACATAGTACAGGGAGATCAGCTCGGTGCTTTGTGACCAACTAGAGGGCTGGGATAGGGAGGGTGGGAGGGCATATGGGGATGTATGTATATGTATAGCTGATTCACTGTTATACAGCAGAAACTAACACAACATTGTAAAGCAATTATACTCCAATAAAGATGTTTAAAAAAAAAAGAGTAAGTGAATGTTATAGCACAGGGAACTCTACTCAACATTATGTAACAACCTAAATGGGAAAAGAATTTGAAAAAGAATAGATACATGTATATGTATAACTGCATCACTTTGCTGTACACCTGAAACTAACACAACATTGTTAATCAATTATACTCCAATATAAAATAAAAAGTTAAAAAAAAAGAGTAAGTGAATGAATGTAAGCATTTAGAACATAGTAGAACAGTAACCAGCACAGAGTAAGTGCTGTGCTATCTACTATGCCTGCCCTTAAGGAATTTTCTGTCTAGGAAGGAAAAACAGGACACACAGAGGAAAAGGTAATCAATGATGGCACATCTGATAAAAGCCCAGTGAATACTAGTGACCAGAAATACCATGGGGCTTCAAAGAAAGGGAAAGAGGGCTCTGGGCTCGGACAGCTTAAAAAACACCTTCATTGAGCTACATAAAGCTAAAGCCTTGAGACATGGACACACATCTGTCTGTCTTCTGTGGAAAATTAATTGGATTGGAATGAAATCTCCAGACATTTTGTTCTGAGGTCCCCGCCTGACAAATGGGGTCACTTCAGCTACTATGATGAGGGTGGTCACATCAACCCCTCGGGGTATCATCACACACATAAAGAACCATTTATGATTGTTTGACTGAAGATTTTAAATTCATCTGTTTCAAGCTCAAGGTTTGATAGATGAAAGCACTGTTAGAGAGAAGGGCAAACTTTTTCCTACTCTGCCAGCTAGCTATTGGAAGTCTGACAATTTTGGTTTTATTGTTACCATGCCTAGAGTTTCTTGGAGCTGGCTTTTGCGAAATGGGTTAGCAAATCCAATTTTTGTTCTCTTGACCGGGAAAGGATCAAGAAGGTAACATCTTGAAGGAGAGCCCGAATTCATGTAAGGAATCGCTGTGTGGAATCATGGGGCTTCCATCGGCCCCACCTCCCTGTCCTGCTCTCCTTTCTCTAACTCTGAGTAAGAGGCTGCACGACTCATACCGCACTGTGCACACCTCGCCCACAGGCGCCAGCTGCCCGCGCTGCCCATCTGGGGTTCCTGCTGCTGGATGCCAGGGCATCAGAGACTGGAGGGACCCACATCTTCTGCATTCCCTTCCATTTTAAGTGAGAGAGAACCTCCATCTGTTGGCTTCCTGGGTGTGGAGCCAGTCTTAATCATTTTACTAGAGTGTTTGCTGAGGCATTTGAGGATGGTCCTTTTGCAGCTGTGAGACAAGAGCCAGAGGAGTTTGTCTGGAGAACGGCGTCTGATGGGCAAATGCTTTATTAGAGATAGCTTGTTAACTATGCCATATAGATATAGATACAGATATAAATATATAGACATATAGATATGTAGATATAGGTATCCCCCCTGACAGTATATATACAGACCCATACATGTAAGTATAGATGCAAAGACATATTTCTTTTTGTGTCCAAATGTTGAATGTTCTGTTAAGACCTCTGATGGAGTGCTACCTCAGAGGGAAAATGAAAGATTGTCTCTTATTACAGGCTGTTTCCATGGTAGCTTAATACCCTCGGGTAGTGCCCTGATGATGAGTTATTACTTTTTAGCAAAAACACATTGTAGGGAGATGATTAATAATATAACTTGCATAGCCAAACAACAGGTTAATTTTTCTTACGTTTATTCTCAGAAGGGAACACATACTGATATATGTGGTAATTTCTCTCTACGTCTGACTCACTTCTCTTAGTCCTTTCTTCACAGAGTTAACAAAGGAAGGGAAAAGGAGGATGGATAGACCCTCAGGGACTCCCTCAGGCAAAGCATGTAGGTGGCACCTCAGATGCTGTCTGGAGAAGGAATGTTTTAATCAGGAAAGTCCCCTCTTAAAACTGTCAGACCAAGTGTTCTAGCAGCTATATTCTGTCAGATGTGATTGTACCCATGGCACATCTTAAGCACTGTGGCAGAACTGATATTACAAAATGGTTTGACTGTTTACAAGGGCTTCTGGGAGGAAATTGCGCCTGACATAATGAGAAACCTCTTCCCTGGAGGAGGGACCGAATCTCTGTGGTTCTCGGGTTTGACCAGCCAGCCTCAGAGGCTTAGGACAGTGTCCTCCTTATGGCCAAGATGTGAAGATGGCCCAGGGCCCTTAACAGAATTGCCTATGGGAGAGAGGTGATGACAGGTGTTAGTATAGACCGGAGCCCAGACAAGGCAACATCAGGCTGTGTTGAGAGCTAAAAGGCTTATGGAATTCTCTTAGGAACTGAGAATGTATTTGGTAGCTTAAGAGATTAAATCCCTGGATTTCATGCTGCTTCTACATTCCTAGGAGACCCTCTTCCTCTTCCTCCCTCTAAGTCCCATTTCCCCAGGCAAGTCTTGACACAGGGAAAGACCATCTATCATAAATATTCAACAAATAATCAGGAGGACTATTCCAAATGTTCACGTGGGGATAGATGTTTTAAATCCCCCAAATGCATAGAAATCAGATTATCCTCTTCAACTTAAAGATTTTCAGGCCACATATTCGTCCAGGTATAAAGAAAATATAAGATAACAAACAGTAGGTAAAATTACAATAAATAACTAAGATATCTTCCATCTTCTGCCCTGGACCCACTAATACTCAGAAACTGAAAAACAAACAAATTAAAGACTGTAGCTATATTCTCAGTTACCAAAAATATGTATTCCAAAGTTGATTATATATATACATACATACAAGATAATACATATTATATTACATATAATACTATATATATAATATCTATATTACAGCCCATGGAGAAAGTTGGAGAATAGAAAATGTACTATTTTATTTGTAGATTTATATTTACAGATTTTCAGCAATTTGTTAAAATTGAATTGAGGATTATTTTTACAAGTTTGAAAAAGAAGACATGCCAAGATATTTTATCCAGAAATAGCTTCTGGTGGTTACCAGGTGAAGAATAAAAAAGAAAAAGTAGTGATATCTCTGAGAGAAGGGGAAAGACTGATATGTTTACAGAAGAGAGAAGAAGAATTATTTTCTAAATTGAGGTATAGTTGTCATACAACATAATATTAGTTGCAGGTGTACATCATGATTCGATATTTGCATATACTGGGAAGTGATCACCGCAAGTCTAGTTAACACCCATCGCCACACACAGTTACAAATTTTTTCTTGTGATGAAACTTGTAAGGTCTGCAAGCATCTCTTGGAGATGTTGTGGGTTTGGTTCCAGACCATGGAAATCAAGCGAACATTGTTATAAAATGAGTCACATGAATTTTTTGGTTTCCCCAGTGCATATAAAAGTTGTGCTTACACTATACTGTAGTCTATTAAGTGTGCGATGGCATTATGTCCAAAAAATGTACATACCTTAATTTAAAAAATACTTTATTGCTAACAACAAAAAAGCTAACCATCAACTGAGCCTTCAGTGAGTTGTAGTCTTTTTGCTGATGGAAGGTCTTGCCTCAGTGTTGCCGGCTGCTGACTAATCAGGGTGGTGTTTGCTGAAGATTGGGGTGGCTGTGACAATTTCTTAGAATAAGACAACAATAAAGCTTGCTACATCTATTGACCTTCTTTTCACAAACAATTTCTCTGTAGCAGGCAATGCTTTTTGATAGCATTTTACCCACAGAACTTCTTTCAAAACTGGAGTCAGTCCTCTCAAACCCTGTCACTGCTTTATCAACAAAGTTTATATCATCTGCTAAACCCTTTGTTGTCATTTCAACAATCTTCATAGCATCTTCACCAGGAGGAGCTTCCATCTCAAGAAACCTCTTTCTTGGCTCATGCATAAGAAGTAAGCCCTCATCCATTCGAGTTGTATCCTGAGATTGCAACACTTCAGTCCCATCTTCAGGCTCCTCTTCTAGTTCTCTTGCTATTTCCACCACATCTGCAGTTACTTCCTCCACTGAGGTCTTGAACCCCTCAAAGTCATCCATGAAAGTTGGAATCAACTTCTTCCAGACTCCAGTTAGAGTTGACATTTTGACTTCTTCCTATGAATCGAGAATGTTCTCAATGGCATATAGAATGGTAAATCCTTTCCAGAAGATTTTCAATTTACTTTGCCCAGATCCATCAGAAGAATCACTACCTATGGCAGCTTTAGCCTTATGAAACGTATTTCTTAAATAAAAGATTTGAAAGTTGAAATTAGTCCTTGATCCATGGGTTGCAGCATGGATGTTGTGTTAGCAGGCATGAAAACAACATGAATCTCATTGTACACCTCCATTAAAGCTCTTGGGTGACCAGGTGCATTGTCAATGAGCAGTAATATTTTGAAAGGAATCTTTTTATCTGAGCAGTAGGTCTCAGCACTGGGCTTAAGATATTCAGTAAACCATGTTGTAAACAGATGTGCTGTCATCCAGGCTTTGTTGTTCCATGTATAGAGCACAGGCAGAGTAAATATAGCATAATTCTTAAGGGCCCTAGGATTTTTAGACTGGTAAATGAGCATTGGCTTCTACTTAAAGGAACCAGCTGCATTAGTCCCTAGCAAGAGAGTCCGCCTGTCCTTTGAAGCTTTGAAGCCAAGTGTTGACTTCTCCTCTCTAGCTATTGTTGATGGAAAATTAACCAGTCAGTCTAAGAGAGAAATGGAAAATCTTGTTCAAGCCAAATTGAGGAGTATAACCTGGGAACAGCCTCTCAGAAAGCTCCAAGAACTGTTCTGCCAGTTAGGGGTCAAAGCACAGTTATGTAAGTTTTCAAGACAGAGGGCTGCACATCAAATGATGTATTATTGACAGTTTACACCATCCAGATCTGCAAGTACAAAGTGGTGGGTCATGTGACCCCTTACAAGATCAAGAAGGAATGTTATCTTTTAAAGAGTTATCACCAAAATGTGACACAGAGACACACAGTGAGCAAATACTGTTGGGAAAATGGCACTGATAGACTTACTTGACACAAGGTTGCCACAAAATTTTAATTTGTAAAAAAACGCAATATCTGTGAAGCACAATAAAGGGAACTGCAATAAAACAAGATATGCCTGTACCCTCTTAGTAACTTTCAAACATACAACACAGTATTATTAATTATAGTCACCATCCTGTCCATTACATCTTCAAGGTATTTATTTTATAACTGGAAGTTTGTATCTTTTGACCACCTTCACCCATTTCACCCACCCCTTATTCCCCACCTGTGGCAACCACCAATCTGTTCTCTGTATCTGTGAGCTCAGTTTTTCTGTTCTGTTTTGTTTTGTTTTAAGATTCCACATATACATGAGATCATACGGTATTTCTCTGTCTGACTTATTTCACTTAGCATAATGACCTCAAAGTCCATCCATGTCACAAATGGCAAGATTTCATTCTTTGTTATGGCTGAGTAGTATTCCATTATATATATATATATATACCACATTGTCTTTATCCATTCATCCATCCATGAACATTTAGGTTGCTTTCATGTCTTTTACCAAATATTTAAGGAAGTAATAATACTAATTTATCACAAAATCTTCCATAAAATTAAAGAGGAAAAAACACTTTCTATGTTATTTTATAAGATCAGTGTTGTCCTGATACTAAAACCTAACAAAATAATTAGTAGAAAAGAAAACTAGAGACAAATATCCCTCATAAACACAGATGCAAAAAAACTTTAACGAAATTTTAGTGAATTGACTACATCAATTTGTAAAAAGAAAATGCATCATGACAAATTGGATTTTACCTCTGTGTTTCCAGACTAATTCAATATTCAAAACCCAGCTTTCTTTGGATTAGTGTTTGAATTATATACCTTTTTTCATCCTTTTATTTTTAAACTTTCAGTATCTTTATATTTAAATTGTGTCTCTTACAAATATGCAGAGTGGGGTTTTGTGTTTTAAGACAGTTACTGGGAAGAGGCTGTAGATTTTCTAAAGCTCCCTTTAATTCTGGGCAACGTATTCTGAGCTATGTACTGCCAGCCTTTCTTCTGGGCAACGATATGCCTCCACTAAAGAGAATCTTTACATAATGCTCCCATGTCAGTTCCATGGGGAAAAGATTGTGTCTTCTTGGTTCACTATTGTGTATGTAGTACTTATACCAATTTCTAGAACAAATAAGGTGCTCAGCAAACATTTGTTGAATGAATAAATAAATTTTTGAAAAAACAAAACTGCCAGGCTTCCCTGGTGGCGCAGTGGTTGGGAGTCTGCCTGCCGATGCAGGGGACGCGCATTCATGCCCCGGTCCGGGAGGATCCCACGTGCCGCGGAGCGGCTGTGCCCGTGAGCCATGGCCGCTGAGCCTGCGCGTCCGGAGCCTGTGCTCCACAACGGGAGAGGCCACAGCAGTGAGAGGCCCGTGTACCGCAAAAAAAACCCAAAAAACAAAACTGCCATTTGAAGTACGTATATAGGTAGACCTGGGCTCCAACATCAAAGTGGAGAGGTAGGGAAATGGCTCAAACTAGGGAAATATCAACAGTGTGAAGATGGGTTTTTGACAACTCTCTTGTTATAAAGCATACATCACTGTGAGAAGAAGCTTGGGAAATGGCAAGAGAGGAGGCTTCACTCTTTCTTTTCCTAGCAGCCTGAGAAGTCACAAATATGTCACAATTGCCTACTTCAAGCCCACCTCTGCTTTGGCTTAGTTAAATGCACCCACCTGAGGTGATTTATAAGGACCTCTATCAGAGCTATCGCAGACGGGGGCATGTTTCTTCCATGGAGCCCACTGCTTAGCTTCCTGCAGTGTCAGAATTCATACGTTGAAAATAATGCAATGACATTCCTTTGAAAATATTCTGTAATTCAGCCTTGGCCTATCCATGAGCTATCCTTTATCACTTTAGAGTGACTTGTACATGGACAGGTAGAAAACCCACATGTGACACAGGTATAAGCTGTGAAGAACATAGCACAAATTGTTCTTACCACACACTTCGGCATTTAATCATATATTGCCTTGAATTTTTATTTACCCTTTTCATAAAAGCGTTGCTCATCACTCGTCTAAACTGTGAGCTCATTTAAACCAGAGGCTGTGACTGTTTCTGTTCTCAGGGATCTTACCTGAGCCATCAACATGAGCTGACCTGAGCCGAGCACCAGCTGCGTAGGCAGGGGGAAGGCTGAGAGCAGGGAGACCAGAGAGGATCATTATTATGATAATTCAGACACGATGGTGGCTCGGGCCACGGCGTTGATGTTGCTGGTGGAGACCCAGGGTGGAGCTCTGAGACCCTCCAATATTATGCATCAAGGAGATGAAGAGCGATAAGGAAGCACACTGAGAAGGTACGACCAAGGCACGGCCAAGGAACAAGAGCGTGGTGTCTTGAAAGCCAACTGAGGTAGCATACCAAGGATCTGGTGGCCAACCTGATCAAAACTGCTGATGGCCAAGCAGGAGGAAGACTGAGAACACTGGATTTAGTTGCATGTGGTTTTTGACGGCCAGGGGACACGGTCAGGGTGAGGGCTGATTGGAGTGGGTTTAAGACACAGTAACAGGGACTTCCCTGGTGGTGCAGTGGTTAAGAATCCACCTGCCAATGCAGGGGACACGGGTTCAAGCCCTGGTCTGGGAAGATCCCACATGCTGCAGAGCAACTAAGCCTAGATGCCACCACTACGGAGCCTGCGAGCCACAACTAATGAAGCCCATGCACCTAGAGACCACAGTCCGCAACAAGAGAAGCCACCACAATGAGAAGCCCGTGCACTGCAACAAAGAGTAGCCCCCGCTCGCCGCAACTAGAGAAAGCCCGCGCACAGCAGTGAAAACCCAAGGTGGCCAAAAATAAGTAAATAAATAAATAAATTTTTAAAAAGAAATTCAAACTAAAAAAGAAAAGATACAGTAACAGGAGAGGAACTGTGGACAGTGAAAACACTCAGCTCTGTCAGGCTGTTCTGCTCAAAGGGGAGTATAGGACTGGGGTGCAGCTGATCAGAGAACTGAGATTTGTTGTTTTATTATTGCTTTTGGAGTTGAGAAATATGAGGCATATGCTAAAAATAAGGACGTGCTACCAAGGGGAAGATGGATGATTTAGCATAGAGGGAGGAGTTTTGCTAGAATCATGTCCTTGAAAGGTTAAGAAGGCATGGAATTTTAGAGTGACTCACCATCTTGGTATACCTGGGACTTTCCCAGCAATACAAGTCCTGTGTCCCAGGAAACACTTAGTCCTGGGCAAACCAAGACAGTTTTCACCCTAAGGGAAGTAGGAAACAAGGTCAACTGACAATTGGATTGGGGCAGGAGGTGCTGGGGATTTGGGAGTGAAGTGAGGGTGGGATGGTACTTGCCCTGGGACACCCCTTTGGCTGGTCACCAAATCCAGGGAAGCAGAAAAAAAGATAGAGAGGTGACCTTTGCATCATCGTTTTTAAGTTTCTGATCAAAACCATCAGTAATGAGAGAAAATCTTTAGCGACAAAGGCTTTGAAGTCATGGGAGAAAAATTCAACTAATGTCCAAAAAGAGATAAAATAGGAGACTTAGCTGATAGCCAGTGAAAAGAGAAAAACATGCAAAACATTACACCCCTCACTCACCACACTTACCATAGCTGTCCAGTTAATGAAAAATCACATCCTCTGTGAGCTTTCTGGGGAGAGGTTTACTAGATAAGATCCTTTGAAAAAGTCTCACATGGAGAACTATTGACCATATCATTTGTTTTCCTTCTATGCTCTTGCTGTGATTGTAAACTTTGCTTGCTTGATAAGAGCCCTTCATGTGAAGGAGCCATAGATAATATCCTCCAAAGTCTCTGGCTCATGCTCCAATGATACATCATGTCAAGATAAGGAAATCATTTGGTTTTTTAAAGTTGAAAAGAAGATGTGATTTTAAATGCCTTTTGGTGGATATATGAAAAAGTTTCCTAAAATCGGTTACCCAAAATAAATCATATTATTTAGCGGATGTCTGTAGGGAGACAACCAAACAGATGTTTAAGACAATGAAGGAAAGCTAAAGATATCTCCTACTTTTAAGTGCTTTCAAAAAATGTGTATTGATTTTGGAGTAAGGGAGTGAGAGACACATATGCTTATTTTTTAAATGGTAGCCTGATATTGCTTTTATGGGACAGATTTTTTTCTACATAATACAGAAATTAATGCTATGACATTTTACTTCAAGTCTGGGAGGGAAAATATAAGATGAAATCTATGCGTAATTAGGATTTTGAACTATAAAGAACGTCTCTTTCAAATCCACAAAATCACGTAACAGGGAAATGTGTCCAGGAGAGGTGTGAAGGAGAACTGAGTACATTAGATTCACAATAATTTTGTTGCACTTTCACCCTGGAATATAAGGCAAGGGGCTGCTTTCTTGGATTGGACTGTAGCCCACATGTAGAGTACACCTCTTTTCCCTTCCTTCTCCCAGCCTACTTCCCCCAAACACCTGTACTCCTTGTCTACACCAAACAACAACCCATACCTCTTGTCTACCCCAAAGAACCTCTGCCTCTTGTCTGCTCCAAAGGGGCTTAGAGCTGAGAGAGAGCACACCAGCTTCACCTACCCAGAGACCAAAGTCTGGGAGAAAAGACCCAGCAGGTAGGTGATCCCAGATGATCTCTAGCAGCCAGGATGAGACAGGAAAAAAATTGATTTCTTGACTGTAAAAGGGGCAAGAGTGGGCCAGGTCTAGAATCAGGAAATGGGGGCCCTTTATACTAACTAGACGTTCCCAATCTTCATTTCTCCCTCATGGCCAGGCTGTGCCCCGTGATAACCAGGCAGACGGCAGCTGAAAGGCCTGCTCGGGTTCCCTCAGGAGCGCCCCTGTGGATTCCAGTGTTTGGGGCAGGCCTGCATTACAAACCTCGGTGCAGATCTCTGAATTCATGTGCGCTGAACTGAGGACGATTTGAGGAGACACTGGCGAGCATTCCTGTGTGACTAAAGACTTCCCTGTCCATGTTCTTTCCTGGCTTGTTCTTCTAATTTAATCTCAGATGGGCTAGCATGTCCCCAAAGGGCAGTTATGAAGAGGCAAGGACAGCATGTCAAATATATGAGTCATTCTCCTATAGCCACTCACACACGCCAAGGAAGCTCCAGCTTTAGGGCAGCAGGAGAAGATCGACACACACTTACCTGCCAGCAGCCTGCAGTGGGGTGTGTGACAGGGTCTCATGCAGCAGGAGGAGAAGGCGGGAGGTCTGTGGTTCTGTCCAAGTCGGAAGCAACTTCTGAGCCTGAGAAGGGAGAAACCAGAAGGGGAGTGGGGTGGGATGCGTGCAGTGGTGTTTCCCCTCCTCCTGGATTTTGAGCCCAAACTAAGCTGAGGAGGGCTTTTGTCTCCTTCTCTTCTCTTCTTTTTCTCCCTTCCCTTCCCCCATCCATGCCCCTCTCAAATCCTGAGCCCGATGGCAGACAGGAGGTACGTGCAACAGCCTGGGAGAGTGTGTGTATTAGTGGGGGGTGGGCATCTGGAAGGAGAATGATCAGAATTGTTCGGAGGAAGGGAAGAGGTTTCTGTCTGGGGTTCTTCTGTTTTATTTTTTTTACCTGGAAGTCTGGGATAACTTCGCCCTTTGATCACCACCAAGCACCATGCCCACGGGTCAACCTTCTCTCCTCCTTCCATGAGCTTCAGCATCTTGACATGTCCCTTATTTATTGCAGCACCTGGCATGTAGGGAATAGATGAATGGACGAATACCCAAATGAAGACGAGAAGATGAGCTTCCAGTGCATCCTTCTCATCCCACCCTGCTCCTAGCGAAGAAGTAGCCGGGCAGGACGTGGCTGACCAGCCCAGGCTGAAGAGGCATCTTCTCATTTGCCTTTGCAGGAAAGCAGCTGTGCTGACTGCCAAGGCCGAGAGGTGCCCTAGAGGCTCAGGGCCTGGCCACCAGTCCAGCTCTACTTCTTGTAGAATCACCGGGTTTGCTCTTTTCTGGTCTTACGGGAGCAGCACAGCATGAATATTCTTGTGCCCCTCAGGGAGTTGGGCTTTCCAGCCTCAGAGAGCAGAACTGGAAGGTCCAAGAAAGTGGATGGGAAGTAAAACACATACTCTGGCTTCAATGTCAGACAGAAGAAATGAAGCCACGTAAAGGCTGAGTGATGATAAGCTACCGCTCCTGGGCTGGCAAATGTCAGAAAAAAAGATGAATGAAATCAATTGAAGAGTCTTTCAGATTATTCCTGAGCTCCTGAATGGTCATTCAAAGGAAGCACAGAACTGCCTCACTCACAAAAAAATGTGTTTGACCTAAATGGTTCAAAATTGGACTAAGGGGCCTCCCTGGTGGCGCAGTGGTTGAGAGTCCGCCTGCCGATGCAGGGGATACGGGTTCGTGCCCCGGTCTGGGAGGATCCCATATGCCGCGGAGCGGCTGGGCCCGTGAGCCATGGCCGCTGGGCCTGCGCATCCGGAGCCTGTGCTCCGCAACGGGAGAGGCCACAACAGTGAGAGGCCCGCATACCGCAAAAAGAAAAAAAAAAAAAAAAAAAAAAAATTGGACTAAGAAGGTGGCAGTGTGTGGCCTCCCCGCAAGACGAAGCTCCCTCTGTATACCCAGGCCCTTCTTCTTCTGGATGGTAAGTAGGATTTTCCTTCCTGGACTCCGCTGTGCTGAGAACGGACTGGTTCAATTCAAGCATAACTATGGTCTGGGGGCTGGGGGACAGGGGCACAAGCACATGGCTAAGTTCTAGGTCAACCACTCAGTGATGGAGGCTTGCCCTGCACTGGGATTGACCCCTCCAGGCTCTTGGTTCCTGGCTAGACTGTGTCTCATTCATCTGAGCCCTCAGGACTTGCAGAATGACAAATACCTGCTAGCTTAGAGCTGTCTTCTCCGACACCACCCTCTCTCTCACCTTGGTTCCCTGCTTCAGGGCTTCCACCATCCTCTGGGTCTTTTCTTTCTTTTTTTTTTTTATTATTATTTTTTATTATTTTTTTATTATTTTTTGCTTTATAACAAATTAAATCAGTTATACATATACATATGTTCCCATATCCCCTCCCTTTTGCGTCTCCCTCCCACCCTCCCTATCCCACCCCTCCAGGCGGTCACAAACCACCGAGCTGATCTCCCTGTGCTATGCGGCTGCTTCCCACTAGCAATCTACCTTACATTTGGTAGTGTATATATGTCCATGCCGCTCTTTCACTTTGTCACAGCTTACCCTTCCCCCTCCCCATATCCTCCAGTCCATTCTCTAGTAGGTCTGTGTCTTTATTCCTGTCTTACCCCTATGTTCTTCATGACATTTTTTTTCTTAAATTCCATATATATGTGTCAGCATACAGTATTTGTCTTTCTCTTTCTGACTTACTTCACTCTGTATGACAGACTCTAGGTCCATCCACCTCATTACAAATAGCTCAATTTCGTTTCTTTTTATGGCTGAGTAATATTCCATTGTATATATGTGCCACATCTTCTTTACCCATTCATCCGATGATGGACACTTAGGTTGTTTCCATCTCCGGGCTATTGTAAATAGGGCTGCTATGAACATTTTGGTACATGTCTCTTTTTGAATTATGGTTTTCTCAGGGTATATGCCCAGTAGTGGGATTGCTGGGTCATATGGTAGTTCTATTTGTAGTTTTTTAAGGAACCTCCATACCGTTCTCCATAGTGGCTGTACCAATTCACATTCCCACCAGCAGTGCAAGAGTGTTCCCTTTTTTCCACACCCTCTCCAGCATTTATTGTTTCTAGATTTTTTGATGATGGCCATTCTGACTGGTGTGAGATGATATCTCATTGTAGTTTTGATTTGCATTTCTCTAATGAGTAAAGATGTTGAGCATCCTTTCATGTGTTTGTTGGCAGTCTGTATATCTTCTGTGGAGAAATGTCTATTTAGGTCTTCTGCCCATTTTTGGATTGGGTTGTTTATTTTTTTGTTATTGAGCTGCATGAGCTGCTTATAAATTTTGGAGATTAATCCTTTGTCAGTTGCTTCATTTGCAAATATTTTCTCCCATTCTGAGGGTTGTCTTTTGGTCTTGTTTATGGTTTCCTTTGCTGTGCAAAAGCTTTTAAGTTTCATTAGGTCCCATGTGTTTATTTTTGTCTTTATTTCCATTTCTCTAGGAGGTGGGTCAAAAAGGATCTTGCTGTGATTTATGTCATAGAGTGTTCTGCCTATGTTTTCCTCTAAGAGTTTGATAGTGTCTGGCCTTACATTTAGGTCTTTAATCCATTTTGAGCTTATTTTTGTGTATGGTGTTAGGGAGTGATCTAATCTCATACTTTTACATGTCCCTATCCAGTTTTCCCAGCACCACTTATTGAAGAGACTGTCCTTTCTCCACTGTACATTCCTGCCTCCTTTATCAAAGATAAGGTGACCATATGTCCGTGGGTTTATCTCTGGGCTTTCTATCCTGTTCCATTGATCTATCTTTCTGTTTTTGTGCCAGTACCATACTGTCTTGATTACTGTAGCTTTGTAGTATAGTCTGAAGTCAGGGAGCCTGATTCCTCCAGCTCCATTTTTTGTTCTCAAGATTGCTTTGGCTATTCGGGGTCTTTTGTGTTTCCATACAAATTGTGAAATTTTTTGCTCTAGTTCTGTGAAAAATGCCAGTGGTAGTTTGATAGGGATTGCATTGAATCTGTAGATTGCTTTGGGTAGTAGAGTCATTTTCACAATGTTGATTCTTCCAATCCAGGAACATGGTACATCTCTCCATCTATTTGTATCATCTTTAATTTCTTTCATCAGTGTCTTATAATTTTCTGCAAACAGGTCTTTTGTCTCCTTAGGTAGGTTTATTCCTAGATATTTTATTCTTTTTGTTGCAATGGTAAATGGGAGTGTTTCCTTGATTTCACTTTCAGATTTTTCATCATTAGTATATAGGAATGCCAGAGATTTCTGTGCATTAATTTTGTATCCTGCAACTTTACCAAATTCATTGATTAGCTCTAGTAGTTTTCTGGTAGCATCTTTAGGATTCTCTATGTATAGTATCATGTCATCTGCAAACAGTGACAGCTTTACTTCTTCTTTTCCAATTTGGATTCCTTTTATTTCCTTTTCTTCTCTGATTGCTGTGGCTAAAACTTCCAAAACTATGTTGAATAAGAGTGGTGAGAGTGGGCAACCTTGTCTTGTTCCTGATCTTAGTGGAAATGGTTTCAGTTTTTCACCATTGAGGACGATGCTGGCTGTGGGTTTGTCATATATGGTCTTTATTATGTTGAGGAAAGTTCCCTCTATGCCTACTTTCTGCAGGGTTTTTATCATAAATGGGTGTTGAACTTTGTCGAAAGCTTTCTCTGCATCTATTAAGATGATCATATGATTTTTCTCCTTCAATGTGTTAATATGGTGTATCACGTTGATTGATTTGCATATATTGAAGAATCCTTGCATTCCTGGAATAAACCCCACTTGATCATGGTGTATAATCCTTTTAATGTGCTGTTGGATTCTGTTTGCTAGTATTTTGTTGAGGATTTTTGCATCTATGTTCATCAGTGATATTGGCCTGTAGTTTTCTTTCTTTGTGATATCCTTGTCTGGTTTTGGTATCAAGGTGATGGTGGTCTCGTAGAATGAGTTTGGGAGTGTTCCCCCCTCTGCTATATTTTGGAAGAGTTTCAGAAGGATAGGTGTTAGCTCTTCTCTAAATGCTTGATAGAATTCACCTGTGAAGCCATCTGGTCCTGGGCTTTTGTTTGTGGGAAGATTTTTTATCACAGTTTCAATTTCAGTGCTTGTGATTGGTCTGTTCATATTTTCTATTTCTTCCTGATTCAGTCTTGGAAGGTTGTGCATTTCTAAGAATGTGTCCATTTCTTCCAGGTTGTCCATTTTATTGGCATAGAGTTGCTTGTAGTAATCTCTCATGATCTTTTGTATTTCTGCAGTGTCAGTTGTTACTTCTCCTTTTTCATGTCCAATTCTATTGATTTGAGTCTTCTCCCTTTTTTTCTTGATGAGTCTGGCTAATGGTTTATCAATTTTGTTTATCTTCTCAAAGAACCAGCTTTTAGTTTTATTGATCTTTGCTATCGTTTCCTTCATTTCTTTTTCATTTATTTCTGATCTGATTTTTATGATTTCTTTCCTTCTGCTAACTTTGGGATGTTTTTGTTCTTCTTTCTCTAATTGCTTTAGGTGCAAGGTTAGGTTGTTTATTCGAGATGTTTCCTGTTTCTTAAGGTGGGATTGTATTGCTATAAACTTCCCTCTTAGAACTGCTTTTGCTGCATCCCATAGGTTTTGGGTCATCGTGTCTCCATTGTCATTTGTTTCTAGGTATTTTTTAATTTCCTCTTTGATTTCTTCAGTTATCACTTCGTTATTAAGTAGTGTATTGTTTAGCCTCCATGTGTTTGTATGTTTTACAGCTCTTTTCCTGTAATTGATATCTAGTCTCATAGCATTGTGGTCAGAAAAGATACTTGATACAATTTCAATTTTCTTAAATTTACCAAGGCTTGATTTGTGACCCAAGATATGATCTATCCTGGAGAATGTTCCATGAGCACTTGAGAAAAATGTGTATTCTGTTGTTTTTGGATGGAATGTCCTATAAATATCAATTAAGTCCATCTTGTTTAATGTATCATTTAAAGCTTGTGTTTCCTTATTTATTTTCATTTTGGATGATCTGTCCATTGGTGAAAGTGGGGCGTTAAAGTCCCCTACTATGATTGTGTTACTGTCGATTTCTCCTTTTATGGCTGTTAGTATTTGCCTTATGTATTGAGGTGCTCCTATGTTTGGTGCATAAATATTTACAATTGTTATATCTTCTTCTTGGATCGATCCCTTGATCATTATGTAGTGTCCTTCTTTGTCTCTTCTAGTAGTCTTTATTTTAAAGTCTATTTTGTCTGATATGAGAATTGCTACTCCAGCTTTCTTTTGGTTTCCATTTGCATGGAATATCTTTTTCCATCCCCTTACTTTCAGTCTGTATGTGTCTCTAGGTCTGAAGTGGGTCTCTTGTAGACAGCATATATGTGGGTCTTGTTTTTGTATCCATTCAGCCAATCTGTGTCTTTTGGTGGGAGCATTTAGTCCATTTACATTTAAGGTAATTATCGATATGTATGTTCCTATTCCCATTTTCTTAATTGTTTTGGGTTCATTATTGTAGGTCTTTTCCTTCTGTTGTGTTTCTTGCCTAGAGAAGTTCCTTTAGCATTTGTTGTAAAGCTGGTTTGGTGGTGCTGAACTCTCTCAGCTTTTGCTTGTCTGTAAACGTTTTAATTTCTCCATCAAATCTGAATGAGATCCTTGCTGGGTAGAGTAATCTTGGTTGCAGGTTTTTCTCCTTCATCACTTTAAGTATGTCCTGCCACTCCCTTCTGGCTTGTAGAGTTTCTGCTGAGAGATCAGCTGTTATCCTGATGGGGATTCCCTTGTGTGTTATTTGTTGTTTTTCCCTTGCTGCTTTTAATATGATTTCTTTGTGTTTAATTTTTGACAGTTTGATTAATATGTGTCTTGGCGTATTTCTCCTTGGATTTATTCTGTATGGGACTCTCTGTGCCTCCTGGACTTGATTAACTATTTCCTTTCCCATATTAGGGAAGTTTTCAACTATAATCTCTTCAAATATTTTCTCAGTCCCTTTCTTTTTCTCTTCTTCTGGAACCCCTATAATTCGAATGTTGGTGCGTTTAATGTTGTCCCAGAGGTCTCTGAGACTGTCCTCTGTTCTTTTCATTCTTTTTTCTTTATTTTGCTCTGCAGCAGTTATTTCCACTATTTTATCTTCCACCTCACTTATCCGTTCTTCTGCCTCAGTTATTCTGCTATTGATCCCATCTAGAGTATTTTTTATTTCATTTATTGTGTTTTTAATCGATGCTTGATTCATCTTTAGTTCTTCTATGTCCTTGTTAACTGTTTCTTGCATTTTGTCTATTCTATTTCCAAGATTTTGGATCTGGAAAATAGAATCTTGGATCATCTTTATCATCATTATTCTGAATTCTTTTTCAGGTAGACTGCCTATTACCTCTTCATTTGTTAGGTCTGGTGGGTTTTTATCTTGCTCCTTCTCCTGCTGTGTGTTTTTCTGTCTTCTCATTTTGCTTATGTTACTGTGTTTGGGGTCTCCTTTTTGCAGGCTGCAGGTTCGTAGTTCCCGTTGTTTTTGGTGTCTGTCCCCAGTGGCTAAGGTTGGTTTAGTGGGTTGTGTAGGCTTCCTGGTGGAGGGGACTAGTGCCTGTGTTCTGGTGGATGAGGCTGGATCTTGTCTTTCTGGTGGGCAGGTCCACGTCTGGTGGTGTGTTTTGGGGTGTCTGCGGACTTTTTATGATTTTAGGCCACCTCTCTGCTAATGGGTGGCGTTGTGTTCCTGTCTTGCTAGTTGTTTGGCCTAGGGTGTCCAGCACTGTAGCGTGCTGGTCGTTGAGTGAAGCTGGGTGCTGGTGTTGAGATGGAGATCTCTGGAAGATTTTCGCCGTTTGATATTATGTGGAGCTGGGAGGTCTCTTGTGGACCAGTGTCCTGAAGTTGGCTCTCCCAGCTCAGAGGCACAGCACTGACTCCTGGCTCCTCAATTTGGGATGATTTGTTGTCTATTCATGTATTCCACAGATGCAGGGTACATCAAGTTGATTGTGGAGCTTTAATCCGCTGCTTCTGAGGCTGCTGGGAGAGGTTTCCCTTTCTCTTCTTTGTTCTCACAGCTCCTGGGTCTCAGCTTTGGATTTGGCCCCGCCTCTGTGTGTAGGTCGCCGGAGGGCGTCTGTTCTTCGCTCAGACAGGACAGGGTTAAAGGAGCAGCCTCTTCGGGGACTCTGGCTCACTCAGGCCGGGCGGGAGGGAGGGGCACGGAGTGCGGGGCGAGCCTGCAGCGGCAGAGGTCGGCGTGACGTTGCACCAGCCCGAGGCGCGCCGTGCGTTCTCCCAGGGAAGCCGCCCCTGGATCCCGGGACCCCGGCAGTGGCGGGCTGCAGGGCTCCCGGAAGGGCGGTGTGGACAGTGACCTGCACTCGCACACAGGCTTCTTGGCGGCGGCAGCAGCAGCCCCAGCGTCCCACGCCCGTCACTGGGCTCCGCGCTTTCAGTCGTGACTCGCGCCCGTCTGTGGAGCCCCTTTAAGCAGCGCTCTTAATCCCCTCTCCTCGCGCACCAGGAAACCAAGAGGGAAGAAAAAGTCTCTTGCCTCTTCGGCAGCTCCAGAGTTTTCCTGGACTCCCTGCCGGCTAGCTGTGGCACATTAGCCCCCTTCAGGCTGAGTTCTCGCCGCCAGCCCCAGTCTTCTCCCTGCGCTCTGACCGAAGCCCGAGCCTCAGCTTCCAGCGCCGCCCGTCCTGGCGGGTGAGCAGACAAGCCTCTCGGGCTGGTGAGTGCCGCTCGGCACTGATCCTCTGTGCGGGAATCTCTCCGCTTTGCCCTACCCAGGTATGTGGGGAGTTTCTTGCCTTTTGGGAGGTCTGGGGTCTTCTGCCAGCATTCAGTAGGTGTTCTGTAGGAGTTGTTCCACGTGTAGCTGTATTTCTGGTGTATCCGTGGGGAGGAAGGTGATCTCCGCGTCTTACTCTTCCGCCATCTTACCCGTAAGTCTCACCTCTGGGTCTTTTCCATCCCTCGTGAAATTGACTGATGCTGTGTTCCATCTTCTCGGGGTGGTGCCTGTTCCCCTGATTAATCACATAGACTAAACTGGTATTAATTGCTTAATGCTGAGCCCCTGCCAATAATACTGGCATTTTAGTGGGGGGTCATTGACGAACTGGAGCTCCATTTTAGAAAAATGAACCTAGGAATTGCGTAGAGTCAGGAGTGGGGAAAGAAGAGCCAAGAAGGACGGGAAGCACACTAGAAGGCTACACACAAACTAGCCGTGAAATGATGAGGTACCAGCTAGCATGATTCCACTGGTGAAGACTTGTCTCTTTGTGGGTGTCAGAATCTTTATGGGTTTTCCGTATTTGGGGAACATAGGAATGAATCCAGCCTTCCCTTGGTAGAAGCCAAATCTTTTTTGTTGTTGTTGAAGTATAGTTCATTTACAATGTTGTGTTAATTTGTGACATACAGCAAAGTGACTCCGTTATATGTATATATATTCTTTTTCATATTCTTTTCCATTATGGTTTATCACAGGATATTGAATATAGTTCCCTGTGCTCTACAGTAGGACCTTGTTGTTTATCCATCCTATATATAATAGTTGGCATCTGCTAACCGCAAACTCCCAAATCTTTAATGATAGTGAAATCTTTCCCGTCTCCCTGGCACCTGAGGTCCAGCCACCTGACTTACACTCAGCTAATCGGGCACCCATTTAAAAGAGAAGAAGCATGTCATTGGCTGGCAAGGGTGTAGAGTGTAGCAGAGTGGTCCCATGATTTCAGAGGCTGTAGGGCAGAGGTCCTAGTGGGTCCACAGGGTGACCATGATCTGTGTCCAGAGGAGGCTACCCAGGGTCTCTGCTGGAGTAATCTGCTGGAAAGAGTGCATATGTGTTCTTCCTGGCTGTGAAAACTCCAAGGTCGAATCTTGGGAGGTTCTGTGAGTGCTTTGATATCTGTTCATAAGTTCCTTTTTTGCTTAACCTACCTAGAATGGGTTCCATTCTTGCAACCCTGATTAATACAAGAGGATACTGAGAGGATTTGATGAGCATGATCGTGCTGGTTCTTTAACAAGCTGGTAAATCCTTGAAGGACACTATTTCATTTTCTTGACAGCCCCTGCAGGACCTAGACTATAATAGACATTTCATAAGTAATGATGACCATACAGTCTGATTGAGAATCTTCTGATTCTCTGGTTTTAAAACTAGATTTGGTGCAATTCAGACAAATGCTCAGTGACGTTCACAGCTCTCGGCTAAGTTGGGTATCCTTTAGGGTAAGTAGTCTTTCTCCATCTTTGAAGCAGAGGCTAGAAGGACTGTCCAGTAAGTACCTGTCAATAAAATGCATGGGCTCCTGGAAGGGGCACTGTTCCAGACTGAGCATGGCTCAGGATGCAGGGAGACAGAATCGCTCCCATAGAAATTGAAGTGGTCTCTAACATTTGATCTGACTATAGGAATTAGGGAAAGAATTTAGCATGATGGAAGCTGAAACTGGGTCCTTTATTTGCCTGAACGACTTGTGCATTTTTCAGTTTCACTTCCTGTTTTATCTCCAGAAGAAGATAAAATAAAACAGAAAAGTCTCCAGCAGAGCTGAGGCAGGAAATGCTCGTATTATAAATCGTATTCGCTTACCTGGCCAGGCGATGACCTCTGAGCTTGGGTAACACTCACCACCTCCAGGAAAGCTGTGGACGGGGGACTCGGATGGGCTGGGCAGCTTGCATGTGAGTGCAAGCTTTCCAGCCTCAACCATCAGAGGCCTGTCTTCCCTGCTTCTTATCTGATACTCCTTTGCTCTGCTTGGAGAGAAGTTGCGAAGAACTAGAAGAATCTCCGTGACCGCGATGTTGGCAAAGCCAGGCGTTGAGTTTGCAGGCTGCAGAGGAAGAGCCCCTGGATGCTTTTATCCAGATAACTAGGGTCGCATTGATCCTGGCAGATGGGACCCAGGTGATGAGAGCCTCAACCTGGAAGCAACTGAACACACCAGCCAGTCCCAGGGAGGGAAACACCAAGGAAACTGAATGCAGGGCTTAGGTGTCAAAGCAAAGAGGAACCAAGAAACAAGAAAGTGGAGCTTCCCCAATGACATCGTTGACCTTTAGAACGAGGTCTCTTGAACACACCTACAACACAAAGCACAGATCCCTGCAGAATAAAACTGTGTGACTACTATGGCCGTTTCACAGGCAAGATTTGCTCAGATTTAAACAGTGAAGTGGGGGGAAGGGCCTGTTGTCTGAATCTATAACACACTCCTTTTAATGCCATGCTGTTACCTTTACAATTTCTTTAAAGTTCAGTGGTATCATTAGTAGAAAATGTAATGAGTTGGTCTTGGATTTTCGCAGTCACTGAAATGTCTATTTGGGGGACTTCTGCTCTTTTTCTGAACCAGTTGAAGAATAATAACTATGTATAGAGCTTTACTGTTTAAGATATTTCCTAAAAGTTATTCCACTGCTTTATAACCCTGTGTGAGAGTATTGCTAACTTTCTTACTTTGCAGATGAGGAAACCGGGGCTCAGGGAGGGGAAACTACCTCTCCACATCTTGCAGCAAAAAGATGGGTTGCAGCTGGTGTTTGCCTCTGACCAGCCCCTGTGAGGTCCTAAATGATGCTGACTCTCCAGACCATCACGCCAGCCTCGGTTTTGTGATGGGATTAAGCACAGTTTCATCTCTCCTATAGTAAAGACCTGGAAAACCTTCCATGGAGGATAACGGAAAGCATTCAAAAGCGCTAAAGACACAAGAGGGAAGGGATATGGGAACAGATTTATATGTATAACTGATTCACTTTGTTATAAAGCAGAAACTAAAAAAAAAAGAAAAAAAAGCTAAAAATAGAACTACCATACGACCCAGCAATCCCACTACTGGGCACATACCCTGAAAAAAAAAAAAAAAGCGCTAAAGTCTGCCACGTCTGGCAAAACAGATGAGAAAGCGTTTTTCTTCCTCCTGAGCAGCACCTGCCTTTGGTTTGTCTCTTTCCCGGGCCTCGTGCTCTCAGCTCATCCCGCTGCTCCGGGTTTGTTGCATGACTGAGTCACTGGACAGAAGAGCTGCATCAGCCGCCGACTGGTGGCAGGACTTGTGTCAAATGGCTTTACCGTCTCTCCAGATCGGCGCGCTGGAGAGTGAAATGGAAATAGGGGAAAACACTGCACCACAAAGTGCCATTCAAGTGCCTAATGCTGTCGTTAGGGAAGTGGTCAGGTCAGCCAAACTGTTCCACACCCGGGAAAGTGCCTTCAAACTCACCCAGGGCAGAGCCTCAGCCCCGCTGCACACAGCGCTACACCCAGTCGAATTTCCAGTGTTTGTGGGAGGAGGTGGCCGTCACATCCCTCTAGAGCCTCTTCCACACACAGGTCAGCCTCTGGGATGTTCTCCCCCACTAGCCAATCAGATTGTTTGTATAAACGCCCTGGGATAGTTTAAGAAACAGGACTGCGGGGGACTGCGCTGTATAATGAGAACTGCTCGGGGTGGAGACCCCAGCAGCCCCGGTCCTGGGCTCAGCGGGGACGTAGCTTCACTCTGTTGTTCTTACTGATCCCGTGCGATCAGAGCAGTGGACGGTTCTCCAGGTTCATCCGAGGAAGCTGAGGGGAACCCGAGCTGTGACTGATGGCAGAGAGGCTGGTTTTGAGTCAAGACGTGTCAGGGAGAGCCAGCTCCCTGTGGTAAATCTAGACTAAATCTGTCCAGACAGGCTTGCTCTGTTTCCCACTCCGGGCTGACACGTCTTTAAATAGAAAGCACAAGATCTGCATAGAGCTCTTTTCCTCTTTTGTCTTCCTCCCTCTCTCCTTCTCTCCCCTCTTCCTCCCTTTCTCCCTTTCTTTAACCACACTGGCTAATATATAAAATCCTGTTAGAGATGAATTCTAAGGTCGGTTTTCAGGTCTGTTCTAATAGGTTTCCTAAAACCGAGGCAGCAAGTCATTATATTAATACATTAACATAATTAAGCACTTCTTTCGGCCGAAACTGTGAGACTAATTCAACACCTGGAAGCTGCTTTGGGTTGAGGACGGGGGTGGGAGTTGTTTGGATGGGGATGGATTTGGAGGAGGACTGGTTCTCAGGGGACACGCCCGGAGCAGACTCTCCACTGGGGGGTGATCTAGGGGTACATGATTCCTTTCTCCAGGTCACGGCAGGGGATGATGCCAGCTCTCAGACGAAAGAGCACATTGGGGTTGTAAGTCAGAGATATTGCTAAAAGTTAATTAGATCTCCCCGGGATGGTGGCTGGAGGAAAGGACTCACATTTTACTAGGTATGTTTATCATCATAAATGCCAAGTACTAACTGCTACTAAACTTTCTCTAAGAGGGTCCTGTCTAAAGTTTGCTCAATAGGATTTATTTCTGACTCATTGGAGGAAAGAAAGTTTTTTTCACCTAAAATGACTGTTCTTGCATAACAGCTGAACTTTTCACTTATTTCATCTTAATTTATTTTAATAAATCTTCAAGATAATCTTGTAAAGCAGGTACAGTGTCCACGTTTCATAGCCCACACCATCTAGAGGCAAAAAGAACCTCCAAACAACAACAAAGCTGAGCCTGTGGTCTCAGCTGCAGCCCCTGGGAGCTACAGTGCTGGTGATGCTGGGCTGCCTGACTCAGCATCAGGGTCCGGCCATCACTTTCAGGGGTGCAGAGAAGCCACTGTGTTTCCCGACCGCTGGACAGCACTTGCTGATGTGTTTTTGAACTCTGCCGCTTTGGTGGTGGTCTCTTGACCACCACCTCCCTAGCAGAGGTAGTGATTCTTTCCAGTGGGCCAGTTTGGTGTTGTTCTGGGCTCTATCCTGTTTTCCAGATCTCCCAAGGATTCCATACATTCCTAATTCCTTGTACTGAGTCCTCTTTTTTGTTGAAAACAGCTAGGATATGTTCAGTTTCATGCACCTGAACACCGACTGACATACACCCTTCCCCCCAGTGCCATCCAGATATGGGAGTCCCTATCAGTATGTCATGTCTGCCTGTAGTCCCAGCCATCCCACCTCCCAGGTGACGGTGGTCATAGTTGCCAAACTTTCTTCTCCTCCTGATGTTTGTAATGACCCCTACTGGTAAGACATCTGATGCCCATGAAGACCCTTTGCTGCTTCCATTGCTGTTGGAAGCTGAAGGCCACCGAAAGTCCACCGCCAATGGATGCTTGGCTGAAACTCCTCTGCAGGGGCCGTCCATCCTTTGGTACTTCAATATGGCAGCACGGTGGTAACTTCTGGTAAAAGAGGGAGAATCTCTTCCCCACCCCAGTATCGCTTTGCCATACCTGTTGTATTCCTCCAGTGACTCAGAGACAATTGCACAAATATGCTCTTCAGTTTGACTTTGTCAGCTACAGATTGGCACTTTGCCATCTACCTCTACAATCATGAGCTGCTAACGCTGCTGACCTTCAACAGCCCTTGAAAGGAGTTCAGGGTAGAGGTCAGGAATGAGACGCTCTGTGCTCTGGGGAAAACTGGCAGAACAGGTCCTTAGATAGTTAGATATTTTCAGGAGATTTTATGAGCCCAATTCTTGCATCTCCTCGTATCTAGAAAAGCACCAAATCATTAACAATGACATCTGCTCCTCAGGACTAGCAGCAAGCTTCTGCCAAAATATGTGCTTGACTGCACGTCCTCCCCTTCACTAAAACCATATACAATACTGACCTTCCCCCTATCTCTTTGGAGCAGTTCCTCAGAGCTATCTGAGATGCTGTCTCCCGGGCTATGGTCCCCATTTTGCCCCAAATAAAACTTAACTCACCCCTCTCAAGTTGTGCATTTTTTTTCAGTTGACAACTTGGAGGTTCCACTCCTTGATACTTGCCCCAAATTCACTAATTAAAGAACCAGTTCCACAAGTATATGTAAGGCATCTAATGTAGGGCGGGTGTGAGGCTACACCTAAAACCATCTGCTTGTTCTGACAAATGACAATTGTCACCTTGTCAAGTTTGTGTCTGGATGCTCTCTTCCCGCTGAAGGACCCCCCCCCGCTGGGCATGAATGAGTCCCTCTAGTCACCATGCAAATGTTCTGCAGGGTTGCCCAGCAAGTCTGCCAGACATGCCTGCAAGCTGTGGGGACAACGAGTGTCACCTGGATATCAGCCAGGAGGAGTGCATGGAGGTTGGGGATGGATTTTGTGGATGCTGGGTCCTGGTTCCACCCAGAGTGACCTCCCCAGGACCACGATCACTCATCCACGATGTCATCCAGTGGATCCAAAAAAGGGTGACACAGATAAGGAGGGGAATCTCTGGACAGCTGAACTTAGGAAGTCATTGCTTTTGCTGACTCACTATAATACCTCCTTCCTGAACCTTCTTTTTGCCTACTCTATCGTTGGAAGATGAAACAAAATATACCCAGTGGTCTCATTACAAAGCTCATCTCCTTGAAAATTTCTCTAAATATCATACAGCACCCCTCAGTACTGTACGTAAAATCTTAGGTCTGTTTCACTCTTTGAAAACTTTCTTTATTTCACTAATGATACATCATTTTAGATATAAATGATTAGGACAAAAGTTCATAGAATCAAAGAAGAAAACGATTTTAAATCTCTACTTAAATTTACATTTACTTGAGCTGTTTACAGAACCTGTGCTGCACTCTGCTATAGAAAAAAAAACAGCAAGAGAAAATAAGAGGAAACCTTTCTAAAAATATTATTTGGGGGAAGGTTTTCTTCAGAAATATGCTCAAGGGTCTGCAGAAGGTAGAAAAGTGAAGAGAAATGTCTTGGGAATTTAGGGAGGAAAAAGTTGTTTTTAATAAAGTAGCAACTCAAGGAATATTGATTTATTTATTTGCCCAGTTTCAAAAGGTGTCTTCTAGGACTTAGTGAGGGGAGCAATGTGCTGTCTCCTGAGGTTGGTGGGAAAAGGGCAGCAGGAGTTTTAACGCACAAGCGGGCGATTCACAGAGAAGCTAAGTCCTAGAATGGCTGCTGGCCCCTTGTTCCCATTGAGACCCAGAAACTAAGAGAGATGGTAGTTAACACTGCAAAATGTTTCCCTGGAAGATCCGACTTTGAGACAAAGGAATTTTTTACTCTCTGAATTTGCACGTCTAGAGGAAATTTTATGAGGGGTGTGTGTGTGTGTGTGTGTGTGTGCGTGTCCCTGTCTCCCTCTTGCTCTCGTAGATTTTAAGATTTTCCTCTTTACCCTTTTATGTCCCGAACTTTTATCAAAACGTATCCAAGTGTGGATTTTTAAAAACATGTATTCTGCTTGGCACACTGTGAGGCATTTTCTCTAAGGCCTCAGGCCTCTGTCTTTTCTTCTGGAAAACTCTCAGGCATCACTTTTCAAACACCATCCCTCAAGGATCCTAGAACTCAGCAGATAAATTTTGGAACTTCTAGATTAACCCTCCACATTCCTTAGCTTTTCTTCCATATTTTCTTGTTCTTTCGTTCTGTGTGATCCATCCTGGAAGATTCCTTCAGTTTCATCTTTATTTCATGAATTCACTCTCAAACTGTACTCAGATTCTACTCATCTCTTGAGTTTTTGTTTCAGTAACTCTGTTCCTCATTTCCAGACTTTCTAACTTATTTATTCTGCAATCACCCATTCCTGATGGAGCTGTTTCCTCCTCTATTCCCTGAGGATGTGTACTTCCCTCAGTTGTAAGCTGGTCCTCGTTGGTGCTGGCCGCCTGTCCTTAATGCTGCTGGACTTTGACTGGGGGCCTCTCCCTTACTTATGCGGGGTCTGAGGGTTTCTGGAGAGATGATCTCATTGTGACTTCAGCCTGGGCTCTGGCAGGGATGGGAGTTTGGGCTCCCACACCATGTGGCAGCCGGGCTCCGGCCCAGACACATGGGAGCGTTTTGCTGCCAGGCCCAGTGGGAGGTGGGCAATGTAGTTCTCACCCCCAGGCCCCGCCCCCCACCAACTCCTGCTGGGACGGAGACCCATCCCCTTCCCTGAGTGTTTGCCTTTCTCTAGACCTGGTCCCTTGTAGGAATATGGGGCAGTCCACACTTACAGTTGTGGGCTTCTTTCTGCCTCTGTCGTTTGGGGTGACTGCTCTGTTTCTTGTCTTTTCTTGTTTCTGTGCATGTGCTCATAAATATATTTTAAAATATTTTTTATATGTGTTGGGGAGGAATGGAAGTTACAGCCTGTGCTTAGCCCAACATCTGGAACCTTCTATCTGGCTACAAGTTTCTCAGGAGAGGATGGAACACTCGAGGTTCAGTAAAGACAGGCTCTCCTCCTCATCTCTTTAAACTCTCACAGAGGTATCAATGGAGGGAGAAAAAACGCAAGAGTAAAGAGAAGGACAAGGGAAAGCAGAGTCACCCACAGAGGGCTAAGGAGAGGCAGTGCATGGGAGCCACTGAGGATGGTAAGTTCTCAGGTCAAGTCTCTCTGTCTTTCAGATTTCAATCATGATTTTGGTTTATACACTCGGAGGAAGGAGGTTTGGCAAGTGCTTATTTGTACACATTTTTCTCGCGATCACTTCATGACGTGACATATGTTCATAGAGCTTAAGTCTCACGGAATAAAAGCTTTTTATTGACTGTGGCTAGTAACATGTGGTTAGCATATATTGTTTCACTGTTTCTGCCTTTATAATAAAAATTAAATGTAAGCAGAGTCCTTGTGGGTATTTGATCCGAGAAAGATGGAGGGTTGCTTTCCAGCCTTCCAGAACTACTTTGGAAGCCCGGGTAAAATGTAAATCTAATGCTGAGGTTAATAACCTTGTCTCAGTATTGCTGAGTAAGAAATATTTCTTTCCTAAGCCAAATGTAAATGTTTGGAGCTAATAATTCAAGCCAAAATCAAGCCCTAACAAGATAAGTCTGGCTTGATGCCCAGAGAGTCAGTAGACTTGGGTCCTTAAATGCTATTTAGGAAAACCAGTCCCAAGACAAGAGTTCCTCACTAAAACTCAGAGTCCAGAGACTTCTGAATTTGCTTTTGATATTGTTAGCAGATATACCTAAGCAGATAAATACTCACTCTACTGGGCTGAGCAGTGTCCTCAAAATGACTGTCCACCAGGGAACCTCAGAAGGTGACCTTGTTTGGGAATACAGTCTTTGCAGATGTAATTAGCTAAGAAGAGGTCATTCTGGATTAAGGTGCGTTCTAAATCCAATGGCTGGTGTCCTTATAAAGAGAGGGAGATTTGGAGACACAGAGAGACAGAAGGAAGAAGGCCATAAGATGATGGAGACAGTGATCACCAATACCAAGGAATAGCAAGGATGCTGGCAACCATCAGAAACGAGGGAAAGGCAAGGAAGGATTCTCCCCTGGAGCCTTCAGAAGGGGCGCGGCCCTGCTGACACCTTGATTTCAGAATTCTAGTCTCTAGAAGTATGAGAGAATAAACTTCTAATGCGTTGAAATCCCTCATGTGTGGTTTTTTGTTACGGCAGCCCTAGGAAAATTATACACCAGGGGGACAAGTAGACACAGAGCCCATGTAAAAGATTAATATCTACGATTAACATCCAACCTCCAATGCCAAAGAAGGCAAAGAATCTCTTTAGCAAAGGGCCATTGTCAGTCTTTCTTGCACCTTGGAGACAGCTATCTGATGAGCCAGGGTCAACTCTCATTGTGGGCTCCCCACCACAGACTTCTGGGGTCCAGATCAGCCTTACTTGTGAGCGCCACCTAAGGCCTTCCCCTTGAAAGCTTGCCAACTCTTGACCTACACAAAGAGTCACAGTCTAACTTAGAGAGAATCAGGATGAAGCCAGAGGAGATCATTTACAGCAATTGCTTTGATGGTCTTGCTTTAACTGCAGTACAGAATCAGAGCCCTGTGTCTGAGGCTCAGCTCTCTAACCTACAAGTTAGGTTAGAATTCCCATAAGTTGTCTGATTACTGAGGTCTTCTGTCTGGAGCTTTTCTCATTTGTTTTATCAACCTACTTCACTGGGAAAAGGATCAAATTGGGAAAAAACAAGAGCTGCAAACAACGTTAGTGGCTACTGTTATGTAATGAGTTGGCAACATATTACTATCTAAATAGTTGGCCCTGGAATTCCTCTTGGGAAGGGAACTGTCTTTCCCTGAGAAAATTCCTTGGTAACCCTTCTAAGATTCCTTCGGGCCTGCATGCTGGTTGGTACCAAGGCTGCTGTCAGGAGAGTTGAGTTGTTTTGCATGAAAGATGGTGAAGATTTTAGAGTCCCCAGACTACACAGGTGGGAGAGGTGCTAAGGACCATGAGGATGGGGGAGAAAAAACAGTGGAGGACTTGGTGTGAATAAGAATGATGTTCCTATTCCCCAAAACATTCTAGAAATTCTATTGAGTTTGAATCCCTGGAGTACGTGACACATTTGCTGTTGTTGCTGTGGAGACTGGGCTTCCCTTTGGGTTGATGTGTTCATTCATTTGTCCAGCGTTTATTGATCACGTGGAGAAGACACCTCCTCCTTCCTACGCCAGGAATATGCAGACGTCTTAGGGAGGTGTTGGAATTCTCTGGGACACTGAACTGTAGAGTCTGTGTCTCTACACCTAGACTCCAAAGAGCAGGACAGCCTGGCTGGTACTCAGCTACATTATCCGTTCCATCTTCCCAAGCCAATACTGTGATTGAAATAGAGATTTTATCTCTTACCTCAAATTAGATTGACTCTCTCAAAAAGATGTCAAGGTGGTGGCTAATAACATGTTCTATTTGGCTTACAGTGTAAAAAATAATGAAGGCCCACATTAAAAAATTCAGAGATTTCCCATGGAATCTGGATTTTAGACATCTCTTTTTTAAGAAAATTAATTTTTTGGAAGTATAGTTGATTTACTATGTTGTGTTAGTTTCTGCTGTACAGCAAAGTGACTCAGTTATATGTATATATACATTCTTCTTTGTATTCTTTTTCATTATGGTTTATCACAGGATATTGAATGTAGTTCCTTGTGCTGTACAGTAGGACCTTGTTGTTTATCCATTCTCTAGGTAAAGTTTGCATCTGCTAATCCCAAACTCCCAATCCATCCCTCCCCAACTCCCTCTCCCCCTTGGCAACCACAAGTCTGTTCTCTCTTCGGCATCTCTTGAAAAGTGGGAACGCATGGCCACACTGCCAAAATTAGCTGGTGTTCCCCAGGGGCCGCCCCTTCCCCTGGGCACGCCCCCTGAAGGTGGCACCTCCCCTGTCCCTCCCTGTGGTCTCCCCTGCAGGAGGATGAGTACAGTTGTAGTTTTCTTTGTTGTGAGGGATACTTCTCAGGATCCATGTCTCCATCACAAGTAAGAAAACAGATTGACTGAGAAGCTGGGAGAAGGCATAGTTCTTTGAGGAAGTGCTGAGTCCTCCTGGCTACTTAGTCTGTACACACTCTGCTGTGATGAAGGAAGCAACTTGGCTTGAGCCCCTCCTTTACGTTATCTGTTCACTCCCTGCAGGCATTCCAGCTCATGATTATGGGCTGAACTGACTTGACTCTCATCCTCATATGCTCATCCATCACTTACCAATGAATCCTATATCCCTTTATGACTTCTGTTCCTCTCTTGAATCAATTTCAATCTCATCTTATTTGTCTTGTCTTTACAACCAGATTGTAAGTTCCATGAAGGAAGGAACTTTTCTTGCCATCTATCCCCTTTCCTCCCCAGCCCGGCGATGCCCTGCCCTGTGGCAGCCAGGGCAGATGCTGAGGTCACCAGGCCAGAACTAGCCACGCCCACTCCTGCCAGGGAAATTCACCTGGGCCACCAGCTGCCTGAGCCCGCACCCCCTTTTTTGCTATCTGGTCTACTGTTTTCTCTTGATCTGCCTTCTCCTTCAGCTTAGAAACTCTGGGTCTCCCGAGTGGACTGCCTGCCTTTTGTTCTTCCTCCAAGGGCTCCAAAAAACCAGCACTGCTGGCCACATCAAAGCTGGACTTTGGTACCATGTCCTGCTGTGCTGGAGCCCACCTGACCCCTGGCCCAACCCAGACCTGGCCCAGTGCCTTCCGTTTGAGTAGATAATAGGCACGCACCTTGATTTATTCAGCAGCTCATTCAGACCAGTGTACACACAGAAGTACATTCCTCCAGCCCCCAAATTCTTTTAAACATTTTTGTTCCTTCTCTTTTTCTTTTTCTGGGGAGTGAGGCACAGTTTTCAGCTGTTCTTCCTCATTTTGCTGATCTAAGGAGTGATGTTCTCCTCACTCCATCCCTCCTGAGGCCGCCTGCTCTGGTTTCATACTCTGCGGGGTTAGCAAACCCTGAACATAGCCCTCAATCCCTTTAAATGTCCCCCCATATGGAAAAGCCCCTCCCCCTCCCCCTCTGGGAAAGCCTCACACCCATAGTATGAGCCTCACCTTACTTTTCAGCCACATGGACATCAGCTTCTCCACGGAATCCTTGGTGGCTACTTCTTCCACGTGTCCCTCAGGTGAGATGAGAATTCCTGGGGCTTTTTGGATCTGACAGATACCAGCTTAGCCAGACACTATGCCAGGCCTAGACCCTATGCTCACGAAAAGCTCAGATTTGCAGGGAGACAAATTTCAACACTGCCTGCAAATATAGTAATGATATAAATTGGAGCCCAGAAGAGGGGGGCATTTAGCTACGTCAGGGTGACAGAGGCCTGGTTGAAGAGACATTTGTGGTATTTATGCAATGGTTTGAGCAGATACTCATTCTTTAAAATACTATCAATATCTCAAATTGAAGGATAATTTAAACACAATAAATATAATTTACACACAGATCTGAATTGGCTAGATTGGTGAGTTTTGATAATTACATAGAGCCGTGTGACTACCACCCCAGTCAAGACAGAGAACGTTTTCATCACCCTTGGAAAGACCCTCATGCTTCTGTCCTAACCAATCTGCTCCCCTCCCTTCACCCCACCCCCCTTCCCCACCCCAGTTCTGATTTCTATCACCACAGGTTCATTTTGCCTGTTCCTGAAACTGCCTATAAATGACATGCTGCCAAGAGGAATCACATAGTAGGGGCTCATTGTTTCAACTCAGGATGTTTTTGAGATCTGTTCCTGTCATTGTTTGTATCCATAGTTTCTTGCTTTCTAATTCTAAGGCATTCCATTGTATGAATAGGCTACAGTTCATCCATCCATTCTCCTTTTGATGGACATTTGGGTAATTTCTAGCTTGGGATTATTATGCATAAAGTACCTCCAAACATTTGTGTCTAGGCCCATATATTTTTGGATTGAATAAAGGCTAGCCAGGACCCTGTGTGTTGCAAGGTTCTGTGAGGTCTACAACTGCGAAAGGAGGTTAAGGGAAACGGATCAGAGGGTCCATGTTCCTGGGGTAAAACCTGGTGGGTGGAGGCTAGCTCATACTCACCAAAGAAAAGTTAGGATAATGAGAAAGTCATGTGTTCTCCTGTATGAGCTCTACTATCTCTCAGTGGAAGGAGCTGGGGGTAGGGGAAGAGGGGACAGGCGTGGAGGAGTGAGGCACCCAGCTCAGGGTCCCTGCACGCCCCTGGCCTCGCCCCTACCCTGCGCCTGGCCCTTCGTGGCCGGGACGGCAGAGGCTGGGAATAGGTGTGACCTGCCGTCTCTAGCGCACTGTCCTCAGAGCCTGCTGGCAGGAGGCCCACTGTGACGATGCCTCTGCAGGCTTCAGAGCCGAGGGAAGACGAGGTGTCTTCCCTGCCACATCATCCAGGCAGTGAGCTGCGTGTTTATATTCTGTGAGGGGAGGAGAGGCAGGGCCTGGGTTTACCTGGGCAGGTTAGGAAACCCAAAGGCTGCCGTGTTCAGCGGCAGCTCCCTGTTAGCCAGGAGCTTCTCCATCCTACTGTAGAGGGACACTTGTGCAGGTCCCGGACCCTCTCTGAGCTCTCTGTCAAGTGGGGAGGAGCATCCTTGCCCAAGTTCCCCCATACGACCACCATGATGACTAAATCCCAGGAAACGTGGTAAGTGGGATATTTCAAGTGTCCACATTTGTGAAATTAGGACAGGAATCATCAGACTGATTGCTGGAGTGGTTCATTTTTGATTAATCTGGCTTAAGATACTCTTTAGGACTGTTGACCCACACAATTTGCTGAGAGCGCTGCAAATATTTCCCTGTTTGGTTTGAGCAGAGTTGAGTAAACAAATGCCTACACAAGCAAGAATCCTACAAACCTTTACTTGGGAAGGCCATCTCAGCAACTCCTCAAAGCCTGCGCATCCCATAAGGCACCTTTTAGTGGGTTCTGCGTGTTTGTTCTTCGCATCGGAGTCAGCATGAACATAAACACTGTGTGTACATGTGTGCACGTGTGTTACCTGTTAACGTATGAATGAGAAGAAAGATCGTGTTGGTAATGCAACAGAGACAAAGGCAGAATTGGCATCCCATACAGGCATGGGACCACAGGATGAGTTTTTGAGCGGCCTACAGATGGAAAGGAAAGAATGCATCTAACACCAAAGGGTTATACAGAAAAGATGCTGATATTCTTACAGAAAGAATGAAACGTAAGAATTTCCACATTTTTTATTATATATAAAATGATAAACAACAAGGTCCTACTGTAGAGCACAGGGAACTATATTCAATATCCTGTGATAACCCATAGTGGAAAAGAGTTTGGAAAACAATGTACATCTATGTATAATAGAACCACTTCGCTGTTCAGCAGAAATTAACACAACATTGTAAATCAACTATACTCCAATACAAAATAATTTTTTTAAAAAAAGTAGTACAATACCAAGAAGCAAAAAAAGAAAAAAAAAGAATTTTAGCAGTTTTAAATAGTAAGGGAGCTTAGCAATTATTTTATCCAGCCCCTATGATTTCACAGATAAGAAAACTGAAACTTGGAAGGCCTGATTTCTTTTCACCTGGTAACATAGCTAATTAGCAGCCAGTTCTTCTAAACACTGGAGGTAAATGATGGCAGCCTGTGAAACGTCTTAGTTACATTAAATTGCAAGATTGTACTTTACACTCAGATTTGGACATTTCCTTCAAGTCTGGATAAGGTATAATGTCTTCTGGCAAAAGAGGATTTATTGATTAGAAACCAGGTGACTATTGAAAACCACTGTGAACAGAAAGATGACTCTAGGTGTCTCCAAAACCCCAGCAGGAAAAGTTCACAAAGAAAGAAAAAAGAATTTGGAAGAAAGAAAACAACCAAACAAAAAACAGGACAGGAAAGGTCTTAGGAATTGGCATCAGTAAATATTTTCTGAAGGAAAAAAAAAAAGTTCTACATCACCAGGGTGGATTCAAATCCCTCAAAAGATAACAATGACGGACTTCCCTGGTGGTGCAGTGGTTAAGAATCTGCCTGCCACTACAGGGGACATGGGTTCAAGCCCTGGTCCAGGAAGATCCCACATGCTGCGGAGCAACTAAGCCCGTGCGCCACAACTACTGAGCCCATGTGTCACAACCACTGAAGCCCGTGTGCCCAGAGCCCGGCTCCGCAACAAGAGAAGCCACCGCAATGAGAAGCCTGTACACAGCAGCGAAGAGTAGCCCCCCCTCGCCACAACTAGAGAAAGTCTGCGCGCAGCCATGAAGACCCAACACAGCCAAAAATAATTAACTAATTAATTAATTAATTTAAAAAGAAAGATAACAACGAGAACAGTGGGGTGGGGGCGGGAAAATGTAGACAAAAGGAAAGGCTGCCCAGAGGAAGTGACACCAGAATGAGGCCCGGCAGCAACAATGGGAGATGACAAAGGGACAGAAAGAGACGCAGAGCAAGGATGCAAAACGAACAGTAAAGGGATCAGCCCACCCTAGCGCACCTGGGAGAGCAGAGCGGGCAAAGCGGGTAAAGCAATTTCTGACAAGGTACCTGCTACTCAGCCTGAAATGCAGGCTCAGCCACTGCATCCATTAATCACTTGGTTTTACAAGAAAAGCAGGACGAAAGGGAGGTGATAACCACCAAGCGTGATGGGGCCACTTCCTGCCATCTACACTGCAGTGACCCTCTAAGGATTCCCCAATTCCCATCTGAGGGAACAAATAAAAGGAACCTCCTCGGGAGAGGTCTTTTTAAAAATGGAAAAATGAACCAAGGCCTGAGAGGTAGGACCAAAGGCATCGGAGTGAACAGAGGACGTGATGGAAGGAGGGAAGGAAAGTGAATTTGTCTCTGTTGGCTGGAGGAGCGCCCCTTCGTTCTGTCATGATGATGAGAAATCAGAAATAAAAGGAAATCTTCTTGAAAAGAAACATTTTCCTGCAAGGGAAGAATGATTAAGAGCCAGGCTTTCATTTTTGTTTTGGGGAAAGATCTTGATACTTTTCATTTCCAGGGTGATTTGTGGCTCTTGGAAATGCTCAGCCCTGAGATGGAGCTACGTCAAGAATCCGAGACGCTCAGGTGCTTTGTCAGCCTGAGGTTTACCCCAGTCTCTGCAGTGATTACAATCAGAGCTCCTAAGAGACTGCCTCGTGCCCTCGACCTGCTCCAGGCCACACCGCCTGGCCTGTTCTCCCGGAATTGGAATCGTTTCTATTATTCGTTCACAGCTTCACTCCGCCTGCTGTGATAGGGCAGGGATGCTTCCTCCTGGCTGTGTAACCTCCTTGGTGGGCACACCAGCCCCTGGTATGTTTGTTTCAGTGGGGGTCCCAATGTCCTATATGAGGACGGAGCATCCTTCATGTGGGTGACCGCCCAGCCAGCAGATCCTGGGCTCCAAATGAAGGCGTGGGTTGGTGGAATCCTTTAGTCCCTTTTGCTAAGATGGCCTTCCCCTCAATTATTCAGTGTAGTTCGTGTTTTTTTAAATGACTAGCTTGAGATATCATTTCTTCTCAAACCAGCAAGTCAGATTGTGCCTCTGTGAGTTTGGTCACAAACACATCCGGATTTGTTCCGCCCCCACACTGTAATATACTTACTATAGGTCAGAACTATGTCTGTACAGCCATCTGTTGGTCTCTTGGATTCTTCAGTGTAGGCACACGTGTATGTGTATCCTTGACAGTGGGAAGAGGGAAAAGCCCAGGGGCTACTGTTTAATGTTAGGACTTACACTGATGGTTCCTAAAAGCTAGTCCGTGCCCTACTGGCCTAAGAATCCTGAGTGGGGCTTTATAAAAATGCAGATTCTTGGGCTCTGGTTGGATTGGTAGAGGCATGATGGCAAATCTGTATTTTTGTAAGGCTCCCGGGGATGCTGATGGTTCACCAGGCTTGATGGCCATGGATGAACCATCTCGGGCAACAGGATTTGCTCCACATGCTGGGTTGGTTTGACCGAATCTGTAGTAACTGGGTAATCATTCTTACAGTCAGTAGGTCTATACTGAAGGCATTCTCTGTCCCAGGCACTATTTTAGATGCTGGGAATAGAATGTTGAACAGATACAGATCCTGGAGTTCTGATGTCCTGTGTCACTCATGTGACACTAGAGTCTAGTTGCCCTGCAGAAGTAGTATCTCATGTCATTTTCCCTCTTACATCTTCCCTAGCCTACTTCTCTCTCCAGCTCCAGAGCACGTTTGTGAAATGGAAGCAAAAGGGAAGATTGTTAACACAATGCCACTTGTCAGAAGAAAGACCAACAAAAGGTTTCTGTAAATATCAATACATCTCCCTGGGTAGAAAGGAGGGGCAAGCCGGCCACTGGAAGGACCAGTTACTTGAAGACGAGCAAGGTGGACATCTTGGTTTCCCATGAAAGCATCTCCCTAATCAGACCCTGGTGAGTCTCCTTGTTAGCAATCACTGCACCTTACAGGAAGGTAGCTGATATTATGCCAAAAATAAACCCATGTCATCACCTGGGGGGGTTTTCAGGGAGAGAGGTGGACACGCGTGGTGTTAACACCATAAGCATGTGCTCTGTGGGGTATGAGCTGCCCCAGTATGAGGGGGACGACGGAGCCTGAGTGGGGACCAGCTTGGACCCAAGGGTGTGAACACCGGGATTATTAAAAAGGCGTGGCATTAACTCCCAATCCAACCTGAATGGATAGATAGGGCCCTTGCTTGGCCTTTGCTAACGGCTTCACCTGTGGCCCCGAGGGATGCCCCCTGCACTATGGCGGCATCAGACAGGGCTGCATCTGGAAGAGAGGGTCCCAAACAGATGTGGGACAGAAGTGAAGTAAAATTTCCCCAAGGTCATTTGGCCTCCCAAGTTTCAACCTGTTTTGTTTTCCATCAGATTTGTCTTAATTTTGTTAGTCTGAGCTCTGTGCAAGGCACTTTATAGCCTTCTAAGACAGGAGTGGGTGATCGTACACCTGGCCAAGGACCAGACACCAAGGATTTACAAAACCTCTTCATACTTGCACGTGGCTTCCCTTGCTGATGTGCTCCTTGGTCATACCTCGTCCATGGAAACATTGAGGCGGGAGTGAGTGTGGAGATGGATGCCACCTTTATCATTTTCACACTTATGTAAACACTCGGAGCCACACACAAACGTCAAAGGATCACTTGAAAACCTCTAGAAAGCCTAGGTTTCTTTTTTTTTTTTTTGTGGTACGCAGGCCTCTCACTGTTGTGGCCTCTCCCATTGCAGAGCACAGGCTCCGGACGCGCAGGCTCTGCAGCCATGGCTCACGGGCCCAGCCGCTCCGCGGCATGTGGGATCCTCCCGGACCGGGGCAAGAACCCATGTCCCCTGCATCGGCAGGCGGACTCTCAACCACTGTGCCACCAGGGAAGCCCAGCCTAGGTTTCTTATGAGATGCATCTCTCTGCCTTAAAGGTGGCTTAGATGGCTTTCACTTCCCCCAAGAATTTTACAGAACCTGCATTCAGAACATAAGCTGATCACTTTAATTAGTTTCACATAAATCCCTCACTCTTCAGGTTGCCCATTTTGGATTTTTTATTTCTGGACCATCATCCCAAACACAACTGGCCATTTCCCCTACTGCTGCTCAGCCCGTGCAGGGACTCGAAGTGATGTTCTCATTAGACCAAGCAAAGCATGATGAGGAGGATACAGATGCTGCACATACTGTTGGTCCTCCATATCCACGGGTCCTACATCCCAGATTCAACCAACCATGGACTGAAAGTATTAGGAAAAAAATTCCAGAAATTTCCAAAAAGTGAAACTCGAATTTGCTGTATGCCACTATTTACATTGCATTTACATTATATTTGCAACTATTTACATAACACTTACATTGTATTAGGAAGTATAAATAATCTAGAGACGATTTAAAGTATATGGAGGATGTATGTAGGTTATATGCAAATACTATACCATTTCATATAAGGGACTAGAGCATCTGTTGTTTTGGTATCTGCGGAGGCCCTGGAAGCGATCCCCTGCAGATACTGAGTGGTGACTGTATATCTGAGACTGTATTTAGATTTAAGACTTTTGATCTGAAGGAACCTGACTTACTAGACTATCTGATGGGCCTCGGCCTGGCCCTCTGATGGCTGGTAGGTCATGAGGCTGGGTTTTGTGCTGGGATGTGTCATACTGCCAAAGGTTTCATCCAGTCTTTGCCCACAGACACTGCCAGACAAACCACCAGCCTCTTGTGGGGCCAACAGGGTCACTGCCCCTTCTCCAGGCATCGCTCTATCAGAAGGTCCCAGAGAAGAATCCTGTTGTTAGTGGGTCTCATTTCTCTGTCACTCTGAGCCACCCCCCTTCCGTCATGCCACTGTTAGGAGTTCAGCTCCACTGGGCTGCGAGTGGGAACTGTCCCCTGGATTGGCCACGGCTGCTTGGTGTCACACAGGCAGCTCCAGGAACTTGGGGTCAGGAGGAAGCCCTGCTTTGTTGGTCTGGGACTTGGTTGTCTACAACCCCCAAGGCGCCACCATCGCCGTGCTGCCCGTGGGGTGCAGACGCGATTCCCATGATGCGTCTATGCAACCGGACAACATAGCCTGAGCTCTTACCGTGTGAGGGGCCCTAGGAGGGGTGCTAGAGGGGGACCAGCATGACCCACCAGAGCTTCCTCCGGAGGAGTCCAGCCTGTGCCAGGCACCTGCTCAGTCCTCCACCATACGTATTTTTATCCTCACTTTATGGATAAGGAAACTGATCAGAGAGGGAAGTGCCTTGTCCAAACTCACTCGGGGAGAGGGTGGCAGAGCCCCAATTCAAACTGACCCCAAACCTGTATTTTTCTACAGGGTGTCTACCCTCAATCAGCTCACAGTCCAGAGCAGAAGTAAGACACATACATAAAAAACTATCATGCAAGTTCAAGGGGACATAGCTTATACCAGGAGTATATATAATAGAAGTGTTCCAAATACAGAAAAGTTTTAAAAGATACAAATCCAGGGCTTCCCTGGTGGCGCAGTGGTTGAGAATCTGCCTGCTAGTGCAGGGGACACGGGTTCGAGCCCTGGTCTGGGAAGATCCCACATGCTACAGAGCAACTGGGCCCGTGTGCCACAACTACTAAGCCTGTGTGTCTGGAGCCTGTGCTCCGCAACAAGAGAGGCCGCGATAGTGAGAGGACCGCACACCATGATGAAGAGTGGCCCCCGCTCGCCACAACTAGAGAAAGCCCTCGCACAGAAACGAAGACCCAACACAGCCAAAAATAAATAAATTAATTTTAAAAAAAAAGATACAAATCCAAGTACAGATGACAAGGGCAAGGAATTGGACCAGGTAAATGGCAGAGCTGCATAAAGGGGATGCAATTGAGCGAGCTTTGAAGTGTGTGTGTAGTGTAATTAATGGAGATGAAGGCCAGGAGGGAGAGGACCTCTGTGTGTGAAGGATGAAAGTGAGGGTGTGTTCCATCCATCTTCAACTTTGCAGGAGTTTCCTCTTGCTAACACGGTTGAAGGATATGACCACCGATTAGTGAATGTTGCCCCTTGGACATCATTCTGAAGTGTCTGCACTTTGCTGGGGTGGCGAGCCCAGGGCCAACACCCCACCCCAGCTGGTTAAGGTGGTGTGGACCCCTGTCAGGCACTCACGACCTGCCTGGTTCAGGTCTCGCCGTCACTTGTGCTGGAATGTGCCCTGCTCTTCTCATGTCACTCTTTCAGTTCTCAACACCCAACGAGCAACTCCATCCCAGCACCCCTCCGGATGTCAGATTTGGGACCACATAATCAGCAACCTGGATGTCACTTCTGATCAAAGCAGATGGAAGCAAGAGAAGCAAGTTGGGCCCCCAAAACCATGGTCTGGCCTGAGAGCTACCTCTAACTATTTGTGTGACCCAGCGTCTTAAATTGGTCTGCTGGCCCCTCCATCTCTAATAGTCTATGAATCTATCTCAATTGTGTGTTTTAACACCATATTCAATTTCCCTTTATCTTTGTACAAGACAAGGTTTCATTAACCCTTGAGGTACCAGCTAAGTGAATATCTAGAGAGTCAGAACTGTGAGGAAGGTAATCCCAGGAAGGAGACTGAAAAGCTAGTCCATGGAGCAAGAAAAGAACCAACAGGAGATTGATAAGAAAGAAAACTGAGTCCCCAGTATAAACAGTCATGGAACAATCAGGGTCATTCCAGCATTAGTTCAGCACTGTCTCCACCTAGCTTTTCTCAAGTTTCAGGAGGAACTACAGGACACTGCAGTCACAAATGCCTACCTCTTTTTCATGTGGCATGAGCATCTTCCTATACTGCAAAATAAAGATCAAGCTGGTGTTCTGTCTCTGGGCAAAACTCTTGTTTATATGCCTTGTAAGCATTGGTCAAGAAGATCTTCAAACCTGAATTCCTCAGAAAAAATAATAATAATCGATTGCATTTCTGCAGTCCCAGTCTCCAAGGCATCCAAACACCTCATGAAAGAGAATTTTTAAATCCCTGTTTTACCCTTGCTGTAGAAGTGAAAGCAGGAGAATATAATTCTGATTCCATCTTATAGATCTGGAAACTGAGGCCCAGAGACCCAAGGTGACTTATCCAACTGGCCTGATAAACCAACTGCAGAGTCAATGGACCTCAGACTTCTGACAATCTAGTGTTTAAATCATTGGAAACCAGATCTTTCAAACAAAGTATACATTGCAAGCTGTTCTCTGTTATTGCCCAGTGGAAAATAAAAAGACGAAACCAGGACAGAAAATATGTGTTAAATTTTTAACAACTAAAACCAAACCCAAAAAAAGTAAGAGAGGAAGAATTCATCCAAACTAATAAAACTTTTTGAGCAAATCTCTTTAGGATGACACTTTGGTGTTAACTTAAATTGCTGAGAATGGCTAGAGACTGTGGGCGTTGAAAAAGAGGACGGTCTGCACTTGGTGAAAGAGTCCCATGGAGCCTCAAATCCAATTCAACTGGGAAAACATTTCTGTAATCATCTTATTCGGCATCTCTGCGGTGGGAGAATGTTTGAGCGAGAGAATGTCCTCGGTGCCACAGGCTTTTAAATCATAAGATGCAACCTTTAAAGGCTTCAGTCTTTGGAATTCCAATCGCATAAGGCTGGCCCCATCCAGACTGGGAAGGGCACACAAGTGGGTGCAGGGAGGGCACACCTTCTGTTGGGAAAACAAGCCCTCTTCTTCCAAAGGAGGGTGGAAGGTGTGCACAGACCCCGGCCCCACCCAAGCTCTGGGCAAGGTCAGTTCCATCCTTTAAAGGTCAAGGCCAAACGTCACACTCAATTGGTTGGCCCCTGGCCCGTTGTCTAGTTGAAAAGGACTGTGTCACGTGGACCCTGGCTCCACGATATGCACGAAGGTTTCTCCCAAACCCCCTCTTCAGAATGGACTCCCACACCTCTCATAGCACGTGTTGTCAAGTTTAGCACACGCATGTGCACAGTCTACAGAACAAACACTAACCTTTGCACTATGACTCCATTCTGCAGAGTGAGTTCCTGTGCTCTGCTTTTCGTTATTCTCCACTCTGCGTGCCAGCCATTCTGGTAAGCTCTGCTCATGGATGACGGCATTTGATCCCCGACAACAGCCCCTACACACTATCCTAACCCCCATTTTACAGAACTGGAAACTGAGACTTGGTCTAAAAAATCATCCCAGGTCACTTAGCTACTGGGTATTGTAACTGGAACTGAAACCAGCTCCATTAGACCCAAAGCCTGTGTCCCTAATCACTAGGTTGTTCTGTCTCTGTGTGAAAACGAGGTTCAGAGAAGTGTAGGTCACTCCCCAGGTAAGTGGGAGAAAGCAGAAGGCAGACTCCGGCGTCCCGCCTTGTGCTACTCTGTTAGTTCCACACTTCCTACCTGATTGCTGTCACATTTTTCATATGGGACAAGCAGATGAGGCCGTGGCTTTGCAACAGGCAAGCAATGCCATCTGGGCTCCGTCCTGCACACAGCAGCCCCTCTGACCCTCTGCACACAGCCAGCATCCCCACTGGGCCCTGCCAGGCCTCCCAAACCCAACACAGGCCCCTCCCTGGTTTTAGCTTCAGCTTCCTCTGCCCCAGCCATGCCCACTGCCCTGGGCACCATCAGACGTGGCAATCCCGATCCCACCTTCTGCAGTTTTCACTTCCTGCTGCTCTGCCTCGAATGCTCCTCCCACAAATGTCTGTGCCACCTATCCCTTCACCTCCTTCAGGTCTCTGCTCAGCTGTCCTTTCTCAAGTTTTTCTCTCTCCGAGAGGCCTCCCTTAAGCTGTCATGGCTATCTGTCCCCTTATCCATTACAGACGGACCACAACTTACAAGGGTTCAACTTAACGATATTTCGACTTTATGATGGTGCAAAAGCCATCCACATTCAGTAGAAACTGTAAGTTCTGTTTTGAACTCAGATCTTTCCCAGGGAGCAATATGCATTCCTATCCTGTCTCGTTATGCTGGGCAGTGAGCTGCAGCTCCCAGTCAGCCCCACCATCACAAGCGGAAAGGACTGATACAATGACAACCACTCTCTACCCAGACAACCACTCTGTTTTTCACTTTCACTACACTATTCAATTACATGAGATATTCAGCACTTTATTATAAAGTTGACTTTGTGTTAATGATTTTGCCCAACCGTAGGCTAATGTAAGTGTTATGAGCACATTTAAGGTAGGTGAGACTAAGCTATGATGTTTGGTGGGTTAGGTGTATTAAACGCGTTTTCATCTTCCAGTGTTCTCAACTTATGATGGGTATATCAGGACATAACCTCATCATAAGTTGAGAAATATCTGTATTTTTCTTCATATCATTCATTTCCACCTAGCATATTAAATATTCATTTGCTGTTTATCTTATCCTCTCAAATATATGCTCCTTGAGGACAAGGGCATCTGCTGAGGTTTTTAAACATTTATTCTTTATCTCCAGTGTCTAAAATAATATCTGCACATAGTAGGTGTTTAATAAATGTTGATTGAATTAATAAATAAACAATAGTCTAGATAGGAGTTCCAGTACCCAATACAGTGCCTAGTAAGAAATAAAAACAAACGTTTATAAAAATTTTTTAAATAGATATGACTTGAAATATGAATTATATTTCCTATCTGATATAATTGATGGTATATAAGAGCTTGTCCAATTTGATCTGGTTTTCAGTGGCTATTTAGTGGTCATTAACAAAGTCGGAAGCCAGTAACCAAAGCTGTGTTGGAGTGAAACAAATCCTGGGGACACGTCACCTGCCAACAAAGATGGCAAAGTTATCACTGGTCAGTGTCACTCAGCATCCTCATGTTGCCAGTGGCATTTGTGGGCCATGGGCTCTTCTGGGAGCAATGCAGAGCAGAGAAGAAAGCAAATGGAGAAGGGCTGGGAGCTCACAGAAGTTTACACACTTAGGCAGGAATCATGCACCACCACTGCCGCTAAGTTCAGAGATCTGAGATCTGAGGATGCAAGACTCACTCCTATCTCACATATGGACTTCAAAATGACTCAAGAAACACTCCCAAACTCATTTTACAAAGACAGCATTACCCTGATACCAAAGCCAAGTAAGGACACTAAAGGAAAAGAAACCTACAGGCCAATATTCCTGAGGAACATAGATGCAAAAAATCTCAATAAAATACTAGCAAACCAAATTCAACAGCACATCAAAAGGATCATTCACCATGATCAAGTGGAATTTGTCCCTGGGATGCAAGGATGGTTCAACATAAACAAGTCAATAAATGTGATATATAACATTAATAGAATGAAAGTAAAAATCATAGGATGATCTCAATAGATGAAGAAAATGCATTTGACAAAATTTCACATCCATTCATCATAAAAACTTACAGCAAATTAGGTGTAGAAAGAATGTATGTCAAAATAATAAAGGCCATATATGACAAGACCACAGCTAACATCATACTCAAAGGTGAAAGGTTGAAACATTTCCTCTAAGATAAGGAATAAGACAAGGCTGCCCAGGCTCACCACTATTATTCAACATAGTACTGGAAGTTCTAGCCAGAGCAATCAGTCAAGAAAAAGAAATAAAAGGCATCAAAATTAGAAAGGAAGAAATAAAATTGTCTCTATTTGCCAATGACATGATTTTATATATATAGAAAATCCTAAAAGACTCCATTAACTAACTGTCAGATCTAATCAACAAATTCAGTAAAGTTGCATGATACAAAATTAACATATAAAACTTAGTAGCATTTCTGTACACCAATAATGAATTATCTGAAGTAGAAATAAATGATCCCATTTACAAGAGCATCAGAAACAATAAAATATTTAGGAACAAATTTAAACAAGGAGGGGAAAGATCTCCATACTGAAAACTACAAGACATTAATGAAAAGAATAGAAGACACAAATAAATGGAAAGATATACCTACCATGTTTATGGGTTGGAAGGGTTAATATTGTTAGAATGTCCATACTACCCAAAGCCATCTATAGATTCAATACAGTCCCTATCAAGATTCCAATGACATTTTTTACAGAAGTAGAAAAACAATCTTAAAATTTGTACTGAACCAAAAAAAAGCTTTGAAAAGTCAAAGCAGTCCTGAGGAAGAAGGAAAAAGCAGGAGACATCACACTTCCTGATTTTAAGATACACTATAAAGTCTTTATTCTTTTCTCTCTTTTTTTGGTATGTACATGAGAAATAGATGTTAACTAAACTTATTGTGGCGATCATTTCACTATATAGGCAAGTCAGGTAATTCTGCTGTACACCTTAAACTTACGTAATGCTGTATGTGGATTCTATCTCGATAAAACTGAAAGAAAAAAAAGACTCAAGAAATATCTCAAGGAAACTCAGAGTCTTGTCCTTTTTATTGAGTTTGGAACTCATTTGACCTAACCACAAGGTGAACAGCCATAATAACATCTAACATTGTTCCAAGAGACGCAAATTAGAGAATGATTTACTCTCAGTTTAAATTCAGCCCATTGTCTTTCTGCTGTTCTTTGTGTCTTAACATCAATGTTCAGTGCACCCTGGCCATGTATCCTGGTGCACTGCCAACTCAACCAACACCTTTTCCCTTTACAGCCTTCTCCTTCAAACTGAGGGTAGTTTTATTGGAGAAAAGCCAAAGAAATATGAGCTCATTTTCTTTTAACTTATATTATGGTCCCGATAGTCAAGCTCACAGGTAGCCTTCAAAATTCGGAGAAGTTTGGTTTTAGGGAAAATTTATTAGCTCAAATTCCATCAACCAGGCTTTCAGAGAAAGGTCAATCTTATCCTATCCACCATTTTTCTTTAAGGAACCCAAATGCTTTTGCTTCTAAAATAAACAAATCCTCCTCAACAATACAAAATAAATAAATAAATAAAAACAGATTTTGGTTCATTGCTTTCTCTTACCTTAAAGCCCTTCCTTCAGGATGCCTTAGGAAAGTGTCTTAAAACAAATTTGAATGTATGAGCACATCCCATGGTCAGGAGCTCAAGTACTTTAAGAGCTTCTGGAAGACTTTATGGAAGCTGCAATATATGAGCTGAGGCAGCTGGTGGAAGAAGACAAATTAAATGAACTTACAAGTACAGCTGCCACTAAAGCAAAACACTCTTCGGCTCTAAGGGGAAGGTGAGAGGTTGTCTCTTTTTTAAGTTTATTTCAAAACTTTGGTTACAGTTGCAGTTTATGTGCACAAATAATTTTGGTTTGCATTTGCATCTTTGTGAGTCACTTAATTTTTGATCATTTAATTAAGAAATGGTATGTTTTATGAAATCATACTGAATCACTGCTATACTTTCTTCACTCACTTTGGGGATACTTTCTGCCCCCAAAATTGAACTTCATCACGGTTTCTGTAAATTTATATACAAAATTTACATTGCAGCCCTAGTATGTAGAATATGTAACACAAATGTTTATTGTTCCGTGTGTGTGTGTTAAGAGATAATCCCTTCAGTGGGAAAAATGGTTATAGACAAAATTATTTTGATAAATTTTGCCCATGCATGTTAATTTTAAAAAGAACTATATTCTTATTTTTTTCTTTTCTTATTGAGATATAATTGACATGTGACATTGTATTAGTTTCAGATGTACAACAGAATGATTTATATTTGTATATATTGTGAAATTTTCACATAGCGTCTGGTTAACAGCCATCACCACATAATCGTTTCAAAACATTTTTTCTTGTGATGATAACTTTTAAGATCTTTCCACTTAGTAACTCTCAAATGTACAATATAGTATTATTAACTACAGTTGCTGTGCTGTACATTACATTGCCAGGACCTACTCATTTTATAACTGGAGGTTTATGCCTTTTGTCCCCCTTCACCCATTTTGCCCATCCGCTACCCAAAGCTGCCTCTGTCTGACAGTCAGCTTAAGGCTACTGGCAAATACCCAGTTTGGGAGGAACTAACTCCTTTACCTCCCCAAGTTTGCTGCCCTTTCTTCTTCTCCCTTCCCAAAGAGAGTTATTTCCCGCACCCTCAAATGCTCCCCTCTGGCTTTCCTAATTAACCTAAGCTTCTCTTGAAGGCAGCCTCAGCTCTGTTCTCCTGTAGTTAGTCACATGTCTACTCCCTAACCCCTCCCTTCTGTGCTTCTTCACTCTTTATCTTCCCTGTCACTGAAAAAAAAAAAATTTACAAGGAGCCACTTTTTCTAGCATATTTAAGAGATCCGTGAATTGGAGGAGGCATCATTAAAACCAAAGCACCACAGAAGTCTGGAATAGAGCCGTCCCCTCTCAGGGTTTCTTGAGGACCCACTGGAACAGAGCTGAATGTCTTCTAATAAGTCAACGTCACCCAGAGAGACATAGCTGGCAGTTGATCCAAATACAAGCGGAAGGTTTGTTCAGTAGATACAAATCCTTCACCTTCCTTTTGCTCTTCAGTGACCTCCCAAGTATGAGCTGAAACACATAAAATTTGGGTACAGCGCTGGGATGCTGCCAACAAAAACCACTGCAACATAAGGCCAGCACTCCTGACGTTTTCCTCCCACCCTCCTCGTTGGGGTACAGACTGTGAGCTTCGGCCAGTCCTCGGTCAGCAGGCCTCCAGCTGTGGGCTGTGACACCTAAGAAACACATGACTTTTTTCTGGTAAAAGGAAGGAGGAACCTAAGCCAATTTTGCAGATATTTCAGCCAAATTTTCCTCTCACATCCCACATCCAAGATGTTGACCCATCATCTCCAAAGTAGAATGGCTAGACAGAGTCTATAAAGTGTGACAAAATTATTGAAAAAAAATGTGGGCAGGAATCTATCTAAAAAAATAAAAAACCCTCACTTGAAAGATAACTTCCTCTTTTCAGGTGATTGGTTACCTTCCTTCTTCCTTAGGGTTTGCTTAGGTCAGTTTACCAACTGCCACCTGTAAAGCCCGCCTCCAGGACCTATAACCAAATAAAAAGACTGCCATCTTCCTATTCTAAGAACCACCATTGGTTCCCCACCAGTGACTCTTTCCCTTCCTGCCTTCTGGTTACCTTTTCTGGTTACCTACATATTTACCATTTTATTTGCTTATCATTCTCTCTTATATTTCAGACCTTCTAACTGGGATGCATCTTTCAGAATTTTCTTTAGTGAGTGTCCATAGGTGGCAAAATCAATTTCTGCTTATCTGTCTTTACTTTGCTCTTGTTTTTAACAAAATATATTATCGTATAGAATTACAAGGGGCTTCTTTCAGCACATTGAAGATATAATTCCATAGTTTTCTGACTTTCATTATAATTCTTGAGAAGTCATTAATGAATCAGGTATAAATATGATTTATTATCATTCCTTTGAAAATACATTTTTCTGGCTGATTTTAAGATCCTCTATATTTGGGGATTCTGCACTTTCATGAAAATGTGTCTAAGATTGTCTTTCTTTTTATTTGTCATTCTGGGAATTAATTGGGGTACTTGAATCTGTGGACTGGGGTCTTTAATCAGTTCTGGGAAATCCTCAGACATTATTTTCATAAATATTGCTTTTTGTCCCATTTTCTCTCACCTCTCCTTCTGGTAGTCTGATTTGATGTATATTAGACGTTCTCATTCTTTTCTCCATATCTGTTAGCTTCTCTCTCTTGTTTTTTTTTTTTTTTTTTGCAGTACGCAGGCCTCTCACTGTTGTGGCCTCTCCCATTGTGGAGCACAGGCTCCGGACGCGCAGGCTCAGCAGCCATGGCTCACGGGCCCAGCCGCTCCGCAGCATGTGGGATCTTCCCGGACCGGGGCATGAACCAGTGTCCCATGCATTGGCAGGCGGACTCTCAACCACTGCACCACCAGGGAAGCCCTTAGCTTCTCATTTTTAAAATATCTTATGTTTTTTGTATGTGTGCTGCATTCTGGTTAATTTATTCTAGCTGTCTTTCAGTATACCAATCATCTCTTTATCTGGGTTCAATATGTTTTTATACACATCCATTATTTTTAAACTTTCAAGTATTAAAATTTTTCTGAAATTTCTATCTTTTTAGTCCTGCTAAGTCTTTAAAAAAATTTCCCTATTCCCTACGTATATTTTAATTTATTCATTTAATTTATTTATTTTTGGCTGCGTTGTGTCTTCGTTGCTGTGTGGGGCTTTCTCTAGTTGAGGAGAGCGGGTGCTATTCTTTGTTGCTGTGTGCAGGCTTCTCATTGCGGTGGCTTCTTTGTTGTGGAGCATGGGCTCTAGGTGCACAGGCTTCAGTAGTTGTGGCACGTGGGTTCAGTAGTTGTGGCTCGTGGGCTCTAGAGTGCAGGCTCAGTAGTTGTGGTGCATGGGCTTAGTTGCTCCGCGGCATGTGAGACCTTCCCGGACCAGGGCTCGAACCCGTGTCCCCTGCATTGGTAGGTGGATTCTTAACCACTGCACCATCAGGGAAGCCCCCCTTACATATATTTTAAAGCATATCTTTCATTGTGTTAAATGTGGTTGTTTTAGAGCTTCTATAGTTTGCATATAATAATTCCAATATATGAAATCTTCATGCATCTGTTTCTGCTGATTCTCTCTCAAGATAATGGTCACTCGTTATTGTAAGCTGCTTGGTTTTATGGAAAATTATATTGGAAATCCTTGGTGACTTAGAATAAAGGCACCTTCTTCAACAGGGATTTGCATTTTCTTTGCCAGATACCAAGAGGCTTTATTAGACTAAAACTATTTTAAATTAAAATCATAGCCCAAGGGTTTGGAGATAACACATATGATAAGATTTGGGCTTGAGAATACATGAGAAGGACTGCTTATAGCTACAACTTCTCAGGGACTTATTTTTTTGAGCCCTGCTTTGCTCACTGCCAAGGATACTTTCCTTCAGCCTTTGGGGATGGGCAGGCTGGAGTAGTATGGGAAACGTTAGCTCACTCTGATCTTAATTATGTAGCATTTTGTATTCTTGGTTTTATGGGAAGAGGATCTTCTACTAGACTCCAGCACTGGACGGCAACTTAATGCACTGTTGTATAATCTCACCTCCTTTCCCTTCTCTCTTGGTTGGCACTCTGTCCACGCTGGGCTGTCCTCTCTATTGAATTTAGATGACCACCACATGGAAAGGTGTAGGATCTGTTTCCTGGTTGGCCTCTGAGGGTCCAGATGATGCAACACAGACATGTAGGATGTTAACTCCTGGTGGGATGAAACCTGACCCGTGGGAAATGGAGGATGGGAGGAAGCCACACAGGTAAGTTCCTCTCTTACTTTGGACAATGCCAAGGTGTGGACCTTTTTTTTTTTTTTTTTTTTTTTTTTGCGGTACGCAGGCCTCTCACCGTTGTGGCCTCTCCTGTTGCGGAGCACAGGCTCCGGACGCGCAGGCTCAGCGGCCATGGCTCATGGGCCCAGCCGCTCCATGGCATGTGGGATCTTCCTGGACCAGGGCACGAACCCGTGTCCCCTGCATCGGCAGGCAGACTCTCAACCACTGCGCCACCAGGGAAGCCCAGGTGTAGGCCATTTTTATATCCCTTTCCTGGGAGTCCCACATGCTACCTAAATACATCCTCTGAGTAACCAGCTCTGTCTAGTTCTAGCTGGTCATGATGCAGTAGCCAGCATGGAATGTATGGCATTACATGGATGCACACTTTTTCTTTCCTCACTTCCTTCACGTTCACGGCCCTGGGCCTGCATCTCTCAAATCGCCTTAGTGCTGCCTCTGGCTCTGCCTTCTAGAGAAGGCTTTCTGAGACAACCACCTATACTGTGAAGTTCTGGGTTTTAAATTCTATCTACTCTGCCCTATGAGGGCATAAAATCAAGCTCCCCTGGGTTGGTAAATTGCCTCAGAGCAAAAGTGGTTTACTGCTCTGTTTATCTTGCTTTCTCTCAAAATCTGTCTTGATATGTCCTTATTATCTTGTCAAATCTTTGATCCCTTTTAAGAAGATCTGTTTATATTTAGCTAACATTTTTGAGTGCTTTAAGTGGGAGGGTTGATCTGGACAACTTGGGAGCCCATGGTTCCCCACTCTATTTTTCTCACAGCAATCAAAGTGCTATTTCAAAGATTAAAATCTGACTGTGCCCTCCTCCCCCTTTGCTTAATACCCTTTCAGAACCCAAAGTTCTCATAATGAAATCCAGGAAGTTCACCACAGTTTGCACGATCACGTGACATGGCTTCTGTCTCCCTCTCGTTTTCACATTTTTTTACTGTCATCATAATGAGATTCTTTCAGTTCCTCCAATAATATGTCCCTGATGTGAGGCATTTGCACACGCTGCTCCCTCTGCCAGGAATCCTTTTCTTCCACATCCTCCATACCCTTCACTAGCCAACTTCTACTCACCTTTAAATTAAGCATCAATTCTTCTAAGGGGACTTCCTGGGGTGGGGTGGGAGGGGTCTTACCACTACATCAAATGTCCTTTCTCCATGTGTTTGCTTTGGCAGCATTCCTGATACTGAAGTTACTTTTTCCGGGACTCTGTATTCTGTTTCTGCACTGTCATAACCGTAGGGCTATAGTCCCCAGCACCTGGTCTGCAGCCAGTAAATGTTTGTTGAATTGAATGGTCTCCTTTCTCAGAGGAATCTGAAGTGATCTCTGACACCTTCAATGAATTTATCCTGAGGTTACCCTAGTGCCCAACAGACAGAGTCTTCTACCTTCAAGTCTGCCGTGGCCCATAAGTGACTGTCATACTTCTGGAGGCTCCACAGAGCAAGCCTGAGGGTTGCAAGGACTCTCGTAGGACTTCACACATTGGCTGGAGTGCTGGCTTTCTGATTAGGCACTGGATCATCTTGGACTCTTTGAGGTGAAATGAGTGTAGGTGAGTTTGTCAATTGTGAATTGCAGACACTTTGATTATATACCAAATCAGCACTTTTTGTGTGTCCATTCTATATAAGATAAGCATGATGCTTATACTGGACACACCAACAAGCAATCAGTGTAGTGCTACTCTCAGAGAGCTTTGAGCCCAGTCAGAGAGATAGGCTTCACAAATAAGATCATTGAGTTACTAAGGCAGTGTTCCTAAGGACCAGATGAAAATACTGAAGGGTCGGCATCATTTCTGAAGGTTCCTACAGCTGGAGAGGGGTCTCTGGAGCTGCCTGGTCTTGGCATGTATCTTAAGAAGGAACTTAAACAGCCAGAAGTGGGCCAATCTGACCAATTGGGGCCCTAGGTGATGGTCACAAACGCGAAACCTTGCAGGGGAGAAAGGTAAATAGATGATGCAAGCCAGGAGTACAATAAGGAGTAGTGAGGCCTCTGGCAAAACAGGAAAGAATGTTCTGTCTAAAGGGAGTGAAGGAAACTCAACTCCTCAAAATCAATGAATTGTGAGACCATGGACCCTGGGATGCCATACCTTCTGCTTTTAAAGGAAATGCTGGAAATCCGGTGTCTATGTGCTGATTCTCAATTTTTACAACATTGTTCTAATTCCATCCCCCAAACCATGTCTATACGGTGAATTGGGCCCATAGGCCACCTGTTTTCTCCCTCTACTTTAGAGGAAAACCCAAGTTTGGTACATCACCTCATTTCAAAGTTGCTTGCTCTTGTCTTTCTGCTTAACTACCCTTATAAACTGATAGTTCCTGAATCTGTATCCTCAATCCCAGTCTCTGTCCTGAGCTTTAGCACCAACATTTAGTTGCCCACCTGTTGTCTTCGTCTGGAAAAGCACCTCAAATTCCATATGTCAAGGACCAAACTTTTCTGCCCAACCCCCAATCTATTCCTAGTACTAGAGCATTTGTTTGGCATTGGGCCTCAGTTTTCATTCAGAGGGATAGTGGGAAGAATAATAATAACTTGCCCTACCTAACGTTGAGGGTTGTTTGGAAGAGAAAAGAAAATGATATGTGTGCATCTATATGAATGTTACCCTAGATGAAGGAGAGGCAATAAAACATGAATTTTGGAATGGCCTTTGGGGTTCAGACCAGCATGTTATCCGGAGCACCTGTGGCAGGGGGCTTGATGAGGCTGTCGGTCAAGAAGCATCTCACTCTTGCATTCAAGCAGCAGGCACTCACTGGACTTCTTTTTTAAAAGAACTGTAGAAACTGGGAAGCACTCTGTTGGCTTTCTGTCATATTGGCACTAAAGTATGTGTGAATCTTCTCAAAATCAGGAGTCTAAGACCCATGCTCGGGGCTACCTGGGATGGAATGGGAGTTGTGCCGTGGCTGGGTTGCAGCTGCAGAAGTAGCCTACGGTGATGGCAACTTCCATAGAGGGTCAGAGTAAAACAAGGCCACATAACAGAGGAAAATCCTTTCTAAGAGTATGTATGAATATTAGAAATTATAGGTATTACTCTTCCATTTTTTAGGTAAGGGTGTTACATTCAATGAATGGCTTGAGCAGGAACAATCTCCATCAATTCTGTTATCCTCATCACTCAAGTCAGTCAGGCACCAATTCTGTCACTCAACCTCCTCTGTGTCTGGAATCCATATTCCCATATCCTTACCGCTGTCCCTGCTCTCACATGGGCTGTCGTTATCTCGTACTGGATTGCTAAACATCTTTCTGATTAGCGTCTCTCCCTCCATCTCACATCCCATCAATTCATTCTCTACTCTACGACCTGAGGGATCTTTCTAAGCACAAATCTAAGTCATGTCTCTCTAGTACATAAAGCACTTTGTTGGCAGCCTATTAAGTCCCGGCTTCCGATACCATTTCATCCTCACTGAGTCACTTTCCCACACACACCCTGTGTTCCTGCCAAGCCTGATCACTTGTAAGCTCTTCCAGTACACCTGTATGTGTCAGGTGTCGTCCACAGAGGTCAAGCATTTACAGACCCAGAGACACAGGAGTGGAGGTAGTGAGAGAGGAGAGAGGCAGGGAGGGTGGGGAGTCACTGAGAGAAGGCAGATTTTTCTAGACACATTTCCCAAGCCTACCTAGGCTCTTCCTGGGATACTGTGGCCTCCAGGGAGGGTGAGAGCTTATGCATTGGTACAGACTTAGAGTCTGCATATCTGAGGTAGAAGCCATTCACCCAGCATCATGTGAATTTCTCAAACGTCACCCTATTAAAATAGTCACACAAAATAAAGAAAACTCCGATGGTTGTTACCAATATGAATATAAGAGATCATCGTAAAGCTGGTTATAGAGAAACTATGTTTACTCAGCAAACTCTTCCTAGGCACAAATTATTACTTACCAAAACTCTGAATTTATTTCCATCTTTTTCTGCTGTATATCTATCAGTAGTTAGTTCATGGGCTTCCCTGGTGGCGCAGTGGTTGAGAGTCCACCTGCCGATGCAGGGGACGCAGGTTCATGCCCTGGTCCAGGAAGATCCCACATGCCGCGGAGCGGCTAGGCCCGTGAGCCATGGCCCCTGAGCCTGCATGTCCGGAGCCTGTGCTCTGCAATGGGAGAGGCCACGACAGTGAGAGGCCCGTGTACTGCAAAAAAAAAAAAAAAAAAAAGTTAGTTCATCACTTATTGCTTCTATTTCTGGTCTCAGTGCTCCCCTTTCTTCATCTCATCCCTCTCCTCTCCTCCCAACTCACAGATGGCACATTCCTCAGGGTGGTTTTAACTACTACCACTTACTCACTGTCTTTGTGGGAAGGTCTCCCAAATCTTTAGCTCAAACTTCTCTGGGGCTTTCAAGACTATCAACCATGTACTTCACATCTTCACTTAGGTGTCTCATAGTCATCTCAGACAAAACAGATCCCCAAATGAACCATATCTCTTGAATGTTCCATATCTCAAAAAGGCACCACTGCCCTTACCTCCATAGCTTTCACCTCCCACTGCCTTTCAGCCACAGAACTATGTGATCCTACTTCCTAAATATCTCTCTGATCCAGCCATTTATCCCCTTCCTCACTCTGGGTTCTTTAGTTCAGGCACCATGATTTCTAGCCTGAGTTACTGCAACAGTCTCGAAAGGGTCTTGATGTCCCTTGTTTTGCCCCTTTCCATCTCACTCTCTGCTGTGCAGCCAGAATTACCATTCTAAAATGAAAGTTCGGCCACCGTCTTCCCAGAGAGGCTACAAAATACTGTCTGCCTCTTCCTCAGACTAGTCCCTTAGGTCAGTGTAAATCAGAGTCAACAAAACACACCGACACTTTGTTTCACTTAGCCAAAAGGATAGTTTGGCTGACTCAGTAATGAGGGAAAATGATCATATTAGAGACGATTGAGTGATCTCTGTACTTTCACGAGTGTTTTTCTTCTGCCATCCTTTGCAGCGGTGGTGACATCCTCAGGGGTCAAGCAGAGCAGAACCGCAGCTTGTAGGACGGTCACACAGTGTCGGCTGTGGCTGAGTCTCAGAACGAAGACACTGGTGATCAAGGAGAGGGAACCGAGTCCTTCCAGCACCGTCCACTTCCTAGCTCTGTGCTTCCCCCAGGGAGGATGCCCTGAATGCAGGGCTTGGTTGCCATGAGGCACCACGGGGTGGGGGGTGGACCGAAAACCTTGCAGTGGAAAAGAATCAAGGAAGAAAAAGAAAATGAAGCTGCAGCAGGTTGCCCTTCTGCAATCCCCAGATCAAAGTGTCAGGCAGGGAAGGCGCCCACCACGCAGATTGGCTGGTGCTAATGCTTGGGATTAAATTACTCCCCTGGGGCTGGGGCATCCAGGGATTAAGGAAGGAATGTGTTTAAGAAGGATCAAAGCAAAAGTTCTCTTCTTAAAAAGAAAAAGAAAACCTCAGACTGCCCTCCCAACAAGCTTGAGTTATAGCATCAGTAAGCATGGATTAAGTAAAAAATAGCAGCAATGATGATCTGCCCCACACATTCTGCAAAGCCCTTGCTCGTAACTAGAGCTGGGAGCACGGGACCCTCCCCCCCTCCCGCATTTGATGTGGTGGCCTCCGCGAGGCACACCACGGTTCACGCTCCGCCCACACCCTGGTTCCCAGCCAGCCTCGCCCCCCTCTGAGAGCTGTCCTTCCACGGCTGCCAAGCCCTGGCCACAAGGTGTACTCCTCCACATTTGTCACGGAGGAGGTTTGTGGGAAAACGGGAAAGCCTCTTCAGATCTCCCTCCAAGCTAACGCCTGCCACGCACGTCTCTGCTGATGCCTCCCTCCAGGCCCTGCCACGTGTCCTCATGGTGGCGGATACGCTGAGACCCAGGAGGGTGACCAGTCATGACTGACCTCCTCAGAAGAGTAGAACAGCAGACTGTCCACACAGACAGTCCAAGGACAGTGTTCTTTGTTGGGTTTAGAGGTGACAAGTGTCCACTGAGAAGCAACAGCTACCAGGCTCTTTGCATTTCAGATCTCACTCCATTCCCTGCTCAATGGAACGAGCCTGGTTTCCTCATCCAGACAGAAGCAAGTCAAAAAAGTAACCCACGCATCAGGTTTGTAATGGGACAGGACTGTAACCCGGTCTCTGCAGCTCTAAGACTATGAATGCTCCCAGTAGCAGGAAGGTGCGTGTCCACACTCAGACGCCCATCTACACCCAGTCTGCAAAGCACGACATCACATACGACTGGCTAACGATGTAAGTTACGGCTATGGTGTCACTGGCGATCCCTGCAGTATATCCTGGGCCCGATTGTTTTCAGCTTCTCTCATGGCTCCAGGCACGTGTGCCAGAAAGCTGAAATAAACATACTCCCTGACGGCCAGGCACATCCTACCTAAACATATGGACCAACATGTGGAAGGAAAAGTGCGGTGGAGGTGGGAAGGCGGGAATAGGAGAAGCAAAAGGAAGGCCACGCTGCAGTGAGGTAAATTATTTTATTAGCTTTTGATTTTGACTGAGGGCAGATGCATTAGAGACCATCCAAAATGCCCACACAGTAAATATACAACAAGAAGATGCACTTAACTTCAAAGGGCAGTCGATTTAGAACTGCTCCGTGCCTTGCAACCCACGGGGCCTGTTTGAGGCCCTGCTCTTTTTTTTTTTTTTTAATCTTATTTTATTTTTTAAATTTTTGTCTGCGTTGGGTCTTTGTTGCTACACACGGGCTTTCTCTAGTTGAGGCAAGCAAGGACTACTCTTCGTTGCGGTGCTCGGGCTTCTCATTGCAGTGACTTCTCTTGTTGTGGAGCACAGGCTCTAGGTGCGTGGACTTCAGTAGTTGTGGTGCGCGGGCTTCAGTAGTTGTGGCACGCGGGTTCAGTAGTTGTGGCTCGTGGGCTCCAGAGCACAGGCTCAGTAGTTGTGGCACACGGGCTTAGTTGCTCCGCAGCATGTGGGATCTTCCCAGACCAGGGCTCGAACCCGTGTCCCCTGTATTAGCAGGTGGATTCTTAATCACTGCGCCACCAGGGAAGTCCCAGAGGCCCTGCTCTTGAAGATGGTTGCTGTCTGGGGCTTTCTTCCAGGGAAAGCTGCCTCAATTTCACTGGCTCTCAGAGCCGTCAGCTGGGAGTGACAATGTTGGGACAACAGCTGTGACAAGTCTCCAAATGGCAGTCATCATCATCCTCGTGGTCATACCTCTTACCTCAGCTCTTAACATGTTTTCACGTACATGACTTCACCCGATCTTCATAATAACCTGTGAAACAGCCAAGGCAGATACCTTTATATATTATCATTATGCAACAATATGACACACTTAATAGGGTGGCGTAATATTAATATGACATCAATCTTATCCAAGAGGAAACCAGAGTTCAGTGAAGTGACACGACTTGCCCTTGTTCACACAGTCAATGTCAGAACCAGGATTCAAGCCAGGTCTTCGGCCCCCTGTCTGGTAGGTTTTGCTGCAGTGCATGACGCCAAGGTCAGATAACAAGTTTCCTGGCTTGACTACAAATCTTGTATCTTAACTAGCAAGGAGGAGGTGGAGGTTGAAAAAGGTGGACACTCTTGTTCCTTTTCTTTGTAGGTAGCTCTGTCAGTCCCTGATCTTTTTCCCCTTTATGTATATGATACATGGTGAGCAAGCCTTCATCAACTGGGCGTGTGACATTTGGTCTGTGATGACAAAATGGGACCGGACCCCGCATTTCCACCAGAATTGACCTTCAGAGTCAGTACGTGTCAAGACGAAGAGCTTTGAAGGCAGACCCTCCAGAGTCGGCACGGCAACCCTTCAACTTGGCATGTGACTTAGCCAGCAGAATCCTTGGTTTCCTTGTCGTTACAATGGGGACAGCAATGTCTACCTTGCAGGGACATTATGAGTATTGAGAGAATGTCAAGTTCTTGACCCTAAAGAGATTCTCCATCAATGGCAGCAATATCCTTATCCTGGAGATCTTTCTTTTTATACTTAAGTTTCTAGTATTGATGCTTTCTTCCTTATCAGAGGTTGCTCAATATGCAGGATCTGGGGTAAGGGAGAGGAGTGGTGGCAAAGCTGTTTCTGAATAGCTCGTCATTGCTTTAAAACGTTCAGTGGTAGCGATTGACTTTGGCATCCAAGCTGAGTTCAAATTTCAGCTCCACGATGTGTCCTGGGAAAGTCATTTAAGCCTCTCCCAGTGTCAGCTCCCTCATCAGCTGAGTGGTAGCCGCAGTGCCCACTGCACATAAGCTGTGACAATGGACATGAAATAACACTTGTCAAGAGCCCAGCCCAGAGCCACAGTTGGACAAGCATCACCTGCTGTTCTGATTGTGGTTGTTTATAGGAGCCGAGCCCACGTGGCCCAAGGAGATGCCGGTGGGACGTGGGCCGGCTTTCCAGCTCCCCACCTCTGCCTGCTGGTGCTGTGGGCACCTCCCCCCAGGGAAGATGCAGGAGGTTGGGGTAGTTCAGCATCTCAGGGCAGCCTAGCCATGGTCTTCCCCATCCGTCTTCCACCTCCACAGGGACCAAAATAGGGATGTGGGGATGAGTTGCAGGAGGAGGGGGCATCAATGAAAGGAAGAGTTTCCTGCCTGGAAGGCAAACGGATCCTAGAAGGCCAGCAATCCAGGGGGCCTGGGATGCCGTCCACGGAGACATTTAAATTCAGGATGACACTCATGCTTAGGGGGTGATCTGCTACAGAACAGGGGCCGGGGCCAAAGGACTTCTGAGGATTTCTTCAGTTCATGATTCCATGGCTTTGTAGGAGTCAGAATCCCAAAGATGTTCTATGCTCAGAACAGAAAGTAAACCTGGGTGAACACACACACACACACACACCTTCCCTTCACTTGCTGTATTCAGGGAGCTTCATGAAGGCAGGTCCTGATGGGGTCTCTTAAGCTAATGAGGGGGTGAGAGGAGGGCACAGAGGACCTGTGTAGGAGTGGCTCCTGGGGAACTGGACTGAAACGGGGGTCTGTGTCATGGAAATCGAGGGCCACCAGAGTTTAGGTCCATGCAGGGGCTGTGCTATTGGCCAAGTTCGTGGACTCACTCCTGACAGCTCACAATGTGCATGGCTCTTTCTCTGATGCTCTGTGAGTCCACCATGCAGGCGAGGAGAGGGGGCTTGGTCTGAGACCCCTTAGTGCCCACCTGGCCTTTGAATTTGTTACTCCCTTTTCCTGACGTTCTTCCTCAGCCCCATGCGTACCTGGCAACTTCACGTCATCGCCTGGGTGTGCTCAAAGGCCGCCTCCAGATGGCTCTGCCCCACGACCTGCTCTCTTTAAGCTCCTCAGGACGCTCCTTGCTTTTCTTGTTTATTTATTACCTATTTATTGCCTGCGCTCCCCCAGAGTGTAAGTCCTGTGGACCTGGGATCCTACACCCTTTCATCTTTTCATTCCCTCTGTGAGCCCAGCACACAGAGGTGCTCAACACATACTTGTTGAATGAAGGATGAAACTGACTTTCTCACAGTCCCACAGCTGGCGAGGGCGGGCAGGCTGGCAGCCCCCAAGCCCTGTACCCACCTCCCCAACTTGCTTGCTGCTTCCAGAAGAAGTCAAACAGGCTCAAAAATAAATCCTAGAACATTGAGTAAAAATCTTCAGCTGGATCTGAGGCCAGGCCCTGACTGATTCTCCCTCCGACCCCTTATTCTAGAAGCTTCTTTGACCTTCTCTTTCAGCAGTTGCCTTGAAATATCAGCCCCAGGAGCGTTTCGTCTCTAGTTGAGCTGGCTGCTGATGAGAAATTTATTTACGGTGTGCATGTGTATGTTGCTGGGGATTTGCCAGCCTTGGGGCACTGGGGTGTCACCCACCTCACACTGAGGGGCACAGGCCTGAGCTGTAGGGCCTCAGCATCTCCCTGAACCAAACACGCGCTTGCCTAATGTCTGCCACCCTCCCAGGGCAGGTTCTCTACAGGACCCAGTAGGACCCCAGGGCCCGGGCCCAATTCACTGACTCCTACTAGGGAAATGGTACTCCCATGGGGCAGACTTTTGATGCCCAGAGAGGGGCCCCCTCCTTCCCCTCCCACATTCTTGGCTGTGGCTGTGAACTTGGTCTTCTGAGAACAAAAACAACATCCTGTGTTTGCTCCCATTTGGCGGCCAGGCGGGTCCAGCAGGCCATTTGGCGGCCAGCCCGAGGAAAGCAGTCTCCTACCGCTGGGAGAGCCTGCCAGAGGGAGGACGATTTGTGTGGACGTCGGGGTCCCGAGGGCGAGGCAGCTGGGGGAAGGGGGTGGGAGTGGCTTTGACCTCTGACCAGAGGGAGGTGGGAGGTTCCTGGCCGCTGAGGCTCCCAGGGAGACCCCCGGATCTCCCGTCCATGAGGAAGTGGGCCCGAGCCCGTGGTCACTCCAGACAACTGGGGACACAGAGCCAGGGGCAACGTGGCACCTTTGTGCCTTTGGCCTCTCGGGCTGTCACCTTCACTAATTGTTGGGAAGGCAGCCCTGCGGGTGGAGACAGCAGGTTTGACTGAAAGTGTGTAGACGTGGATGGGTTGGGACGTCTGGCTGTTCCCAGTGAGTGACTTTGTTCCTCTTTATTCTTACCCACTTAGAGGAAAATAGAAACTTATTTCCAGTTTTCCTGTGCCTAGAGAGGGCGAGCTGCCAGACCTTTCTTCTAGGAAACAAAAAAGCTTGCAAAGCCAGGGTTCCCAGGAGATGTGACTGAATTCCCCCCCAAGTCAACCAGGGAGAGTTGTGACCCTGGAAATAGCAGTACTCTTGTGGTTGGTGTGTCACCTTGAATGACTGGAGACCACCCGCTAACCTGCTCCCCCAGGAGACCACCCCCACCCCGTACCCCAGAGACACCAAGGGCATGTGGGCTGTGGCACCAGCTGAAAAGTCAGCGGGCACTGGTTTAACAGCAACTGCCACCCTCCTCCCTTCCAGGAGCAAGAGCTGTGGATTGGTTTTATAAAATGCACAGAAGCTCTGAAAATAAGCACTCTTACCAATAATAAATGGAATGGAAAATAGGAGCAAACAAGTCAAAGATGAGGTGGAAGAAAAGCCAGTCCATTTTCTTTTAATTGCCCTCATATCCATAAATGTCAAAGGAACAGCAACACTGAAAGTCTCCTAATCACACAGAATGCCAGGAAGGGAAAATCTCATGGAGGGAGATGTAGAGCAACTTGAGTTTAATAAGCCAAAACATATGATGCCAGAAAAAGGAAACCTGCAGTAAAATTCAGTTCTAAAAACAGAAGCTGGCTCTTGTAACTTTTTCGAGCTCTCCAATTTTTAGAACAATTTTTTTAGAATGATATCCACAGACACAAATTGAAAACTGAGTATTTTAAAGTCCAGTTAAGTTCAGTTAGAATGGCTTTTCTAGTAAACGATCTCTCCTCCAAACATCTCAGCCATCTAAGGAAGACTCACTTAAACTCCCAAAGAAAGTATTTAACTATAAACTTGAACGTTCTCTTCAAAGCCTTCTCCCTCCTAAGCCCTCATTCTCACCTTGTGCCCACCCCATGTGTATGGTCATTTAACAGAGATCAAAGCCTTAGAGGATGAAGTCCTTTCTGACAATGAAATTTCAAACATCAGCCCGTGGGTAGATAAGGAGTTGACGGACATCAGTGTGCAACCCTCAAACCACACCACATATAACTTTGGGGCAGGAGGGTTAAAACTTCCACCAAAACAAATCACTGTGAAAAAAATGAATTTTCAGGAGGAAAATTAGGGCAAGGTGTGTGCTGTGTGTCATCCATACCTGTCTCCTTCCTCTAATGAAATTTAGACTAGTTCACTTGCTAATTAACTGTAGAGTCCTTGAGTTCTATTTTATCCCTTAGTCTTCACAGCGAAAATAGTGTTTTCAGTAATCATTGTAATAAAATTCTATCACTACAAATCTATTTGAATGTTTTCTAGCATTACTATTACTATTTATTAATTCATCAAATATTTATTGTATACCTACTGTGTGCTCTGGGAAATACAAAGATGAGCTTCAGACCCAGTGTACTGGGAGAGTTTGCTAAGCTTGTAATTTGAATCTACAATTATTGGCTGTAGAAATTATTATAACACAGGGCAGTCTGTGGTGAACGACATTTAGAGGGGGGGGGTAATCCAGGAGGCTGTAGGGGTAGCTTCATTTTACCACTGTAGACCCAGTGCTGACACGTGGTAATCACGTAATCAACATGTATTACATAAAAAGTAACCAAAGAGATAAAAAGTGATGCTCTTGGCTGAAACTTTTGGACCCCTCAAAATTCATATATTAAATCCTAACCCCCAGGGAACTATATTCAATACCCTATGATAAACCACAATGGAAAAGAATATGAAAAGAGAATGTATATATATGTATATGTATAACTGAATAGCTTTGCTGTACAGCAGAAATTAACACAACATTGTAAAACAACTACACTGCAATAAAAAAATCTTAACCCCCCATGTGATAATATTAGGAGGTGGGCCCTCTGGAAATGATTAGGTCATAAGGGCAGAGCCCTCAGATATGGGATTAGTGCCCTTATAAGAAGAGACACGAGAGGTAGCTCTCTCTGCTCTTGGCCATGTGAGGGCCCAGCGAGAAGCTGGCTGTCCATGAACAAGGAAGTGCTTTCTCACCAGACACTGGGTCTGCCAGCACTTTGACCTTGGACTTCTCAGCTTCCAGAACTGTGAGAAATAAATTTCTGTTGTTTATAAGCCACCTGGTCTATGGTGTTCTGTTCTAGCAGCTCAAATGGACTAAGATAAGTGAGAAAGGTCTTAAAAGAGAAGTACGAGGAAACTAGGAGATGGCCGAGTCACAGATGAGGAGTCTCAAGAATGAAAGCACATAACATAGGGCCAGGAAAAGGTATTAAGAAGTGTTCAGTTTTCAGCAAGAAGTGTTTCAGTTTCAGCAAAAATAAGTACTAATGTTTGGTTAATGCTTACATAGCTGGATAACATTTTGAAATTAATTCATAGGTTCCTTCCCCTATATTTTCTCTTTTTCTCCCCATTGTAACATGACTGCTCCACTCCCCAAGCCATTCAAGCAGTAGAAAGCCCCATTCTTCATTGCTTCAGGGGAGATGTGTCTGAAAGATGTCTTGGGTTTGTTTCCAATAGTCTGGGCTCAGAGGAGAAAGAGGATTAACAAAGGCAGTAGAAGAGAGCCAGGGCTTGGTTGAAAGAAGCAGAGGGGCTTGGAAGAAGTCAGAGGCAAAGAGGCACTTGATGTAAAAGAAAAGAGAGAGAGAGAAACATTTCCCAGGACTTGGAGAGGAGAAGTGGGTGCATGATGGAGCAATGGGCAGCCACACTGCCTCCCAGTGGTGTGGGAGGGGCATGACAAGCTCGCAGAAGGAAGGGGCAAACATGAGGTCACAGGCACAGTAGCTCTCAGGTTCTCCCTAAGTTCCATGTCCAAAGAGGCACTTGACTGGAGGAGCCTATGATGGGAGGGACAAAGGACACCCCAGCAGGAACTTGGGTGAACAGATAACAATGACCAGGGGTCACCTGAAGTGAAAAACCCCACATATGTGAGTCTGAATTTAATGTCAGAGCCCTCCCTCTTAATCACCAGGCCTTTCTGGTCCTGGTGATTTAAAGTGATTATCCAAATAATTTAGACATAACAGAAAGAAATAACCAAGACACATGTGGATGTGTGTACATGCACACACACACGTGAACACAGGCACACCTTCAGTATAATCCTCTTTTTCTGGATTTGGTGGGATTTTATCTGTACCTTCTAGTGAACAGCCAAGTCCAACAATTCCTTTGACCTGACCTAGAAAAAGTAGCCAGGATAGAAACAATAACAATAACAATAATAATAATGCCAGACTTGGAGGGAAAAGAAGATCCAATAAGAAAAAAGATGAGAAATGATGGTTCATTTTCTCTTCTCATACCCAGGAATGGGTTAATAGCAGTCAGTGGGAGTCACTTTTAGACTAAGAAACTGATAGAAAAAGGAGAAACAAAGAGAGAGTAGGGTGGAGAAGCATAATGAAAATAAATACAGAGCAAAAGGGGAGAAAAGGCTCGATGGAGAAGAAAAAAACATCAAGGAAGGAAATGATGGGCAGAAAGCAAGGAGATGAGTATGTCCCCAGCAATGCAGCCCCTGCATTGGAAATCCTATTAGGTAGCAAAAATGAGATTATTGTATTTTTGCTTTGCCACTATATGCAAATGACTCAATTTAGCTGCTAAACATGTTGTTATTGAATTCTGAGAAATTCCCTTCATAAAATGTAATATTTTTGTGACAATATTGTCAGCAATACCAGATTGCTTTTCTATTTTGGTTAAGCTTTTATCCGAGTCTAGTATATGTCATCTACTCTCAGATTCCAAACGATTGCTTTTATGTAATTTTTGTGTAAGCAAGAAATAATAACATGCTTAGAAATGTGAGAAATCCGTTAGCCTTCCCATTATTTTTCACTGCCCAAGAGAATTAGAGGGTGGGCCACAATGGGGGATGTAATTATTTCTCATGATGAATTTTTAATTATGTTAATATCCTTGAGAGCCCACGTATCTGTTATTCACCACATCCGTTTGTTTTGCTCCAGCCTTTATATCCCATGTCTTTAAACCTACTTTTAGAAGCTTTTTGCATAACTGACAAAGACTTTTAAAGCCTGTAAACAAAGGACTGTGAAATCACACTTTCTATCTCTGACATATTTACTCCTGCTTCGTCACATCACTCTAATTCCAACCATATTTAATAAAAGAAACTGGAGTCTCCATCCCTGCCAATCATAATGCTACTCTATCAAAATGGAATTCTATATATTTTGATTTCCCTAAATTTCTATTGATTTAGATGACTTCTCTGAGAGACAAACTTCTCCCACCCCCAGGGTTCATCAGTGAGAATTAAGGAGGGAAGCAAACAGAGGAACTTTTTGGCATGATCTATTAGTCATAAGCATTGTACACATAACCATTTGGAAATCTTCTATATCCAGCCTGTTTGTCTAGACAATTCTATGTGGTGAAGAACAACAGTGACTTTCTCAGGAATAATGACTTTGTCTGGGGTAACGTGATGGCTAATTTTTTGTGTGAACTTGGCTGCACCACAGTAACCAGATATTTGGTCAAACACTATTGAAGATGTTTCTGTAAAGGTATCTTTTTTTTTTTTTTTTTTGCAGTATTCGGGCCTCTCACTGTTGTGGCCTCTCCCATTGAGGAGCACAGGCTCCGGATGCGCAGGCTCAGTGGCCACGGCTCACGGGCCCAGCCGCTCCGTGACATGTGGGACCTTCCCGGACCGGGGCACGAACCCATGTCCCCGGCATTGGCAGGTGGACTCTCAACCACTGTGCCACCAGGGAAGCCCAGGTATCTTTTTTTAGATGAGATTAACATTTAAATCAGTAGACTCTGAGTAGAGCAGATTGTCCTCCACAATGCAGTGAGCCTTACCCAATCAGTTGAAGCCTTAATAGAAAAAGAACTGAGGTGCCGTGAACAAGGAGTTGTGCCTCCAGATGGCCTTTGGACATGAACTGCAACGTCATCTCTTCCTTGGATCTCTAGCTTGCCCACCTGCCCTGCAGATTTTGGACACATCAGTCCTCACAATTGTATGAGACGTTCCCTTAAAATAAACAATGCTCTTTCTACACACACACACACACACACACGCACACACACACACACTCCCTATTGGTTCTGTTTCTCTGTAGAACCCTGACTAATACACATAGGTAGGGTGTACTTCACATTTATAAACCATTAATTGGCTGGGCTTATTGCCCACTACTGGGTCACTGCTGATATCAAGGTTTGGCTAGATAACTGAAATCCTATTCTAAGACCATTTTCCTGAATTACAGACACAGTTCCTTTACTGCCATATCAACAGAGATGCCTAGGTAAATTAAAATCTCCCAGGAGAGACTTACCATAACTTTTTTTAAAAAAAATAATTAATTAATTACTTTTATTTTTGGCTGTGTTGGGTCTTCGTTTCTGTGCAAGGGCTTTCTCTAATTGTGGCAAGCAGGGGCCACTCTTCATCACGGTGCACGGGCCTCTCACTATCGCGGCCTCTCTTGTTGTGGAGCACAGGCTCCAGACGTGCAGGCTCAGTAGTTGTGGCTCACGGGCCTAGTTGCTCCACGGCATGTGGGATCTTTCCAGACCAGGGCTCGAACCCGTGTCCCCTGCATTGGCAGGCAGATTCTCAACCACTGAGCCACCAGGGAAGCCGTTACCATAACTCTTGCTTGAAGCAAGATGATACCTGAACAACCCACATGCGTCCATTTCAAAGACTTTCAGCAAACCAGGTGACCCCAAATGGGACAGAGACATCGAGGCAAATAAGGACTGATAAATGTCCCTAGATTGATATAAACTGTCATTGGAGGTTATATCAATTAGTTTTTACTGTGTAACATGCCACCCCCAAATGTAAGGACTTAACATTCTTACTATTACTCCCAAGTCTGTGGGTTCCCTGAGCAGGTCTGCAGTCAGCCCTGGGGTTGACTGGGTGCTTCGTCCAAGATTATTGACTTGAATGTCTGGCCATTGCGGCTGGCTGTCCATTGGTACAAATTGAGGTCACTGGGGTGACTGGGCTCCATGCCTTTCATCATTCTTCAGGTTTCCTTGACCTTCTTCATGTGGAGGGAGAGGGTTTCTATCAAAAAGAGAGGAAAAGCCCCAGTGCACAAGCACTTTCCAAGCCTCTGCTTGTATCACATCGCATTTGCTTGCATCCCATTGGCTAAAGCCACATTGCCACACCTAGATTTAAGGGTGAAAAAAGGGATCATCTCTTGATGGGAAGAATGGCAAAGTCACACTGCAAAGAGACATTTAGATAAGGGTGGGAGGAACTTGTGGCCATATTTCCCCACCCACAGGCCATTGAGTTGTGCCACTGCAGTGCACACATGAGGAAAGGGTGGCTGGCTGTGCAAATGACCTCCCTGAGAAATGTATTGAAAGAAATGGTAGAAATTGAATGGGAGTTACAATGATCAGTAGGGCCAAAGATGAGCCTATTTTTTTCTTACTTCGGTTAAAAAAAAAAAAGCTGAAAAATAATGGAAAAGAGGCAATGGCATGGAAGAGACTCAAGATTTTGGAAAAAGAAGAGGTGCTCACGTAAGGTGAGGCCAAGCTAAGGAAGGTCTCCTTTTATCTGCTTCACAAATTGGACTCTGTGGAACATTCTGCTTAAAACAAAACAAAACAAAACAAAACAAAAAAAAACGGATTCCATTTACTGAAAAACCTTTGCATAAAGCCATGGCCTCCATAAAGGGGGAGTACTTTTCAGCCGCTGAGACTCAGAGGGAAATGAAAAGAGAGATTTACACAGAAGAGGACTGAGGTCAGAGGATGGAAAGAGAATAAATGGGAGACAGAGTCATTTCTGGAAGATGAGCGTTGGAAGGTGATGACCCTGGTGGAAGGGAGCAAGCCAGGTGTGGAAGAGCTCAGACAAGGGTGGCCTCAAGGGCTCCGATGCGAGATGGATCAGAGATGGCGTGGGAATCTGAGTGGTTGGAGGGCTTGGGGCTTGCACATTGTAGTTGAGTGCGTGCGAGTCCGGGGCTGCTAACTGCTAAGTAGATTTTGGTGCAATGTGGCACCCTAGATGGATGAAGTGCAAAATCGCATCTTAATCAATCAAATTCCAAAGGCTTTGTGAGGCTTTCTCTGTCTCACTGGCAAAGCATATGATGTTTGAGTGCAAAAGAAAGAAATGTCACCTAAACCCCAGCCGTTCCCCTTGTTTTATGCCAAATGATTTGATTGGGAAGGAACAGAGGTCTCTTCTGGTCTGTGGGCTACAGATATTAAATGAATCAGGAGACACAGGCTTCTCATTTGCATTTGGTAAAATATTCATCGTGGCAATTTACTAGAAAATAAGGACCAAGGCTCGCGCAGACCTATTAGGGAAACAGCATGCTGATCCGATTCCATCGTCATTTCAGTGCAACAGCAGCTCTTTCCTGGAATCTTTTCTAGATTCATGAAAGGAGAAGGTTTGAGGAAATGAACTCAGAGTCCTGTGCAGAGAAAAACACAAACTTGCCCTACTCCAAACCCAACACTAAACCCCGGCCATCCTTCCATTTTAACTCACACAAGGGGCAGACGTCTGCTCACAGCTCGTGCGGCTCCAGAGAACAGCCCTCTCTCAGGGCTCAGCTCTCTCTGGACACACACTCTGCTGAGAAGGCTCCATCACACCCTCTAAGTAGGAGTCAGAACAAAGCAAATTTTGCTTCAAGCACTTCAGACTTTTGACAGGCTGAGGAGTCATGAGCACTTGTTTCACAGCAGCCTGGTGAACCGACAGTGGTCAAACTGACCCAGTGACAAGTGAGAGACAGCGGGTAGGGCAGGGAGTCTGCCAGGCTGGGCCACGGGCGAGGCAGCTGGCAGAAGGCCCGACTCCTGGTGGGGCTCTTACACACCGAGGGTCCAGGGGAGGAAGGTGGACAGGGGTTTTTGCTCTTTAAGAAAAAGATCTTGGGGCTTCCCTGGTGGCGCAGTGGTTGGGAGTCCACCTGCCGATGTAGGGGACGTGGATTCGTGCCCCGGTCCGGGAGGATCCCACATGCCGTGGAGCGGCTGGGCCCGTGAGCCATGGCCGCTGAGCCTGCGCGTCCAGAGCCTGTGCTCCGCAACGGGAGAGGCCACAACAGTGAGAGGCCAGCATACCGCAAAAAAAAAAAAAGATCTTGGATAGTGCAATAAATTCATCCCTTTCTTTTTGCTTTTCATCCTGGAATGAAGAGTTGAGATTAATCCCCTGTCTGAAAGGAAGCTTTTCCTTGTCCTGCTGGCACCAGCAAACCTGATGGTGGCCCTGGTTTGATGAGGTTCTCCATGCCGACGATTACAGGACAATAGGGTTTAGAGGGAGGCCTTGTTTGCAGCTCGGGACCTTGGCCCTGTGGGGCATCAGGAGTGTCCTGCAAGGGGACAGCTCTGTCTGTTCCCTCCCTCCTGTGCCTGCTCCCAAAAAATGATGCAGAGAGAGGCTGGGTATTGGAGCAGACGCTGGGGACAAACTGGCTTAGAAACCTGGAGGTACTGGCCAAACATTCTTCTCCCAGCTCTTCTAACTTCTCACTGTTATTTCAAAGACCTCTCTCAGCCCAACTAGGGACAATTTCTGACTCTTTGCTTACATACTGAGTACTAAAGCACCTGCTGGAAGGGACACATATGTAAACACACAGACACACAAGCACAGCTAAACCTGACCTATGCTGTGAATTGTCCATAACCCTGCTCCAATGCAAGAGAGAGCACAGAAAGATATGAACAGGTTGATTTACTTCGCAGTTCTGGATTTCAAAGCAAACCTCTTAACCTCCCAGCCTCCGACGATGTGCTGACACTCTGTGTGATTTCAGAGCTAAAACAGAGCTCTGTTCTTCTTTATGAGACTTTGACCCTAGGGACCATTTTGTCACCCCCCCCACCTCCAGTCCCATAATAAATTGAATGGGTTGTTGAATTACATTCACGTGCCTGGAGCCGTGGCAAGGGTCGCTGTCTATCAACCGTAAAAAGCCAAAATGCTGACTCTGGCCTCAGACAAACTTCAGATTCCAATTGTGATTGATTGGCCAGATGGATGAGGCATGAAATTCAGCAGTTGTTCTTGGGTTTCTTTTTTCCCCGAGACAACCATCTGATGGAAATCATCTTTGACCTCAGAAAGCTCAAGTTTCTATCAGTTTCCTCACTTGGTCACCCTTGGGTTTGGCAACAGAATAACAGAGAGATACTGGGGCCAGGAATGACTGAGGCTTCCCAGCTGGATGCATCCCCTCCCACCGTGGTCCTCAGTCCCCATCTTTCCAGCTGGGGTTCTGCGGGCCACACCCCAGCTGCCAGCTGCCCTCTTTACACACAGGTACACACCTCCAGTCCCCTCATCCCACATGTGACCATAATGAAGAGTAGCTCCCGCTCGCCGCAACTAGAGAAAGCCTGTGCACAGCAGCGAACACCCAATGCAGCCAAAACTAAATCAATAAATAGATAAATAAATATATTTTTAAAAAAAAGAATCACAGGGGAGCTTCACTAATGCAGATTTCTGTGCTGGAATCTTAAACATTTCAATTCCGAAGGCCTAAGATTGGGCACTGAAATCTGCTTTTGTGTGTGTGTGTGTGTGTGTGTGTGTGTGTGTGTGTGTGTGTTATGCGGGTCTCTCACTGTTGTGGCCTCTCCCGTTGCAGAGCACAGGCTCCAGACACTCAGGCTCAGCGGCCATGGCTCACAGGCCCAGCTGCTCCGCAGCATGTGGGATCTTCCCAGACCGGGGCACGAACCCGTGTCCCCTGCATTGGCAGGCGGACTCTCAACCACTGCGCCACCAGGGAAGCCCTGAAATCTGCTTTTTAATGAACACCCAGGAGATTCTGATGTAGGTGGGCAATGGAACACTGCTTTAATTCATAGTGTACCATTTTCAGATAATCAGTATTCACAGAATTATGTTTTAAAAATGGATGCACGTCTGGAAACCTAATTGAAGCGTAATTGAAAATGGTTTTGAGGGCAACCATCTGAGCATTCTGCTTTACCATGCTGCTTCTGAAAATAAAATAAAATAAAATGAAATGAAATGAAATGAATGAAATGAAATGAAATGAAATAAAATCTTCATGATTTCCACAGAAGTATCGAGGGATGGTCTCATGTGCCATGGCCTCCACACATACGTATGTGGTGTTCATAGGAAGGCCCCAGTGACGGTCCTGACACCACCCCAGGTGCCGTGCCAGCTGCAGGGCCCACACCTCAGCCACCCCCGCCCCAGGGCCTTCCTCCCTTCCCCTACCGTTGCCGTGCAGACAATCCTTGGCTCTCAGAGAAACCTCTGAAGAGATCAGGCAGGTGAATCACTGAAAGAGCATTTGCAGAATCTTGGTTGACTTGGAGCCAGTGGGAGGTGGGAGATACAGTGAGCAGAACTGAGCAGTGTAACTTTGTCACATGCGTGAAAATCTTGGCCCAGCCAGGCCAAAGAGAAAACACACACAAGTTCCAATTTCTGCCTGATTATCTGACACAGCAGGCCTGTTTTAAGACCTCCATGCACTGAAGGAGGAAGAACAGTGAGCCATATGTAGGGCAGTTTTTCATGTCCTGCCCCACAGCAAATCCCAGGAGAGACCAATGACCATCAGTAGGCCACTGTGACCAGCATAACTGGAGGGTCACGCTGTGTCATTAGCTCCTCCAGTTAAAGCCATTGTGGCTGGTGCCAGGGAGAAGAGGTAGAGGACGGGGCCCTCGCCACATGGAAGCAGGTACCATGGGACAGAGCCTTTTGACGCTGGCCCACAGAAACTCAAACCATGGGGGCTGAGTACATCCATAAAATGTAAGAGCTAAAAGGAGGCTAAGCAATGTTTTAGTTTAATGGTTTTATTTTACACATGAGAAACCGGCCCACAAAAATAAAGTGACTTGTACAAAGTGGACTATATAATTAGTTACACAACTGGTGGAGATTAGCTGTTGAATTATATCTTCACCCAAAGGAGCCAGATATACAAGCTTCTCTGTTGTAAATAAAATACTTCCCTTTCATAAAATACTTCCTCAAACCTTGGTTGAATGGAGATAGGAAAGGGGCAAGGGGCAGAGATAAAGAGACCCCTGGAAAAATGCAATGAGTTAGTTCATCCTACCTGAAGTTGGTGAGCACTTGACAGTGTGATATTTAAAGAGAAATGAATTCCAGACACTGAATCTTCATAACCTCAATTACCCTTGGAAACCTGATGTCTCTTTCCTTCTCTGGATGGCCATTGGAATGGTCTTGTTTTGATGGCAACTCTCCTTATTACTATAGCATGGCTCTTGGCTACTCAGGCCAACACTATAACCATAAGCTCCAAAGGAATTTGGTACAAATTCTCTATAAAGCGTTCTGGCCCAGATACACCAAGCCTTTGTTTGCATCCCAGGGCTGGAAAATCAGCCAGGTCCAGGTCCCCCTCAAGGCAACAAGACCTAGTAAACCTGACGTGCATGTCTCACACCCCACCCTAAAAATCCCCATTTCATCCAGAAAATCCTGACACCATGCACTTTGAGTTGGAAGAGATGCCCCAGCAGGCTCATGGTGTAATCTTCGGTTAGTGTCTTGTAAATTCTAAAACTTCATATTTTCCTGATGCCTCAACATCCCCACAAACAGGCTGGGAGCATCCCACCCAGATGACCAGGTGCACTCATGTGACAAGGCTGGTCCCTGCCACAAGTTCCCCTTCTTGCCCTCCACTGACAGTGATCTCGTGACATTCAAACGCAACAGTGAAATACCTCGCATCTTTTGCTTGTACTCTCCACCCTGAACCCAAATAAAGACCCCTGCCCACGGGTCCTCACTCTCGGCTCCCCACCTGCTTGAGTAAGCCCATTTCCCTGCCCCGACCCTGACTTCAGGTGGCCCCCTCATGGCACGGATCTGTGAGTGTAACAAATTTTGTTGTCCTGCATCCCATCCACCATGTCCCCTCTTGTGGCCGCAACATGAAGGAATACAAAACAGTGAGAGTGGACAAGAAGCTCAGTATGACCCGTGGTGTACTTGCCTTGCCTTCCCAAGGGCAAAGCCAGCGAGATATCAGCCTGCACCGAGGCACTGATGCCCACCTGGGCTCAGTCTGGGCTGGTTTGTCCACATCAGGAGCATGACGTGCAACTCTGGGTTTAGGGTCATAGGACACTATGGACTTTGGAAAATGTCCCTCGTAAATGCCCTGTGTAGCAAATAGTGCTCAGGATGGTGAAAAACACTCGTGATCCTGACAAGGAAGGAAAGATTGAAAATACCAGAGATGTTTTCCCTGGAGAAGATGAGTCTGGATGGGGTGCAGAAGCCATGTCAACAGATGAAAGGCCATCAGTGAGCTGGGAGTCTTACGCTCATGGCTCTGAAGGGCAAAATTAGGTGCAGATATCTTTCCCATATAAACACAAATTTTCTAACAACAAAATATAAGCCTAAATATTTAATAAAACTCGTAAAGCAGAAAGTCCCCCACATGCAGGAGTCTTTAAGGAGAGAGTAGGAAACTATAGGCAAAGGAAGGTGCAGTTTGTACTCCTTCCTCTATTGAGAGTGGGGTCAGTAACTACACCTGAAGGGAAGGGGCAGACTCCTTGTGAGTCAGAGTCCTTTCCTGTGTCCTGGGCATCAAGCTGCATTGCCAAGTGGACCCTCAGTTGGGAAACGAGCACAGGTACAGAGCTAACTAGATATCGGAGGGGCACATTCAACTGGATTTTGTGCGAGATGAAACAAAGTTCAGAAAAGTAAGCAGCCTCTTAGAGAGTGTATCCCTCATGCCCTCGTCTTGTACGACACTCATCTAGTAAGGTCATTCTTTCAGTTACAGCTTTAATTCACCTCCCTTCCTCCTAGTGGTCCGTGAAAGGCTGGTAGGAGTGGGAGGCCCCCAGCCATCACCCAGGGATAAAGACAGGGGCACATGGCTGTCAGCATCCACTCAGTCCATAACCCTCCTTAAGAGAAAATGCCTCCTCTTATCCTGTACACTTTATTTGACTCTGTTTACAGGACTTTGAAACGTAGCCTTGAAATAATTATACTTTTATCCTACAATGCCTCTGGAATCAGTACAGCAGGTAACACTCGGAGAAAGAGGAGTCCCTCATGAGTGGATCTCGACGGAGCCTGAGGTTAACTTAATTCCCTCTTCCTGGAAAATAACCTGAGCCATCCTGGGAGCCAGGACTCAAGACCAGCTCCCCTGGGAAGATGGGCATTTGAAATGGGACAAGGCACGGTTTTGTCAGAGATGATGTCTCGTTCATGCTGAAGACTAGCCAGGAGGTTAGCCAAGAACAATCGACGAAGATGAAGATGATGAAGAGCTGCATCCCAGGGTTTAATAACCACCCAGCAGGTAGACTCCAGAGAAGCCAGGCATAAGGAATATTAGGACTTCCAGGGACCTAATACTTACAATGAGTTCTCCAAAAATGCAAAAAAAAAAAAAAATATATATATATAATTGCATTATATTGATGTATATACATAATTGCATTTTATATGTATATATAAAATTGTCTTACACTGACCTTGCATATATATATATATAGCACTGCCCCCTACACCCAACACTTGGCTGGGCCAGAGCCCCTTTGGGGTTGGGAGGAGAGGATCATTTTACTCTACAAAATGGGATCAATGATAACATTTAGAACTTCTAAATAACTTTTCATTTTAAATTCATGCATACTGGGACATATCCCTACCCCTATCTCCCATGTCTTCCTAAAGGAGGAAAAAAATCAGGAAACCCTTGGGCCAGAAGGACCTCAGACACTGGCCGTTCCCAAGATGACAAAACTCAGCAGCATCCTCAGCCCAGAGCCAGGAGTTGGAGGCCCGCCTTCTTGGCCTTCCAGGGAACTGTAGGACCAGTAAGGAGAAGCCCAGCTCTTCTAAGTGTCTGTTCTCGGGTGTTGAAGAGGTTTCATTTTAAAACAATGAAAGGCTTTCCAGTATTAATCCATTTTGTGCAAATTCCTACTCTCTGGTTCTATGAGGGTGGTGAAGATTGTTTTAGATTATGTCATAGGTTTGGAAAATGCCAAAATGATAATAATGATTGTAATAAAAATACAAAAACTTTGCAAAAAAAATGAAAAATCTGGTAGTGTAAGACTAAGACGATGATTCTCAAACTGCGGTCCCCAGTCTGGTGGCCTGAGCATCTTCAGGGACCGGTCACAAATGCGAATTCTGGGATCATATCCACATCTCATGAATCCGAAACTCTGTGGATGGACCCAGCTTTCTGTGGATTTAACAAGCCCTCCAGGGAATTCTGACACACGGTCAAGGTTAAGATCCACTTGTGTAAGATGACTTTAAGTTCAAGTGACTAAATTTAGGGCAAATTAGGTAATGACCCTTCCATTCAAGGATTTGGGGACTGGGAAAGAGTTGAGAGGGCCCAGGTAACAGTGGTGTGGAGAGCCTGAGTGTAACACCACACGGGGTCAAAGGGGGTAGCTGGGTAACTGTCACAGAGAAGACAGAGGGTAGTCTGGAGAAGGAACGGAGGATTCAGGACATCCAGAGTCTTGTCCATGCGAAGCTCCCTGAGGTCAGGGGCCTGAGGAACTCACTCAGACGTGCACTCTGACAATTCTCGGGGAAGAACCATGGAGGTCCTGAGCAGTCAGACCAAACTCTACCCTCCAGGTGTGGTAAGAGGATGAGGAGAACACTTTGTACGGTATTAGTACCTGACAGTTTATAAAACATGTAAGTTTGGAATATTTTAAGTTTATTTTGCAAATTTTTAAAAATTGACCTAAATGTTCATTGACAGATGAATGGATAAAAAGATGTGGTACAGATATACAATGGGGTACTACTTAGCCATAAAAAAGAATGAAATAATGCCATTTGCAGCAACATGGATGGACCTAGAGATTAGATGATCATACTAAGTGAAGTCAGACAGAGAAAGATAAATGCCATATGACATCACTTATATGTGGAATCTAAAATATGACACAGATGAACTTATTTACAAAACAGAAACAGACTCACAGCCATAGAAAACAAGCTTATGGTTATCAGAGGGGAAGGGGGGAGGGATAAACTAGGAGTTTGAGATTAACATATACACGCTACTATATATAAAATAGATAAACAACAAGGGCCTACTGTATAGCACAGGGAACACTACTCAATATTCTGTAGTAACCTATAAGGGAAAAGAATCTGAAAAAGAACATATATATGTGTGTGTGTGTGTGCGTGTGTGTGTGTGTGTGTGTGTACATGTATAACTGAATCACTTTACACCTGAAAATATCACAACATTGTAAATCAACTATACTTAAATAAAAAAATAGAGAGAGAGAGAAATCGAAATTTCAGACTCCGGATGGCTCTCACAAAGTCACCTCAGTAGCTCGTGGCAGAATCAAGACTCGAGCCTGTGGACCCTAGTCTGAGGCCAGGCATCCCTCGGCTCCCGCGAACCTGTGCTCTGTAACAATCACTTATTTCTGTGCTCCTGTCTGTCCTTGTTTCTTTGTTTTAGTCACCTTTTTATTCATGGTCCTCCTGAAAATCATCAACTGGATTTCAACAGCACTCAGTTTCCATAGAAGAACCATGTCCCGTGAAGCCACAGAGCAACTAAGGCTTAGAAGTCACGTGCGTTTGCTGGAGCTGTGTCGGCAGGGCTGGTTCCTTCTGAGGGCTGTGAGGGAAGGATCTGTCAGGACCTCTCTCCTTGCCTCATCCATGGCCATCTTCACGTTCACAGGGCGCTTTCACTGTGTGTCTGTCTCCCTGTCCAAATTTCTCCTTTTTATAAGGACACCAGTCAGATTAGATTAGGGGCCCACCCTACTCCTGTATGACTCACCTTAACTAGTTACATCTGCAACAATCCTATTTCCAAGTAAGGTGACCTTCTTATGCTAGGTATTGGGGGTTAGGGCCTCAGCATATCTTTTCGGAGTGACACAATTCAACCCATAGTGGAAGTTATCCTGGAAATCACTATAAAATGGATATGGATGAGTCTGAGCTGGTGCCACTACCTTTTTGTCTTTAACCTAATACATTTACTCACAAAACAAGAATTCATGTTAATCGCTTGTTTGGTGCACGTGTTTCTGCGTGAGTGTGTGCACAGGTATCTGCACGTACAGAGAAAGCAGGGACAGGTCACCAGGGCAACAAGGCAGAATGACCTGCCAAACTCACACTTGATGTTGAGGTTAAAGAACACCAGTGGCAATCCACATTTTTCTAGTGTTATTCTGCAAATGGCCTCTAAGAAAGAAGAATCTGAAGATGGTAATGCAGACAGAACTGTTCACTCCAAATGCATAAATGTATTGTGCCTCCCAGATATATTTGTATGTTAAAAGAGGACACTTCCGGGCTTCCCTGGTGGCGCAGTGGTTGAGAGTCTGCCTACCGATGCAGGGGACACGGGTTCGTGCCCCGGTCCGGGAAGATCCCACGTGCCGTGGAGCGGCTGGGCCCGTGAGCCATGGCCGCTGAGCCTGCGTGTCCAGAGCCTGTGCTCCGCAACGGGAGAGGCCACAGCAGTGAGAGGACCGTGTACCGCAAAAAAAGAAAAAAAAAAAAGAGGACACTTCCACACACACAGGGGATGATGGGGAACACATAGGAATGATGGAATTTGGGGTTCCGTTAAATACTACAGGAAACATTTGGGGGACCATCTTCCCAGCTCTCTGGAAATGTAGTCTGCCAGGCCACAAAAGGTCCCCACTCCATCCATCCTTCAAAGCAGGCTTTTGCTTCTGGGGAGAGATGCTTTTACCACCCAATTATATTCTGTGCTTCCAATTACTGCCAGGCCAACATCACCCGGGGGGGAGGGGCATTTGCCTTCCCAGTTTTCCAAGGGGAGAACACCTTCAACTGTCAGAAAGAGGACAGAACTCCTCAAGGTACATGAACCCAACTGTGTAAATTGCAAACAATAAATCTGTTTGGGCCTGGCTTTTTTGACAATTTAAAAGGTACAAATGTATCATCGAGAAAGAAAATAAGACCCAGATAATGTGTGCTTTCCCCATCACCTCCTCCCTCCCCATGGCTCTCCAAACAGCTGCTCAGCACACAGCTCTGATGCTGGCCGTGGCCAGCCCCATTCAAGGTGCCCAGACTCTGCTTTCTGGGTCAAGTTCCCTGGAGCCTCAGTAATACGCACTGAGAAAAACAAAAATACGAATGCTTGTGATTGGAGGCTCCAATCACACCTGCCCTCTGGATTTCTGCATATTCTTAAGGGTGTGGCCCTGATTCCTTCAGAAACAGTCCAGCTCAGCCCCATGGACACATGGGGTCTATCTTTGGGCTCAGTGACCTACAGTGACCTAAAGGAGCGTGTTCCAGGGCGGGGAGCCTCTAACCGGGTCCCCTCCCTGCCCCAGAGCTGACTAACCCACAGCCTAGAAGCACATTGCAGGTACATGGTACAGCCACATCAGAAAGATGCTCTCCTGGGCAGTAAGCTGCCTGCTCTGCCCACACCTTTAACAAGCCAGGGCCAGGGTCTAACAGGTTCTCCAGGCAAGTCCCATATCTCCTGAGAGGCATGTGCATCTCAGCAGTAAGCTGTGTCTCTTGGGCCACTTGAGGGAGACGGTTCGGGCAGCCTAAACATCACCCCGGAGAAGCCCTGCTGTAGGTAACATGAGGCCATCACCTGGACCTGCAGCTCAATAAATCGGGCTCACGTGAGGGTGTTCGCCCCCTTTGTTTCTTCATTACACTCACTTCTGCAAATACAGCCCCAGAGCTTACAGGTGGCGTTTTTCAGTCACAAGATTCCAAATGAGATAAGGTTGAATGGCTCACTTTTGGCTTGTAAATGTCACCGGAGTCATCAAATGCCGAAAATATCTCCAGACTAGGAGAACCAGGCTGGGGCCGGGATGAGCAGGCTTCTCACAGACCGATTCCATCCACAGGCCTGGGAATGCTCTCCTCCCTGGTCCTGGGGGATGCGAACTTCTGTTCCTCCCTGTGGTCACAGATAGACATAAGGCTATTAACCTTATTAAGTCCGCGACTATCTGGCCCGGGATGAATGCACTAAGCAACACCTTGGCCCTGAGATTTCTGAAGTGTCAGCTGGACCACAAATCCCTGCACGGCGTTTCTAAAAGGGTCTGTCTATAGCCATTTGTGGCAAAGGTCTAGGCCATTCCAAACAGCACCAAGAGAGGATAATAAATGCTTAATAGATACTAAAAGAGGAAACGATCTCATGGAAGAAGCCTGAGTGCAGGTGGAAGAATAGCCTGAGTGAAGTGTCTCTGTTGCACTGACTGCCTCTGCATGGTGTCAGGGAATCTGTCAGATGCCACCCATCTGCCGTCTTCCAGGGGGTTCAGGGCTGCGTGTGAACAGACAGGACCCCTGTATCAGGGCGGAGAGCCAGCAGCCACTCAGCTGTCCTCCCTCCGCAGGGGTTCCGGCAGGGAATGAAGCTCCAACAGAAAACAAATTAAGGGAGGACTTTCTCAGTTTCCCCAGGAATGTCGCGGAGCTAGGACCACTGCAGACACCTGGGGGAGAAGTTAGCACACTGGACAACTTAGGGCTCAGGGTTTCCTTCTCAGGGAACCCCAGGTGAGAAGGGTAGGTCGAGTGACGCTGGTGGCCAGAGCATCTGGTGGCCCTGCTAACGTCTCTCCTCCAAGAAGCTGCAGAGATGACTTCTTGCGTCTTCCATGTGTGGCCCTCGAAAGCTGACACCCCGGCTGGGGAGTGCAGTCAGAAGGTATTCAGGCTGTGTCTTGCCATGAAGTCCCTGTTTCCAGATCAACAGCCAGCTCCCATCGGGCCAGGGCCTGGCATGCTGCGGGGACGGGCCTGGGCTTGGCCTGCCCTTGTGTGTGCGCCTTCTCACGCCAGGGTGTGTGTCAGTACAGCCTGTGCCAGCTGGTGGCGGGGGGGTTCCTAATTCAGCCCCATCTCTACTCCCTGGAGACTTGGTCCAGGCAATGGCAGCCTCTCGTTAGCAAGTCTGGCTCTAGGGAAACTTGACCAGAAAAATAACAATCCACTGTGTTCACAAGTCAGAGCTTCATGTGCTGGAGGAAACTGACCTGAGATGTCGAACCTGTGGGCTTAGAGCCCCATACATTGACCTCACTTCTCTCAGTCAGTGAGGATGAGTTCTTGCTAAAGTGAACGTTTCATCTCTTTGAACACCTCCAGGTGGAGAAGAATCAAATTCCCCACTGGTTCCCGCGTGGAAAAGGGTTCTATTGCTAAATCCAGCAGAGATGGGGAAGGTGGGGGGGAGCAGGCCAGAACATCCATTCAGGGGTCAAAAAGGTCAAAGGGAAAATTTAGCACATCAGTGTAAAAACCATGTGGCTTTTCTTTCTCCAATTTTAAAGGTCAACGTTATTGCCCTCAGTTTTACTGGTTTCATAACATGCAGAAGGAAAACTCAATGGAAGACAGGGATTTTTCCAAGAGAGGACAGAATAAGACTTGCTCTTGGCAGGAGGGTCTCCACATGGAATTCGCGATGCCCCGTCAAATTCGAATTTCAGGGGAACAACCAATAATGCTTTCAGTGTTCGTATAAGTATATGCCATGCAAAATTTGGGACGTACTTATACTAAAATCATTCTTTTATCTACAGTTCACATGTAATTGGGTGTCCTGTATTGGTTTTCTTTTTGCGAAATCTGGCAGCTTTGCTTGGAAAACAGCGTACAGTTAGTGCCTGGGAGATGTGCCAGCCCCACGTGTCTACCCGCGGTTTGCTGCATCATTTAACAAGGCTGTGCTCCCATCCACTCATCTGAGCAAAGAAACAGTCATGCAGGGGGCCGCAGACATAGACGTGTCCAGGATTTGTTTTCAAAGCCGTTCAAAACAAATCAGCCGTTAAATACAAGGTGTGAGGCCAGAGAAACCCATTTTGGGAGGGAGGGCAGCCAAAAGGGGTCCACAGTGATTCCAGCTACGGACTGATCACGCGTGACTCTGGCTGAGGAGCCCCCTCCCTGCCACTAAAGCCAGCAGACCACCACTACAGCAGGGGGAGAGGGTCTCTCAAAGACGTTCTCGTCCTCGGGCAGACCTTGAAATTGCTGAACTGGTGAACAGGGGGACAGGCCTGTCAGTGTCTATTTGTAGGGGAAAATGTCACTTTAAGGGGAGAAGAAAGCAGACAAGAGGAGCTGGGCCCAGCAGGGAACCCTTACAAGGAACCCAGGGGAGAAGAGAGGCACTTCCGAGGCCGGCAGACGTCTGCAGTTGGCTGTCATCCCAAACTCTGAGAGCTGGGAAGTTAATGACAGTAAAAGGTGGGGACAAGCACAGAAGTGCCATCCACCCATCCTCATACCCGACAAAAAAAAACCACACCGGGGCACAAGTACACCCTCAGGACCCTTCTTATAGAGAGCAACTCAAAGCGGGCAGGTGTCTTCCCGAATGTCACCAGCATTGACTGCCCCCCTGCCCCCCGCAGGTATGGTATCCTGAGGATTCCAGGGCTGTCACGGCTGCAGGCTGGGGGTCATCAGCTGGGGCTGGCAGAGACCAAGGGGTCCAACAGAGGGGGGAGCCTTTAAAGCTCTCCACTCCCAGCCGAGGAGCTGTGGCCCCCAGGGTGGGTGGGGATGGCCATCACACACGGTGGTGCTAGCAGGACACAGTGTCAGCAGCTGGGAAGATCCGGGGGTGACCCGCGGGTACCCTTGAGAGCAGAGGGGACACCTGACAGGACTGGGTGCAATGCACAGGAACCAAACACTGGGGAGGGTCTGGGCCCCACACACAGTGGGTGCTCAGAGGGTGGGTGAATGTATGTGAGGCTTCCTGATGTTCACACAACAGGTGTAAAAATCCAAGCCAAACTTGAGCGGAAACACAGGTTCGTGTATTAGGCAGGGTTTATTTTTTTTCCCTGTAATTTCTAAACTGCGGCTAAGGAAACCAGCAGTATTGTTTGATTCAGTTCCCATCTGGCACCTTTCTCGGTGGTAAATTGATTTCAGAATCATTTTTAAAGCCTCATCACAAAGCTTCTATAGTTAGGTATAATTCACCAAGGTTTAGAATTAACCCAAATTTCTCTAACTCCTTCTTTATTTTTTCACACAAGCCTTCATGATTGTAGATTTGGAACATTAAGATGCAAATGACAGAGGAAACGGAGCACATTTCAATGTGCTGGCTTTTGGCGGGAAGCAGTTCCAGGAAAGAACCACGGTCCTCCCTGGGCTTGTTAAGATGGGAAGGGGGAGGGCAGAGAAAAGGAGGGAGGAGTTATAGGCAGGTTATTTTGACTCACTCTTGGCTGGTCAGGGTGAAAGAAAAAACTTCACAAGCTTTTTTTTTTTTTTAACATCTTTATTGGAGTATAATTGCTTTACAATGGTGTGTTAGTTTCTGCTGTATAACAAAGTGAGTCAGCTATATGTATACATATATCCCCATATCCCCTCCCTCTTGTGTCTCCCTCCCTCCCACCCTCCCTATCCCACCCCTCTAGGTGGTCACAAAGCACCGAGCTGATCTCCCTGTGCTATGCGGCTGCTTCTCACTAGCTACCTATTTTACATTTGGTAGTGTATATATGTCAATGCCACTCTCTCACTTGGTCCCAGCTTACCCTTCCCCCTCCCCGTGTCCTCAAGTCCATTCTCTACGTCTGTGTCTTTATTCCTGCCCTATCCCTAGGTTCTTCAGAACTTTTTTTTTTTAGATTCCATATATATGTGTGAGCATACGGTACCTGAAGCAAATGACAAAGGATTAATCTCCCAAATTTACAAGCAGCTCATGCAGTTCAATATCAAAAAATCAAACAACCCAATCCAAAAATGGGCAGAAGACCTAAATAGACATTTCACAAGCTTTTAACAACCTAATCACTGATCGACAGGCACTCTTAGCACAGACCCTCACTCAGCAGGGCAAAGCAAAAATGGGAACAGATGGTCTGTTTTCTACCCGGAAGCTAAGCTGAGCTTTGACTGGCTCATCTTTCTCTTCCCCTTGGAGAGTTTGTATACAAACTCCTAACAGAGTTTGTATGTTTCCTCTGAGCAGAATTAAAAGTGACAAAGCGGATAGGAAGTGAAGATGTACGCACAGAGGCCAGGCAGTTCCAGGTTTGTTCTCCCGGAAGCGTCATCCCCCCCAACCCTGAATGTCCAGGGCTTCTACCAGGCTCCCGCCCCCTCCTTCCTGGCCTTTCCTCTGCAGCCTGTTCTGGATCCTATCCTCAGCGCCCCCTCCCTCCCCTCCCCCTCCCCTCCCTCTTCTTCTCCCTGTTCCCTCCCCCTCCTCCTCCTGGCCCCATGTCTGTCCATCCATCCATCCATCCATCCCTCTGGCCTTCAGCCCGCACTCCCAGCCTGATCTTGCCTGCTATAGTCACACACACGTTTGCCCCCTGGGCTTGGTACCAGCGTCTCTGAAATCCACCCATCCTGGGAAGGCTGAGCGGCGTGTTCTGGGCCTTGGGCCTTTGAGGATGTGCTGTAAGGAAGGGTGAGTGTTTCCCCTTGAGTCTGAGCCAAGCTTAACTGGGGAGAAGCACTTCCTTCTCCTTGAATGTGTCTACTTGCCCGACAAAAGGGCAGCTGAAACCCAGCTCTGCCCACCTGCTCATGAATTCGGAAAAGAGAGACAGGCCTGCTCTCGCCCGGCAGCCTCCGCTGATGACACTGCTGGATGTCTTTGTCAGCTGGCAGGTGAAAGCCTCTCTGGGTGGAGAGAGGAATGGCCTGAGACAGCGGCCTTGCGTGGAGGAGGCCTCCTCATGCCAGAGGACCAGTGAGGGTCAGTGAAGATGCCCGGCCCGCTCCAGTTCTGGGATCGTGGCCTCGGCCATGACCGTGGCCAAGACGCTCGCCTCTGCGGAGCCGCTCCTCTTTGGCGGGTGGGTGCTGGGTGAGGCTATACACTCCTCTTGCCAGGGTGTTGCTGAGGTGAGCACGTGGCGTGCTGGAAAGCAGGGGGAGGCCCTGCCCATCCTGAACCCACTACTTCTCTGTCCTTCCTTCTGGGGCTTCTCAGAGAAGTGCCTTCTGTTGACCCATTGACCAAGGGGGTGCCCCTAGGATGGGTGAGGTCAGCAGGTCGGTTTTAGCTACCCAAGGAGGGGTTTGCAGACAAGAGCATTATACCCCATGCATCCAACCTCTAGAGCAAGTCACTGAAAGCATCTCTGCGTCTGAGATGCTCCGGAAGAGAAGGCATGTCACCTGGGTAATGTGTCAGGCTGCCGAAGTAAGATTTATATTTTATCATGATGTATTTTAAGATACTAAGCCTAGGAATGCTCATCTCAAGCCTGTTTGGAAAGCAGCAAGATATAAATATATTTCAATTAAAAAAAAATGCAGGAAGAGTTACAGAGAAGCCTTGTCATGTTATATCCTGTGATGACCGCCCATGTTGTTGAGCTGGGAATTAAAGGAGAAACTTATCTCCAGGCTCCTTTGCTTTTAAGGGAACAAACCTTTGCAGCCAGTGTCACACAGAGAGAAGACTGGGTGTACAGCAGCTGCGCCGGTGTCCTTGTGTGGATCCCACCCCAGGGGTTCACGCCGCCGCACACGAGGGTGTGAGGCCAGCCGTTGCCCGCTGAGATCAGCGCCTCCCCCCTTCCCTTTGCCTTGTTTGTCCCGGGGTGGGGCGGGGGGAGGGAAGATTGGTAAAACTGGCCCCTCGGCTCCAAATCTACAGCCACTTAACAGATGTTCATTCGAGAACCAGCAGGAAGAGTTCACACTGAGCATCAGCCTTCTGCTGCTCAAGCTTGTTTATTCCCTTCCCCAGGGGTGCGGGAATGTCCCCAGGAGGAGGAGCCTGAGAAGCTGGGAAGAGTTGGGGGAGGGGCAAGGAGAGCCATGAGACTCTTCCGGGCTCCGTGGACGGCATGACGTCACTCTGATGATTCCATCACACAGAAGTAAGAGCTTATCTGATTGGTGATTAAAAGGTGATGCGTATTTCAGGCAAACCATCTTTAAGTAGATAAATCTACGAGTCAGTTGAAAATGTGATGAGATTACTTCATATACATGACCTTTCAGAAGGTAGCTATACTTGAAACGAGGACTTTCTACACGCTCTTCTTTCTTCCCCACCTTCTCCGTTGTGAAATGCTACACAAACAGGAAACGATGTGCCTCTAACAAAAAGTGCTACTCGCAGGAAAACCCGAGAAGTATATGTGTGCGCAAGGGACTGGGTGTATGCATGTAGACGTGCACGTGCTTTTATGTGAAAGAGAATGTTTATGGAATTTAAAACACGTAATATGAAAACACTCATCTAGACCATCGCTTTATACAGAGGTACAGAAAGTATATGCTTGTCTCCTTGTTTGGTCACAAATTTCCTCTTGAATTTTTTTAAACCCCATCATCTCTAATATAAAATCTGACTCAAAAATACCAGTTTGGTCCAGATTTCTCTGACACAGGTTGTGAATCATCCTATGAAACGTCTGTGAAGTTCTGCAAATTTCCCCAGAAACAAATATATGTATTTATTGATAATAGTCCCAGGAAACGGAAGTCTCCATAAAACCAAAAGTGATTTGTTTCCTGTGTGCCCAGTTTCTGTCTCTCCAGTCTTCCGAGTCTCTTTGTGGGGATTATAAGAAGAAGCTGTCTCCAAACCCAACCACTGTCCCTCGATAACTGTGCCCCACGAGTACCGGGATCTGAGGGGAGTGGGCAGGGTACCACTTTGGTGGTTTGCAGAGGCTGCCCGTGTGCTTTGACTCCCTCTCCCCCTGGCCTTCCCAACACCCAGGGGCACCTTTCTTTCTCCAGTGAAATGTTCACAGCCATCCCGCTTGGCTTTCTGCCTGCTTCCACCTCCTGTCCCTTGCCCAGCCACCTGACTATCCAGGACACACCCAGGTCTCCTGCAGCCCCACCTCTCCTGGGGTATGACTCACCATGAGAGATGCAGCTCTTGAATGAGAGGTGCCCGGAGCGCTCAGTGGCTCCCATCAGCATGTGGTGGTGGTGAGCACAGCAGGGAAGCATCAGAGAAATAACCGGTGTGATTCGGACCACTCTCACACGTATGGCTGTTCCTCCTTCCTGAGTTCCAGACCAAAGCCTGCATGATGCCAGCCAGTCCACAGTAGATACGAAGCAGGAAGGATGTACTGGATGCCAAGCCATCTGCGAGGCAGCTGGTGCGGGCAGGAGAAGGCATCATCAAAAATCAATATGACTAGGAAGCTTGTCATTTTTCTCTAAGAGTATTTTAATGTTTGAAATTGTGTGTGTGTGTTGCTTGTTTGGGTTGGTTTGCTCTTCTAGACACTCTCTCTCTCTCTTTCAGCTATACCTTTCAACCAAGTCTCTTTCCAAGAACCAAGAGACTTCCAACCCATCTCCTTAAGGATTCAGCTCTTTCTTGCAGAGATGGAGGGAGCTGGTATTGGTCTCATCTTGTCACAGCACTGAAGGAAATGCTCCAAAGAAACAAGGGCAAGAGGCAGGGCCTGCCTGATGGACTAGCCGATATTGACCAGCTGCCTTTCTCCTGCAGATTTATTTCTTGAGGAACGTGGAAGCTGGACTGCTGGGAAGTGACAGAGTTGGTCCCTCCTCAGTCCCAGCCTCCCTGACTACCCACCTCCAGCTCAGCCCCCAAGCCCTCCGTGCTCTGGTCGGGTCCGTTCCCGGCCTCCAGAATCCTTGCATGACAGTCCTGCTCCCTGTCTGCTAGCATGTCTGGTCCTCACCTCCTGTCCGTCTATCAGGGTCCATCCTTCTCCCACATCCCCCCCTAGGCTTCTCTGGTCTACATACACTGCGCCTCTCTCCATGCACACCTGTGCTCCCTATCACTCATTCCAGCACTTAATCATGGGCTGCCTTGAAGGCTTTGACTTATTTTCTGTCCATTTTTTACTCCTATAACTGAGAAGCGGCATTGAGCAGGGCCTGGATAATATCTCTGCAAATTCTTTTTAAGCTCATGAAAAGCATCTACAGGACGTTTCTGGAAGAACTGTTTGCATGCATAGTTAGTCCTCAGAGTTGTACGTTCTGAGGGCAGAGCTCCTGTCTGCTCCTTCTTTGAAACTCCCAGGGTATCTAGTCAGTCTTGACTCAAAATTCACTTGACTGTGCTTCTTTTAATACCCACTGAGTCCCATACTTAGTTGAAACTCAACTTTGAGCATTTCCTTTTCAATGGAACAAATTCCATTTCAAACCCCTTATCTAATTCCTCATCTGCAATATGTAAATGATACTAGTACTTACCTTATACAGTTACAGAGTGGATTATGTAAATTCTGCATGTAAACTGCTCAGCACAATAGACAGCATGGCACAAAATGAGTACTTGGTAAATTTAACTAGTATTATTGTTGCAGCTTCTGACTCCTGGCAGCCTTCTTGTAACAAGCCACTCACCTAATCCCCTTATTTCGTATTTCCATGAGACTGAGGTTTGACTGCACATCATCTAAGTGAAGGACATGCATATATTAGAACTTTGGGGTCAGATCATTCTTCCAGGAATGTTTAAGATGGAAGTTTGGGGGAGGTGTCATATCTCTGATGCTCTAAGAGCTGCGAAAGGGGAGCCCAGTGGGACCTTTGAGGCTGCTCAGAACAGCAACTGTTCTTTGTTTGCTGGGTTTAAGAACATGGGCTTTGGTTCTTGGACTTCCTGTAGATCACAGGGCTGTGAATGATCTCCTTTCTCCAAATGTCACCACGAAATATGGTGTCCTGTCTTCTGGACATCCTGTCTTGAGGCAGCATGGCTTTGTCATTTTAAGCTGTACTTTGGTACCAGCTGGTTGTTCCATTCCTTTTGGGTAGAGCCAGAGCGTAAGGCTCAGCTCTCTGATGGACAATTATAATTTGTCTAACTACCTGCCTATGAGGAAACATTTGCGATTGTGTTCAAAGCAAGGACAATTATCTTGTTGGACTGGACGTATGGCCTGGACCTAATCAACCCCCCTCTGGGGGTCTCAGGTCTGAGTCATCCATCAGAGTGTTTTATATTTGAAGGCTGCCAGGCATGTCTTCGAATGGACAAGAGTCCTTGACTGAGGGGCCTGGTTTCTCCTACTGCCTTCACTGCTAACTTGCTCTGGACCTAAGCCCTGGAGGACACACCTGGAAAACTGAGGTCAGACTGCTTCCCCAGTGCGGATGTGCAGAGGGTCAAGAAGGACAAGGAGGGCTTCCCTGGTGGCGCAGTGGTTGAGAGTCCGCCTGCCGATGCAGGGGACACGGGTTCGTACCCCGGCCCGGGAAGATCCCACATGCTGTGGAGTGACTAAGCCTGTGCGCCACGGCCGCTGAGCCTGCGCGTCTGTAGCCTGTGCTCCGCAACGGGAGAGGCCACAGCAGTGAGAGGCCCATGTACCACACACACACAAAAAAAAACCGAAGGACCAGGAGCTCAGTGGAGAAAGCAGAACTGAGAAGTTGTGGCTATACAGCATTTTCCTTTTTTCTTATACAAAATCATCTTCTTCGCTTGGAAGTTTATAGTTAATCCTTGTTTGCCCCCAACATAGAGTTTCGTAAAAGAGAAAAAGTATCTGTAAAAAAATCCCGATTTTCATTCTCCTGGGCTGAGCCATACTAGTCCTAATTGTTGGCTATGAGGGGCCAGAAATAGCGAGTCTGGCCAGCCCCTTTCTGGGCCTCAGCCAGATTCCCAACCAGAAAGAAAAAGGAAAGAGAGTGAGAAACCAAGGACAGGACAGTCTCTTTCTAATGGGTTTGTTGCCTGCAGGTTCAGACCTGATCCCTCAAAGCCACCTGTCCCAAGGTGTTTCTCTTCAGTTACCAATGGGCTTTGATGAGGGCAAAGCTGTGTTGTTCCCTGGCTGCTGATGCCATTGCTGCTCCTTGGAGAGTGGGAGGGGCCAGGGTAGATGGGAGGGGCCCAGAGTAGTAGGAGAGGCCAGGACAGGTGTGAGGGGCCACGGGGCAAGAGGGGCTGTGCCCTGGCAGCTGGAGCCCTGGTAGCTGTGGCATCAGCTCTCCTTTGTTTGACAAACCCTTCAGTGTCTTTGGAATAGACAACACGGAGAACTTCTGGCTGAGTTAGAAACCCCGGCTCAGGGTATGTGAGCAGCGGAACAGGCCTGCGTCTTGGGGGTCTTGGGAAGGATCTTGCCCGGGGAGGCAGTGCTGGGTCGATGTGTATAATTCATCCAAAGTCTAAGTCAGCTGGAGCATGCTCCCGGGTGAGAATACTGGAGCTAGTTAATAACCAGCAAAATCCCGGCAGATGACACCAGCTGCAGCCGAGCTGATGAATTAAAATCTAAGTGACAGTGGCAGGAGCTGGAGAGAACACTGCAAATGAAGCTGAAAGGGGAGCAGGCTGAGGGAATAGACCCTCCTTTTATAACTGCAGCACTCTCAGAGGCATGCCTGTCCAAGCCTGCAAGCTGCCGAAGGTTAGAGAACCATGGGCCGTGCACTGCAAGCTGCGGCCAGGCGTCTTAGGACTCAGCTGGAAGGAAGGAGAGAAACCCTGGGCCTGAAATGTCCAGAGCAGGTCGGGTCCTGCTTTTGCCTTGTAAGAGCTACATGACTTTCCCACACCTACTTGACCTCTCTGGGCCTCATGTTTATTATTTCCAAAATGGGGGTAATAATACCTTCCAGAGAAGACTATTGGGACTTTAAAATGAGATAAAGTGTGTGAAATCATCAGAGCTATTTTGGCTTCAAAAAACGGGACTCCCACTTCTAGGCAAAATGGGGAATTTTGTAAAAGGTTGCTGGAGGATCTCATACACGCTAACTGAAGGGAGAACAGCCACGCCCAAGAGCTCCTAGAACCAGAGGCTGAAACGCTGCCAGAACTTTCTCTTCATTTCTTACCTCTCTGCTTGGAGGCTTCATCTCTTTCTCTGGAGACTAATTTTCTGCACATGTCAGAACCCAAAGCCAATGACAACCCAGCTTTCACATCCACTGTTTCACCAACAGAGAGAACTGACTCTGCTCCCCCAAATTACAAGGAAAGCCTCTGATTGGCCCATCTTAAGTCAGGTGACCAGCCTTCACCCAATCAACTGTGGCCAGGAGGACAGGGTCTGTGAAATATGGGCCCTCCTGCAGGAACCGCATGGTGGAGATGGGGGCGGAAAACATCCCAGCATCCCAGAAGGTGGAGAAGTGGGCCAGAGGGTGGTGGATGGACAGGCAATAGATGTCCACCCAGGGCTTTGTAAATTATAAAGGGCACTTCACATGTGAAGTCTTGGCAATGGCTACTGGACAAATACCCTCAATGCTGAGAAGCCCTTTAGAGTCTTGTGTGCCCAGAGGCAAACAAGCATCAGTCTCCATTTACTGGCCCTAAGAAAGATATCTATTCCCTGCACTTGTGGACTCCTGCCTTGAAGCAGTAGTTTAATACTTTCTGAGCTAGAGTTTGGCACCCGTTGAATGTGAATACCCCTGGGAAAGAACTAGGAAGAAATCTATAGTCTGAAGGTCAATTAGCATCTGGACCGACACATTGAACTTGAACAACAATCAGAAAAGACTAGAGGTTTGTGCTTAAATGGGAAGAAAATGAACTTCTTAATAGACTACACTCGGTGGCCAGGGCAGATTATGAGAGTCGTGAGTCTGAGTTATTTAGCTCTGGAAACTTTACTGCCGTGGTTTATTATCTGGTCCTGCTGCTCCCCTTCCAAGAGCTTTGTCTACTCATGAAATAAATGGTCTGCTTTGCAAGTGGAGAAACAGATGATGGGGCCATTCTCTGCAGGGATGAGATGGGGGGAAGAACACCTTCTAACTGTAATTAAGGCTCAGGGAGCTGGGGCTCCCCTTCCACAGTGCACAAAATGTTCTGCATTTCTCCCCAGTTTTAACTTCTCACCTGGCAGGGTTCGAGTTTCTCTGAGCTTTCAGAATGTAAATTGGCTTCTAGGTTGGCAGCAAGCCAGCCTCATCAACCTTTACCTTTGTTTCCTCTGGTGTGTGCTTGGCATCCCCTAGCAATAAATCCTTCATAATTAAATAATAGGAGGGAAAAGGAGGCAATCCCTAAAACGCTAATCCTGTCTTCATCGGCACTGGAGAGTCTGGGACACTAAAACTGAGTAATTGTTTCCATAGGCCAAATGCAGCTGAAGTAAAATCTCTGTTTGTGCTGATCTGGTATCTCTTTCTAGGCAGAAAAACACCAGGCACAGACAATGCGTTTTGAAGGCCTGGCTGAGGATGAGCAACTGGGTTTCAACACCACAAGTCTGAGGATTCCGTCCGTGGAGGAATTTCATAGACCTTGGCTTCGTAAAACCTCGGTCATTGCTTTACAATGAGCAAGTCTGGCATTCTGCCCATCTAACTCCTGCCCTGCAGCCGCAACAGACAACAGGAAATGGGATTCATGCCAAGGAGGGGCGCGGTGCTGTGACATTGACACCTGTTTAGTAGTAAGTGGACTGAAGCAGGAATGGAGAACTTTAGGTACCTGTGCCCATCCCACCCACCCACCCACCGAGGCAAAAATCTGTCCCTAGGAGACTGTTTGGACTCTTTTGGACTTTATGTGATCACTGGAAAATATGAGTGACACGGGCATGGGAGTAAAGGAGAAGGAGTAAAATAAGAGACAGCTTGGGGCACAGAGGGAGGCACCAAGGCCTAAGAGCAAGACGTGGAGCCACCAGAGCACCAGGTGGGAAAAGGCCCCATGGCCCTAGGCTTGACAGTCTGTGCACTGGGCTGGTGGTGCTGACTCTGACTTCCCACAGAACTAACTTTCTTGCTACCCACATCCTTCCTAAAGGGCCACTTTTCTGCTCCATGACTCAGTGGACCTCTGCAGCTTGCTCTGCTGATGACTCTGGACCTTGGTCTGAGGTTCCAGAGTTCTCCAGATGGCAGGCATCCCAACAACAGTCTCACTGGGGCTTATCTGCATGTTTCCCTCACTGATGCCTGTCTTGGTCTGTTTGGGCTGCTATAACAGAATATTATAAACTAGGTATCTTATAAATGACAGAAATTTGTTTCTCACAGTTCTGGAGGCTGGGAAGTCTAAGATCAAGGCTCTGGCAAATTCCATGTCTGGTGAGACCTTGCTTCCTGGTTCATAGATGGCTGACTTCTCACTGTATCCTCACAGGGTAGAAGAGGTGAGGGAGCTCTCTGGGGCCTCTTTTATAAGGGCACTAATCCCATTCACAAGGGCCCCACCTTCATGACCTCATCACCTCCAAATTCTCCACCTCTAATATCTTCACATTGGGCATTAGGATTTCAACATGTGAATTTTGCAAGGACACAAACATTCAGACCATTACAATGCCTAAAAGAATGCATATGTATCCAAAAAAGAACCATTGAGTTAATCTCAAAATCAGAGCCGTCTGTGTTAAAATATAAATTATAAGTGGGGGTAAGTACATTTTATTTTTAAAATTCAAATACATATAGTGAAACTTAGAAGACATATTGATGGTTAGAACCAGAAGCAGGCCTGGGCTGAGTGAAGAATTTTCTAGATGGGAAAATCAAGGGCAGAATGAGAACTAGGCAGCCAGAAAGCAAAGTTAATGCATCCATCACTTCAGAACTTCATAGTTAATTCTGCTTCTCGACGTCAAGCTCCACCGGCAGTATTGTAGGACTTGGAACAAGTGGAGGGTTTTATGCCATATCAAAATATTTACAAGTTTTAAATTAAACTAAAAAACTGATAAATAAAAAAAGTTCTCCCCTTCTATCTTGACCACTATTCTTTCAAAATGACTTGGAATTAGAAGAAAACATAGATATGACGTTAGATCAAGCAATGGTGTCTTAGATGTGGCATCAAAAGCACAAGCAACAAAAGAAAAAAGAGATAAATTGGACATCATCAAAATTAAAAGCTTTCATGCTTTGAAGGACACCATCAAAGAAGTGAAAAGACAATTCACAGAATGGGAGAATATATTTTCAAGTCACATATTTGACAAGGATCTAGAATCCAGAATTTATTTTTAAAAAGTCTTATAATTCAACAGTTAGAAGACAAATAACCCAGTTTTTAAATGGACAAAGAATTGGAATATATTTTTGTACAAAGAACAAATACAAGTGGGCAAAAAGTACGTTAAAAGAGGCTCAACATCATTAGCTCTTAAGGAAATACAAACAAAACCACAGCGAGGTACCATTTCACACCCACTAGGTTGGTTCTGATAAAAATAACAGATAATAACAGATGTCGGTGAGGATGCAGAAAAATTGCAACCCTCATATATTAGTGGTGGGAATGGAAAATGGTTCAGTCACTTTGGAAAAACAGTCTTGAAATTCTTCAAAAGTTAAACTTAGAATTATCATATGACTCAGCAATTCCACTTGTAGGTATATGCCCAAGAGAAGTGAAATCACAAGTCTACCCAAAAACTAATGAATGCTCCTGGTAACATTATTCATACTAGCCAAGAGGTGGAAAAAGCCCAAATGCCCATCAGTTGATGAGTGGATGAACAAAATGTGGTATAATGAAATGTTATTCAGCCACTATTGAAGTACTGATACATGTTCAAACATGGATAAACCTTGAAAACATTATGCTAAATGAGAGAAGCCAGTCACAAAAAACCACATGTTGTACAATTCCATTTGTATGAAATGTCCAGAACAGGCAAATCTGTAGAGACAGAAAGATTGGTGGAGACCAGGAGGGTGACTACTAAAGGGTATTGGGTTTCTTTGGGGGCTGACAAAATGTTCTGGAATTAGACAGTGATTATGGTTGTAAGACCTTGTAAATATAGTAAAAACTATTGAATTGTACAATTTGAAAGGGTGAATTTTACAGACTGTGAATTAAGTCTCAATTTTTAAAATGTCCTGGAAAGTTGGGTTCTAGTTTAGAATCTGCATCTCCATTCCCCTCCCGTCATCCTCACATCTTCGCTTCTCTTCCCGTACTTGGCTCTTCCTCTATCACCAGCATCCTCACGTGCACCCAGGTGAACACCCTGCCCACGTCCTGGTTCTGTCCACACCCCCCAAAGCAGCCACCCCTCTGACCTAGAGGTGAGAGCACTGGCTGCAGAACCTGCCCAGGAGGATGGCCCTGGACTTGAGTCTAGGCAGGCCCTAAAATAAGTTTCAGTGACATTGGAGCAGGGGATTCTGGTATTTGGGTACCTGGAGGGTGGTGAGTGATCGTGGGGTCCAGGTAGGCAGTTCTCGTGGTCCAGAAGACCCTTTCCCTGTGCAAAGGGCACAGGTGGAGAAGGGTCTACTCCAGGCCCTTTAGAGTGTGTTAAGCGATCACCCGCGTCCTTTTGTCCAATGGGCAGTGCAGGGGTGAAGGGAGGTATTGGTGTTTTTGTTAATAACATGGCAGCAAGGGAAAAGGTGATGGAGAGTTGTCAAAAAATACAGAGCAAGGAAGGCAGCCATTCTCCAGAAGAGTCTACTGTACTGATGCCCGGGAACCAAGCTCAGCACATCCTGAGGAACTGAGGTAAGGAAGCACAATCCCTTTCAAATAAAAGACCAGTAGCAACAAAGGGCCCAGGAGGGCAGGTCCAGGGTAGCAGCCAGGAGGTGGCAAGAGTGGAGGCCTAGAACTTGAAGGCATGGGCTGGAGCTTTGTGGGAAAATAGAGGGATGCAAGCCTGAGGATTCAAAAATGTGGTGCTTGCCCCTAACCTGTCCTGGCTGCCTGGGAACGGCTCCACTTGCCCCCCTGAGCCCCTCCTCTGGCCTTCACAGAGGTCCTACCCACCACCTGATCAAAAGCCCAGACAAGCAGTCGGTTTCCCTGGGTGAGATAGAAGAAATGAGGTTGGGGTTGGAGGCAAGGCCCCTTGCATCAGCACCACTCGGGCTTTTGGAACAAGAGCCCTGGCAACCATCTTCAAGAGTGATCACAGACTTTTTATTGAGCAGAACACTTAGGGAGAGAAGAGATAAGAGCTGCATCCTGTCCAGAGCGTCCTTTTCTCCCCAATTGTGTAGAGTGTGAGAGTCGTGGGAACGGTGCCCCTGCAAACTTGAGCTATACCTCCTGAGTTATAGGAAATGCATTTGCACAGGAGCCCTGGAAGAGAGTGGAAGCCCTTCCTCTTAAAGACGGAGCCCAGCTTTCCCCGAATAGAGGGGACCAGTGCTTTCACTCTGGTTCTGCTCACATTTGCAGCTGCCGTGCTGGCCACTGGGACAGGGGTTGAAGGACTGTCCCAGGACTTCCATCAGCTCCCCAGCCAACAGGAGCAACCTGGGAAGCTCCAGACCAGCCAGTTGTGTGGACGGTTCCTTGCTTTGTTTGGTGCCCTGGTTGTCTTCCATCCCAACGGTGTGCTCTTCTGCTGAGGTTCATGATACTGCTGTGATGAACATACAACCAACCTGAGTTTGAATTCCCGCCCAGCTACTTAGTGTTGATTTCCACATCCTTAAAAATGGGAAAAATAATGATTAACATAGGTGTGCTGTGAGCTTTCAGTGGGATTCTGAATGTAAATCTCTTAGCCCAACCTCTGGACAAATGAAATACTGGAAAACTGATGAAGGGTATGACCATATTGGTGATGGGGGCAGAGAGGTCAGGGCCAGGGCAGGCGTGCATAGGCTGAGCCCTGGCTGGACAGCCACAAGCAGAGCGGGGAGTGATGCTAGGCTCCGCAAGTCTCATCCACTCGGGATGTGCTGGCCGTAATTACTTATTGATGGGGAAGTTTCCTTTCCAAGGAAAAACCAATCCTCTCTTTAATTTAGTGCGAATGAATAGTATCAAGAGGGTTCCGGGGGTAGATTTTAAAGTATCTAATTTGGAGAATTGTTTCCAAGTACTCATTTCCAAATGGAAAGCTAAGAGTCTATAATCGTTCGAGGAGCTTCTGAAAAGACTTGGCTGCGGCGTCGGGGTATGATACTACATGCATTGCTCACAAAAGCTGTGTTCTCAAAGTATTGTGCTTTTCAGCGCCTTGTCTGTGTTGCCGACCCCCCTTGCCCCCTCCCCCAGCCCAGACACGGATGTGTTATAGCTCAGCTCCAGGCTGCTTACCCACACCACGTACCCGCCACCTACTCAGTGTCTCCCCAGCACACAGACACACACACATGCACACACACACTCACACACACACACACACTACAATGGGAAGCTGATGCTGATCCTGGGCTTTCTGGCTATGGTGCCACGTGCAGGACAGACATAGAGGAATGTGAGGCAGACACTAACGCACACTCAGCTCTCCCACTAAATATCAGGGGTCCCCCTGCCCCACTTCTGTTGTTCTTGCTCTGCTTGCATGAGTGCAGGGCAATGACGCCAGGTGTGTGGGGAGGTGGGACGGGGGACACTACAGAAAGCTCAGGAATTCAGATGGTTCAACATTTTGCTATTCTTTCTAAACTATCTCCCATTCAAATTTTGGGCTAGGTGCTATTTTCGGAGCACTTAGCATGAAACAGGAATGATGAATTGTTTGGTGCCAGGGATGGAAAATAAAGAAAGACCATGTAGGTAAAAATAATGCTGCTGTGATTTATGGGGCTTCTTTATGCTTCTTCTCTTCTTTCAATATTCTTCCAACCTTTTCTCACTTCTCTTAAAGAATTTTTCTCACTCCTGGTACTTAGTCTCATTTTTATCTTTCCAAAGTTTGTTTCGTAATAAATAACTTTCCCTCCAATGGTGTGCTCTTTTTTTTTTTTTTTTTTTTGCAGTACGTGGACCTCTCACTGTTGTGGCCTCTCCTGTTGCGGAGCACAGGCTCTGGATGTGCAGGCTCAGCGGCCGTGGCTCACGGGCCCAGCCGCCCCGCGGCATGTGGGATCTTCCCAGACCAGGGCACGAACCCATGTCCCCGGCATCGGCAGGCGGACCCTCAACCACTGCGCCACCAGGGAAGCCCCAATGGTGTGCTCTTAATGAGCCGATGATGATTCATGCCACAGAATTTCTTCAGCACCAACCATGTATCAAGTACTATGGCCATCAACTGGCCCCAGGCCAAGAAGGCCACCCAGTTGTTGGGGGGACAGATGGTTATGGATCTGCCCTGGATCCATGGCAGGTTGGAGGTCCTCCGCCCAAAACAGATTGACACGAGCACAGCCTAAGTTTGGGTAGGTGTTGGGCAAGGGTTCTGAAGATTCCCTTAGGGCAGTGTGGGTGAGTGATCCTTTCTTGGTAGGGAGCCCTTGGTCTAGCACCTAATAAAGAGTATTTGAGAAGCAGGGTAGTGGCTTTTGCAGCTAGGATGTCTGGATTTGAATCCTACCACTGCTATAGGCCACGTGGGTGACCTGGGGTAATGTATTTAACCCCTCCCAAACCCCAGATTTCTCCTCAATAATATGGGAATGATAATAGAGGGTAATTGTGAAAATTATTGGAACCACTATATGCCAAGCGCTTAACACAACTAGCTGCAACGATATTAATAACAAAGTGCCTGTTATAACAGCAATGATAACAACTCAATGAGGTCTGTGGTCCAAGATGGGTCTTTCCAGGAGGGGAGCGTTTGGGGCTTCCAGAAAACTGTTACCAACCAGGGTTCTTGGCCTCCTTAATCAATAGAACTGATAAGAGGCCAGACAAGAAATTCAGGCAAAGCTTTATTGGGTCTGCTGCTGCAGCAGGGGGGAGTGAGAACAAGTTACAGGTTCCCTGGCTTGCTTGCTTGCTCCCTGAGGCAGGGGGCGAGCTGGTTACTTATAGGGGGTGAGGGTAGGGGTGCATCCAGGGTCGGGCCAGAGGCGTGGCTTAGGTGTTTTGCCCACCCCTTAGGTGGTGTTGTGTGCAGGGGGCATGCGCAGTACCCTACTTTTACTCCCAGCTCTTCAGAAGTGGCAGTTGCGTTTTCTAGTCTTTTTGTATCTTGTTGTCCATAATTTGCCCCAACTGTGCATGCCTGTAGTTATTTTTAGTCCCTTATAGTTTCTTTGTATTTTGTTGCTCAAGGAGACTTTTGTCCAGGTGCAAGCACTGCAGCAAAGGGTCCCAGGTCCCAGGTCCCAGCCTGTCTCCAAAGGAGGCCACTGGATCTGGGTGAGGAAGTCAAACCATTAGGCTGACCAGTTGGCATGCAGACACAGGTGTTCTGTTCCCAGAATGGTTGTGAGAGGGGACTGAGGATGCAGGTGGAAGATAAACACTCAAACCAGTGACCCAGGCAGAAGGCCCAGACGAGTCCACAGGCTAATCGCAGAGGCCTGGAGCAGGGGTCCCCACTGGCTGGTCAGTGCTCTGAGGCCCTGGGGAGGGCTTGGCTGATGCCCCGCAGGGCCCCAGCCTGGGCTCTTGTTGGCCCAAGGTCAGGGAGAAGCTACATCCGCAGGTGTTCAAGCAGCATCCTGGTGGCCGGGGAGGGAGAGGCTGAGGCACTGAGTAGTATAGTCAACACACATCCATGAAAGTTCCTGCTCTCAGGAAGTTTCATCCATGGAAAAGACAGAAACTACCGACAAGAATCTTCCAGGTGTTTCCTTTGTGAAAAATCCATAGAATGTTACATTTGCAATCCTTCTAGCATAACAGTTATGAACTTGACCTCTGAAGTTGGCTTGCCTGGGATCCAAAACAGCTCTGCCATTGACCTGTCATGTGAACCTGGGCAAGGCCTTCAGCCTCTCTGTGCTTTCATTCCCATTTGTCTGTTAAATGGGGATGATAACAGTAACCACCTTGTTTTTAGAAGGATTAAATATGGGGGTAAACTGCTTGGCACCAATTATAGTTATTATCATTATTCAAATGAACTAAACAAATTCCAGCCATGGAGCATCTGCTTTAGCCCTTCCACCAATCGTTCACGTTTTTCAATGACTTTATTGGAAAATATTTAGTACAGTAGCCCTACTACGGGCATGTCACTGTTCCAGGGTCTAATCAGTTCGATGAATAGAACAAAACAGACAAAGCCTGCATGGAACACGCAAGCCAGTGGGACAGACACAAATGCAATGAAATGACAGGTAACAAGAATAAGCTGTGTAAGTAAAGGTAAAGGCAGGTGAGGCAGTGGAGAAATAGTGACAGCCTCTCCTCAATAACTGGCCGGCAGGGGCCTGAATGAAGTGTGCCGTGCAGACCTCTGAGGGAAAAGCCTTCTGTGGAGGGAATGGCAGAGGCCCAGACTCCGAGGTGGGGACGTGGCTGAGGAGCAGCAGAGAGGTGTGGGCGGGAGTGGGAACAAAGTCAGAGAGGAGGCCGGGCACATCTGCTTCTACTCTCCAGACAATGGGAAGCCACTGGAAGGTTTGGAACGGGGGGTGGCACGAGCTGCCTTTAAAAGGCCCCTTGGGTTGCCATGGCTGGGAAGCCAGCCGCCAGAAGCAGGAGCAGAGCAAGCAGACCAGTTAGTCCCAACCGGCGGCCACCAAGCTTGAGATGACGGTGGCCCACTGATGGCAGTGGTCACGGTGGAGGTGGTGAGAAGTGGTCAAAGTCAGAATATATTTAGCCTGTCTAGCCGACAGGAAATGTTGAGAGATGGAAGTGAAAGGAAGAATCAAGGGAAGCATGGCTCTATAATTTATCATCAGATAGGATTTTTGAGCATGAGGGGGAATGCTTAAAGACCTTCAGGGAATGGGCATGTACAGGCACTTTCATCAGGGGTCTTTTGCCCACCTGGAAAGATGCTACAGCAGTTAACCATGATGAAGAGCAAGAAGGAAGAGTAGGTTTGTGGCAGCTGGAAAGCTGGGAATCAAAGAATTCCATCCAGGGTATGAAAAGCTTCAGATGCTTCCTGGATGTGGCTTCAGTGTGTGCTGGACGTTCATGAAGACATGGCATCACACACATGGGAATCGTGGTCCTGATGAAAGTTGACATGTGAGTGGAGAAGACGGGGCCTCCAGCACTTAGGTCAGGAAAGGGAGAGGAATCTAGGAAAACCATCCTGAGAAGGAACAGTCAGGGATGGGGGAGAAAAACCAAGAAGGTGGAATGTTCCAGAAACCTACTAAAGAAAACCTTTCAGAAAGGAGAGGTGATGAAATTTGTCAGATGTGACTGATTGAGATGAGGATGGAGAAGTGACCACAGGATGAGACCGCACAAAGCTTTGAGGTAACATTGACTGTTATTCCAGGGCACGGGTGGGGTCCAGACCCCATAAGAGTGGGCTCCAAAGAGAGTGGAAGAGAGGAAATCAGGACAGTGAATAAAGGTGTTACAATGGGGACAGTAGTTGGAAGGGAGTGTGTTTTTAAAACAGGAGAAATGATAGCCTTGAACTTACTGCTGTAAGAAAGTTGGTTTAACAGACAAAACTCAGTGTTAAAGACACCTCCACAATTGTTAGACTTTATCTTGTTTAATTTCTTCCCCATAAACCATAGTTTTTATATTTCTACCAGAAAAGTAAGAATCATTTTTAAAGTGTTGTTCTCTAATTTGTAACTCCTAGGGGTTATTTTTTGCCAGACACATCCGACTTTTCAGTAGAACAGAATAGATATTGCAGGATAGAATAGAAATGTATTAATGAAGGAATTCCCTGGTGGCACAGTGGTTAAGAATCTGCCTGCCAATGCAGGGGCACGGGTTCGAGCCCTGGTCTGGGAAGATCCCACATGCCGTGGAGCAACTAAGCCCGTGCACCACAACTACTGAGCCTGTGCTCTAGAGCCCACGAGCCACAACTACTGAGCCTGCGTGCTGCAACTACTGAAGCCCATGCTCTGCAACAAGAGAAGCCACTGCAGCGAGAAGCCTGCGCACCACGACGAAGAGTAGCCCCCGCTCACCACCACTAGAGAAAGCCCACGCGTGGCAACGAAGACCCAACGCAGCCAAAGATAAATAAATAAATAAATGTATTAATGAAAACAAATGTCTGTACATATTTCTCTTCCTTCAGAGCACTCTGTACAAGAAATGCTATTTATAAAAATGTTAGATTGATGTTGTGAGTGAAACTTTGTAAGATTCATGTGATCATAATGTTAAAAAAGTCATATTTTAGATATAATGCCTGAAACCAAAAAAAAAAAAAAAAGAAGTGATAGCGTTTATATGCTGATGGGAATGAACTGGTGGGCATGGGAGCTCACTGATGTGGGAGAGAGGAGAGTTGATTACACAGGTGATAGGTGAGAGTGGACAGGGTCCAGGGCATGTGTCCAGGGTCTGGCTTTCAAGAGGGATACACACGGGGACTTCCCTGGTTGTCCAGTGGTTAGGACTCCACGCTTCCACTGAAGGGGGCACGGGTTCCATTCCTGGTCGGGGAACTAAGACCCTGCATGCCGCGTGGTGTGGCCAAAAAACAACCAAAAAAAAAGAAGGGGCACATATGGTTCATGATCTGGGACAGTGGTACCCAAGGCAGAGGTGTGGCCAGAGGCAGTGAATGAGCAGGTGTGGCCGTATGGTGTCACCATTGTCCTCCAACTGCTCCTACTTTCTCAGCGACATAGGAAGCTCAGTCATAGGCTGGGAATAAGGATGGAGAAAGGTGTTGGAGGTTTGAGGAAGGAGGAGAGTGCGGAATTGTTGTCCCAGGGAGTGAGTGAATTGGCAGGGGATTCTAGCAGGGTTGCTGAGCAGTCCTGGGGAACACTTTGAGATTTCTGGTCATAAACTTAAGTTGATGCCAGCTCCCCATACTGTCCGATCACCGGGGCCATAGTCAACTGCTCAGGTGTAGACAGAGATTACACTTCAACATAGCTAGTTTTTTTTATGGATTCTACAGCAGAGACTTGCAGAGGATGTATGTACAGGAGTGATCAAAGCAATGGACTTTAAGCTGAGAAGAAAGAAAGTGAGAAGATGAAAAGCTTTCAAGATGGTAGAAGCTATAGAATGACAGTCCTCAGGGGACAGAGAGTGGTTGGCTTCTGGATATGAGAGGGAGTGAGCTTGAAAGAGGGAGGTGGGGTCAGAAATCTGAATGCTTGGAACTGGATGCTGGAGAAGCTGTGGTCAAGGGCAGTGGAGTGGGTGACTAGGGTGGGCTGGAAGGTGGACAAGTTCATTGTAGGGACAAGAACATCAGATGAAGTGTGTGTGTGGCGTTGGCATCTCTAGGGCTGATGACAGGAGTGCTCGTGGGGGAAAGACGGAGACATGCTCACATCTTTGGTCCTCGGGAGAGGGCCAGGTCCGGTCCGCATTAACTGGAAGCTAAGGGAATGTTCATTAGGAAGCCGAGGCTGGAGTGGGGATGTTGATGAATAGCCATGATTCCCAGAGTGCAGGGTTTGCGTGTCAGAAGCCTGGAAGCCTGAGTCACATGAGGAGATGTCCCAACCACAGTGGGACAGTGAAGCTCAGGTTCTTACAGCAACTGTGGCCAAGGGAGCTGAAGGCCAGTTGAGATGAAGCATGGATGGAAAATCAGTTCTAACTTTACTCTCCTTGGCATTTGTCTTTCTGCAGAGATGAGGAAGGAAAATTGGAGGTGGGAGAGCTGCAGAAAGGATGGGGGCAAGGTGGCCTGACTAAGAGCAGGAGAGTAAACTTCCTGATGCAGGGATAGGGCCATCTTATCAGGACAACTGGGGCTCCAGGGTCAGCACAGACTTGCCGGGGGGCCAATGAGTGCCAAGACCCAGAGTGGGGACCATGTGTGCAAGGGCAGCTAGAAGATCCCAGGATGCCCCTGTCTAGGGAAGTCCCTGACCACTGTACATCTCGACAGGAGGAAGACTGGACCAGTTCTGCTAAGACTGCAAGAGGTGGGCAATGCCTGCCACCCACATATGCTCTGGTCCCTGTTATAGGAGCAGCCCTAGCATTCTGCTTCCCCATCTCCTCAGCACAGCCACTCGCGTCTGTCCACATGTTGGAAAAAACAATGAATTAAGAACAAAAGATTAATGCTGTGGGCCTAGTGTATTTATATGCTCAACTTCTATGGAAACCCAGCAGGTAGTAAATCAGCCAAAAACCATATTTAATAACTCCTAGTAAAACCCAGTTTACTCACCTGCCAACCACGGAAAAGTTGGTCACGTTGTCACAGCAACCCCATTCACTGCAGACCATTGTAACTGCCCTAGACGTAAGAAATACATTTCCCTTTCTTGGATAAGGATGATGCTTTGAAAATGAGCCATAAAATAGCCTAGAAACAACATGCCTGTTGTTAATAATAGTGCTAGATTACTTTATCTGTCATATACTCCAGATCCGTCTACCTTGGTAGCTGGCATCACTCCTGAATTTTTTTTTTTTTTTGGCAGTACGCAGGCCTCTCACTGTTGTGGCCCCTCCCGCTGTGGAGCACAGGCTCCGGATGCGCAGGCTCAGCGGCCATGGCTCACGGGCCCAGCCGCTCCGCGGCATGTGGGATCTTCCCGGACCGGGGCACGAACCTGCGTCCCCTGCATCGGCAGGCGGACTCTCAACCACTGCTCCACCAGGGAAGCCCACTCCTGAATTTTTAACAAGAGTCCTTATAGGGCAGAGAAAGGAGGCAAATAACGATCAGCTTGTAAAGGAAGATGTAAAGAGCAGTGCCCTTCCTTCCTGGTTGTTAAAAGCAAGTCATTTGGCCTTAGCCTTGGGGGGAGATATTAGCTGTCTGGATCACATCTTCTCGAACACTGATTGTACTGTTAGGTTTCCTGGGGACCTTACTATATCATGACCAGCTAGCTCAGTGATTGGATTGATCTGACTGAAATGATGGGGAAGCATTCATTTCTACCTCATTGATTTCAGCACTCTATTGTCTGCCTAGCAGTTTTCTCCAACTCTGCCCTCTTTCACCAATAAGCTGCTTGTTCCTGAGAAAATTCCCAATGCTCTCCCGCTGTTTTCTAGATACAAGTGCACTTTGATACAAGACATGTGAACCAGGAGGGCTGAGTTACTGGGTAATTTAGTGCCTACTTCCCTGCCTCTTGCATCTTTTTCTTTGCTGTATAAGCATCAGTTGTTTCAAGGGGGTGAAATGCTTTTTGCTTCCGATCAGAGCAGCAGAGCTGGTATAACTTACAAGTTCCCGTATCTCTTGGGTGACAAAGAACTGGAAAACTTGCACAGGGAAAACCCCAGAATCAGGACTGCAAGAGGGGCAAAGAACTTGGGGTCTACGTCCCACTCCATGACTGGCGTAAGTGTCCCAGGATCCAGACCCTTCCCTCGGGCTCTGATGATTCAGAGGTGTCAATGCTGGGTTTGAGCTCATGTCTGCAAATAGGCCACACCTCACAATCAATTCACTAATCTAATTAGTTCCACGCTTTTGCTGTGAACTAGCCTCGTTTCCGGGGCTGAACTATGTCTCTTTAGAATTCTTTCACAGTCATAAACAACAGGATGTGAATTGTGCAGGCCTCCCCTTTAATGGGTGGGAGCCAAGGTTGGCTCAATATTTTAGCAAATAACAGTTCTTTGCAGTATTTCTCAAATTAGGCTGGGAGGATATATTCTTAGAGATCAGAATGTTTGAGAATGACTTGGTTGTTTTTAACTTTTGTCCTACCATTTTCTATCACTATTTCAAAAATCAGCATGTACTTTCTGAGATCATCAGCTCATAACTCCAGCTTGGTTTCTATGTTTCATGTGGTTCATACTTAGACACTAGCACTGCATACATTTGTTTCCCTAATTGTACACCAGGTACCATTCTTCATATTTTCTAATGTAGGTGCTCATTTTATCCTCACAGCAACCCTGCGGGATGGCTATTATCATCTGCATTTTACAGATGAGAAACAGGCACAGAGGTATTAAGTGACCTGCCCCATGTTACACAGCTGGGAAGGGCCGGAGCTGGACCAGCTGGCAGTCAGGCCTCAGAGCCAGTAACTCTTAACTGCTTTGTTATTTTGCCCTTCCCACTGGTAGCACGTCACTTCTGATGTGGTGTTTCTCAAACTGGGCTCCACAGAAACCAGGAGATTTGTGGGTTCATATTCAAAGTTATGGAAAATTGTTTTTCTCAGAGTAAATCTGTACATTCTTTAAATTTGCAAAAGCACAAGCTTTGTGATAATACCGTTTGGGGTTCAAATGAGACAAAGGTCCTACTAGTTATCAGATCTTAGGCATGTTTCTTTATATCTCCAGCCTGTTCCCTTCTCTATTATAATGGGATATTGGTCTCCCTTGTGGGGTTATTCAGAGTTTGTGTCAGAGCTATGCCAGAGTTTGATGTGACAGCATGTGTAGAGTACTTGGCATACCATGTTCAGCCAGGTTGTTCCCTCTTCCTCTCCATTCCCCCACCCCGTCTTCCTCTTGTCAGCTGGGTGCGAGGTCTGTGCTAACAATCGTGTATCCTGAACTGGTAGGACTGCAAAAGGAGAACAATCATTAGCTTCAACAGTTACTGCTCTCAGTATGAAGGATGAACCATCTACAATTGACCCCTGGTATCTGCAGGGGATTGGTTCCACAGTTCCCAAACTCGGCAGATGCTCAAGTCCTTTATATAAAATGGCACGGTATTTGCATGGAACCTACGGACATCCTCCCATATTCTTTAAATCATCTCTGGATTACTTATAATACCTACCACAACATAAATACTATGTAAAAAATTGTAAACACAATGTGAACGCTATGTATATAGTTTCTGGCATGCTGCAAATTTAAATTTTGCTTTCTGAAACTTTCTGGAATGTTTTTTAAAATATTTTAGATCCATGGTTGACTGGGTGCACTGACGCAGAGCCCGTGGATATGGAGGGCCACCAGTACACGGAGGTGAAAGCATTCGAGGTACCGGTCAGATCATTCCAAAGAGACAGTTGTTTGTAGACAGCTGTAAAGATTAGTGAGGCTACCAACAAGAGGAAAGATACCCTGTCCTATTCTTCTGGGAGATAAGAGACAATAACGCATTTTGGGTTTTGCTGTAAAACTGTGGTATGTTCTTGGACCGAGCCTTCATTTTATCTCTAAAATGAGAGAATTTTAGTAGATCGGTGGTTTTACACTTTTTTTTACACCCAGAACACTTTCATCAAAAAACACTTATGCCCCTCAAAGCATATTAGTTTCATGAAGCATGACAACTTTGACCAATTCATAGCAGCTCTCTGGTCCTAACGGAGAGAAGGATTCTATGACAAGAGGGAAATCTGTGATGGATTAGTAATGTCTGCCAGGGGCGCCAAGGGCAGACAGGCCTCCCAGTGAGTATCATCCTGTCTGGGAGAAAAATATGATAAACAGGGAACAGGGAACATTTCAGGCTCAACCAGGCAGAGATGCCTGGCTCCAGTTTACTCTGTTTAGCAAACCATTTTGCTACATGAGCTTAGAATTCTTCCTAGCATCTATTAGAGTCTGTGATGCTAAATCTTGGAGGTAAAATACCAAAAGCTATACAATAGTTGAGACTTTGAGAAGAATTTGATGGTTAATTACTAAAATTGTCCCCACCAAACTCAGCAGAGAAAGTGAGACTACTATCCTCTGCATTGGAACATTAAGCCCAGCCAGTACAATATCATTTTCTGCCTAAAGCCTCACTTTAATTGAGAGACAAGTAATAAATTAGGCTTTCAGGAAACAGGAGTTAGTACCAGATCATCATATTTGGCTGTGGAATGTTTAGTCTTCTCTTGCAGGCACCTGCTTCATGTAATTGACTGTCTTGTGGGATGTTTTAATAGCCTTTCTCTAAGGGATGAATAATGTCCACTGTATTGCTCCAGGAGCAAAAAAGGCCACAGCTGGGCAAGATGCTTAGCAACTGTTACTGTGTTGAAGAGATTTGCCAAACTCAGCAATCTGAGGCAGTCGAAATCCATCATTGTGGTCACGAGGTGCCTCTGTACCAACTAGGATGGGGACGCTTTACCAACAGGAAAAGAAAAACCCTTCATTAAAGTCCTGGGGAGAGACCCACCTACATGCTCAGCAAGCTCCGGCACTCAGCACCCTCAGAATGAGGTACAAGCTCCTTGGCCTGTGTAGAGTGTTTGTTTAAGAGAACTTGCAAAAGATGAAGGGGAAGTAAACACTCAGCAGCTATCCTCAGATGGCTGCAAATTTTAACAGAAAAGAAGAGAAACAAAAGCCCTCGGAAGAACAGTTAACGACATAAGTGCATGGTTTATAAGTATACCCCAAACTTAATGTTAGAGAATGCCACCTCCTTTATCAAGTTATTTGCAGCGTTGATCCTAAAAAGATAGCTCCAAGCCAATGAAACTACTCATCTGAGGTGTGCTGGACTGGACAAATGTTTTGATCTCATGAGAGTATGTGAGACCATAAGATATTAAAGTGCAAAAAAAAAAAAAAAATCTGACACCCGTGATGTCTTTCTTCCTGGATAATCCAGTATCGTAAGCAGTTACTCGAGCAAAACCAAGATTCTAGTTCTTATCTGTAAATTGAGAGGGAGGCAATGGGAAGTAAAAATGAATTAAATGATTTAAGTCAGTGTTTTCAAGTATTTAGGTCACAGAGTATTTACAAAGGGCACACAAATATCTTGTGACCTTGAAGATTAAAAACGCCTTGCCTTGGAAATAGATGCCACTATTTTTTTTTTCAAGTACATGTAAGTGCCGTCGTTGTTAGGCAGATATGAAAGTCATCACGCTTCTCAGCTGTGCATCTCCAATCTTTCATCCAATGCCTATTCTCCCATCCTCTCAGTCAGCACGTGGAAAGATGCCCAGCGTCATTAGCCTTGCTCGAGTCAAAACCACAGTGACATACCACTTCACAACCATGAGAATGGCTGTCATAAAAAAGACAACAGCAAATGTTGGCCAGGTGTGGAGGAATTGGGACCCTCACACCCTACTGGTAGAATTGTAAAATGGTGCAGTGCTGTGAAAAAACAGTCTGGAAGTGCCTCAGAAAGGTTAAACACAGCGTTACCATAAGACTTAGCAATTTCACTCTTAGTAATATACTCAAGGAAAATGAAAACACATATCCGCTTTTACACAAATGTTTATAGCAGCAGTACTCATCATAGCCAAACCTGGAAATATCCCAAGCAGTCCATCAACTGATGAATGGATAAATAAAATGTGGTATATTCATAAAATGCAATATTATTTGGTGATAAAAAGAGATGAATTTAAAAAAGAGAAAAAGAAATGAAGTTCTGATACATGCTATGTGTGGTATGGGTGAAGCTTGAAAATGTTATTCTAAGTGAAAGAAGCCAGACATAAAAGACCACATATTGTATGATTCCGTTTATGTGAAATGCCCAGAATAAGCAAATTTCTGTCTCTTTGGAGACAGAAAGCAGAACAGTTACTGCCTAGATCTGGGGAGCTCAGGGGAAATGGAAAGTGATTGCTACTGGGTGTGGGATTTAGGGGGCTAATGAAAATGTCCTAAAGTTAATTGTGTTGACAATTGCACAAGTCTATGAATACATTAAAAATCATTAAATTGTACACTTCAAATGGGTGAACTATATGGTATGTGAATTATATCTCAATAAAACTATTATATATGAAAAAGAAATAACCCAGAAAAAACCCAGAATATTAAGAGCCTAGACTAGATGATTAGAACGAGAAATCAATGGATTAAAAAAAGAAGCAAGAAACATACCATTAACTCAATATGTGATAAAATTTATACTCCAAATCAGTAGTGAAATAATGAAATTATTTCATTAATTAGTTGAATAAATTATGACAAAGAAGTTGGCTAATCTTCTATGAAAGAGGAATAAAGTTAGATACTATGCTCACAGTATATATAAAAACAAATTCCAAATGGACAGAGGTAAATGGACAGCAAGTATTTAAAAATAGGCAAAAAATCTCATCACATAGAAGGCCTTTCTAAACAAGAAATAGAACTTAAGTGTTCCAAAGAAAAAGGCAGGCAATTCTGAATACCTGAAAATCACAATTTATGACAAAAATGATAAAAAGTTTAAAAATAAGCAAGACTATTAAGAATATTTCTATGGACAAATGTTTAATGAACAAGATATAGAAGGAGTTTTTACAAGTCAATAAATAGAAGAAAAATAAAAAATTTTAGAAAAGATAGGAGCAGGTAATTAACTAACATAAAGGAATTCATATGGCCAATAAACACCTGAAAATGTATGCATGGAAGTTCAATATAAAATACAAATTTCTTTTTTTACCCATGTGATTGGCAAAAATTAAAAAGACTGAAAATGCCTAATGTTGATGGAAAAAGATATTCACTCTCATACACTGTTCCTAGGAGATAAATTGTTTATCTTTGAGGGATCAAAATTTGGCCATGTCTATATACTTTTGTATTTATGCCATCATTGTAGTTCCACTTTAAGAATCTAGTCTTAAAAAAATACCTGCACAGGTGCACAAAATGATAAGTAAAGATAATTGCAACACTGTACTAATAAAAAATTGGAAACAAACTAAAGGGACTATTGCTGGTGGATTATTACATAAACTAGGGTACATCTCTACCATGGACTATCATGCAATTGTTAAAGTAATGTATACAGAATGGAAAGACCTCCAAGACACATTCTTAAGGAATGAGAAGCAAGTCTCAAAACAATAAGCACAGAAAGATTCCATTTATATAAAATGTCTATGTAAATATACAAAATGGTTAGTAATGCTAACACACTTACTGTGGGGCATGTGATATAAGGGGAAAAGTCCTCATACTCAGTACTTGTTTGTTTTCAATGAATACATATTTATGTATCATTTAATTCATTTTAATTGATACTTAAGGAGGGACGCTGGTTAGATTACTTCTCAGTTTCTTTCCAGCTCGTCCCACCTGTGACTCCATATAAGCGTCCGTGGTTGCTGCCTCAATCTGTGTCTATCTCTGCAGAGGCAGGCAAGAGAGCCCTGTCAGCACTAGACTTTCTGACTTGAGGCCACCTCCGATCTGATAAAATACACAGGTGGTTAGCAATCTCGCTTTAACCAGTGCCTTCCAGAGTAAACGTATCTGGTTGTAGGTCAGACTGTGAGACAGTAATTTTACCTTGGCATCAGAATCAAGCTGCGTGTTGGATGGTATAAACCAGGAGATGGTCCACAACGTGGTGCCTGAAGGCTGAAGAGAGTGCTGGCTTTGGTTTTCTCTAGCTGGATCACCTGTGCAAAACTGGACACACACGTGGACCTGCCAAAGAGGAAGCCATGGGCCTGGGGATGCGGGGTGCTGGTGGCCCTCCCTACCTGTCTGTTAGCCTTTTGCTGCTTCAGAGGACACATGGATTTGCAAGAGAAAGCAGAGGACCATCCTATCTGGGAGCATCAACTGCATCTATGGGAGACTCTTGGGCGGTGTCGCCAGAAATCTAGGCGAGATGCAGAGACCCTGGACCCACGAGGTACACAGACCACCTTGGTTAGGAAACTGGTTGCAAAGAACAGAAAACTTCTCAAGCTGTCATTTCACACTTCAATGCATAAAATGTAAAGTTATATCTGGGCCACACAGAGAAGAAAACTGGAACACGAAGGTTAGGTGTTGGGACCTACTTTGCCCTCCCCACCCCTTCCTCTCTCCTCACTATCTCACACACACACACACACACACACACACACCTCTTACAGCTTCTGAGGGACCGACTATTCTTTCTTCTTCATCCTTCCTCTTCCTGCCTTCTGTCTGTCCATAGTCTGTCTGTCTGACTCTCTCTTTCTCTGTCTCACTCAGTTGGCTTCTGCTTTCAAAAGTCCAAAGTAACCATTCATTTAAGGTATGTACCATGATCTCGGCCTTCGATATCCCAATTCTAAATCAGAAGTGAAAGGCCTGGTTGTCTCAGAGCAACCTAGGAGTAGGCCCCCAGTTGGTCTTAGTAATTGCTCCTCATCTTAGTGGTAAGAAAGCAAGAAGAAAGACAGGGCAGCAAGAGCCGTGGGCAGGCTGGACTCAGATTCTCTGGGAGGAAGGCCATCGTTGGAAAAGGGCTGGATCAGGCAGCACAATAGAGTCTCAGGGGTTGAAAGGGCACTTGGAACAACACAGCCTCCTCCCGAGGGTCCCCTACGTGACTCTCTTCATGTTTGCTCTTCAGCCTCTGCCGGAGCGTTCCAGAGATGGGGCCTCCCTGCTGTAGGTCATCCCGGTTTAGAGCAAGTCTGACCAGACCGGGGTCCTGGTGCTGATTCTGAGCCCCGCCTCTGGCTGCCCAGCAGCCCTTCACTGTACACTCCCTACTGGAGTTACACCAACTCTTGAGAATTATGACCATCAACTCTTGGAAGACTCTGTAGGGGCATATGCCTAAAAGCTGTATTTCTGCAAATCAGTGTGAAATCAGTGAAGAAAAACACCCCTTCTGTCTACGCAGTTCTTCCACCTCTATATTCTGACTCTTTGGGTCACTTGGTGGACTGTTGGTTTAGCTGCTGAACTGGAACTCATTAACTAACACAGTCATTCATTCATTTAACAAAGATTGACCACGTGTCTACTAGGTGGCAAGTACTACACCAGGCACGCGGTGTGACCAAAGGACATGTCTCTGCCCTCAGGGAGCTTGTGGTTTATAGGGGGAAGGGTGTTAGAAAAAGAACTGCACAATGTCCATTGACAGAGGAATGGATAAAGAAGATGTGGTACATATATATACAATGGAATATTACTCAGCCATAAAAAAGAATGAAATAATGCCATTTGCAGCAACATGGATGGACCTAGAGATTATCATACTAAGTGAAGTAAGACAGAGAAAGACAAATATCATGTGATATCACTTATATGTGAATCAAAGAAAAATGATACAAATCATTTATAAAATAGAAATAGACTCACAGACATAGAAAACAAACTTACAGTTACCAAAGGGGAAAGGCGGGGAGGGATAAATTAGGAGTTTGGGGTTAACAGATATGCACTACTATATATAAAACAGATAAACAACAAGGACCTATTGTATAGCACAGGGAACTATATTCAAGACCTTTTAATAACCTACAATGGAAAAGAATCCGAAAAAAGGCATGTATATATATATATATGTATGTATGTATAAGTGAATCACTTTGCTGTACACCAGAAACATTGTAAATCAACTGTACATCAATAGAAGAAAAAAGAAAAAGAACTGCACTCATCATTCACGGGATGAAAGGGTTGTGAAAGAAAACCCAGGGGCTGTGAATGGTAGAAGAGGGGGACCAGCCCTGTCTGAGTGATCAGAGCATCTTTTCTTAGGAAGTGGTGCTGAAGCTGAGCGCAGCAGCAGGAGGGATAAGTCACGGTGGAAAGGGAGGCCTCTCGGGACAGGCTCGGGAGGGGCCTGTGCAGGGCCCAGAGGCAGAGGGAGTTTGACCAGCTTGAGGCAGGAGGAAAAGGCCGGTCTGGCTGGAGGTTAGTGAGTGACAGGACGGGCCGAGAGAGGAGGCCTCCAGCAAAGCCTACAGGGCACGGGCAGAGAAACGGGGAGGCCACTGCCAGACTCCAAGCAGGCAAGTGGAAAAGTCGTATTTTTATTTTTAAAAGGTAACTCTCAGGCTTCCCTGGTGGCGCAGTGGTTGAGAGTCCGCCTGCCAAGGCAGGGGACACGGGTTCGCGCCCCGGTCCGGGAAGATCCCACATGCCGCGGAGCGGCTGGGCCCGTGAGCCATGGCCGCTGAGCCTGCGCGTCCAGAGCCTGTGCTCCACAACGGGAGAGGCCACAACAGTGAGAGGCCCGCGTACCGCCAAAAAAAAAAAAAAAAAAAAAGCTCACTCTCTTTGCTGTGCAGAGAAAATCAGAAGGAAGGCAGGGTAGGTGGGAGAAGAGCAGGTAGCGGGTACCGTGAATCTCCAAAACAGAGACAGTGGCTGTTTGGAACAGGAGGGTGGGGAACAGGAGAGACCTCAGAGTTGGAAAAAAGTCAAAGCCAGTAGATTTTAAGTGTATTTTTCTCTTTTTTTTGGCCATACCACACAGCATGTGGGATCTTAGTTCCCCAACCAGGGATTGAACCCACGTCCCCTGCATTGGAAGGTGGAATCTCAACCACGGGACCACCGGGAAGGTCCCCCTTAAGTTATTTTGAAGGCAGAGGACTTTGTGATTCTTTGGAAGGTGAGGGAGGGAGGTGAGTCATATTTATTGACACAGAGAACAATAACAGTGTAGATGTGTCATAAATTCACTGTGGGACCCAGTATGTAAGGGATACTCAGGAAACATCCAAATACAGATGTCAGGACTCTAAAGGGAGAAAATGCCTAAGCTGAAGTCTGGGGTAGTTCTAACTAGGATTCTGTGGGCAGCCTTTACGGGATTGCTTGGAGCAAACTCTATCTCATTAAGATTCTTGTATATAGTGTAATTCTTCACTCTTCTGTAAACGTGGAACCATGACAATCAAAATGCAAACAATTGTTTAGTGAATAAAGCATCTTGAGTCGATATGTTTCTCTTTGGCCTTTGGGGGAATTGAGACAGTTTCACAACTCAGCCATCATGTTACCATCACGCTACCATTTTATGACACTTTCCTCCTTTCTCACCAACTTTTGCTTTCTGTAATCTGTCCACGTGAATGAGTTTCTGGGCTCTTGGGCCTCCTGGGGGAGTAGGTGGTGGTTCTGTGGCCGTGCCAGCAGGACTGATTTCTAATTAGAACCCAGTCTAGGAGTGATGATGCATGCGAGCCTTGCTCTGATAATTAATAGTAACACCTTCAAAATCAGCTGATCAAAGCCCATCTGCTCGGAGCTGCAGCCTAGGACAAGGGCTGGTCCTCAAAGCCTCATTCCCGTGTGTTGAGCCTGAAGCCCTCCGTGGCAGGGTCAGGCTCCTGGGTTCCAGACTCTTCACCTCACACCACACTGCCCCTCCTCTCATCTCATCTAAGCCTACAAGGGAAGGCAGGAGGACTGCAGCCTGTCTCGAAGGTCCTAGAGCCACCAGGAGCTGATGCAGATCCCACCTGGGTGCGTCCAGGATTTTGCATTTACAGTGACTAAAGGGGATCCCCAGGCAGGGGACTCAGACTTGCAGGCTTGTCCTGGGCATGTCTCTATTTTCTTCCCTCACCATGCTAGCTGGGACTGGCCACCAAGGCTTAGATGAGTTGTCACACCCTCTCCTGTCCCACTGCACCCCTGGCCCCTACTCACCCCGTAATTATTTGTTCAGAAGGTCTCTGGCCCAAAGAAACCTCCATTCATCTCCATCCAGCCTCTGGCAGCCCCACTGTGGGGTGAGCAGCTTCTCGGTGGCTGTGTCTGTATTTGTGCACAAACAGACCTGGAGCCCTGGCCCTGGGGGTCTGTGCCACAGCCCAGCTTCACAAGGGAGGGCCCCTGGGACTCAGAAGGTGGCTCCCAGGGCTACCCGCCAGCAAAGGGAGGAGTGAAGGTAGAAGCCGGCCCACAGGTTGGGGTGGGCGGGGAGGCCAGGGTGTATAGGGTAGAGGGCTCCAGCCCCACCCGACTTCTGGGAAGGCTGCCTGTCCTCTGATGCTCTGTGACATTACTCAGTGGCTCCGGCACTGCACCCATGACAGCATCCCAGAGACAAAGCAGCTTCTGTTTTGACGCTTCTATTTGGATGAAATTCCTACACAGCCCGGGGCAGGGAGGAGATTCCAGGCAGCTGGGGAGAGCACGGTTGTCTCTGGCTCTGGGATTGGCCTTGACACAGTGGCCAGAATGGGGACAAGGAAGAAGGCTGGTCCGCTCCTGTCCTGGCTGGGCTTTCTGGTCCTCACTGCTCTTCTCTGCAGCCATCATTCAGATGACATCGCACATCTGAGGTTCTCCCCACTAATCAGACTAAGCAGGAACCTCTTAAATGATTTGCCCTGAAATGTACAATTGAACCAAACTTGGCCACCCTAATTGTCTACTGTCTCCTTGTTTGTATGAGGGTTAGTCCTGCCGGTGACACTGATCTCCAAACGTGAAATTGTATTGTTTAAATATTGTCCAAGAACGTAGCCATGTGCAGAAAGATGCCTGCAAGAATCCTACCTTCACTTGTTCAAAGAACTATTTGGGTGACATCATTTGATGTTTCACCCGGAGCAACTTACAGATCCAAGAGGTTGGTCACATGCAGGGTTCTTCACAAGCACACGTATTTCTGGATAGGTGTTGGGTCAACAGGGGCCATGCTGGATTTTATACATCAACCAGCTCAGAATAGGGTGTAGAGGAAAGGCTGCATCCTGGCCGTGAGGACGCTGCCGGGGAGGGCAGGCAGATTAGTCTCTTCAAAATGGCCTTGGGTTTGGGGCATTGACCACCATCCTCAGTGTGGCCCCATCTTGCTGCCTCAGGGTCTGAGAACCATTTGGACTAGGGATGTTGACTCCCCCTAATGAAACTTACTAGAAAATTGAGTATACAACCAGAATGACCGTTTTTAATTTTAGAATGAGAAATAGAACGGTCGGGTGGACCAGATGTTCACACCAGCCTGACTGCTAACATTTTCTCTCCCTGAGGGCAAGTTATATAGGAAGCGAAATATGAAAAAGATGTTTGGTGAAAATAAGCTATAGCAAGAGGCATATAGATATATATGTATATGTATATCTATGTATCTATATATATATATTTAAGGGTTCTCGGGATTTGTTTTAAACAAGTATGATGGGGCACACAGACAAAGAAATGACCGTCATGAAGGAAGAAGTTATAAAAACTATGAGCCTAGGGGCTTCCCTGGTGGTGCAGTGGTTGAGAGTCCGCCTGCCGATGCAGGGGACGCGGGTTCATGCCCCGGTCGGGGAAGATCCCACATGCTGCGGAGCGGCTGGGCCCGTGAGCCATGGCCACTGAACCTGTGCGTCCGGAGCCTGTGCTCCACAATGGGAGAGGCCATAGCAGTGAGAGGCCTGTGTACCACAAAAAAAAAAAAAAAAAAAAAACCTATGAGCGTAAAGCTCACAGATCCCTAGAAACAAGAGACACAGCGTGGCGTGTAGGGCCACATGGGGAAGGACCAGAGTTGGCCAGGAGGCAGAGGGAGCAGGGCAAATGTGGGCAAGAGCCTTAGCTGTGCATTCCATGGGAAGGAACAAGTTAGGCAGGGTCAGCAGCCTTAGGATTGGCCAGTTGGAAATTTTTCAGCAGGTTCTGGGGCATAGCAGCTGTCTCTAGTTGTCTGATACCTGGCCCTGGGATGATTAGGGCAGATGGATAGGGTTAGGGTTAGGGCTAGAGCCCGATAGAGGAGGTGGTTGGGACGTGAGCTCTGGATTGGTTGGTTTGTATTCGAAAGGCACACTTGCAGGGCAGTTGTTCATCTTCCTTAGGAATTGGTTAACCCTGGTAGGGGCAGTCCTTCCAGGGTTACCATGGCGCCAAGATGTCAAACCTAAGAATACAGAATAAAAAGGCATGATGAATACAATATATAATTTATTTATATATTATATAATATATAAATGTGTGTATATGAGTGTGTGTATATAAATGTGTGTATATGAATGACTTGACTGTTTAAAAAAGTCCATCAGTTTCTTCAACATTTGTTGAAGGCCTACTGTGAACAAGTTGCCTGTGTTACCTCTGCCCTGTTGGAGCTCATAGTTTAGCATCAGTCTTTGAAAACCCAGCAAGTCTGTATCCAAAATAAAGGTACACATACCTGGTTGAGACTTGCCTTTGGTCAGTGGAACACTCTTCCTGACAGTGCTCAGATGGGCACTGCCAACATTTGTCTCTATGACTTTCCTTTTTCTGACTTTCTATGCCTGTCTTGACCGTGTTTGGAAGGGCATGGTCCTTGTTTAGGTACATTGATACATCTCATTAGGTCATAGACCTCTCTGGCCTGGTTGCCTTTCAGGTTCTTGTGAGAGACTTTACATAGCTCAGTTCTGTGCTGATTTCATGATTTGAAGAGTATTTCTCCAAGAACCATCTTCAGGCTGATTTCACACATTCCAAGAAAGAAAACTCTGGGGACCAATTGCAATATGTGATTTCTTTGGCCAAGATGTCCCAGAATCATAACAATTCCTGCTGTCCTAGGAAATATCCCTTATCACACTCTCCAAGTGTGGGTCCCAGAGGGGAGAGGAGAGAAGGGTTGAACTAAAGCCTGTAGACTCAGGACCTGCCAGGAAGACCATGTGTCTTCAAGGACCTCTGGCAGGCACGTTTGTGGTGTACATAGTCCCAAAAAGAGATTAGGAGAGAAGGTTGGCGTGAAGCATGCTAAAACACACATGATTTTAGCAATTTCCACCTCACAATTAGGTCCAGTTGTACAACGTGGTTTTGAGGTCAGTATTTTGCAATTCAAAACACAATTCTCTAGGAATAGTGTTATAAAAGTCATGCTACATAACTGTTCCCCCAAACCTACTTCCCTTTCCCTAGAAGATTCAGCTCTGGTAATGAGCAGCTCATGCAGGGATTATGCAATTATCAGAAAGATGAAAGCACCAGTGCAGAGCACAGCAGCCAGGCCTGTGAGGCCATCAGCACAGAGACTCCAGGACCCTGGCAGGGAGGGTTCCTCCCGGTGCAATAAGAGGCCAAAACTGGCCCTATGTACAAAATAGAGGTGTAAGGATGTAAAGGCGGGGTGTCTTCTGTGGTGCCAGCCCTCGCACACGTAGGCAAGTCTTGCCTTCATCATTCCACCTCCAGTGTCAGTGCTCACGTTCTTCCTTCCTGAGCTCATACTGCCTGCTTGAATATCAGTTATAGAATCAGTCAGGATGAGTTTTGGGTCTACATGGCAGAAAAACCTAAATAAGCTTAATCAACTCTCTCGTGGAAAAGAAATTCTGGTGGTTGCAGTGCAGACAGTGGGGGTCCCACCAAGTCCCCCAGCACCCAGATCCCTTCAGCTCTTTGCTTATCCATCCCGAGCACATGCTCTGGGTTGGGGGGAAGGGCATCTTCTCCCACACTGTCCACTCTGGCCACTTGCATCTTACTGGCCAGAGTACAGTCACGTGGGCATAACTAACTCCAAGAGAGAGATAGGCTTGAAGCTAGGTACATTGCCACCCACGTGTGCCCAGGGTTCTGATCCTATGGAGGAAGGGGAGAAGGGTTGATGTGTGCACCTAGCAACCTCTGCCACAATAGACATGTGACTCTGAGACCTTATGTGAATGTCACTGGCTACAAACGTGGCAATAATAATAACTGCTGGTGTTACCAAGTCCAAGTGCAGACTGCTCACTGCACAAAAGGCCAATACATTGAGAGACAAGCCACTTTATTGGAATCAAGCAGACTGAGAAGATGCTGGACCAGTGTCCCAAAGAACCATCTGACTGAGTTAGAATTCAGGCTTCTTTTATACCGAAAGCGGATAGGGTGTGGTAGGTTGTTGCAGACTTCTTGGCATTGGAATCCTTCGTTTTTGCAGCTGTCAAAGTGGGTCAGGTCAGGATGTTCCTGTAAACCTCCAACAAGGCAAGTGTTATTCTCTGTTGTGCAACTCTTTACCTCTATACTAGTGGAAAGTGTTACACCTTTAAAAGTCAGAGCCTTGAGAATGGGCTACACCAGGCAACATTCTTAACTTGTAGCAAAAGAACAGAATACAGAAGTTAAAGAAACAGATCCAATTTGGAGTCAGATTTGTTCTTTGCTGTTACAGTGCGGAGCACCAGGCTAAGTGTTTAAGCACACTCTCTCTTAATTCTCATAGTGTTGCTGTTTTTATTATCCCAGTTTAGTGATGTGGAAACTGAGGCCCAGAGAACACACCAGTAGATGGCAGAGCTGGTATTTGAATACTGCAGATTTAACTTTTTTGCCCTGAGACCAGCAAAGGTCTGAATATGTAGTGAAGCCAGTCCATGCAGGATTTGGGGCTGCCCCGGCCTATGGCCACAGATGTGTGAGCTTCCCATGGCTGCATTCACACGTGTCCATGTTAACCCCAGGGATGGGGGCTTGCCCTCGTGCCAGGACACGGCTGGATGGAGGATCTGACTTTCTTCAAGTCCCCTTGCTGCAATTTTGCTCTCATTAGCTCACAAGGTGCCCCCTGTCCATCCTGCTTTCTTTTAGTGTCGACATTGTTGGTTTCAATCATGTCATTCTAATGCCAGGCATAGAAAAGGCGGCCAGCAGAAGCACCTGCCAAATTAGGAAGGTGTTGCTTTGCCAGCAGATGTCAGAGGTCAGAGCTGAACACAGTAGATAGGAGGTGAGCTGCCGTGGAGACCTGGAGGGCAAGGAAGCGAACACCCCTTCCACAGTGGTAGAGCCCTTACGTAGATGGTGTTGTAGCCAATCTAACCCCACATCAACCCTGTGTGGTGGGCGCTATGACCATCCCCACCTCGGAGCAGAGGGATGCCGCCAATTACTCAAGGCCACTCAAGTTAAAACACAGGAAAGCTGATTCTTTCTACCACCCAGAGAATCCAAGATGGGGAGTCAGGATCAGGAGAGGGAACAGGGGACAGGCCAGGGGTCACAGAGGAGCAAACACAGCCAAGTCAGAACCAACAGCCAAGGTCAGAGTCCAAAGCTAGAGGCTAAGGCTGAGTCAGGAATGGTCACCAGGGCAATGAGAACAAATGCTGGGGCCACGTGGGAAGGCTAACACTGGGCCCTCAGGCCACCTGCCTTGGGACAGAGCTGATCAATGCGCTGGCATCTGGGGGGCAGACAGACCCCCCACCACCACGTGTGGTGCTGCAGTCTGGGACCAGGCTGAGTGGGCCCTGGAATCCAGTCCTGGTGCTGCTGGCCTAGACGGGGCTCTGACCTGAGGAAGGGGCCTTTCCTAGCGGGACACGTTTCCTAATTCCTACAAAGATGCCTCGGAGGCCAGTGGCATCCTTGGAAGCAGGTGTGTCCACCAGAGGACACTGCGTTCCCCGAGGCCTCATCTCGGCACCTGGTTCCCACCCCAGCACACACATAGATATCTCCTGGGGATACGAGTCAGAGACTCTGAGTGAGAAGGGGCCTCATGGGACCTGTGCCAGGCGTGAGTCCCTCCCTAAATGCCACCTCCTGAGGGGGCCTCCTGAAGGGCTCAGACTCTCCCTCTGCTGGACTTCCAGTCCTTCACCTGTCCTCTCGTGCTAAAGTCTCCAGTTACTTGTGCCTAAGCCCTACCTTCCCAGCATTCTCATGACCTGCCTGCCTCTGTACCTTGCAGAGCGTCCAGCCCAGGCCTTGGAAGACGAGTACTGAGAATTCCCACTGCCCTTTCTCTGTGACCTTTGGCTTCTCTGGGGCCTCACTGATCTTCCTGGCCAGATGGAAAGGACTGAATCGACTCCTTCCAACCCCCTCCCACAATGATGACATGATGATCATAAGAGACTTTAATCACATAGCCAACGAGCTCCTACTACTGGCCAGACGTCGTGAAGACATCATATCATTTAATCTCCACCACAGGACCATGTGTTTTGTGTTACTATACTCACTATGCCGATGAGGGACCAAGAGCTCAGGGAGGGTAAGTGATTTGTCTAAAGACACACAGCAGAATTGAAACTCAGTTTTTATGACAAATCCCAATAATTCTCTTTTATTCCCACATAGCATCATTATTTCAGTTCACAACAAACCTTTTCTTGAACATCTAGCATAATGCAAGGCCCTGTGGGTCCAATGATAAATAAGATACGATCTTTGCTCTTAAAATAATTTTGCTTATGGATTCTAGCAGAGAAAGATCCTCTGAGTGGAAATGATATAATTTTATGAGTGTCAGCAAATGCACGATCAAGCACAATGGCCTCTGGAAGTTCTCTGTTCACTACCGGTTCACAGCCCATGATTACAAATGGCAGACTTCCCCCGGCCCCGCCAGTGTCAGGAGTGCGGTCCCTGCCTGCACAAAGGCATGACCAGTGCTCTCAGGCTGGGTCCTGTAGACAGGAGCTCGGTCAGAAGCGAGCAGGCCTGCTGGGCTGTGTGCACAGTTGCTTTGGAGCTGCCTGGGGCTGAGTGACCGAGGGAAGACGATGGATGCTCCAGTGCCACCTTCCTCTCCATCCCACCCGTTGCACCCCACCAGGGCTGGTCCCGGTGACAGTGTCAGTGGAACCGCTCCTGTGGACATTTCTCATCGTTCCAAACTTTACCCAGGGACTCTCTTTACAGAACAAATAGCAACTAGGCTGCTTTGTTCAGTGGGGGCAGGCAACAGAGAAAGAAATCGGAGCCAGGATTCTAATTCGCAAGGTTACACTGGAAGCAGCCCCAGGCCAGTTGTCAAGCAGTTTCATGGAGCTGAGACTCTAGTTGCTATGTGGCTGCACAGGGAGCTGCCCTCTGCTCCACGCCTCGTTCTCACGACCCCTGGAGCTCTGCAGAGACCTTGGCCGTGAGCAGCTAGCCCGCCAGCCTAGCTAGCTGGGATGAGCTCCAAGAGGGGATGGCGGCAGAGTGTGTGCGTCCAGGAGGCTGTGGGCAGGTCTGAGGCTTGGGCACAGCTGCACTCCTGCGGGGTGGGGGTGTGGACTGCTGGCTGCCCGGCTTTTGCAAGGTTGTCCCCTTGCTCAGACATGGCCACATGCATCTGTCCCAGGGGCTGGTCATGCGCTTTTCTGTCTTCTGGCAAACAGACAAGACCTGGAAAGGAAACTACTTTGGATGGCAGGGGAAATGCTTGGGTGGGGCCTTGGGTCAAGCTGGGGCAAACTCTCCATTGACCAGCAGACAGGGGTCCAGGCTGTGAAATTTTGCCCCTGGTTAAATGTCTTTGAACGAGGGAAGGTGCAGGACAAAATGACAGCGTGATCTGGGGAGGGATTGAAAGAGAAAGTGAGCGTAGAGGGAGGCATGCAGAGGTGAAGTGGGAAGACGCATGGCAAACCCTAGGAGCCTGGACTCCGAGGGCACCAGCTTCCTGGGGGAAGAGGGGGACTCAGTAAGTGTGCAGCTGACCGTCAGCTTTTGCTGGACCTTGAGGACACAGGAGGGATGCCTCCTTCAGGAGGGAGCCTGGGAACTACCCTGCTCTTCACACCTGTGCACTCGAGCAGGTGCGCACAGATGCCCCGACACACATACCGACATGAGCACACACGGGTCCCCCTGGTTCCAGGGGCTGGTAAGCTATAGACCAGCATCTCCAACAGAAATAGGATGCCAGCCAGCTATGCAATTTTAAATTTTCTGGCACACATGTTAAAAAAGTAAAAAAAAAACCCAGATACAATTCATTTTAATAATATATTTTGTTAATCAAATATATCTACAGTATGATCGGTACACCATGTAATCAAAATAAAACTGATTAACGATCTATTGCATGTCTTTCCACGTCACAAAGTTGTGACTCTGATGGGCCCACTGAGAGCCGAGTTCTGATGTTCTGCGGGTGTCACCCGGACAGATCTCTCATCCATCTGCACCACGCTCCCTGTTTGTAAAACGAAGGGCTCAGGCCAAGGGGACACCTTGGGTGGGGTGAATTAGCTCTAGAATTCGAGCAGCCCTCCCAGGGCTTCAGGACTCTCCCACTGTCAGTGGTGGCTCAGGATGGTTGTATGGAGGGAAGAAAATTATGGGGAACACTCAGAATGTTCTGGAAAGCCAGGTTTCCTGGAAAAACAAAGCCCCGATTTATCAATGCATGATGTAGGTGCTCCCATCCTGGCCCATCTCAAGCTCCCGATGACATAACAGCCAGCTTGCCAAACTCCCCAAAAGTATCAGCTGGCTTGTAGGAGGCAAGGCAGAGCCCAGGGCACCGCGGTGAGTTCACTCCCGAGGAGGAAGCCCATTGGTCATGGTGAGTGTCAGGGTCAGCTCCGTGGGTGTGCGACCGTGAACGGCGCGGGGCATTAATACCCTGTGGTCATCATCTTAAAATCCTTAATGACTTAAGTTTTGAATTTGTGTTTTGTAAGTGAAGTCTAGTGGGGCAATAAAGCATGTGCTCACGTAGTTACCAAGGGATAAGGGTGGGGAGGGATACACTGGGAGATTAGGATTGACATATACACACTACTATATATAAAATAGATAACCAACAAGGACCTGCTGTATAGCACAGGGAACTCTACTCAATAGTCTGTAATGGCCCACATGGGGAAAAGATTCTAAAGAAAGAGTGGATACATGTATATGTATAAGTGAATCACTTTGCTGTACAGCAGAAACTAACACAACATTGTAAAGCAACTCTACCCCCCCAAAATTAAAAAAATCCCAAAACCCATGTGTTGTCTTGACTCCAGCTGGTCCGTCTCTTGCTGCCTCTCTGGGATGGGGCTTCAGATGCAAGCTCCCCCAGCCCCTGGCACCCCAGATGCCCGCTGGCCTCCCCCAGGTGCCCTCTCAGCAGCCACTGCCATCTTCCCACCCAGCGGGGAACTGAGCACAGCACGGGGGGAGGCGTGGCCTGAGACGGTGACAGAAGGGGACCCTGTGCAGGCGAGCCACCTTGATCCCGGCACCGAGCGTGTCTTGGCCCAGAGGCTGCAGTCCCTTGGGGGCTGCCGTGGGCTGGGCCATGGTCCGTCGCTGCGGCGGCTGGCAGAAGGGGGTACCCTGCTGAGCCCCAGGGTGGGGACCCCAGGAGCCTGTGAGGGTCTGCACTCACCCAGGGGATATCCCCATGTCCAAGGGGGTGACACTCAATAGCAAATACAAAACAACATGGCAGGTAGTGAGAGACGGAGAGGAGGGGGAAGAGAGGAAAAGTTTTCAATTGTAGTGTCTTCATCAGCACATTTTCCCTACTGTTTGAACAAGGAGACCTGCATTGCCACTGTGCACCAGGCATGCCCGTTATGAAGCCAGCCCCGGTGAGCACCGCTGGGCCCTGACCAGCAAGGGAAGAGAAGAATTCATTAGGCCGGCAGGTGCGTGGGATTGAGTGGCCACACTCCTAAGTTCAAGGCCGAGTTCCAGCATGTAAGGCCCCTCTTTTGCCTTTTTATTTTCATGTACCTCTGTGCCCTACCTGCACTTCACATCTATGTCATGAAGTTCTCAGAGGTCCATCCAATCCATTCTCTACCTATTCGCCGACGCTTATTTATATCTATGAACAAGCATATTAAAAATCCTTTGTTGTTTTGTAGTGTTTGTTTCAAATTATATCCAAATGGTATTGTGATATTATGCTCTTCCTTTTTCTTCATTCTGCACTCACTATTGTCCTTTTGAGGCCCAATTATTGGCTCTGCAGACCTAGTTTATGCCGCCTGGTTGCTTTGATTGCTGGTGAGGCTGAAAACCTCTTCACATACTCACTAGACTAGGGTTCCCCAGCTGTGACACGCCTACTCAGATACGTTGCCTATTTTTTTATTCATCTTCTTCTCTGGCTAATTTGCCAGAGTTCTCTACATATTCAAAATACCAACATTTATCTGTTATAGAAAATGGCTAGAACTTATCCCAGATAATATTTTCACCCATTTTTTTTGTCTCAGATGCCAGTTACAGAACAGAAATCTTGACTTTCTTTTTTTTTAATATATATATATATATATTTTATTGAAGTATAGTTGATTTACAATGTGTGTTAGTTTCAGGTGTACAGCAAAGTGATATATATTCTTTTTCAGATTCTTTTTATTGGCCACGCCATGTGGCACGTGGGATTTTACTTCCCTGACCAGGGATCGAACCTGTGCCCCCTGTGATGGGAGCATGCAGTCTTAACCACTGGACCACCAGGGAAGTCCCTCTTTTTCAGATTCTTTTCCCTTATAGGTTATTACAAACTACTGAGTAGAGTTCCCTGTGCTATACAGTAGGTCCTTGTTGTTTATCTATTTTATATATAGTAGTATGTATATGTTACTCCCAAATTCCTAATTTATCCCTCCCTCCTTGACTTTCAAATTAGTGAAATCAATCAAATTTTTCTCTTCTGGCCTTTCCTTTTTGTATTTTGTTTAACAGAGCTTTTCCCAATCAAGGGTATAAAGAGAGTCACCTACATTTCCTTCTGGCTTTATAGTTTTCTATAGTTTTAAATCTATTTTCTAGCTTTCTAGCTTCACCTATTATATTTAAATAGGTTCATGAATCTGGAGTTTTTGAAATTTTAATTGTGTGAAGTCCAGGATTGGCCTTCTACAATTCTACAACTTTACACAAGGATAGAAAAAGTGGGCAGAGCTCCAAGGAGCCCACAGGGAGAGGGGCTGGGACTCAAATAATGAATCAGACCGAATGCCAGGTGAGGAGCAGTTAACAGCCTAGGATGTGGCAATTAGATGCTCCTACAGCATCCCTACACAAGCTAAGAATTCCCAGATAGGATTACCTTTTATCCTAAGCTTCGTTTGTAACCAGCGCTTTGTCCCTTTGGGCTTATATTCTGTCATCCTCTGATGTGCTAAGCACTTGATGTGAGGCCCAGGGATGCCTGGCCTGCCTGTCCGCTCTCCACACACAGACACCCGTGGATACCCACCAGCTGTGAGCCCTGGAGGGCTGCCCCATCCCTGGCACAGGCTGGACTGTCACTCTCCATTCCTCACCCTCCTGACTTTTGAGGACACAGACATTGGCATCTGCTTGGCTGCAGCGGCTCTGGACTCTGCCTTCAGTCAGGTTCCCTTTAGCCCCACAAAGGAGGCCCAGCAAAGAACTGTTGCATAATTGAACCTGAACTCCAGGGGCCTCAGAGGGTCCTGGTTGGATTGCCGTGCGCTTTCCATGGCCTTTCCGAGTTGTACGCTGACCGCCTTAGTTCCTCGCTCCTTTCCACAAACATCCACCCAGCACCTAATACTTGGTGACAGGATGCTAAGAAACAGGCAAGAATTTGAATAAGAAACTCACATGCTGGTTGCAAAGATTCACACATGAAAATACAATCTGATAACGGTGATGGCCGAGGCAGTGCACTGTCAATGTGCATTTGCCGAGCCCCTGGCACATGCCAGGCAGGATTTTCAGTGCTGAGACAGAGGATGGGGCAGGGGCTCCCCATCTAGAAAGGGTGTGTAATGATATTAATAGCTAGCTTTTATTGAGCGGTTCCTTGTGTGCCAGGTGCTTTTCTAAGTGCTTCACTTGTCTATACTCTTTCTATTATCATCCTTCTTTCGTACGTGGGGAAACTGAGACCCAATGAGGCCAAGTAGCTGTTCCAAGGTCACACGGGTCCTAGGAGTCAGAATCCTGTATTTGAACCTGGTGCTAGAAGCCCTGTGGGGAAGAGACCTATGGTGAAGGAGCCCAGAGGGGAAGATATACTATTTTCTAGAATTCAAGTGTCCTCCTGGCAGCAGTGCCAAAGTAAAGGGGCACCCAGGACACATGTTGGCGTGTGTTACACACAAATGGGCATCCCATGATCTCAGTTTTTGGCGTGACAACCGTCAACGAGGCACCTAGTCTGTGTCAAGGGATGTGCCAGTTGTAAGGAATAAAAAATGCGCTGCGGGGCCTCCCTGGTGGCGCAGTGGTTGAGAGTCCGCCTGCCGATGCAGGGGATACGGGTTCGTGCCCCGGTCCGGGAGGATCCCATATGCCGCGGAGCGGCTGGGCCCGTGAGCCATGGCCACTGAGCCTGAGCATCCGGAGCCTGTACTCCGCAACGGGAGAGGCCACAACAGTGAGAGGCCCGCATACCGCAAAAAAAAAAAAAAAAAAAATGCGCTGCGAAGTGGACAGTAGGTACTTAATAAGTGTCTGTTGAATAAATGAATGATTAAGGTAGTAACTGAATAAACGAGAGACAATGTCTCTTCTTCAGGTAGGCCAGCCAGGTGAGTGATATCACTGTGGTCCGTTTGATGGATAAAAGGCAGTGAAATTGCACAGAAGGGCTTGTGACTGGTGATGTCTGCAGAGGGATGCGTCAGGGGCACTCACGTGCAACGTCGTTCCTGGGCGTGGCTTTGAAGGAAGAGCGTGAGGTCATTGGGCGGAGAAGATGGGAGAGGACGTACGAATGAACTGGACGCCAGACGTCGTGGTGGGTTTAGGAAGCCGGTGGGCACGTGAGGGGAGGGGGGCAGGGTTTTATGCCGAAGCCTTCCGGTCAGGTGCTGGGCGAGGCAAGAAGGACATTTCACAACTCCCTGCGTGGTGCCGGGGGCCACGTGCGGGTGGGGGCAGAGCCCGGGAGACCACTCAGGAGCTGGGGGCCAGATTCCAGGAAGGCAGTGGCGGCAGTGATGCTTGCGAGAGAAGATGGAAACGTGAGGGCACATTTTCTGGGGTGGGACATTAGAACGACCACCACCACCGCAGCGTCACTTAATGATGGACTAGATGTAGCCAGCAAGGAGGTGCTGTGACCTAGGCTGACTCCCGGACTCCTGGCCTGGGTACCAGGCAGACGCTGTCACCCACTGAGATGAGGATGGGAATGCAGGGCGGAAGCTATTTGAGGAGGTGGTGGAGGGCAGTGCTGGGGCTCCTGTCTAGTGATGATTCTCTCCTCTCCTGCAAGACAGCAGTCACCCCTTCACTTTCTCTATGTGCTTTGGGGGAAGCTGACCCAGGGCCAAGTTCCAGGGGGCCCTGCAGGTCATAACTCAGCCCTGACTGCTGTGATGAGCTCTGAGACGAGGATGTGGCCCAAGTTGCGCAACTGAAGTAAACCTTCTGAGTCTCGCTGGATCCTTGCGGCAGACATGTGTCTTGTCTCTCTCTCCCTCGCTCTCTTTCTGGGGCAGCCACCCTGAGGGCAGGAGAAGAGTCATCCTCACAAGGAGGCGGACCTCCTGAGCTAGACAGAGACATGTACAGGAGTCAGGGCCTTGGGAGCATGGCTGTGCCACCAGACGAAAGCCCTTCAGAAACCTGTCTGACCTTGATTCCCTGTTCTGTGAGCCAAAAATTCCCTTAGGGTTCAAGTCTGTTTGAATTGGGTTTCTTTTAATTATAATTGAAAGCATCCTAATTGACACAGAAGAGCAGACTTCTGGTTGGGGAATCTGGAGCTCGGAGAGGGAATGGACGTAGATACGGAGAACCAAGAAGCAAAGCCTCCGCTCTCGGCGGGAGGAGCCAGTGAGCGCTCAGAAGCAGAGGGTGGTTTGTAGAAGTGGCTTCCACACCACTGGAGGCTGCAGGGAAGGCAGTAGGGGAGCAGTGGGAAAGGTCTGGAAATCCTGTAAGGCTTATAAACCACCCTGTGCCAGGGGCTGGCACGTAGAAGGTCTATAATGCAAGGTGACCCTACTTAGAAAAATGAAATGTCTATTTGTTTTGGTAGCTGGTAGGCCCCTGGTGGCCCTCACGAGAGCCATCAGGGTCAAGGGTAGTGGTGGAAATGGAGGTTGATTCCGGGGCACCTCGGGTGGACCTGTAGACAGGCAGGGAGACTGCCTCGTCATCAGATACAGATCAGACAAGGAGAGAAGAAAGGCAGCTATTAGCAAAGGAGTGTTTCAAGATGAGAGAAGGCAAGCGACGTGTACAAGCTGAGTGGGAAGGAGATTGTAGCGAAAAAGAGGGAGAGGTGGGGATGGAGGGTGCCCTTGAGAGAGGTGGTGGAAGCTGGGATGGGGAGCCTGGGAAGGGTGCTGGCCTTGGTGGGGCCAAGGGACTGCTCACCTTCCCAGGTGGGAGAAGGAGGAAGGCGGGTAGGAGTGAAGGGGGCTCAGGACGGCAGAGAGACGGGGAGGCCAAGGCCGGAGGGCGTGGCCACAGTGGGCTGTCAGAGCTCACCGCTTCCAGGGGGAAGAAGGCACATCCAGGCGTGGCCTTGGCCGTGGGTAGCTGCCGTGGTGAGGAGATGAACCTCTCAGGAGGCAGAGGCAGAGACCATCCTCCATGCGCCTGCCCCAGGACCAAATACACACCCCCATGCAAACACACACACGCCATCCTCCCATCCTCCCGGCGTGCACCTGCCCGGTCTCACCTCTCACCCACCTCCCACCCTCACGCAGGGAGGCAAAACACATTGAAAAGGGGTGGGTAGGAAGGGGAGCCCCTGAGGATGTCGCACGTTACCTCCAAGTACTTGGGGTGGAGTGTTAGCCCCTCGGAGGGACAGTTCACTGCAGAGGCTCCGCGGCCCAGGTGTCCAGTCCCCAGTGGACAGACTGAGGTATGAGGAGGAGAGGGCGGTGGTCCAGGCCTGGCGGCTGCCATATCCCCACCGAACGGAGCTCCTGTGGTTCAAGGGACTTTTCACCTGGCTGCACAGCAGCAGGATCCCTGGAAGAGTCACCGCTGGCTGTTCAAGCAGCAAGCCCTGGTCAAGGTTCGACCTGCTCTAGACCACGGCTTCCCGCTCTCCTTGCAAAGTCTTGAGAGTCAACCTCAAAGCCAAGTGCGCTGAGCACACAGCCCAGCTGATGTGTTAGATCCCACCTGGAGGGGGCAAACCAGGAGCCCAGCCCCAGGAAGGGAACTTTGCCTCTGTTTCCCTGATACCCAGTACCCCCTCTGCTGCCCACCTGAGCGTGGACGCATCATGAGCTGGTCCCTGTAGCAGCTCCACCCATTCGGCTCCAGCTAGCAGAAGCGATTCCATGGAGGAAGCCTGGAAACGTCCCTGCAGAAGAGCTGGCTGAACTACAGTGCGGGGTATGCGGCCGGCCTGGTTGGTGCAAGGCCAAGCAACATGGAGGTGATCCAGAGGCCTTGCGTGGAGCAGCGCAAACAGGAAATAGCCTGCCTGTCATTCCTGGGTCTCTGGAGGAACTCGGGAGCCTAGGGAAACCAGTTCTGGACACCTGCTGGAGCCAGGCCCAGGCCCAGATCGCTTTTGTTTTCCCAGATTGAAAAATTTAAAACTTGGGGGAGGAGTGGTAGCGGGAAATGCTTTCACTGCAGGTGTTTACTTTGGCATGGGACACGGGCTGGCATCCCTTAAAATGAGTTGGCGCCTGGCTGGGAAAATGCATTGTTAGGTCTCTTTGCAGCCCCATTCCCAGCTCAGCGTGCCCCAGCCGGCCCTGCCCTGGTGCGGTGTGCAGGGAGCCTGGAGCTGGGGCCGGGAGCCGGGTCTCCACCCATGTCCTGGGTTATTTAGGGGCAGAGGGACGACCAGCCATCTGGAGTTTCTTCCCAGGCCCAGCCTCCCTGTTCTAACCTGGCCCTGAGCGACCCAGGCCGGGCAGGGGCTGCGGGCACTCAGAGCTGGTGCTCAGGGGGCGGCCCAGGTGAGTCTCACCTGCCCAGGAGTGGTGATGCAGCTCCCTGACACTGGGCACTTGGGCTGCCTTGGGGTTCCCAGCTCAATGGTGTGTCCTGCCTGCCTTCCGCAGTCCCACTGGCTTTCTGCTGTTGATTCCCATCAACTCCCAGGAGACACACAGGTGGGCTGATTTACAACCCTCTGCCCAAGAGTGTGGTTTCCACCAGGGCCGCCCAGCTTGAAAGCAGCCATCGCCAATATAGGTGTTTGTGGGCTTGAATTGAGAAATTAGTCCATAATCTTGGTGCACTCTGCCAGAAAAAGAAAATGACTTTACAGCAAGTATACTTCAATGAAAACACACACACACACACACACATATATTCCTATTGGACAGCACTGGTATATAAGACGCATTTTCTTTCTTTTCTAAAAATTAGTGCTGCATGATTGATTTTTATCTTACTTAAGTATCACTCATGCTCTCAATTATTCTTTAAAGATTGTCAATGATATTCTGGTAAATTCCTCTATACATTGCCAACCACCTCGGTCCAGAGGACAGAAATGATCTAGAATAGTTGGATTATGTCATAGGATCATTTCTAGAATTCTTAATTGGATGACCTCAAAAAGATGTTAATTCTATTACTTTAAATATCCTTGGTTATTCTCTTTGACAAATAAATCGTCAAAACGGGGACAAAAGGACTTTTTATGAAGTTAACCCCCATATTTTGTTTGTTTGATTTCTGGTACCCACAGTGTAAGATGTTTTCCTATCATGCCTGGAAAGAAAGCCTACCATTGTCCTTCTCTCAGCAGCAGGTGGGAGATGAAATGAAGACCAGATGAGTCGTGGGGATGAGGACTGGCCAGCTGGTGTTCCTGGGACCCGTCTTTGCCCGCAGCCTTCCTCTCAGCAGACAGCGCTTGGTCGGTCCTTGTGTTGTGAGAGACTTCACGGTGAGTCGTGAGTCCTCTGCTGATAAAGATGTCTCTCCTGAAGCACCAGCCCCTAGACGCTAAGGCTGTCTGGAAATAGTCTGTGGCGGGGGAGGAAGAAGAAGTGGGAAGAGGGGGCATAGTCATGGGAGGTGGTTAGGAGTTCTATTTCAGTGGTATGATCCATTCACGTCACTCAGGGAACAAAGCTCCCACAAGTACTAGCCCTGTACTTGAGAATATTATCCATACATTATCTAGATCCTAGATTCGCTGAGATTGTTCCTTCCAGGGTTTTCTGATATTTGACAACTCCTAGACCCAACTATCACCCTTAAAAAGCACAGGCTCGGGCTTCCCTGGTGGCGCAGTGGTTTGAGAGTCCGCCTGCTGATGCAGGGGACGCAGGTTCATGCCCCGGTCTGGGAGGATCCCACATGCCACGGAGCGGCTGGGCCCGTGAGCCATGGCTGCTGAGCCTGCGCGTCCGGAGCCTGTGCTCCGCAACGGGAGAGGCCACAACAGTGAGAGGCCTGCGTACCGCAAAACAAACAAACAAACAAAAAAGCACAGGCTCCTCCAGGTGGAAAATGGACAGAGGGCATCTTGAACAAGAACTCACTGGGGGGCTTCCCTGGTGGCACAGTGGTTGAGAGTCCGCCTGCCAATGCAGGGGACACGGGTTCGTGCCCCGGTCCGGGAAGATCCCACATGCCGCGGAGCAGCTGGGCCCATGAGCCATGGCCGCTGATCCTGCGTGTCCAGAGCCTGTGCTCCACAACGGGAGAGGCAACAACAGTGAGAGGCCCGTGTACCGCAAAAAAAAAAAAAAAAAAAAACACCTCACTGGGAGTTTCAGCTTCTTCATGCCAGGCTCTGCCCCTTCTCCTAACCTCAGTGTATGAATGCTCCTGGTGAAGGACAGTGGGGTACGCCATCCGTGGGGTGATGTAGCCTGTCCAGGCAACTATTTAAGAGCATTTACCTCTTAACTTCAGAACTGAGTCACGCCCTAAGCAGTGGGCTCAGCCAAGGGCATGTGGACACTCATCCTACTTTCTCTTCCTGCCAAGGCTGGCGAGCGGAAAGGAAGCGGAATTTTGGGGGAGTGCATATTAAAACTCGGCCCTCTGCTTGTGTAGCAGTCAAGGGCACCGACAGCTGTTTCGCAGCTCTCTCACAGCCAGCCAAGGCCTAGCACTGGCCGCAGAAGCTCTGTGAAAACAAAGACTACCTGATTAGCCCCTTGATAACTGCCCATGGCACTGTTAACCATGACCTCTCCAGGTAAAAGCGCCAGTAAGTGAGTCAACACAAAGTCCCAGAGGCTCAGAACAGAAGTGGTGGTGGTGGGGGGCCCTGACCCCATGTCCTCCATGACCACAAATTCCATCTTCCTTTCTGGCTTGGCTCTGTCGGCTTGGGTGCAGGGCTGAGCTGGATATTTCTCCTTTTGGAAGAACAGGAAACTGGGCAATGCTCCTACACCTCTGCAATGGTGATGTGGGAACCTGGAGAGTCTCGAATCTGACCTGTTCTACATCTGTGCCTTGATTTTGCTCAAGGGTTCAACGGCCAGGTTGGAAATCACCACGGGAGCCAGGCTGTTAGCAGGTTCAGTAGGATAGAGTTTATGATTTCAGGCAGTGTTGAAAAATTAGGATTTCCCCAAAGATTCCTCATCCCAAAGGTATCCAGTGATGCTTCTTATTATTACTTCCTTGTCTTGACCTAACTTGACCGAGATTAATCAAATCTTGGGTACAGATATCCTTACCCAAAATGCAAACAGTGCCCCAAATTCACAAACACAGCACTTCCTTTGATACAGCTGAAGAATAACCTTACTGCAGACTGTGTTATAAACCCGGCCTTGCCTGGGTTCCCAGCCCTCGGTCCATCCATCCAGCACAAGAGTCCTCTTTTCTATAAGGTGAAGCAGGTGGTTCCTTCCAGCTCTGTGGCTCTCCTTCCTTCCAGTCAGTACCAGGGCCTTCTCATAATGGCCTTTGTTTTTTCTTCCTTTGAAGCATGGTTTCCAGGCTTCGGAACCCTCAAGCGCCCCCGAAGCTATTCATCTTTAATCCCTTCCCCTGCTGCCCTGGCATCTGATCTCACCCTTTAACTCATCCAACCTCCTTATCCTACCAGACGCTCCAACGGCAGAGCTAACTGTGAACATTTAGGGCCTGGAGCAAACCTTTCAGAATCATTCTTCCTCTGCTCTGCATTAATTACCAAATTAATCACTCTTTGGAGAGAGGGCTTCTTTCCTCCGTTGCTTCTCCCGCGGGCCTCCAGAGTACAGCTTCTTGGAATGATGTCTGTCTGAATATATGGCAATCGATCAAACTCTGGCTGCAGTCTGACATCCAAAGAGCACTCTGGTGGTGTTTTATATTTTCCTGCATTTGTTCCAACAAGTCTTTATTTTTGGTGAGGCTGAGTTTTCTGGGTTCTCTCTGCTTATCCATCTCAAGTCCCTGCAAACTAACTCATTCATGTTCCCATCCCTAACCTTTTAAACAAATTTATTTATTTTTAATTGTGGCGAAATACACATCAACTTGACCGTTTTCACCATTTTAAAGTGTTGAGTGCTGTAGCATTAAGCGCATTCCTATTTTGTATGATCACTGTTATCCTCCATCCACAGAACTGTTTCCATCTTCCCAAACTGCAAGTCCATGTCCATGAACAACAGCTCCCCCTCCCCCTCCCCCAGCCCCTGGCACCCACCGTCATTCTGCTTTCTCGTGTCTATGAATCTGACTACTCTGGGTACCTCCTGTAAGTGCAATCATACAGTAGTTGTCTTTCTTTTGCTGGTTTAATTCACTTAGTGTGATTCACTAGTGTCCTCAGGTTTAATTCACTTAGTGTCCTCAGGTTCATTCATGTTGTACCCTGTGCCAGAATCTCTTTCCTTTTTTAGGCTAAATAAAATTCCATAATAGGTATATACCATATTATCCATTCATCCATCAATGGGCACTTGGGTTGCTTCCCCCTTTTGGTTCCGGTGAATCATGCTGCTGTGAACATGGGTATGTAAATATCTGAGTTCCTGCTTTCAATTTTTGGGGGTAATGACCAGAAGCGGAACTGCTGGATCACATGGTAATTCTGTTTAATTTTTTGAGGAACCACCATACAGTTTTCCATAGTGGCTGCACCGTTTTACATTTCCGTCAAGTACATGTAAGATTTTCAATTCCTCCCCTCCCGCCACACTTGTCCCATCCCTATATCCTTTTCATTTATGATACAATTCATCACAAGGCATAATTCAGGAGAGGACAATGAAGTCTCAGAGAAGAACGAAGATAACGGGTTTCTGGAAGAGGCAACAGTTATTGCAGGAGGGCTGGCTGTGTCATATTTTCTAAGCAAGGTTTTGAAAATGGTCATATACGTGGGCAAATATGCTTATAACTAAAATATACATCTGTAAGTTAGATGTTCACATCTATTAATGTAATGTATTTAGATGGTAGAACCAAGCTCATTCACCCAAATAGTTCTTTGAACAAGTGAAGGTAGGATTCTTGCAGGCATCTTTCTGCACATGGCTACGTTCTTGGACAATATTTAAACAATATAATTTCACGTTTGGAGATCAGTGTCACCGGCAGGACTAACCCTCATACAAACAAGAAGACAGTAGACAATTAGGGTGGCCAAGTTTAGTTCAATTGTACATTTCAGGGCAAATCATTTAAGAGGTTCCTGCTTTGAAAGAATAGAACAAGAACCTGTTAAATTAGGAAGAAACACTTGCTTTCAGAGTTCATCTCAACAATGAAATTAGTATAAGCGGTGTGTCCCTCACAGGCTTGTCTCTTTAACTAGGTCACTGCCATGCTTCCCTCTACTTACTCAGCAGCTCAGAGATGAAACAGTTTTAGGATGATGCTGGCTGAACAATGCATGGCCTTTGGATAGTTTAAGTAAAGCAACTATACTCCAATAAAAAAAAAAAAAGTAGCAACAACAAAAAAATCAAGTAGGAGTCAAGGGGTTAAACCCGCTGACCCCTGTGCCCTGCTATACGCCATGTCTCCTACTCAAGTGCGTAATTTACAGGGATATAGAAAGCCCAGTCTTGGAATTCTCTATGCATAGAAATGGGCATTGTGGATTTCAGCCTGCTGTTTGGCAAGCCCTCGGCCCAGATGGGGTTCAGTAATGATTCCTTCAAGGTGTTTAATCAGATCCTAGAAGAGCCCATGGCTGCCATGTTTCATTATTCCGATTTAATGGAGCATTCAGCTGGATCCCACTTGGTTTGCGAGCAATGATTACGGTCATGGGGAAGAGGGGCCGAGGACCCAGACAGACACCCGGGACCCAGTGATGCACTACCCAGCGATAGAGGAGCTCTGCCAGGGTCTGACATCTCCAGCTGCAGATGTGTATTTATAGCCATTTTCTCTGAGCCAGCACCGATTTAGTCGAGGCAGATGATTTACTGAAACGCTACGGCTCTGAACCTCCTCCTGCACACGGCCTTCCTCCTGATTTCACTGCAAAGGGAAAGGCTGGGGGAGCAGCTGATCTTCAAACAACAGAACTACTCCAGCACCTAACGGCCTGATTAATGGGTGCTGATGACCAGGACACTGGGAGTCTAACCCTTCATCGTGTTCTTTAATAAGTGGACAGAGATACTTGCATGTCAAAGGGGCCGGTTATTTTTTATTTGCTCTTGTGAACAACCAAGCTGCTCTGCAAATTTTAGGTAGGTCTCCGATATGACGGCTGGAAAACAGAGGGTGGAGTATTGCAGAGTCTGCAGATGCTAATGGTCGAATCAGAATTTTGATTATAAGGATTGAATGGGGCAGTGAATTTTCTTATATTAAGATGAACTGGAGGGCGCTTAAAAGATTTTTTTTTTTAAGTAACTTAAAGGCCCCGAATCTTATATAAAATGCAAGAATGTCAGCTTTGGAAGTGACGCTCGTTTAAACCTTTTGTAAAATTCACGGGGAGATTTTCTTTGGGCTTAAGCTTCTGCCTAATTCCTGCTATTGAAATTCAGGAAGCTTGGTCTTTGGGTTAACTTGGAGGTCATAGGTCAGAAACCCAATGCATTCCTTGGATTTTGCGGGTTTCTTACCATGTTCCCTCGCTGAGGAGCATAAACAAACACATTTCTCTCCCACCTGCCTCTAATCAGGTGTTGAATTAAACCCAGTCGACTGTATCTATTTTCCTTTCTGCTAGTGACTAGTATGCCCAAACTGTGTCAGCTAGAACCAGGGAAATGCTTTTAAACTTGTAAGCACCAGATCCACAAACGCTCAAGTGAACTGGAACTGTTTCTTACTAACCAGTCACCCAAAAGAGCAAAGCGTCTGTAAAAATTTTCATCACCTCCTCCCGCACACCCCCAATCTTGGAAATTCTCAAGAAAAAACACTGGCTTGATTTCAGAGGATCTGAGATTACTTTAACCTCCAGAGGTTGGGACTACAAGTGATGGACCTTTGCCTCCTAGGAAGGCTTGAGTGAGTGCAGTTCACAGTGACTGCAGCAGAGGGGTGGCTTTGCCATAGATGGCTGCTTGTTCTAGTGACCCACCTTCCTTGTTGGAAAGAGAGTAGGGTCAACTCTTCAAGAAGTCATAATCACAGCTTCTTCACAACTGGAGAGTTTGTCGGTCCGTCTAAATTTCATGTATGTTCTCTCCTTAAATTGCCGTCCAGGCTTCCCAGGCCAACAGTTTACATAATATGGAGCAAGACACGTTAACATCCAAGTGCTCCATGCCTAACCACAGTCACAGTTCCTGAAGAAATCTATCAAGAGCGTGATTCTTGGGCTTCCCTGGTGGCGCAGTGGTTGAGAGTCCGCCTGCCAATGCAGGGGACGCGGGTTCGTGCCCCGGTCCGGGAAGATCCCACATGCCGCGGAGCGGCTGGGCCCGTGAGCCATGGCCGCTGAGCCTGCGCGTCCGGAGCCTGTGCTCCGCAACGGAAGAGGCCACAACAGTGAGAGGCCCGCGTACCACAAAAAGAAAAAAAAAAAAAAAAAGCATGATTCTTACTACGTTTTGAATAGATATCTCTTTGGTCTTTGGCTCTGCAGAGAAGTTTTGGCTTCATGAGTTTGATGGAGACTTCGGTTAATGACATGTCATCAGTTTCTGCATTTTAATGGGCTAGCAGGACAGCCGACTCCTGACATTTCAGAGATAATTGTGGTATCAATAAAGGCAGGACTGTATTTTTACACTTTCCACCCCTGCCCGATGTAAGTTATATTTTTAATGATAAACCTGCTCCTCTGAGACTGAGAAGAGCAGGATAAAGCCTCTGAAATACGAATTAACTTTGTCACATATGAGAATGGCCTGAATACATAATAGATCACTGCCTATGTTTAGAAAAAACCTGCTTGATATCACTTATTCTAAAATAAAAATGATTTCTAGTAGATACGTTCTAATATTTAATTAGTTTGTACCCAGGAAGTCCTTACAGAAAGTCAACGTGTTTAGCTGCTAAGGGGGGGGTACCTTTTGTAATTAACAGTGTCTACGAGGACGCCAAGTTGCTCAAAACCACATGCAGCATGGAGAACACGACACACGACACAGGGATTTTCTACAGGTTGGCTGTTGACTGGAAACATACATTTGAAAAAAGTTGAGCAGGCTAAAAGTCATGTGGCCATGTTCTCTGGCATGGCCACCTGGCAGACTTGAGAGATGATTCATTCTTTGCTGGTATAGACTGAGAAGTATTTCTCCAAAAAAACCCTTCTGGTCTGTAGGTGTGCCCTAGGGAGGTGGGATGACTCTCCATTCAGCTAGGTTTGGGTCAGCTTCCTTTGTTTTCTTGAAGCAACGTCAACCTTTGTATCCGCTTGGTTGCCCTCTGAAGCAAAAGCAACCATCTCTGCCCAGTGACTCAGAGCTGCACGCAGGCCCTGGCCAGGACACACAACTATCTGTAGTTCAGCTTTTACTGAAGGCAAGAAATGCTTATGGCAAACTGTCTGGTGAACATGCAGTCCAGTGATTCCTCTGAAGTTTAGGGCTTATCCCTGAACCAAACCGTTCCCTCCAGTCTCCCACTCAGCAGCAGCTCTGTGGGTTCTACCTGCGAAGACATTTTCAAGTGTGACCCAACTCCTTGCCCCCATCTTATCTGCCTGCATCATCTCTCACCTACATGGGTCTTCCTTCTCTACCCTTTCCCTTATCCCAGGTGTTGGTCGATGCTAGTGAGTGGCCTGCAAGCTAAAAATGGCTCTTCGATCTTTAAAGGGCAGTAAATGGGAACTGAACAGGCAACAGACAGTATGTGACTCTCAAAGTCTAAAATATCGACTGTATGCCTCATACAGAAAGTCTGCAGGCCCCTGTTCCATGCAACTCCTTCTGCTTTCGGAGTCAGAGTAAGCCTTTAAAACACAGGATGTATAATAAAATAAACAAAACAAAAATAAAACACAGGACACATTACGGTGCTTTCCTGCTTCAACAGCTTCCTTTTGACTTAGAATAAAATCCAGACTCTACTATGGCCTAGAGTTACTTAATGATCTGGCTTTTACCTGTCTTTTCTAACGTCCCCTTCTTTCCCCATCACTACCTATTTTACCTATATCCTTTCTACAGACTCGGGGCCTTTGAACTTGGGTCCCCTCTGCCTGGAAAATTCCCCCCAGCTCCCCCTGGCCTGCTCCTTCCCCACCTTCAGAAGTTTCCTACCCACGGAGGTCTCCCCAAGCACACTGTCTACATCTCTGTTCCTCACCGGTAGAGAGGGGATGATCTAGGTAGCTGACCTTTAGGGTTGCCATATAGACACAATGGACACAGAACACCGCCTGGCACACGGTAACGAGTCAAACAATGTCAGTTATTACTATACTTACTACAGTATAATTATAATAATAATTAAGGGAGCCCATCCCAGGCACTCTTTATTTCTATCTTTGAGTTTCAAATAATCGGATGCCTGTCTCCCCTTATTAGACTGTATGCCCTGCAAAAGACAGGGCCCAGCTGGTCTTGATCACTGATGGCTCTTCCACTCCTGGCAAGTGCCTGGTTCACGGTGAGAGGGAGAGCGGGGAGGGAGGAAGATGCCTACCTGGCCCATGAAGCCCTGGCTTCCTGAGAATCTGCAGTCCCTGGATGTGTCCTGGAGGTGCGCCTGTATCTTTTGCAGGGGTAGCTTCAGGAAACAGCCTTATGAAGCCTCCTGTTCCATCCGCTGCAGGACCATTTATTTTTCAATACACCTCTCATGTGAATGAAGCCCACAGGAGAAATCCCTCTGAAGGTAAATTCTAGGAATCACTTTGCTTCCTCCAAATTCTTGATACGGTTTCTGTTCTCGGAAGGTGGAGAACTTTGTACCGTGATTACTGTGGTTCCCTTCCCACTCTGGCTCACGTTCTGTCTTCTTTCTGTCTCACCTTTGATTCAAGTTTGCAGTTTACTCCTTCCTGATTATTTTTCAAATCCCTCTTACTTTATTGCATTTATTTTCTTGTAAGCGAGACCAAATGCTTTGCTGAATAAGGTAAAAATTTTTAAAAAATCAAAATGAAAGGCAATCTTGGGTAAATCACTTGACTTTAGCCTCAGTTTACTGAGCTGTAAAATGGGAATCCTGGCACCCACCTAGGAAGGATACTGTTAGGATTCAGTGAGATCTATGAGAAGTGCAGAGGACAGTGTCTGGCACGTGGCAGCTGTTAATCAGTACTAGTAACTTTTTACTTTAAATCAGGTTGGGATTCTGCAAGAAGGCTCAGTAGTACTCAGTACAGATTAAGGTCCTAAATTACCAGGAATAAATTCTCATACACTCAGACTGTTGACATATCAGAACCCCAAAGTCTACATTCACCTGACAACACTGTTCCTTGTGTGGACTCTTTTAAACATTTATTAAAAAAGCAAAATGTACGTTCATCTCAAATAGAACAGTTAAAAATGGTAAAGCAATACAAACAACTTGTTACTAGCAGCATCCAGTTGTTAGAAGGAAGGTCCTGCCCCGCTCCTCACTCTGCTTGGGCAAGCTCAGCCTTTTCTGAGCCCGCTGCTACCTACACCGCCCTCCAAAATAGTGCAGGTGAAACCAAAGTTTATAAAATTAACAATTTAAGGTTAAATAAGCTTAAATAAGGGTGTTAAATACAAGACACTTCATCAAAGCTTCTGTACAAAGATAAAACAAATTTGGCATTGTACAAGTGATTCTGCTGGCTCATGGCACACGGGGAGCTCTCGTAAGTAAGCAGGTTGACTCTTTTTTTTTTTTTTCAACAGAGCATTAACTATACAAAAGTGAACTAAGAGTTGAAGTAACTACTCAGTGAGCCATTTACAAGGCATATGTATCTTTTCTTTTTCTTTTTTAAATCAGAACACTGTTAATATTCAGGCACCGTTTGCTCCTGCAAATAAATAAGTCTCTAAAGGAACTGCATTTGAACTCGTGTTAGACACATCAGTGCTTTTTCTGTCCCCCTCCCGACACGGCTTTTCCAACTATTTCCCCTGCCTCTTTCTTATTGCTATGATAATGTGGCTGTAGAAATAAAAACTACTGTACATCCAAAAAAATAGAGCACCTTTAACATTAAAGTATATGTCTGATTATTTGTTCTCATGTTTATTTTACAATTCTAAAGCCCAAGCTATGGTCAATTGTTTTAATATCTCTACCAAGTCACCTGATATATAGGGTGTAAGACCCAACCCTCGTCCCTCAGGAGGGAAGCCCACGCAGAGCTCCGTTTCAGCAGAGCCTCAGAGGGCCACACTGACATCAGAGTTTACATTCATCTCAACACCAGCATTACATTCATCTTCACGAGCATTGCTCTCCGCGGTCACACGGCGGCTCCCTGTGCTGCTGGGGGCGTGGTGCTAGACAGAGTGGGACAGCAAGCACAGCTACGGTGGGCTGGAAGCACAGCGAGAAACCACATGTTGGAGACTGTGAAGGGACCGCGGGCTTCCCCGGGGCCCCTGGCTGGGCGGCGCTCAGGTTACGGCTTTTTGTCGATGGTGTTGAAGAACCACTCCGTGAACTTGCGCAGCTGGGCCGCAGCCGTCTGCGACTCTTCCTGAAGACGCAGGTTGTCCTGCCTCAGGTGTTGCACCTCGGCCTGCAGCACAGCCTTGTCCTGCTTCTCCTGTGGGAAGGGGGTGGAAACAGATGGTCATGCATCTGCTGGACATGCTCTCTCCTCCCAGCTGCAGCCCGAATGCTTCTACCCTTTTTTTTTTTTTTTTTTTTTTTTTTTACTGATTTACTTATTTATTTCTTGAGGGGAGAGGGAATCTGATTGCCCGCTCTGGTTTCTGCCAAAAACAGGGGGGTGGGGACAAGTAACTCAGAATATTCTTTCCTTTCATCCCACTTTGCTCCCAAAAGGAAGCGAGACAGCTGTTATATGGGAAGGTGATTAACCACAGTCTATACTATCGTCTATCTGAAAAAGGGGGCCTGGGAAAAGGTATAGCCTTGGACAGGAAGGCAGAGCTTCCCGGGTGCACCTCCTTACTGGACAAGTCAGAATCAGCATAGCTGCAGATCTTGGGCTTGTTTATCATGAACTCATCTCATTTTAAGCTTTCCTGGGACAGTGTATTTCCCTAATGACCTTCAAAGTGTGCCACTAAAAACTATGTACAAATTATCAAGATTTTTCAGGGACTTCCCTGGTGGCGCAGTGATTAAGAATCCACCTGCCAACGCAGGGGACATGGGTTCGAGCCCTGGTCCGGGAAGATCCCACATGCCACGGAGCAACTAAGCCCGTGCGCCACAACTATTGAGCCTGCGCTCTAGAGCCCATGAGCCACAACTACTGAGCCCGCACGCCACAACTACTGAAGCCCGCATGCCTAGAGCCCGTGCTCCGCAACGAAGAGTGGCCCTCGCTCGCCACAATTAGAAAAAGCCCGCACTCAGCAATGAAGACCCAACACAGCCGAAAATAAATAAACAAATAGTATTAAGAAAAAAAAAAGATTTTTCATAAGAATCAGACCTGGAGTTTCCAATAGACAGTAATGGAAAACGTACAACACAAGTTTGAGCTCCCAGACGCTGAAAGGGATGTCTTGCCCCAGAGAGGGGGGCGGGGGTCATTGTCACAGTGGCGGTGGGAGATGACTTGATTGCTAACTCCGCAGATGCACCTGCAGGCCTGTGCCCACAGCCGTGCGGGTGAGCTGGGGGCTAAGACTCTTCAGGAGACTGGCCCCCTTGGCGTGTCTGGCCCTGCCCTTGAGCTTTGCTCCTATTTCCTGTCCCTTCTCACCTCTCGACCAAAGACACCGGTCCCAAGTGGAGGCTGGTGTTAGAACTCATTGCTGACTCAGCCCACTTCCCTCAGTCACTACAAGAGGTTCAAGCTCCTGGCCGCCCCAGGCCCCAGGGCTCTCATTCCCAACATGGCTCAGACATCCCCAGGGCCCTGTTGCGGCTCAGCTGCCTACCTCTCCTGACCCCTTGACCCTTTAACTCCACCCATGGAATGTGTCCTCTGTCACCGAAACCTGCTAAACTCTCAAGCTTTTCCCTGGATATTCCCTTTATCTTCAGATATAAATGAGTCCTGACTCTCTCCTTGGGACGAGGTCTTGTTCTGAAGAGCACAGGGCCTGGAGGCTGCCAGGCCAACACCTCGCCTCAGCTGCCTGGTGCAGGTAACTGCTCTCCCCTAAAATCCCAGCTCCCGTGAGAAGCCTGACATGGGCTGTAAGACCTGCCACTCCTGCTCTTTGCCATGGTCGACTATATCTCCACTCCCTCCCATCATGGAAGATTCTAGAACGTGGTTCACCTTTCTTCTTTCTTCCTCCATCCCTCACGTTTATTGATGATCTTAAGACACCATATATGTTCCACCTGATTCAGTCTCTTTGTGACCTCGAAGACTGCCCTCCTCACCCCCCGTCCTGTGGCCATTTCCTGTACCTTGAAGCTATTACTGATAACCGCACATCTTCCTAAATGCTTCAAGCTCCCACTGCCTGACCACCACCTCTTGTCTTTCTAAAATAATTTCTCCAGTATCCACCCCTCCAAAAATGATCTAATCTACCAATCTTACCTTATTGTCAGTGTCCACTGACACGCCCTGTGGTGACATTATTCCTCCTCACCCAGCTTAGACTCTGAGTCCCTCAGTTTAATCACTTCCTATATACACTGAATGGTCCTTGTCTATCGCTCCTGGTCTTAATTTCTTGTCTGAAATCTAATATTGGTTAAGTCCAACTCTCTAACTTTTCTACACCTACATCTGGAGACAGGGTGACCAGCTAGCCCAGCTGGTCTGGGACATTCTTAGTTCCAGCTTTGAAAGTTCTGTGTCCTGGGAAACCCTCCATGCCAGGCAAGCTGGGACAGCTGGTCAACCACACTGGAGGAAAATACCTAACTTATGCTGCAGTCTTACCAAATACATCTGGTCCAATTATCCTCCACTCTACACCTTACCCTCCATCCTTAAATCTCTCACCCTCCTTCCCATCACTCACTCTCAGCTCTGGAATAAAGAAACAACCAGAGGGGAACTTTGTCAACCTCTCTCTGTTTGGACTACAGCCATACCTTGCTTTGCAGATACCAGTGTTTTACAAATTGAAGGTTTGTGGCAACCCTGCATGGAGTAAGTCCATCGGCGCCATTTTGCCAACTGCATTGCTCACTTCATGTTTCTGTGTCACGTTTGGTAATTCTCCCAATATCCCAGACTTTTTCATTATTATTACATTTGTTATGGTGATCTGTGATCTTCAGCATGCTGTGATTGTTTTGGCATTTTTTAGCATAAAAAGTATTTTTTAATTAAGGTATGTACATTGTTTTTATAGACATAATGTTATTGCACACGTAACAGACTACAGTATACCATAAACATAATTTTTATATGCACTGAGAAACCAAAATACTCATGTGATCCAATTTACTGTGATATTCACTTTATTGCAGGGGTCTGGAACCAAACCTGCAATATCTCCGAGGTAGGCCTGTACTCGTGTATGAATGCATGTGTGCACGCATGCACATGGACATGCACACACAGACACGCACACACACTCTGCTCTGGTAACTGTGTGTGGATGGTCCCTACTCCCATCCAGGCCAGCTCCCTCCTTGTTAGGCTCAGGACATTATTTCTCTCCCAAATGGATCATCTCCATCAGCGTTCATGCCAGCTGTCACTTCTCCCTTCTTCCACCAACAAAACCCTCCCCATGGCCCCTCCCCGCCTCACCATCACCCTCCAGCTTCAGCACTCCATTCCATTTCCCTGGATAGCAAAGCGGCTACTGATAGCATGGTGCTGATGATCCAACAAAAGCTCAGCAAATGTCTGTGGAATGAATGACTTTACATCTTTTGAGGACCAAGCTCGCACAGGTTGATGGGTAGAGCAGACGCTGACTCAGTAGGAGGAAGCAGCTTGGGGAGACCAGGCTTCGTGACAGCAACTAACTCTTCTTAGGTCAGCTCATAAATGTTGATGCAACTGATAACTCACTGAACTGAAAAACGCTAGCCTGCTGCATTTCTGCCTCATTCTGAAGACTGGCCATCCAGGGCTCGTCCTCATTCAGTCACATCTACAGGACCTTGTGTCCCCTACAATGAAATACAGTAGCTGTGGGCAAGAAGATGGAATCAGACCTCAGGAGTCTCCGTTTCCATTTACTGTTGGGTTTTGATTAGGGCAGTTATCTTTCTTGAGTGTCTTTTTTTTTTTATTCCTAATAGTCAAAAAAGGTTGATTGTGTAAGAGAAAGAGTTCTGAGCATGGGCTTGCAATTGATTGCTTTACCTTCCGAAGGTCGGTCTGCAGCTGCCGAAGAATCAGCTCCAGCTGGTTGACTTTCCCGGTCAGTGTGGATGGAGATCGCCCTCTAGCAAGGAAGGAAAGACTTAGAAAGACTCAAGCGCGCTGAAGTCAAGACACCGCAGTCAAGAGTTTTCGTTGGTAAAGTTTTCATGTGAAACATTCTCTTGTGGGCTTCCCTGGTGGCGCAGTGGTTGAGAGTCTGCCTGCCGATGCAGGGGACGTGGGTTCATGCCCCGGTTCGGGAAGATCCCACATGCTGCAGAGCGGCTGGGCCCGTGAGCCATGGCCGCTGAGCCTGTGCGTCCGGAGCCTGTGCTCCGCAACGGAAGAGGCTACAACAGTGAGAGGCCCGTGTACCGCAAAAAAAAAAAAAAAAAAAAAAAATTCTATTGTGTGCTTAGAGCCCAGCAAAGAAATAAATAAGATTATGTCAGATGTCAAATGTGAACACATTGCTGCTTTGGTGGAAAAATCCCTCCTGGGTCGCTTTTGATTTAAAAGGGGATTCAGAATCTCTACAGGCATACACGTTGGTAAGAAAGCAAAAGATAGGTGATCTAAATGCAGTTACCAGCTGAGATTAGGTAGACCAGAACGAATTCCTGAGAACCATATATAGACTCAGTTTCCCCAAATCTGCCTTTCTCTGTTAAGGAAGTATCAAGAGGCTCATCACCAAAATGAACATGCAAGTTGTTGATAACTCGAGTTGACAGAAAAGTTGGAATTAGGCGTGGGTGACACTGAGAAAGAACATACACTCTGTGGATGATGAGCACGCCGAGAACATAGAAACAGACGGCTCACTCTCGGCACCCCTCAGTGGGAGCTGTGGGGCTGGCTGGAGGACCAGGGTTGGTGGGCGGGAGGGTGCCCTCGGCAGACGGAGGACGGTCGGCGAGGTCTCCCCGTCTGATGCCGCTGCAGTGATCAGGCGGCAGATGCTGACCAGGCATCACACCCTCCCACCCGGGCCAAGAGCCTCACCACCAAGGGCACGGACTACACGTCTTGGCAGGACCCTCCCACGGAGCACAGCTCCATCCACCCGGCAGCGCAGAAGCCGATTCAGGCCCGCTCGGTCCCTTCTCTGGGTCTTGAAGGACTGGGGAAGGCAGGTGAAAATGGTTTCCTGGCTGGCCGGGGCTGAGCTGAATCCCTGTTAACAACTGGGGCCTGGGACACGGGAGGGAGGCGGTCCACAGGAGTCACATACCCAGTGGCGTCCATGAAATCTTTGCCACTGCCAGGATCGACACATAAAGGCAGCTCCTGGGCCCCTTCCAGGTCCTGCTCGGGGTGCATATCTGTCAGGGTACAGAAGGACGCCACTCTCTGGTCTGGGGATGGGAAACACACACAGAAAGAAGCATTAGTAATAGCCGCAAGGCACCATTTCTTCGTGGAAATGAATAGTTGCTCAATAAAATCTTGCCCTCCCCCCAGTCAGTTACTGCCCTGTGTGAAACAAAACAAAGAAGAACAAACTCAGGCAAGCTGCTGACAATCGGAAAGCATTCACAGACTGGCCGTCCTTCCGGGCTGCATGGCACACTCACATCACAGCCAGGGGAACAAGGCGCAGACACTGGATTTGCTAGAGCCAATCTTTCTTCTGTCCACATCCCAAGCAATGCCCAAGCTGCTGGCTGGGCGTGGAAGAACGGCGTTGGGGGATGACATGACTGATTCACAGAACCAAGGAGAGGGACCTCTCCTCAAGCTCTCCCCAAACCCGGAGAGCTTCCTTGAGACACAATGGCCCGGACACGTCACCCTGTGCGTCCCCGACCCTCCGTGCTTCCATAACCATGCAGACGTGCAGACAATGAAACAGAAAGAAAAGGTTACGGAGGATGGAGACCCCACGAACGGCCCCAGACAATCACCTAGATAGGATGTGTGGTGACAGAGTAGCTCAAGGTCTTCATCTGAGTCAAGACCTGAAATAAGATTTAGAATTTTCTTTTGAACAGTGATATCTCTCCTCGCTTGAGAGCCTCTGGGGGCCCACATCAGGCTCAGGTGATGGGGTCCTATGAAATACAGCTGTGTGTGTGTGTGAGGGGCACGTGTGTACACGTGTGTGCCAGTGTGCACATCTGCATGTGTGTAAGTGTGTGTACATGTCTGCCTGTGTGCATGTGTTGTGCTAAGCCAGGAACTGCCCCGAGAGACAGTATAATGCATCGCCAAAGAGTGTGGAGAGATTGTACGTTTCACGTGTCATGGTCCTGGCCGGACACACGGCTGTCGTGACACAACAATGGTAAGTGGCATGCCACACACGTGCCAATCCAGCTGCAGGAAGGCGTGACCATTTTGGGTTTGCTTCAATGACCAGCTCCCTGAAGGTAAAGACAGCGGTGGTGAGAGAGATTAGCTGCATATTCTCACTAAAACCCTTAGAGGAAGATCTGTAGTGTTTACAGCAGTGAGAGCAATGATCAGCTCGACTACCCCTCCTTAGCACGGGGCCATTTCTGTTCCTGGCACCAGTGACTTCACATCCAATGTGTCAAGAGCTAGGCAGGAAAGGGAATGTGATATTCTTCGGAATGGGAACCCGACTGGCCCAGCTCTGGGCGCTGAACTCTGACACAAGAACGCCGGCCCAGAAATGCTGAATGGCATGCAGAGAAATCCTGCTTTCAAGCAAAAGGTACAGGGGAGAACCAGGGACACATCTAATCATCCACCCTCCCGCCCCCTGGCACCCGAGCACATCCACACTTGGGAACCGAGGGATACGGCAGGTGCGTTAGTGCTGCAGCGGCTTTTTCACGTGATTTGATGAGTGGCTGAGAAATCGCACCGGGGTCCGTGTCAGGGGCGCTCTGTTCTTAATTTATCCCCCTCTGTCTCCCGCTGGCTGCTGGACGCCTCTCCTAATGAAGCTACCTGCTCGTCTGGATTCTGGAGGGTCACGCACATCCCGTTCATCAGAGAGGATGGCAGAGGGGCCGGGGGCCCTGGAAGGAACCGGGCCTCAGGGATGGGGGCACCCACAGAGTCCGGGCCCTTCCAGAGCTGTGCTGAGTACCCTGCCTGATCGATCGTACGTACAGCAGGCTCCCCAACCATGTGTCCCTTTCCTCCGTCGTGACACCTCAACACCCGTGACAGGTACGCAGGTGTCCTCAACCGACATTCCTGTAAAGCTTTAAGGGGCCCTTCCCCACGCTTCGCACCTTCTACAGGATGAGAGACCTTCTGTAACTATACATTCCTGAGAGACAACCAAGCTCCCAGCTTGGTACAGACTAGTAGGGGTTTTGCATCTGATGAAATAATTTGTAATTTAATTAAGATGAACAGCATACCTTGGGCACTGCCTGCTTTTACACCTGATGGGAAGTGACCGGCAGAGGTGGGCAGGAAGGGCGGGGCACACAGGCGGGGGGTGAGCGGCCCTGGGGAGAGGTAGGGGGTCTGGTCTACCGCAGTGTCCAGGATACCCTCTGTTCTGTGATGGCCCCAAAGCAGGGAATGCTTCCCAGTTAAAAAAAACAACAGCAGAGGCATTTTTTATTCCACAGTGAATTTAACTACGGACCAAAAGGAGTGAAAGAAAAGAACTTATTCTTCTCACTTTTTAAAAGAGTCTCATTGACTCATCCACATTTTATGCAACCCGGTAATAATTTGGTTAGTTTGTATCTTTCTTAATATACTTGGTTCTGATGGTCAAGTCTAAATATCTCAATGAAAACATCTTAGTTTGCTTCATCTATTTTTACCTTAATTGATAAAGTACCCACATATTTGAAGAAACAGAACTTGCTACTGGCAGCCATTCAAACATTCTTTGGGGAGAAACAAGGTCCTACCGGTCAGGAGGCAAGAAGCCAGAAATAGTTTTGCCAACAATGTAATTTCACAAAGAGGATTTCACTTTGAATCTGAAAAGCCTGGGAGGTTGAAATGCAACCAGAATGCTACTTGATTAAGTACAGACACTAAACTCCTTTGTAAAATAGCTAATCTTAGTGACAAGTTTCCAGTGGGAGCTTTATTCCTCCACAGCTTATTTCTGTAATGATAAATATTCAGTAACCAAAGTAATTACTGACATTGAACCAAAAGGCACAGAGAAAACTGTAAGAAAAGGGAGGCTCGGAGTATGAACTTCATGTAAATGGTGAGCACAGCAAAGATCCAATCACCCACACTGTTTGTTTTTTTCCTTTCTGTTCTTTCCTGTGCAAGCAAATCTGGCTAAGAGGGGACATGAGGGCATGGATTACACATGAAACAATCCTTCCCGTGAAATAGCCTTCAAAAAACCTGATTTCAATGTCAGTTTCTTTTTTAAATTTTATTTTAGTTTTTAGTATAGTTGATTTACAATGTTGTGTACCAAAGTGATTCAGTTATATATATATATATATATATATATATATATATATATATATATATATATATATTCTTTTCCATTATGGTTGATTACAGGATGTTTAATATAGTTCCCTGTGCTACACAGCAGGACCTTGTTGTTTATTGTCAGTTTCTTATTTTAGTGCATTTAGCACTAAACAAGAGGATGAACAGTCAGCAGACTACTTCACATCAATCTAGAGCTGACATGGCGCAACAGTGGCCTGGAAATAATCCCTTTGACTCCAGGCAAGCTGCGTGGAGCACTGTCAGAGACCCATAAGTCCAGGCCTGAATCGGGAGGGACGGGTGCTCTGATCAACGAGCCACATCTGCCGAGGGTGTGGAACAGGAGGATGTATGCCAGATGTATGCCATACAAGACACGCAGGTGTGAGGCTAAATTAAACTAAACCCATTTCCACAAATGAGGCTGTTCTAATATGTCTTTGCTACAACTACAAATTACAGAAAAGCTGGGGCTCTCTAGCTACAGGTAGAAAATCACAGGTTCTGTTTCTGACAACTGTGCTTATCCAACTGTAGCTTATTTAAGTGACCGCCAGGAAAAAAAAAAATTTAAACATAAAGTACCTTGGTTTAGCCTTTTGCAGCCTACTGATGAATGACGCAAGGTAATGGTCTAGAATCTGAGTAATGAACAAAGAAAAGCTCTGGATTTATTCTTTAAGATACAACTATTGTTGTTTGGTCCGAAACAATTTTCTTACTTTTGAGAGAATTTAAGTCAATTTACTATAGTAAATTAACTGTGCATTTTTCATCTAAGTAGCTGTCATTTTTCTTTTCTGTTTTTTTAAACCTTAGGAGTCTTACCGTATGTCCCATTTTATTTATGCTTATATCCACGCAGTGATTAAATAACAGTAACTAACAACTTCATCAAACTTAAGCTGAAGCTTTAGAACCGAAAAAGTTCTCATCATAAACATGTATGCTTATTGCGCTCTGTTTAAGAAACCAAGGGCATAGGGAACCTAATAAAAGTGTAAACTTCCATTTTTTCAGAAAATACACTTATGTGGAATATTTCATTCTCATGGCAGTGCCTGACAAATGAGTTAATTCTGCACGTGTCACGAGCACACATATCCACTTGCAGCAGTTACCACCAGCGGGAAAGAGCTGAAATCCCGAGGGGAGGAAAGGCCTGTGGGGATGCATGCGGGACACTGACACGCAGAGAGTCTCCAATCACCAGTTTATAATGTTGCCTTTGACACCTGTTTCCACTTAAGACAACATCATGCACTCAACAAATGCCTGAGAACACACCAACAGGCAACCTCTGATATTTTGATAAGAGAACTACTTTAAATCCTAGAACTTTTAAAGACACTCCACTCTTCCCTTCCCCGGCTTCACTGTCTGACCCACAGCTAGCTTTGCTATTTGGGTTTGTTCACTTGACCATATTGGGGGGATGGGACCTCTCTCTGTCATTCAGTCCCTCTATACTTCACATTATTTTATGTCATAAGGGAAGTGACAAATGATGGTCTCAGTGTCTAACACTGATGACAGGTGTTGGGTAGGAGTTCTGATGGGCCGAAGGTCACATCTCACCCTTCCCCCCTAAACATAACGACTGCCCACGTGACAACAAGCCAGAACTGGGACTCCGCCCATTTTCAAACCTGTCGCAGGAGAGGGGAGTGAGGGGCATGGACTGTGGTGAGAAACACACTTGGCACTTGACTCCGTCTCTCTCCCAAGCTTATGAAGGAGTTCTCAAGGTTTAGACACTGGTTTGTGGAGTGGAGCTGCAATACCTATCTCTTCACTTATTACTTAAGTTTTAACGATGCTGCACAGCATTTCTCTGTTGGAAGCTTCTCTATTCTTTTAAATAACTGCCAGCAAGCAAATTCTCAGGAATGAGATTGCTGGTCAAAGGGTGGGTACATTTTCTGGCTCTAGTTATGTACTGTCATACTGCTTGAACGCAGAGATGGATCCTTTTATAATCCTCAGCATGATACCAGCTGTGAGCATTCTTCATGGCTTTCCAGACCTGCTGCCTCGCGTTTCATACTCAAGAGGTGTGAGCTGGTACCTCATTACTGTTTACGTTTACACGTGCGGTTGAACACTTTTCAAGTCCTTATCTATTGTGTGATCCTTCTTTTGGACTGTGCGACACACGACTTGACCGTTTGCTTATCGGGCATTTGGCATTTTTGGGGGGCCCTGTTCCTCCATTCACTGGAGATACCCCGGTTTTATCCATCACATTTATTACAAATCTTTCCCATGTTCCCCTACTTCCCTTTTTATTTTAATTGTTCTCATCCAGGTTCATTAAAGATCTAAATATTTAAATACTTTTATCTGGTCATATGACATTTTGTACGTTCTCTCATTACTCCATAATTATGGCACTGGCATGCTTCCAAAACATTAATCTTTCTGTCTTTACTTTTTCTAGAATTGACTTTTCTAATTCCTAAATCCAAATGGAGTACATAAATTCCACTCTCATTTAACTCTTAAATGTACGCAGATTTCACCCTAGGCTCTTTTTTTTCCCTTCAAAGGGACTCATTTCTATCTTTTGAATTGTTATTATGCTGCTTTATGGCTATTGATTTATAATAAACTTTTTTGTTGACCATTGTTCATCTGTTTTCCACATGGATGCAAATATCCTTTAGATATTTGAACTGAAATGGTATGAAGTCTGTGAATTAACTCAGGAAGGGCTCTCCTCTTTCCCATGTGCTTTCTATCCATTCCTATCCTTTCATATATTACGACTTTTCAGGTATCAAAGTGTCCAGTGCTTTTCTCTCATTATAATTCTAATGATGGCTAACTCCCAAGGAATTTATAATTTGATCTTGCTGACGTACCTAAGGTGTTCTTTATGACTGCTAAGGGGAAGGCTGTCTGCAAAGATGGCTGTGTGCTCATGCCACCCCTCATACCAGAAGGAAGAGCCTACTTCCATCCCGGGATTTGGGCTGGCCTTGGGACTTTCTCTGCCCAATAGAACGTGGTGAATATAATGTTCTGGGTCTTGAAACACCCTGTATCTTCTGCTTATGGTCTCCTGATTCCTTAAGCCACATGTGAAGAAGTATAATTACCCACTAGAGACAAGGGTCCAGCTAGACCCCAGCTGTTCCAGGTACAGACACATGAGTGGAGTCCCTTAAGGCTCCAGACCCAGTTGAGCTCCAGCTGAATATACCCAAATGTGTGACCTCAGCTGAAACCATGGGAAGCAGAGGAATCACTCAGCTGAGCCTAGCCAACCCATGGACTCATCAGACATAACAAACCATTGCTGTCTTCAGCCATAAATTTTGGGGTGGTTTGTTATACAGAAATAGATAACTGAACAAACGAACAATGCTTTGAAATGAGGCTTATAAAAATATGAAATATATTTTAAAATGTCTTACCTACTCTATTTTGTAATCTCTAATAATTTCTTTTTGATTTTTAAAATATTTCCTAGATATAGAATCATATCTATAAATATTTCTTTACTTCTAAAATTTATTCCCTTTTTCTTTTCATTGCTTGTTTAAATGTCAAGGATTCCAATATGAAATCAGAGGACACGGTCTCAAAGGATACCCTTGTTTAGTTTCTGTACTTAAGAGATCTACTTAAAACATTAAAAACATTTTTTTCCATTAAGTAGTATGTAACTATTTGGTATAGTATTATGTAACTATACTCAATATCTTGTAATAATCTATAAGGGAAAGGAATCTGAAAAAGAATCTATCTATCTATCTATCTCTATACACACACAACTGAATCACTTTGCTGTATACCTAAAACTAACACAACATTGTAAATCAATTATCAATTGATAATTGATAAAAGTATAAAAAGTATCATGCAACTATTTGGAATAAAGTAGATATTCTTTGTTAAGCTTTGAAGGTATCTCTCAAATCTTAATTTTTATTAGAAATAGGTCTTAATTCTATTATATATATATACACCCTTTTAGGGAAATCGATATGACAACCTTTAATGACTTCATCTACTATAACTTATTCTAATTAAGTGATATCACTTATAAGTGGTATCTCAATCAAATAGGCAGATACATTCCATTTTTTTAAAGCCTGTTTTCAAATGTGCTAACTACACATGTCAAAGTATGGGCACAGCCTTCTTCCAGAGGGGCCTGAGCTCAATAAGGCATCTTGAACTGCCTTTATTAGTTTGTAATGATTTAACAGGCACATGGGGATTTTCTGGACTATCTTTTCTTCATGATGTTGAGTCTAGCTCAGAAATGGCTTTGAGAATTGGTACAAAAAGATCATGTCACAGGCAGGGCAACTGGGTCATCTAGGTGAAGACCTTTCTCTTTAAAGTGCTAAGGGGATGCCTAAGTTCAAAGAGCAGCACTATTCACAATAGCCAAGATGGAAGCAACCTAAATGTCCACCGACAGATGAATGGATAAAGAAGATGAGGTAGATATATACAATGGAATATTACTCAGCCATAAAAAAGAATGAAATAATGCCATTTGCAGCAACATGGATGCAACTAGAGATTACCATACTAAGTGAAGTAAGACAGAGAAGGACAAATAGTGTATCATATCACTTATATGTTGAATCTAAAATAGGACACAAATGAACATATCTATGGAACAGAAACAGACATAGAGAACAGACTTGTGGTTGCCAAAGGGGAGGGGGGAGGGGGGATGGAATGGGAGTTTGGGATTAGCAGATGCAAACTATGATATATAGGATGGATAAACAACAAGGTCCTAATGTACAGCACAGAGAACTATATTCAATATTCTGTGATAAACCATTATGGAGAAGAATATGGAAGAATGTGTATATATGTATAGCTGAATCACTTTGCTGTACAGCAGAAATTAACACAACATTCTAAATCAACTATACTTCAATAAAATAAATTTTTTAAAAAGTGCTAAGGGGATGGATCACGCCTGGTCACCATCATACCAACTTGCATCACAGCGGAGCTGACACCGATACAAAAGAATCTGATCAGCCAAAGGTCTGGAGTTGCAAATTCTTGAATTTTCCTGAGCTGACTAATGTCTCAAGGTGGCATGCTACCCTACGGAGTAGCACCTAAAACAACTGAAATTTTTAAACACGACCTCAACTCTTTCCATATTTTCTATAAAATGCTGATTGGAAAGTTCAGAAAGGTCAGGTAACCCAAGTCCTCTCCCCCTGCAAATAAAATCCCACATTCTTTCGGTTGAACTTAGGTACCCCTGCCCCTGAGGCACTGGCTAGCTGGGATGTCTGTGTTTTTTCCTCCTTTGTCTGACGATGCCAACTCCCAGCTAGCCTCTAACTCCAGCTCAGAAATACCCTGAAGGACGGAACTGCAGAACTGGAGGGCAGGGCTGGGAGAAGCCTTCCAGGTTCTCTGGAAAGGAATTCATTTCATAGACAAGCAGGCTGAAGCCCAACACAAGCATGTACCTTAGAGGACTGGTGTCCAACATTCAGCGTCGGCACAAGGCGTGTAGCTAAGTGACTTTTCCAAAGGCCAGTAGCCCAGCCGTAGGGCTGCGAACACAACCATAGCCCCCCTGGATGGACAACTCAGTCACTGCTGTCTGCACCATTTTGCTTTCTTGCCCTCCCACCTGCAGCCCAGCTCCCTGAAAAACTCCACTTCATGGCAGAGATTTTATTTGGAAGGGGTGGAAGGGAGTCAAGCAAAGACACAAATGAGGGTGGAGACAAAGTGCTAGGTGTTGTTTTAAATCAGAAAAATGAACACAAAATGCAGGAGGACCTCAGAGGTTACAAATGATGCTGTGAGCTGAGATAGCTCAAGGGTGCACAGGGCCCTGTGTGTTTTGGACCTACTGGCTCCTCTGTACAAGATCTCCTCATTCGGTTATCTTGCTCTGCGCTTGATCAATAAAGATAAATTGAAGAAGCAGGCTTCCCTTAAGAAACTCATCATCTAATAGGGAGAGACAGAGAGGTGAATAATGCAGAATTCAGTGTGGTAAGCACTACGCTAACATTTATGCAGCGGGGGAACGGAGAAGACAGAATGGAAGTTCTTACACTCTCCTCGGGCAGTGAGACAAGTGTGCATGGAACAGGCCAGAGAAAATGCTGCTCCGTCTTGCCTGGGCTGCTCTGGACAGAGGTGAGACTGTGTTCGTGCCCTCTGGGGCTCGGTCACGCCGGGCCAGCGTTCAGAGGGCTGTTATAATGCACTCTAACCATCTTCTGGTTGAGAGAAATGAAGGCTGCGTTACCAAGCAGACGGGGGCATTCTCGAGTTTCCACACGGGACTAGTACTGTAAAGCAGCAAACCCAGAACAGTTGTACTCTGTCTAATAAGGGAGCAGAAACAGCCCATGCCTTTTGCAGGAGTTTCTTCCCAACAGTTTCCCCACCCCCCATCTACCAGAGCTAAACGTCCCTGTACTGAATTAACGTGTCCCTGAATTAGCTGGAGAGGAGCTTTTGACTCACCCCTCCCCCAGACTCTCCCCCAAATAGTGCTTAGGACCAGGGGCACTGATCCCAACTGATGAGGGAAGCTGCCTAGCAGGGCAGCTCGTTAGACAGGCGATCAGGGCAGCTGACCTCCACACCCTGCAGCAGCCTGACTGCAAAGTGCACCTGCCCCTCCTGGGAAAGGAATTTGAATCCCTTTCCGGAAGCCTGCACATCACAGGTGACGGGAACCGATGACCAGAGAAGGTGAGTCAAAGGAGAGGGAAAGAAAAGGGCCACTCAGGTGGCCATGGCCATCCCTGGGGGGCGGCAGTGAAGATGCAGACACAGAGGGGAGTCTCAGACAGGTCACCCAGGTGCAGAGGCTGTGGTCATGGAGAGAATGTAGCAGCAAATGGCAGAAAGTCTGAATCCGGGTCGCCGGGGTCCCTGGACCCATGCGTAAGGTGCAGAGGGTGCCTGGGAGGCAAGCATCTCCCTTGTCTGTGGCCCCCTTTATCTGCAGGCTGGAGAAAAGGTGCAGCTTCCCCTCCTAAATTCACAGAAACATTCTCCAGAGATGGTGGAGGGCAGTGTGACAGCCAGAAGGCCCCAGAGATCAGCCAGCCCAGCACCATCCTGACCACATGGTTAGAGGAGGAAGCCGGGGCCCATGCAGGGTGACCCGCTGGGTCAAGGAGGCCACACCAGAGTCTGCAGGGACCCCAAGCCACCAGGCGCCCAGGCCTGTGCTTGTCCGGGCGGCTTGGACCTCTGAGGGGCCTTCTCCTCCTGTCTCACCTCATCACGCTGGGAGGAGAGACAGAGTCTGTGTCCTAGATCCCCACCTCTACATTCCAGGTAAGAAAACACAGGTGTCAGAGGACAAGTGACGCCCGCCAGGTCACAGCTGGCACCTGACCTGGAAGCAGGTTTGAGGCCCTTTGCCCAGTGCTACTTCCCAGTGTGCCTGGTTCTCCCTAAGGAAAGGCCCTCAGTCTCAGCCCAAGCCATCCCCTGGTTTTCCTCTTGGAAGATGCTCAGGGCAACCAGACGTTAACCCACACGATCCCTGTGCTGCTGCCCCGGCCCCAGAGGCTGCGAGTCTTTACCTTCAAACGCCCGGGCAGCATCCACGAGGTGGGACCAATCTAACCCTGTGTCCGTGTCCGGGAGGGGCATCAGGCCGGGATCTGCGCACTTGGACTTATCTGATAAGGACCCATCGGAGAACCAGAACTCATCTAGACAGAAACAAAACCAGAGTGTCAGTCAGATCACACAGCACGGGTACCAGCCAGGCCCTCAGAGGGGCCCAGGGAGCTTTTTGTAAACGATCTCCTGTCCCAGTAAAGAAACAGACATCCCACTGCAGTCACCCAAGAGACACAGCACTCGAGAGGAGGGGCTTTGTGAAAGAGCCGCGACCTCCAGGCTCACTGAGAGGTCACCAGCGGGCAGGGGCCGGGTGCAAGATCAGGACTGAGCCTTCACACGAATCAGAAAAGCAGAGGTGAACTTCTCCCGGGTGGGCTTCTCCCGAGGACACCACCCCAGTCTGACCACCCTCAGGATCTCTTCCTGTTTCCCTTGGGGTGACGTCCCCCTGTGGGAAGAGTGTTGAAGCCTCTACTGTAAAAACGGTTGGGTGCAATCTCTTTTGTACATTTCGCTATGTACAAAAATGGTGGTTGGATTACTCTTTTGACTTAATGAGGCATCTTGATCACTGGCTAAACCAAAACCCTCTCCCTAATTGGCACCGAATGTTTGCTAGTCTTGCTTTCTCTGTGCAAACAGACCTTTTACGTTTCTTCTCTTTCAACTCTCATCACAGGACTTGAAGCGTTTACGTCACTAGCCATACTGGTTGTTAGGAACTCATTATGCATCTGTGGACAAATTTCCCAAAGGCTGGACCTTCTCTAAGGTGCCTCTCCTGGCCCTGCCCAGAATGTGGTACGCAGCTGCTCGCGGACACATCTGACTAATTAGACCAATCAAAATAATAACCACCTGGCCATCTGAGCCCGCAATTAAGGAAGGGACTTAATTAACCAAGTGCACCTGTAATTTTAGTGCCCACATCCTTTTGGGAAACTGTGAAATGCTCGCACCTGGACCAGGACAGCGGGTGCCTGTGATCTGGCCTTGAAGGACCCTAATGCTCTGTTTCCCAGCACCTTCCACATGCAGCTCTTAGCCTACCTCTAACAGCTGCTGTAGCAAACGATGAAGCCACTCTGTTTTTAATGTTAACCCGCTTAAATGTGGAACCGTCACCCCCTCCATCTTGAAGGGAAACCAGTAACGGGGATTTTATCAACACCGTTCCCGCCACCCTCCCTCTTCAAGTGCTCCAGTGTGTTCCATGTGTGATGCTCTCTGTCCTTGTCTGCTTCTCTCCTGATGGACCCCTCTAAACCCAGGGAGGCACCGAAGGGCAGAGGCTGGGCTGACCCCGCCCAGGTCCCACCTTAACCCAGAATTTAAGGTTCAACCCCTCCCCACCAGAGAGAAAGGTCAGGAAGCCCAGGGACCCTCAATCACTTCCCCCGTCTCTCAAACACATCAGCTGCTTTGCTTAAAGCAGGTTTTCTGCACCAAGTGAAAAGAAACTATTTGACTAGGTGGGAATTACTTTTGCCACTGATTTCCCTGTGGCTGAGTTGGTCAGGAATAGGGGTGTGCGTGTCGCAGCTCTGGGAAGGGTGCCCCGGGCCGGCTGGAAGCCGGTGTGCATGGGGCACGCCCCTCACCCCCTGCCTCTCCTTCCCTCACTGGAGAGGAAAACATCAGAGAGTGAAAAATTATTCAGCTGAATGAACATGTTTACCGAAAGTACAGTCTCTTGGTCATGTATTGCTAAGAAATGTCAACCTGAGGATCTTCTTTGCCTTTATAAAGAAATAATCCTTCACCTGAGCTTCTGGCATCGTAGAGCCTAAAATCAAACCCGGTACACATTCTGTGTGCTGTCTGCTTTCTCCCCAGCACCAGCAGACAACGCCCTGACTGGCTCTAACAGGAGTCAAGGCAGACAGCAAAATAATAGAGGGCAAGAGGGGAAGAGGCAGTGAGAGAGGAGGGCTGGCCTACAGTCCCTTGTCCCCTCTTCCTGTCCCTCCTGCGTTCGTGAGCTCAAAGAGCATCTTCCCCAAACACCCAACGGGGGACTGACAAAGGAGCCCTGACCATCTTGGGTTAAAGATCGGAGCTCTTGGGCTTCCCTGGTGGCGCAGTGGTTGAGAGTCCGCCTGCCGATGCAGGGGACGCGGGTTCGTGCCCCGGTCCGGGAAGATCCCACAAGCCGTGGAGTGGCTGGGTCCATGAGCCACGGCCGCTGAGCCTGCGCATCTGGAGCCTGTGCTCCGCAGCGGGAGGGGCCCCAACAGTGAGAGGCCCGCATACTGCAAAAAAAAAAAAAGATATCCGAGCTCTCACTCTGTGTGGCACCAACCTGAAGTTTGGTGGCCGGGAAGCTCCTGCCCAGAGTGAGTGTGTGTGGAGTGAGTGGGCCTAGCGACCCACAGAGCAGGGGTGTGTCACAGTCAGAGGCAAACCCAGGGCATCCTTCTAACCTCCTCCAACTTCTATGGAGAACCAGGAAGCAAAAGGAGGGATATTTCTTCTTTACTGTAAACAGTCACTCCTCTCCCCCAGTTGTCAATGGGACTTTCGTGTTTATTTGACACTACAGAACTGGCAAAGATGCTTAGTAAATTGGAGAAGATTCCCTCCCTCAAGAGTTTATTTGGAGTACTATCCACTCAACCATCTATGGTGTGTTTGTTAAATGCCTACTGTATGCCTAAAGATGGGGTGGAGCGGTGGGTAAGACAGACAAGGCCCACCCTCTCACAGAGCTTACGCGGCAAGTGACACGGAGAGAGAGAAGAAACAAATGAACAAGATCATACAAGCAGTGGCATGCTGGAGGGAGGCCTGTCTGAGGAGGTGACAGTCACCAAGACACAGCCCAGCAGCAGCTGCCTGGGGAAGAGCAGTTCTGGGAACAGAGCTCTGAGAAAGCACGGATTGAAATCCAAATGCGTTGTCGCTCAGTAAGCAGGACGGTACCAGTGTCAAGGAGTGTCACCTTAAATGAAGCAGGAGCCGCCTAAGTTCCTCTCTGTATTCTTTTTTGTTGTTGTTGTTGGCTGCACCGTGCAGCTTGCGGGATCTTAGTTCCCTGACCAGGGATGGAACCTGGGCCCTCGGCAGTGAGAGAGCAGAGTCCTAACCACCAGACCATCAGGGAATTCCCCTAAGTTCCTCTCTGAATTCTCAGGATGAAAAGCACCGTACACACTGCTATATTTAAAATAAATAATCAACAAGGACCTACTGTAAAAAAAAAATTAAAAAAAAAAAAAGCACCTAAGGGCTTCCCTGGTGGCGCAGTGGTTGAGAATCTGCCTGCCAATGCGGGGGACACGGGTTCGAGCCCTGGTCTGGGAGGATCCCACGTGCCGCGGAGCAACTGGGCCCGTGAGCAACAACTGCTGGGCCTGCGCGTCTGGAGCCTGTGCTCCACAACAGGAGAGGCCACGACCGTGAGAGGCCCGCGCCAAAAAAAAAAAAAAAAAAAAAAAAAGCACCTAAAATTTTTGCAATGCTTGGAAAATCATATAATCAGAAAAAAATTTCGCTTTTTTTTGGGGGGGTCCAAGACTCCAAACCACCAAACATTCTTTATAATACTTATAACTGACATTAGGCATCACCCAGGTGGCGTTTACTCTGCACCTGCTGCATTCTGGGTCCCACCAGGTACTGTGTCTGTACCTAGGGATGGGATAACCATAGGCGCAGGTTCTGCCCTTGAGGGGCCGCCAGGAGCAGGCGAGTCCTGCTGGTGCTGCTCTGGGGTCTGGGCAAGTACGTACAGGAACCAGCCCCCGCTCTGGGCGTGACTACAGCAGCTGTAACTGGGTTGTTCCCTGAGCTTTCCAGATGGGGAAGAAAAGGCGCGACTTAGGTACCAAAGCCTGTTATTTCAAGGCCCGTCCTCTCAAGCCAGTGCTGCTCCAGAGCCCACGCTGCTCCTCTGGCCAATCCAGGAATGAAAGCGACTCGTGGCTTCTGAAGGGCAGCTGATGTCCAGGCACTGCTGCCGGGGCCTCTGCTCTCTGGCCTGGACATCGATCTTGGGGCTTCCTGTTTGTTTAACCCGACGCTGAAATCGCGGGGACCAGCTTTATTGAGTCTGACTTTCTCGCTGTTATTATAAATGCAGAGGAGCCCTCCTGTTAGCATTTCCTGGTGGTCAGATAGCTGTGGTTTCACAATTACTCTCCAGAAACCAATGGATGTTTATTACAGTGGAGACTGAGAACATTTGAAAAAAACAGAAAGAAGCGCCACATAGAGTCGGAGAATACTCTTCCTCTGATGGCCATGGATGCTGTCTGCGATGCCAGCGGAAGCAAGGGCATCTCTTCTGCTGGCCACACACCCTTAAGTTTGCACCTGGGGTCTCTGGCATCTTGAGTGGGTACTAAATTATAAGGAAAACACTAATTTCTTTTATTTCTGCTAAAACTCGCTTTGGAACTTCAAGGAGCATCCTTTGTGAGGGGCCTAGGTCACAACTATAGGATTTGGGAACATATAGAACCTAATACCTTGTTTTTTTTTAATTAATTAATTTTATTTTATTATTTATTTTTGGCTGCGTTGGGTCTTCGTTGCTGTGCGCGGGCTTTCTCTAGTTGCGGCGAGCGGGGGCTACTCTTCGTTGCGGTGCTCGGGCTTCTCATTGTGGTGGTTTCTCTTGTTGCGGAGCACGGGCTCTAGGAGCGTGGGCTTTAGTAGTTGTGGCACGCGGGGTCAGTAGTTGTGGCTCGCGGGCTTAGCTGTTCCATGGCTTGTGGGATCTTCCCGGATCAGGGCTCGAACCCGTGTCCCCTGCACTGGCAGGCGGATTCTTAACCACTGCGCCACCAGGGAAGTCCTAATACCCTGTTTTTATTTTTCAAAATTTAAGAACTCTTGTTCTAAAATTCTACCCACATAGGAAGATTTCTACCATTCCTTGGAGAGTTTCATAAAACTCCATTTTGTAAAAAATCAGTAATTCTCTTTAAACATGCTTTAAACCTGCCAATGCTTGGGACTGCACTGAACAAAGCCAGGTAGCCACATGGTCAAGGAGACAAGGATACTATGAGCGGTTTTCAATATCATTGGTTTTCGGGCCTGTGAACTGTGTGTCAAAATGGCCACTCCCTATTCTTTTTTTCTACCTGGGCCCCAAAAGAAATTTTACTCTGAAATCCACCAATGATGGAAACAAAGGCCCTAAATGCAATGCAGAAAGATCTCTGAATTTTTTCAATTGTTCGAGCTGGTCATATTTTTATACCTCCAAGTTGAAGACATAATGATACAGCACATTCAGGGATTCCCAAACCGCCTCCAGGAAATATATATGAATCATGACATGAGTCACATCCAAAATGTGTTTGTTAAGTGTCATCTGTCTTCCAAGGTTGGATTAAGATCCTGGTCTCAGGAGAAGACAGATTCTGAGATGGGCCCAAGTTTGAGACTTGGAAAAGCTAAAACTGTCTGAACGAGAAGCCTGTGACTGATAATTACATGGAGAAAAGGTACGGCGATGAGGTCTCCTGAGGCTCACTGTGAAAAGATGGACTTGCCAACCCTCCCCTGCGCTGTCCTTGCTCCAGATCGGGAACAAGATCCAAATGAGTCTCTATGAGTGGAAGGTCAGATGCTTCCTGGGAAACTTTAGGAGAATACATGTGCCTTCTGCATATTCTTGCTCAACCTCTGTAGCTAATGAACCATCCAGTGCTACACGCTCTGGCAGAACTAACCTAACTTCCACTGCAAGTTTTCTCGTGAAGCTAAGTCTCTGAGAAACTAAGAGAAACACGTGGGCGACCCCAAATAGTCCTCATTCCTCGCTCACAGGCATCTGCTGGCCACAAGCTCCCACTTGTCAACTCTCTGGCTTGTTGCAGGGGCAGACTGTTGCAACTACTCTCAGAGCTAGATCTGCTCACAGGGGCTCTGCTGAGTGGCCAGAAATCACAGAAAGCAAAAGATGACTGAAATCTGCCTTGAGCAGATACAGGAATAATAACCACACACACAGGTGAGTGTGGGTGTCAGGGGTCCCAGGGGCGAGCATCCTCCCAGGGACAACCAGATCCTTGCAGTTGAACCTCTTGGTGGGGGGGAAGGAGGGAATCAGAAGTGTCTTGGGGGAGACACATTAATTCAAATTACTCCCAGGTCCCTTATTTATATATATATATATATATATATATATTTTTTTTTTTTTTTTTTCGGTACGCGGGCCCCTCACTGTTGCGGCCTCTCCCGTTGCAGAACACAGGCTCTGGACTGGGATCCTCCTGGACCAGGGCACGAACCCGTGTCCCCTGCATCGGCAGGCGGACTCTCAACCACTGCGCCACCAGGGAAGCCCCTTTATTTATATTTTGTCATTTCATCCACCAAACCTAGAGAATTTTTTTTTCAGAGTAGGTTGTGAAGTTTAGAAATTGGAGGAGTCATGTGGCCAAATAAGAAGGTTTCATCTGAGAAGCACAAACAGCAAGGGCCACTCTTACTGCTTTTCCCAGAAGAAGAGACAGTGAAGGCAAGTCAGGCAGTTTTTAATCTGGATAGTGGAGAGTGTATCCTGCCTGTTTCCATTGTACCTTTGAACATACTAAGAAAGGATTCAGGGACATCCCTGGTGGCGCAGTGGTTAAGAATCCGCCTGCCGATGCAGGGGACACGGGTTCGAGCCCTGGTCCGGGAAGATCCCACATGCCGTGGAGCAACTAAGCCCAGGTGCCAAAACTACTGACCTGCGCTCTAGAGCCCGCAAGCCACAACTACTGAGCCTGCGTTCCACAACTACTGAAGCCCGAGCACCTAGAGCCCATGCTCCGCAACAAGAGAAGCCACTGCAATGAGAAGCCCGCGCACTGCAATGAAGAGTAGCCCCTGCTCACCGCAACTAGAGAAAGCCTGCGCGCAGCAACGAAGACCTGACGCAGCCAAAAATAAATAAATAAATAAATAAATTAAAAAAAAAGGATAAATCGGCATACCCAGACAATAGAACAGTAGTCAGCACGAAAAAGAAGTGAGCTATCAAGGCGTGGAGGAAAATTAAATGTATTTCTGGAAAGGCTATACCCTGTATGACTCCAACTATATGATACCTGGAAAGGACAAAACTACGGAGACAGTAAAAAAAAGAACCATTGATTTACCAGGGGTGAGGGGCAGAGAGGGATGAACAGGTGGGGCACAGAGGCTCTTTAGGGAGATGAAAATACTCTGTAAAATACTACAGTGGTAGGTACGTCATCATGCATTTGTCCAAACACATAGAATGTACGATGCCGGGAGTGAACCCCAATGCAAACTATGCACTTTGGGTGATGAAGATGTGTCAGTGTCCTCTAACAAATGTACCCTGTGGTCGGGGGGAGACTGAGCACCTGCAGGGGCAGCAGGTGTGTACACGGGAAGGCTGCATGCCTTCTGCTCACTTTTGCTGTGAACCTAAGACTGCTCTAAGTAAATGATGTTTATTAAGAAAAAAAAAGTGAAGCTAAAAAAAGGATAGAGAGTTTACCCTTAAGTAACGTGGTATCAGGGGCGTGGACCACCCACACAGTGGAAAATCTGCATGTACTTTACAGCTGGCCACCGTATCCGAGGTGCCACATCCCCTGATCCAACCAACCGTGGAGCATGTAGTACTGTGATATTTACATGGAAAAAACTCTGTGTGTAAGTCGATCTGCACAGTTCAAATCCCTGTAGTTCAAGGGTCAATTGTGTGTCTTCCACAGGGAAGCAAATGAAAGGTAGAATGTAAGAACTACAGTAACATCTATACCGTAGATTTCACAATCATACCTCAAGCATGTTTAAGTGGAAGATGTGACATCTTCAAGAAAATAGTTTTACTGGTTTCAGGAAAGCTTTAAGAGGCCATTAAAGTTACCTATTTATTAAAAAGGACAAACATTTGGAGAAATATTAGGGTATTAGAATACGTCTGTCTGACCTTCATACCTTTATCAATTTAGGCAAATGGACTTTTCATAACAGGCAGGATATTATGTTACTTAAAGAAATAGATTAAGAATTTTATGAGACAAGGTTCATTTCCAATTATGTTAAACATTAGAAAGATTATTAGAACTTTAATTTCATTCAGCCTGGGACTTATATGTGTATTATGAAGTTCAAATTGGTTCTAAAGATAATGCTTTCTATGATGAAATTTAAAAAAAACATGACAAGGAATATACTTCTGATTTAATCTTCATTCTTCCTGTACAATAGAAATTAACTATGAAAAAAGGAAATAAAGCTAACTGTTAAAAAAAAATCACCCTTCAACACTGACATGTTAATAGGAAACTGACACTATGTAAAAAGCAAAGATTTTAGGATTTGAAGGAAAATCATCTGGAAATTATCTAGTCAACCTGTGGCCAATAAATTGGAGTGAACTGGACACAGAATCTAAGTGATGGGACATGGTACCACGTGGGAAGAGCCAGGGCTGGGACCCAGGTGTCCCGATGCCCACCTGCCACCTTCGCCTTCACCAGATCTGGAAGATCAAGAAGAAACAGACACAGGAGGCAAGAAAACCAACCTTCCTCCCTGAATGCTGCCCACCGGAAAATCTACCACCATGGCACCCTTTTCTCTTTATCAGGTTTAGACACTTTTTTCTTTATGGATGTAATAGCTGAGCTAAGTATAAAGGTCACTATTTTACTTGTTAAAAACGTTTAATACAGGTTTTTCAATTTTCTGAAAAATTGGCAGTAGTGCTCAACTTTTAAAAAATGTCCACTTTGGGGCTTTTACCACCTTCAAAAATTACTAAAAGAGAAGACACACCACCAAATGATATATAGTTTAAAGAATAAACAAGTCCCTCCAACCCCCGTAGGAGACCCACCCCAGAGAGCCCACGAGGACAGCTCGGGCCACCCCGGGCACTTACTCCGCAGGCTTCCCATGCTGGGCACCGGCTGGGTCCGGGGTGGCAGGGTGCTGTGGTAGGGCGGGGTGGTGCTGAATAGGATGTCACTGGGCAGGGCCTGGTCAAGGATGGAACTCCGGGAGCTGCCGAAGGAAGACCCCCTCCGGTGGCTGCAAATGCTCTCGTCCGAGAGGGTGCGATACAGCGAGCGGCGTGGGGACAGGTTCCCATAGAACGAAAACTAGGGGTTGAGACAGGAGGAGGGAAGGGAAAACAGATGTCAGAAAGCTGACAGCGTGAAACTCATGTGACTGACTTAGGCAGGGTCCCGTACCACCGTGGGAGCATCTCTGAGCAGCAGGTGCACGCAAAGCCTCAGCCTAGGGATGCTACACCAGGCACGCAGGTCACCGAGGCAAACGCACAAGGGCTTCCTGCAGTTATTGGATTTGGCTCTTTTCCTCCTTGGACGTTCTGTGAAATATTACCACAAATTAGACAGGCACAGCTCTATTCTGAAATGTTAAATGGAAGCTCCATAACCTTTTAGCCGTGGCAGCTTCTGGAAATCCAGAACGCTACCATTTCAGGCAACTGTTATTCAAAACCACACCTAGTGCTGGCTTGATTTTAATTGGAAGTGACTACATTTTAATATTAGGTGATTTCTGTACCAACCAACTACATGCGAGGTTCAATCTAATCTAGGTCATAATAATAATATTAATTTTTGAGCACTGCAGCTTTCTAAGCCACACACAGGTTCCAGAAAGACAGTATTTCGGTCCAGGAAAGTCTTACTGTCTACATACTTGAAAGTTTCACTCACAAAAGTCTATTACAGTTGTTGAGAATTGAGTTATAGTAATCAATAACCAGATTTAAAGAAACCATTAAAATTATTGTGTTAAATCACAGATAGGGTAGGGAAAATTCATACTAAAGAAGCAAGTAGTCAAAAACTCAAGAAAAATTAAATCAAATCTGAATTTCCAACTTCTTCTATATCCTGAACCACATTCCTTTTACATCAATAATAGTAAAAGCCAGCATGTTTGCATCAAACAAATACAGAAATGGCTATTTACGTTTGTGAATGTAGCCAGAAGGCTAAAAGTATTTCTATTGTATGTGTTCCTTTCATTCTGTCAAGTCTGTCCAGCTGATGAATGGGAACCAGAATGTGTGTGAACTGCAGTTAAGTTTGCACTACGAAAAGAAGGCGATTTGTCTTAGAAGAAAAAAAACACATGTCAAGGAGAAGTTTGTTCCTATTAAAAGAAAAGCTATTTGCACTTTCGGTACAATAGCCAAGCTTATACAGTACCATATACATGATTTGATACAAGTTTAAAAAAAAAGACTCATTCTGTTGAGTTCTTCTGAGATTCCCTCTTCACACACAACCAGCAGGCTGTTCAGAACATGATTACAGGCCCATTAGATTAAAGCGGCTTTGAGGTAGTATCTCATGAGAGTGTTATTCTAAGAACACAATTAGGTTAATTGCAGCATTGTTTTATTATAGGGAAGACGGTAGCACAAAGGCTTGCTGTTTATCCTGATCACAGTCAAGATGGCCATGCCTGACTTTTTTCTTTTCATTTGGACAAGAGAGCGCTGAATTAGAAGGGAGTAAGGCCTGCATTCCACGGCTGACTCTGCCACCAAATATTTATGGGAACGTCACATTTCATCAGTTGGGGCATCAGTTACTTGCCACAAGAGGAGATTGGGCTAGATTACCTGTGAGTCCTTTTTCATAGTTTCCATTACTTAACAAAGTGGTTTAAGAGACTGTAATAATACATAATAAAACTAAAACTAATAAGGACAATAAAGTCATCTAACGGTAGCGAGGGTCTGCGCCATGGTGATGAAGCCGTGCCCTCGAATGTGAGGTTGGTTTGTGAGACTGATGTGTGGCCTTTCCTTGTGAGTGGGCACGGTTTACAAGCACGGGACAAGTGCCATCTGATTTACAATGCTAGGCAGTAGAGTACCTAACTCCAGCCCATTTCTGGAACAGGATTACACCCAAGCAGGATGGCTTGGAGAACCTCTATCCTTGGTACAAGTTCCAGAGTAAAAGTCAGGCAGTGTGAATTTTAACAGCTACTATTTCGGATGACCCATTATATCCGGGTCCTCTGTCAAGTTGGTTCTTATCTTTGCTGCAACTCTGTAGTACACTTATCATTGCTTCCTTTCTTCAGAGGATGACACTGGGCCAAGAGATTAAGCCACATGAACAAAACCACACGGCTGATGGTCACTGCAGCCGAGAACTGAGGCCAGGCCCGCCTGCCTCTAGCTTCCTCTGTCCGTCTAGAAAGCTGCCTTTCTTGACCTCTCCCAGGCTCACTCTGCTTCCTGGGGGAATAACAGTGAAAATGGCCAACCGGGCACAGAGTTGTGGGTAGGATCACGAGAGAGGCCACATGCGGGAGAACTCTGGAAGCCCTGGCGTCTCTTTAGGCTTTTCCTTAGTGTTTCCAGTAACTTCAAAGCTACACAAAAGTCACTAACCTTTCTCCTCCCCTCCTCCACTGAGGGGCTGTCGGGAAGCATCAATTTCAGAAAGTCTTCTTTCGAGAGCACGTGCTGAGTTTCTGAGACATCATCTCCCACCACTGCCTGCTGCTGAGCTGCGGTGGACAGGAGACCCATCTCACCATACAGCCTGGTGAAACAAGGCAGAAGGAAAATGATGATGAGTCATCAGCCTATCTGTAAAACGCCTGTAGCCTTATGAATTAAAATCCAGTCACCAGCTTCACCCACCACGTTCATACACACACAGCTCTTCTTAGTTATTGAGCTGACTCACTTCTGCTGCATTTCTCCCAGATCCCCATGCCATCTTACGTTTGTGAAATGAGTGCAAACTTACGTTTCTGAATAATGCAGAAACAAATCAGATCCCCAAGCCCTGAATGATAAAAACATAGAGCCAACTTTTCGAATAAGGCTGTATTTTCCCTTTCCTAACCTGTGTCAGAAAACACAGTTTCAATAATTTATTGGAGATTATCCCGTGTTCTTTGAAGGAAGCCTGGTGCTTCTCCGGAACTTGAGAAAGCCTTTCTCTTGTGGCTGGGCAACCCCATGCACCGTCCACCCTGCAACACGGAGAGCCGGACCCCGGGGAACCTGATGTTGAACAGTAATCCATCCGGGTGTATGCCAAGCATTTTTATTATCAGCCATTTCGCAAAGCCGTTTGGATAAATGAAGCAGCTGTCCCCCTTGATTATCAGTATATAGAAATGTATTTATGTACAACAAAAGACTGTCTAGACGAATTACTGTTTTCAGCTCTTTTCCAGGGAGAAAACTGGGGAGTCGTTTTTAAAAGGTTTGGTCTGCAAATGTAATCTGAGCCACGGAACATTCCTGAAGACACGGTGGGTGAAGAACCAGGGGCTGTACTGTCAGCAGAGGCGGACGGGCGGCACGACCTGAAACGTGATGCTCCAGGAACCCACAGCCCAGGGCGGCAGCTTGCAGAGGATGACCTGTGTGTGACTGTCCTGCATCACCGAGATGACCCCACCTCCAAAGCCACGCTACTGTGCTGCAGGGTGACAGCTCACTGGGGAATCATCAGGATATGAAACTCACATGAACATGCTCAAAATTAAGAACGATTTATTGGAACTCGCTACGGCTCTTGCTTTGTTCCTGAGGCAGGTCAGGTTTCCCGAACTTTTCAGCTCTGTAAGTAGCAGCAGCGCTGACGACATGAAAGCAGTGACTGGGAAAGAAGCTTTCAAAACTTTTAAATGTGACTGATGATGTGGCTGGCTTGGGAGCTAAAAAAGAACCCAAGACCCGAGGGATGGGGCCTCTGCACGGTACCCCCATGGGAAGACCCACCATGGAGGGTTTGTGACAAGGCTGTCAGATGTGCCCAGCTGTAGGCCCTGAGATTCGGGGGTGGACATGCTCAAGAGCTCCAGGCCCTATCTGCTTTGGGAAAGACATAGGGAAGAGAAAAACAAACCCAGGTCTCATCAGTAACTGCTGGGATAATAAGGTAATACCGAAAATCACTAATAAAATGCACTATTCCAGTTTCCCTATGTGTTTGAATAAAAATTGCTAGTCTTTTTTCCTGCTAACTTAGTGACTTTATTAAAATTGACAAATGATACGTCAATAAGTATGCTCTGAGGGTCTACTACGTGGGAGTCACGAGGATGTACAGAGGTGAGCAGGACATGGTATGTGAATATAAAAGCAAGGAACAGAAATTTGTTTTAGGGACTTCGCAGGTGGCGCAGTGGTTAAGAATCTGCCTGCCAACGCAGGGGACACGGGTTCGAGCCCTGGTCCGAGAAGATCCCACATGCCACGGAGCAACTAAGCCCATGTGCCACAACTACTGAGCCCATGAGCCACAACTACTAAAGCCCGTGCGCCTAGAGCCCATGTTCCATGACAAGAGAAGCCACCACAATGAGAAGCCTGCGCACCGCAACGAAGAGCAGCCCCCGCTCGCCACAACTAGAGAAAGCCCGCACGCAGCAACGAAGACCCAACACAGCCAAAAATAAATAAAATAAACAAATTTATTTTTAAAAAAAGAAATTTGTTTTGATTTTATATGAGAACATCAAGGAAAGAGAAGACTTTTAAAGAGAAATATAAATGCCAACATTTAAAGAGCTTTACCAAGATGTTTCTCGATTATTCTTTTTTAGAAAATCTGTTTCTACTGGGGGGAAAAGTACATTAGCTTGGTCCATGCCCCAGATACCCAAGGTTTGCCTAGAGAAGAGCCCCCCGGACACCTTACCCCTGACACTCAGCCACTTCGGGTTCCTCGGGTGGCGGGCTGTCTTCCGATTTCTTCCAGCCGATGACATATTTGTTCACGGCCCCTTGCCGGTGGTAGGCCTTGGACACGGACCCCGGGGCCTGTTGACTGCTGCTGTGAGACACGATGTACACTTTGGACGTATCCAGAGACCCACTAATTTTGGACCCGTGAGCCGAGGGGCTTCCTGAATGGTGTGAACCACTGGGGAGAAAAAGACAGAAGCCGCGATACGATCAGATCTCAGCGGTGCGGGCACGTTGCCAAACTCAGAGCCACCACGCACGACTCCTGTCCTTCTCTGTGAGCAAAGTCGGGCAGAGGGGGGCAGATGTGGCTGCCTCTCTGCCAGGTGCCTTTGGAACGCCCTGCTTCCCACAGGCCAAGGGTGTTCATGTGCAAAGCTGTATGCCTGTGGCCAGAAGGATGTTCAAAGCACAGCCAGGGGAAATCTAATAGAAAAATGGGCACCACAGTGATGCCTCAAAAGAAAAGAAACTCAAATGGTGAATAAAAGTAAGAGGAAGGGCTCAACCTCCGCCATCCCCAGGGAAATGCCAGTGCAAACCACTGCAGAATATCAGGGCACACTCACCAGACTGGCAAAAATGGGAGCCTCTTATGATGAGAGTCCAGTGTTACCAGCACCTGGGGCAATGGTCACAAGCCCAACGTGCTTTTCCATTTTCCTCATTCAGGCCTGATTAAAAATGTCTTTGACCCCAATAGTAAAATATTTTAAAGTTAAACTCTAAGAACAAATGTATCGAATCCGTTTGACGAGCAACGTGGCAAAAACCCGTGTTTAGCAGCAGTAACGTTGTTCTAAAGGTTTCCTCTGAAGCAGATCAACATTCTAGAATGTTGGCAATAAGGTTTTCATGAATCCCTTCCTTCTAGACTCACATTCTTATTTTAGAGTTTCACTGCCAACTCCCAATCCTTTACAAAGAGTAAAGAGTATGATGACATAAATAAGTGTAAACAACAGATAATCACATGAGCCATTTACAGGAGAAGCCAGAACATGGGTTTTTTTGTTTGGGTTTTTTGGCAGTTGACTCGTTTCACTTTGCAAAAGCTTGGTTAGGCTCCTATGAATACTGCTTTGTATTCTGAGCTCTTATCTAAGTGCCCTGCCCTCGTAGGAGGAAAAAAAAAAACCAACCAACCAACCAAAACGGGTTTGCTGAATTAAAAGCATGGAGCAGCAGGGGAGCCGGCTTAATGGGTGGTGATTCCTGCACACCCCTCCCTCCACCCCCGTTCTCCCCTCACACCAGTGCGGCTTGTCTCCAGGAGTCGTGAGTCCCCCTGCCCAGTCCTCAGTGCAACCCCGGAATTGCACCACATACATAACGGACGCTTGCTCGACTCCTGGATGGCTGTTGGGAACGTGCGCGTGTGTGGCGGAGCCGGTGGGGACGCCAGTGATGCTGGTGGTGAAAAACCAGAACCAGAGTATTAAGAATGCGCCACAGATGGTCTGGGAACTGCGAACGGTCGACCGCTGGTGCCTCCTGTTTCCTTAGGCGACCCAAGGCACTGGGTTACTAACTCAATCAACAAGCATTTATCAACAGTCTTCTTAGACTTCCCTCCTTCACTCAACAAACATTCCAATGCTTGTCAAGTTCACGGACCTGTACGTACCAAGTGCTGTGGCTACAAAGTGAAGGAGACAGGCCCAGGCTCTCTAGATGAGAGGAGGTAGCAGCCTGGGGTACGATCTACAGTGAACACAAATCATGTCAACCAGGGTTGAGCGCTGAGAAGCAGCTAAAACATGGTGGGATACACGAGTGCGTGGGGTGGAGGGGTGACTAGCCAGGATGCTTGGCGCTGACGCCAGCCCCTAAGAGGCTCTCCTGCTCCCCTGTTCCCTGGACTGGCTGCACCCAGTCACAACCGAGCCCCTGGGCAGTGGGCCTCGGCTCCGAGCTGACCACACACTCAAAGGCCGACGGTACTCATCAGCACAGGGAATGTGTGTCCCGGTCTGGGTCCTGGCATTTCAGGATCTGCAGAGTCTCAGCACCACCGTGGTAGGTGGGTCCCTTGTGCACTAATGAGCCAACACACTAAATACCTCAACACACTGACATTTCAAGTCTTATTTTAAATGTAAACTATTAATGGATAACACTTAAAAATACTTGAATATTTTAAAATTAAAAAAAAACTACTTTAAAATATTTGAAATCTTATTTTCTCTAGCTCTCCCATATGGGTCAGGGGACAGACAGGAGGAAGTGTTCAAAAGAGTTAATTTAATGATGAATTCCACATGAGCAAAAGCCTGCAACTGGAGTTGAAATGTGGCTTTAAAGTCACTGTCAACTAAAAAGGGCAAGAAAAAGGCACCTGGATGGGAAAGGAGCCCCTCACTCAGCGCACGGCCCTTCTGCAACCACTGTGCACGTGTCCAGCGTAAAGGCGTGGAAAGAGGGAACATCGACCAGAAATCCAATCTAGCAGTTTCCTGTGCTTTCTACGTGTCTGACCCATTACATTAATGAATGCTTAAGGTGTTCCAGAACACTGACTTCAAATCCCTATAAATAGCCTGACTCTCTATTCATAAAAGAAGGTGCTCTGAAAGCGGTTTCCACTGAAATTTTCCTCAACGGTAATACAAAATTCTGTTTGGGATGCCAATTACATCTCTCTAACAAGGTATCAGGAAATCAGCCATGTTAGAAAATCTTCTACACTCTGAACAAGACACCAGAAGATTAGAAAATCCCAAGATGGTTTTTACAGCCTGGCCAATTCAAAACTGTCTCTGAAAGTAAGATAGGAATAAGTCAGGTAACCAAAGCCACTGACAACACTTAAATATTATTTTAGTTAGTACTAAACCTATTTCAACTCAAATTATTAAAGAGAACTGGTCAAAAGTAATAGGAATCTCTACTTTGAAAATAGTTTCCATATCCTGCACTCCGTCTGCCCAGGGGAAGAAGACAGAGCCTACGGTGGGTGCTCAGGACGCCCTGTCTGCATCTCTTCCCCTTTCTCCCAGGGACATGATCCTCTGATTTTCTTCTGGGGAAGTGGCTTTCTTCCCCAGTCTCCAGCTGCGTGGTTTGGCAGACTGACCCCCAGGCCCCCAGAGCACAGTGATTAAAGCCAAGAACACGTGAAGAGACACTGGTGGCAGGGCAGAGGGGGATGTCTGCAGAAACTTGAAAAGATCCGCACTTTCTTCCTGTGACAGGGGAGCACTAGCACGGGAGGCCTGCAGGTGACACAGCAGGTGACACAGCCATTCTCACTGCTGAGATTTCAGGGCCGTCCCGCCAAGCCCACGGACCGGGGGACCTGGTCTCAGGTGACATCATGTGAGCTGCTGTGTCAAACAGAACCTTCACAGTTCTGGCCTGTGCAGTTACATAAGCCAAAATACTACCTTTGCTGTGTGAGCTAATTCGTGTGCAGTTTTCTCTAACTTGTCACATAAATGCCCTCGAATACACAAATGATGTAAATGTAAGACACAGATGACGACGTTAGCGACAGGAAAAGGAAAGCAGAAAGGCGGCAGTGAGCATGTGTGTGCAGGCACCCTCGTGTTTTAGGTTTCTGTAAGAAAAATTAATTTACGGTAATTTTCCGGGACTTAGAAGTTTAAAATGTTTTTTCAAACAAGATCAGACATCACATGACATCAATCATGAAAATAACAGCACCGCTGATGAGGTCTCGGCCTCGACTGAGAGGAAAGCCCAAGTGATTCGTGTGTCTGCTTTGTGGTCACAGCTACTCTCCCTTCTGCCCGTCGGTTCGTCCCTCCCGGCTCGGCAGCAGCCGCTCGAGGACGGGGAGACAGTCAGAGGGCAGCAGGCTCAGCCTGGGTGAAGGCAGCCGAGGAGAACAGAGGCTGGTGCTGGGAACCCCATGGCCAGCCTCAAGCACCATATCCTTAGGGACCTGGAAGGATAGTCCTATCAGTGTTCATCTGACTGCCCTCCAGCAGCTAGAAGAGCTCTGGGGAAAAGTCAGTCACTCAGAGCTGAAGTAGGGAAGGCCTTGGAGACAGCAAGGAAAACGAGAGCAGTCATCGGTGTGCAGTAAATTCTACGCACGGCCAAACCTGAATGAAAGCGTTTCTCTGCCTGGTGTTTGAAGGGAGGAATCACCAATTATGAGTTTTAAAGTCACTGTACAGACATATATCAAATAGGAGTTTAAAACTACTCATAACTATATACTGCACATTTGTAGTTAGAATACAATTCCTTTAAATTTAGCTAGTCTTTTTTTTTTTAAATTGGACTGTCAATGTGAACATACTTCCACTGGTGTACACACTCGTGAGAGGGGGCCCGCGGACCAGGGGAGAGCAGGGCACGGGCCTTCAGAGGGACGACGAGAGGCCACCCCCTGCCCCGTCACTGTCCACTATCCCCTGAGCACTGTCCAGCTTGCCATCTCCTGAAAACCAGGGACAACAGATTGAACTGGGAGAGAGAGATGAGTGGTCTGACGAGGGCCATGAGCATCTCCGTTTAGTTTTCTCTCAACTTTCAAGAGAAAGGAAGATAGAATCACAAACGTATTCGTGTGCACATTTCAAAGGAGACCCTGGAAGCAAGAGGTTCCTCTGAAGTCAGGCCGCGTGGCACACAGGTGACAATGACCTCAGGCGCCTGCTGGTCCTACTTCGGGCCCCTCTCCCACCCCAGCGCAGGCGACGGCGCCCAGGGTGCCCGGAGCGGGCGCCGCTGGCGGCGCGGGGACTTACCTGGAGTGGGATGAGATCTCGCTGAGGTCACCCAGGCTGCCGTCGGCAGCATGGCCGGCAGAGATGCTGGGCGCGTAGCCGTGGACCGCGTACATCTTGGCCTGCTCGTCGTCGGGCCCCGGGATGTCCGAGTCAGCCCACTGATCCGCCTGCCCGTGGACCAGGGACCTGCTGCCCGCCAGGTGCACGGGGCCGAGGACCGCAGCAGGCATGCACGGGGCCGTGTCGATGCCGCTATCCGTGGAGGCACCCTTGATGTACGTAAGACCCGGCAACTCGGGGTCCATCAGGTCCCCGGACCCAAAGTGCTTGTCATCGCTGTTGCCAGAGGTGTCGCTGGAGAGTGTGTTGCTGCTGGAATGGCTGGGGCAGCTTTTCTCTCCAATCTTGAGAAGAAAGAGAAACGGGAAGGCTTCCAACAAATCCCATACTTTGCTTCTCCGTGAAGAGGTCATTCCCCCCTAGACTCAGGAAGCCACAAACCCGATGATTTCACCCGAACCCCTTCCGCTCACTTTTCAGTGCGAGGCAAGGAAAGAACTTCCTTTTAAAAAATATCCTGGTTTCATGCAAAAGTCCCCCTGAGTCATAATTCCTCTCATCATTCATCTTAACCTAAATGGGTATCTTTTCAAGCCTTTGTTCAATTACTTGTGCATGAAACGCGAAAGTATTGCCAGGGTGTCACTAACCAGAAAGTAATCAACGAAGGTTACAAAAGCTGAGAAAGCACGTGGGGGGTCAATAAAAGGAGGAGAGCAGCCTTTCCTCCAGAAGATGCTCCTGCGATGAATGACAGGGCCAGCCCTGCGTTTGGGGCTGAGGACCCAGGTTTGAATCACAGCGATGGGGCTTTGGACAGCCACTCGATCCCTTCCTCTGCTTATTACTCTAAGCCCAGTGATCGCTGCATGGACTCAACCAGCTCACATGCAGAAGCACAGTGTAAGCACGAGCCATATGCCCCAGAGCCCAAGTCAGGGCAGCCCCGAGGGGCTGACGAGATGGGGTGCTCTCCGGAGTGCTCTGAGGTCCCTGGATGATGAAGCCAAGAGAACGGGGTAAATGTCCCCGTCTGAGGATGTCCTGGTACAGACACGGCCCCTCTCCTCAGGCTGGGAAAACTAACGAGGCCCAAATCGCCAGCCAAAGGCTGTGGAGTCGTGAGACCCAGCCGAGCCCCGATCTATTTTCAAGTGGTTTGGCTTTTCCTTCCTTCCTATCACATCCTTAAGGAACTCCCCTTGCCCTCTGTTATCACACATGGATCTTCTGTGCAGGTGGCATTGATTGGCTCCATGAGGCTGGCTCGAGACGAGGTGGGGATACAGCTGAGAGACGGAGGCCACGTGTTCGCAGGTAACACTCGGCTAGCTCTACAGCTGGCCGGTGACGCATGGAGGAGGAGGAAAGGAACAACTCAGGTCGAGGCCTGATCAAATGCCCACAGATTCTGAAAAATCAGCTACTTTATAAGGTTGGCTTCATTTGGCAACAACTACAGTTCCTGTTTTCACGTTGAACTGGAAGTTTTATTTCATTGAGCTACAGTCACCGACATGGGCCACTTTTTCATTTTTGCGGAAAGTAAACAAAACCACGCGGGCACTGTGGGAACACTGGCTGCCTGTCAGTTGGCTGGGGCTGGTATTACTGCGCCCCGTCTGCAGCTGTCCACTGAGCCCCAGGCAGAGTGTCGCCCACCACACACCCCGCTTCACAGGTTCCGCTTCTCTGCTGTGCCCACAAGTGGGTAAGAGTTAACAGATTTAAAATACCAAGGATCAAAGGCTGAGGCTACAATCTTGGCTCTGCCAATAATTTACAGTATGACCTTTCTTTATAAATCAAGGAGGAAAAAAAAAAACCCTTAACTTTTCATTTAGTTTTTTTTTTTTTCCCTCCATCCAAGAGCCTTGTGAGGTAAAAGACACCCCTGAGAATCCCTGGCAACAAAGGTAATAAATTGCGTATGCTGAGATGATCACAAGGGCCGAAGGAGCGTTAGTTCACGAGGAAAGGACTCACATGAGAAAGCTTATTGGGGGAATCCTTGCAGCCTCCATCATTCTGTAGGCCTCTTTCTTTATAGGAGCTCAGGACTTTGGAAGGTGGGCCATGCCATTTGGTTTCTGTCACAGAGAGAAGACTTAACATTTCATTTCTAGTGTTAACGGAGGAGCGAAGAAATGCAGGAGCCGAACAAATGGTTCAGTGACCGTGAAGAGGACTGTGGTTCTAGGACCTGCTCCTGGTCCTGCCGGTGGAGACAGCCCTGGAGCAGGAGAACTGCCCACAACGCTCATGGTCCATTCCCCAGGCACCACAGTCACCACCCGCCGTGACCACGTCCCAGACGACGTCGCGAGGTCCAGCGGCCAACTCACACAGGGCAGGATGCAGCTGACCAGACGTGCGCGGGTGAACGAACGAGTGACGGGGGAGGGGGGGAGGAGGGAGAGGGCAGGAGGGAGGGGCGCCTCGGGGCAGGGGTCCTTGTTACCGGGGTGTCTGCTTCCTTCCATGGCGTCCTCCCGCTCCCTGGCCCCTTCACATTCCAAAGGGCCGGAGCCCTGGTGCTCCAGCAGCAGGGGAGACTGGCACCTGGAAAGAACACAGAGTTGAGCCCGCCTCGCCCCCCATCATCCCGCCACTGTCCCGTGTGTGTGCTGGCTCCCCGAGGGGCAATCCCAGGGACCTCTAAACAGAGGCTGTCTCTGGCAGATGGAAATGCAGGGTCTGCCAGCCCAGCCCTGCCTGAGAGACTTAGAGCATCTGGAACTGGGGGCTCTCGTTTCACCACTGGGTCCATAGAGGCACTTGGATGACACTGTTTACAGATAAAGGAGGTGGCCGACACCAGGGGATGGAAGGACCGTCTAGGGTCAGACGGCTCGTCCCTGACGGGCTGAGGATGGGCTCACTGCATTTGCTGTCGCTGTTTCTCTTGTGCACTGATACTTTTTTATATCCAAGTTTTTAAGGAAAAAGAAAATCGGGTTGATTGGCACTAGAATACATCCAGGTGGACTTTGTTTTATGAAAACCCCCAAATAGGACAATTCACTCTTCTAAAAGAAACTGCAGAAAACTTATTCACGTTACAAAGGGACACTTACTTACAGAATCCCAGTTACAGACCCCGGTTTGCAGAAAAAGCCAGAAGTGGTTTTTCCATTGACAGAAAAGACTCCCCTCTACTTTAAAAATGCAACTCAACGGAGAAATATTTCTTGAAGTACCACTTTTAAGAAGCCCCTCTAGGATCTAAGGTAGGGAATGCATGGAACTCAGACTGCAAAGCTGTACTTCTCAGCCCAAACCAGAAGGAAGGAGCGTGCTGGGGAGAGACGTTTCCCTGGGCACGTGCAAGAGCAGTAATAGAAGGTTCTCTGGTCCGGTGAAAGCCTCCCTGGCTGACCTGGCCGTCCTCTTGTCTAATCAGTGCAGTCAGCTCCTCTGAGCAGCAGAGACAACACTGGGTCCCAGCAGCACACAGAAACACTGCTGCTGAAAGCCAGGCCTGCATCTCCATGGGAAAGCACACCGGCCCCGCTGTTTCCCCTGAGTGACTGTATCAGTCAATTCTGTGTCCCGTTCACAGGTGCCCTCAGGGTCCCAGATGCTGCTCACACACTACAAGGGACCTGCTAAATCTGCCTTCTCTGATTCTGGACTGGGTTTGGGAGAGAAAACACTTTCAAGAGAGGCTGTGAATTTATTCCTTGTCAGCAGTTCCAGTGAAGGGAAACTCCCAAGGGCCATCGCCCACAGGATCTCCAAATCCTTAATTTTCACATGTTCAGAAAGACTCTCCCTTATTTAAAAAAAAAAAAAAATCAGACAAGCTCAGAATACAGACAAATGAGTGCCACCTCCCTAGAAATGATGAGCTATCCAGCCTGGATGCACCCGTCCTATCGAAGGTCTGTCTTTATTTCTCTGTCCCCCAGTGGCCTCGTGCACAGTAAGCGCTTCTGAATGCGCCCCGCAAACAACTGCCCCCCAGGGGCCCGCAGAAAGGTGAAAATGAGCGGTACCCGTCGTATCCAACTTGTGGTCTCCAGGGTCCGCTGCCGCCGGGTCCGGGATCACTGGAGGAGGACTGGTTGCTGGGTGAACTTCTGAAAGGTTGACTAGAATCAGTAACCGGGCCCTGAGGGGTCTGCAGGCTGCCAACATCCTGACCTGGCTTGTTTTGTTTTACAAATGAATTCATTTTTCAGTGATGAAGAAAAGGAGAAACACGCATCGCAGTCATGGACAAATAAACTAAGAATTGGTGATGCCATGATATTTCAGGTGGTTTACGGTTGGTAATTTATTATAAGAAAGAGATATGGCAGAAACAAGGCTTCACCATCTAAAGATTTAAAGCACAGCTAATGATGCCAGTGAAACACACGGAACCCCCAAGAACACAGAATTATGAAAACATCACTACTACTTGGTCTGTGAGACTCAATGCAAGGCACGTTGTGGTTCTATATTTAAAATCCATAGAGAGAGAAAACCCTAAAATTTTGGCAAAGCCATTTATTTCCACACATCGATTGAATGTCATCCTATTTATTTCAGACACACAAAAATGAATGATACTCGTGAGAATTCACTTGAGGAAGATGTGCTCGACAACTTTCCCTGTTGCTATTAGAACCCTTCCTTATAATTTACTAAATTCTATGTTAATAAGGGACGTTCTGCAGACCACTTCCCTTCCAGATGTCACCCTTTTCACCTGGACTATGTACTATGTGCATTTCTCTGAATATGGGAAGTTTAAAAACTCAGCAGACCTTTGAGAAGGGAGACCAAGAGCCCAGATGACTTAGTGTCAAGTTAAAGTAACACCATTCCTGCACTCACTCTTAGAAGAATAGACTGGAGGAAGCGGAGGAAGACCACATGTTTTCATCTTAGGAATTATTATTAATACCTATATAGGCTTCCTATGTACCAGGAATGGTTCTAAGCAGTTTACCTCTCTTGATTGACTCAACTGTCCTAATGCCCTGTGGAGGTCTCTATTATTGCTAAATTTATTTTTCAGACGAGGAAACTGGAGACTGGGAGAGGCCGAGTAACAGGCCAAGGTGATGACCCGTCAAGCAAACAGCCTGGCCCAGCGTCTGCTTACAGCATACCCTCTATTAGACGAGAGCCTGACAAGACATTCGGAGGAAACTCATGGTGTCTCCATGGCCCATAAGTTATGTGAAAGTTAAAACAAAAGGAGTAGGAATCAACAACCACAACAAAACAAATTTACTACGTTGTTCACTTAAAACTACCTTTGCGAATTATGCAACCCCCGAAATTCTCACCAGCTTCTAATGCTGTTGGATTTAACTTTTAAACGAGTGCATTCTCTCAGGGAAAAACTTAATTTTAAACTGAACTCCCTTTGCTTAAAATGAGAGAGAAAAACAAAGAGATGCTAATGATCCTAGGGCCTCTGAAAATACTACACCCACGAGGGTGATGGTATTTCATCACTGATTTTGCAGCTTTGTTTTCTTTATACTCAAACCGTTCATATTTATCTAGAGGCTCCTGCAAAATGGTTTCTCAGATATCTTTCCCGAGATGGTATGGAGAGCGAGTTGATAAGAGGATCGTGGTGGAGAGGCATGGCCATGGCCCTGGGGGGCAGCGTCCGTTGGGAGGACTTGCATGCCATCAGCATCATCGTTGGGCCAGGACCCTAAGCACCCCAGCGTCTGGGGCCCGCCTGGCCACCCTACCTGCCCACTTGGTCAGAACAAGCTAACTCAGAAATGATTAAGCCACATAAAAGTCCCCCTGACCCTCTGAAGTTCTAGCTGCAAGAACTTCACAAGGACTGCCCTTGAGGAAATGGTACCAGCCTTACCTGGTGCCGTCGGGCAGCTTCCGGTCAAAGGAGGTGCTGCGTGGGATGGCGGCCTGGGTCTGTGGGAGCAGCGGCTGGCACTGCAGCCTGTCAGGCGTGCCGGGCACCGGAGAGGCCCTGGGCAGGGGCTGCAGGGCGGGCGTGGGCACTCGGTGCCATGTGGTGTTCCTCCGGAAGGGGGTCTTGTACTCACAGGGGGTGCCCTCGCTGTCCAGCTTGTACTCCACCATGGGGATCCGGCAGAGCTCCGAACACCCTCTGTGAAGCCAAGAAAAGATGGTCGTGGGGTGCTCAGCTCTGAGCCCTCAGCACCGTCACTCGCAACAGCACACGTGCTTCTCGGGGCGCACAGACAGTGATGCAGAGCCATCACCCTCAGGAGCAGCCCTGGCGACAGTGACCTTGTCTGTTCACCCCCCAGCACAGGTCAGGAGGAGGTAGTCTCGCGCTCGTGGCTCCGATTAACCTACAGATACACCTGTCAGGCGTTTCATTCATAGGCTCTGTCTCTCCAGGTAGCCTGCAAACTTCGCGGACAGACTGCCATATATCTTTAACCACTTTGCATACATTGAATCATCTGCGTTGAACATGGGTGATAAATAAACTTTAATCGAGGAAAAACGCCTCATATATAATCTAAGCAGATAGTTGAAAGTACAGTTGTATCATCGGGAATCAGAGTCACATGTTATGCCAAGTCTGAGAAAAGTGAAAAACAAACTTCGCAAAAGCTGTCACAGTCAAGGGAAAAAGCCTGAGTGTCCATCCTGTCAAAGTCACGTGTGGTCTTAGTTACACGGTCACTCCCACGGGTCCTCACAAGGTCATCTCCCGTGGGCTCAAATGATCAGTCAGGGATGTAAGTCCCTTTAGCCTGAAACATGTGATCTCAGACATCCCTCAAGTTACACCATGCACATAGTACTACTGACTTGACCAAAGAGACCTGCAAAGCCAATTGGTGCTGTTTGGCCAGGACGCAGGAAGACTCGGTAAGTCTCAAATTTGAGTGTCAGGGTAAATCATCCCAAGTTACCACATGAATGAAGCCATGCCTCTCCCTAGACGTTCCGGAGTCAGCAGAAAAACTTTCTCATATTCACTCTAAGAAATCTATTAAGGCAATAAGGTATCGCTCTTTAAACAGGAGACTTCCATCCTCAAGATGGTGGAGTAAAACTTTTCAGAATCATTACAAAAGAACAAAGAGAACAAAAACCAAAAACAAAGTGGACCATCAACAAAACTTGGAGACACCAAAACACAGTATATAAAGATGGAAGGCAATATCGAGACTGGAAAATCTATAGAGAAGGACAGTAGATAAGCTGTCACCTAGGACTAGGGATGGGAATAGAGAGTGTCTCTAAATCAGACCAAGGTTTCTTTTTCAGATGATTAGGATTTTATAAAATTAGAATGGGGTGATGGTTGCACAACTCTGAAAATACTCTAAAAATGGGTAAATGCTATGGTGTGTTAATTAGATTTTAATAAATTTCATGAATTAAAGAAAAAAGATGGAAGGCAAATGGGAGAACGTCAATGGTGGAGCAGAGAAAGGCAAACCCAAGGGTGTGCAGAGGGAAAGACAAAGAGAAGCACAACCATCCCCTTGCACACCTGAACAGGTGCAGGAACAGAGGTGCCACAGAGAGCGGAAGGGGAAGGGAAGGAGTGAGCAGAGAAAAGTGTGACCCTGGGGTCCAGGCGGCGCTGGGCCCCATCTGACAATACCCACCCCCGCCTCTAGAGGGCAGGAGCAATGGTCTCGGGAACCCAACCTGAAAGGAGGGACTCAAGGTCATGAGGTACCCAGAAGAGCACAGCTGAAAACAAAAGGTGAAGTAAAAGCTTCACTGGAAAAGAGACCCCGAGTTGCTCCTTCCTCCAAACCCAGCTTCAGGGTCACACCTCAAATAACAGGGATCTTTCTCCAGAGTAAAGACAAGCAGGTGTACGCCACCTGATCACCCTGCCATGAGGCTCACCACCCTCAGAGAACGAGAAGGAACTTTTGAAATTTAAAAAGTGGATGGCTAAAATTCAAAATAAAAAATCCAGTAAGACAGGTGGAAGGAAGGTAAACTGAGGAACTCTCCCAAAACGTTACAGGAGAGCAAATGCAAGAAAATTCAAGTTCAATCGCAGAAGTCTAACATCCACCTAACAGAGAAAGAGAACAGAGAGAAAAAGGTGGGAAGAAATGATTAAGAAATAATACAAAAGGGCTTCCCTGGTGGCGCAGTGGTTGAGAGTCTGCCTGCCGATGCAGGGGACGCGGGTTTGTGCCCCGGTCCGGGAAGATCCCACATGCAGCGGAGCGGCTGGGCCCACGAGCCATGACCGCTGAGCCTGTGTGTCTGGAGCCTGTGCTCCGCAACCGGAGAGACCACAACAGTGAGAGGCCTGCGTACCGCAAAAAAAAAAAAAAAAAAAAAAGAAAAAAAAAAAAAAGAAAGAAAGAATACAAGAAATTTTCCAGAACTAAAAGATAGGTAAAACCAGATTTGACGGTCTATAGTAGAATGAATGAAAAAAAGGTCCGTATCAAGACGTATTATTGTGGAATTCAGAGTCCTGGGTTAAAGCAGAGACCCTAAGTGTCTGGTGCAGAGCCCACACAAAGGCCTGGGTCACTGAACGGTCCATTCTTCTCAACAGCAATGCTGGGTGACAGGTTCTCACCTGTCAAATCAACAGTACTTGGAGCTTGGGACGGAGAGAGGGATAGAAACCAAAAACAATGCTCTGCTTTTTGGCTTGGGAAACCAAATGGATGGTGGTGCCACCCTTTGAGAATAGAAGAAATGAACTGAATAAAGCATCCTAAGGAGGTACATATGCCTGTTACACAGAATGGGGCAGGGATTATCTCTTTACCAGTAAACTTGACTTCCTATCTTTTATTTTAACTCTCCTTCCCCCAAAGCAAAATTCACCTCTCTTTATCTAAGCAAGTTTAAATTACTCTTGATTTACTGCATGTGCTAAGTTACTGGTCAAATTTAATAAGTCGAAATTTACATTGGATTGCATTTTTTAAATAAAATGCCAAGACGCTACAATTTTTTGCTCACGGGCATATTGTTTCCAAGTGTTTTTCTATTTAACTAGATACCACATCCCCTGGGACTACTGACTAGTGCATATGGCCAATGACGTAATCAGAAATCATAAAGGTGGGATATTAGTATACATCAAAACATCAAGAAAACCGACTCTTGTAGTCGCCTGGAACCGACGTTGTAAGCAAGTCACTGGATGTTCAGGTGAAGCTCAGGCTTCGGTGTCTCAAAGGCTGAAGCTGTCTGAATCGTGCAAGTCAAGGAATCTCTAACAGAGACCAACCAAAGTGACAGGTCCCGGAGTTATGTTTTGAATGAAAGGCATGTGAACCTTGAATCCTAGGGACTAAAGGGCACCTTGCATTTCCAGTGTTTGTTTGGGTTCCCAATTGATTGGGTTTGGTTTAAAAAGAAAGAATGAAGGGCTTCCCTGGTGACGCAGTGGTTAAGAATCCACCTGCCAATGCAGGGGACACGGGTTCGAGCCCTGGTCCGGGAAGATCCCACATGCTGCAGAGCAACTGGGCCCGTGCGCCACAACTACTGTGCCTGCACTCTAGAGCCCATGAGCCACAACTCCTGAAGCCCGCACCTAGAGCCCGTGCTCTACAATAAGAGAAGCCACTGCAATGAGAAGCCCACATACCACAACGAAAAGTAGCCCCCGCGTAGCAACGAAGACCCAACGCAGCCAAAAATAAAAATAAATAAAACAAATAAATTTATTTAAAAAATTAAAGAATGAGAAAAGAGAAGGCAGATGGCTGGGTAGTACGGTGTCTTTAATTCATGCTCATAGATTGTAGTCTTCAGTAAGATGTTGTAATTTAGCTTCAATCTTGGATGAAAAAATGTTATATAAATGCATAATCATGACTAATATTTGAGAGACCGCTGACAAAAACTTGTGCCATGCATTAGGTTGAAGAGAGAGTCAGGGCTGAATATTTCATTTCCAACCTCTTGCACAAGGTCATATGTAAATGATCTTTTAACACTAAACATGGGCATTCTTTTGCCCTAATAAAAATCAGCTTAAAGAATGACTTTATTTTAAAATCAAAATTAATTCTGTTATGACACTTTTACAGTAACTACTCTTACAAAAGAGATTTTTGCTTTGTTTACTTCTATGACCAAGACATCCAATAAACATCACTAATTAAAACATATCATCAAACCTAGTCAAACTCAGCTCTGTTCCAGAAGTATGAGGAAGTTCTTGAAGGATACATATGGAAATTCAACCAATTTTTAGGGAAATGGGAAGAGGTGTAGAATAAGAATTACACATTAGTCTGCAGAGGTGCTCATGCTCCAGCAGGTGCCAGGAACTGCACCTGCCCGTGAGCACACTTCCCTCTCCCCCTTGGGTGGCCGGAGCACAGGACGCCAGGCAAGATCTCAGCTCATCTGAGCATCCAACCTGGCACTGCTGTGAAGGGCACACGGCACACATTTCTGGGAAGTAAAGGCCAATTCAAACCCAAACTGACCAAGTGCAAAAAAGACACAGCACAAGAAGTCACTTCCGAACAAGTGAGCTGCTAACTTGTGTGCAACTGAACCATGTTTTGAAGAAAAGACTTAGGTCTTTTGCTTTCCCGCATTAGTGCAGAAATCCAGACCTCACTGATAAACGTGTTCCATCTCCTTTCAACACACCAAATTGAGTCAATGGATGTGAATGGCATTTCTAGCTTATGGCACCTTTTTTTTTTTTTTTTTTTCCTGTGGTACGCGGGCCTCTCACTGTTGTGGCCTCTCCCGTTGCGGAGCACAGGCTCCAGACGCGCAGGCTCAGCAGCCATGGCTCACGGGCCCAGCCGCTCCGTGGCATGTGGGATCTTCCCGGACCGGGGCACGAACCCGTGTCCCCTGCATCGACAGGCGGACGCTCAACCACTGCGCCACAAGGGAAGCCCGCTGGCACCGTTTTTATGGTGTTCTTGCCAAAAGGAGGCACTCAAAGACTTAGCTAAGGCTGGGGGATCACTAACGTGGGCAGTTACACGACTTCCTCTTTGCTCCATAACAAACATCATCTACTTACGCTGTTAATTACCATGCTAGGTAGAGATCAATACAAACTCAGCTTCGGGGATCAAAATAAACGTAATTTTTAACACTGCTTGTCTAGCCAGTAACTTTTCTGAGGCTAATAATCTCTCTCAGTCGACTATCCTGGAAGAGAAAACATTCTGTAGACCAAGAACATCATAAAAAATGTGCCGGTTAAAAATGTGACACTACAAAACTGTAAGAATAACAAGTGGTTCCGTGAGTTGCAGCCCTCAGAGGATCTTACGTTTGACTGCTTTAATCTGACAAACAATCCTGTTGTCCTTCTAAACCTGGCACTGTGGACTCCGCAGGATGACTTATAACTTCCTCACATCCACATGCATCTGTGTTCTCCTCTGCTTCCGGAAGCTCCCAAGACCAGGGTTTCCCACCTGTAGATTTCTAGTCTGTGGCTGCTCCCACATCCCGGCTTCTGGGCACGGCCAGCGCAAAGGTGGTGTCCTCTCTATTCACAGCTAACAGGCACCCACGCTCGCTGCCCAGCACTGTAGCTACAGATGCACAACTTCAGAGATACCAGCAAGGTCCCCAAGATGGCATCATTCCTTTCAAATGACACCTCCAGTCTCCCAGAAGCATCCTCCATTTAGCATCAATAAATGGGCGCTTGAAGCAGAATCACTGCTGGCCAGGTTGTGGACTCAGCTCTTTAAAGGAGCCATTCAACCTCAGCAGCCTGACCATCAGGACCATCACTGTCTGAGCCCAGCCAAGCTGCAGAGTGTTCTCTATTCACTTCCAGCAGGAACTCTCTACAGCAATCAAACTGTTCTCCACTGAAGAGAGAAGTCTATGCCCTGGGCTCAAAACCCAGACCTGCTAATGCGTAGCTCAGAAATGGGACAATCTCTTTGGACCCACGCTTCTCCTCCTGCAAGCGGAATCGTGACAGCAGAGGGTGTGTCGAGATTAAATTAAACGAAGTATGCAAGCTGCCCAAAGCAACAGCTTCAAAGAAAGAAGTTAGTTTCAAACAGATACTATTAATATTTGCTTCTATAGAGACAGTCAATAGAAAATAGCAAAAGGCCCATACACTTTCCTGAAAGTTCTTTCTAGATAATATATATTTACAGAATTATAGAACTGTAAAGTTTAACTTAATGTAACAATCGGAAGTGCAGAAAAGTTTAGAGCTGTAAAATTCCCTTCGTGTACATTCATCTATAGAACAATGCATCACTACCCCGTTACTTTCTTCTTTCATCTTATATCAAAGTAGGACCCGTGACTTTCAAAAATGAAGAAAGGGGAAATGTCCTAGGGATAAATACTTTTGAAGAGTAACAACAACAAGAACAACAACAAAAAAAACCCAAACCTAGAGAACTGAGAAAGTTGAAAGGAACGAGACGTATTCTTTTTGTTCAAAAAAGTTGAATAAATTAGCAGGACGTGGAGTGGGTAAACCATGGACCCACAGCACAGCTTAATCATGTAATTACAACTTGCATTTACTCTGAAACTGCCTGCTGGTTTCACTTTGTTTGGTGGCGTCACAGCGACCCTTCACCTGAACCCACTAATCTAGTGACGTCTTCCAACATACTGTGATGTTATCCGTTACTTCTAACCCACACTTCCCTTGTATGACACCTTACAGGTTTCCACCTACACTACACCATTTCAATTTCACACAAATGTCTGAGGCAGTCCAAAGGACGTGTCCCATTTTCAGAAGGCTCAGAGACTTTGGAAAGGTGAGACAGCTTTCACCCTGGAGCCGGGAAGCTGACTCTTAGCTCGGTACTCTTTCTAAAACACATGCCCATCTCCTTAGGAAACTATCAAAGAACAGTTAATGAGGCCCACATCCTGTCAGTTTCCACTAGGACCTGAAGGAGTCGTCGGAAACAAAGGCAGATAGATCCCCTCAAACGAACTACCTGCTTCTTTTATATTATGCACTTTGTCAAAGAGCCCTCATAGCCCTAGGGATTGAAGTAATCACCGATATTTTAATCATTTTAATGTCTGTTATGCTAATAGCCTGCTAACAGCTAAAAGACTCTTTCCAAATTATACAACAAGGTGACAGGGATAATTGGGGCTCATTCACTCAAATCACAAACTCTTTCTGCTGCATAAAAAAATTAAATGCTTCCAATAGGGAGATAACTTACTGTAAAGGTAAGGGCAGTGTCATATCTGAAATAGGCACTAAATGAAATATTAATTCACTTTTCCACCAATTTCCTTAATTTAAGATAAAAAAAGACACCTAGACTACAGATAGTAAAAGAGACATCGAGACCAGAAACCCACTTGACCAAGCCCTTTGAATAAAGGTCCTTGAATTGAAAAGGTGCGTGTCTATTACACGGGAAGTGAGGCTGGCTGGTACTGAATAATTCATAAGCTTCCAGGCCTTTCCTTCTCACCAGACACAGGGTGGAATGTGTCTTCACCCTCTGCACTCCAGTACCTAACACAGCATTCGAGTTAAAACAGGGCCAAACAGTTCTTTGTGAAGCCAACCACTTCCTTTTTTTTTTTTCTTAGAAAGTTGGTTGAGGAAAAACATTTTATTACATTATATACTCACAGTTCAACAGAGGACTCAACAGCTATGTGACGCCTGATTTTTGATGAATATATTTCCACGAGAGCGCATATTCATTGGCTGTCCATCACCACTGCCCAGTGTCACTAGTCAAGCATGAGACAGTTACTTGCCTAATGGACAGAAAGCTCGTGCTTTACTGTCCCCCTTTGCATCCTGGTCACTGTGTCAATGTCACAACATCTCAAACTGCCAAAAAAGCAGAGGTACTAAGGTGTAGATGACTGACAGGAGAGTGTGAGAGTGTTTTCAGCGCTGAGATACTTATTCTCCAGATATAAGCTCTTGCTCTAGTTTGAGAAAGCCATTTTCAAGTAGCAAAAATATAAATGGGAAGTCCTGTATTTTAGAATGCAACACAGACACAAAGGAGTCCATGGATGTAAAGATTATGCCTGTACTTTCCTTTTTTTTTTTTTGCTGTACGCGGGCCTGTCACTGTTGTGGCCTCTCCCGTTGCGGAGCACAGGCTCCGGACGCGCAGGCTCAGCAGCCATGGCTCACGGGCCCAGCCGCTCTGCGGCATGTGGGATCTTCCCGGACCGGGTCACGAACCCATGTCCCCTGCATCGGCAGGCGGACGCTCAACCACTGCGCCACAAGGGAAGCCCTGTACTTTCCATTTTTAACAACCCTGGTGCCCAGCAGCTTCTGGCACAAACTACTGCAGAGTGAAGGAATGAATGAAAGAAGTGAATGCATAGTAAACGTAAGGCAACCTACCTAACGTTCGTTCTGTAACTTAATGTTTATATTCTAGGAGGGATAAGATAATTCAAACCTTATATTGGAGGACTGGGCAGAGGACTCAGAAATGTGACTGTGCTTCAGATTACTTTGGGAACCTCAAGTTCCATATTTTTTCACAGTTCACATTAAAATTCATAACTTGAGGGCCCATGAGACAATACCAGATGGAACTGATTTTTCTTATCTATACACATAAATTGGAACCCTAATCTAAAACCTCACTTTAATCCAGATTACAACACACTATCTATCTATCATCTATCTATCTATCTATCTACCTATCTGTCTACCTATCTATCAACTGCTAATCTGACAAAATTGAGCTTTCCTTCCCATTTCTATTTCCACGTCCCCTCTGTGTACTTTGGGGAGTTGAACCGTCATGGCAACCGGCAGCCAAACATACAAGAACATACAGACAAGAACATACAGCTTCAATTTTATAGGATGATCAGAGAACAACAATTTAAAGTCATGACAACATGAGATAATTTCCACTGTTTTGCATTATATAGAAAAATATGTCTTGGACAGTATGTCAACAAAGTATGAAACATCACACAAAACAGATGCACCACAGCACAGAATTTCATTTCCATTTTTATTGGACATATTTACTAAATCACTCACATTTATAACAACTCATGCATAACTCTGATGAGTCGTTATTTCTTTTATATCAGCCTTTTAAGTTGATGTGCTTTCCTTAAAATGACATTGATAAAATGTCAGTCATCTCTGAAGGCTAGGGGCTGGGGCCATGCCCTGCCTTGCAAAACCAAGGAATGCTTAATTAAGAGTCTTGAAAACTGTTCTTTATCTTTGCCATAGAGACTGTCTGCTTGGGAAATGTCCTTGTTCCCTTTCAAACCTCATTTCCATTTCAAGAGTGCTATTCCCTAACTGCTTCTGGCCACTCATTCCCAATCTCTATGCAGCCTCTCCCGGATCCATTCCCAGCACGAGATCAGTTAATAAGCATTCCCAAAGGGAACCTTCCCTGCTTGGTGGTATTCTCTGGGACTCCACAAGGAAAATAAAATATGGCTCTGCTTTCCTTTCAAGCCAAGGGACAGCTGAGTTATCATCACTCTGAGGCTTGAGAATAAGGACTTCAAAATGCGGGGTGCCTTTTGATTCCACATAAATACTTCCCCAGCTAAAGACTTCATTTAATCCAGCAGCTTCTGAGTCATAAGCAAACACCTCTGACCTGCGGACAACTAGGAGTGAGTCTATTAATAATGACAGGCCTCTCCCACTGCTGACAGCAGTGGACAGGCTCCAAGGAGAATTACCTCTCCCTGATGTCCTGCGGGACAAAAAAAAGCTGATCGTGGAAAAAAATGAATTGAAGCATTTTTCACTCTTTTATTCACAATGTTTACGAAGACTGAAATATCTTGTAATTCATTAACTTGGCCATTTTGCTAGTCCTTATGGCTGTTATATTAAAGACAACTTAAAAGGAAAAATTACACACACACGTCCATTTAAATGAATGTTTTCTTTTGGCTGCCTCCCTGACAAGGCCTGAGAGCCAATTTGTGAAAGATGGGGTCACTTTCCATGCCACAAATCAAATGTGTAGTTTTACCTGGAGGAATCTCTTTGTATATTCTGCTGTAGGAGTCATGGTACTAAGTGATATTTCATTTAAAAGGTTAGGACTTTATCAACAAGGACCCACTGTATAGCACAGGGAACTCTACTCAATAGTCTGTAATAACCTACATGGGAAAAGAATATGAAAAAGAATGGATATACATATATGTATAACTGAATCACTTTGCTGTACACCTGAAAGTAATACAACATTGTAAATCAACTATACTCCAATATAAAATAAAAATTTTAAAAAAGTTTGTACTTTAATTTTCAAAATGAGCAAAGTGCTGCTCATTTCTTCTTTTACACCCTCCTCTACAATTTCTTTAAAAAAATCTAATAATGCAGAAGGCTAAACTTGCTTAGAGTGGGGAGGAAACGTAAAACGACGTTTCACATAAAAGACCCCGAAAAACCAAAACAATCTTGAGAAAGAAAGATGGAGCTGAAAGAATCAGGCTCCTGGACTTCAGACTATACTACAAAGCTACAGTAATCAAGACAGTATGGTACTGGCACAAAAACAGAAATATAGATCAATGGAACAGGATAGAAAGCCTAGAGATAAACCCACACATATGGTTACCTTATCTTTGATAAAGGAGGCAAGAGTATACAATGGAGAAAAGACAGCCTCTTCAATAAGTGGTGCTGGGAAAACTGGACAGCTACATGTAAAAGAATGAATTTACAACACTTCCTAACACCATACACAAAAATAAACTCAAAATGGATTGAAGACCTAAATGTAAGGCCAGACACTATAAAACTCTTAGAGGAAAACATAGGCAGAACACTCTATGACATAAATCACAGCAAGATCCTTTTTGACCCACCTCCCAGAGAAATGGAAATAAAAACAAAAATAAACAAATGGGACCTAATGAAACTTCAAAGCTTTTGCACAGCAAAGGAAACCATACACAAGTTGAAAAGACAACCCTCAGAATGGGTGAAAATGTTTGCAAATGAAGCAACGGACAAAGGATTAATCACCAAAATATACAAGCAGCTCAATATCAAAAAAACAAATGACCCAATCCAAAAATGGGCAGAAGACCTAAATAGACATTTCTCCAAAGAAGATATACAGATTGCCAACAAACACGTGAAAAGATGCTCAACATCACTAATCATTAGAGAAATGCAAGTCAAAACTACAATGAGGTATCACCTCACACTGGTCAGAATGGCCATCATCGCCATCATCAAAAAACCTACAAATGATAAATGCTGGAGAGGGTGTGGAGAAAAGGGAACCCTCTTGCACTGTTGGTGGGAATGTAAATTGATACAGCCACTATGGAGGACAGTATGGAGGTTCCTTAAAAAACTAAAACTAGAACTACCATATGACCCAGGAATCCCATTACTGGGCATATACCCTCAGAAAACTATAATCCAAAAAGAGACATGTACCAAAATGTTCATAGCAGCACTATTTACAATAGCCAGGACATGGAAGCAACCTAAGTGTCCACTGACAGATGAATGGATAAAGAAAATGTGGCACATATATATAAGGAATATTACTCAGCCATAAAAAGAAATGAAATGGAGTTATTTGTAGTGAGGTGGATGGTCCTAGAGTCTGTCATACAGAGTGAAGTAAGTCAGAAAGAGAAAAACAAATACCGTATGCTAACACATATATATGGAATCTAAAAAACAAAAAAAAGGTTCTGATGAACCTAGGGGCAGGACAGGAATAAAGACACAGATGTAAAGAATAGACTTGAGGACACGGGGAGGGGGAAGTGCAAGCTGGAACGAAGTGAGAGAGTGGCACAGACATATATACACTACCAAATGTAAGATAGATAGCTAGTGGGAAGCAGCTGCATGACACGGGGAGATCAGCTCGGTGCTTTGTGACCACCTAGAGGGGTGGGATAGGAAGGGTGTCAGGGAGACGCAAGAGGGAGGGGATATGGGGATATATGTATGCATACAGCTGATTCACTTTGTTATATAGCAGAAACTAACACAACACTGTAAAGCAATTATACTCCAATAAAGATGTTAAAAATAACGAAACAAAACAAAAAAATGACATTTCATACTCAACATCACAGTCTAAAGCAAACAGCTGTCACTGCACAGATAAGTTCCTGTGTGTGATGCGAGGCTGCTGGACAGCAGCGAGCACTTTTATCCGGGTGCTCAGAGAGTCGCAGGCAGAACCAGGATCCAAAACTAACAAAAATGTGGGTTTGCAAATTTACAAATTCAAATTCTCAGAAAATTGGAAGGCTGAATTGAAAGCATTTCAAATGATACATGCTAGGCTTAAAAGCTTCCTGGCTTCTGGAAATGTGGGTGACAGGCAGGCCAATTCTGGAGTGTTTACTACCAGGCGATCAGCTAGTTCTAATCCTGGCTAAGGTTAAAAATATAGAAGACGGTTATTCCAGATTGAACGGGAGAAAAATCTGCATCTTCAGGGAATGACATTAAGGATACTCTGAGGAGACAAAGGCAAAATCTCTAAATATCTTGAATAGCTTCAATAAGAGAATTTGCATTTAAAACAAAGAAAGAATTAATTATGTGCAGACCAAAGCAGATAACATGCCCCTGGATAAAAAAATAACAGGTGGGACTTATCTTTTTTTTTTGCGGTACGTGGGTCTCTCACCGTTGTGGCCTCTCCCGTTTCAGAGCACAGGCTCCGGACGCGCAGGCTCAGCGGCCATGGCTCACGGGCCTAGCCGCTCCACGGCATGTGGGATCTTCCCGGACCGGGGCACGAACCCACGTCCCCTGCATCGGCAGGCGGACTCTCAACCACTGCGCCACCAGGGAAGCCCAGAAATGTTGTTTTTTAATTTTGGGAGAACATGGTAACAGTTTTGTCTAATGCTACAGAAGTAATCAGCCTCTAAGACAGATGAAAAGACTTGATTCTCACCACAAAATTTACAAACCTATAACTCTAGACAATGAAGAAAGAAATTTATCTTATAGAAAAATTTCTAATAACTGTTTAAAATTTATTTTAAAAGGCTAACACTTACAAAATTATTTTAGTTTCAAAGTTTAAAGGATTTGTTTTCTGTTGTTTCCAAGACTCATTTTTAAGAAAGTAATTTTCGTCTCTGATTTTCTTGTACGCATACCACCATGAGTGATTCATGGGATTCTTGGGAAGCAAATGGATTTAATGGGACAGAATCCTGCAAGGCAACAAGAAACACCTTGGGTATTTCCTGTGATTTGCGGCTACTACTCTCAAGAAGAATTTCAGCTCGTTAACCTTTATTCTGTAAACTTACTGGGCAGATAGAGGAAACAAGACCATAGAAAGTCAAGCAGGAGGCAAATGGTAAGATAACCAATAGAAACACACTTTTGCAAAATTTTGCACAATAACCAGAAAGGAAGGTGGTATACCATTGGTTTGTTTTCTAAAAAAGACCATGGTTTAGAGCTCCTCTATCCAATATGGCAGCCACGAGCCAGATGTGGCTAATTCAATCTTAATTTGTTCGTTAAAATGAAAACTCCTTCTCCTCAGTCACACTAGCCACATTTCAAGTGTGTGCTACCCATGTGGCTAGTGACCACTGTTTGGATGGTACAGATATGGAACATGTCATCAGAGAAAATGCAACTGGACAGTGCTGGTTTGGAGGATGGGCAAAGGAGATGGACAGGGTAGAAAGAGTGACCTGAGTTACTACAGAAGATCAGAAAGTGGGCACAGTCACCTTGCTATCTTTGAGTAAGGATTTCTTTTACAGCATGAAAAAATTCAAATAATATCCTAAAGTTTTAGTTTATTTTTCTTTTAACTAAAATGAGTAAGGTATTGATCATGCCAGAAGGTGCTAACTGCCTTACACATTATCACCTTATTTAATCTCCATCACACAGTACGAGGTAGGCAATATTATAATGCCATCTTACAGATACTAAGGGAAGCTTAGAGAGAGCATGTGACCCACCCAAGGTCACACAGCTAATGTCTGGATTCCAAGCATGCTTTATCCCTCCAAAGCCAGGGCTCTTGGCCAGCCAGTAGGGAACTGCATTTGAGACAGAGGCACAGAAAATGCGCTCCAGATACCACTATGGACACTGCTGCACAACAGGGGCCAAGGCCAGGTGGGTGGCTTGTTCTTCATGAGAGTTCTTTCTCCCCTTGGCCTAATGCTTCCTTGATATTGAGCATGACAACTTTCTATTGACAATGGAATGGTATCACTTTCTAATCCCATTCTTGTCCCTACCCCCCAGCCACCCACTCTGACCTTTCCAAGTCCAGCCACTTCTTTTCCTAGGTGTCCCATGACAGCTTATGGGAAAGCCCTGGACCAGTTCAACCAGAATGGAGTGGTCACCAAACAGTGTATCTGATGTCCCAATATTCCTCCACACTTTGAGATCCTAAATCAATGAGATCTCTTAAATATCCTGTTAACCAATGACTTCAACGTCCCAACAAAATGCTTAGAAAATGACAGTTTATCATTTATTATATACTAATGACTTTTTTTTTTTTTTTTTTTTTTTGCGGTACACGGGCCCCTCACCGTTGCAGCCTCTCCTGTTGCGGAGCACAGGCTCCGGACACGCAGGCTCAGCGGCCATGGCTCACGGGCCCAGCCCCTCCGTGGCGTGTGGGATCCTCCTGGACCAGGGCACAAACCCGCATCACCTGCATCGGCAGATGGACTCCCAACCACTGCGCCACCAGGGAAGCCCTATACTAATGACTTTTTTTAAAGCTCTTTGAAGTTGCCCGAATGGTTGACATCCAGACAACTTAGGTGGAAGGTGCACATGATCACACTTTCTGAGGACCTTGCAGGATAGCACCTGCCACAGAGGCCAAGGAGAAGCGAGCGTGGATGAGAGCCTACCTCCGAGGCGAGCCATCGTCATGGGGCTGGATGATGACCACCTTCACAGTCACCGAGGTCCGGAGAAGGTCGATCATCTGCTCGTGTGTCAGCGTGGCCACGGCCACCTTGCAGATCTCCACGAGGCGGCTCCCCTGACGAAGGCCGGCCTTCCACGCAAAACCGAAAGGTTCCACGTCTGCGACGATTCCTTCGAAGTTCACGTGGAAGCCCAGCTGGCCCAGCCCGTTCCTCCTCAGGGTCATTTCCACAGTCTCGCAGCCCCTGGTCACGATCTAAGGGGGAAAGGGACCGTGAGGGGTGGCGCTGTGGGGGGCACACATCCCAGTGACAAGATGACAAGACAAGGACACGGTTCAATCCAGACTTTACCATAATTACCCCTGGCATCAGGTGCAATGACAATAACAAAAGTAAAACGAAGGTTTCATTCTTCAAAGGCAAACCAGATACAGGTGTCCTGCTTTTTCCTAGAAGCCACTGACACAGAGCCTGTGAGCTTAAGACGGGCTCTGATAACTACCCCCTCTCCTTTCTACATCACCTGACTTGGCTCTTAAACATATAAATTCCATTGTTCCAGATGGACTGAAGCAACTGAAAATATGTGAAGCCTTTCACCCATAAAGCAATAAAACCTATTAGACAATTTTTTTTTTTGGCCATACGGTGTGGCTTGTGGAATCTTAGTTCCCCAACCAGGGATGGAACCCGGGCCCCTGCCAGTGACAGCACCAAGTCCTAACCACTGGACAGCCAGGGAATTCCCTATTAGACAATTTTATTCAACTTAAAAAAAATGGCCCAATGGTGCAGCAGCTATGGAAAGCAGCATGGCAGTTCCTCAAAAAATTAAAATGGAATTACCACGAGACTCAGCAATTCTACTTCTGGGTATATACCCAACAGAATTTAAAGCAGGGTCTCAAAGAGGTACACCCAGGTATTTGTACACCCACATTCTTAGCAGCGTTATTTACAACAGTCAAAAGGTGGAAGTAACTCAAGTGTCCGTGTATGGTTGAATAGATATGCAAAGTGTGCCATATACAAACAATGGAGAAAAAAGTGGCCCAAAGCCCTTCCAAGCTAACAGTTAGCGCCCTGCCCACAGGATGGGCAGCAGCAGGAAGTCAGACTGTTAGGAAAATCTTAAGTGCTCTCTGTGCACCAGGCCTGTGGACATCCTGTTCTAGCCTCTAGGATCCCTCTCCTGGGGACAGCCTGCCCTTGCTTGCTTGGGTGGTGAGGACCATTCAGATCAAACATGGCCAGCCAGCCAGCCTCCTTGGTGTCTGTAGACAAGCATCCCACTCGGTGAACTAATGCACCAATAATTAGTTAATGCCACCCTCAAAAGTGCTTAATGAGAATAGCCCACAGGCACTGAAAGAAAAACATGAGCTCATTGAGAATATCATTTGATGACCATGGCATCACTTATTTGTGGGCAGATGAAAGTTGGGAGGTATCATACCTGTATCCCCCAAAGCACAGAGCTAACGTATGAAGTTTCAGTTTTAATAAATGCTCCATTTCCATGAAATATGCTCTGAATACACAGATTCCTATTTAATAAGACCTATGACTGTAAGTACAGCTGTGGGACTGGGGCTGGTTCAGTGTTATCACCGGTGTGGCGGACGTTACCATAGTTATTACCGCCATGGTGCCCACCCTGCTAATCAGGCACACGTGACAGTTTGGGGCTTAGGAAAATGGGGAAAGGGATTGCTGGTCTTAGTGGTGAAGTTTTGAAAGATTGAAGTTTCCAAAGTTACGAACTGAACTAATTTTAAATTGTTGAAAAGGCACTTCTGTAATATATACAACCTGAACAAATTTTTCCTTCACTTCTTTTTCAGCTTTGTTTCAACTAAGCTCTCTGACCAAAAGACTACATCTGACACGTGCCCAGCCTTCTCTCCAATATGGATGCAATTTTCAGCTGAAATTTGACATCCATATATCAGATTGAAGAGTGAAAGGTTTTTCTGAGTCCTGCTTGTTCTGTCTCTTTCTCTTATTTCTTCCAGCCACCTGCCACATCCCCTACTTTTTGCGATTTCTTTCTCACTTCTGTTCCTTACTTCTTAACATTTGCAAAGGCTGAAGGATCATGCTCTCCATTTATCTGGAGTTCCTCACATAATTACTTGGCCTCAATTATCACATGGTGGCCTCCTATCCATGTACCCGGGATTGGCTACATAATCTGTGGAGTCTGGTGCAAAATAGAAATGCAGGCCTTTTAGTCAAAAATTATGGAGAATTTCAAGATGGCAACAGGAGAGCATTCAACCAAGCCTGGGCTCTTCTGAGAGTGACCGGCCCTACCTGTCCCTTTAGGTGGGAGCTCGTATTCCCCACCTGTGTCTTTACCTGCATAACAGACACCTTTGAGTTCACTTCCCACCACTAGAAAATGCAGAGTTCACCCTCTGCCCAGTAGCACCCTTTCCCCATCTCTCCACTACGACAGCTTCATCCTCTTCCTTTCCATTTCTGTTGCTCCTGCCCTGCACTAGCCTTTTGTTTTAACCCCCCAACAGTCTTTGGGTTGGTTTGTTTCCACCATCTCCTGCTACAAGTCATCCGAGATACAGAATATACTTCCTCAAATATATTCCAGATATCAGGCACCTTAGTCACATTAGCAATGTCGTCATTCTTCTAGGAAAATGGTAGAATGGGGTCCACAAAACAGTGAATGTGTCAGAACCTACGGGATGTGCATTTTGGTGGTTGGTGAAGGGGGTGTGTTTATGTTGTATTTTCTGGAGCACAAATTATGATGACTCAGTAGGTCTCCTAAAAAGAAGTATTTGCAGTATTACTAAAAACACAATGTGTCCTGAGACTCACAAGATAACTCAATTCTCCAGATACGTAAACTGATCACACACTTAATCATCCCTGAATCACACATCTCAGCTTGCGGACATACGCCCTCAATACTGTTGAACTCACTGAGGCCCTTTCCTGTAAAGAGCATCTGCAAATAATGACATTATTTCTCCAAGGCCAGCAGACACTGACATGATTGCATTGTCTCATCTATGTGGTCTGGAATAATAAAAGGTTTATATTTGGTGGGAGGAAAGGGGGCAGGAAATGGTTATAATTTCTCTTTTTCTCATGATCCATAACTGACTAAATCTTCTCTAATGAATGAAATATATATCCCCTTGGGGGAAGATTTACACATGAAAATTTCTTTTGTCAAAGCACATTTTGTTCTTATATTTCATTTATTCTTAAAATTCTACTGTATATACTCAAACTAAAATGTGTACCTTCCTTTGTTAAAATATGAAGTAGAAATACAACTGTTAAATACCACGGACATCATGGTTTTGTACTGAAAATAACAATGTTTTTTATGACTTTTTTCTTAAAGTCTTTCTAACTTAATGGGTAATTCTATAAAACCTCTGTAAGAAACTGGCTGCAAGATTAGTAACATATTTAATCTGGCAGACTAAACAAAAATACCTGTTGTATAAGTATGCAGAGGTGAAGCGGCAAAGAGGGCTTACTCTGACCATCAATATGGTCAACGGTGATTCTGTGCCTATTAATTTCCCCCTGGAAAGGTACTGTCATGCCAGTCTCTACAAACAGACATAATATCTAGTAAATTCTTGTCCTTCCTTGAAACACTATGAAAATATATCCCGATGTTCCCTTTGGAAAGTTGGCTTCACTTTTCCTTTCCAATCAATTTGTAATGGGTGTTTCGCCTCCATTCATGGATTCAGCAACAGCGCAAAAGGACACAGCATTTAAAATCAAACTCTATAACACAACATTGTTAATCAACTATACTCCAATATAAAATAAAAATTTAAAAATTAAAAAAAAATTAAATCAAACTCTACCCCTAAGAAATAGTAATTCACTTCCTAGGTGATGTAATTGGGGTAGAAGTTCCACAGCAGAAGCTACTGTGAATCTGGGATTGCAGAGCTAAGGATGGTGGATAAACAAAAACCTGTACTTACCCCCAGTCGCTGGACAATTTCCCTGACGTCTTCAGCACAGTTGTCCACTGAGGACAGAAGGATGCATTCACCTCGTTCGTAAAACACTTTGATACTCATTAACCCAGATGTCCACCCAATGACATCCCTGCAGGAACAGTTAAAGACCACATTCTTGGAATCCTTCTCGATCAGCATTATGAACTCGTTGGAAATCCCAAGGAGACACTCAATGTCCGAGGACTGGCCAAAGTCCCGTGCCACAACGTGCCACATGATCGCTCCAACGCTGAAGAGGTGGGCATCCTTCCTGGGCTTTACTTTCTCCTTCTTCTTGGCACCCAGGGTAATGAAGCTGAATTTCGCGGAGGTATCCACGGTGGCGGTCGTGACGAAGTTCTCCGCCAGGTCCTTCAAGTACTCCTGCCTCGTCCGAGTGGCCATCGCTCGAAACTTCTCTGATTTGTGGGCTGCATTTTCTGCATTGATTACTTTCGCTAAAAGGAAGTCCCGGAATACTGCGGACTTTGGGAAAGTTACGCCTTTGGGAATTGGTGGACCAAATGGTGGCACATCTTTTGATCTAGAAACTCCAACACTGAGGGAGGAAAAGGAGAAACAAGATGAATTGTGAGGCCGTAATAGTCAGCTTCAGAAATGTGACATACACCCATACTTTCGACTGAAGCCAGCTACTTTGTAGCATCTTGTTATGCTCATTTCTGGGTATCAAGTTTTTGTTTTTAGCAAAACTTTTCAAACTTAGTAGTTGAGGGGGTGTTATGGGCTGAGTAGTGTCCCTCCAAAATTTGTATGCTGAAGTCCAAAACCCCAATAACTGGGAATGTGGCTGTGTTTGGAGATCGGGTCTTTAAAGAGATGATTAAGTCAAAATGAGGCCATTAGGGTGGGCCTTAATCCAGTCTAACAGGTGTCCTTATAGAAGGAAACGTGGACACACAAGAAGATACCAGGGATGCACACCCACAGGGGAGAGACCACGTGAGGACACAGCAGGAAATCTGTAGGCCAAGGAGAGAGGCCTCAGGAAAAACCAAACCTGCCAACTCCTTGATCTTGGACTTCCAGCCTCCGGAACTGTGAGAAATAAGTGTCTGTTGTTTAAACTACCAGGTCTGTGGTCCTAGTCACGGCTGTGCGAGCTGACTAAGGCAGGGATGATGGATCAGTAGCCAGGCTGGTGCTCTGTAACTCTGTGGCCGGTCACCACTGAGAGACAGCGACACTTTCGGCAGCAGTGAGGTTAGCCCAGCTGGCTATCTGCGATCTCACTGCTATTGGACACGATGATCATGCTTACAGGGCCCAAAGTTTTGAATGTCCCCTTTTTTAAGGAAATGCTCACTTGATCACATTTTGGAAATCTAAATGAAGATTTTATAGGAGCAAAGTTTTAAGAGATTCCAGGGACTGAAAAGATCAAATGTATAGTGATGGCAATAACCATCTTAATACGGCAAAACCAATAATGCTCCCCTGTACCAGACAGAAGCTTTCGTTGTCTCAAATCCTTTTTGAAATATGAGTGAATTAATGAATGAGCAGATGAAGGACTGGAGTGAGTGAATGAATGAACCCCACAGCACTCCCCAGTTACTGAGCAGCTACTGCAGACCAAGAATGGGAACCAACCCCACATCTGCCCAGGCTGGTATTTTCTGTGTTGGGATAAAAAAAGGAAGCAACCTATGTTTCATCTTCTTCATGGTAGAAAATCCTGAAAGAGGTGATTTTTTTTTTTTTTTTTTTTTTTTTTTTTTGCGGTATGCGGGCCTCTCACTGTTGTGGCCTCCCCCGTTGCGGAGCACAGGCTCCGGATGCGCAGGCCCAGCGGCCATGGCTCACGGGCCCAGCCGCTCCGCGGCATATGGGATCCTCCCAGACCGGGGCACGAACCCGTATCCCCTGCATCGGCAGGCGGACTCTCAACCACTGCGCCACCAGGGAGGCCCTGAAAGAGGTGATTAAGGTATGAACACATTAGGTGTGAATTCTTTTTCTGGAATGTGGCTGGTTAGACTCCAAATAGATCACAGTCGCCAGGGATCTCTCCCCTTTGCTGTAACCTGCACACCCTTCAGCAACGTTCATCATTTCCAGGGAAAGAGCTATAAGATGCAAGAGGGTCTGGGTGGGGCCTTAGCTGGAGTGAAAGGGGAGGGAAGGACTGCTTCCCTTTGGGACAGAAGACCAAACTCACTCACATGCATGGTAGCAAAGGCGCTGAACCAGAGAGGGAGGTGGGGGGACTTGACTCACGTCCTCAAGGAAGGTCTTAGAAACATCGTGGAGGTTTCAAATGGCTGAGGGGCTGCCACCATATATGACCCGTCTTCCCCTCATTACCATCCTTAGGAAGAACTTTCTAGACTGAGTAGGAATTAACTTGTCCTCAGGTGTTATTCCATAGAGAGCTGTCCCAAAGCTACATGTCTGGACTGTGGGTAGTGTAGCCACACCTGTTGCTTCCCCACCAGAACGATCAACCGGCTCAAGTGGCCTCTCAGTGCACTGGACTCTGCCCTCCCGACACTGGCCATAATCAACTCATGTGATCACCTCTCCTAAACGTGGTTTTGTCTTCCAGCAATGAGCACAGATTCCTGGAAGTATTTTACCCATGGAACGCTGAGGAGGTCAAATCCCATTTAACACCTTACAGGATTACTTTTTGCACTTAGCTCTGTGGATCTCAAGCTACTCTCTGACTACAGCTTGGATGCACTTAAGGCAAAGCATCAGGGCGAACTTTTTATATCTAAATGTGTTCCCAGACGGCTCTCACTGTGGAGCTCCAGAGTGGGCAGAGAGAGACATCTGTTAGCAGGGCGATTCTTCTTGTCCCAAATTATTAAACCAAATGTCTAACTGGACACCTCCACTACAGTGTATGGTACAGTGCGGCTCGATAAACCACCATCCTATGCATCTCGGATCAAAGTTGTACCAAAAAAGGAGCAGAATTCAGGCACAGCTGTTACTATGACTACTATTATTAGTCCATGATCACCATGATGGTCTGAGGATGGGGATCAATTAGAAACCCCTGGTTACAAAAGCTTATATAATCCGTAATGCTTTCAAGCAGAGTTAAGATGGAATATTCTTTTGCCAGACTGGGATAATTCCTAGTGGGTGGAAACGAGAGTATGTATTAGAATTTCTTATTTTACCCAAATAACTTGATAGCATTTACTGATGATTTAGACATAAGACCCCTCCACTGAGGGCAACAGTACAAAGATGAGCCTTCCTTCATGTGCCAGTTAAAGGGTTTTAGGAAAGCAACGTGGGGTACAGCAGATTCCAGGGTCCTGTGCTCTTCGTAGGAGTCCAGCTCCACCACTTTCTGAGGGACTCTGAGTTACTGCATCCCTCAGGGCCTCGTCTGTAAACTGGGGGTTAAAACAGTACCATCCTCAAAAGCACACTATGAGGATTCAACAAAATAATGCACGCTAAGCTATTAGTAACCCAATTGTTACCATCACTACTATTGCCACAAATAATTATCGTTTTCACCATTGATTTAAAATTATCATCTAAGTTTTGTAAGAAGGGGCTACATAGTAAGTTTTCTAAAATGGAAGTCATCGTTTTATATAGATAATACTGCCCTTTTAATTGACAGTTAGCTACCAAGCCTACAGAGCACAAGAAGTTTACTCATTCAGTTATTAAAGGATGCATTTTCGGCTTCCCTGGTGGCACAGTGGTTGAGAGTCCGTCTGCCAACGCAGGGGACACGGGTTCGTGCCCCAGTCCGGGAAGATCCCACATGCCACGGAGCGGCTGGGCCCGTGAGCCATGGCCGCTGAGCCTGCACGTCCGGAGCCTGTGCTCCGCAACGGGAGAGGCCGCAACAGTGAGAGGCCCACGTACCACAAAAAAAAAAAAAAAGGATGCATTTTGCAAAGAGTTTATCTTGGAAAGCACACAAACATATAAATCCCTCAGAGTTAGCTCTACAATGGCTACAACCATTGAAATGAAAGAATCTCATATAAAGAAACAGGCAATCTGTTAAGTTTGCTTTTTAATAATTTTAGACTAAAATTACATAACGTGGAGCTTTGTGGATGTTGCCCCATTATTTCTTTCTAGGTTCAAGTGGCCCCAGCATCACCGAGAGAGAGCCCTGCTGTATCCAGGGGGCACAGCTCAGACTTCTCTGGAAGATGGGAGCCTGCTCTTTCACACTCTGGACGCGTGCCCTAGTTAGCAGCACGCTTTTATCAGAGGACGGCATCTCGCCCCAGCAGTCTGTCTGGACCACGCCTCTGAGCTACGTGGTACTGCAGGTCACGATCTGCCAGAACTCACTGCCACTCAGCACCTGTGCAAAGCTCATGGGATGAACGATGCACAGGGGTCACAGGGGCATGTGCGACCCACCCAGGCTTCTATAAAACGCACCCGTGATTAAGACGGAGCAACCTAGAAAACAGCAGACCTGGACTATATTTTATCATTTCCTTGGAAATTATTTTAATGAATTTACTTTGTGACTGGTATGTTTTGAGGAAATCATAGGAAACAGACTTATGTGAGGTGTTTCTGGAAAACCTGGGCACTGTAACCTTATTCCCTGTGACAGAGTAAACACATCTTCATAAAAATGTCATGGAATCGGGCTTCCCTGGTGGCGCAGTGGTTGGGAGTCCGCCTGCCGATGCAGGGGACATGGGTTCGTGCCCCGGTCCGGGGGAATCCCACATGCCACGGAGCGGCTGGGCCCGTGAGCCATGGCTGTTGAGCCCGCGCGTCCGGAGCCTGTGCTCTGCAACGGGAGAGGCCACAGCAGTGAGAGGCCCGCGTACGGCAAAAAAAAAAAGTCATGGAATTGATTTGACTAGTTTTCCAGAAGATTACGATTGATTCTTTGAAGGACACTCATGAGGTGGTAAGTGCGATCATTATGAATGTTTATGAGGCACTTCCAAAACCTAGAGGCACTCCACTGCTTTACATTTGAATCTCATTAGTAAATGATAATTTAGTGATAGCAACGTGGTATCTTAAAAGGCAATGACCCCACCTTTGAACCATTTGTACAAGCTGGTTTTTACCACAGAAAACATAATGCAAGCCACTTTGTTGATAGGTAAGATCTATATGAAAAGCATCCCTCCCCGGTAATTTAATTAAACACAGAAAACCTAAAAGAAATAAAAATAAAGAGGTATTACTTATCCTTAAGATTTTTTGTGCTAATCAACCACCTCATGACAGAAGGATAAACTAAAGATAGAAAGTAATTAAAAATACTTGATTTGACCTAAGAATAGCAGCCTATAAAATAACACCAAATACAATAAAGCCCTAGGCTTGTTTCCAATCCATTAGGAAGGCTCATTTAAGATTACTCTTCATAATTACCATTCATCAGCGGAGATCCCAGAAGAATAAGCCGACTGAGCATGTTTGCACCAACGTTAACGGTTTTAAGCGTATCGTTTATACAGACTAGATGTCCTTTTTTTCAAGTATCACTTTTTTTTTTTTTTAATAAAAAGTCGTTCTGAGCATTCAGGCCAGGGGTCTTGAACTGAGGTGCATACAAGGATCACCACAGGGGGAAACCATGCAGATGGGGAGAACATGGGGTGGGGATGCAAGCTGGCGACACCAAGCACACAGGCCAGTCTCCTTGCCCCTAGGAGGGCACGGCTGCCCTTCACAGGCCCCTCTGCCCCATCCAGGCCTGGGAGGCTGCTCAACCGGTAACCACTGCTTTAAGATGAGCGCCAGGAACTCTAACAGGTGTTTTTGCATAATTACTGCTATTCATTCCTCATAACTACATATTGAAGTTGGTACTATTATCCCCAGTTTTCAGAAAAGGAAATGAAGGCTCCAAAAAATAAGCTAAATCGTTACAAAGTGCCATGAGGGGGCAGGAGAGCTGGATTCTCACTCAGGTCAGAGACCGGCTCTTTTACTGACACCCCACAAGGCAGGAGCCTTTGGTGACAGCTGTTTCCTAAGGAAGAGCATGGGTAGAGGAAGGGCAGGCCTCGTCAGTCTCGGGATTCCGAGGCACCTGGATGGCCTTTTGAAATCACCAAAGCAAGTGTCAAACCCCTATCTCGACACACCACCACACTACCGTGTGCGTGTTTCCAAGCTCTTGGACGGGAAGAAACATTTTACCACCAGAATGCGTTTTTTTCAGGGGAGCACTGAAATGGCCAGATCCTCCACTTCTGAGGCTGCTATCAGTCAAGCGATGGTCTGGCAAGGACTGTAGGAAGTCTTTAACATTGAGGAAAGGTGAAACCTAGAACTGTGAACTGCTAGGAATTTCACTGTTTCGAAATGAGAAGAAGGCAATTATTTCTTACAGAAAGTACCTGAGTGTAAGACTTCTCTGGTGGCGCAGTGGTTAAGAATCAGCCTGCCATTGCTGGGGACACGGGTTCGATCCCTGGTCCGGGAAGATCCCACATGCCGTGGAACAACTAAGCCTGTGCGCCACAACTACTGAGCCTGAGCTCTTGAGCCCGCAAGCCACAACTACTGAGCCCGCGTGCCACAACTACTGAAGCCCGCGTGCCTAGAGCCTGTGCTCCACAACAAGAGAAGCCACTGCAATGAGAAGCCCGCACACCGCAACGAAGAGTAGCCCCCTCTCACTGCAACTAGAGAAAGCCTGCGTGCAGCAACCAAGACCCAACACAGCCAAAAATAAAATGAAAGAAAAGAAAGAAAAGAGAAGAAAAGAAAGAAAGAAAGAAAGTGCCTGAGTGAAGACAGTGGGAAATATAATTAGAAAAAAAAAAGAAGGATAATTACGGGCATAGAAATAATGGAAAACTAATTGGAAGACATTTTGGGGAATGAGGTCCTGTTGGAACAACCCTGGGAGCATGAAATACCAGGGACTCACCTGTAACACACATTTTCAGTGCATGGATTATGCACTTTGACTATGACGAAGACATGTTGAAAGTGGGACCGGATGCTTTTTGGAGTAAAAGGAAGTGCTCCAGGCTCTTGGAAGACAATGGTCACGATGTCATTTCCTATATGCCTTTTCCTCAGGAGCTGCAGTCAGGAAAATGAACACACACACACACAGAGTTACAGACACGGTTTTCTGTAAAAACAAGATACGTAAATATACACAATTCACTCAGCATTCAATTTCAAGGAGTTTTTTAGAAAAGCAGAGTCATCCTTGGGAAGCTAGGGCTCCTTGACATGGCTGTGTCCAAAGACCTATGGAAAGAAAAGCCTCAATATTTAAGTTCATCTTTTGCTTTGAAAGGCAACTGGTGTTCTCTCTGCTTTTCATCTTTATCATTTTTTGCCCTGAAATAATAGCACATTAGAGCTAAAATCGCTTTAAGGAATCTTGTAGATTAAGCTCTTCGACTTAACAGGAGGAGACGGCAGAGCGACCAAGGGAAGGTACAGTGGCTGAAAGTCCTGCAAGAGGGTGTCAGGGGCTTAAATGACACATGCATTTCTGCAACAAAAATACAGAAGACTGTTATTTTGGCAGCTGATATATTCAAGCTAATTAACTGAAATCTAGCCTTTTCAATGTATTTTGGGAACAGAGAATTCCACCAGATTAACAGCTGGAAAACCCAATAAATTACAAATGCATCAGGAGAGAAGGAACCCCAGGGCAGTGACACCTGAACCCCTCTACTTGCGATGTTCCTTCTGCCAAGAATGCCCCCTTCACCCCAAGTCTCTCCTAGACCACTCAGGTCTCTGCTGAGCTACCAACACACTGGAAAGAATGTCCCTGGAGGGACGGCACAGGCCCTGCACCCATACCCCAGGCCCACGGAGACCACATTAGTTGTCGTGTCCTGTTCTAAGTCTTGGTTTACTTCTCCTGCATCAGTTCATAATCATCAGGAGGGCAGGAGATGTATCTCGTTGACTCTTGGTTTCCCACTTTCTAATGGCCTTGCCCAGGACACAGCAGACACCCACACACACACTGGCTAAGTGAATAAACAAACGTTACAAATACACAATCACAGCCACATAACACTGCGCAATAAAATTGTGACCAACTCTAAATATACACCAACAAATCCATACACTCCGTAAGCTTATGCACCTAAAGCCATTAGGGTCTGTGCTCCCAGAGTCTGTGATCTTCCGTTTGCATAGAGACAGTAATCCTTACATAAGCTGGTGATGTCACTGCAGGAACGGGGTAATCTCAGGTAGTAAATCTCTCTTTACGAGCAATAACAGAGGCAACAAGCTCGCGCTTAAATTTATTTGGCACTTAGAGAACATACTTCACTGTAAAGAGCATTAATTTCAACTTTTAAAACCTTTTAAACCCAGATACAAAAAGGATTTCATTGTCAGGCCCCTGACTTGTGATTTAGCATGATCAAAGGCCTGGAAAAGTGGGAACGTAATGTCCTTTCTCCCAGAGTTCCCTACTATGGGCCAGTTAAATCACTGATTCATATGCTGGAAAACTGCTATTTAAATCCAAATGGTTAAAGGTATAAACACACAAAAATCGTTTTACTGCCTGAGTGAAGTTTTGAGAGCTATATTAATATCCATTAACGAGCCAGCTGTCGTTTTAAAAATGTTCGCTAGATATTTAAGTAAAAGGTGACATTTTAAGATGCACGTAAAAAAATCAGTAGCAAACTCGTCATATATTCACTGTGTTACTATTTACCCATCCTAGAGTGGACACATGTTAACCACAGTAAACATTTCATGAAAAGAAAAGAAAACAAGGCAAGGACACGTATCTAAAACAAGCATCATGGGACTTCCCCGGTGGTCCCGTGGTTACGACTCGGCGCTTCCACTGCAGGGGGTGGGGGTTTGATCCCTGGTAGGGGAACTAAGATCCGGCAAGCTGCACAGCGCGGCCAAAAACATAAATAAAAAAATAAAACAAGCATCATGACAAGCTGAAAACTGTACGAGGCTAAGATATATTCTTCCCTCGTTTCTGCAGTAACTGAAATACATGAGTCACATGTACTGTAACAGGACAACAAAATTCAGAAACAAATGAAAAATTAAAAGAAAAACTGAAATACCTAACAGTGTGTTCAGTGTATTTGCTGAGCACGAACACAATGGCTTACACTGTACTTTCCGCTATATCCTTGAAACGCAGGAATTCTCTATCTCCTTGAACGACGGGAATTCTCAGACTGATGAGAAGGTGGAGCTTGCAGGGGCCAAGGCCACGTATGGAATTCTGGGCCCCTCCTTCCCCAGTGACTAGGGCATCCGCTGGCCACCCTCCTGGGTTAACCTCAGAGGGCAGCCCAGCCTCATTAGTCAGTGAAACGTGGACAGCTATTCCTACCCATTTCTCTTGCTCCTGAAGGAAGACCATGGGTCCAGTTCTACACTTCACCACGGGAATATTCAAAGCGCAAGTGAAAGGAAACTTTAAGGCTAGTTACCTTGATTGACGACGTGCCAACCCGCCTTTGCCCCTTTCTAAGCATATTCTTTTGCTTTGTAAAATGGGCTAGAAATAGTTTTAAAATTCTAGTTAATTTAACTATGGTCACAAAATGCACTTTGTAGAAAAAGTGCGGGGGAGGGCGGGGAACAAGGAGATTCGTTAAGAAGAGGAAAATAAAATCTCAAGCTCTCTGTAGAGAATAAACAAAGAAAAATGAACACCTGGCCCATCAATAGGATATCTGAATCTTTTTAGAGACTAAAGAAATACAGCATCTGGCAGGTTCACGGAAACATTATTCATTGTCAGACATTAAATAACCTAAGTAATTCTTGGGCTTCTTATATAAAGGTTAGGGTTCTCTTCAGCCATTAGTTATGTCTTGTTCTAACTCGTCAATGAAATTCTGTAGAAGTCGACTCCAGAAATGGAAGGGGAAAGGGCATGGCAGCCCATAGACCAGGGCGGCCCAGCAAGACAGCAAGGCAAGTTCCTGGTCACCAAGACGCCACCGGTGCTATTTCGGCGATTAAGGAACGATGTCTTCTAGGCCTTTCTAGACATGAGAAGCTCCTAACTCTTCTTCAGTGCCAAGAGGGCCAACTCAAGAGTCTTCAACCACGAGAGTGAGTTAATAAATATTGTATTAGATTTACAGAGTCAATTCTGCTAACTTGCCAACACTTGATTCAAGCTGTGAGCCAGGAATAAGCTCTTGGTATGACAAGGAAAGTGAAAATGTGATTCTTCACCCAATTCCCTGACAAAAAACATACAGATGCTACAGAAATAGCAACCTGTGGGTTTATCTTCAGTTCCTTAAACACACTTCAGGGTTTCACAGGTCCAGTTTTAACTTCGTGCAAGAACCAAAAGCAAGTGAAAACAACCAACCTCCAGGCAGCTGCATATGCATCAAAAATGGCATAAAGTTGAACTTGGTTAGATCTACCAGCCTCTATGCAAATAGGTTCATTTGTTAAATTCTTTTTTAAAAAAACCTGGGAAGGTTAAAAAAAAAAAAAAAAAAGAAGCAAGTTGCACCTAATTCTGGAGGAGAGGGGGAAAGAGGCTGCACCATAAGAAGATGTGACGTGGCTGGGATGTCGTTCAGAAGAAGTCTCTCAGGGTCAGCGATGAGAAAGCTTAATTTGAAACTGGAGAAGGCGGATCTCCAGAGACAGTTTCTTGTCTTAAGAAGCAAAGATGTGAAAATGAGCATGATTTCAAAGAGAAAACTGCATCGTTTCATGATTACAAGTTCTGAAATTCAAAGAGATGAGTTCAGAAGTGAGGAAAAAAATTAAATGTATCCCGTTTTGAAAAAACAATCATAAATTCTGGATCTCAGTCCTTGGGGTATCGTCGGAAAGCCCCAGCAGTAGGAGCAGGGCTGACAAAGACTGGTCTGTCCCGATCCTTCCTGGAGTCTGACCCTGTCACCCCCCTCCCCTTCTGGACAGCCACCCTATCCCTGCAACATGCCCACCTGTCTCTGCAGCAGGCACCTTGCGTTTGCCAACCCTTGCTTAGAAAGTGTCTCCCCTTTACACGGAGCGCTAGCTTCTCCTCCTTCAGGGACCGTCCTAACTTTGCACGCTTGCACACAGAACATACACAAACACACATGCATGCACACAACACAGCCCCCTCATATTCTCTGTACTCAAAAGAGCATGTACCAGTGGTCAGAATTTTGCTCTCATTTTTAAGAGACATCTATAAAGTTTCCTGTATAAAGACACAGAAAGAGTGAACATAGAATAGTAGTCTGACCAGCAAGAAAGAGGGGGAAAACCTACACACATTACCACATAAATACAAAATATCTTGCCTCCTTTGCTACCACAAAAAGTGACCGCTAATTAACCACTCTGATCTCAGATCAGCAAGAAGAGGTCAAATTTAATCACTGTTTCAAGGATGCAGTGCTGATTTACCATTCTATATAACCAATATAAAAATATTATATAAAATATTTTACCAATGGCAAGAGTAAATGCACAAACCAGCGAAGCAAGACTGAATATTTTGGAAATAGAGAAACAGAAATAAACCAAGAATGCGGATTTTTAATGTTTTAATAACAAAGTGAAGATAAGAAAAGATCATGACGATACAAATATTTCTCTTCTGAAACTGGGCGATACCAGCCCTTTTTCAAAGCAGTAATTCTTATTATCTGGTATAAGTATACATTCTTCTTTCTGGCCTGGGAATAAAGCTAATCATGAAAAGCTGAATACGCCTTTTATGCTTCCAAAATATTCCAGATTACTATTTATAGGTGAACCCAAGAGCAGTCAGGACCCGGCCGTAGAGCACTTACTGAGGTAGATTCCTCCAATATTTAAATGGTTTCCTCAGCTGTACCAATTAGGGACTTACAGAAGTATGTACACAAACCTTTTAAGGCAGGGGCTGACCATCTGTCTAAATTATATGGAGAAGGGGTTCCAGCCTAGCCTAACAAGCTCTGTCCCTATTTCCTCTGTAGATATCAAGCCCATCCCTAGGCTAAGACCAGGATTCTTCAGATGGAATCTCAGAAACCCAGGGGTTTTGTCTTTTTCCTTAGGGACCTCCATGGAGCTCAGAAACCCCTTCCAAGCAGGGCAGTTCTAACATTACACATGCATTCACACACACACACAAAGTTTACTGTGTGCCAGGAACCATGCTACCTTTATCTGTTTATATATACTTAGTTTGTCTCTGCCAAAGTGAAGTCTGAAGGTAATTTGTGGGGTTCTTTCCACTGATAACATCCCATGATGGCTTAACTACAATCTGTCTATAGGACAAGCAGGAGGGAAGCAGCCAGGGGAGACAGCCCTGGGAAAAGTGGACTGACTGCCAAGCAGACCCAGAGAGAGACCTGGGGGATTTGACTAAAGAGGGAAAACACTCCAAGAACGGGCTTCCTTATCTGGCTAGGTTTTCTTTGTAAGAGTCCAGACATTCCAAAGATTGAACTCTCTTGCAACTGTCATGGACTCTCTAAAGACTTTTAATACATCTTGGAATCAGCTTTCAGCTTGATTTATTATAAGAACAAACACAAGAAACTGTATCTGATGTGGATGCATCTAGAACAGTGAAATAGTCACAAATACCACAGGGCTAATGAGGCCAAAGTCAGAGGCGCAATTCACGTACAGACCAGTTAACTTTGCTAAGTTGTGTGGCCTCAAACTGCAGTCATGAACCTGGATGGTCACTTCAGACACTTATGCCCTTGGTATTACCATAATCTGTGGGCATGGGTGGGGTGGGTGAGAGAGACGGCAAAGTAGCACAACCCGCAACAAATATGGAAAGTCCGTGTTCCAAGACACAGTGCCATCACTGATCTATGACCAGAATATTCTGATCATGATTAGCAAAGTATTAAATGTCAAAGTAAAAATGATTTTCTGAAATTATTGATAAATTAATCCCTTCCTTTCTTAACTATTCAGGCCTTAGCTTTTCATGATAGGTCTTTAGGACTGGGATCAGGAAGATAAAATGAAAATTAAGTCATCTAAAATACTTGTCTTCTATATCTCATAAGTTATAAATTATAATAACACCTAAAACTTATTGAGCACACTCTCTGCCAGGCACTATTTTGAGTGCTTTATACATATTAACTCACCTAATTCTAACTACCGTCTAAGAAAGGTCATTCATTCATTCATTCATTCAACAAATGTTAACTGACTGCTCTCCACGTTCTGGGCAGTGGTTCTGTGTGCATACAACACTCAGTGAAGAAAGAGGTAAAAGTCTCTACCTTCAGTGATAAAGGAAAATAAAGCACAGACCACTGTGCCCAAGGTCACAAAGCTAAGTAGCTGGGATTCATATCCAGGAAGTGTGGTTCTAGAATTCTTGCTCTTAAGAACTACATTTTTCTGCTGAAGCTTTTTTCCAACCTAGAAGGAGGAAGCCTCAAAGAAGGCCCTAGAATCACAGAATTCTAACACTAAGAGGGAGATGTTATGCCTCATCTTGTCCAAATACGCTCAGGTGTGCCACTCCTCCCCACTTCCAAACCCTCGGAAGGTATCGCAAAAATACAGCATTCTTCCCGCCTGAGCCTCGGTGTAGAATTCTTCCTTCTCAGTACAGGGCAGCTCCAAGCACCCACTGTTGGCCACCTAGACCACATCCTCATTATATAATTATCAAATTTCTTGAGAGACTAAGAATCTTTTCCAAGGCCACAAGGCAAATGACTGACTACAATAAGTTCAGAATACAAGTCCAATGACTCTTAGCCCCCATCCTACACTCATCCCTTTTATATTGTGATTACTCGCCTACATCCTAAGTTGAGTATGTAGATTTCCCAATGAAACACATATAAGATCATATATATTCTACATATAGCAAGAGCAATTAAAAAAGCAAAACAAGCAGTTTTCTACCTCTAATGCACTGGCATAATATTCAATGCCATGGATTCTCACTCAAGATAAAAAAGAAAAACAAAAATGGAACCAACAAGTCTTTAGGCTATGGAGTTTGTAATATACAATCTCAATGTACAGGGATTTTTGTTTTTTTAATCTCCCGTTTGGGAAGTTGAAAACACCCACGTACCTCACTCCCCACCCCCATCCTTCCATCCACGTTTTTGTGTGTAGGACTTTTCGGGGAGAGTTTCCATGAAAGAAACTCTGGTACAAAGAACCCATAAAACCACACTTTTAATTACTGTTCAATAAAAAGGGGACGGGGGAAGCCATTTTTGAGTTCTGGTAACAGCAAAGTCAAGGGACTTCGAAATTCCAGAGGCTGCCCTCTGAGAAACAATGCAGTGGATTCGGTTTGGAGTCCAGTACTCAGGTAATTGGGGAGTTGGCAGGGCCTTGTGGTTTGAATGCTCCATGAGTGGGGTCCAAAGGCACTGGTTCTATTTCCACTAACGTACTGACAGAGTCTCTGGGCCTGAGTCAGCCCTATCAGGTTTCTCAGCAACAACTCACCCAGAGTTTAATTACTGGATGATTGCAAAAGTATCTGCAGGACAACTGCATGGTCTAAAATTAAGCATCTTAATATTGAGTGAGTCTATATGGCATTATTCCAAATAAACGTTTGAAGAGCTAGAAATCCTCTAGTTTAAAACATGTGTAAAATTCATACGTGTGGGGCTTCCCTGGTGGCGCAGTGGTTGAGAGTCTGCCTGCCGATGCAGGGGATATGGGTTTGTGCCCCGGTCCGGGAGGATTCCACATGCCACGGAGTGGCTGGGCCCATGAGCCATGGCCGCTGAGCCTGCGCGTCCGGAGCCTGTGCTCCGCAACGGGAGAGGCCACAACAGTGAGAGGCCCGCTTACCGCCAAAAAAAAAAAAAAAAAAATCATATGTGTGATCTAGGGATTGTAACTCCATGTTATAAAAAACATACAGACATGTGATCAAAAGACAGATCCTCTGAAGGTAATGGGCAGAACTCTGATTACTAGAAAATCCTGTAGAAAATACAGGAAGGACAAGGGATTGAGGTTGAGTATTAGGTAGAAAAAAAACCCATCTAGCAATTACCACGAGAAGAGGAATAAACAGAGGAGCTACAGCCCCAAATGTGACAAGCTGGGCTGGGGGTCAGGGGCCTCTTCTTCCTCTTGGCTGTGGGATCTAAGGTGGCTCTTCCCACCTGGGAACAGGGCAAGTGGCCTCGCTGGAAAAATGCACCCCTTGACTACCTTCATTGAATTTCATGAGCATTCAGAAAAAAAGTAAAAAAGAAAGACAAAATTCTCTGCAACAATTAAGTTTCATTCACATGACAAATGCTTATCGAACAACTACTATGTAGTCCCTGGTGCTTTAATTTAGAGCAAAGGAGTGCAGTTACGTGACATCAGCAAAATTAAGTTTTCTAAGCGTGGAAACAAACCTTGCTTTAACTCTGGACTCACCCCAAATGTAGTCAAACCCCTAAAATTAAAGAACGCCATGAGTGAGTTACAAGATTCTTTCTTACAATATTTTCTAGAAGTTATCTACCCACATGCAGAAACCGAAGCTCAGGTTACATTAGTTGACTTCTTCTGTAATTAATACAGTTGACACTGCTTCCCATTAAGATTTTGCCTGGCAAGCAATCCAGGTGAGTGTGGAAGAGTTTCTAAGTTCTGTAAGAAAAGAGTGCAATAAAACTTGTGCCATAATGATCCCTTTAAAGCCCAAATACTTCCAGATGATAAAAAGAGTCAAAGACTATGAATGCCGTTCAAAGAAAAAAACCTACTGATTCTTTGCAAATTCGAAATACACTGATACCGTGGAAGGGCTGCCCTCGGAGATGGCATCTGTTGTGAGGGGGGTGGGAGGAGGCCGTACCTGCTGCCTGTTGTTGGGCGTGTGTGGGAGCATGGTGCACACGTGGAACATGAGCTCGTAGTCTTTGTACGTCGTGTACAGGGAATGCGTTCCTGTAGAATCAGCTGAAAACAAAGATTAATTGCAAGAACAAGTTAGGCCACTGCAGATTAGCAGTTCAACACTTAGAAGGTCATTATTACAAAGGGCAATTCAACCAAAAAGAACAGACCTCCCAACGATAAAGGACCAGTGTCTCGGGGGTGGCCCCGCTCTCTCACTGGGCCCTGTTTCTCCCACTTTCCAGCCCACGCCCGTGGCCTGAGTTTTGTCATCTGCTCTCACCCAGGCGCTTTCTACTGAACGTGTGGTTTCCCCTCTCTTTTCGTCTACACTCTTGCCTTCGCAGTGCTAACTTAGATGACCCACATGGGCGAGATGCTGTTGCCACAAGAAGTACAGGTGAGCACGGGAGGAGGTGTGGCCTGGCGCCGGTCTGGGTGCAATTATTAGATGGGGCTGAGCTAACCAGAAGTTATCCTTGCCCCACCGTGTGTGAGTGCGCGTGCGTGTGCGTGTGTTTACAGTTACTTATCAGTTATTCTTGGGCACTTGACCCTCCAGAACCCAGAAAAATGACACAGGATTGACTTCATGTGGAAATGGGAACGAAAGATGTTAAGGATTTCTTCCCTGAGTGATGGAAGTAATTTTCTTCTCCTTCTGACAGGCAATGCGATGATGCAGTCATATGATTAAGACCAGGGAGGATGCATGTGATCTCTTACTGCATATGATGCACTGATACATGTTAAAAAACTATGACATCTGAATCCTTGTTAATCATACAGCTATTCATCTTTTGAAAAGCAGAATGATTCTGTGCAAATTCGAAACCCATCTGTATTATCAACAGATAACCTCACTGAGAGTTTCCGACACCCAAACCAACAGTGACTATAAAATGTTTAAGTAATAATTTTAGGACGGAGGTTGCATATGGATAAAGACAAAAAGATAAATAGAAATTAAGATGTAAACAGAACTCAAGACTGCCCTTCTGAATCCTTGATCTATATACAGGTTTATCGTCTACCTTTTAAACAACAATAAACAATACTGTTCGATATTACTGAAAACAAAGTTTATTCCATTGTGTTTGTTGGGGGAACTCTAAGTAGTGGTCTTGGGCTAACCTTTTTTTAATCTGAAAATTAAAATTTTTACTTTAAGAACATTAAAACACTTACCCTTCACGGGCATTTATTATTTTCTTTCTAAATCGTGCAACATATTCTTATTTCCAACATTTATATCCAACTCAGAAATAGTCCTGAAAATCCTCTAGAAAAAAGTATTGCATACAGTTTTGTGCTGAGAGGTACTCATAGAAGGAAATTTCATGCATAAGGGGAGTATGTAGAATGTTTATCTATGGATACTGATAAATTAACTTGCAGATGGTCAGAGAGGATATTCATCTAATAAGCTCTATATTATCCAGCCCCCATTTTCTCTTTTAGCTATTCATTCAATGCATATTTGTTACTTTTCTTAGGACTTCTTGGAGAGTAATCTTCCATTTCAACTGTCTTGTCTCAGGACCTTAAGGGTGAAACGTGGCTTTGGAAGTGAGCAGGCCGTCGTGAGGGAATGACGACTGTTCCTCCCACGAAGAAGTAACACTGAAGGTCAGAGGATGAACTAACCCTGCAGGTTCAATGACTCCCTCACAACACTGTTACTACGATGCTTAAAATTCAGTAAGAGAAATGTTGACAGATATTTCACAGTCTCGTCAATGGGCTTCAGATTCAGGAAATCATAATGAAAAAAGAAAAATCACTTTTAGGGGGAAGGGGGAGAAACACTCTCAAAATGTGGTCATAATTTGTCTATCCCAAGTAGTACTAAAGGACGAATTTCTAAAATTAAGTATTCAATATTTTCAAAGGTTTTATTTTAAACATCAGAAGGGTAATGCAAACGGTCAACTCAAGCTTGTTCAAGGGTTTGCCGCAAATATTTCTGTTCAAAAGGAGAAACAGGGGGGCTTTCCTGGTGGCGCAGTGGTTAAGAATCCGCCTGCCAATGCAGGGGACATGGGTTTGAGCCCTGGTCCGGGAAGATCCCACATGCCACAGAGCAACTAAGCCTGTGCGCCCCAACTACTGAGCCTGCGCTCTAGAGCCCATGAGCCGCCACTACTGAGCCCACGTGCCACAACTACTGAAGCTCACGCGCCTAGAGCCCGTGCTCTGCAAGAAGAGAAGCCACCACAATGAGAAGCCCGCACACCGCAACCAAGAGTAGCCCCTGCTCGCTGCAACCAGAGAAAGCCCG